>NW_023416335.1:88126613-89326613 GCF_014108235.1 Myotis myotis
CACCCTTTTCTCTTCCCCTAATTCTCTTTTCTCTGGTGGTCACCTTCATTTGGTTTATCAGTGTCATGAATACATTCATGTTTTGTTCCCTCTGTGTGGTGTCTTGTTGAGTTGTATTTTGTGCCTTTTGGTCAGTGTGGTAGATACTCAGCCACATAACCAGACACCCTGAGAGGAGCGAAAATGGGGAGACAAAGAAACAGCCCCCATATGAAAGAAAAGGAGGAAATCACCAGAAAAAGAAGTAAACAAAATGGAGGCAAGAAATTTGTCAGAGAAAGAATTCAGAGCAATTGTCATAAGGATGGAAGACAAAATCAACAACATATGTAAGAATCAAGAGGAAATGAAGAAGAACCAAGAAGAAATGAAGAATGACATAGCTTCAATAAAGAACACAATAGAAAGCATCAACAGTAGACTAGAAAAAGCTGAGGACCTGAATCAATAAGCTAGAAGACAAGGTAGGAAAAAAACACCCAAGCAGAGCAGCAATTGGAAAAAAAAAAAACACTTGAAAAACAGAAGAGCCTAAGGGAGCTATGAGACAACACAAAACAAAACAACATCCGCATAATAGGGGTACTAGAAGGATAGGAAACAGAGCAAGGAATAGAAAACCTGTTTGAAGAAATTATGACAGAAAACTTCCCTGATATTGGGAAGAAAACTCACACAAGTCCAAGAAGTTCACAGAGTCCCAAACAAGATAAACCCAGAAAGACCAATGCCAAGATTCATCATAATTAAATAGGCAAACACCAATGACAAAGTAAGAATCTTAAAGGCTACCAGGGAGAAACAGAAAGTTACCTATAAGGGATCTCCCATTAGACTATCAACTGATTTCTCAACAGAAACACGTCATGCCAGAAGGTAATGAAATGAAATATTCAAAATGATGCAAAGCAAGGGACTAAATACAAGAATACTATACCCAGCAAAGCTATCATTCACAATTGAAGTTGAAATCAGGAGCTTCACAGACAAAATAGGGCTAAGGGAGTTTATCACCACCAAGCCAGCAATGCAAGAATGCTAAAAGGATTGCTATAAAAGAAGAAATAGGAAGGGAAGAAGGAATACAGGCATACAGGAATATAAAAATGGCGACAAACAAGTACTTATCAATAATAACCTTAAGATCCAAGGAACAGCAGCCTCGTGATCACCACACCCTCTGTCTGAGGAACAGCAGCTGTGTGTGAAGCCTCCCTCCACCAGCCAGAGGAGCCACAACAGCTGTGAACAGCACCCACCAGAGGAGCTGCTGCCAAATGAGGAGCAGCTGCTACCACAACCGCCTGAGGAGCAACCACAGCCCGAGGAGTCACTGCCACCCAAGGAGCAGCCACTGAACGACTCAACATCTAGATATGTCGGTGAGATCAAACATGGGTAGACAAAGAAACCCCCAAAGGAAAGAAAAGGAGGACTTGCCAGAAAAGCAGCTAAGTGAAACAGAGGCATGCAACATGACAAAAAAGGAATTCAGATTAAGGGTCCTAGAGTGCATAAACCGGATGGAGGAAAAAATTAACAACTTAAGCAAGAATCAAAAAGAAATGGATGAAAAAATCAATAACTTAGGTAAGAACCAAGAGGAAATGAAGAGTGATATAGCTGCAATAAAAAACACCATTGAAAGTTTCAACAGTAGACTGGGAGAGGCAGAGGACCGAATTAGTGAATTAGAAGACAGGGAAGCAAAACACACCCAAAATGTACTGCAATTGGAGAAAAAAATTAAAAGACAGGAGGAGAGACTAAGGGAGAGCTATGGGACAACATGAAATGAAACAACATACGAATAATAGGGGTGCCAGAACAACAGAAAGAGGAACAAGGGTTAGAAAACCTATTGGAAGAAATAATATCAGAAAACTTCCCTGAGGTGGGGAAGAAAAAAGTCACACAAGCACAGAGAGTCCCAAAAAAGGTGAACCTGAAAAGACCCACACCAAGACGCATCATAATTACCATGGCAAATGTTCAGGACAAAGAGAGAATCTTAAAGGCTGCAAGAGAGAGACGGAAATTTACAAACAAGGGATCTCCCAGTAGATTATCAAATGATTTCTCAACAGAAACACATCAGGCCAGAAAAGAATGGATGGAAATTTACAAAGTGATGCAAAGCAAAGGACTGAATCCAAGAATACTCTATCCCGCAAAGCTATCATTCAAAATTGAAGTGGAAATAAGAAGCTTCACAGACAAAAAAAAAGGCTAAGGGAGTTTATCACCACCAAGCCAGCAATGCAAGAAATGCTAAAGGGACTGGTGTAAAAAGAAAAAACTTAGAAAGAAAACAGGCACAAAAAATAGAAATGGCTACAAACAAGTACCTTTCAATAATAATTTTAAACGTAAATGGACTAAATGCACCAATCAAAAGACATCGAGTGGGTGAATAGATAAAAAAAAAAAACACAAAAAATCAAAAAAAACATGACCCACCTGGAGCCATAACTGGCTTGGCTCAGTGGATAGAGCATCAGCCTTTGGATTGAAGGGTCCCAGGTTCCATTCTGGTCAAGGGCTAGTACCTTGGTTGCGGGCACATCCCCAGTAGGGGGTGTGCAGGAGGCAGCTGATCGATGTTTCTCTCTCATAGATGTTTCTAACTCTCTATCCCTCTCCCTTCCTCTCTGTAAAAAAAAAATATATATATATATTTAAAAAAAAAACATCCAGGAAACTAATGATAATGAAAACACAACAATCCAAAACCTATGGGACACAATGAAAGCAGTCCTGAGAGGAAAGTTTATAGCTCTACAGGCCTATCTCAAAAAACAAGAAAAAAGTTAGTAAATCATCTAACTCTACATCTCAAAGAATTAGAAAGAGAGCAACAAGAAAACCCCAGAGTGAGCAGAAGGAAGGAGATAATAAAGATTAGAGCAGAAATAAATGACATAGAGACCAAAAAAAAAAACCAATACATAAAATCAATGAAACCAAGAACTGGTTCTTTGAAAGGATAAACAAGATTGATGAACCTCTAGCCAGGCTCACCAAGAAGCAGAGAGAGGACCCAAATAAACAAAATCAGAAATGATAGAGGCAAAATATCAACAGACCCCACAGAAATAAAACTGATTGTTAAAAAATACTATGGAAACTCTACTCAAACAAACTAGACAACCTGGAGGAAAAGGACATATTCCTAGAAAAATACAACATTCCAAAACTCAATCAGAAGGAATCTAAAAACCTCAATAGGCCAATAACTATGGAAGAAATTGAAGCAGTCATCAAAAAACTTCCAGCAAACAAAAGCCCAGGACCAGACGGCTTCACAGGGGAGTTTTACAAAACATTCAAGGAAGAACTAAAACCTATCCTCCTCAGACTACTACAAAAAAGTCTAGAGGAAGGAACACTTCCAAGCTCATTCTATGAAGCCAGCATCACCCTAATACCAAAACCAGGTAAAGACAACATAATGAAAGAGAATTATAGGCCAATATCCGTAATGAACATAGATGCCAAAATCCTCAACAAAATCTTAGCAAATTGGATCCAGCAGTACATCCGAAAGATCATACACCATGACCAAGTAGAATTAATCCCCAGGATGCAAGGATGGTACAATATCCGCAAATCAATAAACGTGATACATCACATAAAAAATTGAAAGAAAAAAAACACAGTCATATCAATTGATGCAGAAAAAGCATTTGACAAAGTCCAACACCCATTTTTGATAAAAACTCTCAGCAAGGTGGGAATAGAAGGATCATACCTCAACATAATAAAAGCCATATATGACAAACCCACGGCCAACATCATACTCAATGGACAAAAAATAACACCATTTCCCCTAAGAACAGGAACAAGACAGGGATGACCAATCTCACCACTCCTGTTCAACATAGTACTGGAAGTATTAGCCATTGCAATTAGATAAGAAGAATAAATAAAAGGCATCCAAATTGGAAAAGAAGTAAAACTGTCCTTATTTGCAGATGACATGATATTATACATAAAAAGCCCTAAAGACTCCATCAAAAAACTATTAGACTTAATACATGAATTTGGCAATGTAGCAGGATACAAAATTAACCACAAAAAATCTATGGCATTTCTATATACCAATAGTGAACTTACAGAAAGAGAGACTAAAAAAACAATCCCATTTACCATCGCACCAAAAAAATTAGGCTACCTAGGAATAAACTAAAGAGGTAAAAGACCTCTACTCAGAAAACTACAGGACATTGAAAAAAGAGATAGAGGAATATATAAACAGATGGAAAAACATACCATGTTCTTGGATTGGTAGAATCAACATCATTAAAATGTCCACACTACCCAAAGCAACCTATAAATTCAACGCACTTCCCATTAAAATACCAACGACATATTTCACAGACTTAGAACGAACTCTCCAAAAATTCATCTGGAATAAAAAAAGACCCCGAATAGCTGCAGCAATCCTGAGAAAGAACAAAGTAGGTGGAATCTCAATACCAGATATCAAGCTCTATTACAAAGCCACTGTTCTCAAAACTGCCCGGTACTGGCACAAGAACAGACATATAGATCAATGGAATAGAATAGAGACCCCAGAGATCGGCCCAAACCAGTATGCTCAATTAATATTTGACAAAGGAGGCAAGAACATACAATGGAGTCAAGATAGTCTCTTCAATAAATGGTGTTGGGAAAATTGGACAGATACATGCAAAAAAAAATGAAACTAGATCAACAACTTACACCATACACAAAAATAAACTCAAAATGGATAAAGGACTTAAATGTATGATGGGAAACCATAAAAATACTAGAAGAATCCAAAGACAACAAAATCTCAGACATATGCTGAAGCAATTTCTTCACCGATACAGCTCCTACGGCATTGGAAACTAAAGAGAAAATGAACAAATGGGACTACATCAAAATAAAAAGCTTCTGCACAGCAAAAGAAACCATCAACAAAACAACAAGAAAGCCCACTGCATGGGAGAACATATTTGCCAATGTTATCATCGATAAGGATTTAATCTCCAACACTTACAGGGAACTCATACAACTTAACAAAAAAAGATAAACAATCCAATAAAAAAAAAATGGGCAAAGGACCTAAATAGACACCTTTCAAAAGAGGACATTCAGAAATCCAAGCGACATATGAAAACATGCTCAAAGTCACTAATCATCCGAGAAATGCAAATCAAAACAACAAATGAGGTACCATCTCACACCTGTCAGAATGGCTATCATCAACAAATCAACAAATGACAAGTGCTGGAGAGGATGTGGAGAAAAAGGAACACTTGTGCACTGCTGGTGGGAATGCAGACTGGTGCAGCCACTATGGAAGACAATATGGAGTTTCCTCAAAAAACTAAAAATGGAACTCCCATTTGACCCCATGATCCCACTTCTAGGAATATATCCCAAGAAAACAGAAACACCAGTCAGAAAGGATATATGCACCCCTATGTTCATAGTAGCACAATTCACCATAGCTAGGATCTGGAAACAGCCTAAGTGCCCATCAGTAGATGAATAGATTAGAAAACTGTGGTACATCTACATGATGGAATACTATGCTGCTGTAAAAAAGAAGGAACTCTTACCATTTGCAACAGCATGGATGGAACTGGAGAGCATTATGCTAAGTGAAATAAGCTAGTCAATGAAGGAAAAATACCACATGATCTTACTCATTTATGGATAATAAAGACCATTATAAACTGAGGAACAAAAATAGATACAGAGGCAGAGCAGCCTCGAACAGACTGTCAAACTACAGTGGGAAGGCTGAGGAGGGTTGGGGGTAGGTGAGGGGAGGGGTAAGAGATCAACCGAAGGACTTGTATGCATGCATATAAGCATAACTAATGGACATAAGACCCTGGGAGCTAGGGGAGGCCAGGAGATTGTTAAGGGCAGGGAAAAAAGGAGACATATGCAATACTCTTTGTAATACTTTAAGCAATAAAACAATTTAAAAAAATAATAATAACCTTAAATGTAAATGGACTAAATGCTCCCATTAAAAGACATTGGGTAGCTGAATGGATAAGAAAACATATTTCTGCTGTCTACAAGAGACCCACCTCAGAACAAAGGACTCAAACACAGAATGATAGTGAAGGGATGGGAAAAAATGTTCCCAGTGAATAGAAATGAAAAAAAAGCTGGGGTAGCAGCTCTTATATCTGACAAGTTAGAACTCAAAGTGAAGGCCATAACAAGAAATAAGGAAGGCCACTTCATAATACTAAAGGGAGGAATTCTACAAGAGGATATAACTCTGGTAAACATATATGCAGCCAGTACAAGAGCACCCAAATACATTAAAAAAACTTCTGGAAGATATCAAGGGAGAGATAGACAGCAATACAGTCATAGTAGGGGACTTTAATATCCCATTGACACCACTGGGTAAATCCTCTAAACAAAAATCAGCAAAGAAGCATCATTTCTAAATGAACCACTAGATCAGATGGAATAAATTGACATTTTCAGAATATTTCACACCAAAGATATAGAATATACATTCTTCTCAAGTACACACGGGACATTTTCAAAGATAGACCACATATTGGGACACAGGCAAAGTCTCTTCAAATTTAAGAAGATAGAAATCATATCAAGCATCTTCTCAGATCACAATGGCATAAAATTAGAAATGAACTACAATAAAAACAATGAAAAAAATCAAACCGAGGCTATATAACATGCTATTAAACAACTATTGGGTTACCAAAGAAGAAATAAAAAACATCCTGGTAACAAATGACAATGAAAGCACAACAATCCAAAGCCTATGGAACATGGTGAAAGCAGTCTTGAGAGGGAAGTTCATAGCTCTACAGGCCTACCTCAAAAAACAAGAAAAAATGGTAATAAATTATCTAATTCTACAATTCAAAGAATTAGAAAGAGAGCAACAAGAAAAGCCCAGAGTGAGCAGAAGGAAGGAGATAATAAAGATTAGAGCAGAAATAAATGACATAGAGACCAAAAAAAGATCAATGAAACCAAGAGCTGGTTCTTTGGAAGGATAAAAAAAAAATGATGAACCTCTAGCCAGGCTCACCAAAAAGCAAAGAGAGAGGAACCAAATAAACAAAATCAGAAATGAAAGAGGTGAAGTAACAACAAATCCATAGAAATACAAAGGATTATGAAAAAAAGTACTATGAACAACTCTATTCCAACAAACTGGATAACCTACATGAAATAGACATATTCCTAGAAAAACACAAGTTTCCAAAACTCAATCAGAAAGAATAAAAAAACCTGAATAGGCCAAAAACTACCAAAGAAATTGAACCAGTAATCAAAAATCTTCCAGCAAACAAAAGCCTTGGTCTGGACAGCTTTACAGGGAGTTCTACCAAGAATTCAAAGAAGAACTAAAACCTATCCTCCTTTGACTATTCCAAAAAATTCAAGAGGACAGAACACTTCCAAGCTCTTTCTATGAAGCCAACATTACCCTAATTCCAAAACCAGATAAAGATACCACAAAGAAAGAGAATTACAGGCCAATATCCGTAATGAACATAGAGGCTAAAATCCTCAACAAAATCCTAGCAAATCAGATCCAGCATTACATTAGAAAGATCATACACCATGACCAAGTGGGATTTATTCTGGGGATGCAAGGATGGTACAATATCCGCAAATCAATAAATGTGATTCATCACATAAACAAATCAAAAGATAAAAATCACATAATCATATCAATCGATGCAGAAAAGGCATTTGACAAAATCCTACACCCTTTCTTGATAAAAACTCTCAGCAAAGTGGGAATAGAGGGATATGCCTCAACATAATAAAAGCCTAATAGGGCAAACCTATAGCCAACATCATACTCAATGGGCAAAAACTAAATCAATTTCCCCTAAGAACAGGAACAAGACAGGGATGCCCACTTTCACTACTCTTGTTCAATATAGTATTGGAAGTGCTAGCCATAGCGATCAGGCAAGAAGAATAAATAAAAGGCATCCAAATTGGAAAAGAAGAAGTAAAACTGTTATTATTTGCAGATGACATAATACTGTACATAGAAAACCCCAAAGACTCCATCAAAAAACTAGTAGACTTAATAAATGAATTTGGCAATGTAGCAGGATACAAAATCAACACCCAGAAATCTATGGGTTTTTTATACACCAACAATGAGCTCACAGAAAAGAAACTAAAGAAACAATCCCATTTACCATTGCACCAAAAACATTAAGATACCTAGGAATCAACTTAACTAAGGAGGTAAAAGACCTGTACTCAGAAAACTATAGGACATTGAGACAAGAGATAGAGGAACACATAAACAAATGGAAGAACATACCATGTTCATGGATTGGTAGAATCAACATCATTAAAATGTCCATACTACCCAAAGCAATTTATATATCCAATGCAATCCCCATTAAAATGCCAACGGCATATTTCACAGACTAGAACAAACTCTCCAAAAATTCATCTGGAAGAAAAAAAGATCCCTAATAGCCATAGCAATCCTGAGAAAGAGGACCAAAGTTGGATGGATCACAATACCAGATATCAAGCTATATTACAAAGCCACAGTTCTCAAAACTGCCTGGTACTGGCACAAGAACAGACATATAGACCAGTGGAACAGAACAGAGAACCCAGAAATAGACCCAAGCCATTATGCTCAATTAATATTTGATAAAGGAGGCAAGAGGATACAATGGAGTCAAGACAGTCTCTTCAATAAATAGTACTGAGAAAATTGGTCAGATACATGCAAAAAAATGAAACTAGATCAACAACTTATTCCATACACAAAAACAAAGTCAAAATGGTTAAAGGACTTAAATGTAAGATGGGAAACCATAAAAATCTTAGAAGACTCCATAGGTAGCAAAATATCAGACATATGTCATAGCTATATCTTTACCGATACAGCTCCTAGGGCAATGGAAACTAAGGAGAAAATAAACAAATGGGACTACATAAAAATAAAAAGCTTCTGCACAGCAAAAGAAACCATCCACAAAACAACAAGAAAGCCCACTGCATGGGAGAACATATTTGCCAACGTTATCTCTGATAAGGGTTTAATCTCCAACATTTACAGGGAACTCATACAACTTAACAAAAAGAAGATAAACAACCC
Source organism: Myotis myotis (assembly GCF_014108235.1). Taxonomy (NCBI): domain Eukaryota; kingdom Metazoa; phylum Chordata; class Mammalia; order Chiroptera; family Vespertilionidae; genus Myotis; species Myotis myotis. Next base: position 88,135,732 of record NW_023416335.1, read on the forward strand.
AATAAAAAAATGGGCAAAGGACTTAAATAGACACTTTTTCAAAGAGGCCATGAGACATATGAAAACATGCTCAAAGTCACTAATCATCTGAGTGATGCAAATCAAAACAACAATGAGGTACCATCTCACACCTGTCAGAATGGCTATCATCAACAAATCAACAAAGGAAAAGTACTGGCAAGGATGTGGAGAAAGAGGAACTCTAGTGCACTGCTGGTGGGAATGCAGACTGGTGCAGCCACTCTGTAAAACAGTATGAAGTTTCCTCAAAAAGTTAAAAATGGAACTTCCATTTGACCCAGTAATCCCACTTCTAGGAATATATCCCAAGAAAACAGAAACACCAATCAGAAAGAATATATGCACCCCTATGTTCATAGCAGCACAATTTACAATAGCTAAGATTTGGAAGCAGCCTTATGTGCCCATCAGCAGATGAGTGGATTAGAAAACTGTGGTACATCTACACAATGGAACACTACACTGCTGTAAAAAAGAAGGAACTTTTACCATTTGCAACAGCATGGATGGAACTGGAGAGCATATTGCTAAGCGAAATGAGCCAGTCAGAGAAAGATAAATACCACATGATCTCACTCATTTGTGTGATATAATGATCAACATAAACTGATGAACAAAAAGAGACAAGGTAGCACTGAACAGACAGTCCACCCTCAGAGAGAAGGCAGGGGAGGAGGGGTGGTTAGAAATCAACCAAAGGACTTGTATGCATGCATATTAGCATAACCAATGGACACAGACACTGGGGAGGTGGGGGCTTGCCCTGGGGGTTGGGAGTAGCAGCGGGGGGGGGGGGGCATCAATTGGGGGAAAGGGAGACATATGTAATACTTTAAACAATAAAAAAAAGAGTAAAGTACTACAAAGTACCCATTGTTATTATGGAGAGGGTTTCTCTGCTTTCATGCCATTTTTTGCCTTCTGCCATAGTGAACTAATTTTAATTCCCCCAAACTCAGGCCCTGGCATTGCTTCTGGATCTTAGATCATACAGCTCCCTTAAAATATGTTTTCCCTTTAATGCCTGGGGAGCAAACATTCACTTTTTTAAAAGGTTACCTCCTACAAGAAACCTGCCAGGATCACCTTAGGTAAAACTGATCACTCGGTCTCTCCTTTTGCCAGCCTCTATGTCTTGTATATGCTCCTAATATCACACAATGCTTCCTATTTCATCAATTCTAGGATGTACATTTTTTCCCATTTCAAAAAATTCTCTGAAATGAGACTATCTTACAATCAAAGGTCTGTCATAATATAATTGGCAGGATTTTTTTATTATTATTATTTCTTGGAAGTACATAAAAAGGTGCATCTTGCCGAAACCGGTTTGGCTCAGTGGATAGAGTGTCGGCCTGCGGACTGAAAGGTCCCGGGTTCAATTCCGGTCGAGGGCATGTGCCTTGGTTGAGGGCACATCCCCAGCAGGAGATGTGCAGGAGGTAGCTGATTGGTGTTTCTCTCTCATCGATATTTCTGACTCTCTATCTCTCTCCCTTTCTCTCTGTAAAAAATCAATAAAATATATTAAAAAAAAAAAAGGTGCATCTTAACTCAAGAGCATTGGTGAAATGCAGCTTCATTTTTTAATTTTCTAAGGTGAATGGAGCAGTGCTTTGCATCTGGAGGCATTCCAGCTTTCCCTCTCATGCACGCATATTTGGCAATATTTGGTTTTATCAACTCAAGGTGGGGAGGTAGGGCGCCAGGGATGTATGCCGCTGGCATCTACTGGATAGAGGCACAGGACAAACCCCCATAACAATTGTCCAGCACAAAATGTCAATAAAGCAGAGGCTGAGAAAACCTAAGGTAGAGTAATAATGCTTATTTGGATGTATGATATGCTTTATTATGTTTGGTTTTTAAATCAGTCTTTTATATTGGGTATGCAATCTAATATGTAGCTATTTTTTTCCAAACCTTGGCTTGTAAAGCACAAATAGCAATTCTTGAGAAGTGCTCTAAGTTTTCTTCATCATCCCTTCCCAGTTCCTTCTGTTAGACTCCCAAGGGAAATGAATGATGCAATACTCCAAGTCAAAACTGGAAAGCCACAAGGCCTCCAAGAGATTGTGACCTTAAACCACCGGTTAGGTTAATTAATGTCAAGACCAACACTGTAACCCAGACCCCCAGATTTCCAGGATCCTTCTCAGCCTGGGAGGCAGCTGCTCTGTTTCCTGACAGTTGGGTATCTTAAGAAGAAAATTCACTCCACAAACATGAGGTGCGTGACTTGGTAGGAGGTTAGCATTAGAATTCGCACTTTGCCCTGGCCAGTTTGGCTCAGTGGATAGAGTGTTGGCCTGCGGATGGAAGGGTCCCAGGTTTGATTCTGGTCAAGGGCACATGTCTGGGTTGCAGGCTTGGTCCAACGCGCAGGAGGCAGCCAATCAACGATTCCCTCTCATCATTGATGTTTCTATCTCTCTCTTCCTCTCCATTCCTCTGAAATCAATAAAAATAAACTTTAAAAAAAACAAAGTATATGATAAAAAAAAAGACCTATAGAATTCACGCTTCAACACTGGGGATCCACCCCACTCTTATCTCACTTTATGAGAATTTAGACTCTCTAAGGTCCCCGAGCTCTGTGGGAAACTCCATGCATGCAAAAATAACTGTGATTCATAAGTTTCAAAAGACTTTAAATTAATGTAGGTGATTTGTCATACAGAAGGCAGTGGGGATTTAATACGTGTATTTACGGCCCTGGAAGAAGGGTTATTAAGTTGGAAGGGGGAGTAGGGGAGCTGTCCTCCATGTCTGTGGAAAGGGCCTTCAGCTGGAGCAGGAAGCTGATTTACTACGTAAGAGAGGAAGGAGTTCCAGAGGCCTTTGACAAGGCCTCTCCCGCCTCTCTGCTCCATACTCAGGCGGCCCCAGGTGGGCACCTCCGCACCCACCCCTCACTCCCCACTCTGAGTTCCCTGCCATAAGTGCGGAGTCCTCCTCCTATCCCCACCCCTTCACTCTCCGGGGAGCAGTGAGCAGCTCAGCTTGGGATCCTGTGACCCCACCCAGTCTCCATCTGGGCCCTGCAGCCCGGGCCAGCAGGGGGATCCGGCTCCTGAGGGGGGTGCTGGAGGCCAGACTCACCTTCAGGTGGATGGGGAAGGATCTCTCCTGCAGCAGGGGACTCAGCAACGTCTGCTCCACACTGACCAGCTCTGAGGTCGAGTCCACCACGCGGGCCAGTGCACTGCGCACTGCCATCCGCGCCAGGGTGCATGGCCCGCGGCCCTGGGGGCAGGGCAGCAGCTCCGCTCCCCCCTTGGCACCTGGCACTACTCCTACCTCGGAGGAGCTCGCCTGCTCCCTGAGCTCCCCATTCCTCAACCCCTGGCCTCTGCTGCCCTCCTCCCGCCCCAGCCCTGCCCGGGCCCGCAGTGGGCTTGAGCAATGCGCTGGGGCAGCGGACACTTGGTCCAGGTCGTGCGAATTTCTACGGGCGCCCGGACGGTCCCCCGAGCCCCACTCCTGCTGTAGGAGCTGCAGGGTCTGCAAAGCCAACATTTGGTGGCTGATGGAGGCCACTAAGGGCGCGGGGCTGGCCATCGCCTCCTTGGCTGGCTCTGTGCGCTCCGCGGGCAGGTGGGGCAGCAAGTGAGGGAGGAGGTGGGTGTTTGAGGTCGCCGGGGTCACATTTCCTAACCCGTGGCTCGGCTCCCAGGCTTCCAGGCCTCTCGACTTGTGGCGCTGGCCCCGCCCCTGGACCGCGGTCAGTGATCCGAGCTGACCAGTGCATTTGCTTAAAGTCCAAATCGCCTTGTTCAGATCCAGGCTGCTGGAAGCGCTGCTGCACAGGCACTTGAAAATCAGCCAGATGCTGAGCTCTACTAATTCATCCTCCTCTCTGGGGTCCTGCTGAGAAAACATGCCGCTATGTGCATACATATCTGCAGCATTACCCCGCCCCCATCTCCTTTGAAAGATGCTTGCCAATGTCCATTAACGCTCTGGGGCTGGGGGTGGGAGGAACATAAAAGACCCTCCTGGGAGTGAAAGTGTAAAGAACCAGAGAAAAGCTCACAAAGGAAGACTGTGCCTGATTCTTCTCTCTCCCTTTCTCACAGCCCTAGGAGAATTTTCAGGAATTTCTTGAAGTATCCTTAAAGGCCTCTAGGCCCCCCAAACAAAAGAAAATGACTGTATCTCAAAGTTCTGCAGTTCTCCGTGTTGCCCCATGCAACAGGTGCTTGGAGAGCCTGACCATGGGAGTGGCATCAGGGCGAAGCCCTCCAGGCCTGCTCCTGAAGTGACTGGTGAAACTGGGGTAGGCACTGCCCAGGTGGAGCATAAAGGGTTTTGTGTGAAACTCCCAAAGGACTTAGGCAGCAGGGTTTGAAGCTAAATTCTTTTACAAGCCATGAACCCAGGGACAGCTGTACAAATAATTGTGGTTTTAATTAAACCTAACTTCACTACTTCCTTAACTTATGTTTTGATAGATTAGAAACTATTGGTGTGCAATTGCACTTTAAAAAAAAAAAAAAAGACATTAGAGGGAATGATATGGAGGACTGTCCCAGAGGGGCATCATTTCCACTTCCTTCCTGTGTGGGAAACCAGTGAAATAACCTAACAACACAGTAAAGCAAGGGGCAAAGGTATAGGCCCATGGCAGACAAGTGGATCGTAGCACACCTAAAGGATGGATTTCATTTTTCCTTTATAAGGGAGGGTCCCACCTGGGTGTTGTGGAGTGAAATTGGGAGAGGTCCTTGCTCGCTTGGGAAAGCTGCTCCAGTGACTATCAGTCTAAAAGGGCAGTTATCAAAGATGTGGGGAGGGGTTCAGGGTCCTTTAAGGTTTCTTTAACTCTGGGAGAGTATGACCCCATATATTCCTCCCAACTCTCCAGGGATGATTCCTTCTCCTTCTCACTGATTTTTTTTCCATCTATGAAAACAAATCACAATGCCAAGGTAAAGAAAACCTTTCTTAAACAAAAATTAGTATGCTCACACTAATTATAAGTAAATAAAAATCCATGTCTGTCAATTGACAAAGAGACAATTACTGTGGAGACAAGTAAATAGTTCAATGTTGATTAGATTCTCTTCCCATGAAGTTACTTAACTTCACAATAAAAAAATAAATTATTCTGTCTCTGTGGGGGGGGGGGAGGTGTTTTATCCTCAAGTGTTGGAATACATTAGGTTCAACAGAGACTAACCAGGAATAGCTAAAACTAACTCCTAATTTTCTCAGAGCATGTCAGATCTCCAGGGGTGCTCCTGTTTCCAGATATGCAGGAAATCCAGTTTCATGGGCTAACCCTACTGCTATCGAATGGCTGACTGTAAAACCTGCTTGACAGATGGAATTCCAGCCAACAGCACAATTGAAATCACTAGACACAACCTGACCTGAGACCCCACTGTTCTACATACCAGGCTGAGTCTGAGAGCCATGAGACCAAATGAATTTCAGGGGTATGAGGAAAGGGGCCAGAAAAAAACACCGGGCCTGTGGGATGGCTCATGCCACTTAAAAGCTGCCCAGGTTTCCCAATATCCTTTGAGAGTACTAGATTATTAAGCAACCCAACCTTTGTCTGTTTTAGCCATGAGCCACTTTCCTTGAAATGGCTGATGTTCCAAAGCTGGAGATATGAGGCCCTAATTGAGGAAACATATTGATTCATAGGCTAACAAGATGATTCAATAGCATAGCAGCTCTGCCTTTGATTTAAAACCTTCAAAGTTATATATTCTGGGTTACCAGACCAAGTAACAAATCACAACTCCTTAATTTACTATACTGACAATTTCAGGCCACTCTGTAATAAAAGGCACATTCAAAAGGATAAAGTACTGGACACATGATGTTTTTCCTTCACAGTATCTATTTCACTATTTAATGGAAACCATATCCTCATTTCCCAGTAGATATTCTTCCCCTTTCTCCACACTCAGTCCATGTAGTCAGATGGGATAAACTCATCCCACTGCAGAAGTGGATTGGGGCATTGAGGCTGAGGCCAATCACACATCACATTCCCATTATGTATGGTCAGGGATGCATATATGACCCAATTAGAGCCAGTATGACAATTATCAGTTAGGATGCTTTCTGCTGAATGAACCAAATAAGAGAAACAATGGAACTAGAAGAAAATGTAGGCTAAAATATGAAAGAGTAAAAATGATAATTTCCCACCCTAGCTGGTTTGGCACAGTGGATAGAGCATTGGCCTGCGGAATGAAGGGTCCCAGGTTCTATTCCAGTCAAGGGCACATGCCCAGCTTGTGGGCTTGATCCCAGGGTTGTGTAGGAGGCAGCTTATCAATGATTCTCTCTCATTGATATTTCTATCTCTCTCTCTCCCTCTCCCTTCCTCTCTGAAATCAATAAAAATATATATCAAAAAAAATAATTTCCCTTATAACAAGAAAACTTAACATAAAATAGTTTAATCAGTAAGAATAAGTTATTGTTTCCAATCACAAGTCCTGAGGTAGGATGGCTCCAGGGTTAGTTAATCTCCAGGAGTGTCAGATCTCCAGCAGTGTTCCTCTTTCCAGAGCCACTGTTGAGCCAGTTTTATGAGGCTGACCCTTCTATTATCAAATGTCGGCCTGAGGTGATTCCTTATGGATGTGAAACAGAGAAGATATAAGTTCTGAAGCTTCTGCAGCCAGATTGTGAGTCTGAAAGGAGAGCTTGCCTATGAATGAGCCAAGACTAAAAGATTTATAAAATGAGAGAAATCAGTGGCCTTATCACATCACCTGAGCCCCACATTTTAGAAACAATTTTCTACCTGTTAGAGTGTTGTTGCATAAATAACAATTCTGTTGCTTCTATTCATCCAAAGGTTCTTTTTTCATATGAGCAAATGATAAAAGGTCGTGTGTGGAATCATGAAGAAGCCAGGCCCAGTGAGAACAGAAGGGAGCTGGCAAAGGTGCAGCTCTGTGGAGCCTTCCTCACAGAACTTGGCAGAGTCCAGATACATTTGAGCCCTCCTTATATACTTTGGCACTTTGCTCCAAAACGGATCCAAGAGAATTCCAGAAATGGAGCTGTTAACCTTCAACACATGCTGGTGAACTTCATAGGTGGGGGCAAAACAAAACATGTCCAAAGAGGACAAAGAGTTATTATTTTTGAATGAGAATTGTTATTGAGGAGAAACAGATGCTGCATAGATATACTAAGATATGAAAATGTTCTGTAAAAAAGAAAACAAAGGAACTAGGAAAAGAAGGAGTTCCAAAGAAGAAAGAAAAAAAGATCCAATTCCCCTTTTAAACACACAATTGTAACGTTTGAATATGCCAGTTCATAAAACTGCACATGTAGTTCTAACTTTGGCCTAAACATTTCATTTTGAGGGGGGAAAAGATGCAATCCTGCCACGAAACCTCCGAATTGCCAAAAACAATTGTTTACATAGGGCAGTGTGTTTTCAGGACATCACATATGTGCTGCCTGCCCAGACCCTAGTAAGCTGGTGAAGAAAGGTGAAGCTTAGTAAAACTAAGTGCAGAAAACCAGGGACGTCTCGTAAAGGGAGAAAAAGGAGAAGTAAAGAATGTTGAATCTCACCTGCCTGTGCTGACATAGCCTGATGTGTAACTCATCTCCTCAACACAAAATACTATTTCCCCTGGACTATAAATAGCTTTACTGAATTTTGTCTCAGTAATTATTGTATTTCCAAAAGGAATTCTTAATGTTGGCAGAAAAAAATCAAAAGTGTATTTTTAAAGAGTATATTTAATCTTTCCTAATTCTTGTTGCTTTGGTAGGTAATTTGGCTTTTAAGAGTGACAGACTGGCTATGGATTTTCATGCTGCCTACATATAATTTCAACAAGACAACCTTACTGGGTTCTCCCCTCCATTTCTGATTACAAAATGTAATCTCTAAAGAATATCCTTTGTCTTGGAGGGAAAAATTAAAAAGCTGCCTGATTTCCTGAGCTATCGGAATTATCTGCGTAGAAATGGCTTATAAAATTTAAATGGAGAGGGGGGAAGTAATAGCAATAAAATGGGGAAGGAATAGATGTGGAAGTGTTTTCATTGAACTATATTCCAAGGTCTGCAATCTAAGTGAAAAAATGGGACCACCCTCATCACTGTCCATGATCAACCTGTATGTATTTCCAAGTTCCAGTGGGTACCCTTTTAATATGATAGAAATAAATGTTCAACTTGGGTTGATATATTTAAAACTAAAAGAAATCTTTGCACTCCCTTTCCACACTTTTTATCTTGAGGAATTCTATTCTTGTTCCTCAGTACCTGTTCTACTAGGTTTTATAGTTGAATAGACATTGGGGTTTTATCTACTCTTTCATTTACTCTTCTCTCCCTTGATATTTCCATCACTCTCTTTCCTGCGGTAATTGTAATGAAAAAAAAGGGGGGCAGGGAGGAAGGATTGGGGGCACATGGTCTTTTGTTTAAAGATCACTACGCCTATGCTTACATGAAGTGAAACGTTCATACTTGGAAATTCAATAAGCGTGTTGTTAGTCTAACTCTTAAACCCTGAGTGCATCAAGAAAGAACTAAATCAGTTTTGAGAACTGGATTAGTGCCTTCCCATGTTGGCTCTCTGTGCTAGGAAAACAAGAGAGACCAACAGATGGGCTTGTTTTATTTGTTTGGTCATTTTCTTCATTTTTGTTTCAAAATATTATTGAGAATGGTCAGAAGAGTTGAAATAAGGTAACAGCCATTTCAAAAACAAAAATTTGTTGAACATAACTGAAAGACCTTTATTTTTCCCTTGGAGGAAAAAAATGTGTAATATTTTAAAACTTATGTTAACATAAAATTATGGCATTACATATTTTAGCATAAAGAATGTATTTTTTTTATTTTCATCATCTGTTTCTCTAACAGTTCACTGCTATTTAGCAAGTGGTATTTTATAGATGCTGATCTGACCATAAAACTCAAATGGCCCATACAAATGATCAAATTTCAAGCATATAATCAAGAAAATAATTTGTAAATTTTATTTGGTCTGTAATTCCCATTTGAAAATGGAAACCACATTCAGTAGGATCTTTAACTCCTCTGTTCAAATATATAAGCTTTCTCAGAAGCTTAAATAGTAGCCTCTGATGGATCACCCCTAGATAATGGTAGATAATTTGTTAAAGAAGCATTGAAGGATTCTTAATGTCCTATCCATTTAGGTAAGAGTAAAATCTAATACTTCCTAGGTGAATGCTAATTTTAATACACAATTCTATTTAACCATGGCTTATTTTGTTTAATTTTAAGTAACCATCATTTCAAAGCCAAGGTAAAATATAAAATAACAGATGATAAGTAAAAAGTATACCTTGAAATGTCTTATTTTATTTATCACAATTAATGCTATGCTTTAACTTAAAACATTTTTAGTTCCCTTAAATTTCCATGCTAATATTTTAAATTAGCAAATTTAACACTCATGGGGGAAGCAATGCCATATGTAAACTAACAGATTAGGCTCCTGTGGGTGGTAGAAACATCTGCCTGGAGAATCCAAGAAAATCAACTGAAAACTTGAGAGTTTACTTCAGATATATATAGTCAATATACAAAAACTGATTAGCTTTCGTGTGTACCACAATAACTGATTAGAAATGTCAGGGGGGGAAATGGCCTAATTCATAATTACAACAAACCTACAAAATAGCTGGAGATGAACTAAGCATAAACATTTTCAATACTTATGTCAAAAAAAACTGTATGTAAAACAATTACTGAAGCTATAAAAAAATCTAAATAAATGCAGAAAAATAATTTATTTCTGTTGATCAGTTCAAATTTATAGTTATCAATTTTCTCTAAATTAATCTAGAAACTCAATGTAATCCCAATAACATGTCAGTAGGATTTTTATAAAACTAAGCAAAATCATTCTCAAATTTATCTAGAAGAAAAAGCATCTAATTAGCTAAAAAAAAAAAAAAAATTGAAATAATAATTAGGAGGGAGTCTCTATATCATATATCAAAATGTACTGCAAGTTATACCACTTTAAAAAAGGGATAATGGTACTAAAATGGACAAATAGATCAATAGAGTCAAAAACAGGTAGGTATATATGTACTAGAGCAGTGGTTCTCAACCTTGGCTGCACATTAGAATCACCTGGGAATCTTTTTAAAATCCTGATTTCTGGGCCTCATCCTCTGGAAATTCTGTTTCTTTGTTAAGGGGTGGGGAAACATTAGTAACAAAGAAACAGAATTTCCAGAGGATGAGGCTCAGAAATCAGGATTTTTAAAAGATTCCCAGGTGATTCTAATATGCAGCCAATGTTGAGAACCACTGTACTAGAGGTTGCACCTGTGGAAAGGGCCTTCCACTGAGAGAGGAAGGAGTTCCAGAGAACTTTGGCAAGGCTTCTCCTGCATCTCTGTTCCACAGTCAGTGGGCCCCAAGTTCTCTGCCTCAAGTGCCAATTGTATATTTTATGTCAAATCAGTGAAGAACAAATTAGTGATGTAATAATTGGCTACCCGTTTGGATAAAAACAAAGTTAGATCTATTTCAACTTCATATCCTATATAATAAAAGGCTAATATGCAAATCGACCAAACAGCAGAACAACCACTCGCTATGACACACAGTGACCAACAGGAGGCAGATGCTCAATGCAGGAGCTGCCCCTTGGTGGTCAGTGTGCTCCCACAGGGGGAGTGCCACTCAGCCAGAAGCCGGGCTCTGGTGAGCACAGTGGTGGTGGCAGGAACCTCTCCTGCCTCCACGGCAGCACTAAGGATGTCCAACTGAGCGGGCCTAAGCCATCATTTGGACATCTCCCAAGGGCTCCTGGACTGTGAGAGGGCACAGGCTAGGCTGTGGGACCCCCCCCCCCCCACGAATGCATGCATTTTGTGCACCAGGTCTCTAGTGTAAGTATAAATAACAGATGGACTAAAGTGCTAAATGTAAAATATCAAAATGATAAAAATATTAGAAAAAATACTGTTGAATATATTTATAATCACTGAGATGAGATGTTTCTAAATAAGATACAGTATGTATACATCATAAAGGAAAAATTGGATAGTTTTTATTACATAAAATATTAAAACTTATATTTGATGAAAGATGCCATAAATAACTTTTGAAAACAAATGCAGTCTGATACAATATATTTACAACATAAAAAACTGACAAAGGATTAATCTATAAAAGTAACAATAAATTTTGTAATGATATAGATTTGATTAAATTAGGCAAAGGATATAAAAAAATCAATGATCCAATAAACATATAAAAAGATAGTCTCACTAGTTGTTAGGAAAATGCAAATGAAATCAACATTAAGGTATAGCCTTCCTACTCCTCAACCCCTCAGACTGGCAGAAATAAGAGTTGATTAATATAGGCTTGACCAACAATGTAAGGTAGTGGCTAGTCTCATATGCCATTGGTGGAAGTATTCTGAGTCAGACTTTTTGCAAGATAATTTTTGTCCTAAAGAAATAGTCACATGTGAGCATAGTTGTATGTACAGTATGTATAAAAAATAAGGAAAACATGCAAATAACTGAAATGCCTGTCTGCAGGGAAGTGGATAAATAAAATCATGGGACACCCTATTACAAAGAATGTTGATGCAAAAAAATAGGTAGAACTATAGCTACTAATATGTAAATAAGCAAGTTGCAAAGCAATGCACTTACTTGACAAATGTTAATACTGATTAAGATCTTAACTAGTCAGGCAGTTCTAGATGCTGGGACACAGAAAAAAGTAAAACATCAAATTCCTCCCTCAAGAAACTTACATTCTAATATAAGTTTGACAATAAACAAATCAACAAATAAATATAAATCGTAATATCCAATAATGAAAAGTCCTGTGAAGAAAATAAAGCATGGTGTGTCATTTTTACCGTGTTCCGTGTATGAGAAAACCTCATTAGCTGAGGTTTACATAAATAAGGATTTATTTATCATGTGGAACAGAAATGCAGGTGACGGAGGAGAAAGCTGGGGGTGGATCATGAAAGAATGAAGCTCCTTTTAGCTTCCTGCTCTACTACCGTATCTTCAGGATGTGGCTTCTGCTCCTCTATGCAATAGATCAGCATTCCAAGCATGAGGGAGGAGGAAGAAAAAACATAGGCAACAAGAGAGTTCTTTTTACTTGTGATTGGCCAGAACACTATCAGATGGCCATCTTTAGTTGCAAAAAAGACTGGGAAATTAAGTGTTGGTTTTTGTAGCATGAAGAGTAAAGGCAGAGAAAATGTGGAGTTAAAAACTGAGAACGCGTCAGGCAACCTATAGTGTGCCACACACAGTAAGGAAATAGAAAGTGATAGGGACTCTGTTTTAGAGATGGCAGGCAAGGCAGTGACCTTTAAGCAGAGGCCTATGTGAAGTGAAGAGTGAGCCATAAGATGCTGGGCCCTAGGGAAAGCCTAGCGATGATACAGGGCAAGAGAGTTCTCATTGTGTTTGAAGAACAGCAAGGAGCCTTTGTGGCTTGAGCAGAAGTTCTGGGGACAGTGTTGGAACAAGAGAGAATTCTGAGGTCAGATTACATAGGGCCTTCTGTAAAGACATTGGACTTTTTTTACTTAACATTTTATTTTGGAAAAAAAAATTCAACAAAAATCTAAGAATAGACAAAGTATTATACTCTTCACCTAGAATCTTGATCAATGGTAAATCCTTTGCCACTTTGATTTATCTCTCTCAATATCTCTCTTTTGCTAAACATTTTTTCTTAAACTTACTCAAGCATAAGTTGCAGACATCATGACTTTTTTTTTTAAGTTTTTTATTCATCTCAGAGAGAGGAAGGGGAAGGGAAAGAGGGACAGAAACATCAGTGATGAGAGAGAATCATTGATTGGCTGCCTCCTGTAGGTCTCCCACCCCCATAGGGTATCAAGCCTGAAATCCAGGCATGCAAGCATGTCCCCTGACCAGGAAATGAACCGTGACCTCCTGGTTCATGGGTCAAAACTCAATCACTGACCCACACTGGCTGGGCAGACATTATAACTCTTAATACCTAAATATTTTTATGAATCTCCTAAAAACAACATGCTCTTATATAACCACTAGTGGCCCAGTGCATGAAATTTGTGCACATTAAAAGGGGATTAATTAGAGGAACTATCTTAATATTGCTATTTGCCCTTTCTCTATAATAGAAGTGTCAGAGATGAAAGAAAATTAGTAAAATGTATATGAAAATCTTCCTCCTGTCAGAGTCTGGGGCATGCCGTAGGACCCAGAGTCAAGTCCCCGCCCACCCATGGTACCTCAAAATCATGCGAGACCCAGATCCGGCCGGCCCCACCCTTGTCAAGCCCCACTGGGCGGGGGGCTCAGCCTCAGGTACCCTGGCCTGGCGCTGGGTGGGGGGGTGCAACCTGAGGTCCCCCATCAAGCCCCGCCAGACAGGGACCGTGGTCTGAGGTCCCTCAGCCTGGCGCCGGGGTGGGGGGTGCAGCCTAAGGTACCCTGTCAAGCCCCACCAGGCGGGGGGGGGGGTGCAGCCTCAGGTTCCTGCTGATTGCTTGTTACGGCTCATTAGGGGAACTCGGCCTCCGCTGTGGGTGCAGCCGGGAGGGGGGCATAGCCTCAGCCCCCCGTCAAGCCCTGCCTGGTGGGAGGCACAGCCTCAGGCCCCCAACACCTGGGTGGGGGGTGTGGCATGAGGTCTCCTGGCCCAGTGCAGGGGAGCAGTCTGAGGTTCCTTGACCCAGCACTGGGGTGGGGGGCGCACCTTGAGGTCCCCCACCTAGCCCCATCGGGCAGGGGGGCACAACCTCAGGTCCCCTGGCCCGGTGCTGGGGCAACAGGGCACAGCCTGAGGTCTCCCCTCAAGCCCCACCAGGCAGGGAGCGCAGCCTCAGGTCCCTGCTGATTGCTCATTAAGATTCATTAGGGGAACTCGGCCTCCGCTGTGGGTGCAGACATCTTGCGTTACAGAAACCCTGCCTCCACTGTGGGCACTGCCATCTTTGTGACTGTGTGACGGTCAATTTGCATATTCCCGCTTTATTAGATAGGATGGCATAATTATCAAAGTCAGGACATTGTGCATTGATAAAATACTGCTATCAAATACATACAAATTTCAACAATTGCCCCAGCAATGTCCTTTATAGAGGCCCCCACCTCATTTTTTCTGAACCAGGATTCAATCCTTTATCACACTTTACATTTAATTGTCATGTGTCTTTAGTCTTCTTTAAGCTGGAACAGTCCCTTGTCCTCTCTTTGTCTTTCGTGATATCAGTATTTTTAAGAGTATAAGCAAGTTTATTTTGTAGGCTTTCCCTCAGTTTGAGCTTACATAAAAATTCTCTAATGATTAAATTTTGAGCTCACACATTGTACAATGACACTATACAAATGATGGACTCTTTTAAATGTGCTGCATCAGGATATACCTGATGTCACCTTGTCTCATTGCTGGTGGTGGACACTTATGATCACTCCATTCAGATGATTTCCTTGCACAGATACTTTTCTTCTTTGTAATTAATAAGTCACTTGTGGGGAGATATTTTGAGACTGTGTAGATATCCAGTTCCTCAATAAATTTTGACCTGATGGTTCTAAGAACCTTGGATTTTAAATGATGATGAGCCATTAAAAGGTAATATCATTATTCCAACATTAAATGCTCAGGGGAAAGACTGGGAGGATCTAAACCAAATGATTAACAGTGGACTTCTTGATTGTTTAGGTATTTTATTGAGAACATGTCCATGAATTATCTGTGCAATTTTTTTTAATGATCACCTGAGGATATATTTTTATTGATTTTAGAGAGGGAGGAAGCCAGAGGGAGATACAGAGAAACATCGATGTGAGAGAGAAACATCAGTTGGTTGCTTTCCCCTATGAACCCTGAATCTGCAACCTACGTATATGCCCTGACCAGGAATTGACCCTGCAACCTTTCGGTGTATGGGATAATGCTCCAACCAACTGAGCCACCCAGCTAGGGCTGTCTGTGTAATTTTTAAAAACATTTTTAAAAGTCCTAAACAATATCTGGAGTTATACAGACATGGGTTTAGAGCCACAACACCTATTACTAGCTGTAAATTGAGGAACTCAAACTCTCCGAGATTCAAGTTTCTGATCTTTAAACTGGGGATAATATTAGCATTGTATGATTTAAATAAGGAAAACTATATAAAACATTTATCATACAATCACTGAATTCTTTTTATTTTGTTTTTTTTCCTCTCATAAGTTTCGAGCTTTACTCTATATACTTTCAATCAAATATGCTTGTTATTTTTCACAGCTTAAAAATTTTGTTTTTCCCTCACTTCCATCCTTTACTTCTGAAGCAAACTTCATTAAAGGCCTGTCTATTCCCTCTGTGTTTGCTTCCTCACTTCTAACTTTATTCTCACCCTGTATTGATCTACCCTCCAGCAATGGAACGCTTCCCAAGGTCCTATCAGCCTCCTAGTTGTCAATTCAGTGGTCACTTGTTTGCGTCTTAAACTTTCCATTCTTGAAAAGCCCTCTTCTAGTGGCTTCTGCTACCTTTGTCTGTGGATGTTCTCTCAAGTTTCTGGCTGGTTCTTTCTAATCTTCTTTGTGGATCCTTTTTCTCTTCAGTTTTTAAATGTCAGTTTTCCTCTGTCTTCAGTCCTTGGCCCTCTTGTCTCTTAGCTCCAATGGTACAACATCTCAGAGAAGTCCTTCTCTGACCATTGGGTTTAAAACACACAGTAATTCTCTGCCATAGTATTTATTTTCAGTAATTCATGTTGTTTATTTTCTTTTTACTACTAGAACTATCTGAAGATCTTATTTATTGAAGTGTTTACTTGTTTATTATTTGTCTCCAGAGGCTTCCCTATGGATTATAACTTCAGTGAAGAAAGATCTTGTATCTTCACTGCTTACCCCCACCCCCATGCTGGCACTGAATGAACAATTTGATGAATGAATAAACTCTATGCATTCATTCTGAGCCATTTCTCTATTTCAAGCATTACTTACCATCTTCATGATAATGACTTCCAAAAATAGAACGGTGACTTATCTCTCTCCAGAGCTTCATGGACACATGTCAACTTGCTAAGAGACATCTCTCCATGAATATACCATAATTACCTCAAATTCAACCTATTGAGGACTGAACTAATTTTCTTTACTCTTCATACCTGCTCTTCCTCCTGTGTTTCAAGCTCCTCGTCCAGTGTCCCAAACAAAGCTAGGTGTCATCCTTGTATCCTCCCCTTTCTTCACTTTCTTCATGAACTCAACCACTGTGATTTGTCCATTTACCTCTGAAATAGATCTAATTCACTGCACAGAAACTAGCTAATATCTTGCTGTGTGCTAGGGAAGGAGAGAAGACAGGTTGATGAATACCTACTAAATTCTGCCACAAGCTCTTATCACACACAGTAGCAATGACTTGTTAACTCAGCTGTACCTCCCATTAAATGGTTAATTCAGGGAAGACAGGAATCATGTCTGTTTTGTTTGCCATTTTGTACTCAGTGCCAGGCACAAAACTGTAAAAGTAATAGGTAATTGGCAGCATATATTTGAATGAATTAATAAATGGAAGAACCAAGTTTCAAATCTAGATTCTTGCTCTATCCGCTATATTATAATCATTTCCAAATAAGTACAGTAGTCTCTCCCCCTCCCCCATATTTATGGTTTCTCTTTCTATGGTTTCAGTTACCTGAAGTCAACAACAGTCCAAAAATATTAACTGGAAATTTCTAGAAACCAAGAATTTATAAGTTTTAAATTGTATGCCATTCTAAGTAGCATAATGAAATTCCATGCTGTCCCACTCTGTCTATCCAGATGTTAATCATCTCTTTGTCTAGCATCTCCAGTCTGTATTCACTCTCTGCCTGTTAGTCACTTAATTGTTTATCAGATGAACTGTCCTGGTATCACAGTACTTGTGTTCAAGTAACCCTTATTTTACTTAATATTATCCCCAAAGCACAAGAACATTGTTGCTGGCAGTTCAGATATGCCAAAGAAGCTGTAAGGTGCTCTCTTTAAGTGAAAAGATGAAAGTTCTCAACTTAATAAAGAAAGGGGGGAAATGTATGCTGAGATTGCTGAGATCTACACAATAAGAACAAATCTTCCATCTGTGAAATTGTAAAGAAGGAAAAAGAAATGCATGCTAGTTTTTCTGTCACACCTCAAACTGCAAAAATTATAGCCACAGTGCATAATAAGAGCTTAGTTAAGATGGAAAAGGCATTAAATTTGTGGGTGGATGACATGTTTCAATTTTGAAAAAGAACAAAGTTGTTTTCAAGATTTTTTATAAGACATAGTAATCAAAACAATGTGATATTGGAATAAGCTAAGCAAATAGATCAATGAAAAATAGAGACCAGAGATAGACCCACATATATATGATCAATTAATTTTTTAAAAATATATTTTTATTGATTTCAGAGAGGGAGAGATAGAAACATCAATGATGAGAGAGAATCATTGATCAGCTTCCTCCTGCATGCCCCGTACTGGGAATCGAGCCCACAACCTGGGCATGTGCCCTGACCAGGAATGGAACCATGACCTCCTGGATCATGGTCGATCCTCAACCACAGAGCCACCCCATCTGGGCTATGATCAAATACTTTTTGACAAAATTGCTAATGTAGCTACACAGAACTTTTATTTCTTTAATGTAGCCTTTTCTTTTTCTTTCCTTTTGATTCAAACTGGCCTTTTCTGGCCTAGGAGCACCCTGACACCCTCCTCCCTCTCCCTTGCACGTACACTCCCTTAAACATTAAGCCTTCAGGACACAAGGTTCTGGTCGGCATCATATAATCTTAGGAACAAAGTCTTAGATCTGTTGACCACAGAGACAGAGTTTTAGTCAAACTAAAGATAGTATCTAGGCCTCAGATGTATTTCAGCTCCAGACCCAGAAAAGCAGAAGAACCCCAACAATCACATCCGTATAAAACCAGACAAAGTAATGCAATGGCTGACATCAGGACCAGATGCAATGACCAACTCCCCACTGCCTAGTGCCGACCAATCAGTAGAGACCGTGACCCTAACTCCGCCATGATTAATGATTTCCCTCCGTATAACCCTGCCCTGGAAGCCATCAGGGAGCCAGGTCTTTGAACACAAGTTCACCTGTGACTCCTGGTTTGGCACCATTTCCTAAACTAATAAACCTTTACTTTTTTTTTGCAAACTGCTGTTGGGATTTGATTGGGCTCAAATGAACCCCTTTAGTTTGGTAACACTAAGGCAATTAAATGGGGAAAAAAAATCATTTCAACAGATGTTACTGGTATACCTGAAAAGAATTTAGAATAGTGACAACTATTCTGAAAAATAAGAATGGAGCTAGAGAATTTATACAACACATATATATTCAGGTGATTTTTGACAAAATTAATGAACAGGGTAAGGAAAAGTCTTTTTAATAAATAGTGCTAGAAAAAAAATGGATATCTACATTAAAAAAAAACTTTAATCCTCATGCCACTCTGTAGAGAAAAATTAATTTAGGAGGGATCATATCCTTAAATGTAAATACTCTATAACCATATAGCTTCTAGCAAAAAATCCACATAGATATTTTTAGACAAGTAACAGTAACAATAGTAGCAAAAGAATTGATAACTTGGACTTCATCAAAATTAAATTTTCTGCTATTCAAAAGCCATTATTGAGAAAATGAAAAGGCAAGTCAGAGACTGGAGAAAATATTTACAATAAATATCTGACAAAAGAGTTGTATTTTGATATGTACAAAGTAATAGTTGAAAAATCTTATTTTTAAAGTGGACACAAAATTTGAACAGACATCTGACAAAAGAAAACATGAGTAACCATTGAGCTCTAGGAAAGTAGTTGGACGTCATTAGTCATCTGGAAAAGGCAAATTAAAAGCACCATGTGCTACAATGTGACATTCACTAGAATTACTTTGAAAAATACAAGACTGACAACAACAAATGTAGGGAGGTTATGCAGCAGTTGAAACTCTCATATATCACTGGCGGGAGTGTAAAAAATGGTGCAAACAACAGGGAGAATTATTTGGCAGCTTCTTATAAAATTAAACATACATGTCCCCTGTGACTCAGCAATTACATTCTAGGTACTTACTAAGAGAAATGCAAACATATGTTAGCTAAGGACTTACAAAAGAATATTCATAGCATTCTTATTCACAATGGCAAAAAAAGAATGGAAAAACACATGTCAGTCAACTAAGAGAATGGATAAACAAACTATGTTATATTCACAGAATAAAATACTTCTCAAGAAAGAAAAATTTTAAATTATTGATAATTGCAAATGTGTCTGAATCTTACAGATACTAATCTGATCGCCGCAAATGAGCAATAACAATAAAAGTATACTTACTGATGGTGGCAAAATTTTGGCCCCATGACCTTGGTCATGTTGTTATGTCTGTGAATATGCTACATTACATGGCAAAAGGGTCTTTGGAGATGTAATTAGGGTTTGCTCATTGGTTGACTTTAAAATAGGAAGATTATTCAGGATTATCCTGGTCCAATCCTCTATCCCAGTGGTCGGCAAACTGCGGCTCATGCGCCACATGCAGCTCTTTGGCCCCTTGAATGTGACTCTTCCTAAGCCTTAGGAGTACCCTAATTAAGTTAATAACAATGTACCTACCTATATAGTTTAAGTTTAACAAATTTGGCTCTCAAAAGAAATTTCAATCGTTGTACTGTTGATATTTGGCTCTGTTGACTAATGAGTTTGCCGACCACTGCTCTATACTAATAAAAGGGTAATAACCTAATTAGACCAGACATCTTCCAGACGTCCTTCTGGACAAAGCCACGGTGGCAGGGGCTGAGGCAGAGGTGGTTAGGGGTGATCAGGCCGGCAGGGGAGGGCAGCTAGGGGCGATCAGGCTGGCAGGCAGGCGAGTGGTTAGGAGCCAGCGGTCCTGGATTGCGAGAGGGATGTCCCAGATGGGAGAGGGTGCAGGCCGGGCTGATCATCTTGTGGATCGTATTGTTTGGGTGGAAGCGGGTTATCCTTTTCCCCACTGTGTGCTGGGGGTGGAGTCCTTACAATATCTCAAGAAAACATGAGAGGATGAGTGGTTTTTATTTGCATGGAATTACATCTCTGTGTTTCTAAAGTCCCAACTCCCTTAATCCAGTCCTGGAAAAGTGTAATTGGGGTTTCAGCAGAGCTAAAAGCAAAGCCCATGTCCAGAGTTTTCGTTCCATGTTGTAGCCAGGTCCAGTTCAGCATCAGGCTAGTTACAGTCCAATATGGTAGGAAGTGAGCCTCTGTGATCCATCTCCAGCATATCAACTTTTAATGGAAACGGTTATTGAATTTCCCCAGGGCAAACAGGATGAAGGGAGGAGGGAAGAGGATATAAGAATAAAGAACTGTGTATGGGAGCCAGCATCACTGTGAAAACCCGTCTCCCAGAACAAGACTCCTCCCACTGGCCTCAACTAGACAGGGCGGGGAGGAGGGGCGTGGAGACAACTAGAAAAGGCCTCAATTCATTTTTTAAAGTAACTCAGTCAGAGACAATAAGACCTAGGTGACATATGAGCAAACTATTAACCCCAGAGTACTCAGCCAATGAGGAGCTGGAGGAGGAACTCTCGCACCCTAGGGATAAACGGCCTGTGATGGCACTCCATGTGTGCTTGTTCGAATGTATTAAAAGTCTCATATTTCACCATACTTCTGTCTCTGAGTCCGTTATTTGAATTCGGACAGGTGAGCATTTCTCACGTTAGCCCAGTGTGTGGGGGTCCACATGGCCATAAGCCACAGAGGAGAATGCAGGGGAGCAAGAGCGTGAGAGCTCCGAAAGCCAGGAGTCAACCCAGAGAAACCAAGAGGGCCAGGAGAGCGAATTCCTTTGTAGGGGATTAAACACCCCACATCTTCCTGTGCTTGCAGTGGCCATGCCTATTCTGGCCAATGCTCCTAGGTGTGATTGACAGCTAGCACTTTCCCTGTGTCACCCCAGCTTTACTGGGCATGCATCTATCTCCCGCTTGTCCAGGCCCTTCCCCCAGTGATTTGCAGGGAATGGCTCCCTGGGGAGTTATAAAGTAACAACTTCTTGGCAAAGCTGCTCAAATGACATGCCTATGATATTTGGCCTTCCCCTTTGTTCCTTTCCTGCTATTAATAACTAGGTTAATTACAACCATATCAATATGAGGCCTTAAATGCAGAGGCTGAAGGGGAAGTCAGAGATTCGAAGCTTGAGGATAATTCAAGACTAGCTTGGAAATGAATGAGTCCATGTAGAAAGTGTGAGAAAAAAATGGATTCTACCTACAACCAGTGCTTGGAAGATGACCTTGAGACCCATTTGAGAACTTCCTCAGCCGATTTTTATAAGACCCTGAGCAGAGAATTAAACCATGCAGTACCGAATTCCTGACTTTAGAAATTGTAAGATAATAAATGTATTTTGCTTTAAGCTGCAAAGTTTGTGGCAATTTTTTGTGCGAAATAGGTAGCTAATACACTGTATGATTTCATGTATTTTAATTACTAGACCTGGCAAACTAATCTATGATAGAGGTCAGAAAATAATTGCCTGTTATAGGAGACTACTAAGTAAAAGGGACACAAGGGGAATTTCTAAGGTAATATAAATGTTCTATATGCTTTTATATGGTGATTACATGGTTTATAAAATCATCAAAAGTCTAACTATATCTCCATCATAAACAAACACAATGAGACATCACTACATGCACACTGGAATGGCTAAAATAAAAAAAGACTGACAGTAAGTGTTGATAAGGATGTGGAGCCACTAGAACTTGTAGGCATTGCTGGTGAAACTATATCCAGAGAAGCTTTTGGCAGCTTCTTATCAAGTTGAACATACATTTTCCCCATAGTCCAGCAATTCCACTCATGGAAATTTATCTAAGAAAAATGAATACTATGTTCACAAAATACTATGTGCAACAATGTTCATCCAGTAACATTCATAATCGCTCCAAATTGAAAAAAAATAACCCAATGTCTACCAATAGTAGAGTGGACAAACAAGTTGCAGTACTAGTATATCCATGCAATGACTCAGTGGTAAAGGGAATGATACTCACAGCACTATGATTGAATCTTTGTAATATTATATTGAGTAAAATAATTCCTCACAAAAGAATTCATTCTGTTGTTTTAATTTACCAGAAATCCATGAATAGTAAAACTAACTATGGTGGTAAAAATTAGGATGTGATTATCTCTGAATTTTGGAATTAGGAAATTAATTGAAAGGGCCAGATGTTGTTTTGGGTGATGACGACACAGAAGAAATTATCGAAATTCATCAGACTGAATACTTAAGTCCTGTGTGCTATATCATATGTAAATTATATCTCATTAAAAATGAAAAATAATATCCTAAGGAATCCTTTACTCTGTTAATATAGCTAATTGAGTCCCTTCTATGTGCGCAGCCCTGTGCCGAGCCCTCACACTGGAAGACTGTTTTGTTTTGACATTCTCTGTCCTGTTATCTTGACAGATGGGCTTCAAACCAGTTAAATTCCATTTCTTTTTTTTTTTATATATTTTATTGATTTTTTTTTACAGAGAGGAAGAGAGAGGGATAGAGAGTTAAAAACATCGATGAGAAAGAAACATCGATCAACTGCCTCCTGAACACTCCCCACTGGGGATGTGCCCGCAACCAAGGCCCTTGACCTGAATCGAACCTGGGACCCTTGAGTTCGCAGGCTGATGCTCTATCCACTGAGCAAAACTGGTCAGGGCAAATTCCATTTCTTAAAGGCAGATTTCATCATTTCAGACATGTACTTATTACATTAATAGTGGAAAGTTACATATTATAAATACACAAAATTCTAAATTCATCCAAACCTTATGGGTTTGAAGCTTTGAGATTAAACTGAAGGAAGATGTTAAGATTTATATTCCTTTTTCATTTAATGCTCTTCTGGTAGCTTCTATCTACCATGGACTATTTTTTAAATGCTTTCATCCTTGCTGATGCCATTTGTGATATGTTTTTAATGTTATATTGTGGTTATTCTAAATATTTTAAAGTTTTATAGAAAGTAGAGGGATTATTATAGAGATATAAAGTTTTTTAATCCCATTTGACTTTGCAAAACATTTTTCTTCAAAATTTAAAACAGGTTACAGTTCACAAAAGAAGAAATACAAATGACTAATAAACATGACAGAAATTAAGCCATTTTAATGATAAAAGAAATAAATTAAAAATTAGATGCTATGTTTTTGCCTCTCAATTTATCGAATATTTTTAAAAGTGACATTATCTAGATTTGCCTGAGATGTACCGTGGGTTGCTAGTAGAAATATAAATTGGTACAGTTCTTGGAAGAGCAATCTGGTCATATGCATCAATAACCTTAAGATGCAGGCAGCCCTCTCTTTGCATTGTGCTATGTTTAACTGAAACTCAGTCATATCAGAACTGTGCAAAGTGAGGAGTGTTTGTGTTGTTTTAGATACAATTATTCCATCTCCAGGAATCTATTTTGAGATAATAAATAGGAATGCATGAAAAGATTAACTTATAAGTATATTTATATTGGGGCATTACTTATAATTAAAAATGGGAAATAATTCACATATCCAACAATAAGGAATTGGTTAAATAAATTATAGTGCTTCCATATAGTAGAACACTACGCTTCCATAAAAATCATGTTTTCAAATAATAGAGAAAGACATTTGGAAATTTTTCTAATATTAAATAAAAAACATTCACAAATTATGCACAGAATGATGTCAATTTTTTTGTGCAATCATACTCCCAAGAATATACACACATGATACCTGTTTAAATCGAACCAACATGTTAAGAAGGCCCTTTTTGAGTGATAAGATTATGGATAACATATAATCTTTCTGAAAGGTTTCTATACTTCCCCAATCTTTACTACAAAGCTATACATTTTTATTTTATATTTTCATTTTTACAATAAATATATTTCATGGTACATACTTAAAAGGTGAAGTTCCCAGTTCACTTCCATGTACAGAAGTGACTGTCCAAACCATTTTCTATGCACTTGTATATGTACAAAGGTACACATCCATATTAAAATTGACTTCATTGACGTATAAGATACATACAATAAACTGCACTCATTTCAAGTAAACAAGTTAATGAATTTGATAAATGTATTAAACTGGCACAATAATCAAAACAAAATATTCCCATCTATCCCCAAAGTCTGTGTCACTCTGCAGTTCAATGTTCCCTCCACTCATCGATATTTTTGTTACCGGGGATTAATTTGCTTTTTCTAGAGCTCTCTATGTGATTGCAATAATACAGTATATAATCTTTTGTATTTAGCTTCTTTTACTCATCATTATGGTTGAGATTCATCCATGTGGTTGCATATATACGTAGTTCCCTTTTTTATTACTGAGTTATATCTAATTGCATAGATATACTACATTCTGTTTATGTGTTCACCTACTGAAATATTAGGACTATTTCTAGTTTTCTACTATTTTAAATAAATCTACTATAGTCTTTTGTGTACAGTATTAGTGTATACATATACTTTCATTTTTCTTGAGTAAACACCTAAGAGTGGGTGCCAGTCTGGGTTATCTGAAGAAAAATAGCCAATAGGAGACATACAACATATCTATATATATAAATCTATAAATCTATAGATATTTATATTTATTTATATAGATAAAAATATAGATATCTATATTTATATAGATAAAAAAGAGAGGGGTTGATTTACTATAAGGAATTATCTCACATGGTTATGGAGTCTGAAAAGTCCTAAGATCTGCAGTTGGTACGCTAGAGACTCAAGAAAACTGATAGTGTACCATAGTTTCAGTGTGAGTCAAAAGGCCTGACAACCAGGACAGCTGATGGTGTAAGTTCCAGCCTGAGTGCAACTCCAAGGGCGGAGAAAACCAATGTTCCGGCTGGAGAGAGAGTGAATTCACCTGCCTTTCTCTGCCTTTTTGTTCTGTTCAGGCCCTCAACACATAGGGTGAGGCCACCCACCATGAGGAGATCAGCTCGACTTTCTCAGATTCAAATGCTAACTCTTATCCAGAAACACCCGCACAGACACATGCAGAAATGATGTTTAACTAAATATCTGGACACCCTGTGATCCAGTCAAGTTGACACATGAAATTAACCATCACAGAGTGGAACATATGGGTCATGTGGTAAGTATGTTTACCTTTTTAAGAAGTTTTAAAGAACTTTTAAGTTTTTTTAAGATCTGTCAAAAAAGTTTTTCAAAGTGCTTGGACCATTTACATTCCTACCAGTAGGATAGAGAGTTGTAGTTCTTTCACATCCTGCCCAACACTGATTCTGTTCCTTTTTAGCCATTATAAGATGCTATAACATTATGGTTTTAGTTTGCATTTCCTGGTGATGTTCAACATCTTTTCATGTGCTTATTTACCATATATATGTTCTTTGGTAAAGTGTTCAATTTTTTTGCTCAATACAAATGACTAATAAACATGACAGAAATTGAGCTATTTTAATGATAAAACAAATAAATTAAAAATTAGATACTAACTGTTCTCCTGCCTGCCTGATCGCCCCTAACTGCCTCTGCCTCGGCCCCTGCCACCATGGCTTCATCCAGAAGGTCATCCAGAAGGATGTCTGGAATGACGTCTGGAAGGTCGTTCAGCTGTCCAGTCTAATTAGCATATTATGCTTTTATTATTATAGATATGTATATGTATATACATATACATACACACACACACATACATATATAGGCAGTGGGTATACACACACACAAACACACACACACACACACACACATTGTTAAACACTGCTGAGGTGCACATAAAATACTAGAGGCCTGATGTATGAATTCATGCACCAGTGGGGTTCCTTGGCCTGGCCTGTGGGATAGGGCCAAAACCAGCTCTCCGACATCCCCTGAGGGGTCCCAGATTGCGAGAGGGTGTACGCCAGGCCAAGGGACCCCACGGGTGCACAATCAGGGCCAAGGAGAAACACGGCGGATTGGCCAGCCAGGGAAGGACCGTGGGAGGGCTCCAGGGCATGTCCAGCCCTTCTCGCTCAGTCCTGATTAGCTGAACCCCAGCAGCAAGCTAACCTACCGGTCGGAACATCTGCCCCCTGATGGTCAGTGCATGTCATAGCAAGCAGTTGAGTGGCTTTAGCATATCATTACCATATTATGCTTTGATTGGTTGAACAGACGAGCAGAAGACCAGACACTTAGCATATTAGGCTTTTATTATATAGGATTACTAGTGGCCTGGTGCACAAAATTCATGCACTGGAGGGGGGTTCCTTTAGCCCAGCCTGCACCCTTTCCAATTGGGGATCCCTTGGAGGATGTCCTAAACCAGCAGTCAGACATCCCACTCACAATCTGGGACCACTGGCTCCTAACTGTTCACCTGCCTGCCAGCCTGATCTCGCCCCTAACTGCCCTCCCCTGCTGGTCTGATCTCACCCCCAACTGTCCTCCCCTGATAGCCTAATTGCCCCTAACTGCCTCTGCCTCGGCCCCCACCACCATGGCTTTGTCCGGAAGGAAGTTGGATGTCTGGAAGATTGCTGGTCGACCTGGTCTAATTAGCATATGATCCTTTTATTAGTATAGATAGATCATATAGGATAGGATTGCTTAAATGGGGGGGAAGTCTTTTTTAGCAAGAGGAGATGCTCTTGACAGATAAAAATACATAATTCCTATATTTGGACTGATAGCCAGCCATATGCACTATACTGCCAAACTGGTCATTAAAAAACTGAATCGCTTTCTTATACTTTACACCAAACAGCTGTTTTACCCTTAAAACCCCTCCTCAGCCCCCACCTTAGGTTCTGCCTTTGCGGTTCACCCAGATTAGGTTCTGATTGGTTGGTTTCTATGCCTGTCAGTGTCAAAAGCTCCACCTCTTAGGCAGCCATTGGCTCCTCACAGTTCACGCAGATTTGGTTCTGACTGGTCAGTTTCTATGCCAGTCAGCATCTCTGGGCCTATCTCTGGTTGATCAGAGAGGCGGGGCTGATCAGCAGCCTCCACGGCTGCTGGAGAGGCCCAGAGAGAAAGAGAGGCAAAGCTTGATCAACAGCTGCCACAGAGTCTGCGGATCAGACCCTGCGTCTCTCTCCAGGCCTCTCTCCTGGCCTGATCTGCAGCCCCCTCGGCAGTCAGTGCGGGGTCACCATGGCGCAAGCAGCAAGACAGTCAGTGATGGGTTGCCATGGCGACCAAGCACTGACTTCAGGACTGACTTCCAGTGTTCAGTCAGCCTTTGGTTGTTTTGGACGTTATGGACCCTGGCTCTTTATATATATAAATGTTGATTTTTTTTTTTTACTGCCCCATAAAGATATTATTCTATTGTTTCTAGCCTTCATTTGCTTTCTAAAGCAATCATTGTTCTTATTGATGTTCTGAATGTAATGTGTGCTTTTTTTGTGGGATGTTTTTAAAGATCTTTTTTTAACCTTTGGTTTTCACCAGTTTGACTATGATGTGCCTAGATGTGTTGTTGTTTTTGTTTTTTTGTATTGATCCTGCTTGATATTCACTATACTTATTAAATGTGTGGCTTGGTGCATTTCAGAAATTTTTATAATTTTGGCCATGATTTTTCAAATATATCTTTTGCTCAGTTTTCTCTCACCTCTCCTTCTGGGCCACTAATTACATGTATATTACATGATTTGCTATTGTCTCATGAGTGTTTTAAAACAAACTTAAAAAAATACTTTTAGATTACAAAAAAAGTTGCAAATGTAGTATAGTTCACATAAACCCTATAGCCACTTTCCCCTTGTTAAAATCTGAACCATCTGTAAATATGCTTCTAATGACATTATTTTCTCTTGACTATGGGTCCCATTGTCCTACTACTCTTAGTCTCTCACAATCTTGTTGTTGTACACCGACCATACAGTTTGAAAGAACTATGAGAATGAAGGCAAATAATGCTTCTATCAAATGGCATGGCTCTTGCCCTGTCAGTCCTCTATGATTCAGGAACTGGTCTATCTAATCTATAGTTGGACTGTTCCTGAGCTTTGTTGCAGGTTTTAGATTCAGTTCATGGCTGGTTTTGTAAGTTTAAAGAGTGGTATTGTGACTTTTATTTCACTACATCTTGCAAACCTAAAACCTGAAAGACTCTGGAAATTTCTCCAAGCTTCCCAGCCCAGTTCCCAGCTTTCCAAACTATGGGAAACCTCGTTATGTTTTATATTGTACTAGAGGCCCAGTGCACAAAATTCGTGCACTGTTGTAGGGGAGGGGGGTGTGTCCCTCAGCCCAGCCTGCACCTTCTTCAATATGGGACCCCTCGGGGGATGTCCAACTGCCAGTTTAGGCCCGATCCCTGTGGGATCCCTGTGGGATCGGGCCTAAACCAGAAGCCGGACATCTCTCTCACAATCCGGGACTGTTGGCTCCTAACCACTCACTTGCCTACCTGCCTGCCTGCCTGCCTGTCTGATTGCCCCTAACTGCTTCTGCCTGCCAGCCTGATCTCCCTTTAACTGTTCCCTTGCTGGCCTGATTGACACCTAACTGCTCCCCTGCTGGCCCAATCACCCCCAACTGCCCTCCTCTGCCAACCTGTTTGCCCTCAACTGCCCTCCCCTGCAGGCCTGGTCCCCCCGAACTGCCCTCCCCTGCCGGTCATCTTGTGACAACGTGGGGGCAGCCATCTGGTGACAATGTGGGGGTGGCCATTTTGTGATGGTGTGAGGGTGTGAGGGTCAATTTGCATATTACCTCTTTATTATATAGGCTAGCTCAGCCACCAACTCTTGGGGTTTCTGTGGCATTTTCTTTGCTCTAAAACTCTGCCTCTCCATTATGGAAGCTGGGAACATCTCTTTCCACTTTGATGCCCTTCCCCCAGCTTTCGGTACGCAGTGACAATGTAACATATAAAGGCCTAGAGTGCCTCAGGGTAGGGGAAAAAGTTCTCCTACTTTGACCCCAGCTTCTGCAGACTGTGACCTTGCACTAGGTCAAAGTCTATGGCTTAGAAGAAGGATTCCTCTCAGCTTTACTGCCCAGCACCTGAGCTTTATTGAGCCACTGCCATGCAGTTGATGAAATTCTGCCTTGGAGAACCTTTCGTCTCTACTGCCTTGCTTCCACTTTCAGCAGGTCACTTTCTTTAACTTGGGAAATATCCTGGAGGATATTTCTCAGTTCTCCTGCCCTGGCACTCAATGCAGGCTGAGCGTGTACAGACTAGCTCTGTTACTAGGCGTCTTGTGACTCTAATCTATTATATCAACCCACATACAATCATGGAAAGTTTGAATATTGGCTGGTTTCTCCCTTACTTTCTGTGATTTTTCCAACATGTCCCTAGGAATAAAAACAGCTGTAGAAATTGTCTTCTGGGAAGGGATTCTTTCTAAAATTTAGCTAATTCAGGTGTTTTTGTTGTTGTTGTTTGTTTATTTCCTAGTGAATTCTCTGATGGGTATAAAACAAGGAAACAAATCAAACTATTCTTTCATAGAATTTCTTGACTTTTCTTGTTAGGGTAAGCATGATAGACTCTTTAACTTTTCATATCTTATAAGAAAATTAATTTGTGTCCCCTCACTAGGTGTTCTGCATTATCATCAGGGTATGGTTTGTGTACCTCTCACAAAGTTACCTTAAATACACACACAGGCACACTTTTTTTGTTGTTGTTAATCCTCACTTGAGGATATTTTTCCATTGATTTTTTTAGACAGAGTGAGAGGGAGGGAGGGAGGGAGGAAGGTACGGAGGGAGGGATGGAGGGAGGGGGAGAGAGAGAGAAAGAGAGAGAGCAAGAGAGAAACATGGATGTGAGAGAGACATATTGATTGGCTGCCTCCCACACGTGCCCTGACTGGTACAGGATCAAACCTGCAACCCAGGTAGGTACCCTAGACTGGGAATTGAACCTGAGACCCTTTAATGTGCATTCTTAGGCTCTAACCACTTAACAACACCAGTCAGAGCCAGACACACCTTTTAAATATGACTAAACAATGCTTTAAAGCCTCAAGATTCAGCACCCCTATTAAATGTGAGGAACTTAAAAATGCCCATATTTGTGATACAATTCACATAATAAATTTGTTCAACAAACATTTACTTGTGTAACTACCATGTGATTTTACCTTCCAGTGGACTCTGCAAAAATAAAAGAATCATGATTTAGAAGTGAGCACTCCCACCATATTCAAGTTTACCATAATCTAACATTTGAAACTGATTTCAGAAGCCAAATTATTAAGGATAATTTATTCCAGATCTCTGCTGAAATAAACAATGCTTTTGAGCTCTGTACAAATGTGTAGCCATCAGGGATCTGCTTGACTACATCAGTTTCTAGACTTCTTTCAGCAAAGTCAGAGCTTCACATGGAAAGCCAGGCACTAAGGCCTCTGTGCATAGTCAGGCATGCCCTGGGGGCTCAGGCTAATGAGAAGATGATGCTTTTCTCTGTGTGCAATATTTTCACCAGTGACAGATTTAATGTGAGTAATCATGCTCATTTAATAAGCAATCCAGTATAATTTAACAGAAGTTATCAATACAAGTTAACATGAATCTTCATCTGCAGTTTCAAGAGCATCATGTGTATGACAAAGAAGAACAGTGCGTGAAGAGCTAACCTAAAAATAACAACAACATGAATTACGTTATTGCATTCATTTCTTTTATTTAAACAACAGAGACTATGAAAAGTGGAAAACTGTATTTCATGGTAGACATGATTTGGGTTTAATATTAAGAGCTCAAGCCAAAAGATTGTACTATTCACCTAACATAAGATATAAAATCATGTTTACTCACATAGTTTTAGCTTATCACTAAAGCAAGGGTCAGAAAATCTTGCCTAAAGGTCAAGATTGTGAATAGCTTCAGCTTGCAGACTATGCAGTCTCTCCTCAACTACTCAACTCTGTTGTAGCATGAAAGCAGTCTTAGACAATCCTATCTAATAAAAGAGAAACATGGTAATTGGCATACGACCGCTACCCTTCCCATTGGCTAATCAGCAAGATATGCAAATTAACTGCTAGCCAAGATGGCAGCTGGCAGCAAGGCAGCTTGAAACTAACATGAGGCTTGCTTGCTTCAGTGAGGGAGGACTCCAACGTTCCCCACCTGCCTTGCTGGCCTCTGAGCTTGCAGTTTAAGAAACATTGTAACAAATATAGAAGCTAAACAAAACCCCAGAAACCAGCTTTCAGCAAGCTGGGATCTCAGAGCTGGAGTTGATACAGAGTTTCGATTATAGAACCTAAAAAAACCAGATACCTTCTTTCAGCAGCAGAGGCCTCAGAGCTGGAGCCAGAGCTAAAGCTGGCCCAGAATAAAAAAAGAAAAAGAAAAAAAGGAGCAGTTGGGAGCTTCAGTCCCAGCCTGAAAACAGCCCTCAGCCCCTCACCCAGACTGGCCAGGCACCCCAGTGGGGACCCCCACCCTGAAGGGTGTGTGACCAGCTGCAAACAGCCATCATACCCTCACCCAGGCTGGCCAGGCACCCCAGTGGAGACCCTCACCCTGATCCAGGACACCCTTCAGGGCAAACCAGCCAGCCCCCACTCATGCACCAGGCCTCTATTCTATATAGTAAAAGGGTAATATGCCTCCCAGCACCGGGATCAGCGTGACAGGGGGCAGCGCCCAAACCCCCTGATCGGCCCTGCTCTGTGCCTGATATGGGGGAGCTCCCCAGCCCCCTGATCACCCTGCGGCTCTGTGTGTGACAGGGTGCGGCACCCCAACCCTCCCCCCACCCCATGGGCCCTGCTCTATGTGTGATGGGGTAGAGCCGTAACCTCCCCATCGGCCCTGCCCTGAGTGTGACAGGGGGGAGCTCCCCAACCCCCTGATTGGCCCTGTGCTGTGCATGACAGGGGGGAGCTCCCCAACCCCCTGATTGGCCTTGCTCTGTGCGTGACAGGGGGCAGCACCCCAACCCATTGATTGGCCCTGCTCTGTGCGTGACAGGGGTTGGTGCCGCAACCTCCCCATCGACCCTGCCTTGAGTGTGACAGGGGCTGTGCCCCAACCCCCTAATCGGCCCTACCCTGAGCATGACTGAGGGTGGCATCGCAACCTCCCAATCCGCACTGCTCTGTGCATGACAAGGGGCAGTGCCCCAACTCCCCAATCAGCCCTGTTCTGAGCCTGACCAAGGGCTGCACCTAGGGATTAGGCCTGCCCTCTGCCACCCGGGAGCAGGCCTAAGCCAGCAGGTCGTTATCTCCCGAGGGGTCCCAGACTGGGAGAGGGCACAGGCCAGGCTGATGGGACCCTCCCCCCGCCCCCCGAGTGCACAAATTTTTGTGCACTGGGCCTCTAGTTATTATATAAAGAATTTCAACAAATTGCTGAGAAAAAGTGATAAACCAATTAAAAATGGGCAAAGAATGTGAATGGGCAATTTATAGAAGAAGAAACTTGAATAACCAATAAACGCGTGAAAAAATAGCTTATTTCACCAGTAGTCAGAGAAATTAAAACTAAAACAACACTGAGATGGCTTTTTCACTCATTGGCTTGGAAAAAATATAACCTGATAACACAGAATGTTGGTGAGGATGTGAGAGAAGAAAAACTTAAAAACCATTGGTTAGGGAGTAAATGTTTACAATCACTTCGGAAGCCTAGGATTACTTAATAAATTTAAAGGCCTATATAACCTACAAGCTGGCAGTTCCACATCTAGGTATAGACCCTAAAGAATCCCTTCAACATGTGCCAAATGGACATATTCACATATATTCATAGCAACCCTTTTGTAACTGCAAAAAGTACTAACAACTTAGCTGAATGTGTAAATGATTAAAGAGTGATTTACCATAGAATAGAATACCATGTAGCAGTTAGAATAATGGAAACACATCAATGTGGATTTATCCTTAGAATATGATCCATGTCAAAAGCAAGTTGTAGAATGCTACAGCTCAGGTTCCCTGGGAAACAAATTCTGCCACTTTGATAACTCATGGGAGGTTCACTGGGGAACGTCCTTAGGATCAATACCTGGGAGGGAGGGAGGGAGGGAAGCAGCACTGTCAGAGGAGGTTGAACCACAACTCAGTTGCAACAGAGGCCTCACTTAATTCTATGGGGAGATCTGGAGCTGAGATTTCCCTTTAGAGTTACCCAGTGTTGAGGTAAGAAGTCCAGGTCTTTCTACTGGTTTCCAGTAGTTATGGGAGAGAAATATGATTGCAGGGCCTTTGATTTGAATCTCAACATTCATGACATTTAGTATATTTTCAGCTTTAGTATAAAAGGGATTTTGTTTTGAATGAAAAGAAATTGGCGATTATATAATCTCATAGATGGCACAAGGGACAGCAAGGAGAGTGTGGTGACTAACCTGGGTGACCAGGAAGAAAGAGATTGAGGTGGAATAATCCACAACTTTTTCTATTAGTTTTTTAAATTCCTTTTTAAAATGTCAATTATCCATAAATAAAACACTATAAAATAGAGATTTCTAAATTAATCTAAATCTTATGTTCCACTTTTATGCATAAATACACTTTTAAAAAATAATTTTAGAGTTAGATCACCTTATGGTAAGCCTTCAGCCAAATGCCTACCAAGATAATTCATTCCATTTAAGTTTTAAGTCCTCAATCACCTGATTAATCATAATGTATATATTATAAGATCACTATTCAGGTTAAATCAAGAATAAATAAGGTTTATAACTGTTTCATACTCAATGAATAACTTGATTCTTTTAAAATTATTTGCCTACAATTCTTAGCGTCTGTGCTGGTGTGCCCACCTTGCCCTTTCCTGCCACACAAGAAGCAAAGGAGTGTTCCTGGGCAGTGGACTGTGATGCTGGGGAGGGGAGGTGCTCATTATCATCTTGCTCTTGATGCTGGAGTGCAGATGCTTAACTGCAGCTCATAGGACACTTAACTTTCTCTCAGGTAAACCTCTTCCCCTATAAAAGAGATAAGAGTTAAGGAAGGTGGAAGGGGAGCTGGGAGAGAAAATCAAGGAGAGAAAAAATGACGTAGAAGGGCTGTGGTTTTGAAATATAAAGCCTAGATAAAGGAAAATGAAAACAGAACAAAGGAATAAAAATTTAAAGCTATGCAACAAAGTAATGAAAGAAATAAAATGTTAAATTTAAAAAAATTATGATTTATAACAAATAACAGAAGGCTGGCTCAAGAACATTCTAAAATCTTCTTGATTGCACAAAAGAGAGAACTGAACTGACGTGTTTTTCATGGAAGCTTCATATCTAAAGGATGGTAACTGTACATTTTTTAATGATGAAAAATAACCTTCTAGAAAGAATCAAAGAGCCATTTTGACTTAGTATTGGACTATACAAGTTAAACATATGCACATCTTTCAAGTACTCTGCGGGAGTCAGCTGCCCTTTTCCATTCTATGTGACTATTAGGATTCCAGCTATGCTTGGGACGTGGTACCAGTGCCTTACAAATGCAGTTCTTGTAGAAAAGTCAGTGATGTTAAAAAAAAAAAAAAAGAAGAAGAAGAAGAAGAAGAAGAAAAGAAATCATTTGTTCAAAAAAAATCCAAAGGGAGCAGTAACATAAAATAATGAAAATGCCAAAGATATGAAAAATAAAGACCACTATTACAAGACGCAATAGCTCTGAATGTTTGCTTTTATGTGACAGATGTTTTTAACCAAAGTTCAACGTTGGCAGTTTGAGTACACTTATGATTTTAATTTGTATTCTATCCTCTTTTCATATCAATGTCTACTAACAACATCTGTGAAGGCTATGTAACCCGAATTTGACAGGGGAAAGTGAACAGACTGCTTTGAGAGTGTTTCCGTTAAGTCCATGTAACAGACTGTTAACAAAAATCTTAAATAGGTATTTTAATCATCAACAGCAATCTTACACAAATTAAATTAGACCCAAAGGGCCTGATTAACTTTAAAATACCTTACAGGCATGTAACATGATTTGACCTTTTCCCTCTTTGGAGTAGAAATAAGATTGTTCAGTGTGTGTCGGATACACAGTATTAAAAAAAATCAGCATGCTTCTCCTAATGACGTGGAGACGAGGTTTCATTTTCTTTATCAGGATACCACACATGTGCTTAGAAATTCAGTTCAACCACAGCCAACCTCCCCATTAACATGCAAAGTACATGCATTAAAAGAGGGAGAAACATGGCTCCTTTAATAAGCGCAAGGACACTTAGCATTCTTAATGCTAAAGAAAGGAGGCCTATATCAACTGGCATTAGCATCAAAATGATGCCAGCAGCAGAGGTCAAAGCTGAAGTAGAATTTCTGCAGTTGAAACCTACCTATCAAGAAATAGGCTGCAGCCTGGCTGGTGAGGCCCAGTGGTGAGGAGTCAAGCCAAGAAGCAGGAGGTCACGGTGTGATTTCTGGTCAGGGCACAGCCCTGGATTTTGGGCTTGATCCCCAGTAGGGGGCGTACAGGAGGCAGCTGGTTGGTGATTGATGTTTCTATCTCTATCCCTTTGTTTCTCTGAAATCAATTTTAAAAAATAGACTGCGTTCATGATTCAAAGTATAATTATACCAAGAATCAATAAAAAAAATTTTTAGAAATATCTCTTATTCTCTACTTTAGCCAAATCCCCAGAGGTTTGTGTAAATGCACCTCTTGAATTTTCATGCATCCCAAATCCCAGGCATAGTCTCCAATTCTTACACATATTTGATAATTTATCTTAAGCAACTTCCTTCCACCTGCCTAGAACATGTGATGTTTGCCCAAACAATAGCAGTGAATGAGAAGCTCAATTTATATCAAAGAATATAAACCATCAGAATTACCAAAACTGTGTTTTAAACCATCTATTAGATTGAGGAACTTAAGTCCTTTGACTTATAAAAATAACACACCCATACTTGCCAACAATCCCTGTGTTCTGGAACCTCCAAGTAAGTTTTTTTAACCCACTAGCTTTGCTCTCCTCAACCCTCTCTTCCCCAGACACGAGGTCAGTCATGAAAGATGTCCATTGCCTGCAGACTATTCATTAGTACCTTACTGAACCAAAATACTTTTCAGAAACGTGCCCTTCTTCCACACATCTCAGGTCATTTGACTACCATCTGGATCACCAAGGATTGCACCTGATTAGTTCAAGTCAAAAGCAGTCCCCCAGCTAATGATTGGGCCAGAAATGGCACATAATCTAAGATAATGTAGGCATGTGGATGAAAAGGGGGCCACATACTAAACCTGACAAGCTCAGGGGAGGCCTGCATGGCGGGCCTTACAAACTCAGAGACCTAAAGTAACCACAAGGATGGTGTGAAATTATAAATTCCTGACTAAAAGCTAGTCATAGCAGGTAGTTATGTCCTAGGTCAGTATCTTCCTTGACAAAAATCAGTCTTTACCTTAACTAAGCCTGAATCTGTCTTTTTGCATCTAAGATAACATGCATTTGGAATGTCAGAGTAATCCTCTTTTTTCCAGACCCTTCAGGGCACAGTCGCCCACGAGAGCATGAGGCCCAGAATCCCTCATTATCATAAGTGTTCCCCAAATACCATTTCTATGTACTGTAAATGTTAATATGTTAACTATCCTATCTTCAATGTACAAGAGGTATGTCTCTCCATTTTACTCCTTATCCAGTCTCAGAGATTTCCCTGCTTTGCTTTCTCCCGCCTCCCTAGTAAACCACCAATGAATTTCATGTAACTCTCTTTATGTCTCCTCCTTTGATTGCAAAACTCCCATTCTCCGGAGCATTTTCTCAGTCTGTTGAGGTTTTGCTTCCTGGCAATTGTCATCAAGTTGGCTCAAATAAACTCATTAAAAATTCTCTACAGGTTTGGGCTTTTCTTACATCAATAGGCAGAATAAAAAGGACTTATATTTCATACTTCTATGTACAGCGGGAGCATGTTAACTCCCACTGCCACTGGCAGCCAAATTGGGCACATGCAAAGAACCAGTCCCAGGATGGAACTAATGGTCTAGCTTTGGAATCTGATCATATAGACCAATTGCTTATTCCAGTTTGAGTCAGGAATTTTGTCTGTGCAGCTGAAAATATTCATCTGACCTATGTGTTTTGTTGAGCAATTTGTCCTCCAATGTCTCTGAATTTGTCCTAGAATTCAACTACCAGTCCACAGGGACTGGGCCAAAGAGGCTCTAAATAGTAGACAATATAGTCACTGTTGCCCCCCATTTTCTAGTGCTAGAAAACTGTTTTTCAACCGTGTGTGTGTGTGTGTGTGTGTGTGTGTGTGTGTGTGTGTCTAAGAATGGGTTATACTCACAAGAGAATTCTATACTCAATGCAGATAGACTTTTCCTACTTACCTGCCAAATATACCCTAAAATATGTCAGGCTAGGATCAAACCAGAATTCCTTATACATAAATGAATATATTTTTATATAAGGTTTGACTGGAAATTTTATTTATTTAGTATTATTTTTTTTTAATTTTTCCCTCTCAGTTTTAGATGAAACCTAGACTTGGAAATGGCTTGACTGAGTCGACATGGAGATAGGACCACGCACAAGTGTCCTGCTCTCAGTTCAGGGCTCAGCCTCCTGCTCTGCGCACTGCGCCTAGCTCTTAATACTGATGCTCCCAAGGCCATAGGAGCGAGCACTATATGAGCATTATGCTGGGAATCTGAAATGAAATTTCTGAGAGTCCCACTGAGCCACACCAGCCAGGCTGAAATTCTATATTTAAGAATATTAGTGAGACAAAGAAACACTGAACAGACCATCCAACCTCAGAGGGAAGGTAAGGGAGGGGGGTAAGAGATCAACCAAAGGGCTTGTATGCATGCATATTAGCATGACCAATGGACACGGACACTGGGGTGGTGGGGGCTTGTCCTGGGGGGGTGAGAGTGGCCAAGGGGGGGGGGGGTCAATCAGGGGAAAAGGAGACACATGTAATACTTTAAACAATAAAAAAAGAAAAAAGAATATTAGTTGTTCATATTAGTCATATTAGTTGTTAATACTGTTATTGCTATTTTTGGAAAAATAGTACTTAGATGCAGTGAAAAATCTAAAGAAGAACAAACCATTGGGAAAGGGTTTTAAGCTCCAGGTTAAAGCTCAACATAATTGTCTGATTAATGATAAGATTATCCAATTATACATAGTCTTTGTTTCTTAAATGTGTTCTGAAATAATTAACAGTCCTCTTTTAACAACAAAAATCCTTTATTTTAATATAAAAAAGGAACAGAAAAGTATGTTGATCTTTTGTTTTACACATAATCCATCCTATTTAATAAAAGACAAAAAGGGTAATTAACCATACCTCTGCTACACATCCCATTGGCTAATCAGTGAGATATGCAAATTAACTGCCAACAAAGATGGCAGCCGGCAGCCACACAGCTGAAGCGAGCAGGAGGTTTGCTTGCTTCAGTGATGGAGAAAGCCAAGGTTCCCTGCCTGCCACGGCCTGGCTCTGAGCTCCGAAAGCAACAAAATTTCAATTATAGAAGCTAAACAAACCCCAGATACTTGCTTTCAGTCAGCTGGGACCTCAGAGCTGGAGTGAGCAGGATGGCAACAGAGTTTCAATTATAGAAGGTAAATAAATCCCAGAATTTAAAAAAAAGAAAAAAAGGAGAGGCTGGGAGCTTCAGTCACCGGCCAGCCTGAAAACGGCCCTCAGCCCCTCACCCAGACTGGCCAGGAACCCCAGTGGGGACCCCCACCCTGAAGGGGGTGTGGCCAGCCTGAAAACAGCCATCAGCCCCTCATCCAGGCTGGCCAGGCACCCAAGTGGGACCCCGACCCTGATCCAGGACACCCTTCAGTGCAAACCAGCCGGCCCCCACCCGTGCACCAGGCCTCTATCCTATATAGTAAAAGGGTAATATGCAAACTGACCCTAACAGCAGAAAGACTGGGAATGACTGGTCACTAGGACACACACTGACCACCAGGGGGCAGACGTTCAGTGCAGGAGCTGCCCTCTGGTGGTGAGGGCGCTCCCACATGGGGGGAGCTCTGCTCAGCCACAAGCCAGTCTGATGGCTGCCAGTACAGCGGTGGTGGTGGGAGCCTCTCCTGCCTCCTCAGCAGCACTAAGGATGTCCGACTGCAGCTTAGGTCTGCTCCCCGCTGTCAAGTGGACATCCCCCGAGGGCTGCTGGGCTGCCAGAGGGATGTCTGATTGCTAACTTAGGCCCAATCCCCCGGGGAGTGGGCCTAAGCCAGCAGGTGGTCATCCCCCAAGGGGTCCCAGACTGCAAGAGGGCACAGGCCTGGCTGAGGGACCCCCCCGAGTGCACAAATTTTTGTGCACCAGGCCTCTAGTATATAATAATTATGAAAATTGCTGCCAAACAAATCTTGGATATGTACGTGGTTTTCAATATATTTCTGTCCTACTCAAGAACACACACTGGCTTCTCTCTCCCCTCCATTCTAAAGTCTAAAATTCTCTCGCTGATTTTAAAGCATCCTGTGACTATACACCACTAATCAACTATTTTACTTCATTACCTCTACAAAACTTCTACAAACATTCTCTGATATTCATGAATATTCCTCCCTCGGGTTTTTGTCCACGTTTAGCCAGCATCTGGAACTCCTTTAATACCAGAAGCTGGTCCATCCTTGCTGCTTGACACAGTCACTGCAGGGAAGAAACATCCGCACAGCATATGTTTCAAGGGACCTGGTGTATATGGCATACTGTTCTTAATATGTTTGCTCCCCCTTTTTAGCACTATGTCTTATAAGCAGAGCCACCTCCCCAAGAAAGATTGTTTCCCCAGGTGAGAATGTTTCCCTGGAGTTAGGGATTAACAGGGCTAGGGAAGGGAATAAATCAGTAAAACCCCTTAACTAAGTGTCAGGCGGGTAGTTAATCACCTTAACTACGAACAATCATGCTTAAGCTACACAATCCTTACTCAGGCCATAGAATAGGAAAATCTCCTTATAGCAATAGGATAATGACCTTGGAATAGAGACAACAAATTAGCCCTTATAATGGAACACAGAGACTAACCTAGACAAGATTAAAATCAACAGAGCTAGATAGAGATAAGATTTTTATCAAAGGTCAGATAAGAAACTATAAACATAAAACAAGGAACTGTAGAAGGTCAAAGGAGGACCCAAAACATATGATGGTGTAACTATAGAGGCATGCTTATAGGATCAAATGTATAAATACAGATGTAACAGGACAATAGAGAGAACCTAGCTATGCTGATCATCTGTCTCCGTGTCCTTCATTCTTTGCCGATTCCGCCCACACCTTTGGGAACCCCTGGACCATTGGGGCTGGACCCCGGCAATTGGCGCCCAGCACTTCAACTTGTCTGTGACTGTTCAAGGCTCATTATAGACCCTCTCATGCACAATGAGCCCAGTCCATGCTGATCTTTCTTTACTGTAATTATCAGTTGTTGAGTTATATTTTTCTAGTTGTTTAATCTGTGTAGGTCTTTTCAATTTGATTGCAAACTTGAAGTATAAGCAATGATGCTATTCTTCTTGTATTCATTCTTCTAAGCATTTTGCACAGTGTGGAATTTGAATGCTCTTCTACAAATGCTTGTTGATGGACAGGTAGAAATAAGGTGGAGTACAGGTGAAGCAGTGCCTTACCCTCCATCATTGGCCCCCAGTAATGGTCCTACTGGGATACCATTAGCTTCTCAGATTAAGCTAGGTTCTTATGAGGACTGAGGAGCAAGCTTCTTTGTTTTGTTCCTCAGTGACTCTTCTGCCTTGCTGTAGATTCCAAGTAAAGCAATTAAAGTCCTTATATCTACAGAGTTAGCAGACAGAATCTCAAATTTCAAAGGACATCTATGACATTGATAAACCTTCTATTTCCAAGTAGGCTAGGATCTAAGCTGTTTCAACAAAGCTCTTGTTCTAAAAATTCCCGGGCCGTCTTGAATGTTTTGCAGAGACATGAAGTTATTTCAAATGTCTAATCTAAATCTCTTTGGCTGCAACTCAAGTCTGTTCTCTTTATCACAATCCTAAATGGACACAGAGATTAGAGCTATCTTTGCTGCGCACCACATAACTGATTTTTAAGAATATTTATCAGCCTATCTTCTTCGCAAGCTGAGGATGTGGTGTTATGTTTTCTATCTGGTCTGTTTTAAAGTAAAAGGCCATCTGCAGTACTGATTATAATTAACTGTAACTGCAAACATTCAGAAAGTACAGAGAAACTTTGTCACATTTGCTTTAAATATTTGATTTTAAAAACTAAGGTATTACACATATAGGTGATGCCTCCTTTGTACAATTGCCTGTTTTTTCCCTAAAGGGTTTGACTATCTTAAGCTAAGTGTATATTCCTCCTGTCCAGTTTTTAAATTGTATACACATATCATATATGCCAGGGCTGACCAGCAACCCCTGAATGATGGATGAACAGATTACTCTGACATTGTTTCACTGTGAAAGAGAAGGCTAAGGAATGACCTGGCTGATAGCAGCCAGGCAGCCTTGATTGCCTGCCTCAATAGGCTTTTATTGGAATTTTTATCTTTAGATACAATCAGTAGAGTGGGTAATCTTGGGAGGACACATGTGTTTACATTGTCCTCTAGGCAAGGGCAGCCAGGGATTAAGCACAATTATTCTCACCCAAGGATATGTATTTTTTTATTTGAGAGAGGGAGGGAAATAGAGAGAAAGAAAAACATCCATGTGAGAGAAAAACATCAGTTGATTGCTTTCAGTACCCACTCCAGCCAGGGATTGAACCCACAACCTGCGTATGTGCCCTGACCAGGAATCAACCTGCGACTCTTCATTATTTCTCCAAGTCTAACTTCTCTGCCATTCCCTCCATTCTCTTGTTGATGCCTCTCAATCTAGTCACCACTTTTACAAACTGCTCTTTAAGTTTCTACCTCCTTATGTATGCTGCTTTATCCGCCAGTTCCTCATTATCATCTTCTAACTGACCATT
Organism: Myotis myotis; assembly: GCF_014108235.1. Lineage (NCBI taxonomy): Eukaryota > Metazoa > Chordata > Mammalia > Chiroptera > Vespertilionidae > Myotis > Myotis myotis. The sequence goes on from NW_023416335.1 coordinate 88,177,671, forward strand.
TCTCTGTCTAGTCTAGAATTTATTCTACTTAATGCATTTATTTCAATGGCTGTATTTTTCATTTTGAGGAATCCAACTGGACTTGTTTTTTAATATAACCTTGTTCTCACTTTATTTCCATTTGTTTTTATTTTATAATCCCTTGTCTTTTCTATGAGGGTATTTCTTTATCTCTTTGGGGCTTTGAAACAAATATTTTAGCATCACTTTCAGATTACTCTGTTAAGAAGGAACAAAGAATCCATTTAACTCTTGCAGATTCTGTGGGCCATGTTTTAAGCAGTCCTTTCTTCCTCATGTGTTTTTAGAAATTGAGGTTGCAGGCTTATTTTGGAATATAGTTTTTGTTTGTCCCCCTCACCCCTACCTCCTGCTCCACTCATGCCCCTAATCTAGAAATTTTGATCACCTTCACCCAGCTCCCAACTCAAAGCCAAGTCTTATATCTGGAGCTCCTGGATCCTATCCTTGGTCATATTGGAAACACCTAGATCCAGGCACCGAGTCACACATGGCCTTGTACAGGTCCCTGCCTGAGAGGTTATGTCTATACCTTCCCTCTTATAAATATTCTCCCTATCATCCCTACCTCACTTCCTGTTGTGAAATAATGAGCCTGTCCTGACTCCTCTCTCACATAGAATACCCTTAATTCTGGTAACCATCACCGTGGAACTGCCAGCTGCCTCTACCTGCCTGCGAGCACCAGCCACAACTTACTATTCCATGTTTTCTCTCTACTTAGAGTTCATACAGATGCTTGTCTTGATATACAACATGGTTTTGCTTTTTCAGTCTTTGTATCATACCTATATATGTTATTTGTTTGTACTGGTGTAGGTGGGGACTTGAAGTATGAACTTACTGTGCAGTCTTGAGCCAAAATGCCCCTTATCTTGAGCATCCAAGAGGGAAAGGATTCTGAGCACAAAAGGAAGGCATGCCTCACTTATGCTTACTTTGTGATTAGTATAATAACTAGTAGGAACTAAGGTATTACAGATGAGAAACAAGAAACAGTTGCCTCAATAAGGTATTCTGAGATTTTGTGGAATATCAATAAATTCTTGATTCTTGATTATTATTATTTGTACTTTACAAGCTATACTTTAAAGGTTCAAAACCTTTGGATAAAATTATCCTTATACGCCAAAGGAAGTCATAATTAATAATCACTAATGATTTTTCCCTTTCCGTTATTCTACAGCAATTGTTTGATTTTTTTAGACTTCAATTTATTTTTTAGAATTCAATTTATTTACTTATTTATTTATTAATGAGAATATCCTGAGCATTGACTCCATGCCAGGCTCTGTGCTATGAGAAATAAGGTAAGATAGGCAGCATACAGACATTAAATAAATAATTACAGCAATAATCTTTAACTACTGCTGTAATAAGTTCTCCTCAGTGCCCTTCTTCCTACTGTTCACATATGTGGCTCCTTCTTTCCCTTTAGGGCCTCATTTAAAATGTAATATCCTCTGCTCAGCCAGTATTGCTCAGTGGTTGAGTGTTGACCTTTGAACCAGGAGGTCACAATTCGATTACTGGTCGGGGCACATGCACAGGTTGCAAGCTCGATCCCCAGTGGGGGGCACGCAGGAGGTAGCTGATCAATGATTCTCTCTCATCATTGATGTTTCTATCTCTCTCTCTCACCCTTCCTCTCTGAAATCAATAAAAATATATTTAAAAATAAGATAAAATGTAATATCCTCTGGTAACCCTCTCCCCACCCATGTGCCATTATTCTCTGGTCCAATTCAGAGCCTTAATTTGATATGCTTATCACAATTTACCACTATTTTGCTCATTTAATTTTTAAAATCTGTCATTCTAACTAGACTGTGAGCTGCACAATGACTGAGAGCTTTTCTGTCTTGTTGTCTTTGCTATCACTCACCAGATATGAGAGGAATGTTGGGTGGGAGTGGAAAGAACTTTCCTGGTAGAGGGAACACCTGTGTCAGGTCCCTGGGAGCAGAAGGAGTGTGGCATGCTGTAGGAGCAGAAAGAAGACACAAGAGGCTGAAGTTGCAGTGACTAAGGGGTGGGCAGGGTCAGTTTGTCTTGGCTTTGAGTGCCAAACTGAAGATTTTAAATTTATTTGAAGGGCCATTAGAAGCCATTGCAGGGGTTTAAGCAGAAAAGTGACTTGCTAAATTTTCTTTCTGAAACTGCTCTGTCCAATATGGCAGCCATTAGCCCAACATGACTATTTAAATTTAAATTAATTAAGACTGAACAAAATTTTAAATTCAGGTTCTCAGTCACAATCCACATCTCAAGTGCTGAAAAGCCTCACGTGGCTAGTAGCTTCGTTAACAGGAAGTACAGATATAGAGCATTTCCACCATTGCAGAAAGATCCATTGGATAACACTGTTGAAAATATTGGACACTCAACTGTATGGTAAGCGTGTCAGTAGGAACAATTCCAGTGTCTATAAAATTTGAACGTATATAATAGTACATCTAAGAACTTTTTGAAATGAAAAAAAATTTAAATTATAATCTAGTTGAAAGTGAATTTTGAGTTTTGAAAGGGAGATTTAACAGTTCAGAAAAGTATCTGTGTTTACATATTTATAAAATCAAGTTATTCCCAAACCTTTTGAGAAACTCACAAACATGTTGAGATACAGTTCTAAAATCTGCACTGTTCCCTAAAAACAAATATATCTGACGATTGGTCTGGAGATAATGAGCAAAAATCTATTAGCAAATTTGCTAATTAGGGCCAGGTCTATGCCTTAATGAAAACATAAAACAATTGCTTATTTGACATAAAATTTCTTTAACTACCATAAATATTGGCTGCTTGTCAAAATGATATACACAAATTTCATATGTTTTAAATTTCCTAATAGTGACCCAACCCACACAATATTTTTATATCATGACCGCTGTCATAAAAGCAGAATATCTTATATATACATTGGATTTTGATTAATGGGCTAATGGTGGGTCCCTGTTTAAAGTCACTAGGCCCTAAGTGGTGTTTAGCCAAAGCATGCTCAGAGTTGACAACGCTCTTGATTATGTTATCCAAGTGTTAGTATATAACCAAAATGATCACATTACTGATAGCAATGTTTTTCAACTGCAGATCACAACCTACTACTAGGCTGTGAAATAAATTTACTCAATGCTATCAGCATGTCTTTTGTGTGAGTGCTGCGTCATGCTATAAAATGTATTTCTTACTGTGGATTATGGTGAAAATATTTTATGCAATACTTCTTTCAGGTTTTTAGTTGCAACTACTCTTGGTTGGTCTACTTTTTTCTTTTGGCTACATTTCGATCAAAGTCCTTTTATTACACATGATTACACTATCTTAGCACTCCTTAGTCAGTCCTCTGGGGGAATCCCATTTTACGCCCATCAATGGTATGCAAGGTCCTCACTGCTGCAACTGTTGTAATGTACCCCGCGAATCACACAAGAAGTCGAATTAAGGAGTCACATTTATTTCGAAGCCGGGACTATGAGGGGGCATTTTGCTCTCTCAAATCTCGTAGTCATAAGATGGCTGCAACACCAGATTTATATAGGCAAAAATTGCAAAGGTATTGATTACATCTCGGGGTTTGGAATGAGGAACCTGTTTTGCAAAAAAGCAGTTTGTTGCAGAAGCAAAATTGAGCGAGTTAGTTATCTATAAAGATTAATTATAGTTTTGGGTCTTCGGACTACTGAGTTGACAGAAACACATTATCTGGAGCCACTGGGGCAATTTAGAGTAATTGTGCAGTCCTGGCCTCCAGGTACAGAGGAATGTGGTTTCTAAAACCAGTATGACCACAACCAATGGGGTATTCACATTACAATTAATAGGGTATTCAATCAAATGGGATGATTTATATAATTCAGAAAATCAAAATAACTTTTCTATTATTTTAGCAAGCAAATAATGACAGAAGCCAAGTCAGCAGGGTTAAAATATTAAACATTTACCCAAGCATGGTTGCCACCATGCTTCACAGCTTCATCTCCTACATTCAAACCACACAGCCTCCTTTGCTGTCCTTGAATGTGCCATGCTGCAGAGCCTTTGCACTGGCTGTTCCATGTGCCTGGAACCCTTACTACGAGGATAGTATCCACCTAACTCCTTATCTTCCTTTAAGTCTATGCTCAGATGTTAACTTACTAATTGAGCCCACCCTGACTGCTTTATTTAAATTGCAACTGTTCTCATATTCACAAACCCTGTTTCCCTGTTGTATTTCTTTCCTCCATAGTACTAGCCATCTTCTACTGTATTCTACAATTTATTTATTGTGTATATTGTTTGTCTGTCTCTCTCTACTAGATGTAAACTCCAGGAGAGCAGATATATTTCTGTTTTATTTACTGATATAGCCCAATCAACCAATCAACTGGACAATGTTTGGCACAGAGTCAGTGTCTATAAATATTAAGATTGGTCCACACTGCACATGCATGAGGGGGAGGGAGGAAAAGAGGGATGGAGAGAAAGAGAGAGAGAGAGAGAGAGAGAGAGAGAGAGAGAGAGAGAGAGAGAGACCAAAAATTAAATACAAAGTTATCAGGAGGTTGTTATTGCATTTTTTGGTTATTTCCTGCCTTTTGTCAAAAACTTCTAACTTCTCAGAAGCAGCAAGTCTATTTTACATTTTCTCCTTATAGAGCTGTTCCTCCTCTGGTTCTACAAGATGTTGGAGGAAGAGCTTCCACTAACTTCTAGGAATCCATCCCAGAGGAGTGTAGCACAAGCTAACAAATGAGCCTCTGGTTAAAATTTATAGATTTAAGACAGCTAATGAAGGAAAGATCATCACTGCTGCAACTTCTACTGAATATTTATCCAATATTGAAAATGAAATAGTAAAGGAGGTCAGAAAATAAATAACTAGGGTCAGATGATTTACAACATAACACTTAGGTAGGAAAGTAAAAGGATCAATGTGATGGATCCTGAAATTTTGTTTCTGGAGTGGCTCAATTTAGGGAATAAAGGTGCCCAGTGGAGCTGATCTGCCACTCTAGCAGGAGGGTTACATACTTAGCACATTTCATCTACTTCCCACCTCAAATTTTCCAACATAGAAGGAGGGTCTACTATTTGCAGCTAATGAAGTCAACAATGCCTTTCCATGCCACTGGATCCTATAGGACTCCTACTATATTAGGCCATACTACCAAGCCTGGGAGACATAGCAGTTCTACCTAATACAAAAAAAACAAAACAAAACAAAACAAAACAAAACAAAACACCACAACCAAACAAACAAACACAGGAAGGCTGCCCATATGAGGAGGCAAAGAAACATGTCCCAAATAAAAGAACAGAACTCCAGGAAAAGAACTAAACAAATACAGACAAGCAATCTATTAGATACAGAGTTCAAAATACTGGTTATAAAGATGTTCAATGAACTTAGAAAGAACTCCAACAGCATAAAAAATGACATGAAAGTTGTGAAAAAGAACCAGTCAGAAATGAAAGATACACTAACTAAAATGAAGAAGCATTACCCAAATTCATAAAAAAACTCCAGGAAGATATCAAAGGAGACATCGATAACAATACAATCATAGTAGGGGACTTTAATACACCACTGACAGCACTGGATAAGTCCTCTAGACAAATAATCAGCAAAGATACAGCAATCTTAAATGACTCACTAGATCAGATGGACTTAATAGACATCTTCAGAACACTTCACCCGAAAGCCAGGGAATATACATTCTACTCAAATGCTCATAGGACATATTCAAAAATAGACCATATATTGGGTCACAAGCAAAGTATCCCCAAATTCAAGAAAATTGAAATCATAAAAAGCGTCTTCGCAGACCACGATGGCATAATATTAGAAATAAACTACAATAAAAACGACCCAAAATACTCAAACACCTGGAAGCTGAATAGCATGCTATTAAATATTGATTGGGTTACCAATGAAATCAAAGAAGAAATTCGAAACATCCTGGAAACTAATGACAATGAAAACACAACAATCCAAAACCTATGGGACACAATGAAAGCAGTCCTGAGAGGGAAGTTTATAGCTCTACAGGCCTATCTCAACAAACAAGAAAAAATGGTAGTAAATCATCTAACTCTACAACTCAAAGAATTAGAAAGAGAGCAACAAGAAAACCCCAGAGTGAGCAGAAGGAAGGAGATAATAAAGATTAGAGCAGAAATAAATGACATAGAGACCAAAAAAAAATACAGAAAATCAATGAAACCAAGAGCTGGTTCTTTGAAAGGATAAACAAGATTGACAAACCTCTAGCCAGACTCACCAAGAAGCAAAGAGAGAGGACCCAAATAAACAAAATCAGAAACGATAGAGGCGAAATAACAACAGACCCCACAGAAATACAAATGATTGTTAAAAAATACTATGGACAGCTCTACTCCAACAAACTAGACAACCTGGAGGAAATGGACAAATTCCTAGAAAAATACAACATTCCAAAACTCAATCAGGAAGAATCTAAAAATCTCAACAGGCCAATAACTATGGAAGAAATTGAAGCAGTCATCAAAAAGCTTCCAGCAAACAAAAGCCCAGGACCAGACGGCTTCACAGGGGAGTTTTACCAAACATTCAAGGAAGAACTAAAACCTATCCTCCTCAGACTACTACAAAAAATTCAAGAGGAAGGAACACTTCCAAGCTCATTCTATGAAGCCAGCATCACCCTAATACCAAAACCAGGTAAAGACAACACAATGAAAGAGAATTACAGGCCAATATCCCTCATGAACATAGATGCCAAAATCCTCAACAAAATCTTAGCAAATCGGATCCAGCAGTACATCAGAAAGATCATACACCATGACCAAGTACAATTTATCCCAGGGATGCAAGGATGGTACAATATCCGCAAATCAATAAATGTGATACATCACATAAACAAATTGAAAGAAAAAAACCACATGGTCATATCAATTGATGCAGAAAAAGCATTTGACAAAATTCAACACCCATTTTTGATAAAAGCTCTCAGCAAGGTGGGAGTAGAAGGATCATACCTCAACATAATAAAAGCCATATATGACAGGCCCACAGCCAACATCATACTCAATGGACAAAAACTAACACCATTTCCCCTAAGAACAGGAACAAGACAGGGATGCCCCCTCTCACCACTCCTGTTCAACATAGTACTGGAAGTGTTAGCCATTGCAATTCGGCAAGAAGAAGAAATAAAAGGCATCCAAATTGGAAAAGAGGAAGTAAAACTGTCCTTATTTGCAGACGACATGATATTATACATACAAAACCCTAGAGACTCCATCAAAAAGCTACTGGACTTAATACATGAATTTGGCAATGTAGCAGGATACAAAATTAACCCCAAGAAATCCGAGGCATTTCTATACACCAATAGTGAACTTTCAGAAAGAGAGATTATAAAAACAATCCCGTTTACCATCGCACCAAAAAAATTAAGCTACCTAGGAATAAACTTAACTAAAGAGGTAAAAGACCTCTACTCAGAAAACTACAGGACGTTGAAAAAAGATATAGAGGAAGACATAAACAGATGGAAGAACATACCGTGTTCATGGATTGGTAGAATCAACATCATTAAAATGTCCATACTACCCAAAGCAATCTATAAATTCAACGCACTTCCCATTAAAATACCAACGGCATACTTCAGAGATCTAGAACGAACTCTCCAAAAATTCATCTGGAATAAAAAAAGACCTCGAATAGCTGCAGCAATCCTGAAAAAGACCAAAGTAGGTGGGATCTCAATACCAGATATCAAGATGTATTACAAAGCCACTGTTCTCAAAACTGCCTGGTACTGGCACAAGAATAGGCATATAGATCAATGGAATAGAATAGAGAGCCCAGAAATCGGCCCGAACCAATATGCTCAATTAATATTTGACAAAGGAGGCAAGAACATACAATGGAGCCAAGATAGTCTCTTCAATAAATGGTGCTGGGAAAATTGGACAGATATATGCAAGAAAATGAAACTAGACCACCAACTTACACCATACACAAAAATAAACTCAAAATGGATAAAGGACTTAAATGTACGACAGGAAACCATAAAAATTCTAGAAGAATCCAAAGGCAACAAAATCTCAGACATATGCCGAAGCAATTTCTTCACTGATACAGCTCCTAGGGCACTTGAAACGAAAGAGAAAATGAACAAATGGGACTACATCAAAATAAAAAGCTTCTGCACAGCAAAAGAAACCATCAACAAAACAACGAGAAAACCCACTGTGTGGGAAAACATATTTGCCAATCTCATATCTGATAAGGGCCTAATCTCCAAAATTTATAGGGAACTCATACAACTTAACAAAAGGAAGATAAACAATCCAATCAAAAAATGGGCAAAGGACCTAAATAGACACCTTTCAAAAGAGGACATTCAGAAAGCCAAGAGACATATGAAAACATGCTCAAAGTCACTAATCATCCGAGAGATGCAAATCAAAACAACAATGAGGTACCATCTCACACCTGTCAGACTGGCTATCATCAACAAATCAACAAACGACAAGTGCTGGAGAGGATGTGGAGAAAAAGGAACACTTGTGCACTGCTGGTGGGAATGCAGACTGGTGCAGCCACTATGGAAGACAGTATGGAGTTTCCTTAAAAAACTGAAAATGGAACTCCCATTTGACCCTGTGATCCCACTTCTAGGAATATATCCCAAGAAACCAGAAACACCAATCAGAAAGGATATATGCACCCCTATGTTCATAGCAGCACAATTCACCATAGCTAAGATCTGGAAACAGCCTATGTGCCCATCAGTAGATGAATGGATTAGAAAACTGTGGTACATCTACACGATGGAATACTATGCTGCTCTAAAAAGGAAGGAACTCTTACCATTTGCAACGTCATGGATGGAACTGGAGAGCATTATGCTAAGTGAAATAAGCCAGTCAATGAAGGAAAAATACCACATGATCTCACTCATTCATGGATAATAGAGACCATTATAATCTTTTGAACAATAATAGATACAGAGGCAGAGCTGCCTCAAACAGATTGTCAAACTGCAGCAGGAAGGCCGGGGAGGGTTGCGGGGCAGGAGGTAGGGGGGTAAGAGATCAACTAAAGGACTTGTATGCATGCATAGAAGCATAACCAGTGGACATAAGACATTGGGGGATAGGGGAGGCTAGGGGACTGTCTAGGGCGGGGGGATAAAATGGACACATATGTAATACCCTTTGTAATACTTTAAGCAATAAAAAAAAATAAAAATAAAAATAAAAATAAAAAAATAAAAAAAATAAAAAAAAAAATAAAATGAAGAAGCATTTACAAAAAATCAACAGTAGAGTAGATGAAGCTGAGAATCAAAATAGTGATTGGAATATAAAGAAGAAAAAAAACATAAAATCATAACAGCAAAAGGTAAAAATGAAGACAGTGAAAGGAGCCTCTGGGAAGCTTCAAGCATACCACCATTTATATCCTGGGGGTGCCAGAAGGAGAAGAGAGCAAGAAATTCAAAACCTATTTGAAAAATTAATGACTGAAAACTTTCCTAACCTGGAGAAGCTAGACATACAAGTACAGGAAGTAAAGAGAGTCCCAAACAAGATGAACCCAAAGAGGCCTTCACCAAGACACATCCTAATTAACATGTAGAATGTTGAAGACAAAGAGAGATTCTTAAAATCATTAAGAGGAAAGCAGTTAGTTACCTACAAGGGAGCTCCCATATGACTGTCAACTAATTTCTCAACAGAGAATTTCTAAATTTCTAAACTTTGCAGGCTAGAAGGGATTAGCAAGAACTATTCAAAATGATAGGACTACAACCAAGATTACTCCACTCAGCAAAGCTGTCATTTAGAATGGAAGGACATATAAAGAGCGTCCCAGACAAGAAAAAGCTAAAGGAGTTAATCACCACGAATCCAGTATGACATGAAATGTTAAAAAGTCTTCTTTAAGAAGAATAATAAGAAAAGATTAAAAATATGAATAGTAAAATGGCAATAAATATGTATCTATCAACAATTGAATCTAAAAAACTAAATAAACAAATAGCAGAACAAGACGGACTCAAACACACATAGAACTTTTTGATGGTTGCCAGATGGAAGCAGGGTTAGGAGTATGGGTAAAACAGGTGAAGTACAGATTGGTAGTAGCAGAATAATCAAGGGATGTAAAGTAGAGCGCAGGGAATATGGTCAATAATCCTATATAATAAAACCCTAATATGCAAATTGACTAAACAGCAGGACAACCTGCGGAACGACCGGTCACTATGATGTTCACTGACCACCAGGGGGCAGATGCTCAATGCAGGAGCTGACCCGGTTGGGGCAGCTCCTACATTGAGCATCTGCCCCCCAAGAGGGAGGCAACCAGTGGTGGCGATCGAGGGGTGGGGCTGGCCAGCGGGTGGCACCAGGCCACCAGCCACAGCTGGTGCCAGTGGGAGCCCCCCAGTTGCCCTGCCCGCTGGTCACCCCACAGATGGCCCTGATCACCGGCCAGGCCTAGGGACCCTACCCTATATATTAGGAACAATCTGGTAGCTTTAAAAATTAAAACCTCACAAGGCTACTCTAACACTGAAAAAACAGGATGATGCAGTGATAACATGCATAGACTCTGGCTTGCATATTTTGTGGTCAGCCCTGATTCTGACACTTATAACTGTGTGACAAAGCCAATTAACTTCTCTCTGCTTCAGTTTTTCCACCCATAAGATGGGGAAATGGTACTACTGCCTCAGAAGGATCATGTTATGTACTACATTTTATAATCAGGGCAAAAAATGGAGCTGCCCATTCAACAGCAAGATGCCTTTCACCTGTATGAAAAATATGGTCACTGGTGCATGCAGTGTCCTGGATTGTGAGAGGGATGTCCAACTGCTGGTTTAGGCCTGACATCCCCCGAGGGGTCCCGAATTGTGAGAGGAAGCAGGCTGGGCTGAGAGAACATTTCCCCCCCATCCCCAGCACGACTTTTATGCACTGGGCCTCTAGTATTCTAATAAATGTGTATGATGTCAGATGGGTATGAGATTTATCAGTATGACCACTTAGTAAGTTATGTAATGTCTAATCACTGGAGTGTACACCTGAAACTAATAAAATATTGTATGTCAACTGTAATTGAAAATTAAAAAATGATTTTTTTAAAAAGAAATGTACCACTAGGATATTATAAATGAATGTGTATCCTTAAGCCTCTTAATTGTGATACTATTGGTAAAAGTAATCAGGATTTACCAAAGAAAGCCAGAATATTATTGTTTAAGCATCTAGGCAGAAGCACAGAGTAAAATAAAACTAGAAATTAATAATATTCCTATCATCAAATTAAAAATATGAACTGAGCAATTTTGGAAAATATAAGTAGAACTGCTGGGGGTCTTGTCCAGCATCTGGAAGGGTTCAGGAATCTGGAGAAGGGCTGCAGTAAATTATTAAAGAGTCCAGAGATTAAACATAAATTTGGAAGGCATTTTGGGGAGCCAGCAGAGACTTAGCTAAAGAAACCAAGTCCTCCTGTCTCTCTGGACCCCTTGCTTTTTATCAACACAAATTGTCTTAAAGCAAGGTAGATATACATATCAAAGGCAAGGTTTAGTATACAGAATCCATTGTCAGATTGTGGGAACTGCCTATGGCTGTTCAGGTGTTTGGCCAGCAGGAGGCAATAACATGTAGATTAAAATGCTCTCAGGTGTCTGGCAGCAAGCAATCATTTATGCATCCTTTTCAGGTTTGGGGAAATGCCCTCAGCCATTCCAGATGATTCAGCCCTGCTGAATATGACATGCTGGAATTAGCTTCCTGCATAGAACTACTATGGTTAGATTTTAATCACCAATCTTTCCTTTTTCTTCATAGTTGGGTTCATACTATCTATATAAGTTTGTATCCTGATTTTGAAAATAAATATTTAAAAAGCCAACATTTTGGCATTTCTCAGTTTATTAACTTGTTACGTAATGCATTGCTTTAAAAACACATCTATAAAGTATTGCAATGTAGGAAATATTAAAAACATACATAAAGCAAATTAGTCAGGATAACTAAAAGTTATAACAATTTCTGAAGTGTATGGAGATTGCTTAGGCTGACATGCAGAAACATATGCAATTATATGATTATCTGATTCATCTGATCATGGTATCTCTACAGAGAGTGCAGGCACAAAAGTACATATTTTGGAGCCTAAATTACCCGAATTAAATAAGTATATATTATGTTTATAAATTCACACACACACACACACACACACACACACACACACAGAAATGTATAATGCTTCATCCAAACACCACCTGGAACACGCCTGCAGTTGAACAAGTTGGGTTTGCTGCTCGTTGCAGAGAAGAACACAGGTCATGGGAAATCATGGATGTCTCAGTAAGGTGCTAGAAGGAAACGTTCGAGGGTTTGGGCTTTGGTTGGGGGACTGGAGGAGGATCTAAGCAGGAACTCACTCTAGATTGGGTGCTGTTAGAAATTGAGGCAATTCTGATGGGATATCTCAATAAATCTTATCTACAGGTAGGGGAAGATGGGATGAGGATAAAGCTGTAACTGATAAAGAAGTAGCAGTCACTTATTTTGGCCAAGAGAGTGTGTGCTTGGTATTTTATGGGTGACAAAATGACCTGTTTTTTTTTGTGTGTGTTTGCTTTGCAAAATCATGAAGCGCACTTGTTTTGTCTCATTTATTTCCTGGTCTCAGAGCAGAGAGCAGCCTTATCTGAGACTGGTATTCTGGGAGAATGTTTTTATGTTTTTTGGGAAAGACATGGTCTGGCTGTGAGCTCTGAGCCAGTTTCTGTCAGGGATTGTTTTTCTTTCTCAAAAGCTTCAGCCATTCTTATTCTATAACTGGCAGATCTTACACATTTACATGTGGGTATGTGTCACACTGCCCCTTTTGCAACAAGTACAATCCAATTTTAGGCTGGCTTAAGTAAGAGAGTGAATATAAAAGAAATACTCTCCTCCTAGAAAGGATGGTTCAGTAGTATCCATTGGTCTTGTTTCTGAACGGTTGGCCCTTTCAAGAGGTTATCCTTTCTCGTTCTCAGAATATGCTTTGGGTACTGTTTTGCCTTCTCTGTTGTCTCTAGATGAGCATTTGGAAACATGATAAAAGTGATGATAAGTGTGGATTTTCATTTTTATTTTGTTATTACAGAAGAATTCTCATGTTTTTAATCCTATCTAATAAAAGAGAAACATGGTAATTAGCCATATATCTGCTACCCTTCCCATTGGCTAATCAGGGCGATATGCAAATTAACTGCCAGCCAAGCTGGCGGCCGGCAGCTAGGCAGCTTGAAGCGAACATGAGGCTTGCTTGCTTCAGTGACGGAGGACTCCAACGTTCCTCGCCTGCCGCTGCTGGCCTCTGAGCTTACAGTTTATAACATTGTTACAAATACAGAAGCTAAACAAAACCCCAGAAACCAGCTTTCAGCCAGCCGGGATCTCAGAGCTGGAGTTAAAACAGTGTTTTGATTATAGAACCCAAACAAACTAGATACCTGCTTTCAGCAGCAGAGGCCTCAGAGCTGGAGCCAAGCCTCACAGCTAAAGCTGGCCCAGAATTTAAAAAAAAGAAAAAAAGGAGCAGTTGGGAGCTTCAGTCACCCGCCAGCCTGAAAACAGCCCTCAGCCCCTCACCCAGACTGGCCAGGCACCCCAGTGGGGACCCCCACCCTGAAGGGTGTGTGACCAGCTGCAAACAGCCATCATCCCCTCATCCAGGCTGGCCAGGCACCCCACCCTGATCCAGGACACCCTTCAGGGCAAACCAGCCGGCCCCCACCCATGCACCACGCCTCCAACCTATATAGTAAAAGGGTAATATGCCTCCCAGCCCCGGGATCAGCGGAGCCTCGAGGCCTCCCGGCACCAGGATCAGCGTGACAGGGTGCAGCACCCAAACCCCCTGATCGCCCTGCAGCTCTGTGTGTGACAGGGGGCGGGGCCACAACCTCCCTATCCACCCTGCTCTGTTTGTGACAGGGGAAGGCGCCCCAACCCCCCTGATCAGCCCTGCTCTGTGCCTGATAGGGGGAGCTCCCCAACCCCCTGATCGCCCTGTGGCTCTGTGTGTGACAGGGTGCGGCGCCCCAACTGCCCTGATGGGCCCTGCTCTGTGAGTGACAGGGGGCAGCGCCCCAACCCCCTGATGGGCCCTGCTCTGTGAGTGACAGGGGGCAGCGCCCCAACCCCCTGATTGGCCCTGCTCTGTGCGTGACAGGGGGTGGCACCGCAACCTCCCCATCGACCCTGCCTTGAGTGTGACAGGGCGCGGTGCCCGAACTCCCCAATTGGCCCTGCTCTGAGCCCGACCAGGGGCTGCACCTAGGGATTGGGCCTGCCCTCTGCCATCCGGAAACAGGCCTAAGCCAGCAGGTTGTTATCCCCCAGAGGGGTCCCAGACTGCGAGAGGGCACAGGCCAGGCTGAGGGACCCCCCTGCCCCCCGAGTGCACAAATTTTTGTGCACCGGGCCTCTAGTAATTTATAAGAGAAAAAAAATTCACTGCCTTTAGTTCAAGCTCTCTCTGATCCAGTGGTTCTCAACCTTGGCTGCACATTAGAATCATCTGGGAATCTTTTTAAAATCCTGATTTCTGGGCCTCATCCTCCGGAAATTCTGTTTCTTTGTTATGGGGTGAGGCCACAACATTAGTAACAAAGAAACAATTTCCGGAGGGTGAGTCCCAGAAATCAGGATTTTAAAAAGATTCCCAGGTGATTCTAATGTGCAGCCAAGGTTGAGAACCACTGCTCTGATCCGATCACTAGCATTGCTAAAGGTCATTTGTCACTGAACTGTTTTTCCCCCAGTTCCCTCTTTTTGGTTTGTTTTTACTAGAAAATGACTACCTCTTGCTTCTACCTTTAGAAAAGTTTCTATGATTCTATACTTACAGGTATTAAGGTTGCTATTCCCTTATATTTTTTTTGGAATGACTTGCTTATCTTTTTGCAAGTTAGTGAGACTAGATTAAAAATTAATTTATAGCATATTTTATGATATACTAGATATAATCCATTAGTTCTTGTTTATAAAACTTAGGAATACCACAAGCCACACTGACTGTTACCATAACTGCCATATGTACCTACATATCTACACACATATACATTTATTTGGAAAATATTTGCTGAGCACATGATGTGTTCTAGGTATTGGAACATTAGGGAAGGAGGAAGGGGTGATTAAGAGCCCAGTCTCTGGGTTGGACCTCCTGCTCTGCCACTTGCTGATTTTGCATGTTGGACAATTAGTTTATTTCTCTGAATTTACATTCTTCCTCTGTAAAATGTGGGGATCATACTAGTACTTCCCCTGAAGGCTACTGGAGGACTGAAAGAGCTTGTCACAGTACTCAGTTAAAGCCATTTTTATTTTTTAAGGATAAAGTGAATTACTAGATGCTGTACTTCCTCAAGGAACTGAAGAGAAGCAGGAGCTTCCCTACCTAGTAAGATAACTGAGAAGGTTGGAAGCATCGCACTCATTCTTGGGGAGGGTGTTGGGAGGCAGCAAGAGCAGTGCTATGGAGAAGGCATTGTCTAAAGAAGGTCTGAAGGCAGCGGTGGAGGGGAAGGAAGAAGGTAGAGGAATGAGGCTAGTAGAGAGCAGGGCAGCCTCAGCTTGGGAACACAATGCTCACATGACAGAAGGCAGTTCCTCCTGGCCAGACTGTGGGCAGAGTAGGGAGAGAAAGAGGTGGTGGGACCTGTGGTTGGAGGGGCAAATGAGGACCAGATTTCAAGGCCATTTGTTCAAAGCACAGTACCTTGGACCTTACCCTGAGGGCAATAGGGATCTAGAGTCTGTCTCCAACATCACCACTGGTCCCCCTCCCAAGAAGGTTTTTGTTTTGTTTTTTTTAAGTGGATAAAGGAAATTTTCAGAGATGTTTGTTGCAGCACATTAAAAAAATTTGTTTTTGCTCTTGGATCTAAACATGAGAAAGTTTGCTATAATCTCATTAATAGGACATACTGACAGTGGTCCATATGTGTCTTGGTCTCTCTCTTATTTGATTTTCCTTGTCCCCTCATTTCTTATCCCATTGCCCTCCATTTTAAGACACCCATTTCTTATGTGCTTGATACCTGGCCTTCACTGTGCATTTATCATTATAAAACATGTTTTTTAATGTGTGTTTTTAATTTACCTACATGGTATTCTGCTATAAATCTCTGCCTAACTTTTTTTCTTGATATAAAGGACCCATGTTGTTATGTATACATCTAGTTCATTGATTCTAACTGCTGCATAATCCATATATTGTATACTTTGTAGCACTATTCTATATAATAAAAGCCTAATATGCAAATTGTCCCCTCAATCAGGAGTTTGACCAGGGGGCAGAGCCAGCCAGTCAACTGCCCGCAGACCCTCCCCCAGGCCAGCTCCCCCCATCACCCCACCACCACCCCCTGATCAGGGGCAGGGCTGACCGGCCAATCTCCCGCATCCCCTCCCCCCTAGGCCAGCCAGGCGATTGGGGTGGGCCCGCCAGACCCCACCAGTGCACGAATTCGTGCACCAGGCCTCTAGTTTATAATAATACTGTGAAATAACCTAAATATTGCACAATAGGGAATGGTTAAGTAATCTTGGTGCATTACTACTGTGAAATAACATGCCTCCATTAAGAATGACAGTTCTGGATGCTATGGGATATGTTTTTATGACAATGTAAAGGGAGAAAGGCAAACACAATTGTCTTTATCCTGTGAAAACAACCACATACTAGTAAAAATACATGTTCATGCAGCCAATGGCTGGAAAGGAGCAGAGGAAATAAAAACAGCTCTTTATGTTGGAACACGGGAACTGTGTGTAACATTTCTCTTGTAGCTGTTAATCATGATTATGGTGTGCCTGGGGATTTGACCTACACACTAGAGCTTTACCCAGTATAATCTTAGGGGACAGAAGAGACCAGGGCAAGATTAATCTCTGCCTGCCCCAGAGTTGGCATTTCCCTGCCCCTCCTCAGCCAGAAAGTCTTCCTCTCCACCACCTGTGTCCTGCATTGAACTTCAGCTGTCTCTTTCCCACAGGAAACAGGATTGAAAATAAAAAGTCCTTTCAGAAGGCTGAGATAGACCCAGTGTTGTCGAATTTAACTATCTTCAAGGTTAAACAAGAAAGGCAAAGTGCATAGAGTTATATATATATTTTTCTCCCACTTGTGCAAAAAGCAAAACATAGGAATTTGTAAGGGAATGGAAAATTTCTGGAAGAACAGACAAGATATTGTAAACAGTAATTGCCCTGGGGAGCGGGATTGGGGAGCTGGGGTAGGAGGGAGACATACTTTTCTTTAAAGTATGAGAGAAATTGCTATTATCTTTTTTAAAACCATGTACACCAAGCATCACCTCGTGAACCCTCGTTTCAGTGATGAGGCCTCAGCCAATTTGCGGACTTGTTGCACGCGTTATGATTCACAGAGCGCACACTATTCTGACATTAATTCCTGCGCAGAACGCAACTGAGGGTCAAGACACACGGACAGCTCAGGGGGCAGAGGATTCCGATGTGGCAGCGGGTGTCACTGACGCGGACCTGCTCCCGAGGTGGCGGACGTCTCCCGTGGGGGCCCGTCCCCTCCCGGCCGCCCCGCCACCCCCGCGCGGAGGGGGTCCTTCGGCCGCGCTACCAGCGGGTGGGAGGGCCGCAGGGGGTGGCGACCCCGCCCGCTCCGCGTCCTGTCCCGGAGCGGCCGGCGCCTAAACTGGGCACCTTCCCCGGGCGGGGACGGGAGGAGGGAGCGGCCGCGGCCTCACCCCCGCGGGCGGCGAGGCGCCGGAGCTCAGGCCGCCTCCGCCTCCGCCTCCGCCTGGCGCTAAGTTTAAAAAGTTAACGTGACAGCGGCTGGCACCGGAAACGAAACCAAACTCGCCCCGCGGGCCGCCTCCGGGGCCCCGCCGGGCCCTCGGCGCCGCGCCACCGGAACCAGCCCGCTCCCGCCATTTCCCGCCGCTCCCGCCGGCCCGCAGCGCCGCGCTGGGCGGAGAAGGCCGGCTGCATGGCGCGCCGCGAGGACTGCGGGGACGGCGCCCGCGCCCGGCAGCACGTGTTCCTGCTTCCAGGTAACCAGGCCGCCCGGCGCCAGCCCTCGGCCTGCAGCCCCGGGCCGGCCCGGAGCGCGGAGCGTCCCGCCGGAAGGCGCCCCGCCGCCCCCGCGCCCGCGGCCCCCGCGCTCCCCTGCGGGACCCACGGCCCGCGCTGCGTCCCCGGGCCCCGAGCCAGACCCGATGGTCTCCCGGAGCACATCGTCCCTCGTCTTGGTCACGTACGGCAGCTCGGGTTCCCAAGCCCCCGCCGGAAGCGCCAAACGGCCCCCGCCCCCCGGCCCCGCTCGCACTCTCTCTGGATCCACGGGCCTTAGGGAGCGTGCGGCGCCGGGGTGTCTTGCCCGCGGGTGTAAGTCGGTGCCTCCCCCCCCCCCCCCCCCCCCCCCCCGGCAGCTGCTCCAGGTCCGGGCTCTTCCTGGGTCGGAAGCTAGGGTCCAGGAGGCCTGCACTGGCCCCTGTCCTGGGACAAACCCTGGACGGTGGTCGGCCAGGACCAGGTGGGGAGGTGCCGGTGGGTAGGCGAGGGCAGGAGTGCTGGCGGCAGGTCTCCTGGCCCCGCCCTCGCCCCGCCCTGACCATCAGCCATCCAGGCCTGCAGGGGCTGGGCGTGGTGGCCAGTTGCCACAGGTGATGGGCCCCTGAAATGGCAGAATAAAAGGAGGAGTTTGGGACAAGAAATGAAAGCCAGGAAAGTTTGGCACTTCTGTAGAATATATTGATATGATGGCATAACATAGAAAATAAGGGAAATACGTTGTTTGTGTTTGAGTTTCAGTTCAGCAAATGCTTAAGTATTTGCTAATGACGATATAGTTGTCCAGTTATGTAGGTTTTATGGTGGATATTGAGAAGTATCACATGTCAGTTAGTATTTTTGTGTGTCTAACCTTTTAAGCCTTTGTAAAGAGGTATAGCATACAGTAAAATCTACATATTTAAGTGTGCAACAAAATGAGGTTTTCGTATGTATACACCCCTGTAACCATCCTCCAGGTCATGATGTAGGACTTATTCAAGCTCCTCATGCCTGTTGGTAGATACCCCAGTTACCTCTCTGCTGTCACCAGAGATTCATTTCACTTGTTGAGGTCAGTGTGTGCTCCTCTGTGTCTGGCTTCTTTCACTCAGAATTATGCCTGTAAGATTCATCCCTATTGGGTGCAGCAGTTTGTTGGTTGATTTGTGTTTTTATTTCTGTGTATATTTTATTGTATACATACCCATAATGTTTATCTCTACGGTGGATGGACATTTGGATTTCCGGTTGGTAACTATTATGAATTACACATGTAGGACAGACAGAGGAATTTGTTTCTGTAGGGTGCAGTGCTTGGGAGTGGAATTCCTGGTCCTAGGTACTTGTATGTTCAGTTTTAGTGGATGCTGCTGAACAGTTTTCCAAAGTGGTTGTACGGATTTCCATTACGACCAGCAGTGTGTGAGAGTTCCTGTTGCTCCACATCCCCACTAGAGATGCTTGTGTAGTAAAACAGGTAATGCAAAATTCAGGTTTTGACAGAATCTAATAAAGGGCTACCTGTACTCATGCTTTACGTTAGAAAAATCATCTTCTCACTTTTGTTACATCAATTCAATGAGATTTTAAGGGTAGGGACTCTATTTTTTCAAATCAAATGCATTATTTTTATTCAGAGACACACAATGGCTGAGGATAATGTAAGTTTCTTATTTTTTTCTGTTTAATCAGTATTGACATTCATTCTTAAAGTCTGTTTGTATCTTCATTATATTAAACACAAGACCTTCAGAAAAATTAAGTATTGATTGCATTCCATAAAATTGCAGGTTTACTATATCTACTGCTGGGGCTGTGAGAATAATTTCAGTCCTGTTCCTGTTCAAAACTGAGATGTGCTATGCCTCACTGGAGGAGCTGGAGGCAGCTGTTCAGGAACTGCTAGAAGGAACTGTCAGACCAGCAGGTTTTGTAACACAACTTCAGCTTCCTGCTCATGTAATTCTTTTAGCCGGCCTTTAGTGCCACCTGCAGGCTCTGAGGGTACAAACACTGGTGCTTGATAATTACTGCAGTGCAACAGTGCTTCTCAGACTTGGGGGTATCTGCCACCAGGTGAGCTGATCCTCACCTCAAGAGTTCCTAATTCAGTGGGTCTGGAATGGGCCTGACAATGTGCATTTCTAACAAGTTCCCAAGTGATGCTGATTCTGCTGGCCTGGGACCACACAAAGAACCACTGCAGTGAGACCAGCCCTTGAGAGCTGGATTGGGAGATAGGAATGGCCATCTCGAGGTTTCTCTCTCTTTGGAGTGGGCCAGAGTGTGCATGGTCAGGGGAGTGCGTGTAAGCACAGGGTATGACATGTCCTGGTATTTGTTAGGAAATCAGCTCTAGTAAGTTATGCATTTGAAAGGAGGAGACTGTACCCTTGGCTGAGTGAGCACCATTAGCTACAGTAAAGTTGGGCCCTTCGTAAAAGAAACAAAGATTGTATGAAATTTTTCAAAAGTATTAGATGGAAGCAGTCTGTGCTCAGTTTTGGAAAACTTCTGGCAGAAGGATTTGAAGCGCTTACTCTACATACAGAAAAGTGAGCAAGTTAATAATCAGGCCAACAAAACTTTAGAGATTTATCCATGAGACAAATGTACAGGCACCGAAACCTTGAGATGACTCTTTTCCCCACAACATTTAATTTACTTTACTTATCGAGTTGCCTACCACAGTATTGTGTTATATCTTGGAGGGTAAATTTAAAAGTACTATTTAGGTATCTTTGCCTCTCATTTTCCTGAAGAAGTAGATTATCTTCCCCCCACATCCTCCACACCCTCCCCCCCAAAAAAGCTGGGACTTAGAAGGGATACTTGTGAGGCAATCAGTCTTGGAGTCTCGATTTTCATATGCTGGTGAAGACTGAACTGCCTTACTTTTCAGCAGAGTAAGCATGTCTTGTAGTTTAGGACGGTCTTAAACATTTCTCAAACATGGCCGGGGAATACTAGTCTACGTATTTGCAGTTTCAGTTACTATGAGAGATTGTTAACATCTCTACTTTTTGGAATATGGTAGAAGTTTCCATCCCTCTTTGCTACCCTAAAAGTAAATGTTTAAGTCATATTTTAAATATTTCTCTTGAGTCCAAGTTTTGTATGCTTGTCAGTTCTATTAAGTTTGAATGGACTCTAGTGTAAAAGGCCAGCCGGGAACAGATTCACTAAGTGTAGGATAGAAGACTGTGCTTATTGTTAATGTGGCTGAACCCTGTTACTTAGCCATCTCCAAGGAAATGTTAAAGCATTGGGGAACCCTAATGTGAGGGGGGAAAGCAAGGACAGAAATGATTCAGGACCAGTTAAGAAACTCCTTTGGGTCTACTTAAGCTGAAAAGGTCCTTTAATCAGCCCTCTGATTAAACTGGACTTCAACCATAGATAAGTTTTGCAATAAAGTAATTCCCCTTTACTGTATTTCATGCATATACTTGTTAAAAAGTATTTTAGGAAGGGTTGTATTATTTATTTCCCCACAGCCATCATAAGTAATGCCAGTTTTTTTGTGGGGGGAGGTGGGGTGGTAGAAGATAGACTTTGGGAGATAAGAATTCCAGGCTTGCCAGCCAACCTTAGACACTCCAAATACAGTAAGAAATCTTTCATGTGAGGCACCACAACAATCACAAATAATGATAGGCCTCTCCAAATGGAATGCAAAGATAGATTTGAAAGCATAGTGTGAATGCAAACTTTAGAACTATGTTCTTAATTTAAAAATTAAAGAGAAATAAACTTTAAAAGAACTCATTTTCCTGTTTAATGATGGAGAAAGTTCATATCAGTGCTATTACTGATTAGAGTCTTGTAGTTTGTGTGTTTTTTTTAAATCCTCACCAAAGGATATTTTTCCATTGATTTTTAGAGAGAGTGGAAAGGAGGGAGAAAGGGTGGGAGGGGAGAGAGAGAGAGAGAGAGAGAGAGAGAGAGAGAGAGAGAAACATAGATATGAAAGAGACACATGGATTGGTAGTCTCCCACATGTGCTCCAATCAGGGATTGAACTTGCAACATGCCCTTGACTGGGAATCGAACCCTTGACCCTTCAGTCTGCAGGCTGATTGATGCTCTAACCACTGATCAACCCAGCTAGGGCGTGTAGCTTTGTAATAAGCCCCCAAGAACACCTCTTATTTGAAAAAAAGTAAAAATATGTGTTGAAAGAATAATTACTATACACCTAAATGAGTTTTCAGTGACCCTAAAACAAATGAACAAAATACAAAAAACTCATTTTTTCTCCGTAAGTGCACATGGTTAATCTCAGAAAGAATATTTAAGCAGGTTTTTTGTTCTTTGTCAAATTGTTTGCATGCACCGGTATATCTGTTTGTGTTTAGAAACATACCTTGTGGGCTGAAAGCTTCCTTACTTTCAGAAGAGCTTATTCACATGAGAGGAACCTGCATAGTTTGGCTAGCCTTACGGGGAGGTGGGAAGAGGGGATCAGGGAGGCATGGGGCGGTCTGGCCAGTTCAAGTGCTGATTTTAGAAAACCTCTGAATAATTAAGCTCAGCTTCTGGGAAAATATGACATTTACTGAATAGTGGTCTGTAGGCCTTCAGCAGTGGGGGTCTCTGAGCTTTCTAGCATGGGGCATGTGTAATATTTTCCGCGCAAATACTGAGTCTGGCTTTGCCTTTATGAAAAGTTTTTTGGTGGGAACCAGACTGACCTTTCTCAGAAGGCCACTGGATCTGTTCCCCTTGCTATTTGAGCACGTTCTGAAGTGGATGGACTTAAATACTTGCCAGCTGGTGTAATTAGGCTGTTTCCGGAGCCTGATATTGCCCTGCTAGTAATTGTTCCAATGACCAAGTACGTTTTATAAGAACTTGTGAGGCCCTCATGTTTATCCTCCAGGGCAGAAGAGAAATCATAAAAGGAAAGTAAGCAACATTCGTAATTTTTTATTTGGAAAGCAGAATAGGAGCTACATGGGTTTTCCCCATATCCTCAGTTTTAACTATGATAAGAAACAAACAACTCACCAGGGTTCTTTAAAGCCTGAGTATAAAAACACACACCTAAAACTAGGTTTTGCTATTGATTAGCTTTAGGTTCTTGGAGAAATTGTGTTCTCAGTGTTAAGCCTCAACTTCCTCATCTTTACACTGGGGAGAGCAGTACCAGTCTCATGGGTTTGCTGTCTGTTGGTTTGAGTTACACAGAAGCTCTTTTTTTGCACCCCAAGTTCTTAGCCTGGGGTCTGGGACAGAGTAGGCATTTAATAAACATTTATTGAAAGAATAAATGCCTCACATTTCATTTCTTCCTGCAGTGTTCTTTGCTTACACTGTCCTTTTTCTTCTTTCACTTCTATCCAAATTCTACTCTTTCTTCAAGGCTCGCTTCAACTTTATTTCCTTTGAAGATAATCCATTTGCCCCAATCCAACTTCTTTTTCTTTTAATACCCTTGACTTTTGTGTCTGCTTGGACCCCTACCTGCCAGCTCTCTTCCGTGTTCTCTACCTGCCAAATGCCTGTTTATCCTTTGCTGGTAAACACATGCAAATGTCACCTCCTCCAGGAAGCCTTCCCTCTTGGCCTTTCCTGTTAGTGTGCAAGTTAATGGTACCTCTGCATTCACCTACACATTTCCTCGTGATTATTCAGTTCACTGTACCATTTTTGTATAAATATGTATTGAATGCCCAATACATGCCAGTGGTTGGGGAGAATCCAGGTCCATTCTCCCTGAGTAGCCACTTTTAGCTTCTTAGTGGTGGAGCCTTGGCCTTAAGCTTCAGAGCCCAAAGTTGCTCAGTGCCTCTGAAACTAGAGCATGTTACTTAGGACTTTCAGCCTTTTTGTTCAGAGATCCTTTATATTTGATTTTAAAATATCTTTAAAAGTGACTTTCTTTTCTAGGTATTCTGTCTGCGAAAGTAGCCCATTCTGCCTGGTAAAAGGGTCAGATCTGCATGTTCTGGTGCCTGTTTCATTATCTGCCTCTGAAACAAGGAGAGCCCAGCTGGCTGAGGTCTCTCTGGACAGAGCTGATTTCCCTGCAGAGGGCCTAAAGTCCCAACAACATTTGGTGAGGCTCCACCATGATCAGTTGCTCAGTTTTGACTAGTTATCTCTTTATTTACACATTTTTCTCCCATATATTTTTAATAAAATTTTTATCAGAATAGCAATACTCTGTCAAGAAATTTTAGTAATGCAAAAAATATATAAAGAAGGAAAGAATTTGTCCATTTTACCACCTAGAAATAACAATTTGGAAATATATTTTTCCAGTCTTTTTATGTTGTATGTATCACAGAATGAATTACGTGTTCTTAAATTGTTTTCTGATTTTTGTATTTCTGCCTCTGTTTCACTATTTACTCTTTCTACTTATTTACTATTAACACTCAATAAAATTCTCAGGGATATTGTAGTTTCACCAGAGTGCTATATAGTTTTATTTGCTATACTTAATCATGGAATTAGAGAAAGACATTTAAGTTGATTTAATGGAGAGGTAAAGGACTGAAATTGTTTTTTTTCTCTTAATTTTAGGAAAGATAGAAACTCACATAGCCATATGAACAAAGTTGACAAAGAGATTTGTAGGTCATACTTTTTTCATTCAAAAGGCTTATTATGAATTTATTTATATTGTAGCAAATATACCACATAAGCATTGCTTTCACAGAGTAGACTACATATTTAGAATGGATTATCTTTAAGAGTGGATTGAGAATGAAAATACAAATAGATGCAAGACAGGGAAAGATAAATTCACAGAGCTATAGTGGACACATGGCAAGCTAGGGTGTTTTGAAAGGCATTTGAGGTGAAAGTTATTTAGGACAACCATGGCTTCCTGCAAACAGCCCTTGGAATAAATAGGATGCCAGTTTGAATGGACCGTGAGTCTGCATAGTATTTCTTTAATGCAGTGGTTCTCAACCTGTGGGTTGTGACCCCTTTGGGGGTCGAACGACCCTTTCACAGGGGTCGCCTAAGACCATCGGAAAACACATATATAATTACATATTGTTTTTGTGATTAATCACTGTGCTTTAATTATGTTCAATTTGTAACAATGAAAATATATCCTGCATATCAGATATTTACATTATGATTCATAACAGTAGCAAAATTACAGTTATGAAGTAGCAATGAAAATAATTTTATGGTTGGGGGTCACCACAACATGAGGACCTGTATTAAAGGGTCGTGGCATTAGGAAGGTTGAGAACCACTGCTTTAATGTGTGGCCAGTGAGTCCTGATTGTGTTATAAAACCTGACTTAACACTTTGTTAGGAGTTCCATAGTGGGATCAACATATTCCTAGAAGAGCCTGCTGTGTGTTGGGGGCAGGGTTGGGTGGGCGGGGCGGGGCGGGACGGGGGGGGGGGGGTGGGGGGGGGAGGGGGGCGGGACGGGACAGGTGTTGTGGGAGAGACATCTGGAACTCAGGTGTTGCAGCACCAGAAGGTCCAGGGTTTTTGCCTCTCAAACCAACTTCCTCTATTTAGTGGAAACCTGGCTGCACACTGCACCCAAGCTTCAAATCTCCTGGTGTCTGCTGGGAGAAGCTGCCCCTCTTCTTTTAATTCTAGTTTTAACCTTTTCAAAATAGCCTTCTGATGGCCCTACTGTGATCACATGAACCCCACCCTGTACCCCCTGTTACCTGTATCTAGGGAGGAGCAGACTCCACTGCAAGCACAGGGTGGGAGGGGGCAGAAGGAGCTGTATGCAAGAGTGGAGAGTGTTTTCCTGGAAGAGTGGGAATAGACAGCACAACAGACAGCCACTGTCCTCAGTTAGTTACCAGTGTGACTGAGCTCTGGGCAAAAGCTTGAGCCACTCATGACCAGGCCTGTTTCAGTCCAGCATTCTGCGTTTCTCAGTTATTGGTGGTTTCTTTGGGTGACATACAGTTATGGAAGAGGTTTATTTGTTGGGAGAATTTTATTTTGGTTGTAATTTATACTCCCTTTCATTTAGCCAGGGTTTATGTAAGTTTTAGGAAGCCCATCATCTCGCTCTTATACTTTTACAATGCATGTGGGTGTAAGTTATTGTATTTGACCTTGGGAAGTAGTTAAGGCAAACTTTATTATGACCATTCAACAAGATTCACAGAAGTCAAATAATCTGTCCAACACTCAATAGGAATTAAGTGGCATAGACTGTTGGCTCTTCTGTGTCCTACTGAACTCCTATGTGCCAATGGCCACTCTGCTGAATGGAAGGTGGTAGTTGCTACTGTTGGAGAGGTAGGAAGATCAGAAAGGGCTGGGGTTCCCTCTGTTCAATGACCAGGCACTGGGCACACCTTTCTTGGAGCCAGCCTCGGTTGTTATTGACATTCCAGTCAGATCTGTCCTTTCTACCTTTTCAGAATTTTCCTGCTTCCCAGATATTTCAAGGCCTTCATGCCATCTCTATATATTGCTGGTCTTTGTGGCTCTGAGTTGGCTGCAAACCTGAAGTTTTTCATCAGTTCGTTCTCTGACTGTATAGGGCAGGGGCGGGAAACCTTTTTTCTGCCAAGGACCATTTGGATATTTATAACGTCATTCATACGCCATACAAAATGATCAACTTAAAAATTAGCCTGCTGTATATTGTTAAACATCTCATTAACTCACTCTTAATGCCTTGGCAGGGACAGACCAAATGATTTTGTGGGCCTTATATGGCCCTCAGACGATTCTCCACCCCTGGTAATAGGGCATTCCTAGAAATAAAGCTGTTGATCTGTTGATAGGGACAGCCCTGGAAGAATGGAGATTTTATCTTCTATGGTCTTGATTAAGGCCAGTTTTTATTTTTTCTTCAAAGCTTCAGAATAAAAAGATATTCTTAGAAGAACATATTACTTGGGAATTATTATTCTAGGGTATGCCTTTCTCTAGCTTTCTTGGTTTGCCTCTTGTCATGTTTGAGAAAGTTGAGAGCTTCAAAGTCAGGAAAATGACTCAGACCATATGGCAGTGCTAACATCTTAGGAAGAGAAGGCATATAGTTGTAACTGAAATTAACATTCCCGGAAGTGAGCCTAACAAAAGCCTATAAAATAATTACTGTTATTTCGATTTTATAAATGAAACAACTGAGGGACAGAAAGGTTGGATATCTGCTGTGTAAGGAGAAAAGCTGGGATTGGATTATGCATCTGTCTGACTCTAGATCTTATGTACTTCCAATGCTGATATTATCAAAGAAATAGGCATCAGCTCAAAGTAAACTTATAGGGGAGACCCCTCCCCTCTACACTCCCATTCTCTTCCTTTTCTGATTCTTTCTCATTATTCTAAAAGCAGATTTTTTTCTTTCCTAATTAATGCAGATAAAAGTTAGAAAAAAGATGGCACTTCCAAGTCTGGTGGGATGACCCAGGATTTCCAAAATTTAAATGAAAATTAAAAGCTTTTTCATAGAGCCTTTAATTTATAATCACAGGTAATTTTGTGTGTCTAAGGCCAAGTATAGACTAAGAAATTTATCAGAAGTATTTTAGCAATCTGAGTTCTTTTTTATACTAAGCATTCAAAATCTGGTAGGGTTAAATTCATAAAAGTAATGAAAACATTGACAAAGATGGCCAAAATCAACTTTTTCAGACTCTTGATATTAGCCAAAGGCTTCCAATAATCTTAGGAATATTTATTCAAGAAAAACTTCTGAATCTCATTAAGCAGGGTTTGTGGCATATAACTTGAACTATTCCCATCTCCCTCTGCTCAGGTCTGCAGTAGCCTTGAAAACCAGCAGTTTTGAAAACATGGTACTGCTTGTAAAAACCAGCTGCCTTGCAACCACTGGATGGGGCAGGCCTTGCTTGGAACTCTTCAAAAAAAGTCCCATTCTCAGTACATGTCCCTATTTGACTGTCTCACAGCTCACTGGAAAAGCCCCATTCACAGGGTATTGCTATCACTTGGCCCTCCTTGGAGCTCAGAACTTCCTTTGCAGAGAAAGCCCTGTCCCCTGGGCCTTTGTCAAAAACAATCAGTGGCAATTTTTTAACATATCAGCTGCTGAGGGGACAATAGTTAATAGGAAGATAAGACAATAAAATACTCATAAGGGGCTTTGAAGAGCTCTGACATATTCCTAGGGAATTATGCAGGGCTATGTGAATGCCCAGAAAAGACCTGAGAGGGCCCTAATCACTCATTTCTGACTGACTTTGAGGCCCTAGGCAAGCAATAATTAAAAGCTAAGGGGGGAGGAAGGAGATTAGCCAAAGAATTTAAATGCATATATGCATTACCTATGGACACAGTTAATAAGGTGGTGAAGACCTGGGGCAGGGCAGGAACTGGGTGGAGGGGGCAATGGGAAGAAAAGGGGAGACATCTGTAATACTCGCAACAATAAAGTATTTTTATTTTTTTTAAAGCTAAGGCAGAAATTTAAAGTGATTCAGTGTTGAAGGTATGACCTAACACAGGGGCAGAACCCCTCAGCAAATGTTGGGAGACTTACTGCTTCAAAACACTTAAGGAAATGTCTGATCTATGTCAGATCTAGCTAACCACTAAAATAACAGACATCAGTGGTTGCATGCTACAGGGAATACAGACGATAGGTTTAGTCCAGGAAGGTCACTAAACAAACAGCAGCCACTGCAGTGATGACAATAAGCAGCAGCAACAAATATTGGTGAGTTAGGGGAGGGGAGTCTGATATCCAGAATTATTATGCTATCTAAAATGTCCAGCATTCAGAAGAAAAGTATGAGATATGTGAAGAAACAGGAAAGTATGGCTCATACACAGGGGGAAAAAAGAGTCAATAAAACTGTTCCTGAAGACGCCCAGATATTGGACTTATTCAACAAAGATTTTAATCAGATATTATAGGTATACTCAAAAAAACCCTGTCTAAAGAATGAAAGGAAAGTATGACAATGAGGTCTCACATAATAGAGTATATCAATAAAGAGAGATAAAAAATGATGAAAGAATATATAAATTCTGGAGTTAAAGTACAATAACTGAAGTGAAAAATCCACTATTAACTCAAGAGTTAGCAGAGCAAAGAAATAGCAAACTTGAAGATAGATCAATTGAGATTATCTAGCCTGAGGAACAGAGAGAATTAAGAAAAGTGAACATAGTTCAGAGACCTGTACTACCCCATTAAGCACACCAGCACATGTATAACAGGAGTCCCAAAACACAGAGAATGGGACAAAAAGAATATTTGATGAGTGTTTGAGCCAAACACTCCCCAAATTTGATGAAAAATATTAATCTACACATCCAGGAAGCTCAACAAACTCCAAGTAGGATAAACTAGAGATCCATGCCTACATACACCATACTGAAACTGTCAAAAGCGAAAGACAATGGAGAGAATCTTGAAAGCAGCAATAGATTATGGTGTATCAAGTAAAGGATACTCAGTAAGATGAATAGCTGACTTCTCATTCAAAACCATAGTGGCCAGAAGTTATTCAAGATGCTGAAAGAAAAACATACTTAACAAAGAATTCTGTATATGACAAAACTCTTCTTCAAAACTGATGGAGAAGCAAAGACGTTTTTGATAAAGAAACATAGAGAATTCATTCATGACTAGTAGACCTGACCCCACCCATAAAAATCATAAAGTGAATCCTTCAGATAGAAAATACACTAGATGTGATTTTAAGCCACATGAATACAGAGCACCGATAAAGGTAAATACCTAGATAAATATAAAAAGCAGTACAATGTATTTTTGTTTGTAACTCTTTTCTCCTATCTGATTTAAAATACAACTTCATAAGGCAATATAATAAAACTGTTAATGGGCTTATATAAAGATGTAATTTATAATAATAGCACAAAGAAGTAGGAAGAAAAGGAATATATTGCAGGTGTCTATAATTGAAATTTTCAAGTTAGTATTAATCTGAACTAACTTGTAAGTTAAGATGTTAATTGTAATTCCTCAGACAACCATTAAGAAAATAACTCTCCCAAAAATATAGTAAAAGAAACAAGGAAGTTAAAATGGTACACTAGAAATTATCTTTTTAATACAAAAGAACACATGAGTAAAGGGCTAGAGGAACAAAATATATGAATATAGAAAACAAATTGTTAAATGGCAGGTGTAAATCCTACCTTACCAGTAATTACATAAAATGTAAATGCATTAAACATTCCTATTAAATGTAGAAATTGGCAGAATGGTGGGGAAGAGAACATGATCCAACTATATGCTATCAATAAGACAAACACTTTAGATTCAGAGACACACATAGGTTGCAAATAAACAGGTGGAAAAAGATATACTATGCAAACAGTAATTGTGGCTAATATCAGATGAAATAGACTGTAAGACAAAAATTGTTATTGGACATAAAGAGAGATTTTATAACGATAACAAAGTCAGTTTATTAGGAAGATATAACAATTATAAACATATTAGAGGCCCGGTGCACGGATTTGTGCACCAGTGGGGTCCCTTAACCCAGCTTGTGGACATCCCCCAAGGGGTCCCGGACTGTGAGAGGGTGCAGACCAGGCCAAGGGACCCAACTGATTGGGGCTGGGGAGGGACTTCGGGAGGGCTCCAGGGCATGTCCGGCCCGCCCGTGTCACCCAGTCCCAATGGGCCGGACCCCAGCAGCAAGCTAACCTACTAGTTGGAGCATCTGCCCCCTGGTGGTCAGTGCGCATCATAGCCACTGGTTGAATGATCAAACGGTTGCTTAGGCATATATATATATATATATATATATATATATATATATATATATATATATACACTAGTGGCTCAGAGCACAAATTCTTGCAGGGTGGCGGGGTGTCCCTCAGCCTGACCTGCACCCTCTCCAATCTGGGATACCTTGGGGGATGTCCAACTGCCTAAATCAAAGAAACCTAAGAGACATCTATAGAACATTTTATTCAACAACAGTAGACTACACATTCTTCTCAAGTGAACATGAAACATTCTCCAGAACAGACCATATTTTAGGCCATGAAACAAACCTCAATAATAGTGAAATAAAATTAGAAGGCAATGATAGAAGGATATTTGGGGAATTCACAGGTAAGTGGAAATTAAATAATACACTCCTAAATAACTAATGGATTAAAGAAGAAACTACATGAGAAATTAGAAAGTACTTTGAAATGAATGAAAATAAAACATATCAAAAACATAAAGGACACAGGTAAAGACAGTGTTTAGAACAACATTATAGCTGTACATGCCTATAGTAAAAAAGAAGAAAGATCTCAAATCAATAACCTAATCTTTACCTTAAGAAACTAGAAAAAGAACAAACCAAATCCACAGCAAGTGGAAGGAAATAAATATTAAAGCAGAAATAAAGTAGAGGACAGTAAAACGACAGAGAAATATCAATGAAACAAAAGTTGACCCTTTTGAAACAAAATTGACAAATCTTTAGACCATGAATAAAAGAGAGAAGACTCAAAAAATATATCATTGGGTTAAGAAATATAGCATTGAAATTTATTTGACCTATTTGTAATGTGACTCCTAGAAAATTTTAAATGACATATGTGGCTCACATTTATGGAATGCATTTTATTTCTGTTAAATAAAAGAGAGAAGACTCAAATTATTAAAATCATGAATGACAGATAACTTTGATGAAGTGAACAAAATCCTAGAAAGGCATAAACTACCAAATTGACTCAATAAGAAATAGACACTCTGAATAGATCTATAACAATTAAAGAGATTACATTAATAAAATAAAATCTTTCCATAGGAAAAAACTCAATCTCAGATAGCTTCACTGGTTAATTCTACTAACCATTGAACAAATTACTACCAATCCTCTACAAACTTTCCTAAAAAAAGAAAACTCATTCTATGAGTCCAGTATTACCCTCATCCCTAAAGACATGATAAAAAAAAAAAAGAATACTACAGACCAGTATCCTTTATGAACATAGATACAAATATCTTCCACAACTAGTAAACCAAGCCCAGGAGTATGGAGAAAGGATTATACACCATGATCAAGTGGGTACCTAGAGGCTAGCAAGTGAGGAGGCAGTTTGGTAAGGACAGACATGGCATTTGATAATCATCCAACCATAAGCTGAGCATACAAGATGCTATAGGACTAAGTGCAACTAGAGAGTGGTAGTTATTATTGGACAAAGTGAATTTGTTGCCACGTTTTTTGATTGTGCAAGGCAAAATCTTTGCCTAATTGTGTTTCATATTTAGGGAAATATACTTGCAGTCTGTACTTTATGTAAAAACCAACTGATTTCCAAATATTGGCACCTAATTCAAATTTTTTAAAATGTGCACATCAAACAAAACCCTTCTGTGGATTGGGTTTGGCTCAGGAATGAAACGAATGTGTAATTCCTTTGACTCCTTAACATCAAAGCAAAGAACTTAACCAATGCGAGGCATAGGGAGGCTTCCCATACTTCCTCATCCAAGGTACATGCCCTTGACTGGAATCAAACCTGGGACCCTTCAGTCCGCAGGCCGATGCTCTATGCACTGAGCCAGACCGGTTAGGGCTTAGCTTACTTTTTTATCCAACCTGACAATTATTGCCTTTTAATTGGGTGTACGGACAATTTACATTGAATAGGCTTATTGACATGGTTAGGTTTGAGTCTCATTTTGCTGGTTGTTTTCTATTTTTCTCATTGGTTCCTTGTACTTCTGTAACCCTCTTTCTGCCTTTTTTTGGATTGCATATTTTTTATGATTGTATTTCATCTCTTTTGTTGTCTTATTAGTGACAGCTTTTTTTGTTTTAGAATTTTAGTGGCTGCTACAGGGTTTATTGTCCACATATTTAAATCACATCTACCTTCAAGTGATATTACACAACTTCACATATTGAATAAGAAACTTAAAATGGCATGCTTTCATTTCTCCCTTCCTGATCTTTATGCTATTGTTGTCATACATTTTATTTATACTTATTATAAACCCTGCACTAAGTTATTATTATTTTTGTTGGAGATTTAAATAATAATAAAATTCTATTTATTTACCCCTGCAGTCACCATTACCAGTGTTCCTTTGTTTAGATTCATATTTTCATCTGGTGCCATATTTCTTCTTACAAAAGGTCTTCCCTTAACATTCTTTGTAGTGTGGGTCTGTTGGTGATTATTTCTTTCAGTTCTTATATGTCTGAAAAAGTCTATCACCTTCATTTTTCAAGAGTATTTTCTCTGGGTTCATCATGTTTTCTTTTAGTACTTTGAAGATGTTTTTCTATTGTCTTCTGGCTTGCATTGTTTCCAATAAGAAATTTACTGTCATTGTTAGCCTTATGCTTCAGTACATAAAGTCATTTTTTCCTCTCTGCTTTTAAGATTTCCTCTTTGTTACTACTTTTGAACTATTGATTCTGATGTATCTTTGGTTTATTAAACTTCTTGGATGTGTGGGCTTACTTATAGCTTTCATTATATTTGAAAATATTCAACCATACTTTTTTCAAATATTTTTTCTGTCTCCATCCCTGTCTTTTCGAAACTCCGATTACATATACATTGTTAGAATGCTTGAAGTGTCCCACAGTTCACTGATACTCTTTTTTTTACTTTATAAATGTTGTCATTTTAGATAGTTTCTATTTCTATGTCTTCAAGTTCATTAATCTTCTGCCATTAATCCTGTCTCAACTTGTTTCTTTTGACTATGTCTCTACTTAACTTTTTGTATTTAATGTTATCTTTTCATTCTAACATCTGTGTTTAATATCAATATCCATTTCTCAGTCATTGATTTCTCTATTTTTCCCATTTTGGGCCATATTTTGCTGCTTCTTTGAATGCCTAGTAATATTTGATTAGATGCCAGACATTGTGAATTTTACTTTTTTGGCTGATGAATATTTTTGTATTCCTATAAATAATCTTGAGCTTTGTTCTGGGACACAGTGAAGGTCCTTTGAAACAGTTTGATTCTTTAGGTCTTACTTTTATAATCAGTTCAGTGGAACCCAAGCAGCTTTTAGTCTATAGTTATTTGTTCCATATTACTGAGGCAAGACCCTTTTGAGGTCTTTACCCAATGCTCTCTGAATTATGAGGTTTTCCAGTCTGTCTGGGGATAGGCCCAATTCAAGGCCCTGAGTGAATGTGAGGTACTTCTCCATCTAATCAGTTCAGCTGTTTTTTCTCCCAGCCCTCAAGTGGTTATATGCAATGCACTGATCAGCACCCTTTGCAGACCTCTGGGGTTTTCTTTCTTTGTAGCTCTTTCCTTTCCTGTAGATGACCTGTGAACTCTAACCGTGGTATCTCCAGAACTCTCAGCTTCCTCTCTTCAGCTCAGGGAGTCCACCAGGCTTCACCTGGGTTCTCCTATTCTGCTCCATGGCCTGGAAACTCTCTCAAGACAGTAAGCTTGGGCAATCACAGGGTTCACCTTATTTGTTTCCCATCCCTCAGAGACCACCATCCTGCATGGCTCAATGTCCATCTTCTTGAAAGAGTTGTTTTGTATATTTTGTCTTTATTTTGGTATTGTTGCATCAGGTGGGAGGAGGGTTCCTATTATTTCACTTGATTGTAAGTAGGAATCTCTATATTTGGGTGTTGTGTTTTTTTTTTTAATATATTTTTATTGATTAAGATATTACATATGTGTCCTTGTCCCCACGTTACCCTCTACCCCCCACGCCCCCCACCCCCGCTCATGCCCTCACCCCCCCGTTGTCCATGTCCATTGGTTAGGCCTATATGCTTGCATATAAGTCCTTTGGTTGATCTTTCCCCCTTACCCCCACCCTCCCCTACCTTCCCTCCAAGTCCCGACAGTCCAATCAATGCCTCTCCGTCTCTGGATCAGTCCTTGTTCATCAGCTTATGTTGTTCATTATATTCCACAAATGAGTGAGATCCTGTGGTATTTATCCGCTCTCAAGTTCCATCCATGCTGTGGCAAATGGTAAGAGTTCCTTTTTCTTCTTCCTCTTCTTAAAGAATACCTTTCAGCATTTCATATAATGCTGGTTTGGTGGTGATGAACTCCTTTAGCTTTTTCTTATCCGTGAAGCTCTTTATCTGACCTTCTATTCTGAATGATAGCTTTGCTGGATAAAGTAATCTTGGTTGCAGGTTCTTGCTATTCATCACTTTGAATATTTCTTGCCACTCTCTTCTGGCCTGCATGGTTTCTGTTGAGAAATCAGCTGACAGTCGTATGGGTACTCCCTTGTAGGTAACTGACTGTCTTTCTCTTGCTGCTTTTAAGATTCTCTCTTTATCTTTTGCTCTTGGCATTTTAATTATGATGTGTCTTGGTGTGGTCCTCCTTGGATTCCTTTTGTTTGGGGTTCTCTGCGCTTCCTGGACTTGTAAGTCCATTTCTTTCACCAGGTAGGGGAAGTTTTCTGTCATTATTTCTTCAAAAAGGTTTTCAATATCTTGCCCTCTCTCTCCTTCTGGTACCCCTATAATTCTGATGTTGGTACGCTTGAAGTTGTCCCAGAGGTTCCTTACACTATCTTCATATTTTTGGAATCTCTTTTCTTTTTTCTTTTTCGGTTGGGTATTTTTTGTTTCTTTGTATTTCAAATCTTTGACTTGATTCTTGGGATCCTCTTTTCTGCTGCTGGATCTCTGTAAATTATTCTTTATTTCAGTCAGTGTATGCTTAATTTCTAGTTGGTCCTTTTTCATGTCCTCCATGGTCTCCCTATACTTATTGAGGGATTCATTAAATTTATCGGCGGTTTCCATAAAATTCTTGAAAAACCTTATAACCGTGGCCTTAAACTCTATATCCAATCGTTTGCTTTCCTCCATTTCTGCCATTTGTGACCTGTTTCTTTGTCTCCGCATTTTGGTTGCTTCCCTGTGTTGATAGAGTGGCTTTGTGTGCTAGGTGTCCTGTAGGGCCCAGTAGCTCAGCCTCCCCAGTTACCTGAGGTGGACACTCTTGGTGCACCCCCTCGTGGGCTTTGTGCACAGTCTTGTTGTAGCTATGCCTTGGTTGTTGTAGGATCACTGGGAGGAATTGACCTCCAGGGCAATTGGCAGCGAGAATCAGCTGCCCTGATGATGCTCAGCTGTGTAGCAATGCAAGCCGCTGTGGGGCCTGGGCCTTCTCTTGGAAGCTCTGAGTCTATCTGGCCCGGCTGCGGTTAGGTAATTACAGGTTGCAAATGGCCGGGGCATTCATATGCAAAAGCCTCTGCCGCAGCCTGGGTGGGGCGGGGTCTCAAGGAATCAAAGGGCTGAGAAAGCAGCTATGGCGGAGCCTCAGCCCTGCCCTAAGGAGTCGCGAGTCCCAGTGTCCCGGCAACGGCTGCAAGCACCTCTGAGGGAAAGCCGCTCTCAAGCTCGCCTGCTGCCAGACAGTCCAGTATCTCCCCGTATGAGCCCTGGGTCCCCAGAGACTTCCCGGAACCGGATTTCAGAGCCGTCGGGAGCTTGTGTCTCCCTCCGGATTCAAAAAGACAGCCGCGTCCTCAGGTGCCAGACCCTTTCCGCGCGCGCGCGAGCCCCCGTACCTCTGCACGCCACCTCCGCAGCTCCTCCCGCTCGCAGTGTGCTTTTCTCTCCTTCTAGTTGTAGAATTTACACTCAGCCAGCCCTCCTGTAGCTCTGGATGATGTCCACCTTGTGTTTTTGATGCATTTATCGATTGTTGTGGGAAGCAGAAATTTCCCGGTGTTTATCTATGCCGCCATCTTAGTTTCTCCGGGTGTTGTTTTTTTTTTTTTTAAGAAATATATTTAATGTCACTATTATTTTCAGAAAAAATGTTCTATTTTAACTATTGGGTAAGCCAATTTCTAAACATGCTTGCTCTATATGAGTTTATGAAGATCTGAACAGGGTGAAGGGAATGGGCCATAGAATAAAAGTGACTATAAGTTTCCTTCCTTACCCAAAGCTTTCTGATTTGCTCTTTGGTAGGTAGTTCTGTTCCCTTAATTGTCAGAGGCCTCTGGTTTCTTTTGGAGAGAGATTCTTTAAATTAGTTCTATGAATATGCCCTTCAAAATGTGTAGAGGCTGTTAAAAATAAAGTTGTCATGGTCTTTATGTTTTAAACTAGAGGCCCCGTGCACGAAATTTGTGCACTGGGGGGGGGGTGGGCGGTGGGTGTCCCTCAGTCCAGCCTGCACCCTCTCCAATCTGGGACCCCTTGGGGATGTCCAACTGCCGGTTTAGGCCTGATCCCACAAGGGTTTAGGCCTAAACCAGCAGTCGGACATCCCTCTCACAATCCGGGACTCCTGGCTCCCAACCGCTTGCCTGCCTGCCTGCCTGATTGCCCCTGACCGCTTCTGCCTGCCAGCCTGATGACCCCCTAACCACTCTCCTGCCTGCCTGATCAACGCCTAACTGCTCCCCTGCTGGCCCGGATGCCCCCAACTGCCCTCCCCTGCCAGCCCGGATGCCCCCAACTGCCCTTCCCTGCCGGCCCGGACACCCCCAACTGCCCTCCCCTGCTGCCCCAGACGCCCCCAGCTGCCCTCCCCTGCCAGCCCAGTTGCTCCCAACTGCCCTCCCCTGCCGGCCCCGTCACCCTCAACTGCCCTCCCCTGGTGGCCCGGTCGCCCTCAACTGCCCTCCCCTGCTGGCCTGGTTGCCCCTAACTGCCCTCCCCTGCTGGCCTGATTCCCCACAACTGCCCTCCCCTGCCAGCCATCTTGTGGATGTGGGCACTGCCATCTTTGAGGGCATGGAAGTCAATTAGCATATTCCCTCCTTATTGGCTGTAGGCACTGCCATCTTTGAGGGCATGGCAGTCAACTAGCATAGTCCCTCCTTATTGGCTATGGGTGCTGCCATCTTTGCATTGGCGTGAGGGTCAATTAGCATATTCCCTCTTTATTAGATAGGACTATATGATTAAAACTTTGACAGGGAAACATTATAGAGGAAACATAATGAGGAGCCTTGCCTTCCAAGATATTAAAATGTATTTTAAAGCTATGATAATTAAAATGTTGAAGTACTAATGTTAATATAGAAACAAATTAATGGATCAAAATAGAATATACATTGACAGACTTATAAATGTGTTTTAGCATAAAGGAATTATTTTAATGGTGGGTCATTCACTAGATGGTGTTGGTATAATTGAATAACTCATTGAAAAAAAAATTAGATTTGGATCTCCTTCCCATATCTTACCAGTATACCCAGATATGTTCCAGATATGTTAAAGAAAGAAAATATAATCTTGAAATCAAGAAGGCCTTTCTAAGTATGACATAAACAGAATTCCTGTTCTTACTGTATAAAGACTCCTCATAAAGTAGTAGAAGAAAGATGAATACCCCCAATAGAAAAGTGGGCAGAGGACAAGGTTAGGTAATCACAATTAGGGGCAAAAAATATAAATGTTCAGGAAATACTTATTTTTAAAATGTTTTATTTCATAATGATAATTAAAATAATAATTATCATAACTATATTATGTGTTTCTGTTTGAATATCTTAAGAGCTTTCAGCAGATTAGTTTAATTTAATCCATTCAAAGGCAAGTATATATGTTATCATTTTATTAATGTGACAATTGAGACAGGACATGAAGAACCTTGCCCAAAGCAACAAAGTTATCAAGTGGTTGAGTCAAGGTTATAACTCAGGCCATCTGACTTAGAGTCCTGTTCTTCATCACTTCTCAAAGAAATAAATTAAAATGACCTAAAACCCCACTGCACTTCTCAGAGAAATTGTTAATTTGCTCAAGATCACACAGCTCCTAAACAATAGAATCCTATCTATTAAAGATTGAATATGCTAATTGACCCTCATGCCATCGCAAAGGTGGCGGCGCCCACAGCCAATAAGGAGGGAATATGCTAATTGATTGCCACACCCTCAAAGATGGCGGCGCCCACAGCCAATAAGGAGGGAATATGCTAATTGATTGCCATGCCCTCAAAGATGGTGGCGCCCAGTCCCCTCAGACCCACTTGGGCGGCAGGCACAGGGCAATGCTGGGTCTGCTCCCAGGTGGGCCCAGCCGCTCTGTGCGCCTGCCTCCAGAGTCCCCCCGTCCCCTCAGTCCCTGAGCCACCCAGGGCCGGCCCAAGGTGCAGGCAAGCCTCAGATGGTGGCTGCCCAGCCACCGAGGGCCACCTGAGGCTCAGGTAACCAGGGCTGCCTAAGGCTTGCGCTGCTGGCAGTGGCAGCAGCAGAGGTGTGATGGGGTGTCGCCTTCCCCTGATCGCCAGGTCGCCTCCCACCCCTGAGGGCTCCCAGACTGTGAGAGGGGGCAGCCCCCCCCCCACTCCAGTGCATGAATTTTCATGCACTGGGCCTCTAGTTGAGTTATAAATAATAGAAAGAAAAATGATGTAAATAGAAGAAAGAAAATCAGGGTGAAGTAAATTAGAAGAACAAAAAGCAAATATCTTATTTAACAAGCTCACCGTTTCTTTTCAGAATATTTAAAAGATGCTTCCAAGAAGATGAAAAGTGGGCTTATGTTTGTAAAATTGGTTAACCCATGTTCAGGTAAGCTCCCTTTCCCTCCCCTGCAATAATAGTAACTTGAATGTTGTTGTTTTTTTAACATTGTATTTACTTATTTGCCTTTGTATTTTGTTCTAACTCAGCGGTTCTCAACCTGTGGGTCACGACCCCTTTGGCGGTCGAATGACCCTTTCACAGGGGTCGCCTAAGACCATCCTGCATATCAGATATTTACAATGCGATTCATAACAGTAGCAACATTACAGTTATGAAGTAGCAACGAAAATAATTTTATGGTTGGGTCACAACGTGAGGAACTGTATTTAAAGGGCCAGAAGGTTGAGAACCACTGTCTAACTGAATAGCTTTTTAATGTAAAATGGCATTACCTCGTGACCAAAGTAAACTATTGACATTACTAGTCTTCTCCAGATGATTCACTGGACCTAAACATTTTTTATTTATCCTTATAATTTTAATCCATAGACCTGTTTATCAGAAATGATGGCAAAACATAGTAGCATATTTGATTTTTGTCTGAGCTTTTCTTAGAGTAGTTAGGCTCCTATACAGTAAAATATATAGGGGTTCAAAAAAGGCTTTTACCTGAAATGCCAAGATTACAGTGGTTTCATTTTTAGCTGTACTTTCTTTATTTTGTTCTGACCAGAAAATAGTACTTTTTTTTTCCTGTCAAGGGTTGATTTTTTTGTAGCAAAACAATTATATATTACAGAGATACATATTTTATCAGAAGTAATTTTATTTTAACTTTATATTCAGTGTACTTTCTGTTTTATCTTCTAATCTTTAGGCAAAAATATTAAACTATATAATAGATGTGTAGTAAAATTTACCATATTTTTTATCTCTATATGGAATTGTTTTTCCATTAATGTATTTTATAAGATTTATGTTAAAAGATTATTGTTAATTTTATGTTTGAGTAGATGCCTGATACCTAGTAAATTAGAGGATTCTCCTAGTGACTGGAATACTGAATATAAAAGTAAAAGAAAGGGGAAACCAGTGGGTAGTACTTTGCTGTTGTTATTGTTGTTGGAAAAATATAAGATAGAAGCAACAAGAGAGGAAAAAATTTCTGGCTTCCTCCAGTTTTCTTTTCTTCTCAAAATGAAATTGAATATAACTTTTCCTCTCTATTATGCATAAGTTAAGGTGAGAAACAATTTTTTCAAGAGAAGTTTTAGGTAGTAGCAAAAGTTCTAAAGCATTTAACAAAAGTAAAGATTCAAAAATTCCAGGCTTCTTGTAAAATTTCTTTGTTATCTAAATGTCCATAGACAACAGAAGTTTGAACCAATGTTTGTATTTGTTGCATTGACTAGGGAAAAAGAAAGGCTAAGACTTGTTGAGCATTTATTTTGTGCTAAGTACTGTACTGTTTTAAGAGCTTCGCATGTATTACCTTTTTAATCCTTATAAAAAACCCTGTGAGGTAGGCTCCCTGTTGCTCCCATTTAACCGATATGGAAACAGCAGTGCAGAAAGGTTTATATAACTTCACCAAGGGCACAGGCCCAGCATGTGATAGAGATAGATTCAAAGTCCTTGATTTCTTTGTGTTTAGAAAAAAAAATTCATGCATTAAAGGGCCTCTGCCTTTCTCACACAGAGCTGGCCTTCAGGGTCGGCAGACTCAGTCCCACTCTTGGTCCCTTTGTGTAATGTAAGGCACACGCTGCCCTGGAGTCTGGGACCAGTGTGTCAGCTCAGTTCATCTGCTGAACCATTAGATTTGGGTAGTTTGAGAATGGATTTTCCTTCCTGGTCCAATGGAGGATTCAGTAAGAGGCTGTTTAATAGTTTAAGATAAATAGTTTGCCTTTTATTATTTACTAGAGGCCCAGTGCATGAAATTCTTGCACTCGGGGGGAGGTCCCTCAGCCTGGCCTGTGCCTTGTCACAGTCCGAGAGCCCTCAGGGGGAGTGGGCCGAAGCCAGCAATCGGACATTCTTAGCGCTGTTGCGCTTGCCAGCTGTGAGCCGGCTTCTGGCTGAGTGGCACTTTACCTGTGGGAGCGAACTGACCACCAGGGGGCAGCTCCTGTGTTGAGCGTCTGCTCTCTGGTGGTATGTGCATGTCATAGCGACCAGTTGATTCGCATATTAGCCTTTTATTATATAGGATTGGTTTAAGTTCAGTGAGGATTATAAGGCTGAAAAACAAGCA
The DNA here is from genome assembly GCF_014108235.1 of Myotis myotis. Taxonomy (NCBI): domain Eukaryota; kingdom Metazoa; phylum Chordata; class Mammalia; order Chiroptera; family Vespertilionidae; genus Myotis; species Myotis myotis. The sequence goes on from NW_023416335.1 coordinate 88,219,354, forward strand.
TTTGTATATAATAGTGTAAGCTTTCCTTGGAGTCAGTTTGTATAGAATATATGTCTATGTATGTTTATGTTTATATTAGGGACATTCCTCAAAACAATTGGGTAGTCTTTTGATTTTTTTTTGTGAAAACGTGCAAATAAAAAACATTTGTCTTAACAGGGGAAGGAGCCCTTTACTTGTTCAATATGTGTCTACAACAGCTGTTTGAAATAAAAGTTTTCAAGGAAAAACACCATTCTTGGTTTATAAATCAATCAGTTCAATCAGGTAAGTGACTAATGTATATATTTCCCTTAACTAAACAATATACTTCAGCTTTTTTATCCTTCACAGGCGAACAAATCTGTCCTCCTGTTTTAGAGTCTGGTCAATGGTTGTTTTCTTTTTTGGCACCAGAGCAGGGTTTAATCAAGGAGAAAGGAAAGATAATTTGAGCAAGTTATATCAATACCTATGTATCTTAAATGATAGGTACTTTTTACCCAACGAATTTAAAACACTAACATCTTTTCCGAAGGTAGGTGACCTTTGTACCATGGAGTGCACATTGTCTTGACCAGAAACTCTTTGCTCTTCTCTTAGCCACATTTGTGGCTTTTTGAGTTTTTAACATCTTATTTCCTTGAAAATGGATACTGATATAGCTTCTAAAATAGAATAGAATCTAACAAAGTTTTTTAATGCTTTATTATATAAATTACTACTGCCATCCCTCCCCCCAAACACACACACACCCAACACCAAAGTTATATATTTTTTTAATGTTCCTTTAATTTGGAGTAGTATTGACTCAGAGGGAAAAAGGATACCACATGTTTTTTTGATGGTTCTGAGAGGGAGGATGTGGAGTGGTGTGGGGAGCCATGGGATAGTTGAGGCACTCTGCATTCCCTGCCTGTTCTCTCATCGTTTCCAGAGAGTGCTGCTTTCTGTTGGCTGTGTATGTGGCTACGCCTTGCTAAGGTAGAAAGGTCACTTTGCCTTTCTTCTAAGACATTCCAAAAAAGGGTTTCATGCTGCTAATAAATTTCAAATACCTATGTGTATGAGAAGAATTAAAGTGGTTTTTAGTTGCCAAAATGCAATGGTAGTCCGTGTATAGTCTGGTAGTTGGAATATAGGTATTCCCTTCTGTTGTTGCTGCTGTGCTATTCATTTGGCAGTATATGAGAGTTCCAATTTCTAATGTAATACATATATTTTCAGTTGGGTCTAGCTAGATAGACAGAGTTGTATCCAGGTAAAACTGGAAAATATTGCTCATCTCCCCTAGACTGAGTTGTTAACCTGTTTGTTTGTTTGTTTGTTTAGTAGTTTTAGGTTCACAGCAAAAATACCTGCTTTTTTCATTATTGTCTTCTTTATAAATTTAACCTTAAAGAGCTGTTTTTAAGAATAGTCACCAGGATATTGTTTTGGATCTAGAAACCTACTCATAAAATGAACTTAGAGAACCCAATGGGTTGTTTTTATAAACTTTTACTTTAAAAAAATAGTCAACTAATATCATAATATGAAATTACTTCTTTAATTTTTTCTTACTATGAAATGGATTCATATATATAATTGGGGGTTAGAATTTCTTGTCTGTATAGTTAGATTGCTCTGTTAGAGAATAAAAGTAAGTACCTGTATTTCCTAAAACCAAAATAATAAGTAAGGAGATAATGAATTGTTTATTGTTCCATTTGATGAAATTCCTCTTCTGATTCATGTCTGTGGAAGAGGAAGTTGGGGAATCTTGGAGAGGAGTGTGATAGAGGAAAGACAAGCAAGGAGTAATTATGCTAGTTTGAGTGATTTGCCTTTTTCTTTCAGCTTGGAGAGCACCATTAATCTTACTGGAGTTTCCAGTTTCTGGTGTGCAATCTTGTTAGACTCCTGCCCTCTTACCTTTTTTTGGTGGGTGGGGAGTAAGGGATGGGGTAGTGTCTGGGGTGTGGTACAACCTTCTGAGCTCTGAGTCATTAGCAATGCAGAGCAGTGAGCCCACAGACCAGAGAAGAAGCTCTGTATAGAGAGAATATTGCTTTCCCATGGCTTTATCCTCAGAAGCACAGGAAATTACATTTTACTGCAGCTTTACAGATAGATTTGTATAGGTTTCCTATGTTTGCATGGTTCATATTCTATTTATATTTCCCCCAATCCTTGTTTTTTGGGGGCAGTGGGGAGGACCTCTGTTAAAAGTTATTTTGAAAGAGAAATGGAAAGTTAAAGATTGATTTCAGTGTCTTGGGTCTCATCTACACACAGAAATTTGAAGGTCTTTAGAGTAAAATTTTATGGGCCACGTTCTGCCTTTTGAGAGACACATAGAATCTTGGACCTGTGTAAGAAGAGCTTCTATATTTAGAATTTCACATATAGTTTTCAATAAATCGTTTCCACTCTAGGATTAAGGTGAAATGACTAAATTGTCTTTTCAGACATTAATTTCCTTTGTTCTCTTTTTAATCTATAGGAGGTCTTCTCCATTTTGTTACACCCATGGACCCTCTATTTCTGCTCCTCCACTACCTTATAAAAGCTGATAAAGAGGTAAGTTTCCCAGTTTGAGAAAATAACAGTGAGGAAACAGAATAGATTTTTTTTTTTTTTGCTTGATCTCCTCTCTCTCCTTTTAATGATAAAATGTAGATTCCTCACAATCAGATTTAGATAGGTTGATATAGAACATGTGTATCACGTGTGCTGGTATGGATTAGCAAGACCTGAGAACTGCTACCTTAATCTTGGACCAGTATACCTGGGATTTCTGAGCACTGCCTGACCCTCTAATGCTGTCTATGTGCCTTACTTGTTTGGCACAACCTAGCAATGGAAGATTTTATTAAGTACTCAGTAGTTTTTAAACATAGTACAAATGTTAAGAAATTGATCTCAAGTCTTAAGAGAAGAAAGAAGATAATAGCTTTTTTCATTTTCTTATTTGTGAGAGACCGCAAATTAGGTGAACTGGGGCATGTTTAGTAAAAAACCTCGTTAGTGGGGAAACTCTAGTTGAGACTTAATTCAGATTTACCTTAAAATTTACCTTGAGACAGGGTTTATTAATAGTAATAATTTCAGCCATAGGTTCTGAAACATTTCGATCTACGATACCTTTACACTCTTGAAAATTATTAAGGATACCAAAGAGCTTTTTGTTCCTGTGGGTTTTATCTATTAATATTTAAAAAATTAGAAATTAAAACTGAGAAATTTAGAAAATAATGTTATTAATTTATTTTTAAATAAAAATAACAAGCCCAGTACAGGTTAACATAAATAACACATTTTCAATGAAACAAACAAAATTTCAATTTCAATAAAATTCAGTGACGAGTGTGGCATTATTTTACATTTTTGCAAGTCTCTTTGATGTGTGGCTTAATAGAAGACAACTGGATTCTCATATCTGCTTCTGCATTCTGTTACATTCTTTTGGTGGAAGTATATGATGAATATGCAGCCTTTCACAGATATGTGGTCAGAAAAGGGAAAAATAGATAATAGCCTTTTCAGATCATTGTGGCTGTTTTTCTTTGACACTCTTCTAGAAATCAACAAGGCATAATTTCTTAAAAGTCAGTTGCAGTGTAGAATCTGAAACCTTGTCAGTAACTCTCCATGCTCTGTTACATGAAAAGCTATTGGTCTGTCTTGCACTAAGAATGGATCTTTTACTCATGTATAACTTTGGAAAGTATTGTTTCACTGAAGTATGCTGATTTTCCAAATGGTGACACATCTCATTACACACACGCACACATAAACTTTTGTTGATAGCATCACTGATCTTATCAGAAAACTTAGGTATTGGGAAGCTGTCATAATGGCAGATACAAATTTTCTACAATTCTAATTTTTGCTTTAAGTTAACATTTTATCATTGGCTACAAGTACTGTCAGTCCTTCCCTTGAAGTGACAGGTTCACTTCATTTATGTTCTACCAAATATCCAAATCTGAATCACCATAGTTGGTAGCGGGTTTTTGTTGTTGTTGTTTTTTTCAGGTAAAAATGGTATCCATGAAAAAAGCAGCTACTTCAGCTTGCAACAGTCCTGCACCTTCCCTCGCAGCCTTAGCACTTTACCAAAACTTTACTTTCATCACACCAAGTATTTAAAAGATTTGCACTTGAGTCAAGATATAATAAAAGCTTCTACTTTTTATCAAGCATGTCCTTAAGTGAAACTGGCCAGTTTTTAACTGCTTGTGTATGGCAGTGAAGAATTTAGTGGTTACCAGGATAGTTTGTTCTCACCACCCTAACCAATGGATGCTGAGGAGCCAGCAGTTTTACCCACCTTTGCATTGGAATCTTCAGTGCAAATGTCAACACAGTGGAAACACAGATAGCATCGTAGCAATATTATGAAAATAGCTTTGAGCTTATGTGTCCTCTGAAAGGATACAGGGGACTCCCAGGGTTCTACCAACCCTCAATTTGAAAGTCTTTGAACAATTTTAAGGAATAAGTGTTATTTAAACTGCTTAGAAGAATCTGTTGTGTTTTTTTATTTTCACTCTAATGTTTACATATAGTTTAAATGCTAATGGCTTTCATTATAAACTATCTTTCTTTTCTCAAATACTAAAAATGCCTTTTAAAGTAACCAATGAGGTTTTTAGGTATTTTCTTCCCTACATTTTAGACATGATCTTTTCTTATTTTACTAAAAAAATATATTGGTAAGCACTTTTAAAATGTTGACTTATTCTTTTTTAATCATAAGATTTATTTTAGCATCAGAAGAAATACTTTTTTATTCTAGCTATCCCAAAGCAAGTATTCAAAGCAAGTTACTTATTACATTTCCTTTTTATGTATATACTAGAGGCCCAGTGCACGAATTCATGCATGGGTGGGGTCCCTTGGCCTGGCCGGCATCAGGGCTGTCTCACCCAGTCCCAATCCAGGCTGATTGGGGCCGGCTGGCTGTCTAGGGGAAGGGACCATGGGAGGTAGGTTGGCTGTGGGAGTGCACTGACCACCAGGGGGCAGCTTCTGCATTGAGTATTTACCCCCTGGTGGTCAGTGTGCGTCATAGCAACCAGTCATTCAGTTGACCGGTCATAACAGTCACTTAGGCTTTTAGTATATATATAGACGAGAGGCCCAGTGCGCAAAATTCGTGAATGGGGGAAGGGTCCCCTCAGCCCAACCTGCACCCTGTCCAATCCAGGATCCCTTGGGGGATGTCCGACTGCTGGTTTAGGCCCAATTTCGAGGATCGGGCCTAAACCAGAAGTCGGACATCCCTCTCATAATCCTGGACCGCTGGCTCCTAATCGCTCACCTTCCGAAGCCTGCCTGGTCGCCCCTAACTGCCCTCCCTGCTGGTCTGGTCACCCCCAACTGCCCTCTCCCTGCTGGCCTTGGTCACTCCTAACTGCCCCCCCCGCCAGCCTGGTCACCCCTTACTGCCCCCTCCTGCCAGCCTGGTTGCCCCCAACTGCCCCCCTCTGCTGGCCTTGTGGCCCCCAACTACCCCCTCTGCTGGCCTGGTCACCCCCAACTGCCCCCCCACTGGCCAAGTCACCCCTCACTGCCCCTCTGCCAGCCTAATCGCCCCCAACTGTCCCCCCTGCTGGCCTGGTCACCCCTAACTGCCCCCACTGCCGACCTGGTCGCCTCTTACTCCCCACCCCCACTGGCCTTGTTGCCCCCAACTGCCCCCCTCTGCTGGCCTGGTTGCCCCTAACTGCCTTCCCCCACCACCGGCCTGGTCGCCCCTCATGGCCCCCCCACCAGCCTGATTGCCCCCTGTTGTTTAGTCATTTGGTTGTCCCTCACTAACCCCCCTACTGGCCTGGTCATAGGCAGCCATCTTGTGATGGCATGAGGGTTAATTTGCATATTACCTCTTATTATATAAGATGGTAAAGAAAAAAGAAATGAAACATTAATTTTGAAATTATATTATGACTGTGTAGTAGTCCATTATATATATGTAGAATGTTGTTTTAAGGTAAATATTTAAAATGTTGATCATGGAAGAATATAAATTAAGATAGAAATCTAAAGACAGTACGACTTAGGAAATCTGTGAATTATTTTTACTGTCTGAAGGAAAAAGAGGACATTTAAATTGAGGCACTTCTTGCCACTTGTTAACCTAACTGACAGCATGACAAGCTATCACACATGCTACTGAATGAATGAGAAGCTTTTACCCTTAAAACAAAGAAAGCTGTATTTGTGGGACATGAGCAAAACCATATACCTTTACAAAGTCTGATATCCCTAAGTCAGGTGACTAATAACTTAGACTTCTCTCCAGGCCACAAGTAAAGTTCAGAAAAACTAAATCTGATTGAGAAGAAGGAGGATCTGGATTTCTGTGTCCTGCACTTGGCTACCAGGCCACATACAGTTATCAAGCTGAGCCTGATTTAATGTGTCTGCAAGTTCTTATATTCATCCTATCTCTTCTTTCCTTGTGGTCTAAATTTGGAAGCATTGTCAGACAGCCGTGACAGGAGTAGATTCACTTTTGCTATGTTTCTTTTTTTTTGTGGTATTTAAAGCACTGGAGATGTGAGGAGGGGAGAGGAGATGTACGTGCTGGGCTTGATCTAGGCTTATTTCTGGATTATGGTCAGGACTCCTGCTCTGTAACATCAGCTGGTTCTTTTTCAAATTAAATGGGTTAGACCAGCCCCAGGTAATCTACCATCTTTGCAAGTTTCCATAACTTCCAGTACTTTTCCAGAATTTTGTTGCCCAGTATTATCCAGTTATTGTACTCATGAGGTAGAAACTCTTTTAAGGGCTTCCTAAAGGGAGCTGAGAGTCAGTTCTGGAGCCTGTCCCAGTTTAGGGATTCCTTAGGTGAACAAGTGACTTTGAACTTAGTTTAAAAGTCCAGTTATGAGGTAATGTATCTTTTTTTTTTTTTTTAATGTATGGATTTATTGACTGGTGTGCTTGCATTCTTACCGACTAAAGTCTTTTTTTCAGGGAAAGTTCCAGCCTCTAGATCAAGTTGTGGTGGATGATATGTTTCCGAATTGCATCTTGTTGCTGAAACTTCCTGAACTTGAGAAGTTACTTCAACATGTGACAGAGGGAAAAGGTAGTATATAGCCTTTGAAATCAGGCTGATGGCTACTGGAAAGGCGGGCGCCTGTCTGAGAATGGAGCTGTGTGAAGGCCCACTGAGTGTAATGCTTATTCTGTGTGGGTCATAGGGGAAACTGTCATTCAGATTTTGCTCCCAGTTGTTAACATTCCAACCAGCAAAATGTGGTGGCTTGTCTCTTACAGGGCCAGGATTCGCAAGGTTTGGGCTTTGGTCTCAGTTCTTTGAATTAGTTTGTGACTTTAACTGCTTTGTTACTCAGCTTTCTAATTTGTAAAATGACATAAAATCTATATTTTTATTGATTCAAGAAGCATTTATTGAGCATCTCCTAAGAAACATACATTGAGCACTGGTGCTAGGCTCTGGCAATACTTACTTATAAATAAGACATTATTCTTTCTCTCATTTAGCTTTGAGTTTGATAGCAGCAAATGACAAGTAAAGCAAACAATAGGGACTAATGGAAGTGAACTCTGGGGTGTCTGGGGATGTACAGGACAGGTTTATAACCCGGCCTGGGTTGGGTGGGAATGCAGGTCAGTGAGTACTGTGTTTCTCTCCTTGGAAGGAATGACCTCTAAGTGGAGTCCTGAAGGACACCCATCAGAGTAGCAGCAAAAAAGAGGCATGGGTGTATGGAAAATGTGTCATAATCAAGAAATTCCAAGGAGTTCAGTGTGGCCAAAATATAGGATGTCAGGGACGGATTTAGTAAGGAAGAAATGGGGTAGAATATTGGGCAAGGGTTCAGATGGTGAAGGGCATTATATTTGCCTGGACTTTACCTAATGGTACTGGAGTGTCAGCAAAAATTTAAGCAGAAAGTACAATAATGTGGAATATATTGGAGAAGCTGAGGCCAGATTCACAGAGGCCAGTGCAGTGATCCAAAGCAGAGGATGATTGTAGCCTGACTTTATGAGATGAAACTAGAGATAATCAGCAATTTGGAGGTAGAACCAACTTCATTTGGTAATTGGATGGTAATCAAGGAGAAGGAGGAGGCAAGGATGACTCCTGGTTTTGTCTCTTGACCAGCAGGTTGTGTAGTGGTAGCATCCTGGAGACAGGAAACATGGTGGGAGGAGCAGGCTGGGGGTAATGAAGAGTTGAATTTTAGATATTATTCCCTGGAATTTTGAAAGGAAGAAGTGAGGCAGTGTGTGTGAATGTGTTTTGAACAGTTAGAAATACTATACAAATTTAGCATCAGTGCCCCAAGTAGTTTCAGGGTTAATGTGGAAACCGTACAGGGGCCACAACAACAGGCTGATAAGTTGTGGTTGTTTGTGGTCACAGACAGTTTGGCCAACTATGATAGTTCTGGGACCAAGAAAGTGGTGATTCCCAGAAGTGTAAGCTTACAGTGGGAAAGGGGAGAACCTCATTGATTGCATCTTACATTTGAGGGGTCTACTAAATTCACACTTGGCCAGACCTAACGTTCCATTTTGTATCTGAGGGATGTGTGGTGCCAAGGCTTTATCAAAGCAGTCCATTAAACACATACCCTGATGCTGAGTTTGGCAGGAGATAGCAGTCTTTTTCTGGTGACAAATGTGTAGCTCATAACCATTTCTGAAAGCTAAAGTAATGAGGAATAATTACAATTCATTTTAATTTTGTTAACACAGTTGAAAATACAATTAACTCTTATTATCCAAAATTCTTGTGTTAGCTGTATATGAACAGCTAAACCCAAATCCAGAAACGCAGATTCAGAAAGAGTGCTAATGCACTGGCATTTGTTAGCTTACAGACTCCGTTTCAAAGCAAGAGCTTCCGCCTTTCTCATTCCTTCCTTCTTGCACACCAAATCCTTGGCCTCTTATTGAATCATTATCTGAATTTCGTGTCCTAATGTCTTTCACTTCTCAACATTGCCTGGGTTTGGAAGTTCTGCTGCACTGGAAGTGCATACGCTATATTTACCCTGTTTGACTGGCTCTAAATAATCAGTCGTACACTTCAAAATACTGTGTGTCTTCTTTTGGAGCTTCATGCTGTCCTTGAATATAGAACTCACATAAAGAAAAATACTGTACATATTTGTGTTTTGGGTCAAGGGTTGAAGCAAGTAATGTGGAATTGCTTATGTATATTATGATGAAGATGCCTTTCTGAGTATGAGGCATGAAAGATATTTCTTTTTTTTCTTGTTTTGATTTTGTTCTTAAACCTTCTATTATTTTAAGATTTGCAGACTGTAGTTCATTTGGGAAAGAATTTGATTATGGAGAAAACTGCCAAGACTTCTAGAGAATTGTATGCATCTTTTATTGTTTGAACTACTTTGTGCTTTGCCGTACTGTCATTAAAAAAGAAAGAAAAATTTGAGACCTAGAGTTTTTATAAATCTGTTATATATAAAGGTTGATAATATATCTGCTTTGAAAATGAAAGTACATAAGCAGCTGAAGCAATTTTTTAATTAAAAATGTTAAAGGTACAGAAAAACTCAGAGGAAAACACCATAAATATTATTTGTACTAACCTCAATAATAAAAAAAGTTAATATTTTGTTATATTTGCTTCATATCTCTTGAGTAATCTGATCTCAGGATCTGATGTCCTGCAAGGAAAATTAAAAATGTATATGCTATATGGTTTTGAACAAATCATTCAAACTTTTCAGCATCCTTTATCTGTCACATGAAGAGTTTGAATGGTTGAGAGTATCCTCTGTATTCTGTCACACATTATAATTAGTATTCTGCAGAGTTGTTCTAAATCATAAAATAAAACTTTCACTCTCTTAACTTCAAAGTGTTGAGATTTATGAACGACCAACATCTGAACATTATTTAAGTATTGCATTTTACTGTATTTAGTGTCTGCCGTGAACAGATGCTTCATGACTTAAATAATATAACTAAATGTATGCCCAGAGAGTGTTAGTTATAGATAGTAAATGCTCAATAAATGTTAGTACTATTAAGGCTTCTAAATTAGAAATTTTTAATTCTTTGCTGATGTTTAAGTACTGGGTACACAGTAGGTGACCAATACACATTTGATGGTCCATTTATTATTATATATTCAAACTAGAGGCCCGGTGCACAGAATTGTGCACTGGTGGGGTCCCTTGGCCTGGCCTGCGCCGTCGCCCAATCCGGGACCCCTTGGGGGATGTTGGACTGCTGGTTTCCGCCTGGTCCCTGCAGTCGGACATCCCCCAAGGGTCCTGGATTAGAGAGGGTGCAGGCCAGGCTAAGGGCTCCCCTCCTCTCCTCCCACCCCCACACAAATTTCGTGCACTGGGCCTCTAGTATGTATATAAGATCTTTGGTTAATCTCTTCCCGCCCACCCCCCTCCTCCTTCCCTTTGAATTCATCAGTTTGTTCCATGTTTCCATGCCTGTGCATTGAATGTCTGCCCCCTGGTGGTCAGTGCGCGTCATAGCTAATGGTTGAACTGTCGCTTAGGCTTTTTTATATATAAATGGTTTAAATAGGAGAGTGAGGATAATCCTATGTAATAAAAGCCTAATATGCAAATTGTCCCCTCGCCTGGGAGTTCGACCGGGAGTGCGACCACTCACTATGACGTGTGCTGACTTCCAGGGGGCGACGCAGAACATGGTGGGCGTTGGCGACGCGGCGCTGGCAGCAGGCGGCAGTGGAGGTGCTGCCAGCCCCGATAGGCCCCGATGAGAGCGGGACCACGGTGGGATGGTGAGGCAGGTGAGTGGGCGGCTCCAGGCCAAGGCAGGTGCAAGCAGGCTGGATTGCCCCACTGATCACCCTGCAGACGGCAACCAGTGGCAGGGGCGGGGAGCGGGGCTGCCGCCCAGCTCCCAGGCGCTGAGGGAGCCAGGCAGGGGCCCAATAACACAGGCGGAGTGGGGTGCGTGGGGGCCCTGGGGGCCCAGGTGCTGCCCAGGGCCCAGAGGTCAGCTGGGACCTGCCTTTCCATGCCAGACGCTCGCACTTTGATTGCTGGTCAGGCCTAGGGACCGCACCCGTGCACAGATTTCATGCACTGGGCCTCTAGTCAGATAAAAAAAGTATCTTCCATATATTAAGAAATTATTCTATACCATATCTATACTTATTGATTTATATATATTATTTAATCCTTACAGTAATCTCCTTTCATTGTTTTTATAACCTGCATTTTTACAAATGAGGAAACTGAGGCTCACAGGGTGTAAGTAAGTTGACTAACATCATAGAACTTGAAGTGATAGAATTGAGATTTGAATTCACGTCTGTATGACAGTAACTCTTTCCCTTTTTTCTTTATTTTTTAAAGGTACCTCCTTATATGCATTTATTTGGCATTAGGTCATCAACTTCTTTACAAACACAGAAAAGCAAAATCACAGCAGATTGTCCAGATTAGGTTAATTTGTATGTGAAAATAGCATTTTTTCTTTAATTTATTTATCATTCATTCATTTAACAAATATTCTCTGAAAGCTTATCCTATGGCAGGGACTATGCTAGGAGCTTAAAATATATCAGTGAATAAATTCCTTCATCTTTGTCCTTGGAGAACTTACCTGCTAGTGAATTCTTTATTTCTGCTCCCCAACCTTTCTTCTTACAACTGTGTTAACACTTCCATAATGCTCTGTTAGAATGCTTAGGTACTGTCATATGTAAAAATAGAAACTTTTTAAAAATCTTGTATCACCTCTTAATTTCCCTTTGTGAGGCAAAAAGAGAGGGACAGGAGAGGAGACAGAACTTTAATGGAGTAAGGAAAGGCATTTTTTCTAATCCCAGCAATGAGCTTTCTGTGCTCAAGGCACTGTATTAGCCTATTTTAGTGATTGCCTTGGGTGCTGGCTGCTTATTTGATTTGGGGTGATTGTCCACTTATAAGTTGTTTGGTTCTATTCTTTGTATTTTATTGCTAGGATTTTTAAATAAGAAACAAAGAAGACTGCCCAAGAGTGGTCAGGTAATGTCCATGACAAGGAGCAAAGATAAAGAGGAAAGCTGCTGTTTTTTAACTTCCATCCTCTCCACAGGCACTGTGCAGATAGAGTAAAAGCTCAAATACTCAAATTACCTAGCCAGCTATTTTGATATTGGACTCCAGATGCTGTCTTAAAAGACTATGTCATTAAAGATCTGGTTACATCTTCTAGTTTTATGAAAACCTTCCTCCCTTGCCTTCTCCTTGCCAAATAAACCTTGCCACGGTTGTTTGTATCCTGAATGATGATGGCGGTGACCTTAGTTAGTTAGCACCACCAGCTTTATTAGTGAAGGAAATTATGTGTTTCTGTTTGCTAGCTCTGAGGCTCAGCACATTTCTTGCCAAAGAAGCTCACAGTCATGGAGAGATGACAGGGGAAAGGACTAATAAAGGGTTATGAACTTCGTCTTGAGTGTAACACTGTTTCATACTGCAAGCAAAAGCTACACTGTGCTGTCCAGTGTGATTAACAGGAAGTCAGGAAAACTTACCTGATTAAAATGTCCCGAGTACAGTTGCCAAGTTTCTTTCCCCAGGAGACAGGGAAAAAAGAGGCCATATGAGTTTCTCAGTGGTAGGAAACATTGAGAAAGTAGATGTAAAAATGTGCTCTAGGCAGTTTGTTCTACAATCTATCAGGAAAATTCAAGTTTGTGAACAGATTACCCAGTTGCTGAACATGTTATTTAAAAGTGAGCTCACTTTTATTCTGTCTTTATTTTGTAAGCCCAATCTTTCAAGAAGTTTTGAAACCAGTTTTATAGGTACCAGACACATTAGGGAAGGAAACCTTTCCAACATATGTGCATATTATCTAATCACTAACTCTCATAAGTATGAAATTTAGGACAGGAAAAGACGTGGTATTTTTCATAATTATGGGTAATCTGTGGCCTTCATGAGTATTTTAAACCTTATAAAAATTTGTGAATTTTAAAGGTAAGCATAGTAATGAAATATTATTAACTTTGAGTGGTGGGTACACTGTGTAATATACAGATCTTGTAACATAAAAATCCACAGCTGAAATATACATGATCCTATTAACCAATGTCACCTCAATAGATTTAATAAAAACACTGAAAAAAAAGATAGATAAATAAATAAAAGCATGGAATGTAAAATAAATGAATGACTAAACAAACAAACAAACAAATAAAGGTGAGCTGTAGTTTTTGACTTGGTCCTTATGTAGTATTATGGATATTAAAGCTTGATATTTATGTATGTATGTATTTATAAAATCTTTATTGTTGAGAGTATTACAGATGTCCTCCATTTTCCTCCATTGCCCCCCTCCACCCAGTTCAACCCCACCCCAGGCCTTCATCACCCTATTGTTTGTGTCCATAGGTAATGCATATCTCCACTAATAAAAAGATGCAAATTGACCATACCTTTGCAAGGTCCACCAGCCAATCAGGAGTGAGTATGCAAATTAATCCAACAAAGCTGGCAGGTTAATTTGCATACACAGGCACCAAGAGGCCAGGGGCAGGGCGGGACGCTTGCGTTGTTGCCATGGCGGTGATGCAGGTGTTCCGCACCGCCCCAGCTGCTCCGGGCCCCTGGGCAGCGTGGGAAGGCGGAAAAGTGGCTCCAGGCCGGAACGAAGGCAGAAAGGCGGCTCTGGCCGGAGCAAAAGCGGTGCCAGCAGCCAGGGGAAGGAAGGCCCATTCTTGCACGAATCTTCGTGCATTGGGCCTCTAGTATATATATAAGATCTTTGGTTAATCTCTTCCCAACCCACCCCTCCCTTCTTCCCTCTGTGATTGGTCAGTTTGTTTCATGTTTCCATGCCTCTGGTTCTATTTTATTCATCAGTTTATTTTTTCATTAGATTCCTTGTTTATTTTGATTTATAGATTCAATTGTTGATAGATATGTAATTATTGCCACTTTATTGTTCATCTTTTTGGTGGTGATGAACTCCTTTAGCTTTCTTTTGTCTGTGAAGCTCTTTATCTGACCTTCAATTCTACATGACAGCTTTGCTGGGTAGAGTAATATTGATTGTAGGCCCTTGCTTTTCATCACTTTGAATATTTCTTGCCACTCCCTTTTGGCCTGCAAAGTTTCTGTGGAGAAATCAGCTGACAGTTGTATGGGTGCTCCCTTGTAGGTAACTAATTGCTTTTGTCTTGCTGCTTTTAAGATTCTCTCTTTGTCTTTAACCTTTGGCATTTTAATTATGATGTGCCTTGGTGTGGCCTTCTTTGGGTTCTCTTATTTGGAACTCGCTGAGCTTTCTGGACTTGTACGTCTATTTCTTTCACCAGATAGGGGAAGTTTTTTGTCATTATTTCTTCAAATAGATTTTCAATATCTTTCTCTCTTCCCTTTCTGACACGCCAGTGATGCGAATATTGGTATACTTGAGGTTGTCCCAGAGGCTCCTTACAGTATCTTCATATTTTTGGATTCTTTTTTCTTTTTGCTATTTTGATTGGGTGTTTTTGCTTCCTCATATTCCAAATTGCTGATTTGATTCTCAGCCTCCTGTACTCTACTGTTAATTCCTGTAAATGATTCTTCATTTCAGTTAGTATATCCTTCATTTCTGACTGGTCCTTTTTCATGTCTTTGATGTTCTCACTAATTTCCTTGAAACTCATTTAAACCCTTGAGCATCTTTATAACCATTGTTTTGAATTCTGTATCTAATAGTTTGCTTGCTTGCATTTCATTTAGTTCTTTCTTGAGATTTCTTCTGTTCTTTCATTTGTGACAAGTTTGTCTCCACATTTTTTATACGTTTTTTTAATTAAATCTTTATTGTTCAGATTATTACATTTGTTCCTCTTTTTTTCCCCCCATAACTCCCCTCCTCCCAGTTCCCACCCCACCCTCCGCCCTCACTCCCCACCCACTGTCCTCATCCATAGGTGCAAGGGGTGTGGGAGATGTGGGAAGAGACTCTCTCCACATTTTTGATGCCTGTAAACATCTATGTATTAGGTAGAGCTGCTATGTCTCCCAGACTTGGTAGAGTGGTCTTGTGTAATATGTATCCTGTAGGGCCCAGGGGCTCAGCTTCCCTAGCCACCTGAGCTGGGCACTCTAGATGTGTCCCTGTGTGAATTGTGTGCACTGTCTTATTGTAGTTGAGCCTTGATTGCTGTTGGTGTCACTGGGAGGAATTGATACCCAGGCCAATTGGCTGTGAGGAGCATCTGTGACTACAATGGAAGAGCTGCTGCGCAGGAGACATCCTATGGAATAAGACTTGATTCAGTGGGGCTTTGGTGCTCACTGAGTCTGCCACTTAAGTGTGTTGCTCGTGGATGTGTAGAGATGTAATCTGGCATGGTCTGAAGCTGTCCACAGGCTCCGGGGACCTTTTGGAGGTGCAAAGTCAGCCACTGTCTCTGCCCTGCCTATGGCCATCTGTCAGCAGCTGCAGAGGGATCTGAAGATAATCTTACTTGTGTTAGGCTTAGAAGTGCCCAGGAGAGGCCAAGCTGTGAAGCAAGGCTGACTGCTGCTAGTGCCGTGCCTGGGGCCTCTTATTGAGAAGTATGGGACATGCTATCACCAGTTGTTGCTTGTTTAAGAGAGTTTAGAAAAGTCTGAAGCCTGAGCCAAGACAAGCTGGAAAAGCTGCTGCAAATAGCTTGGGTGGGACTGCAAATTGGGTGGGGCGGGGGTCTCAGGGAATTACCAGGGCAGAGCCAACAGTGTGACTCAGGTTGATAGAGACTCAGATATATCACCTGCCAGTTGGCTCTGTGATGGGGGATGTCTCAGCATAGGAATAATGATCCCTGCAAGCACCTCTGTCTGGGAGAAAGCTGCCCCTGAGTTCTTGTTCTGATGCCAGACAATCCAGTTCCTCCCTGTAGGTACCTGGATCTCCCCAAGCCACTGCCCAGCAATAGAGCTCAGAGGGAGCCAGTCCAAGTAAGTTCATGCACCAGCCCTTTAAGAGGAATTGTTGGGACTCTGGCAGCCTCTGTGTCACTCAGCCCCAATGCCCATTGGAAGTTATGGGGGCTTTTCTCTCTTCCCAACACTGGAACCCTTGCTCCTCACAGGAGGCCTCTGCGGCCAAGATATCCCTCCTAATTAAAAACCCACCATATGTGGGTGTTGGACCAGCCCATTCCTCGCCTCTGCCCCTCCTACCAGTCTCAATGTGCTTTCTTCTTTACTTCTCTAGTTGCAGGGCTTTCATTCAGCCAGATTTCAGATGGTTCTGAATGACAGTTGTTCTGTATTTTAGTTGTAATTTTGATGTGGCTATGGGAGGTGGCAAGTACTACCTATGCCACCATCTTGGTTCTTTCTCCTTGATATTTCTTGTCCAGGGAATGTCTCATTTAAAATAAATTTTAACTTAAAAACTTCCTAGAAAAAAAACAAACTCTAGGCCCAGCTGGTTTCATTTGTGAATTCTACCATACTTTGAGGAAGAAATAATACTAAAATAATAATAATCATACTTAAATTCTTCCAGAAATTAGATACAGCAGGAATATTTCCCAACTAGTTTTATGAAGCCAGAATTACTCCATACCAAAAATCAAAATTATTACAAAAGAAAACTAGGTATAAATACATAAAAACTAGGCCAATATCTCATATGATAACAGACAGAAAATTTTTAACTAAATATTAGCTGGGAAACTCGCTATTATAAAGCCTTAACCTCTGCTTTATGCTCTTGTGGGAGGTAATGGGGGCAGGTGGTATCAGACACTGGCCTCAGAAGTTCCTTACCTGACAGATTAGATTTTCTACCCCAAGCATGCAGAGTCAGGCCTGAGTGGAACGCACATGGGGAGGAGTTGAGAGTTCTTCCTGGTGCCAGGGACCTGGGAGTAACCACATAGCAGTTTCTACTTGTATTGTGTCTGTTTTATGTATTTATATCTACATCAACATATATATAATTTTATTTAAAAAGATAAAGGAAAAATGTAGGGTTTATTGCAGTAATGCAAAGTTGGTTAAACATTAGAAAAATCAGTCAATATAATTCACCATATTTATGCATCATAAAAGAAAAACTGTATGATCATCTCAATAGATACAAAAAAAGCATTCGACAAAATTCAGTCATAATATCAATTTTCAGCAACTTAGAAATAGAAGGGAGCTTCCTCAGTCTGGTAAAGGGCATCTGTAACCTAGACTAACATCATACTTCATTGTAAAAGAAACACTTTTCCCCTAAGATTAGGTACAAGATAAGGATGGCCACTTCTATTCACCATTGAAGTGGAAGTCCTAACAGTTTCAGTAAGACAAGAAAAATTTAAAAGGTGTATAGATTGGAAAGTAAATAATGACACAATTTACTCATAAACAGTATGGTCATGTATATTAAAATCTCAAAAGAATTTACAAAAAATCATTAGAACTAATAAAAAAGGCACCAGGATACAAGGTCAATATAGAGATATAAATTGTATTTCTGTATATTAGCAGTGAATAATCGAACAATGGAATAAAAACATTCCATTTAGCCCTGACCAATTTGGCTCAGTGGATAGAGCATTGGCCTGCGGACTGAAGGGTCCTGGGTTCGATTCTGATCAAGGGCATGGACCTTGATTGTGGGCTCAATCCCCAGTAGGAGGCATGCAGGAGGCAGCTGATCGATGTTTCTCTCATCGATGTTTCTAACTCTCTTCCTCTTCCCTTCCTCTCTATAAAATCAATAAAATATATTTAAAAAACAAAACAAACATACCATTTATAATGTCATCAAAAAATCATGAAGTTCCAGGAATAAATATAACACAATGTATAAGACCAATACACTGAACATTATTAAACATTGATGAGAGAAATTAAGGAATTACATAAATGGAGAGATAGATAATGTTTGTGAATTAGAAGACTCAATATTAAGATGGCCATTTTTTTCTAGCAGAAATTAATGAGATGATTCTAGTATTTATATATGCAGAGGGCTTATGATAGCCAAAACAATTTTGAAGAAGAAGAAAAAGGTTGGAGAACTTACACAGCCTGATTTTAAGACTTACTGTGAAGCTAAAATAATCAAGAAAGTGTGTTATTGCTATAAGGTAAATATATAGATACATGAAGCAGACTAGAGAATCCAGAAGTAGATAATTAAATGGGCACATGGATAGTTATTTCAACAAATGACTTGGAAAAATTGGATCTCCATATGAAAAACAATTAATGTTGACCCTCATCTCACCTTTATACAAAAGAATGAACTCAAAATGGATTACTAACTTAAATGCAAAAGCAAAAACTTAAACGTCTAATAGAAAACTTTTGTGTGGAGAAGCAAAGGTTTCTTAGGACATAAAAACCACTAATCATAAAAAAAGTATATAGTCAGTGATATTGCCGTAACTATGTATGGCGCCATTTAGGGTATTGGGATTATCAAGGGGAACACTATGTAAAGTATATCATTGTCTAACTACTAAGCCATATACCTGAAACCAATACAAAATGAAAAACATTATAAATTGCATTTCATCAAAATTAATAGCTTCTGCTTTTTGAAAGACACCACTGAGGGGAAAAATAAAAAAGATAAAGCCACAGTTGGAAGACAATATTTACGTGCCATATCTGATAAAAAATATGTATCTCAAATATATAAAGAACTCTTAACACAATAATAAGAGGATATACAACCCAGTAAAAAATCAGCAAGCAGTTTGAACAGACACTTCAGAAAAGAAGATTTATGAATAGCCCATAGGCACATGAAAAGATGTTCAATATCAGTCACCAAGAAAATGTAAATAAAATCACAAGAAAATATCGGTATTCACAGAATGGCTAAGTAAGAAATATGATAAGTTAAGGAATAATTGGAAGTCCCCTACCTAGCTAGGGGAAGCATAAAATGATATATAACTACTTAGAAATTTCTTATGACTCAGTAATTCTCTTCCTAGATATTTATCCAAGACTTATGATAACACAGATCTGTGCAAAGACTTGTGCAAGAATGTTCAGAGCAGCCTTTTAATTTCAAAGGAACTTTTTCAAAATAGCCCCAAATTGGAAACAACCTAAATGTTCTTTAGTAGGTGAGTGGGTAAACAAAATTTGGGAATCCATACACAGGATACACTTGATAATACAAAGGAAGGAACTATTGCCAACTGCAACAAAATGGAAGACTCACAAAGAAATGATGTTGAGCAAAAGAGGATGGTCATAAAGAAGTACTCACCGTGTACTATTTCTATGAAGTTCTAGGATAAAGCAACAATGATTCTATGATGATAGCAGATCAGTGGTCACCTGAGGTCTGGGTAGGGATGGGGGAACTGATGGCAGAAGGGCTCAAGGGAACTTTCTGGGTGATGGTTACATGACTGAATGTATACATTTGTCCATACTCTCAAATTATGTACTTAAAATGGGTGTACTTACCATATAAACATTATTACTAAATATTTTTTTTAAATGAAGTGATTACTGATCCAGCACAAGAAGCTAAGCCTGCTTATTTCTAACATAGTTATTTTCTTATTTGCTTTTCCTTCCCCATTGTCCCCTCTAAGATAATGTTGGCTCCTTCCCATCTCTTGTGGAGTCTAGGGATGGAATGTGGGGAGGAAGGCAGGAGTGAGTACTGGCTGAGACTCGAGGCTGGGTGTCCAGGAGGGCAGTTTGTGAGGAAGGTGCACAGTTTGGCTTTAGGCACTCAGGGCCTCATCTCAGGACTGTGGGTTTCCTGGTTGGGTTTGTTTAGTGTTGTTGAGATAGGATTAAGTCACTCCAGGAGAAAGGTACAATTGGCCTCAGAGGAGGAGGAAGTAGAGCTAGCAAAGAATCCGAGGCAAAGTCCTCAGAGATGTGGAATAACTGAGAGAAAGGTTTTATAGAACCTTGGAGGAGAGGTTTTTACCCACAAATAACAGGGTTACAAGTACTGAGGCAGTAGAATGAATAGCTAATTGATTTTGGTAAAATGAGCGTCAGACCCACAACTTGCAGCCAGCTTGAAAAGGAATCCTGATGCTCCTGCTTACTCTGAACAACTTATTGAGCTTCACTCACTCCCAGTCCATTAAGATGGGGACAGATAAGCCTTTGAACTAGCCATTCATTCTGGGCATTCAGTGAAAAAATGTGTATAATGAGCATAGCACCGCCCTTGCCGTTGTAGCTCAGTTGGTTAGGCGTCATTTCTTGTACAGAAAGGTTGCTAGTTCGATTTCTGGTCAGGGTACATGCCGGGGTTGCAGGCTCAACCCCCGCCCCACCGGTAGTGGCCATGCAGGAGGTAGCCAATTGGTGTTTCAATCTCTCACATCAATGTATCTCTCTTTCTCTTCCTCTCTTTCTAAAAATCAATAAAAGTACTTTAAAAAGAAAAAAGAAAAAAGAATGTAGCACAGGCCTGAATGTACTTAGTTTTAGATGCTATTATCGTGAACAGGTGGTCAGTTCTCATTTGTTCTTAACTAATATTACGTATTTGTCGTGTGCCTGGTGTGCAATTAGATTTGTATGGATCATCCCGTTTATTAGGTGACTTCCCAAGGTGAATTGTGCTCTGCGAGTATAGGAACCCAGGAAATATGGTTCAGAGACTGACTCTTCTTCTGAAAGAGCATTTTCAAGAGGGAAGGAAGTAGCCTGCAAGGGGCACAGGGAGTGGGAGGAAGGAAGGAGATGGGCAGATTGTAGAACATTCTTTCAGGGAATTTGGAGATAGAGGTAAGAGGGAAGTGAGTAGTCAAAGTAAGATTTCTTAAGAGAGACCTGAGCTTCTTTAGTGATTATTTGTCTTAGGTAATGAACAGCACTTATAAAGTCCATTGAACGGTGTACATTTTTTGAGTGATTGCTGCGTTGCTCTTAGAATTCCCCTAATGTATGTGGGTGGGACATTGTCTCCAGGGAAGATGGGTCCAGTCTCCTCTACCTTGGTTCTACAGCAGGCTGTTTCCCCAGGCAATCCTAGCTCTGGGTACAGCAGACCTTGCACCTTGAAATTCTCAAATTTCTGACAGGATACCATTTGTAACAGTGCCGCCTTTTTGTTATTTGGTGACAGGTCCTGAGGAGAGGGGAGCATAGATGTGGCTCCCCACTCTATCCTGCTTTCTAGTGCCCACAATGTTGACAACCACAGGCTGAAATGGGGAGGAAATGTATTTGTGCTAGGGCCAGGGACCTGCCAGCCCTTCCCCATGCAAACCATTTAGTGCAGTGGTTCTCAACCTTGGCTGCACATTAGAATCACCTGGGAATCTTTTTAAAATCCTGATTTCTGGGCCAAGGTTGAGAACCACTGATTTAGTGCAGTGGTCGGCAAACCGCGGCTTGCAAGCCACATGTGGCTCTTTGGCCCCTTGGGTGTGGCTCTTCCACAAAATACCACGTGTGGGCGTGCACGTACAGTGCGATTGAAACTTCGTGGCCCATGCGCAGAAGTTGGTTTTCGGCCTGGGCGAGTCTATTTTGAAGAAGTGGCGTTAGAAGAAGTGGGAGGTGTGGGTCGGTAGGGCGAAGGGAGAGGGGGCGCAGGTGGGCCGCAGGATACGCAGCGCGAGGGAGGCGCACTTGATTCATGCACCAATTGAGTGAGCCAGTCAGTCAGTAGTCTCATTGTGCAGTGGTTAGTGTCCTTCGTCCACAGCACAAGTGGTCTGCTTTGAAAGACCTGGAGAAGGAAGATATGTTGATTTTTAACACCTGGAATAGTATTCCTGACTCATATAATCAACTGAAAAACTAGTGTTTACTGTTCTTTCCTTATTCCGGTCTACATATTTATGCGAACAATCATTTTCAAGCAAGAACTTTATCAAGAGTAAATTGAGAAGTCGTCTTATTGATGAGAACCTGGAATCATGCCTAACATTAAAAACAACAACATACAAACCTGACTTACCCAAACTTTCCAAGGAGATGCAAGGCCATTGTTCACATTAGTGTTTGTCAGTCGTTGTCATGATTTAATTTTGTGGATATTGTAAGGAATTTAATTTTATCAATAAATAATATCGTTATTAAGTATGCTATCAAGTTTTATTCAACGTGCCTGTAGTTTAACTAAGACTTAAAACTTTAAAGTTTATTAAGTTAATTTTAGGGAACGTTGTGGAGTGAAAGAAGATGTAGTGTCGAGGATTGAGAAAGGTATGTTGAGATGGTTTGGACATATAGAGAGGATGAACAAAAGGAGATAGACAAAACAAGTATACAAGACGAGTGTGGATGGGAGAGTTGGAAGGGGTCGACCTCAGCGAACATACCTCAATCAGATTGAGGACGTTTTTAGCAAAGGCCAGCTTATGAGTACCCTAATTAAGTTAATAACAATGTGCCTACCTATATAGTTTAAGTTTAAAAAATTTGGCTCGCAAAAGAAATTTCAATCGTTGTACTGTTGATATTTGACTAATGAATTTGCCGACCACTGATTTAGTGGAACTCAAGCAATTAACAGACTGCAGTAAAGTGATCCCTGAATAAGTACCGTATTTTTCCACGTATAAAACGCTATTTTTTTCTAAAATCATTAGACTGAAAATCGAGGGGCGTCTTATCCATGGAAGTCAGCCCAGGAGGGAGCCATGCTGGGATATATGAAGTGCCTCATATATCCCAGCTACAAAGGCAAACTGACAAGTCAAACAGGCTTCCTCCAATCACGAGCCTTATTACTGACATCAGCTGATGCCATAATTGGAGGTGGAGGTGGAGAGTGCACAGATGCAACAGGGAACAGAGCGTTCTGAACCCATAAAGATATCAAAAATAAAAAGATAAATACTGGTAAGCAATTGTTTTACTCTGCAAAATTCAAACTGAATGTAATCAGCTATGCAAAAGAGCATGGAAATAGAGCTGCAGAGAGACAATTTGGACCTCCTCCCACTGAGTGTATGATTAGACAGTGGAGAAAACAGGAAGAACAACTCCTTGAGATGCCAAGAAAGAAGAAGGCCTTAAGAGGAAAACCAGCACAATGTTTAAAATACTGATTTCTTAATTTGGGGTTGGCAAAGTGGGGGGCATCTTATACATGGGGGTGTCTTATACCTGGAAAAATAGGGTAGCTTCCATTTCCTGCTACTATTACAGAGGAGAGAAAGAGAAAATGTCATTCTATGTAATCTAGGATGTCTCTGACAGAACCATAAGCTGGTGTTTGCATCTGCCCTAATCCAGTGATCACAGGATAACTCCTGTGTGGGGCAGGAAGTGGGAGTGCACCGATTGCACAGAAACCAAGACTCCCCATGAATGAAGAGATACCAAGGAAATAGTGGTTCAGTGATGTGGTAGGTAATGCTAGGTAGATTGTGAGGACAGGAAGTATAATTTATAAGACATGGAACTTTTATCCCTTATATAAAAGGGCCAGGTTGAACATATCATAAATCTAAATTTCCCCAAAATAGCAATGGTTATACTGCAATACAGTGAAAGAGAGTTCTATCTTTTCTTTTTTTCTCCACTAATCCCATCATGACAGTACTGAGTAGTTAACAATATATATTTGATAATGGAATGTTCATAGGCATCTGCATTTAGTTTCAATTTTCTTTTATGGGAATTTTGTTTTTATTTTAGAAAAGTAGTCTTTCATTGAAAACATTGAAGGAAGTGAGCTTAAAATTATGCAAAGAATGAAATTTTCTTCACTTGCTAATTTTGTTTTAAAAATTACCTTTTCTACAGATTTGTCTGTATAATCTGATTTGTTTAAATTCCCACTCCTTCAATGGTTGGATACTTCCTACCAAATTCTGTTCTGGAATTTTTTTTTTTATCCTCACCTAAGGATATGCTTATTGATTTTTAGAGATTGGGGATGGGGGAGAAACATGGATATGAGAGAGAAACATCGATAGGTTGCCTACCACACTTACCCCGACTGGGACTTAACCAGCAACCTAGGTATGTGCCCTGAATGGGAATCGAACCCACAATCTTTTACGTATGGGACGACGCTCCAACCAACAGAGCCACCTGGCCAGGGCTGTTTTGGAATTTTTTTAATGTCTCAAGTACACTCACAGGTTTGCAAATTGAGTTTTTCAAGGATATACACTAATATAAAATACTTTAAAATTATCTTGTATGTCAGGATTCGGGGAACCTTTTTTCTGCCAAGGGCCATTTGTATATTTATAACATCATTTGTGGGCCATACAAAATTATCAACTTAAAAATTTGCCTGCTATGTTTGGTCAAACATTTAATTAACTCACCCTTAATGCTGTGACAGGCCCAGACCAAATTATTTCACAGGCCTTATGAGGCCCTGGGGCCAGACTTTCCCCATCCCTGTTGTATATGATATAACCTTATGCATTTTATTTCTGTTTACTCTACTATGCTCAGTCTTCTTCTTTTTTCTTTTAATTTAATCCAGAAATAGGCAAAAAGAAATATTACAAGTACAGCAAAGAGAAGACATTAAAGTGGCTGGAAAAAAAGGTATAGTACCCCTCCAGTGCCTATGGCAGAATGAATTCAGTACATCTTTTTAAAACTAGAGAATGTGGTAAGTCGTAAACCAAAGACTATCTCGTATTTCTAAGACAGGAAAACTATGTAAGGATATCCAATATGAGAAGAAATCTTTTACTTTTCATCCTCCCTAACTCATGTCTCTGGAGTTTGCTAGATGGGTTTTTTGTTTGTTTCTTTGTTTGTTTGTTTGTTTGTTTTGTTTTGACCTGCATCCCCATTTTCCCATGATCTTCACCACTGAATGAAAGAAGTTCTTGCTCTTTGTTGGTGTAGACTTGAATCTTCCAAGCTAGACAATACCGGGCCTGATGTGCATTTGCTGCGGTTGGTCCTACAGTTGTCTCAGAGGTGGGTGTTGCTCACACGCAGCCAGGCAGGGGCCTGAGGCCGACTGGATTCAGGCTTAGAGGATGTGTGTCCCACTCTGTATCTGGCTGCTGAAGAGGAGTCATCTTCCAGGCGCACTGTGTACTTAGGGATCCTAAGAAGTAGACTGACTGCATGTAAGGTCTGGTAGTGTTTCCAAATTGGATTTAGTAAGTCACAATCAGTATTGGAATGGGATAGGACAGATAGGATGTGTTAAAATTTTTTTTTTTTTATAAATATATTTTATTGATTTTTTACAGAGAGGAAGGGATAGAGATAGAGAGTTAGAAACATCGATGGGAGAGAAACATCGATCAGCTGCCTCCTGCACATCTCCCACTGGGGATGTGCCCGCAACCCAGGTACATGCCCTTGACCGGAATCGAACCTGGGACCCCTCAGTCCACAGGCCGACGCTCTATCCACTGAGCCAAACCAGTTTCAGCAGGATGTGTTAAAATTTAACAAAGTAAGGACAAGTATTAAGTATGGCTCTATGAAACATATTTATATATGTGTTTCAGTATTGGGTTGCTGTGTATTTCTTACTGTGGGTTGTGGCTAAAAAGACAACAACACAAAAAATACTTTGAAACCCATTATTCTAAGGATGCAGTGTACTTTGACATTGGTTAAGAATCTTACCAGAGGATATCTGTTGCTGAGTTTTTGCAAATCAGTGATACCAGCAGTTACAGTACTGATTCCTAGAATTCTCTTCTACTGTCTTCCATCTTGTGAAAAACCTGTTCATTATATGTTACTGGGCATATTAGGAGCCTGGGAGCATGGTAATGAACTTATAAAAGTAAAATTAATTAGGCTCCTACTGTACAGCATAGTGAAAAAATTTTAAAGGTGCCTCTATGTTTCATTTTTCATTCACCTTAG
Organism: Myotis myotis; assembly: GCF_014108235.1. Classification (NCBI taxonomy): domain Eukaryota; kingdom Metazoa; phylum Chordata; class Mammalia; order Chiroptera; family Vespertilionidae; genus Myotis; species Myotis myotis. Next base: position 88,245,063 of record NW_023416335.1, read on the forward strand.
TAATAGTCTACTATTAGTGAAGAATGAGTGTAAGTACTGAACCGAATCTTGACATTTAGTTTTTGCTCTTAACAAATAATAATGACATGAATAGCAAAGTGAAATTTATATTTATTGTGTTTTCTTTCGTAGATTTTAGGATTTGGGAAATTTACATTATTTATTTTGTTTAGAAAATTATTACATATAAACTTTATGCCAGGTTCTGTTCTAAGGGTCTTTACATACAGGGTGGGGCAAAAGTAAGTTTGCAGTTATGAGTATGTGAAGCAGAATTTATTCTTTTGTTATTATTTATTAACTTGTATTATTTTCCATACAAATAACTATAGCTCTACTTTTGCCCCACCCTGTATATTAACTCATTTAATCTTTATAACAATCGTATGAGGTAGTACTATTTTTATCTCCATTTTACTGAGAGGTTAAGTAATTAGCCCGTGGTCACAGGGCAGAACCAAGCAAGCAGCCTGGTTCCAGAGTCAGTGCTCTCTCTATTGTGTAGCCCTTAAGTATATGGAGATCATCCTGAAATGCTATGGCTGCTGCTCAACCTTCTCCAAATATGCAGCTGTCTCTCCTCTGATATCTGCTGAAGAAATATTTCTTCCTGGATCTTAAATGAATTGAAGACTTATCTGGAAAGTTGTGGATTTCTAGAGTTAATTCAAAATACCCTAATATTCCCCTTTTGGCTATTTCATAGGTTAATCAGACCGTGGCAGCATTAAAAACCAGTAACATAAATGTCGGTGCCCGTGTACAGTCAACTGCATTTTTCTCCGGTCACCATATTTCCAGTGACAAGGAAGGTAAGTAAATAGATTCATCAGAAATTATTTTTGTCTGGAGTGTGTTGCTTATGTTATAAATGCCTATCTTATGATTTTAAAATCTTAATGTTTCAGAAGTTTACATTCTTACCATGTCTTCTCATCTTGTGACAGGTGTGCATTTCTTTTCAGAAACACGTAATGTTTCTACCATAGGTCACATCTGTCACTAACTGATACTTTTAAATCATTCATTCAGCAAATATTTATTTTGCACTAATAATAACAACCCTAACAGCTCTGCCTTTCCTTTACTGAGGGTGTATCATATGCCAAGCCTTTTGCTAAGTTGCCAGTATACACACATTATCTCACCTGACTCCAGTAAGTCTCATTCTTGAGGCTTTGTCCAAAGTTGCATTGCTGGTAAAATGGTGAAGCTAAGCTACTAAGGAGCTGGTTTAGTCCTAAGCCCACATTCAAGCTTCTTGTTGTATTATTTGTGTGGTACAGGCTGTCTAGTGAGCTGCATCTGTTTGCATCTTTCTCTAAAGAAGCATCTGTCCTACATTAGGTCTCAGTACTTCAATTTTAGATAAAAATTGATCCATTTAGCAATTTTTTATTCTTTGGGGTTATTAAAGTGCATTCTTTTGGTGCTTTTTCCAGTGTAGTATACTCATGTATATATAGATGTTGAATAAAAACAGCTATATAGTGCAATTAACATTCTCAAATGGTGGGGCAGAAATTATTCTGACCTTAACCTTCAGTACAGTGTTCCCCTGTTCTGGGTATACAATTCTGAAACACCTGACTTTAGTCATTAAAAAGTAAAAATAGGGACAGTGCCCTGTTTGTGATTTATCATAATTGAGGCAGTCTTTGGTTTGCAGAAATATACCTTGAACACCTAGTACAGACAGATGATAGCTGGCTCCAGCCATTCTGTGAATGGTGGACAGCACCCTCACTATACCAGCTGCAATCAGGTTCTTTGGTTGGTTTTAACAAAAGGAAAGGTTGTAGCAGTCAGATAAGTGGATGGATAGATGGATAAAACCATAGCATTTTTTTTTAAGTAGGAGAAGTGATGTTAGAGGTTATTTAGGCAGATGTCATTTTAAAAAATGAAACATTGGAAGATTAAAAATGGCAGTGGAGTAAGTGGATACGCACAACATGCTCCCAGGACCAAAGTGGAATTACAACTAAAATACAGAAAAACTTCCTTAATAATCAACTGAAGACTCACTGGAGAGAACCCTGAAAACCAAGGATAGAAAGTGGAGACTGCATAGAGACTGGTAGGAGGGACAGAGGTGCAAAAGGGCTGGCTGGGCTCCCACAATGAAGTCCCAGGCTCTCACATGAGATATCTCAGCGTGTGGGATTGCCACCTGAAACTCTGGCGTCTAATCCCCAAGCTGGACCTCCCAGAACTGAGAAGGTTACCCACGTAACATCTGACTGTGAAAAGCAGCGGGGTTGCTGTCTACCAGGGAGAGATGGCTAGAAATGCAACACATTTAAAGGGCCAACGGACAAAATTCCCTCTGGAGCCACTCACCTTGTACTCTGGCAGAGGGAGAACATAGTGGACTGGAGCTGTGTGAGAAGAAGACTGGATCAGGGTCTCTGGGGTTAGAAACCAGAAGGCAGACACCCTGGTTTCTTGTGCTGTCATTCCCTTGCAATGAGGAGATCATCTTTCTCACAAAGACAATGGCTATCTAATGGTTTTGCCTCGAGGGGTGAGGGGGGAAGAAAGTTGACCCACTCTATTGGAAAACACCTTGCCTTAAGGTGCAAAGTATCTGAGGCCCATTAAAAGACTGAAAATAGCAATTAGCCTCCAGGCAGAAGCAGTTGCCCTTCCCTGTTGAAAAAATTCTCACTACACTTGTGGACGATTGCCTGAGGGCTATTCAAAACAAAATCCTTTAAGTCTGTAGGCAGAGGCAATCTCTAGAGTCTTTGAGTCTTTACCTGATCTAATTAGTCAGAAATAGCACTTGACACTATTCTGCACTAGAGATTGAGAGGCGTAGCAGATCTATCTAATACCTAATCACAAACCCAAACGGGCAGCAAAAATGAGGAGACAAAGAAACAACCCCCAAATGAAAGAGCAAGAGAATTCTCCAGAAGAAAAGATAAATGAAATAGAGATATCAACAAAATATTAGCAAATTGGATCCAGCAATATATTAAAAAGATCATAATCATGACCAAGTGTGATTTGTTCCAAGGATGCAAGGCTGGTACAATATTCACAAATCAATAAACATGATACATCACATAAACACAATGAAACACAAAAATCACATGATCATAGCAATCGATGCATAAAAAAGCATTCGACAAAATCCAGCACCATTTTTGATAAAAACTCTCAGCAAAGTGGGAATAAAGGGAGCATATCTCAACATGATAAAGGTCATAAATGACAAACCTACAGCCAACATCATACTCAATGGGCAAAAACTAAAACCGTTTCCCCTAAGAACAGGAACAAGACAGGGATGTCCGCTTTTACCACTCCTGTTCAACATAGTACTGGCAGTCCTAGCCACAGCCATCAGACAAGAAGAAAAAAAAGGCATCCAAATTGGAAAGGAAAAAAGTAAAACTCTCATTATTCACAGATGATATGATATTGTACATAGAAAATTCTAAAGACTCTACCAAAAAACTACTAGATTTAATAGATGAATTTGGCAGTGTAGTAAGATACAAAATCAGTACCAAAAAATGGATGGCTTTTTGTATACACCAATAATGAATTCTCAGAAAGAGAAAACAAAAATTCCATTTACCATTGTAACAAAAAAAAATTAAGATACTAAAGAATAAACTTAACCAAGAAGGTAAAAGACTTGTTCTCAGAAAACTACAGGACATTGAAAAAGAGATAGAAGTTATAAACAAGTTGAAAAGCATACTGTGTTCATAGATTGGTAGAATCATCACTAAAATGTCCATACTACCAAAGGCAATCTACAGATTCAGTGCAATCCCTATTAAAATACCAATGGCATATTTCACAGATCTAGAACAAATACTCCAAAAATTTATATGAAACCAAAAGAGACCCCCATAGCTACAGCAGTCTTGAGAAAGAAGAACAGAGTTAGAGGAATCACAGTACCCGATATCAAGTAATACTACACAGCCACTGTAATCAAAACGGCCTGTTACTGGCACAAGAACAGGCATATAGATAAATGGAACAGAACAGAGACCCCATAAATCAACCCAAGCCATCATGCTCAATTAATATTTGACAAAGGAGACAAGAGTATACAATGGAGGAAAGACAATCTCTTCAGTAAATGGTGTTGGGAAAATTAGGTAAATGCAAAAAACAAAAACAAAAAAAACTAGACCACCAACTTAAACCATACACAAGAATAAACTCAAAATGAATAAAATACCTAAATGTAAGTCAAGAAACCATAAAAATTCTAGAAGAAACCATAGGCAACAAAATCTCAGACATCTCTCATAGCAATATGTTTACAAATACATCTCCTAGGGCAGTGGTTCCAACCTTTTTTGGCCATGCCCCACCTAAGCATCTCTAAAATCCTGATGCCCCCCTGTGACATATAATTCTTATTCAAAAAGTGAACTTCTCTTCACATGGTGGAAGAAGGCTAGAAGGCCATAAACTTGGTCTAAACAAGCTTCCAGAGAACATGGCATCCAGGAAAGAGAAAAATAAAAGAACAAAAGGACAGTTGAAGTACTGAGGAAGAAATCACCTAGAAATTGTTAAAAAACAACAACCACAATATAAAGTGATATGAAAAAATAGCAAATAAAGTTTCAAAACATATAATAGATAACTGAAATGCATAAATATGACACTATGTATTCATATACTGTATATGAGGCCCCTTGAACCATAAGAAATGCAAAAAATTCACTGTTAACTCATTCTCAAATTGCCCCCCTTAAAAATCAGATTGCCCCCTGTGGGGCATGTGCCCCACATTGGGAACCACTGTTCTAGGGCAAAGGAAACTAAGGAGAAAATAAACCAAAGGGACTACATCAAAATAAAAAGTTTCTGCTCAGCAAAAGAAACCATCAACAAAATGAAAAGGGAGCCCACTGTATGGGAGAATGTATTTGGCAATGATACGCCTGATAAAGGGTTAATATCCAAAATATATAAGGAACACATGCAACCTAACAGAAAGAAAACAAACAATCCATTTAAAAAATGGGCAAATAGACAGTTCTCCAAAGGGACACACAGATGGCCAAGAGACATATGAAAAAATGTTCAAAGTTCACTGATCATCAGAGATGCAAATTAACACAACAATGAGGTATCACTTCACACCATCAGCAAATCAACAAATGACAAGTACTGGTGAGGATGTTGAGAATAGGGAACCCTACTATACTGTAGTGGGAATGCAGACTGGTGCAGCCATTATGGAAAACTGTATTGAGTTTTCTCAAAAACTTAAATATGGAACTGCCATTTTATCCAGTGATCCCACTTCTAGGAAGATATCCTAAGAAATCAGAAACACCAATCAGAAAGAATGTATGCACCCCTATGTTCATAGCAGCACAATTTACAATGGCTAAGATCTGGAGACAGCCCAAGTGCCCATCAGTAGATGATTAGATAAAAAACTGTGGTACATTTATACCATGGAATACTATGTAACATTATGGAGGGACTTGGAGAGTATCATGCTAAGTGAAATAAGTCAGAGGAAGGCAAGTATCACGTGATCTTACTTATATATGGAATGTAACAAAATAAACTGATGAACTGAGTGGATCTGGAGACATGGAACCATGAGTGTGGAACCTCGGAGAGAAGGCAGGGGAGGGTGGGTGGGGTGGGAGGTAATCACCCAAAGATCTTGTATGCATATATGCATAACCCATGGATGCAGACAGTGGGGTGGTGAGGGCCTGGGGTGGGTGTGGTGGAGAAAGTCAATGGGGGAGAAAGGGGACATATGTAATACTTTCAACAATAAAGATTTTAAAAAATAAATAAATACAAAATGAGAATTTGTGGCCTCAGAGAAATGGACGACTGTCCCAGGTCACCATCCTGGCTAGGAGGCCAGGTCATCTGCTCCCAATGCAGTGTTTTTGCTAATCTCTACATATAAGTGTATATTGCCATTTAGTGTCCCAGCCACTCTTTATGCTAGTTCCTTTTTCAAGATCTTTAGCTTGATATGCTACCAAAAGATGCAAACACTTAAAATTCTTAAAATGACGTTCTTAAAATTATTTTGTCCATTCATGACTCATTGGATAATTGCTCGCTCAGAACCATGAGCACATTTTGAGAAATGTTCCATTTTTACATTGGCAGTAAAAACCTCTTACTGAAGACTTTTTGAGATCAGGTGATCCAAGAAGCAAACACTTTCTAACAAATACTGAGGCAAATTGTTATCTTAACTTGAAGGTAGAAGAGAAAGAAAAAAATAAGCTAATAAATATCTTAGCAACAAACCTGGGATATTGATAGTTTATATCCTGATGTGATTATCCTATCTTATGATTAAATTTGATTATCCCCTGCATAAAATACTGAATTAAGGAACAGGGCTTTAAAACAGATTTTATTGTGTTATGTAACTGCACTTAATTAATACTCAGTACCAAGGATCCAAATGCTTTAGAATTAATGATTATACACTCTGCTGAATTTAGTGTTGTTTCTTTTTTCATTTTATTAGTTTGGAAGAATATATAATATAATGTTCAGGACTCTTATAAAGCAAGAGCTTATTAGTTAAATGAGCATACTCATTACTGTTAAATAATTAGATTTATTCTATATTGAAACAGACCTAGAGAAACAATTAGTCTTTTTCAAAGGGCTAACAATATTTCATATTGTTATAACTGATTTTTGAACTTTATTTGTATTCAAGGGCCTCAACTAAGAAAAAAACCCTGAATTTGGGTTTTATCTATCATTTAGTGGGCATCTATTGTGTTGTACTTGTATTATATGATCATATCTTGGATATCTTATATCTTCATCCATCATAATACCTCACTACTCTGACAGATATACATTAGCATCCCCATTTTACACATGAGAAAATGGGTGAGAAGCTTGAATTTTTAAGGCCATATAAAGTCAGAATTTGAACTCTGATCAACTTGACTTTAAATCTTTCATAATTATTACTATAATTTTTTTTTTTTTACTCTTCTGTTTCTTTCAGAGGACTATATTCGTTATGCCCATGGCCTGATATCTGATTACATCACTAAAGAATTAAGTGATGACTTATCTAAATATTTAAAGTGAGTATTGTTCATCTTCAGTCATAATTAATAAGTACCTTTTCACTTCTTGGTGTTCCAGCAATATGATTTCTTTATGACTTATCATATCACTGTTTCTGATTAGAGATTATTTTAGAGTTATGTTATAAACTGTATGGTTTGGAGTTGATTTTTAATGGACATTCCTTGATTGAAATGAATTGGTTTAGTGGATACTGATTGGAGAACTTGTGTTAGGATTGGAAGTATGGGTTGGTGTGATTTAGACAGTGAACTATATTAATATTTTATCCCTCCTTAGACTTAATAAATTTGGTTCTTTTGATCATTTTAATAGAAATAAAGTGGCAAAGAAAGGTGTTGTGTAGAATATTTTTGAAAGTTACATTTAAAGATTTGTACCATTTATATTAGATACTGAAATTGGAATTGTCCGAACTAAAAAATAAGATGTTCACTGAGTAACTTTATTACACCCAGCACTTGGAATCCAAAAAAGGAAAAAATAGAGTCTTGTGTCTTTAAGGACAGAAGGGTTTAAGAATAACCTCATTTGTGTTCCTTTGTATAATAATGAAAGCATACTATACTAATTAGACCGGACAGCCAAACAACCTTCCGGACATCATTCTGGACGACCTTTCTGACAAAGCCATGGCGGCAGGGGCCAAGGCAGAGGCGCGGTTAAGGGTGATGAGGCAGGCAAGCGAGTGGTTAGGGGCGATCAGACAGGCAGGCGAGTGGTTAGGGGCAATCAGGCAGGCAAGCAAGTGGTTAGGGGTGATCAGGCAGGCAAGCAGAGTGGTTAGGGACAATCAAGCAGGCAGGCCAGCGGTTAGGAGCCAGCGGTCCTGGATTGCAAGAGTGATGTCCGACTGCCGGGCCTAAACCAGCCGTCGGACATCCCCTGAGGGGTCCTGGATTGTGAGGGGTGCAGACCAGACTCAAGGGACCACTCCCTCCCCCTCCTGCCCCCGTGCCCAAATTTTGTGCACTGGTCTTCTAGTATAATATAAGACTTTACCTTAAAAAAAAATTTTTTTTTCTAGATTTAGGTAACTGTTTTTCCGATTTTATGTGTGTGATAAGTTAATGTACTTTCTCATCCCTATAATTACATTTTCCTCTCATACATGAAGATAAAATGACTTTTTAATAGATTTTAGTTGATGTTTTTAGCAAATTGCATAGGTCCTCCTTTAAAAAACAACTAGCAGAAATTGTTTTTTGTGGTAGTTAAAATGTGTTGAAAGCCCCCTTTAAATTGATAACCATATCCTTCTGTTTAATATTTCCCTGGATTACTTAGTTGCTCCTTATCTAGTTAGATACCTTATGTCTTTGTACTCCATTATATTTCACATTCCTTTCTTTCTACTAAAATTTTTAAGCTTAGGTTAAAGATTTGGGGAGAAAGATATGTCAATTAAACTTTTCTCTGGTGGAAAAAAAAGTAAATTTTGTGTGCCTTTTTGTCAACAGTTAATATAATTTTAACTTTTAAATATGTGCTAGATTCATTATTTATGAAGAAGAAATACTATAATGCCAAAAATGCAAATTTGTAAAGGCTAAAGAAAAGCAATTTGATTTCAACAAATGAGTTCTAATTTTATTTTTTAGTTCAGACAATTCCCATACAAGGAATTAGTGAAATGAAGATTTATTGATTGATTGATTTAAATTTTGTAATTGATTATTTATTTATTTATTATTTTTTAATCCTCACCCAAGGATATTTTTCTATTGATTTTTAGAGAGAGTGGAAGAGAGAGGGAAAGACAGAGAAAAATATCAATGTGAGAGAAGCACATCGATTGCTTCCCGCATGTGCCTTGATTAGAGCTCGGGCCGGGGAGGAGCCTGCAACCAATACTTGCCCTTGACCAGAATCGAACCCGGGACCCTTCAGTCTGCAGGCCAATGCTCTATTCACTGGGCCAAACCAGCTAGGGTGAAGATTTATTCATTTAGACAAATTTCATTCTTTACACTGAAATGATTGTACATTAAAGTATATAGAGCTGAAGCTGTCAGAAGAAAGAAGACTTACGAATCTTAAATTGGCCCAGCTTTTCTGTTTGCTTGTCTAGGAAAAGCCAAGACTAAAAATCTTATTTTTCACTCCATAGGCTTCCAGAAGATTCCGCTTCATTGCCAAAACCTCCATCAAAGGTAAGAAGCTGTGACTAAGATATCTTGGGGAACGTGGAAAAATGTTATACTTTTACCATATACATTTAGTTTGCTGTAGTATATTTTAAAACATTCTAAATCCATCTTGCATGGAGTGATGTTATGTGGAATAAAGATTGTACGGGGCTCACCATCAATTTTTTTTATTTTTTGTAGATTTTACCTGAATAATAAAGTACTGTCAAAACCCAAATAAGAGTTGGTTAACCAGATACCTATATAAAAATAGAGTAGATATCCTATATAATAAAAGGCTAATATGCAAATCGATGAAACAGCAGAACAACCAGTCGCTATGATGTGCACTGACCACCAGTGGGCAGATGCTCAATGCAGGAGCTGCCCCCTGGTGGTCAGTGCACTCCCACAGGGGGAGCACTGCTCAGCCAGAAGCCAGGCTCACGCTGGCGAGCACAGCAGCCGTCGCGGGAGCCTCTCCTGCCTCTGCAGCAGTGCTAAGGATGTCTGATCTCCCGCCTCCGCGGTAGCACTAAGGATGTCCGACTGCTGGCTTAGGCCCACTCCCCACAGCCTAAGCCAGCAGTCGGACATCCCCAAGGGCTCTCGGACTGTGAGAGGGTACAGGCCAGGCTGAGGGACCACCCCCCCCCAAGTGCACAAATTTCATGCACCGGCCTCTAGTATAATTAAAATTAAATATTCTTAGCCAGATCCTGTAATTGTCTTTATTAATCACCAGGAATACTAAAACTTTGCTAAATCTAGTTGTTACTGATACAAAGGTACACAGAGCATGATTTCTGTAACACAAAGACTCCTTTGAAAAAGGATGACCATACTGTTTTTCCTATACTTGAAGTGATCAACAAAATTTATGTATAATATTTATCTGTTAGTGGAAAGCCTTTTCCTTTTTCAGATGTTCTCAAACTGCCACCCATAGCTCCTCTGCACCATGGACTGCAGCTGTGTTTGTCTCCAGATTGGAGAGTAGAGAAGTCAGTCACACACCACACCTGTGGCACACTGTGGCATCCAGTCCAGCCTGACCTCTGAGACAGAGAAATAGACACACATGCCAGCCTATCAGTGGGGCCATTCTCTTGCCAGCAAAATAGCAAATGCCTTAGAATGTAAAGTGGACATATTGTGGATGTTGAACAACTTTCCTTTTTCCCTGCCTTCAGGGTGGCAACATTCTTGGGACTTTTTTGTATCATGTCCTGTTTGGAGGTGGTGGCAGCTCTAAAAACATTTATTACTTTGATTTTTAGAAAGGATGGAAAATTTACAGTGCATCTGTAGGCCATTTTCAGTTGATTATCAAAGGAGGTTTCTCTTTCACTCTCTGGGGGAATAGCACTGGGCAGAAGTCAAAACACACTTCTTCCAGTCCAGTGGTCCACTGTCTCTGACAATGGCACTAGGGGACAGAGACATAATTGTCTAATTGAGAGGATAGGCGTGTTGGTGTCTTTCTTATTTCTCTCTCTCCAAAAACTAAGCATATATCTTTCTCCCAAATATCCATCTTCCTTGGTAACTAAGAGATTATTTATGAATGGCTCTAAACCAATTCTTGAAGCTTTTAGCCTTTGATTCTGGGTGATGTGTTTCATAAGTTTATTCTTCTTGGATCCAGTTTTCTGATTTCTTGTTTTAATTTCCAAAATGTAAGTTGTTTGTGACTTCTTTACTTATGATTTAGGTGAGGGGTCAGCAAACTTATTCTGTAAAGGCCAGTTAGTATTTTAGGCTTTGTGAAGCAGATGATCTCTGTCGCAGCTACTCAACTCTGCTGTTAAAAGTGCAAAGACAGCCACAAACAATTCATGAATGAACCAGTGCGCTGTGTTCCAGAAAAACTTCATTAATGAAAGCAGGTGGCCAGCTGGATTTGGCATGGACAGTAGTTTGCCAATCCCTGTTTAGGTCTTGGCATCCTGCTTCTCTTAAATTTCAGCCTTGCCTCCTGGATTATTTTAGCTGCTTTTCGAGGTCTCCGGTTCTATTGGGTCTTCCTGGGGCTCCAGTGTGCACAGTGCAAACTGCATTGGGTGAAGTACCACATTTTAAACAAGCATAGGACAATGTCTTCTGCTAGCTCTCCTGTCCAGGATTTGATTGATTTTTACGTAATTTAGTATATTGTTTTCAGGAAATACATTCTAATGGCTCATAGGTATCTGTGTCTATGTTGTAAATCGATAGCATGGAGCCATGTTTTGCATTACTTTCTTACTATCATATGTGTGCCTATGTTGAAACAGCTTCCAACCCTCATCCTCTCCCATCTTTTGAATTAACACTGTCAGCTAGCAGAGCCTAATGCAATCAGTGGATTTGGAGATGTTTCTCAGTTTCTTCTTGCAAATCATTTGTAAGAATGATAAGACCAATCCATCCTAGCATTAATTCTGGTGGTCCTCTGCCCTTTGCTCTTTTCTTTCCAGAACTGTACCCATTTAGTCAGACCCTTTGTTACTAGTGCGTATACATCTTTCTGAGTCACTTTTTTTTCCTTCGGAAACAGTCCCCCAAATCAAGAGGCCAGTTAGTATTTTAGACTTCATGAAGCAAATGATCTCTGTTGCAACTACTCAACTCCAGTCTTTTAAATAACAACAACAAAAACAAAATAATAAGTCAATATAACAATTATGGGTTTGTTTGGTTTTTCAATATATTCAACAATGTGCTGGGAATAACATGAAACCTAGTTATATGCAGAGACTACCATCATCATTTTCTTTTTTTATAAGTACTTATAACTTGTGTCTTGTATGATAGTGAGCTGTTAAAGTACCTAAACAAGTCACTCATCTTTTTATATGTTTAATATTTATAAGAAACATCTGTCATCTTAATCTCTTGCCATTTTTATTTGACTTATCAGTGAAAAGCAAATAAGCCCATATGTTTATGACATCATCTGTATTAGAACATTTTGGCATAGGAGAAAAGCAAACATCCTCAGAATCTTAAGTTTTTTCATTGTGAAATTATTATAGCCTTCATCATCACCTATGCGTTCTACTCTCCCAGTTGAAGATACTTTCCTAGTAAAAATGTGCATCACCTAAACACATCTTAATTTTAGTAGAACCATGTATTCTTAAGAAAGTTGCTTGATCACTTACATTCACTTTGCTGGTACATAGTTCATACATGATAAACTAGTCTTTTTCTTTTGAAGATTTCATTTGCTAGAGGTTACTGTGTGGCCAAGAGAAGGTTTTCCCCATTATGTGACATATTCCCAGATGCCCCTCTGTTTGTTCCAGTGAAGAATTTCAAGGATGTTGTTTTATCCCCTGATATACATGTGCTGTGGCATCTTTTAACGCCCTTCCAGTTCTGTATTTAGCAAAAGCTGGGGTGCGAAGAGTGAAGCTGGGAACAAATATGTATTTCCTAGGGTAGATCCATATTGGGTCTTTTCAACCTGGTGTCCACAAACAGTTTGAAGATCTGTAAAATTATTTTTTTTCTTGTCTTTATTTTATTATTATTTTTTTTCTTCACCCTATAACTGAAGATCTGTAAAATTCTAAGTTGGGATCTCTGTGTACTCAATACTCCATGCTAAAAACTTATCAGCCCTGTTGTCTGCCCTTTATATAATAAACTAGAGGCCTGGTGCACAAAATTTTGTGCATTCGGGGAGTCCCTCAGCCCAACCTGTGCCCTCTCCCAGCCTGGGACCCCTCAGGGGATGTCCACCTGCTGGCTTAGGCCTGCTCCCCAGCTGATTGGGCCTAAGCTGGCAGTCAGACATCCCTCTGGCAGCCCGGGAGCCCTCGGGGGATGTCCACTTGCCAGCGGGGAGCAGGCCTAAGCTGCAGTCAGATATCCTTAGCGCTGCTGAGGAGGCAGGAGAGGCTCCCACCTCCACCTCTGTGCTGGCAGCTGGCAGCCTGGCTTGTGGCTGAGCAGAGCTCCCCCTGTGGGAGCGCACTGACCACTAGGGGGCAGCTCCTGCATTGAGCATCTGCCCCCTGGTGGTCAGTGTGTGTCATAGTGACCAGTCATTCCCAGTCATTCTGCTGTAAGGGTCAATTTGCATAATACCCTTTTATTATATAGGATAGAGGCCTGGTGCACAGGTGGGAGCCAGCTGGTTTGCCCTGAAGGATGTCCCGGATCAGGGTGGGGTCCCACTGGGGTGCCTGGCCAGCCTGGATGAGGGGCTGATGGCTGTTTTCAGGCTGGTCAAGCCCCCCCGGTGGGGAACCTCACCCCATGGCAGTGTGGTCAGCCTGGGTGAGGGGCCCAGGGCTGTTTTCATGCTGGCCACAGCCCCTTCAGGGTGGGGGGGTCCCGCTGGGGTGCCTGGGTGAGGGGCTGAGGGCCGTTTTCAGGCTGGCCACGCCCCCCAGCGACCCAAGCTCCCTGCCTGTCCTTTTTTCTTTTTTTTTTTCAGCAGGTATCTGGCATTTATTTATCTTCTATAATTGAAACTTTGTAGCCTTGAGCAGAGCCCAGGTCCAGCCAGGGCAGGTGGGAAGTTTGGCTTCCTCCATCGCCAGGGGTACCCCAAGCCTCCTGCTCGCTCCAGCTCTGTGGCTGCCGCCATCTTTGTGACGGAGTGATGGAGTGATGGTTAATTTGCATATTACCCTTTTATTAGATAGGATGTGGCATGATTCCTCTATAATGTGAATATTAAGGCTAACTTTAGCTATTAACAAGATTCCCACACTCATTGGTGCAAAATGCTAATGTGAAAAGGGAAAACACGAAGTAAAGGTCAACTTAGTTGGATTGTGCCTAATGGAAAGAGCGCTTGTACAAAAATTGAGATCTCACCCTAAGTCCTCTGCTAGGTGGCCTTAAGTTACTTGTTTAACATCTCTGTGTTTCCTTCTTCCTCTGGCTGCTTGCTTTTTGAAGTTGTTCTTATGTGATAAAATGAGATTATTGAATTGAAAGGAGGTAACGACATGAAACTATATAAAGATGATAATAACTGCTGTTTCTGAGTGGACATTATGCCAGCCCAGGAGGTGAATGAAGTGGAGATTCTGGCTGAGGACCTCAAAGGAAATTTCAGTCTTTGCTTTTGTGCCTGTATTCACCCCCTTAAACTGTCCTGGAATTCAGCAGTCTCTGTCCCTGGTGCATGCAAAGTATGTGATTAATACCCCGAGAGGCTGGGGCTAGGATTTTCCTGCTTATATCCCCCATCACCAAAACTATTCCTCAGAAGGGCTGTGTGGCTTAGTGCTCTAGATAATCAAAATGTAAAGGAGCTTGTTAAAGAAAAAAGCCATTTGCAGGGTCAGCTGCTTCATTTGGCCTTAGTGTGGGTCCAAATTGCACATTGGTTCTTTTTAAAAGGATTGATATGTCAAGGGAACGTTTTACACCATTTCACTGCTCTAATGTTTGCAGAAGGTAAAGTTATCAGATGAGCCTGTAGAAGCAAAAGAAGATTACACTAAGTTTAATACCAAAGATATGAAGACAGAAAAGGTATGTGTGTCCAGACATAGTGGCATACACTTAGACTCAGTGAGTGATGCTGCATGGGGACATCTGGGAACAATTGCATGCTATTATGATTTTACAATTCTTTTGTTTTTTGTTAATCTTCACCCAAGGATGTTTTCCATTGATTTTTTAGAGAGTGTGAAAGGGATGGGGAGAGACAGAGAGAAACATCATGTGAGAGAGACAATTGATTGGTTGCCTCAGGCAGATGCCCCAACCAGAACCAACATACATGCCCAGAATCAAAACCAAGACCCTTCAGCCCGCAGGCCAACGTTCTATCCACTAAGCCAAACTGGCTAGGGCTGATTTTACAATCTTAACCATGAAGAATTATTAACTTGTTACTTAAATTTATTTCTGTGACTTAAACATCAATTCACAATTGTGAATGACAATGAAAATGTCTAGCAAGGAAGCCTTTAGGAATCTAAGAAAGGCTCAATGTACTTGGCAAAAGTGTGCCTAATCTTTTCATGTATTCAGAGGGGTAGGGTGGGGGGAGGGAGGGAGCTGCCACAGATAATGTTTTTTCAACTCTACTGTCCAGAAGTGTCCCAGCAATGATGATGACAAAAATTGGTAGTAAGTCCACCATTTAATAATCACCTAGGCCAGTGGTTGGCAAACTTTGGCTCCCGAGCCACATGCGGCTCTTTGGCTCCTTGAGTGTGGCTCTTCCTAAGCCTTAGGAGTACCCTAATTAAGTTAATAACAATGTACCTACCTATACAGTTAAGTTTAAACAATTTGGCTCTCAAAAGAAATTTCAATCGTTGTACTGTTGATATTTGGCTCTGTTGACTAATGAGTTTGCCGACCACTGACCTAGACAAATATTTTTATAACATTTCTTACTGTTTTATCTTATACATGCATTATAAATTTATATAGGTTTTTAAATTGGCATTGATATGTAGTTTTGGGTTCTGCCTTTTCATTTATCACTATATTGTGAGAAT
The DNA here is from genome assembly GCF_014108235.1 of Myotis myotis. Lineage (NCBI taxonomy): Eukaryota > Metazoa > Chordata > Mammalia > Chiroptera > Vespertilionidae > Myotis > Myotis myotis. The sequence goes on from NW_023416335.1 coordinate 88,260,739, forward strand.
GTTTACTTGTTATTAAGCATGCTCTGAAAATTTATTAATTTTTTTATCATATTCACTTGTGTGTTATTTTACCATATGAAATATAGTTTATGCATTCATTCCCCTATTTTTGAACACATAATTAACTTAATTTTTTGTTTTTATGAAGTGATACACATTCTGATTTGTAGTCTGCATCTGATTATTTCATTAGACACAATTTAGAATTAAGAGTAAGAGCTTAGAAAATATGCGCTCCTTCCATAATTATTGATATATATAAAATGCTTTCCAAACATGTAGTAGAAATTTGTACTCCTAACCATTTTTCCTGATGAGTATTCATCTTCCATTCTTGACAACACTGAGTATTATTTTTATTCTTGAAAATGTTTGCCTGTGTAGTTAAGCTACATTTCTTTAACTAGAAGGTTCTTGGCCATTTGCATTTATGCCTGTTTTTATATTAGGATAGTAATGTTTTCCTTGTTAATTTGTAAGAGCCTGTTCTAAATTAAGGCTATTCATACTTTTCATGACATATAAGGAAAGTACAAAGAATTTTGAAATTTGTGTTTAGCCTTTTCATTTTTAAATAGTTTTAAGTTTTTCTCAGGATTGAATATAGAAATTGCTCTTCTTTATGATTTTCTCGTTATTTTTATGCTTAGAAAGACCTTGCCTATCCCAAAATGGAGTTAACTTCCACTTAGATTTTCACATTTACTCCCCTTATAATTTAAAGGGTTTTTTTTGTTTTGTTTTGTTTTTATATATATATTTTATTGATTTTTTACAGAGAGGAAGGGAGAGAGATAGAGTTAGAAACATCGATGAGAGAAAAACATCGATCAGCTGCCTCCTGCAAATCTCCCACTGGGGATGTGCCCGCAACCCAGGTACATGCCCTTGACCGGAATCGAACCTGGGACCTTTCAGTCTGCAAGCCGACGCTCTATCCACTGAGCCAAACCGGTTTCGGCATAATTTAAAGTTTTTAAATAAATTTTATTCTTTACATATAATTTATCTGGGCATGTGATATCAGGGGATAATCCAATTTGAGATATGGCTAAATACCTAGCTATCTCCATGGTTTCTGTGAGCAGGGATATTTTTGAGTTTCTTGGTGAGAAGTATTTCTGCCCCACCCTTTTAACTGTCCCTTGTATCCTCTAGGGCAGCAGGCGCCAACCCGTGGGTGGTCCGTGAGGTCCCAAAGGTTGGCAACCGCTGCTCTAGGGCATAGCACCAGTGAGATAACAGGATGTCAGTTAAATGCAGGGATGACTTATCTCAGAGACTGTCACTTTTCACTAACCCTACTAAATTATAAGTGACAGAATGTAAGAAGCAAAATTTCAGGGATCATGTATTGTGTCCTAAAAGATACTTTAGCAACAACTTTGTCTCATAGTTCCCAGAGAGGCAGCTGATTTTTTTCTTTGCTGATTCCCATTTATGCTTCTGTTGAACAAGTTGTGATGCATCAAAATAAAATCAGCTGCTATTTACCTTCTACTAGGACATGGCAAAAAAGAAAACAAAACTAAACAAAAAAATAGTGACCAGGAAGAGAGCAATTTACAAGGCAGAGATATTTGCAGTCAGCTTTTTGGAAAGTATTTTGTTTTTAGAGGGAAAAAAATGGGCCAGCTAGCTGGTTATCTTTTGAATATAGTAATATGTTTTTAAATTTATTTTTTTTGAATTTATTGGGGTGACATTGATTAATCAAATTATATAGCTTTAGGGAATTATATGCAGTTCTACAGTACATCATTTGTATATTGTACTGTGTGTTTACCACCCCAAGTCAAGTCTCCTTCTATCACCATATATGTTCTTGGTTTCCCTAGAGCCTTTGAATAAAATCAGATGTCAAATTGATGTGAATTATTCATCATGTAGTAATATAGGGCTGTAATTCCTTCCTCTGATAATTGCTGCCTGTGTCAGTTCCATTGTTTGTGTTACTGTACTTAATGCACCCTCCAGAATTATTCCCCTATAGTAAACTGTTGGTTGTGACATTCCACCTCAGAGAAGGCAGCAGTTTATCTCCTGCCTCTTTTAACATATTTTGTCTCTTAGGTTTGAATTCTGAATTGAAATCAGAACTTTTTAAAAATCAACACTCCCTTATGGAGCATGTTAGCAAATGCTTACCTCCCTTAATGAACCTTGAGACATGCATGGTCTGGTTTGATTTGCATGTGTGATTTATAAATGTTGCATTTGAAACAGTTTTTCTCTCTTATTTTCATAAACAGAAAAATAGCAAAATGACTGCAGCTCAAAAGGCGTTGGCTAAAGTTGACAAGACTGGAATGAAAAGTATTGATTCCTTTTTTGGTGCAAAAAATAAAAAAAAAGTTGGAAAGATTTGAAACTTTGAAAATGAAAAATGAAATCCAGCAGAAATGTTTTATCTTTTACAGTTCCACTTTTGTCCTTCCTCCATGTCACTGTACTTCCTGACCCTTAATCACCATCCTTTGAAATAAAATAAAAGAGCAGTTTTTAGATTCACTTGAACATTTCTTTGTATTTGAATTTTATGTTCCTAAACAAAATATGGGAAAGTAATTGTGGAGTCTTTTTTGACATACTGAAAAGTAATCAAGTGACTAGAGTCAACCTCTAGCATCTCAATTTCCCCAATAAACTGACATGTGACAATATTTGAGTGTGTGCCTGTTATTTTATGCAACTTTGCCATATGGTAGCTATAGCAATACGGTTTTCAGTATACTGAGAAGAAATAGCTATCTGATAGCAAAACTATCTGTAAAACTACTTTTTAAAAGCCTTTAGTTTTTGGCTTTTAAAAAAAGGCATTTTCTGCTTTCTAATGAAAACATGTTCTTTGTAGAAAATAGAAAAAAGTATAAAACAAAAATTGTAGTCTTCCAAGTCTTCATTACCTAGAGATAATATGATGCAAATAAATTTTTAAAGGAATTATAATTTTATAACCTTTTTTTTCTTGACATTTTCTGAGCATTTATCTGGGCTATTAACATGCTCTTTTAATTGCAGTAATTTTTAATTATTTGGATATTTGATTTTTTAATAACTGTGACCCTATTTTGAATATTTAGATTATTTTCAACTGTTCACTATTTAAAGAATCAGATTATCTATACTAATAAAAGGGTAATATGCTAATTAGACTGGATGTCTTCCGGATGTCCTTCTGGACAAAGCCACGGTGGTGGGGACAGAGGCGGTTAGGGGCAATCAGGCTGGCAGGAGAGAGCAGTTAGGGGCATTCAGGCAGGCAGGCAGAGGCAGTTAGGGGCGGTCAGGCAGGCAGAGGAGTGGTTAGGGGTGATCAGGCAGAGGGGTTAGTGGCGATCAGGCAGGCAGGCAGGGTGCTTGGGGGTGATCAGGCAGTCAGGCAGAGTGATTAGGGGTGATCAGGCAGGCAGAGGTGGTTAGGGGCAATCAGGCAGGCAGAGGAGTGGTTAGGGGTGATCAGGCAGGCAGGCAAAGTGCTTGGGGGTGATCAGGCAGTCAGGCAGAGTGATTAGGGGCTATCAGGCAGGCAGAGGTGGTTAGGGGCGATCAGGCAGGCAGGGGAGTGGTTAGGGGCAATCAGGCAGGCAGGCAGAGTGATTAGGGTGATCAGGCAAGCAGAGGGGTTAGGGGTGATCAGGTAGGCAGGCATGTGAGCGATTTTGCGAGAGGGATTGGGCCTAAACCGGCAGTCAGACATACCCCGAGGGGTTCCAGATTGTGAGAGGGTCTAGGCTGGGCTGAGGGAACGAATTTCATGCACTAGGCCTCTAGTATGTAAATAATTGTCCACATCTTTTATTGTTTCCTTAGAATGGATTTTTGGATGTGGGCTTACTGGTTTGTAACTAAGTTCTGCAAATATATATTTGTGGGAATATATTTCACAGAAAGTTTATAGATGAGGTAAGAACTCTCATCTTATTAAAGTTTAATAAGATGAGAGTTCTTATTTTATTCAATGCCACCTTGTTAGCTTTAAATATTGTCTTTGCAAATGAGTGAGGAATAGTCATTTTATTGTAGTTTTAATTCACATTTTCCTGATTAGTAAAGATATTGAACATTTTTTCATTTACTGATCATTTGTCATCTTATAAAGAGAATTATCTGTTTATGCCTGTGTTAAATTGGAGTGTCAGTACTTTTCTAGTTGACTCTAAAAGTATTGTAAAATATTATACTTAGATGTTTCTCTTTACAGGAAAACGTACTAGTAATTTCTTCTACTTTTTTAACAGTTATTTTTGTTTTATATTTAATTACTTAAATCATCTAGAGAATTTATATTTAAGTATGCTGTGAGCAAAGCTCTAATTTTATTTCCTCACCTGCTTATTTTTCCACTAGTTCTGTAGGATTCTAAGAGTTTCAATGGGATTTTTATTGATATTTTTGTTAAACCCATAAAATTTGGGGGAAAAACAGACATCTTTATTAATCAGTGTTCTCATTCAGGAATATAGTATTTCTCTGTATTTACTAAAATCCTAATCATATCTTTCACTAATAACATATGGTTCTTCATCTTTATATAGGTTGCAGATACTTTTTTTTTCTGGGTATTTTTGTTGCTATAATTGAATATTTTTTTAATTAGATCTACTAACTGGCTATTTTGTGGTAAATGTTACATCCTATATAGTAAAAGGCTAATATGAAAATTGCCCCCTCGATCGGGAGTTCAACCAGAAATTCGACCAGGGGGCGGAGCTGGCTGGCTAACCACCCACAGCCCCTCCCCTGGCTGACCGTGGCCCCTCCCCTGGCCAGCCCCACCCTCGGTTGGAGGCGGGGCTAGCCAACCAACCAACTGTGGCCCCTCTCCCAGATGTCTGAGGCCCCATTCCCTGGCCGGCCCCACCCCTGATTGGCCTCCTGCCCCAATCAAGGGTAGGGCCAGCCAACCACCCACGACCCATCTCCCCAGCTGGCCTGGCCCAATAGGTCCCAATCAGGGTGGGCCAGCTGGAACCCCCATGCATGAATTCGTGCACTGGACCTCTAGTTTTTATATATTTACTAGAGGCCCGGTGCACAAAAATTTGTGCACTCGGGGGTAGAGCGGGTCCCTCAGCCCAGCCTGTGCCCTCTTGCAGTCTGGGACCCCTCGGGAGATAACGACCTGCTGGCTTAGGCCTGCTCCCGGGTGGCAGAGGAGAGGCCCAATCCCTAGGTGCAGCCCCTGGTCGGGCTCAGAGCAGGACTGATTGGGGAGTTGGGGCGCCACACCCTGTCATGCACAGAGCAGGGCGGATCTGGAGGTTGCGATGCCACTCCTAGTCACGCTCAGGGTAGGGCCGATTGGGGGATTGGGGCACCGCCTCCTGTCACACTCAAGGCAGGGCCGATAGGGAGGTTGCAGCGCCACCCCATCACGCACAGAGCAGGGCCGATCAGGGGGTTGGGGCGCTGCCCCCTATCACGCACAGAGCAGGGCCCATCAGGGGGATTGGGGCTCCGTACCCTGTCACACACAGAGCAGGGCCGATCAGTGGGTTGAGGAGCTCCCCTCTGTCACGCACAGAGCAGGGCCTATCAAGGGGTTGGGGAGCTCCCCCCTGTCAGGCACAGAGCAGGGCCCATCAGGGGGTTGGGGACCTCCCCCCTGTCATTCACAGAGCAGGGCCGATAGGGGAGTTGGGGCACCCCCCCCATCATACACAGAGCAGGACGGATCAGGGGGTTGGGGTGCCGCCACTGTCACACTCAGGGCAGGGCCAATGGGGGGGCAGGGGGGGTTGGGGCGCCGCACCCTGCCACACACAGAGCTGCAGGGCGATCAGGGGGTTGGGGAGCTCCCCCCTGTCACGCACAGAGCAGGGCCAATCAGGGGGTTGAGGAGCTCCCCCCTGTCACGAACAGAGCAGGGCGGATAGGGAGGTTGTGGCCCTGCCCCCTGTCACACACAGAGCTGCAGGGCGATCAGGGTGTTGGGGAGCTCCCCCCGTCACACACACAGCAGGGCCGATCAGGGGGTTGGGGCGCCGCACCCTGTCACACACAGAGCTGCAGGGCAATCAGGGGGTTGGGGAGCTCCCCCCTGTCACGCACAGAGCAGGGCTGATCAGGGGGTTGAGGAGCTCCCCCCTGTCACGAACAGAGCAAGGCGGATAGGGAGGTTGTGGCCCCGTCCCCTGTCACACACAGAGCCACAGGGCGATCAGGGGCTTTGGTCGCTGCCCCCTGTCGCGCTGATCCCGGTGCTGGGAGGCCTTGCGGCTCCGCTGATCCCGGTGCTGGGAGGCATATTACCCTTTAACTATATAGGATAGAGGCCTGGTGCATGGGTGGGGGCTTGCTGGTTTGCCCTGAAGGGTGTCCTGGATCAGGGTGGGGGTCCCGCTTGGGTGCCTGGCCAGCCTGGGAGAGGGGATGATGGCTGTTTGCATCTGGTCACACCCCCTTCAGGGTGGGGGTCCCGCTTGGGTGCCTGGCCAGCCTGGGTGAGGGGATGATGTCTGTTTGCATCTTGTCACACACCCTTTATGGTGGTGGTCCCCACTGGGGTGCCTGGCCAGCCTGGGTGAGGGGCTGAGGGCCGTTTTCAGGCTGGTGGGTGACTGAAGCTCCCAACCTGTCCTTTTTTCCTTTTTTTATTCTGGGCCAGCTTTAGCTCTGAGGCTCGGCTCCAGCTATGAGACCTCCGCTGCTGAAAGCAGGTTTCTGGGCTTTGTTTACCTTCTGTATTTGAAACGATGTTGCGGTCCTGCTGGCTGAAGCCCGGGGTTTTGTTTAGTTTCTATATTTGTTACAATGTTGCTTAGAGTGCAGCTGAGAGGCCGGCAAGGCAGGCGGGGAAGCTTGGCTTCCTCTGTCACTGAAGCAAGCAAGCCTCCCTCTTCACATCAGCTGCCTGGCTGCCGGCCGCCATCTTGGCTGGCAGTTAATTTGCATATCGCCCTGATTAGCCAATGGGAAGTGTAGCGGTCGTACGCTAATTACCATGTTTCTCTTTTATTAGATAGGGTATTTTAAATATCCAATTTACTAAACTATTAATATAAAGTTTTTTCATATTCATATTAAGTTTATAATACATAAGTTTATAATCTTACTCTGAAAAATGGTGTGCAATTCCTTCTAATAGTTGTTACTCTTTTATATGTTTTCTATCATATTACCATAAGAATAGCTAGGATAGTGTTGTAGATAATAATAGTGGTCATCTTTGTCTAATTTGTGATTTTTTAATGTACTTTAGCACTAATTCTGACACTAGCTGTTAAGATGATAAATATATCAATTTTTTTTATATTTACTTTCAATACTTATAGTTTCTTTAAAGTTTAAATTAGTAATTGGGTATGTTGTATTAACTATCTCTTTGTCACCTAGGACTAAGAAGTATTTTTTACTATTACACTATACTTGAGTTCCTACCTGACAATAGATCAAGGACAGCATAGATTTCCCTATCTGGTTTAGCCACAGTCAAATCTAATTTTCAAGGCTTTTATTTAGGATGTTTCATCCTATATTCAAAGGAAATATTGCTGTTAAGTTTTAGTATCAGAACTATTCTAGCTTTTCATCTTTCCCAGTGTTCTGGAAGGAATGACATTGCATAGGAAAATTCTATTTCTGGAAAGTTTTAAAGAACTTAAGTGGTAAAATTGTCTAGCACTGAGCCTTCTCTTTTTTGTTGTTAATCTTAGTCTTTAATCTGGAAGAATTATTCTTCATCAGGGCGGTATAGGCAGACGCGTCCCAGGTCGTGTCCCTGAGCAAATGGAGTGAGCAGCTGAAACTAGTAACATCCACCCCGAATTGGCGAAATTCCTCAGCTGGCGAGACGGTTTGCAGCGGGAAGAGCAGAACTCCCCTGGAAAGCAGATCCAAGCAACAGCAACCTCCTGAGCACCACACCCTCTGCTGAGGAACAGCAGCTGTACGTGAAACCTCGCCCCACCAGCCAGAAGAGCCACCACAGCTGTGAACAGCACCCACCAGAGGAGTTGCTGCCAACTGAAGAGGAGCTGCTACCGCAACCGCCCGAAGAGCAACCGCAGACCAAGGAGTCACTGCCACCAAGGGAGCAGCCACTGAACGACTCAACGTCTAGATATGTCAGCGAGATCAAACATGGGTAGACAAAGAAACCCCCAAAGGAAAGAGAAGGAGGACTCCCCAGAAAAGCAGCTAAGTAATACAGAGGCATGCAACATGACAGAAAAAGAATTCAGAATAAGGGTCCTAGAGTGCATAAACCGAATGGAGGAAAAAATCGACAACCTCAGCAAGAAGCAAGAAGAAACAGATGAAAAAATCGATAACATATGGAAGAAGCTAGAAGAAACAGATGAAAAAATCAACAACTTAAGTAAGACCCAAGAAGAAATGAAGAGTGATATAGCTGCAATGAAAAACTCCATTGAAAGTATCAACAGTAGACTAGGAGAAGCGGAGGACCGAATTAGTGAATTAGAAGACAAGGAAGCAAAACACACCCAAAACGTACTGCAATTGGAGAAAAAAATGAAAAGACAGGAGGAGAGCCTAAGGGAGCTTTGGGACAACATGAAACGAAACAACATACGAATAATAGGGGTACCAGAACAACAGAAGGATGAACAAGGATTAGAAAACCTATTAGAAGAAATAATATCAGAAAACTTCCCTGAGGTGGGGAAGAAAAAAGTCACACAAGCCCAGAGAGTCCCAAACAAGGTGAACCCAAAAAGACCCACACCAAGACACATCATAATTACCATGGCAAATGTTCAGGACAAAGAGAGAATCTTACAGGCTGCAAGAGAGAGACGGAAAGTTACATACAAGGGATCTCCCATTAGATTGTCAAATGATTTCTCAACAGAAACACATCAGGCCAGAAAAGAATGGACGGAAATTTACAAAGTGATGCAAAGCAAAGGACTGAATCCAAGAATACTCTATCCAGCAAGGCTATCATTCAAACTTGAAGGGGAAATAAGAAGCTTCACAGACAAAAAAAGGCTAAGGGAGTTTATCACCACCAAGCCAGCAATGCAAGGAATGCTAAAGGGACTGGTATAAAAATAAGAAATAAAAAGCTCAGAAAGAAAACAGCCACACAAAAACAGAAATGCCTACAAACAAGTACCTTTCAATAATAACTTTAAACGTAAACGGACTAAATGCTCCAAACAAAAGACATCGAGTGGCTGAATGGATAAAAAAACATGACCCATACATCTGCTGTCTACAAGAAACCCACCTCATTAGAAGGGACTCACACAGACTGAAAGTGAAAGGATGGAAAAATATCTTTCAGGCAAATGGAAAGGAAAAGAAAGCTGGGGTAGCAATACTTATATCGGACAAAATAGACCTCAAAGTGAAGGCCATAACAAGAGATAAGGAAGGCCACTTCATAATACTAAAGGGATCAATACAACAAGAAGATATAATCCTGGTAAACATATATGCACCCAATGCAGGAGCACCCAAATTCATAAAAAAACTCCTGGAAGATATCAAAGGAGACATCAACAACAATACAATCATAGTAGGGGACTTTAATACACCACTGATAGCACTGGATAAGTCCTCTAGACAAATCATCAGCAAAGATACAGCAATCCTAAATGACTCACTGGAAGAATTATTCTTCATCAAACATTCACCTACAAGTTTTAGAATCTACTGATGATTTTTCTAACTCCATCATTTCTTCTGTTTTTATTTCTTACATATTTAGTTTCTTGTATATTCATGTTTACTGATCATTTGTATCTTCTATCCTATCTAATAATAGAGAAACATGGTAATTAACCATAACTTCCCTACCCTTCCCATTGGCTAATCAGTGAGATATGCAAATTAACTGCCAACTAAGATGGCGGCCGGCAGCCAGGCAGCTGAAGCGAACAGGAGGCTTGCTTGCTCCAGTGATGGAGGAAGCCAAGGTTCCCCGCCTGCCGCTGTCGGCCTCTGAGCTTGCACTCTAAGCAACTATGTTGCAATTATAGAAGTTAAACAAACCCCAGAAACCTGCTTTCAGCCATCAGAGCTGGAGCAAGCAGGACCGCAACAGTGTTACAATTATAGAACCCAAACAAACCCAGATACCTGCTTTCAGCAGCCGAGGTGTCAGAGCTGCAGCCACGCCTCAGAGCTAATGCCAGCTCTCAGCTCCAGTGACAGCCATAGAAGGTAAATAAATCCCAGAATAAAAAAAAAAGAAAAAAAGGAGAGGTTGGGAGCTACAATCACCCGCCAGCCTGAAAACAGCCTTCAGCCCCTCACCCAGACTGGCCAGGCACCCCAGTGAGGACCCCCTACCCTGAAGGGGGTGTGACCAGCTGCAAACAGCCATCATCCCCCCTGATCCGGGACACCCTTCAGGGCAAAGCAGCCGGCCCCCACCCGTGCACCAGGCCTCTGTCCTATATAATAAAAGAGTAATATGCCTCCCAGCACTGGGATCAGCAGAGCTGTGAGACCTCCCGGCACCGGAATCAGCGTAGCAGTGAGGCCTCCCAGAACCGGGATCAGCGGAGCAGCGAGGCTTCACTGCTCCAGCGTCAAGCGGAGCCACGAGGCCTCCCAGCACTGGGATCAGCGGAGCCGCAAGGCCTCCTGGCCCCTGGAGCAGAGTGACAGGGGGCAGCGCCCAAACCCCCTGATTGCCCTGCAGCTCTGTGTATGACAGGGGGCGGGGCCACAACCTCCCTATCCACCCTGTTCTGTTCGTGACAGGAAGGCGCCCCAACCCCCTGATCGGCCCTGCTCTGTGACAGGGTACAGATCCCTAACCCCCCTGATGGGCCCTGCTCTGTGCGTGATGGAGTGGCGCTGCAACCTCCCCATCAACCCTGCCTTGAGTGTGACAGGGGGCAGCGCCCCAACCCCTCAATCGGCCCTACCCTGAGCATGACTGAGGGTGGCATCACAACCTCCTGATCCGCCCTGCTCTGTGCATGACTGGGGGTGGCGCCCCAGCTTCCAAATTGGCCCTGCTCTGAGCCCAACCAGGGGCTTCACCTAGGGATTGGGCCTGTCCTCTGCCACCCAGGAGTGGGCCTAAGCCAGTAAGTCGTTATCTCCCAAGGGGTCCCAGACTGTGAGAAGGCACAAGTGGTGCTGAGGGACACCCCCCTCCCCCCGCCAAGGCTCAAATTTTTGTGCACCAGGCCTCTAGTATACATATATAAAAGCCAAATGACTGGAATGAACGGTTGTTATGATGCACACTAGGGAGGCCAACCAGCCTGATCAGAGCCCAATTGGCCCCCCCAACCACCCATGGCCCCTCCCCTGGCTGGCCCCACCCTAGATTGGCCCCCAATCCCCCAACGAGGGAAGGACCGGCCGGCCAACCTCCCACAGCCCCTTCCCCCTGCCAGCCCGGCCCTGATGGCCCCCATCGGGGAGGGGCTGGCCGGACCCCACATGTGCATGAATTCATGCACCGGGCCTCTAGTTTTCTATAAGGAAGAGCTTTCCCTTCACTTGTTTATTTACCTGATATATATGAACTTCTATCAGTATGGACTTAGGTGTTTCTTTTATTTTATCCAGTGGGTCATACTACATTTTGTTATTTACTTTGATGCTTATATTGTCCCAAAAGAGCCAGTGAGAGCCCCTTCAAGTTGGTTCCTATGTCATTTGGTATGTTATCATTCATTCATACTCCCTTGTTCCATGACAGGCTATTTCAGGCTCCTCTTATATGTTTCAGGTTCCTTTTAGTAGAGAATGGTATTTAAGCATGCTCATTGCTATTGATGTATGTATGAGTTTTTTGTAGATTTTCTTTATCATATTGAGGAAGTTTTATTTCCGATTCACTGAGAATGTTTATGATGAATGGATATTGACTTTTGTCAGTTTTTCTGCATCCATTGAGATGATCATGTAGTTCTCTTTTAATAAAGGAATACTATATATATACATATTGATTGATTGCAGCGAGGAAGGGGGGGAGAGAGAGAGAGAGAGAGAGAGAGAGAGAGAGAATCAGTGATCAGCTGCCTCTTGCATGCCCACTGTTGGAGTTCAAGCCCACAACCCAGGAATGTGCCCTTGACCAGAATTGAACCAGGGGCCCTTCAGCCCACTGAGCCAAACTGGCTAGGGCAATAAAGGAATACTTTTAATATGTGCAATGTAATGATTGGTGTTTTAATGTTAAACTAACTCCATATTCCTGTGATAAATCCTACTTAGTCACAGTGTATTACTATTTTCATAGGTAGTATTGTGTTTTATTTCTTAACTAGAGGCCTGATGCATGAAATTTGTGCATGGGTAGGGTCCCTAGCCTGGCCAGCGATCAGGGCCAATTGGGGCCTTCCTTCCCCTGGCTGCCAGCTGCCGGCTGGGACCATCCTTCCCCTGGCTACCAGCTGTTTGCTGGGGCGTTCCGTCATTCCGCGCTGCCCCTGGTGGTGAGCGCACATTGAACTCCTGCCCCTGGGGACAATTTGCATATTAGCCTTTTATTGTATGCTCGAGGCCCAGTGCACAAATTCATGCACCAGCGGGGTCCTTCGGCCTGGCCTGTGGCATCTGGCTGAAACCGGCTCTCCAACTTCCCCTAAGGCAATGGTTCTCAACCTTCTGGCCCTTTAAATACAGTTCCTCATGTTGTGACCCAACCATAAAATTATTTTCATTGCTACTTCATAACTGTAATGTTGCTACTATTATGAATCGTAATGTAAATATCTGATATGCAGGATGGTCTTAGGCGACCCCTGTGAAAGTGGTCATTCGACCGCCAAAGGGGTCGCAACCCACAGGTTGAGAACCGCTTCCCTAAGGGGTCCTGGATTGTGAGAGGACACAGGCCAGGCTGAGAGACCCCACCAGTGCACAATCTCAGGGCCGGGGAGGGACACGGGATGTTAGCCAGCCTGGGAGGGACCGTGGGAGGGCTCCAGGGTATGTCTGGCCCATCTCACTCAGTCCCGATCACCAGACCCCAGCAGCAAGCTAACCTACCGGTCAGAGTATCTGCCCCCTGGAAGTCAGTGCACATCATAGCAACTGGTAGACCGGTCGACCGTCTGCTCCCTGGTGGTCAGTGCACGTCATAGCAAGTGGCTGAGCTCCCTCAGCATATCATTAGCATATTACACTTTGATTGGTTGAACGGATGACCGGACACTTAGCTTGTTAGGTTTTTATTATATAGGAGGGTATTTTGTTAAGGATTTTTGTATCTCTGCATGAGAGATATTGGCCTGTAGTTTTCATTACTTTTAATGATTTTGTCTAGCTTTGGCATCAGAGTAAAGTGACCTTATAAAATGACTTGAGAAATATTCCCTCATCACCTATATTCTGGAAGAGTTTGTGTGAGATCAGTATTGTTTCTTCCTTTTATGTTGGACAGAATTCACCAGTGAAGCCATTTGACCCTGGAATTTTCTTTCTGGGAAAGTTTTTAATTTATTTTTAAATAGATACAGAGCTATTCCAATTTTCTTCTTTTCCTTGTGTCAGTTTTAGTAATTTACATCTTTCAAGAAATGTGTCTTTTTCATCTCGATTGTCAAATTTATTGACGTAAGTTGTTCCTCATATTTTTATTATCCTTTTAATATCTGTGGCTTTGTAGTGATGTTCCCTCTTTTATATCTGATATTGGTCATTGGTGTCTTCTTTTTTTTTTTTCTTGATTAATCCAGCTAAAGATTTATTAATTTCTTTTACTCTTAAATAGTCATTTTCTTCTGGCTTGTATAATATTTATTGAGATATGTCATAATTCTTGTATTTCTTCTACTTTATATAATGTGTCTCCTTCCTCCCTGAATTCTTTCGAGTTTTTCTTTCTTTATTATTAATTCCCAGCAAGTTGATTATTATTTGTTGATGTGCTTTTGTGTTTATCTAGTTTGTGGGTTCATTGAACTTCTTGAATCTTGAATTTATAATTTTCATAGAAATTTGAAATTTCTGTCTAATATTTCTTCAAGTGGTTTCCTGTTCTTCCTCCCCTGCTTTCCCCCCTCCCCCCCCCCTCAGCTTCTGGGAATTTTACCCTGGACCACAGGTCTTTTCACTAACTTTTTTTTATTTTATTAATATTCCATTTTAGACAGTTGTCTTGCTTATATTTTTAAGTTTATCGTTTTTATCAATGTCTTATTTCTTTTTGCTTTGCTTTTGTATTAAATTTATTGAGGTTACAGCAGTTAATAACATTATAAATTTGAGGTGTACATTATATTTCAATATTTTTATAGTCTATTGACCAAAAGTCTAGTCTCCCATCATCATATATTTGATTCCCTTTGCCCAATTATTATTCCTCCCCAGGCTTGTTTCCCTTTGGGAATCACCATTCTGTTGTTAGTTTTTATGAGTTTGTTTTTGTTTATTTTGTTGGTATGTTTGGTCCTTTTTTGTTTGATATTCCACATATAAGTGAAATCCTACTTTATTTTTGTCCTTTTCCATCTGACTTACTTCACTTAGCATAATATTCTCCAGATCCATCCATGTTGTCGCAAATGGCAATATTTATTTTTTGTGGCTGAGTAGTATTCCATTGTATATTTATTTCTTTATCTTTTTCTTTATTGATTAAGGTATTACATATGTGTCCTTATCCCCCCAACTGCCTCCCCCACATCCCCACTCATGCCCTCACCCCCCTGGTGTCTGTGTCCATTGGTTAGGCTTATGTGCATGCATAAAAGTCCTTTGGTTGATCTCTCCCCCTTACCTCTCCCCTCAACTACCTTCCCTCTGAGGTTTGACAGTCTGATCAATGCTTCTCTGTCTTTGGATCTGTTTTTGTTCATGAGTTTATGTTGTTCATTATATTCCATAAATGAGTGAGATCATGTGATATTTATCTTTCTCTGACTGGCTTATTTCACTTAGCATAATGCTCTCCAGTTCCATCCATGCTGTTGCAAATCATAAGAATTCCTTCTTTTTTACCTCAGTGTAGTATTCCATTGTATATTTGTACCACAGGTTTTTAATCCACTCATCTGTGGATGGGCACTTAGGCTGCTTCCAAATCCCATTGTATATTTATAATACCACATCTTATTCATTCATCTGACGATGAACACTTAGGTTAATTCTCTTTTGTAGTGTTTCATTTTCTGTTAACCTGAGTGAATTTTATTTTAAAAATTGTAATTTTTAGTTCTAAATGTTTCATTGGCTCTTTTTTTTTATTGTCTATAGTTTTACTGCCCCTCCAGCCATTTCCACCCCGGGCAAGCACCCCAACCCCAGTGTCTGTGTCCATTGGTTATGCTAATATGCATGCATACAAGTCCTTTGGTTGCTCTCTAAAGCCCCCCACCACCTCCCCTGCCATTTGTCTCTGCATCTATTTGTGCTCATCAGTTTATGTTGATCATTATATCCCATATATGAGTGAGATCATGTGATATTTATATTTCTGTAACTGGCTTATTTTGCTTAGCATAATGCTCTCTAGTTCCATCCATGATGTTTGCAAATGGAAAAAGTTTCTTCTTTTTTATAGCAGCCTAGTATTCCATTGTGTATATGTACCATAGTTTCTTAACCCATTCATCTGCTGATGGGCACTTAGGCTGTTTCCAAATCTTAGCTATTATAAATTGTGCTGCTATGAACATAGGGGTGCATATATCCTTTCTGATTGGTGTTTCTGTTTTCTTGGGATATAGTCCTAGAAGTGGGATTACTGGGTCAAATTGGAGTTCCATTTTCAACTTTTTGAGGAAGCTCCATACTGTCTTCCACAGTGGCTGCAGCAGTCTGCATTCCCATCAGCAATACATGAGGGTTCCTTTTCCTCCACATCCTCGCCAGCACTTGTCATTTGTTGATGATAGCCATTCTGACAGGTGTGAAATGGTATCTCATTGTTGTTTTGATGTGCATCTCTTGGGTGATTAGTGACTTTGAGCATGTTTTCATATGTTTCATGGCCTTCTGTATGTCCACTTTCTAAAAGTGTCTATTTAGGTCCTTTGCCCATTTTTTGATTGGATCGTTTATCTTACTTTTATTAAGTTGTGTGAGTTCTCTGTAAATTTTGGAGATTAAAACCTTATGTGAAATATCATTGGCAAATATGTTCTCCCATGCAGTGGCTTTCTTGTTGTTTTGTTGATGGTTTCTTTTACTGTGTAGAAGCTTTATATTTTGATGTAGTGCCATTTGTTTATTTTCTCTTTGGTCTCCATTGCCCTAGGAGCTGTGTCGGTAAAGATATTGCTATGACATATGTCTGCTATTTTGCTGCCTATGGAATCTTGTAGGATTTTTATGGTTTCCCGTCTTACATTTAGGTCCTTTAAACATTTTAAATTTGTTTTTATAAATGGTGTAAGTTGGTGATCTAGTTTCATTTTTTTGCATGTATCTGACCAAATTTCCCAGCAAAATTTATTGAAAAGACTGTCTTGACTCCATTGTATGCTCTTGCCTCCTTTGTCAAACAGTAACTGAGCATAATAGCATGGGTCAATTTCTGGGTTCTCTGTTCTCTTCCATTGGTCTATATGTCTGTTCTTGTGCCAGTACCAGGCAGTTTTGAGAACCGTAGTTTGGTAATACAGCTTGATATCTACTATTATAATCCATCCAACTTTGTTCTTCATCCTCAGGATTGCTGTGGCTATTCGGCGTCTTTTTTTATTCCAGATGAATTTGTAGAGAATTTGTTCTAGATCTTTGAAATATGCCCTTGATATTTTAATGGGGATTGCATTGAATCTGGGTAGTATGGACATTATAATGATGTTGATTCTACCAATCCATGAACATGGTATATTCTTCCATTTGTTTATGTCTTCCTGTATTTCTTTTTTCAATGTCCTGTAGTTTTCTGAGTACAGGTCTTTTACCTTCTTAGTTAAGTTTACTCCTAGGTATCTTAATTTTTTGGGTGCAATGGTAAATGGGATTGTTTTCATAGTTTCTCTTTTGTGAGTTCATTATTGGTGTATAACAAGGCTATAGATTTCTGGATGTTGCTTTTGTATCATGCTACATTGCCAAATTCACTTATTAAGTCTAGTAGTTTTTTTATGGAGTCTTTGGGTATTTCTCTGTATAGTATCATGTTATCTGTGAATAACGACAGTTTTACTTCTTCTTCTCCAATTTGGATGCTTTTTATATCTTCTTTTTGACTGATTGCTATGGCTAGCACTTCCAGTACTATATCAAACAGGAATGGTGAAAGTTGGCATCCCTATCTTGTTCCCGTTCTTAGGGGAAATGAGTTTAGTTTTTGCCCATTGAGTATGATGTTGGCTGTAGGTTAGTCATATAAGGCTTTTATTATGTTGAGGTATGACCCTTCTACTTCCGCTTTGCTGAGAGTTTTTATCAAGAAAGGGTGTTGGATTTTGTCAAATGCTTTTTCTGCACCAATTGATAAGATTATGTGATTTTTTTCCCTCTCAATTTGTTTATGTGATAAATCACATTTATTGAGTTGTGGATATTGTACCATCCTTGCATCCCTGGAATAAATCCCACTTGGTCATGGTGTATGATCTTTCTAATGTAATGCTGAATCCGATTTGCTAGGATTTTGTTGAAGATTTTAGCATCTATTTTCATTAAGGATATTGGCCTATAGTTCTCTTTCTTTGTGGTGTCTTTATCTGGTTTTGGAATTATGGAAATGCTGGCTTCATAGAAAGAGCTTGGAAGTGTTCCTTCCTCTTGAATTTTTTGGAATAATCTGAGGAGGGTAGGTTTTAGTTCTTTGAATGCTTGGTAGAACTCCCCTTTAAAGCCATTCAGACCAGGGCTTTTGTTTGCTGGAAGATTTTTGATCATTGCTTCAATTTCTTAGGTAGTTATTGGACTATTCAGGTTTTTTGATTCTTCCTGATTGAGTTTTGGGAGCTTGAATTTATCTAAGAATATGTCCATTTGTTGGAATAGTTCATAGTATTTTTTCATAATCCTTTGTATTTCTATTGGATCAGTTGTTACTTCACCTCTTTCATTTCTGATTTTGTTTATTTGAGTCCTCTCTCTTTGCTTCTTGGTGAGCCTGGCTAGAGGTTCATCAATCTTGTTTATCCTTTCAAAGAACCAGCTCTTGGTTTTGTTGATCTTTTGTATTGTTTGTTTTGGTCACTATGTTGTTTATTTCTGCTCTGATCTTTATTATGTCCTTCCTTCTGCTTACTCTGGGATTTTCTGGTTGCTCTCTTTCTAACTCTTTGAGATGTAGGGTTAGATCATTTATTACCATTTTTTTCTCATTTTTTTGAGGTAGGCCTGTAGAGCTATGAACTTCCCTCTCAAGACTGCTTTCACTGTGTCCCATAGATTTTGGATCGTTGTGTTTTCATTGTCATTTGTTGCCATGATGCTTTTTACTTCTTCTTTGATCTCTTTAGTAACCCAATCATTGTTTAATAGCATGCTATTTAGCCTCCAAGTATTTGATTTTTTACATCGTTTTTATTGTAGTTGATTTCTGATTTTATGTCATTGTGATCTGAGAAGATGCTTGATATCATTTCTATCTTCTTTAATTTGAGGAAACTTTGTCTGTGTACCAATATGTGGTCTATCTTTAAAAATGACCCATGTGCACTTGAGAAGAGTGTATTCTGTGGCTTTGGGGTGTAATGTTCTGAAGATATCAATTAATTCCGTCTGATCTAGTGAGCCATTTAGGATTGTTGTTTCTTTGCTGATTTTTTGTTTAGAGGATTTGTCCAATGGTGATAGTGGTGTATTAAAGTCCCCTACTATGACTGTATTGCTGTCAAATCTCTCCCTTGATATCCTCCAGTTTTTTTATGTATTTGGGTGCTCCTGTATAGGGTGCATATATGTTTAACAGAGTTATTTCTTCTTGTTGGATTGCTCCCTTTAGTATTATGAAATGGCCTTCCTTATCTCTTTTTATGTCCTTCACTTTGAGATCTAATTTGTCATATATAAGTATTGCTACCCCAGCTTTTTTTTTTCATTTCCATTTGCCTAAAAAACCTTTTTCCATCCCTTCACCATCAGTCTGTGTGAGTCCTTTTTTTTCTGAGGTGGGTCTTTTGTAGACAGCAGATATATGGGTCATGTTTTCTTATCCAATCAGCTACCCTATGTCTTTTGATTGGGGCATTTAAAACATTTACATTTAAAGTTATTGATAAGTACTTGTTTGTTTCCATTTTTATTCTTTATGCCTGTGTTCCTTCTTCCTTTTCTATTTCTTCTTTTTATAGCAGTCCCTTTAGCACTTCTTGCATTGCTGATTTGGTGGTAATAAATTCCGTTAGTCCTTTTTTGTCTGTGAAGCTCCTGATTTCACCCTCAACTTTGATCAATAGCCTTGCTGGGTACAGTATTCTTGGATTCAGACCCTTGCTTTGCATGACTTTGTATATTTCATTCCATTCCCTTCTGGCCTGATGTGTTTCTGTTGAGAAATCAGTTGATAGTCTTATAGGAGACCTTCCCTTGAAGGTAACCTCTTGTCCCTCTCTGGCAGCTTTTAAGATTCTTGCTTTGTCATTGGTGTTTGCCAGTTTAATTATGATTTGTCTTGGTGTCAACTTTTTTGGGTTCATCTTCTTTGGAAGTCTTTGAGCTTCTTGGACTTGTGTGAGTGTTTTCTTCCCAATATCAGGGAAGTTTTCTGTCATTATTTCTTCAAACAGGCTTTCTAATCCTTGCTCAGTTTCCTCTCCTTCTGGCATCCCTATTATGAGGATGTTGTTTTGTTTCGTGTTGTCCCAAAGTACCCTTAGGCATTCTTTCTTTTTTTTTAATTTTTCCAGTTGCTGCTCTGCTTGGGTATTTCTTCCTACCTTGTCTTCTAGCTCACTGATGAAGCCCTTCGCTTCTTGTAGTCTACTGTTGATGCTTTTTATTGTGTTCTTTATTGCAGCAATGTGATTCTTCGTTTCTTCTTGGTTTTTCTTCATTTCCTCTTGGTTCTTATGCATATTTTTGAATTTGTCTTGCATTTTTTTTTCAGCGTCCTTATGCCCATTGCTCTGAATTCTTTCTCTGGCATACTGCTTGCTTCCATTTCGTTTACTTCCTTTTCCAGTGATTCCTCCATATGGGGGCTGTTTCTTTGTTTCCTTATGTTCTCTCTCCTCAGGGTGTCTGGTTATGTAGCTCTCTCTCTCCTGCGTTGACTTAAAGGTCTCTCATTTCTGGGCCTATTTCTCTCTTTACAATGACAAAACACAATACACAGGGCACCAAACACAAATGTATTCACAATACCAAAAACCCCAAATAAAGGTGACCACCAGAGAAAAGAGAATTAGGGGAGAGAAAGGAGTGCAAAAATGATATTGAGAAATGGAAAAAAATGTAAGAGAGAAAAGAAAGAAGAAAAAAGAAGGGGGAAAATATATGTATATGCAGATAAAATTCCAAAAAACCAACAACTAATCCAAAAAATGCAAACAACAAACACCCATATGAATCTGAAGAGGCAGAGTTTATTTCCAGAAGGTAAGGTCAAGGAATTGAATGAATGGGGAAATGGCCACAATTCAGTATAGAGGAGGTAGAATGAGAATGAGTGTATAAGAAGAAAAGTAAAAAAATAAAAAGAAAGATTATATATATATATATATATATATATATATATATATATATGAAAATTTATAAAGAGTAGATAGGCCTGAGTTGGTAATTGAAACTAATTAAGCTGTTAGTAGAAGAAAACAAGTGAGGAGAGGAAAAACAGAAGCAAAAAAAAAGAAAATCAGAAAAAAAGACTAACAAACAGTCAAATAAACAACAACAAGAAGACAAAGGAAGAAAAAGGGGAAATAAAAAGAAAAGAAAAAGAAAAAAAATTTTTGGCTAGTGAAGAAAGAGAATAAAGAAGTGTGTATGGACTTGGAGTGAGGGAGAGGAAATTAGATATATGAGTAAGATCAGTTTTTAATAGGGAGTAAAAAGAAAGGATAGAGAAAAACTAAAGCAGGAACTGGGTAAGAGAAACAGGACAGAAAAGGGGAAAAGTGAGGAAGAAAGTGTTGGCATAAAGGAAAAATTGAGATATAGTAAAATAATGCTAAAAGAAAAGTAAAAATAAAAATAATATGTAGAACACTAATCCAAAAATAAAGAAAAAATAAAATAAAACTTAAAAAAGTAAAATAATAGTAATCCTATCTAATAAAGAGAGAATATGCTAACTGACCCTCATGGCGTTGCAAAGATGGTGGTCCCCACAGCCAAGGAGGGAATATGCTAATTGACTTCCATGCCCTCAATGATGGCGGCGCCCACAGCCAATAAGGAGGGAATATGCTAATTGACTGCACACTCTCAAAGATGGCGGTGCCCACAGCCAATAAGGAGGGAATATGCTAATTGCCACACCCTCAAAGATGGCGGTGCCCACAGCCACAAGATGGTGGCACCCAGTCCCCTCAGCCCCGCCAGGGCCGCGCCTCCGGAGTCCCCCAGTTCCCTCAGCCCCCCAGCCTCCCACGGCAGACCCGAGGCACAGGTAAGCCTTGGATAGTGGCTGCCCAGCCACCCAGGGCCACCTGAGGCTCAGGTAACCAAGGCCAGCAGAGGCTTGCACTGTTGGCTGTGGCAGCAGCAGAGGTGTGACAGGGGTGTCGCCTTCCCCTGATCGCCGGGTCGCCTCCCACCCATAAGGGCTCCTGAACTGTGAGAGGGGGCAGGCCAAGCAGAGGGACCCTGCCTCCAGTGCATGAATTTTCATGCACCAGGCCTCTAATAATAATAATTAAAAATAACAATATAATAAAAAGTAAAATCAACTGAGAAAAAAATTTAGTTTCTTAAGTAAAAAAATAAAAAATAATAAAAATGAAGTAGTGAAGGTCGTTCACTTCAGTGGAGCTTCAGTGACCTATGGGGGCTGTTTTAAGACCCGCTCTACTGTTCTGCCTGGCACATCTGTTTCCTGTCAGGTAGTCGGCACAGTGTTGAAGTTCCCTGCGATCCACCACTCCTCTGTGTCATAAGCCATAACCTTGTTTTCAAGCAGGAGGGATCTCTCTGCTCACTTTTTTCTCTGCTTGCCTTCAGTTTTATTTACACAAGCATCAATTTCTGACACAACCCCTGGGTGGTGGTGTTTTTGTATTAGTTTCCGGGATTAAATGGACCCTCAACCCAGTGTTTAGATTCTTCTTTCCTTGCCGCACTTAATACTGGGTTGGAGGGACAAACTAACCCAGAGCTGGTTTCCTGCTTGTCTCTCCTTATTCTGATCCCCAGTTTCCACAAAAACAACTTTCCCCTGCAGTCTCAGTGAGTGTTTTTAATGGAAATATCCTATGCACTGGGTTTTGCAAATAAAAGCAAGGAAGTTATAAAGACAAAACAACCACACTTCCTCATGTCTTTCTCCACTTGGCACTGCGTGGCCAGTATAGAACTTCAGGCTGCCTTTCTTGGCACAGTCTCCTACAGCTGTGGGCTTAGATTTAGAGTCCCCCTCTGCCAGCAGCCCTATGGACCTCCTTCCACATTCAAGGGCTACAGTGACCCCAAGGGCCATGGATTTGGTGGGGTGCAGTCTCCCTCTGAGACTCTAGTCCCTGCTGTGCGTATTTCTCCCTCCAGCCTGGATCCCAGATCTCACCTCTTTCTGGCCCAGTGGTTTTTAACCTTGGCTGCACATTAGAATCACCTGGGAATTTTTTTTAAATCCTGATTTCTGGGCCTCATCCTCCAGAAATTCTGTTTCTTTGTTATGGGGTGAGGCCACAACATTAGTAATAAAGAAACAGAATTTCCAGAGGATGAGGCCCAGAAATCAGGATTTTAAAAAGATTCCCAGGTGATTCTAATGTGCAGCCAAGGTTGAGAACCACTGCTCTAGGCAATCTCTGACCTTTCCATCCACAGATTGCCTCACAAGCTCTGTTTAATTCAACAATTCCAGGTGGATGATATTTGATTCAGCTGTTCCTTCTATCTGCTCTGTGAGAAGGCGCAGGACCTGTCCATGTATTCAGCCGCCACCTTGTCTCCCCCTGGACATTCTTTTTAGGCGCCCATAGCTAGGGAGGCTGGATTCTCGGTGTTTGTGGTTTTGCAGCTGAGGCAGCTGGTCCCTGGGCGATGTGGTTGTAGGGTCCTGGGAGGTACCCGAGGTCTCCCCGGTTGAAGGTAAGGCTGGGCTTCCAATCACAGCCGCTCTCCCCTTTAAGATGGCGCAGTCTCTGTGGCAGAGCCTGCTGTTCTGGGAGAGATTTCAGCAGTAGTAGAGGCTGCCCGTACAGGGGAGCCTGTCCACCAGTCCCCAACAGTCGTGTGGAATATAGCTGCCCCTCTCAAATACAGACACTCCCCGCATGTCCACACACTCTCCTTTAGCTCTTTCACTTACACACTATCTTGTAGCCTGCTGTCCTGTCGGCCACCATCTTGGGTCTCCCCCATTGGTTATTTTTTATGTCGTCCGATTTCTTTCCTCATTATACTCGCTTTCTTTTAAATACTTCATTATAACTATAATAGCTGCTTAAATGTCCTTGCTTGGTAGTTTCATCATCTCTCTCATTTCTGGGCCTATTTCTCTCTTTACTTTTTTACTTTGAAATATTTTTAGAATTATAGAAAAATTGCAAAAACAACATAGAGTTTACATATACCCTTCATCTAGCTTCCTCTAACATTAACACCTTACATAAGCATAGTACAACTATCAAAACCAGGAAATTTACAATAATACAATACTATTAATTAATTTTCCACCTTATTTGATTTTTGCTTGTTTTTATACTAATGTTTTCCTGTTGCATAATCTAATCCATTACCCTATATTGCATTTATTTGTCATAGCTCCTCTCTTTTTTCTAATGTGTCAGAGTCTCTTAATCTTCCTTTGTCTTTCAATGACCTTGACATTTTGAGAATACAGGTCAGTTATTTTGTAAAATGCCCCTCCGTTTTTTGAGATACTTTGAAACTATGCTAACTTCCCATTTTTCATGTGCTGATTTCATAATATCAATAACTAATAATACTAACACTATATAGCATTTATGTGTTTGGCACTATTATGAGCACTTTACATGTAATAACTTATTTAACTCCCAAAACAGCTATAGTTGTAGGGAAGTGTGCCATAAAGCCAGGATAGTGACACCCAATATTTATATGCACAAACATATACATATAAATACACATATACACAGGCACATATATATCCATGTTTTCAAACTCTTTAAGGAATTTCAAACTAGCGCCTTTTTAGACTTTATCATACCAAACATAAGGACTCTTGAGCTTATTCAAATCCTTTGGCCCTTTGCTTCTCTTACATCATTTTTTTATTATTAACTAGAGGCCTGGTGCACAAGATTTGTGCATGGGGGGAGGTGTCCCTCAGCCTAGCCTGCACCCTCTCCAATCTGGGACATCCCTCTCACAATCCAGGACTGCTGGCTCCCAACCGCTTGCCTGCCTGCCAGCCTGATCACCCCCTAACCACTCCCCTGCCAGCCTGATTGACGTCTAACTGCTCCCCTGCTGGCCCGATTGCCCCCAACTGCCCTCCTCTGCCAGCCTGGTCCCCCCAACTGGCCACCCCTGCAGACCTGGTTCCCCCCAACTGCCCTCCCTTGCCAACCTGGTCCCTCCCAACTGCCCTCCCCTGCTGGCCTGATTGCCCACAACTGCCCTCCCCTGCTGGCCATCTTGTGTCCACATGGGGGCGGCCATCTTGTGTGTTGGAGTCATGGTCAATTTGCATATTACTCTTTATTAGATAGGATTGTGCTGAGTTTGGGGAAAGCTTCAAAAACTATCTGCAAAGTATAAAACTACTGTACATATAAAAGAGCCCCCATCTTTTTCATCAAACAGTATATATTTCTGAAATTAATCTCAGATTACCAATATTCTTTCCTTTTTCAGTCTGGATTATTTTCAATTTAAATTTTCCTTGTACTTTGGCTCAGGCTCTTTAATCTTCAAAGATTTATACTTCCGCACTCCCAAGGACATGCTCCTCCATCAGGTTTAATGTGAATGTTAAGTGGAATTATGTTTTGTTGATCAGGGTCTATTTTTAGTGTGCAGCAGACCATTCCCAGGATCATATTTCTCTTACTTGGGGCCTTAGCAATGCACAAAGGCAATTTGGAATGAGAAACTAAAAGGTACCTGTTTGCATACTAAATGTACAATGTTGTCTATATTGTATACCCCATACATCAAAAGGTTTTGGGTTCAATTTCCGGCCAGGGCACATACCTGTATTGCGGGTTCAACTCCCAATCAGGGTGTGTGTGCAAGGCAGCCAATCTATGTTTCTCACATCGAGTTTCTCTCCCTCTCTCTCTAAAATTAAAAGAGAGGGAGGAATTGAGGGAGGGAAGAAGTAACTGGTCTAAAAAGGCCAATTTAAATTAGCTGGATTATACCTGGCAGTAGTCCCAGGCCCACCTTAATTCCCTGATCCATGAACAAGTCACCAGCATTGCTGGCCAGCAGTCATCTGTGTGAGATGAGACCTGACCATTGAGTTGTTTATGTCCTTCCCTGAGTCGCTACTTGGGGGAGCATCATCTCCTTTGTACCTGTGAGGAAAATGCTTTTAGAGTTAACATCCACCAGGGCTTACTGTATACCAGGTCCCCCTCTAACTCTAGATGGGTTATCTCATATGTTTCTCCTGAAGGAAATACATCAACATGCCCATACTGGCTCTTGTGTTTTTCAGGGCATATATTTCTTTTCTTTATTTCCCATAGATTATATTACTTTGAGGTGGAAAGAAATGCAAAGAGCACAATTATTGGAAAGTAATAAAGACTGACAAAATGCTTTGCAATTTTTAAGCATTTTCCACATGACCTTATGTGTTTAATACTTCCAGAAACCATATGACACTTATTTTACTATTGAATTATTTCAGTTGAAAATGTAAAGTCAGTTTATTTGCCTGTGGTCACACAGCTACTAAAGAACTGAGCCAAAACTTAAACTCAGGACCTCAGACTCCCAGACTCTCTGCACCAAATTCCCCTTCTCAGAGGCTCTAACTTTGGCTACATCCTGGAAAGCCACCCCTCACCAGATTTGAAAGATAGCCTCTTCCCATAGGTGAGGGTTGACTTTCTCTGTTCTTAAAGTTAATCTTGCTTGACTAGCAGCCATGTATCACATATTTTCTACCAAACAGCTCTTTCTCCAGGATTAATAAAAAATGTGGCGATTTCCAAAGTGAGCTGCATCAAACCTCTCCATGGAAGACAGAGAGCTCCCTGTGTAGGAAGGCCGAGTGCAGGGTTATTTCCTTGGTGTCCTTGGAAGATGTCTACAGGCTTTGACCTTGTCTGAATAATGGGAAGAAATTTTCAGATTTATACACTTTTTATACAGAGATTTATACAGTCCTCAGAGCCCTTAGGCTTCCAACAAGGTTTCCTACCTTATGTTTAATAGTACTTTACAGTGTTTGCCGCTGTCCCACATCAGCAGCTAGATTAATCTTCACAACAACCCTTTAAGGCAGGCCACAAAGGGGTTTTCTGTTTCAGAGATGGTCACAGTGAGGTCGCACACTGGCGGTGGCAGTGCTGTGCTGCCCATCCCCCTCAGGTCCAGGCCCCTTTCCTTTTTGCCTCCTCAGGACTCTTGTCCATGCCATTGATTATGTGGCTCCGTGGCCTTTTACTGTTCAGTAGTCTGATTTAATTGTGAATTATTTTAAGAAAGAAAACTCAGATTTCTTCTGCTTCATCTTCTTGCTCTATTCACAATGAATTCTGCAGGTCAGTTTATCCTCAGCAGTGGTGAGCAGAATTTCAGTAAAGCTTCTACTTAGCTGGTGCATTCACATGTCAAATATTTAATTCAGCTGTCAGCTTCTTTGCATTTACTGTGCTTGCGTTAATACATGTATTTTGATGGCCTCACATTAATCCAGCCTGTTTGAGAAGGGAAAAACACCAAATGTGATTTACAGAGGAGTCAGCTTCTTCACAGACACAAAAGAATTGTTATCTTACACTTGTTTTAATCAGAATATGTGAAAATTAGTCATGTTATTAGTTCTTTCAAAAGAAAACAAAGAATAAGCTTATATCAGCGGTTCTCAACCTGTGGGTCGCGACCCCTTTGGCAGTTGAACGACCCTTTCACAGGGGTCGCCTAAGACCATCCTGCATATCAGATATTTACATTACGATTCATAGCAGTAGCAACATTACAGTTATGAAGTAGCAACGAAAATAATTTTATGGTTGGGTCACAACATGAGGAACTGTATTTAAAGGGCCAGAAGGTTGAGAACCACTGGCTTAGATCCATTAGTTGCTTTAAGAACACCTGCTATGTGCCAAATGTTCTAGGCACTAGGAATGCAGCTGTCAACATGGCAGACAATCTACTTGCCTTCAGGAAGTTTCTGTTCTAGAGAGCAGGTAGATGGACATGTCGGGTAGTGCTGGGGCTGTGGGAAAGGCTGGGCCGGGAAGTGGACAGAGCCCTGGGGATGTGGGTGGTCAGAAAGGTCTAACCTCTGTCACATCTTATCTACACTATGGCATAGGAATCTGATTTCCATCCATTTTTTTCCTGGTAACTTTTAGCTTCAGAATAAAGTATGCTTGACTTTGTACTTAGTGAGAAGTCAGCTTATAGTGATTATCCTTATTCGGTGGCATTCTTCAGAGGATATTAGGGACTACTACTTCAGCAAGTCTATATTTATACTTTTTATACATTGGAAATCCTACTATTTAAAAAAAAAGGATCCACTTTTTAAAAAGAAAACAAAAGGAAAAGAGAAAAATGGTTTAAGAATTATTTGTTAGAATCTCGTTTTTGTGTGTTTCATGTATTTTCTTTCTTTTTTTTTTTCCCCCTAAAGTGATGGTATTTGCTCCATAACTTTGGGGCAACCTTAACATTATTTTGTATTTCACTCCCTTAAACACTGGGGAAAAAAATATGTTTCTTACCAATCCACTCTATAGGAGCCCTAGAAAATCGCCAAGGCTGGCCACCACCAAAACCCCTCCCTCACCTGAGGTCTTCTCTCAGGAGCAGAAATGCACGGCTGGTTCTCAGAGGACTAAACCAGCCAGCATTGCTTTCTGTTCTAGGAGGTGCAGATGGTGCTTGGGACTTCAGGGCACTCCTGCGCGATACAACATGTTTTCCTTTTCTCTATAGGTGGCAGCACAAAGACAGAAAAGGAACAAGTGACAGCACGTTCACTCGAGGCTCGGCTGCTGCGCGTGTAATTTAAGACTCTCCCAAAGGGCTACAGCTTTTACTTCTGCACTTTCTAGAAAATCACCAGATGCCAAACATGTACATTAAAGACTTAACCACAAATGCTCTATTTCTTTGATCAACTGCATGGTTAGGTAGGCAGTGTCACTCCCAGAGTGTGAGCCTGTCTGTAATCTTAGAAATTTAAGCCACATCACCCCTCTGCCCCAGACCTGTCCCATAAAGGTGTGGATTTTTACAGTACAGTGCTTCAGACTTCAAAACATTAGGAGAAGAAGGCTCATTGTGAAATTCAGGTCATTTCTTAAGCCTGACCACCTTGGCCTGTTCTGCTTTCTTGGGCTTAGGCGAGCATGTGGTGGATGTGTGGTGACCATGTGTGACCATGCATACCTGGTGATTGTAAGTGCTAGATTCTATACTAAAAGCTTTGATGAACTGATTTTCTATCCTTATTTTTTTAAATGGTTGCTTGTAATTCATAACAATACCGAACATGTGCATTTTATTACCTGCTGGAGTTATAAACATTGCTTCATTTTTAAAAGCTTTATCCAGTATGTGTAGTATTACTTTTTAGAGTGAGGGCATAAGATATGGGGGAAAGTTGGAAGTAGATACCAAACAGTAATTTAGTGTGGGGAGTTCTGACACATAGTGAACATGTATTAGGGGGTAGTGGGGGGTGGGGGTTGTGCAGACATCTTCAGGGGTTTGTTTGAGCTGGCTCATCCACTTGACATGCAAGAGGAATGGAGTAGAAGCCGTGCCGTGATCGTCCTGCATTTAAACGGGATCCCAAACCTCTTCTTCAGGAAATATTTTTGTTTCTGATTATTCACACCATCGGGTGGTAGGACCTGGTTCTGGAAAGTACTCTGTAGTTTTTTTACACACCTCCTTTCACACATAGAAATTTTTAATCTGGAGGGACTTTTAACATTCCGTGCTTCTATAGTTGATAAGCGAATTCTCCTCTCCGAAAACCCAATTCTAGGAAATCAGTTGTGGAATTCAGGATATATTACAGGCTTTCAAGAGGGAGCACTCCCCAGAAATTACCTGTTTCAAATCCAGGCCATTTGCGTAATCAAAAGCCTGACACATAGTTCTATATACAGATGTGGAGTTAAAATTTGGCTTGTTCTGTCTTCACCTTGCACAGCCCCAAACACTGCCCTTGCAGGTGTCTGTATATTTTGGCCCAAAGCAACTGCCAACACTGGAGTTTTCCTGCTCAGTATGTTGTGTGTCCGTAAGCAAATTGGTCAGCCTCTCAGGACCACATCTCAGGCAGAGAGCTGCTAGTGTGATAGCTGTCCCTTATCTCCCTCCTCCAGGAGGACTTAACTCTGGGAAACCCCGGTGTGACACCATGCTCCCACATGTTTGAGGCTCCCCCAGTTTGAGGAGGGCTTGCTGGGACAGTCCTGCATCTTCTACAGGCTCCATTTATCAACGATGTCAGCCCTTTGCCTGCCTCTCTCTGATGTTAGGATTCTCCCATGATAAACACATACTACTATTATGTTAATACAGAAAAATAATTAATTTACGTCATTAGTTTTTCTCAAAATTATAATTTAAAAAAGTCTTCTGATTTAGTAAGTTTCTTGGAGGAAGAATCTGTGTTTTACTGTTCTGTGCTTGGTATTCAAGCGGATGCTGACCAACTACTACCAGTAATCAAGTAATTGTTCTTCTGTCCTCAGACACTTAAAGGTTCCAGACCCCTGCTGTTGATTCCTTGACTTCCCTTTCCTGGTCAAAAATACGTGTTTTGCTTTAAATTGTGTGTGTTTGACATGAGTATAAATGGTGAAGTTTATCGATTTTGCTTTGAAGACTTACTAAGAGCCTTGGAGATCATTGCAAATGCCTGGGGTATTTCACCACCACACCTGAGAAGCACTGTTCCTATAAAACTCAGGTGAGAAAAAACAGGACTGAAGGAAGAGAGCAGGGAATAAGGTTTCATATTTGTTACTATGCAGCCTTTGCTGCTGTTTTTTCTTCTAGCAGATAGTGACCAAACTGTTCAACTTCATAACAATAACTGAATCGCCACGCACACATGCACACGCGCGCACACACATACCAGCTTCCCGTGAAACCTTCAGTGGTTCCTCCTGCTCTCGGCTGAAGCCTCCTCCTCCCCATGATCTCTGTGCCATGCCACGCGGAGCTCCAGCCCTCCTCTCTGTTAGAGCCACACTACTTTTTAGGTCCTCGCTGCACCCTGCCTACTCTGGCTACATGGCCTTTATTTACTTATTTTTTTCTACAATAAGCCTTTTTATGTTACAATAGTTTTAGCGTTACAGAAAAATTGGGAACACGAGTTCCCATATACTCTGTAACCAGTTTCCCCTATTATTAACATCTTACATTAGTAAGATGGTACTTTTGTTACCACATCACATTCAGGATATATTACACTTAATCCTCATGTCTCCTTAGGCTCCTCTAGGCTGTGACAGTTTCTCACACTTGCCTTTTTAAAAAAAAAAAAAAAATCTTTATTGTTGAAAGTATTACCTAAGTCTCCTTTTTTCCCACATTGACTTCTAGGCCACCCCCACCCCTCACCCCAGGCATTCACCACCCTACTGTGTGTGTGTGCATGGATTGTGCATATATGCATACAAGTTCATTGGTTGATCTCTTCCCACTGACCCTCCCCTGCCTTCCCTCTGAGATTCCACACTCTGTTCCATGCTTCTATGTCTCTGGATCTATTTTTGTTCATCAGTTTATTTGTTCATTAGATTCCACATATGAGTGAGATCATGTGATACTTGTCTTTCTCTGACTGGCTTATGGCTGTTAGACTGTGCTGTTCTTCAAGCCCCTCGCTGATTCCCTATGCCCTGCTCTTCCCTCACCTCTCATCTTCCCTGGTCCACCATCTGGAAGGCTTAGGGAGTCTCCCCTGAAATTCACAGCCAGGGCAGACCTTCCTGTGTGAGCTGTCCTGGCACCCTGCACCTCTCTTCCTGAAACGGTCACAGAGACATGTTTATGTCTGCAGGGATAGTGATTGGATGAAAGTTTCTCTCCCCAGTTTCACAGAGCAGAACTTCAAAAAGGCAGAGACCCTTTCAGCTTACCATTCGTGCAGAAGAGTTAACACAGCGGGGCTGAGACGGCTGTCATTGCCTGCTTGCAAGGTTGGCCCTTGGCCTGAGAACTTGGCTGGTGAACAGCTCTTTACACTGATATGATCTGAGTGGCCCACTGTGTCTAAACTGCTTATACAAACAATGTGGTTTATGCTGAACACCTGCTTTCCTTCTGGGATCTAGACGTTTGGAACGTGCTAGGCAGAGGGTGCTAGTGTGACCAGGCCTCAGTGAAAACCTTAGGCTGGAGTCTCGAATGGGCCCTGGGCAGAAACACTGCTTGCATGTTGCTGCACTTTGCTGCTGAGGTGCACTCTGTGACCCTCACAGGAGGAGGGAGCGTGAGGAAGCTTGCGCATGATTTCTCCAGACTCCACTGATGTCTTTTTCTCTTATGATTTGACTGTGTATCCTTACTACATACACCACTGTAGTAAATCTTAGCTGTTAATATAACTGTGTGCCGACTCCCACAGACTCCTTAGAGCAGGCATTCAAGCAGGGGAGTGGTCTTGGGGACCCTCACTGCGCCATCATATCCCCAGAACCTTGTACAGTATTTGCCCTTTAATAAGTGGTTCATTACCTAGCTGTTGAAATGAAAATGAAAATGATCTGAGGACTAAGGCTAAATATGTCCTGTGGAAATTTTCAACAGAACTAAGAAATGCCGGGAGCCGGTCCATGCTTGCTGTTTCAAGGGACCTGGCATATACGGCATACTGTTCTTAATATGTTTGCTCACCTTCTTGGCACTATGTGTTTTAACCAAGGTCTCTGAGAAAGGTTGTTTCCCCAGGTAGGGATTTTCCCCTGAAGTTAGGGAGGGAATAAAACCTCTTAACTAGTGCCAGGTGGGTAATTAATCACTTTAACTACGAACAATCATGCTTAAGCTACATAATCTTTACTCCCTGGAATGGAGATAAGAAACGCCCTAACCTTTGTAATAGAGATTGGTAGGATTGAATCAACTGGTATAAATACAGATGTAGTAAGACAGCAAGACACAGAACTTAGAATACGGAACCAAGAGAGACAGAACCTAGGCACAGAACCTACACAGAACGTTCTCTAGAGACAGAAGAACTTCGTGGGAGAGAACATGGCAAAAGTTCCTGGACAGAAACTGGCCTCAGAACCTAGAGACAGAACCTAGCAAGAGAACATGGCAAAAGATCCTAGACTGAACCTGACTACAGAAATTGGCAAGAGAACCTGACTAGAACCTGATGACTGAACCTGGCTGGAGAACCTAGCGAGGGAACATGGACACAGAACCTGGCTGGAGATCCTAAGCAGAACCTCTCTGGAGATCCAGACCAGAACTTGGCTGGAGATCCTGGCTGGAGATCCTGGCTAGGCTGCTGATCAACTGAACGCTGTCTCCGCGTCATTCCTTCTTCGCCAACTCCCTCCTCACCTATGGGGAACCCCTGGACCTGCTGGGGCTGGACCCCAGCAAAGAAATACTGTTATTTATCAACTACATCCTAATGACCCAAATAAAGAATGTACATACTTCTGAAAAAGGCAGAATTAAAAAAAAAGAAAGTCAGGAAATCTAGTAGGTCAAAGCCTATCAGAATTTTTTTTCACGAAGATGAATCTGTATCTGGGCTGGGGGAGGGGTGGAGAGATGGCAGGACCTTCACTCTCCCACAGGAGGTTGCCCTGGCTTTCTGCCCACCCCTCCCCCACCCCACCACCCTGCAGTGTTGGCCAGTTCCATGTATAGTGACACCCAGTATTCAGAGCAGTGAGTGCTTCTCCACTTTGGTGGCACATTGGGAATCACCTGGAAGGTTGTTTTTGTTTTTGGAAATATTGTTGAACGTATTACAGCTTTCCCCCCCCCCCCCCATTGATCCCCTCCTCTTGGCTCCCCTCCCACTAGGCCTTCACCACACTATTGTGATGCAAGGCCTCAGCCCTAGAGATTCTGATATAATTAGTCTGGGCACAGGGATTTCATTGTGCAGCCCCTGCTGACACCCCCACCCGCCATCCCTCCAGCACCGTCCAATCCCCGCCTTTGACAATCATATTTCACAGGCTTCCACTCTGGTTTCCTGGCTCACAGCTAGTAGGCAGGCACACTGATAAGAGTAGGAAATAACACTGTTTATCTGAACAGTATAAGAAGGAGGCCAATTTCAGAAAGGTCACTGGTAAGAACATCCCTGTGGTGCAGAACAGTCATTCTTGAGAATGTTTTTTTTAGCGATGACTAGCAATCTACACCACCACTCAGCCCCGCCCTCCCAACCCCCAATATACACTTCACTTTATATATAAGATGAAGTTCATTAATTTTATTTTGAATATTTGGTAAGAGCTCATTAGCAATGATGAAGATGCATTTGTTACCTACTGTCTTAGGGATGCTTCCCCCTCCAGTAAATGTGAGCACACCCATTTCCATTTTAACCCTTCTCTAGGGAAGACAGGACTCTGAGATGCATCAGCTGTTAATTGGCAGAGCTGTGATCTATCTCCTTTGTAGCACCTGAATGGCTGCTCAGGGAATCCAGGAGCAGTGGCTAATAATTGGATGAGGTAAGGTTATCTATTTAGTAAATGGAAATGTTTTGTTCTCAGAGTGGAAGAGCCGAGAGAGAGAGAGAGAGAGAGAGAGAGAGAGAGAGAGAGAGAGAGAGAGAGAGAGAAAGAGAGAGAGAATAAAGGTTGCCATGTATAGAAGGGTGGGCTCCATGGAGAAGGTTGGCCTGAGCTGGAATGACTGGGATTTAGACAGGTGTGACCCAAGGGGGTAAAGGGAGTTACCAGCTCATGCACCTCCCGTGCACCCCATCTGCCCTACTCAGACCTAGAAGGGAGTAGAACTCAGGAGGAGGCTGGAGAATCTCTTTAGGATATAATTGTATTTTTTCTCGGCCTGGCGCTGTGGCCTACAGGTTGCAGTAGAATTCCAAGCTAAATTGTGATTAGAACCTCAGCTCCAAGGAGTCTGACTCCACAGAAGCTGACTGAACAGGCCTGCAAGGACTCGGCCTGTCCAGGGCCCCGCGGTTGGCAGGCCCAGGCAGGGAGGAACAAAGTCAGGAGACCTCCTTTACCCAGGGGTGAAGAAAGGCGTCAGCTTTCAAAGCCCATCATGTCCGTTTTTCATTGTTAACAAGCCAACCAGGGGTAATTAATCACTAAGTGGACACTAATCATTTTGCTGCTCGTTTATCTTCCCAGTGAATGCTTTTCAACACAAGTGTTTACACTTCCAAAGACTAGACACCGTGATGGCGAACCTATGACACACGTGTCAGAGGTGACACACGAACTCATTTTTTTGGTTGATTTTTCTTTGTTAAATGGCATTTAAATATATAAAATATCAAAAATATGTCTTTGTTTTACTATGGTTGCAAATATTAAAAAATTTCTATGTGTGATATGGCACCAGAGTTAAGTTAGGGTTTTTCAAAATGCTGACACACCAAGCTCAAAAGGTTCATCACTGGTAGAGACTTTTAAAAAGAGTGGTGGGGTTTATGGCTGCAGGAAATGAGCTCCTAGTTTGCTCCGCTGACTTGTTCATAAGGCCAAGGAAATTCAGAAAGTAAAATAATTTCTAAGCAAATGTACTTTTAGGAAATGAATTGTTTACCTTTTTTCTTTTAACACACATGAACGGTTATCTGCATTGATTTCATTGGTGAACAATGGAAAATGGTCAAAAGATAGTTCCTTACTTTTTTAAAATTTTAAAACTGATTTTGAGAGAGAGAGGAAGGAAGAGGGAGAGAGAGAGAAATTGATGTGAGAATGAAACATTGATTGGCTGCCTCTTGCATGCCCCCCACCAGGGATTGAGCCCAAAATTTGGGCACATGCCTTGACCAGCAATTGAACCAGCAACCCCTTTGTGCATGGGACAATATCCAACTAACCAAGCCACACCAGCCAGAGCTTTTTTTTTTCCATTTGGTCTATTTTTTAAATGGATGATTTGCCTAAAATTATTGTATCTAAGTTTTAGTAAATGAATATCCTGTTGTTTAGAGTGTAGTTTCCAGAACACTAGCCTGAACAGGCAGAAAATGGTTACCTTTACACGGCGTGGATTTGATCATCAGGAGATGAATAGCAGATTGCATACAATTATTTTGGTTGCTTTCATGATTAGAGACTAAGTCAATAATAGTCAACATTGTAATAACTACCTATGGTGCCAGAGGGTACTTGAAATATCGGGGGGAGGAGGGTCACTTTGTAAAGCATATGATTGCTAACCACTGTGCTATGCACCAGAAACTAATACAAAATAATATTGAATGTAAACTGTAATTGAAAAATAAACATTTTTTAAAGCCTGGTTTTTAATTAATTGCCAAGGAGGTGAGGAAGGCAGGGAAGTGTGGGCCATGGGAACCAGAGTGTTACCACCGCCCCTGCATTTGGGCACCTAGGAGAGTTGCTCTGGGAAAGAACACTGGGCTCCCAAAGTAGGAAGGCCAGGACTCCAATCCTGACTGTGATCTTGAGTAAGTTATCTAACCCCTTAGGACCTCATTTTCCATGGCTGAAATGGAGCTCACGATAATATCTGTCTTTCAGGTATATTAACGTATGTAAAGTTCCTAGCACAGGGCCAGATACAAGGTAATTCTCTACAGGTTAGGTCTCCTCTTTCCACTTCAGGGTCTCATACTTCTTTCCCATCCAAGTATCTTTGAGCTAAATTCCACCACCAGTGATTTATTTCTTGGAGTTACCACTCTGCCTTAAGGCTTTAGAGATCCTTTCCCCTCTTTAGAAAAATGAGGTCCAGAGAGATAAGGTAACTTTCCCAAAGGACAAG
The DNA here is from genome assembly GCF_014108235.1 of Myotis myotis. Classification (NCBI taxonomy): domain Eukaryota; kingdom Metazoa; phylum Chordata; class Mammalia; order Chiroptera; family Vespertilionidae; genus Myotis; species Myotis myotis. The sequence continues at coordinate 88,296,811 of NW_023416335.1, forward strand.
CTAAGAAAAGACCTTGAATATCTAAATTCACTTTGAAGCTTCAAAATATATGCTCTGGAGAGTGAACCCCAAACTGGTTTTCTTTAAAATAGTTCCAGCATTCGCTACTTCAATCCTTTCGACTATTCACATTAAAATATGAAATATTGGTGCCCATGTACTTTCTTTATTTGAAGAGGAAGGTGGGAAATCTGTCTTTCCCCTTCTCCTCTTGGAAGTTGTGGAAAGCAAAAGGAAAATAACAAATTAAAACAAAATTTTCATATTCAGCAAAACTAGGAGGGAGTTAAAACCACAAAGAACAAAGTAGATGGAAGGGCTACGGAAAGCAAGGGAGCATACAGGAGGAGGAAGAGGAGAGATGAGCACATGACTGCAGAAATCAGAATAAGTCAGTAAAACATGTTTAAAGGGGAGAAATGGGGTGAGGAACAGAATCCAAGTCTCATGCTTCTACAGAAGGAACAACATACAAATAAGGAAGTAGGAATCTCTTAAATCTAATTTAGTTGTGAAAAGTAGAGGTTATGGGGTTAAAAAAAAATCACACACTTGTAGGGAATGCCCCCTTGGTAAGCAACAGGAAAAAAAAGATGGGTTTTGAAAAACCTCATAGCTGCCTATCTTTACTGGCTGGGGAAAATGGATCTAAAACTCATGCACAAAGCCCTGGCCCATAAAAGGATTCCTACTAGTCTGGGATGTGGACCTGTAAATATTTGGTCCAAGACAAACTTACTTGTCTCAAAGGTGAGACATCAAAAAGTACCAACCCAAGTCATTTGAAAGATTCAACAAATAAAACAAGAAAAAGATTAGGAAAATTGAATGGTAGATTAAATGTTGCCAAATAGCAGGTGGAAATAGCAAAAAGTATTTTACTACAAATGTAAAATATTTAATGAATCAGTTACCTCGACGAAGCCTGGGCACAAAGCAAAGAGGCCATTGTCAGTGATAGTGAGACAAGAGACAATGTGTGAGCTGGCGAGATTCAGGGTAGAGCTGGGAGAAAATGTAAAACATCAAAGAAACAGGAGGAATTGGAAGGGAAATAGACCATAATAAAAGCACAGGAAGGAGCTTAGAGGATCAAAATGAGAAGACCAAGCAAAATGAAATGGATATAAGAAAGATTTATTAAACAGGAAAGACTCAAAAAGAGCATAATATTGATAGAAAAACCTAGTAATAATTGTGCTATTAAAAAATCAAAGTTACTTTAAAAATACTGATGCAAAAATACAAAACAAAATATAAAATACCAATGGACACAGACGGGGGCGGGGGTGGGAGGATATGCTGGGGGTTGGGGGCGGCCAGGGAGAGGTCAATGGGGGAAAAAGGAGACTTATGTAATACTTTAAACAAAGAATTTAAATTTAAAAAATAAAATAATAATAATATATATAAATATATAAAATAGACTCAAGCAACTCAATAAAAGAATAATACAGTGTAACAACGTGAGATTTATTCAATGCAAAGATGGTTCAATGTTAGGAAGTCTATATGAATTCACCATATTAATGACTACAAAAAATATGTACTTATCTTTTTAGATGCTTAAAAATGCTTAGTAAAATGTAACTTTCATTTTTGATCTTAAAAAAATTTAATGAAAAAACAATAGATGTTTACTTTCCTAACATAAACCTAGTTGAAAATCAACATTATGTTTAAAAGAGAAATTCCAATAGCATTCCTACAGCCAATCGATGTTTCTCTCTCACATTCTCTCACATCAATGTTTGTTTTTTTTCTCCCTCTCTCTTTCCCACTCTCTCTCTAAAATCAATAAAAAACATATTCTCAGGTGAGGATTACAAAAAAAAAAGCAGTCTTAAATGCAAAAGCATACCATATTTTTGGATAAAAGGAGTGAATATCATAATGATGTTAAATCTCCTTCAATTAATGCACTACCAGGATATTCTTGTAACTCAACAAGTTGATTCTAAAGTTCATATGAGAAAATTAGGAAAAATATTCAGGAGACTTCTTTAAAACAAGAATAACAAGCATACACTAGCCATCTCACATGTTAAAATATATTCTCAACATAAAAAAATTAAGATAGATAATCAGTAGAAATATGCATAGACTCATGCATACTAAAAGTTAGTATGTGATAAAAGTAGCATTTGAAATCAGTTTCAAAAATATAGATTAATTAAATAAATGATTTAAAGACAATTAAATGGCAATTTCGAAAAAAATAAAGTTAGATGCATTCATCAGGACAATTTCCAAATGGATCAAAAATTAAATGTTAAAAGATAGAGGTAATGAAGAAAATATAGAGGAGTCTTAAAAATAGAAGTCTTCATGGAAAGTCATCATAAAATCCAAAGACAAGATAACTGGGAAAAAAATATTTGTACCTCATGTCACAAAGAACTAATTTTCTAGAAACTGAGAAGTAAAAGAATATGCCAATAGAAAAATAAGCAAGGAAATTGACACTAAATGAATGGAAGTACACCAAAATGCAATTGCATTTTTCTTTTGACTAACATAGTTCTGGAAATGTATATATCTGCAACTGTGCAAAACAATTTATACTCAAGATTATTCATTAAATCATTGGTTGAAATAACAAAAGATTGGAAGCAATCTTGAATGTGTATCTATAAAGGGCTAATTAAACAAACTATATGTATCTTCATAATGTATTCAGGTTATCAATTTCTATGTAACAAGTGACCTCAAAATATAGTGGTTAGAACAGCAGTGGGTTATTCTCTCTCATAGTTCTGTGGGTTAGCAAGGTGGTTCTCACTTAGGAATTCTCATGGAATTGCGGTCAGATGTTGGCTTGCTGGAATCATCTGAAGCCTCCCCTGTCTTCATTGCCATTCCTGGTGCAAAGGCCAACATGGCTGAAATGGCTGGGGGCTGGTCAGGCATCTCTCTGCCCAAGGTCTCTCTACATAGCTAGCTTGGACTTCCTCACAGCATGGTGGTCTCAGGGGAGTAAGACTTCTCTCCAAGCATCCATCCTCCTTGCCCCAGGGAGTGTCCTAAGTGGCAGGAAGTGCAAGTAGCCAGCCTCTTCATGCCTGACCTACTGACATAGCCTCCTTTGCACTGTTCTCTGCTGGTCAAACAAGTCACTGAGGCCAGCACATACTCAAGGGGAAGGAACTAGAATCTACCTCTCAACAGTAGCAAAGAACTAGAATCTACCTCTGAATGGAAGAGGAGCAAAGAATTTGGGGTCATCTTAAATGTGCTATATAATAAAAACATGCAGTTGTAAAAAAAAAAATGAGGTTGTTCTCTATATACTGACATGGTTAACATTAGTTTTGTTAAGTGAAAAAAGCTAAGTATGGAACAATGTGAACAAAATATTTTGTGCAAAACAGGAGCAGGGAATAAAAATACCTATGGTGTTTGCTTCTATTTTTATAAAGAATGTACACAAGCCCTAACTGGTTTGTCTCAGTGGAAAGAACATCAGCCTGCGGACTCAAGGGTCCCAGGTTCGATTCCGGTCAAGGGCATGTATCTTGGTTGTGGGCACATCTCCAGTAGGGAGTGTGCAGGAGGCAGCTGATCGATGTTTCTCTCTCTCATCGATGTTTCTAACTCTCTATCCCTCTCCCTTCCTCTCTGTAAAAAATCAATAAAATATTTAAAAAAAAAGAATGTACACAAGAAATCAAACAAATGATTATCTATACTAATAATAGAGGAATATGCAAATTTTCCAGGACGCCATCACAATAACAGTAACGACCAAACTTCAGGCTGTGTGGGGCAACAAGGCCGGCAGGGGGGTTAGTGAGGGACGACCAAATGACTGAACAACAGGCTGTGTGGGGCAACCAGGCCATGAGGGGGGGGGGGCAGTTGGGGGCAACCAGGCCACCAGAGGGGGGCAGTAAGGGGCAACTAGGCTGGTGGGGGAGGAAGTTAGGGGTGACCAGGCCAGCGGGGGGAGGGGGGGAGTTGGGGGCGACCAGGCCAGCAAGTGGGGGCATTTGAGGGTGACCAGGCCAGCAGGAGGGGCAGTTAGGGATGATCAGGCCAGCAGGCAGAGGCAGTTAGGGGTGATCAGGCAGGCAGGCAGGTGAGCGATTAGGAGCTAATGGTCCCAGATTGTGAGAGGAATGTCCAACTGCCCCAGGATCGGGCCTAAACCACCAGTCGGACATCCCCCGAGGGGTCCCGGATTGGAGAGAGTGCAAGCTGGGCTGAAGGGGGACTCCCCGCCCCCCCCCCCCGCCCCCCCGTGCATGAATTTCGTGCACTGGGCCTATAGTCAATAATGAGAGCATGGGTGGATAGGTTCAGAGGTAGGAGAGAGACATCTTAATGTATGCCTTTTAAAATTATTTTGATTTTCAAAATGAATTGAAAGAGAAAATACTTGAATCTTAATTCCAAAAATGCTCAATCTTGCTCATTTCCTTAGGGTGCTGGAGCTATTTGGAAAAATAACAATGGATCCTATTTTTGCAGTTTCATCAGTTTCCAAGGAATCTAACATTTACCACCACTATAATAAAAATCAACCCAGAAAATGGTCCACTTGGTTATAAGTTTAGTTACAGCTAACAGCTCCTACTGATGATACTGCTTACAAATTAATTGTCATATTTGTGCTGGCTTGAGGATATGGGGTAGGGGGTTCTTTTCCTTCATTGTCAAACCCAAACTACCATTTAAAATGTTGAAATTGTCAGAGGAGATTAGCTGGGGGTATGCTGGCTCGTGAGAGCCGGTTGTTACATATTCAGGAGTTTACCAAGCCATTTGTTAAACCGTTCAGAGTTTAAAATCAACCATGGTGACTGATTCTAGAATATAAATAAATAAACTAATTTCAGGTTGCAATGAGTGTTATAAATTAAAAAACAGAGGGGAGTGTGGCAGAGAAGGAACTGGAGGGTGCTTGTTTACACCAGGTGATCGATCCAGCAATGTGGCATATGAAAATTATATTGACTTTATCAATGACACTCAGGATTTCCAGTTTTTCTGTTACTGTGAGAACAAGTACCGACGTGGGCTGCATAAGGACTTCCCTTAAGTAGTTAACATTTATTGCAGTTATATGTGCAAGGCACTACATACTTTGTGAGTATTATCTCACTAAGCATCATAACACCTTTGTGAAGTAGGCACTATAATGGCTTCCACTCTGCGGAGAGAAAATTGAGAGTTCAAGGTGGAAAGTGATTTGCCAATGAGCCGCAGAGCCAGGCTCCCAATCTGGTGGCTTGGCTCCAGTGCCCACTCATGTAAGCATCATGCTGGAGACCCACTACATATTATTTGAAACACATGAAGAAGAAAAATGAAGTCACCCATAATTCCAGCTCCTAAAGAAGATCTGTATTGTTTATGGTTTTTTTTTATGTGTTTATCTGCCCATGGTCTCATTTTCTTTCTTCTAATAAACGGCATGGTTTTTCCAAGTTCACACTGTCCATGATCAAGTGTAAGAAAGTTTGAGAGGTTTGTATTGGAATGACTAATGGAAAGCTTTTCTGCACTGTTGCATCCCTACTGACTTATCTGTACACTCGTTGGCCAGCAATTTGCTTTACTTTTCTTAAGTATTATGGTGATATGCATACACAGTCATAATACATATGTTACCTGAGAACTTGGTTAATATTAAATACACACACACACACAATTTTTTGAAAGAGCTGGGTCAAAATCAATTCTAATTTTTCCAATCACAATCACAAGATTATTACAATAATATTTTCAAATAAGTATGTTGAAAAAGAGAAGGAAAAAGCAAACCTAATTTCTCTTTAATCAGAGTGTTTTAATTTTTTTCTATGATAAGATAATTTAATGGCCGAAAAGATTTTCTATATTTAGGAAGCTGGAATAACAAATGAGTGTGTGTGTGTGTGTGTGTGTGTGTGTGTGTGTGTGTGTGTTTCTGATGCTCATTAACCACAGGCAAATTAGTAGACACTAGGTTTAGTTAGTAAACTTCCTCTGCAAATTGGGGCATCTTGAACTTTCAAAAGGGCACTTCTTAAATCCGGGAAAGTGTTAGAAATGTTTCTGTTAATTATTTTTTTGTCAAATGCTTAGTTTAAAATGCTTTTTGATGGGTAAAGAATTTATAATGAAGTTAAAATTCATTGTGGAAAAGATATATGCTAATAACTGATCATGGACATTAACTAAATGAATGACATTAGCTATGACATATATTTTGAGGTTGTTAACCTGCATTGTAGCTTTTAATTTTTAAAATTTTGATTTTTAATTGGTTTTCACTTTTTTTTTTTTTACTCTGATTTTTTTTTTCTTGGAGCATCAGTCCTTGGTTTATGTGGAACAAGGCCTTGCTGTGTCGATGGGTGATTGGGCCTGGCTGGCCCCGCCCCTGGGATGATGTCTGATTGCTCCGTTGAGCTCCTGAGTGATCCATTCTTGAGTGACTTGTGACTTTGGTCTCTTTTGTGCTCATCACTAGTGTTTTCGATCCTTTTTAATTAAGATCTTTAATGAAGAGTATGCTTTAATGATATTATTTCTACAATGTGAGTTTATTATTTAATATTTTCAAACAAATGTGTTCAGTAGAGGTGAAAACAGAAAAACTAATTTTCCATAAGCAGAAATTTAATTTTTTCTTAACATAAGACAAAGCTAATGGTCCAAATATTTTTCTACCCTTGGATAAGTTAAAACAAGTCATAATCAGAGGATGCTGTGTGTGTGATCTGTGTTTATTAGTAACAAATTAGTAGACATTTTGTCTCTGGAAACTTCCAGTTTTATTTGATTAATGCATTCTAACTACAGTGGGCCTCATGGACTTTCAAAGGGAACATACTGATCTGAGAAATCATTAGAGATGCCCATGTAAACCTGTTGTATTTAGTTTGTCATATGCTTAGTTTAAAAGTACTTTTTCTGAGAGATAAAATGTCTTCCCTTTCTATCTCAGCTCTAATTGACATCAGCTGTAGTTAGTCTACGGCCGGGGCATATAAAGAAATTCAGGGACTACTGAAGTTCAAAGCCATGGACCAAAGCCTGCTCTGAGTTGCTTCCTCTGTAACAGGAGAAAAAAATGGCCAGGATTTGGGAGCACTTTACTCTTTGTAAGTGTAATGTAAGTTCATATAAGTCCAGTTTTGGACACATTGAGTGTTGAATCTTATCTCACGTTTCAGGCTCCAAATTAACCATTTGTTTAAACATCGGGGTATTTTAGGGGAAAACTTAAGTTTTAAGTTTTATTGAAGTCTCTCCTATTTAGTAATTCACTCCAACTGGATGTGTCTGACACAGGGTGCGTGATGAAGGGTGCGTGAATGAGTGTGTACTTTCTTGCTATTTTCTGTTGCAACATTGGAGAGGGGGCCACTCAGTGGCTGAGAGCTAAGACCAAAGACCAACAAGGCGAGATCGGAAACCCAGCTGTCCCACCTACTGCTGGTGCCAGTGCCCCGTCTGTAAAACATGGGTGATAGGAGTGCCTACCTCACACTCACAGGACTAAAGCACTCGGCTGGGGCTTGGCACATAACAAATATTCAAGTACTGAACTGGTAGCCATAATCCTGTTACCATATTTTTCTGTGTAAGCACCTATGAATCTACATTAAATGTTGACAGGAAACTGCTAAAAAAAAGTTTAAATTAACTAAAAGTGAGTTAGACATCAGACTGCTATCAGCCCCTCTTCTCCTTAAGCCAACTGGAGCCCTCTTCCCCCCCTACCCCCCTGCTATACCCCCGCTTCTGCCCATGTGGTGGAAGCGAAACAAGTTAAAAAGCTTTGCATTTGGAAACTGGAAAGCAGATGCGTAGAGCAGCGGCTGCCTCTGTTTGAATGCACATTGAAATCAGTTTTCTAATGCCGCCTTTATAAAGATGAGTTAAGCGATCCATTGACATATCATTATCACATTCTGAAGTTAAACAGCCACAGGACCTATGAACTCTCATCATGCAGTTAATTATTCCTGGATTTTTCTGTGCTCTTAAAACATATTTTATTTATTTAACCATCCCCTGGGAGCACTGGCTGCCTTTGTCCCCATGACAGGACCAGTGGTGTAAAACCTCTGCATCTGTCAGATTTCCCCATGTGCAGCATAATTGCCTGATTTCCATTTGAAAGTACAGCCCTGACATTACAACTACATAGACCCACCAATGATAACAATGACGTGCTGACACCTACAAGGGGACAGGGGTCCGGGGGGCATAATGCCAAATGCACACCCGCCTTCAGATGGACCAGGCCTGAATTTACAGCTGCAGTGAAGTGGTCCTGGGGAACAACACCACCAACAAAAAAGAATAAGTAAAGGAAATCAACAGATTAGCATCCGTGCAAGTCTGGTGGAGCCAGATGGCTCTGTGTGGAAATGGAGCTGCCCTGCTTTCTCCCCGTAACCCCGACCAGCAGACAGCAAGCCTGCTAAGAAGGGAGAGCAATGATCTCATTCCTCAGCCAGGCACAGACATGATTCGCCTTCTTTCTCTCACACACAACTCACACTGGAGGAAGTTGGAGAAGAAGAAAGGGTGAAAAAGAAGGGGTGGGGAGGTTGGGTTGTCACAAAGAATGAGCCAGTCATAGCCCAGCGTGAGGGTGAGATGCCAGCCCCTGGCCAGGCCCAAACATTCGAAAACAGGACTCTGATGTCTACAAAGGAAGGAGAAAGGGGAGGCAAAGGACCCCTGACAGATCCTTACCCCTCTGCTTGCGGCCATGAGCTCTACCTCCAGAGGCTTGGTGTGTGAGAGGTTGAGAGGTGGGGCAGCACCAGCTGAAGGCACCATGGGATGAAGCTCTGGACTCCGCTGGGGAAGGATGGTGGACAGTTTTTAAGTTCTTACTAATGAAAATTTCCATCTCTCTTCACGGGCTGGAGGCCTGTGAGTTTGTAATGGTCTGGCCTGCTAGACCAGGTCAGAAGCCAGACCATCCATCTGCTTAGATCTGAGTCTGCCCTGCCCCTGGGGTGGAGGGAGCTGAGGGGCTTGGAGCCAGACAGGGTCCCGGGTAAAATGAATGTAACCAGGTGTTGGTGGAGGTAGATGCCTCTCCTGGAAGGTCCTAAGGCTGGAGCAGGGCTCAGCCTGGAGTCATCCTGCCTTCCCAGCTGAGCAAGGCATTCACTTCTCATAAACAAGTCTGTTATCTGGAAAGACAGCCAGAGGCCTGGCTGATGGTCACCAGGCAGACACCAGAGGCTGGAGTTAGAGCACTGGCAGAGGCTGCAGAGGGGCAGATGTCCTAAGAGCTACTCTGCACGCTCAGTGGATGTTCACACACTCAGGGGCTCCGGAGGGCTCCAACCTGGAGAAGTGCATCCAAGAGAGAACGCTCCCCTGGGAGCCGCAGGGGGTCACAGAGCACACCAGCAGCCTGCCTGGGTTCCCTGGGCACCTGAAGTTGGTCTCTACAGTGTTTGTTCCAGAATAAATAGTAGGCTCCAGGGGACACCAAATGCAAGATGAAGCCATCCGTTTACATGGGAAATGATTATTTCAATCATAATAAACATTGAACAAAATCCTCTCATTTTCAACCAGGGATAGGGCACCTGCTTCACAAGGTCTGGCAGTCTCAGCACAGCTGCCAGCTGGGAGCCGAGGCCTCAGGTTCCTGCTCTTCTCCTTCCACTTCACCAAACAACTGCTTTGCTCTTCATCTCATGGGCAATGCTACCGCCTTACAGAGTTCATAGTCCTGGATTGGGTTCTTGCTCATAACTGAGCTGAAGGACTTGGAAGGAAAGCACAAGGGAAGTAAATAAGAATTATCTTTATCTTTTCTTGCCCCTAATTTAGCAGGGAGACCACTTAATAGCAATATTTTAAAAAATGAAAAGTACTGGCATTTAAAGATGCTTACGAAGTGTGGGTAACTCTTTTAAGTGCTTTGTATATATTTCATATAATCCTCATGACACCCCTATGAAGCAGGTCCTCTGATCATTCCCATTTTACAAAGGGGACATTGAGGCACAGAGATGTTAAACAACTTTTCCAAACTCACACACCTGGTAGATGCTAGAACCAGGATTCAAACCTGCTTCTACCTGGCTCCAGGGTCCATACCTTCGGGCTATCCTGTCCTTTTTGATGTTGTAATAACATAAACAGCACATGTCCAGTCTAAGCTATTCACCGGTACCAGTGGCGTGATCTCAGGCCACCAAATCTCCCTGAGTTTCTGTTTCCTCATCTGTCAAGTATCTGGAAGAACTGTCTTATTACTAGGTTGTTGTCAGGAACAGAAATAACGTGTAACATGTGCGCAAGGCCAGCGCCTAGCATGTGGCGGATGGTCAACAAATGTTAGTCATTACTATTATTGTATCACATTCATCTTTAGGCTCTTGTATTTTAATGACCCCATTAAAATACACTCACACACACACACACACACACACACACACACACACACACACACACACACACAGACAAAAACAGAAAACAAACAAAAAACACACCTGTGGGGTAAGTGAGGCAGCTGCCACTAACCCATTTTATAGTGGCTGAAACTAAGATACCAAGCCATCAGGTGGTGCAGTTTGGACAAAACCGTACCTCTTGACTCAGCACTTTTTGCTCAGTCTAATCTGGAGACTGTAGCCCTGTGAAACTATGGGCCACACCTGCCTATTTTTAGAGACAAGACACAGGTGCTATCTAGAAGAATGAATCAAGTTATTCAACTCTCATCACCTTTCCTTCACCTCCTGCCCCTGGAATTGGCTGGGGACAGAGTCAGGTCCAGCCCATGCCCTCCTCGGAAGAGCTGAAAGTTAATGCCTCTGGAGAAAAGTAAGGACCTAATAAGCATGAATCACAAAATTTTGTGTGCCCTTAAGATTTTCTTTATTACCCAGGTACCAATATATATACATACATATATCTTTCACAGACAGTAAGTACAGCTGCACAGTCCATAGGTCACCGCACTGCAGCCCTCTCCCCACGCCGCACACCTCAGAGAACATTTCCAACCCTCTCCATTCCATGGCAGGTGATCCCACGCCTGCCGCGGGAAGCAGTGCAGGAGCGTTCTGTGCCGTCAAGGAAGCCCGCCAAGGGCCCTGGGCGTCTGGCTGTGCTCTGCCTTGATTCCCTCTCTCCTAACTCTGCCCTTCCTGTGATTTTCACATTTTCTCCCCCACTTTACTTTCAGGACATCTCTGGGGAGTGCAGTTTTTGTTCTATTGCTTCATGCAATTTCTAAGGCTGGGAATGAAAATTATTTCCTGGCTGAGTGCCTTTCCCATCCAGGCTGTGTTGTGGGACGATTCATAAACTGGGGGTCTGGGTCTCCTTCCTCCCCTCTCCCTAATCCCAGCATCATTTAAAACAAGGCACTGCATGGAATGAGCTCCAAGGCCCAAGGTCAGGGTGTCCTTTGAAGGTGGCCACTGGGGCTTTTGCTCAGAGGCAGGGATTCAGTGGAGCCACAGTGATGGGAGCTGAAAGGCATTCACTCCTGTTGGAAGAAAACAGAAACAACCCCACAGCCAAACTTCTGACCTATGATAACAATCAAGACCCAAAGTCTCAAAGTTGGCTTTGACCTGAGACTATAAAAGCACATTTTCCAAACTTGTCATGATTGTGTTTCATTTCTAGACTTTTATTCTCAAAGGGACAGTGAGGAAGAGATGCAGCTTAAGAAGTTTTGAGCTGAGGAATGAAAAGAAGTTACTTTGTTACCATAAACCTGAGTAGGGGGAAAATTAAATCAAGGTGTTCCCTTCCCCTCTGTTACAACAGAGCACAGACCCCAGAGGGCAGAGTGTCATTAACAAAGGGATGTGTCTCTGTCTGATCTGAAGATGGTTCTCTCTCAGCTGCCTCCACAGAGTCCTGTCCAGACGCTGGACTCCTTTCAGGCATCCATTCCTCAGAATCTGAAACAAGACAGACGGGTGAGTGAATCAGTCAAGCCTCAGGCTGGTCTTTGCATCAGGGGTGTCTGCCTAAGCCAGGCCCCAGAAAACACGGTGTGGGCACCAGAGGCTTTCTTTCCCACCTCCTGGGCAGGAGCCCATCTTCACAGCCCAGGCCAAAGAGGTGCATACAGGCCTCAGCCGTGTTGCCACATTATTTTTTTTTCATTCCACACTGTGACATCTTGTTGGTCACATACCAAATCTTTCCCTGTCCGTAACTCACATACGAGCACCGAGCATCCAGACTTGCTGCTCTGCGACTGTCCACAGGGGTGGGAGCCTTTTTCTGCCAAGGGCCATTTGGATATTTATACCATCATCCCCAGGCTATACACAACGATCAACTTAAAAATCACCCTGCTGTATTTGGCCAAACATTTAACCACCCTTATTGCTTTGGCAGGGCCAGACTACATGATTTTGCAGGCCTTATACCACCCTCAAGCCAGACTTTCCCCACCCCTGAAGGGGTCTGCACATCAACAGCACAGAGGCAAATGCTCATACCCAGCATGGCCACTGCTCCTTATTACCAGCTCTGGGCCTCATTTGTCCTCATCTGAAAAGTGGGGCCATAACGATTATACCTGCCTCCCCGGGTCACTGGGATAATTAAATTAGATGATGTATATAAAGTGATTAGCACAGTGCCCCACATAGAGTACAACTCAAAGATGCCTGTTCTTAATTCTAAGTATGGAAAGATGACCCGGGAGAAAGCACTGGAAAAGCCCCTGGCTCTGTGAGGCACAGCGAGGAGGGAGGGAGAGGACTCAGAGAAGGAGTGAAACACTGTCTCCACCTCCTGCTCCCCCTGCAGTTTCATTTGGAAAGGTCAGCATCTAAGATTTTAAAGTCATATAGCATTCCCTCTTCTTTGTTTTACACTAACCATTGTTCCAGAGACATTCAAGTTCAGAGAGGCTCCCATGTTATATTTGAGGCTCCAGTGTCCTAGACATCAGGAAATGCAAGAGGGGCTTCTATCTTTAGCCTCTGGATTAACTTTGTCTTAAGATAAAAAAGCAAAGGGTAGTTTCCATCACAATTAGACTGAGACAAAGCTCAATGTGCTAATGTACTAGGCACTAATGAACGTAAGTGATGATATACATGTAGAAACCTCTCCCTAGTCTCTTTCCAGTCTCAGGCCCAGGAGGAGGTGAAAATTTGGGAAAGGACCTTCTAGAAAAGAAGAGGGCAGTTCCTGGGACACCTAGAACCATGTCACTGGTGCAACTCCAGGAAATGATTCATATGGCATATTTAGCTCATGCATAAATTGGGGCTAATCTGATAAGGAGTCAAGGTTCAAGTGTGACATTTTTATAGGATATGACCAAACTAGAACTGGCCTAGTGGAGATGTCCTTAGCTACACATTCACTATACCACAGCCTCCCCTCACTTCTGTCATTGAAAGACGGAATTGTGTTCAGCAATGTCTTTGAAAATTATTAATTTTTCAGGTATGGGGTTTTATTTATTTATTTTTTTGCTAATTGTCTACTAGTTTTATTACTTCAAACACTTTATTCCTTTCACTTGAAATTACAGGGTTTATTATGGTACTGTTTTTCTTTGAGATGTAAACAATATTATAATTTTAAAAGGAATTAAATTTTCAAACATGGAAACAGGCAAGATAAATGATAAGGACAGAGTGTTTGAAAAGTTTGAGATCAGTTTGGTTTTGGTATCATTGTAAAAAAAGAAAAAAAGGAGTTCATTGCAGATAGAAATGTAATTTTTTTTTTATTGAGAAGATATAGCTGTCTGCCTCCAGGTCTATAAATGTTCATCAATACTCCATCCAACATCTCTCTGTGCCTCAGTTTCTCCAGATGTAAAAGACTAAATAATACATCTATCTCCCACTCAACTCACAGAACTGTTAAAAGGACATATGAGAGAAAATATCCACAAAATAATACTATGATCACAGAATTTATTTGTTTTGCGTCTTTGTAATTTTACCAAATGTTGAGGGTTACCCTAATGAAAATAAAAACAACCAGAAGGGGTTGGAGTTCTTAAGAAAAAAAGGAGGAAATATAGCAAAGAAAACTTTGCCTTCACCTGTCAACACTCAGGGTCTGAGTACAATGTGTGCCCACTGCCAGACAGCACCATGATTTCTTTGTAACCAAGATGAGTAATCTATTTTCTGGCTTAACCTCACACAAGGAATTCTAGAAGTAAACTCAACACTAGAAAATAACATTTTTCATATCTCTTAGTCTCCCCTTTATTCAACACTTTCTGTTTTGTTTTGTTTTGTTTTTTCCCTTCTAATTTATCTTCTCAAAAGTTTTCCACTGAGCTTCCCTTTACTGGTTTATTTCTCTCACTTCCACAGCATATTTCTCTCTCTTCTAACCTGGCCATTTTTCATTTTTCTTGTTTGTACCTTCTCCATTTCTACTCCCATTTTTCTTACATTTCTATTAAACTAATTTTCCTCTTTCCTTTTCACTCCTTGAGGAAAATTTTCCTGGTCAACAGGGAGAAAAAGATGACGTGCTAGGCTTGTGTTGGGACGAGAACTGAGAGGGCGTGTTGAAGCTGGACAGGCCAAGGATGACTCCATAAGTGCGAGTCAGTGCCGCCTGACAATTCAAAGCAGACTTGGTCAGCCCAGACTTGCAAGACTCTCTTGAAATTTCTACCCGTATATATTTGACATTTTAACCCCAATCTAATTCCACAATACAGATGGTGGAAGAATTTCTTTGTTTACTTGAAATGAATTCTCATACATCATCAGTTGCTCCCACAAGATCATTGTAAGAAAAAAGTATATATGTATACACATTGGTCACCACCCTCTAAGATTGCCTATTAGTGCCATCTTTTTCCTATACTAAATGCTCATTGTGCACATTGGGAAATGTTGCCTTCTGGTTAATTAAGTTTTATGATTCATTGAGAATTACAATGTACATCATCCATAGATTACTGATATCTAGACATCTGGAATAATCTAAATACCAAAGCTAAATTGAACAAGATTAACCATTCTTTGAAAGTTCTCACGGAATAGCAGGGTCCTTGCAGGTATGTTGTAAATGTGCAGAAGTGAAAGGTAACTGGGTTTCCATTTGTTGCGATGTCACTGTGGCTTTTGATATGTGACAGCACAAGTTGCATGGGAAATGAGTGTACCATGTGAAGCACCATATGTACCATGGTACCATATGTACCATGTGAAGAACATACGTCTTTTTAAAAGGTCTCTTCTCTGTTTTGAAATATGTTTATATGTTCAAAAGAAAGTCATGACCTGTCAAGTTACAGAACACTGTATATGTGACAATCCCAATTTTATAAGAAAAAGTATATATGTATACACATGCACATGCATAGACACATATACAAGTCTGGGAAGATAGGCACCAAAATTTTGATAGTAGTCTTTCTGATGGAATTACTGATGCTTTTTCTGTCTTCTTTTGGTTTACCTGTACTTTCTTGCTTAAAAATATAATATTTAAATATTCCCTCTATGATATAAATGAACGAACAAATAAGCCTTCTTTAGTTGAACAAACTAACACAGCCTAGTAAAGAATTAATAGCACCACAGAAACCCATTTCAATATAAAATAAAATTGATTAAATTAAAAGAATGGTTGCAAAAGAAATCTTTTTCTCTATGGAAAACAACCATCACATGAGTCATGTTCTCCTATAGCAGTGGTCGGCAAACTCATTAGTCAACAGAGCCAAATATCAACAGTACTTCTTCAAAATAGACTCGCCCAGGCCGAAAACTGACTTCTGCGCATGGGCCACAAAGTTTCAATCGCACTGTACGTGCGCGCCTGCAGGTGGTATTTTGTGGAAAAGCCACACGCAAGGGGCCCAAAAGCCGCATGTGGCTCGCGAGCCGCAGTTTGCCGACCACGGAATAGCAGTGTCCTTGCAGGTATGGACCTATAGGAACTTGGGGTGCAGGAGTGATAGCAATATGAAGTTTCAGGAAATGCTATTATTTTTAGGAATGTGGGTGGAATTTGGGTCATTGCCCAGTTGTTACCGGCAAGGCTCTGTGGGTCATAAAGTATATGATTTGGGGTTATAATAAGGGATTCTTACATTGGCAATTAAAATAATTTCTTATGAATTCTGTACCTTTTTCTAAACTCCTAGAGAGAATAGATATGGGAAACCACATTTTGGTTTCAATATGACTCTCCATCATATTGGGTGGGGGTTGGCTTGAGCCTGAAGTCAGACCTTCAGCTGAGTTGTCTCAGTTGTCTAGGCTTTGCCCCTCCCGGTACTTCCCAGCATGGGCCTGTGGTTGGACGTCGTGTCCCTCTGTACCTCTCAGCCTGGCCCCCTCCTGGCCTTTACTCTGTTTGCTCTCCATGTGTGCTGAACACCCCCTGTCCTTTCACTTGGTTCTGTCTGGGTTAATTTTACAATAAATCCACCTGCTCTGGGGAAAGGGCAAAGTTGACCATACAAGAGGTGTGAACAGAGAAAGGAGCCATGGATTCTAGAAGTGATATTTTTGGAGGAAAACTCCACCAGCAGGAGAATTTTATCCTAGAAATAAAAAGGGTGCAATGGATTCCCCAGCTTTCAGGAGGGGTTGCCATTCTAGAATCACCCACCCCCTTGCCTCCTATGTCTACCCACAGGCAAAAGAGGCCACACCCTGGAGGACTCGTTCTCCAGCACTCAGAAGCCCCTGCATTCTCTAGAGATCACAGAGGCCACATCCTTGTTCCTGCGTCACCTGCACCTTCTCCTAAAGGTTTTCCATGTCTTTGGGGTCTATCCAGCATCACCTGTGCTCGAAGCTGGCCCTGTAGCACCTTGCACTAGGCTGAAGTCCTGACTTCCATGTGCATCTCCTGCCTGCTGATCTAAAGCCCCTTTGTGCAGCAGATCATTTTTATTTTTTTTAAATCTTCACCCGAGGGTATTTTTTAAATTGATTTTTAGAAAGAGGGGAAGGGAGAAAAAGAGAGAGAGAAACATCAATTGGTTGCCTCCCATATGAGCCCTGACTGGGGATCAAACCTGCAACCTAGGAATGGCCCTGACCAGAAATCTAACCACATGTTGGTGTACGGGATGACGCTTAACCAACTGAGCCACTCAGGCAGGGCTCATTTTTATTATTTTAAACCCCTGTAGTACCTCTTACAGTTTTGTGCCAAGACTCATGGATTTGTTAAGTGAATGAATTCTCAACAATAGGGTCCCTAAGTGATTAAGCGGCTGTCGTTCCTGACATGTCTTCTGCACTTTACAGTTTTCAGATGACATGTAATATCTCATCCAGTTCTCAAAGGTACCCCAGAAAGCAGGCTGTTGAAACGCTGAGACTAGGGGCCCAGCCCTAGTCTATGACCTCAGCCCTCAGAATAGAGAATTAAAGCATCTATAGAACATTGCTGTGTTAACAGCTCAACTCCTAGAAAGACTGAGGTTAAAAACAGCTCTGCCATTCATCAGCCCCAAGCAGAAAAGGTCAGGAGGAGTTAACAGCCACACTTACAAAGGCCTCAGGAAGGCTGTTGAAATGCTGAGACTAGAGGCCCAGGCTCCAAGCCAGCTGGACCCAGGTCACCAGACATGTCTGGGGAAAGCGCTTGTATTGTCAAGACCCTGCAAAGTGAGGGGCAAGGACCTGGCAGTAAGTGACCACAAGTGCATCCAAGAATCACCCATCAGGGGGACTACAAATTGTGGGGAAGTTCTTCCTGTTGAGAAAATAGAGTCTAATTTGGAGGAATCGGCAGCCCCCTCTCCCCCAGCAGGCAGGCTGCGAACCCCTAACCTCAGTCAGCAGAGGGACCCTCCCCACTAATACCCACCAGAGGAACAATTGGAAGTTGGTGAAGAAGGCCTCCAAACTGACTTCACCTGCCGTGAACCCAGCAAGTGGACACCCTGGGCCTATGATTTATAAGGAGGGGTCACTAACAGAGAGGGGCCAGGGCTACCTGCCTAAGTGCTCTATGAAGGTCAGCCTGGAACCCATTTCTATAATCGCTGGGGAAATCCATTAGGAGACAAGTAGAAGCAAGCTGGAAGTTGAAAAAGACACTAACAGGGGTCTGGCAGATGCCGGGAGAGCCTGCCAGCAGGGACAGCTGGAAGGCCAATTTTTAAGTCACTGCTGAAAGGTGGTTGCTCAAATATCCAAGTCAACACACTGATTTCACTCTGGCTCAATACTCCCCTTTAATTGCACTGGGGAGTTTCTCCACAGAGATGATCTAACACCCAGATACAAAGTTCAGTGAAAGAAAGGCGTGTTACTGAAGTGCAAATGAGGCCCTGGGTGCAGCCTGCGGCCTGGGTCCCACTGGAGCTTTTCCGATTGCCCCAGCTGATGGGCGGACATTGGATGGGCCTCCTTTTGAGAGAAAGCTGAAGGAAGGGGTGAGCATCCCATCTCAGCTGGCCCTCGAGAGGGGTCCAGGTGGCGTGCTCCTGCCGCACCGCAGCTGCGTGTGCTGCCACGACCCTGAGACCTCACAGGAGCAAGAGTCCTCACAGGGGAGCAAGGCTGATTCCCACACCAGGGAGCCAAGTCAGATGAAAATGCCCCTGGAGAGCGGTCATAAGTTTGTCAACCAGGTAATATACCCTGTGAGTTTTGTGGCAGACGTGATCAATGAGTTGAGCCTGGAATGTTTTCCCGACTGCCTAGTGCCTGGGAAACAGGCAGATCTCTAAGGTAGAAGGATCTAACAGCCATTTAATTTGGGAGCCCTGACAGGTTTGGGCTACTGGTGGAAACACTTTCCCATAATGACGTCCACGTGGGGGCCAGGCGGAATGGCCCTGGGGCTACAGGTGAGAGTGGGGGCTTCTGCAGTGACCCTGGCAGCCTTCACCTACCTCCTAGCTAAGTATGACATTATGAGACCTAGCCAAACCCCATGAGAACTGGGACCTAAACCTCAATGAAAGGCCAGGCGCTGAGAGCAGGTGGTACAAAACCGTCAAGGCTAAAATCTGTGTCTGCTGCCAACCATTAGAGATAAGGAAGAAGCCTGTGTTGGGTTAAATTCAAAATCAAATTACCTGGGGAAGTTGTTAAAAGCAGTTCTGACTCGGTAGGTCTGGGTTTGGATAGCTAACGTGAGGCCCAGTGGCGCACTGGCTTGGTTCTCATTTCTCCAAGCCTCTGGCTCATGTTGCACTTTCTATCAGTCCCTACAGTGTGTCAGCTATTCCATATTAATACATCTGCCAGCCACACCCAATAATCAGAAATCTGTTCAAATGGGGCCCAGAGGATCTGAGAGAAGCATGGCTGGGCCACTGTGAAGCCAAGCAGTCCAAGTGCAGCAGCATCCCACTTGGGGTAAACAAAATCATTTGGGCCTGTTACTCAGAGGGCTCACATGGACATGGTCTGCCCCACACAAACAAGCCTAAAGATCAAGTCTTATTTCTCCCGCTTATGAGTTGTGGGCTATTATATAAATTACTAGAGGCCTGGTGCACAAAAATTTGTGCACTCGGGACGGAGGGCAGGGTCCCTCAGCCTGGCCTGTGCCCTCTCGCAGTCTGGGACCCCTCGGGAGATAACGACCTGCTGGCTTAGGCCTGCTCCCGGGTGGCAGAGAGCAGGCCCAGTCCCTAGGTGCAGCCCCTGGTCGGGCTCAGAGCAGGGCCAATTGGGGAGTTGGGGCGCCGGCCCCTGTCATGCACAGAGCAGGGCAGATCGGGAGGTTGCAATGCCACCCCCAGTCACATTCAGGGTAGGGCCGATTCGGGGGTTGGGGCACCGCCCCCATCACACTCAAGGCAGGGTTGATGGGGAGGTTGCGGCGCCACCCCTTGTCACGCACAGAGCAGGGCCAATCAGGGGGTTGGGGCTCTGCCCCCTGTCATGCACAGAGCAGGGCCCATCGGGGGTTGGGGAGCTCCCCCCTCTCACGCACAGAGCAGGGCCAATCAGGGGGTTGAGGAGCTAACCCCTGTCATTCACAGAGTAGGGCTGATAGGGGAGTTGGGGCACCGCCCCTATCACACACAGAGCAGGGTGGATCAGGGGGTTGGGGCGCTGCACCCTGTCACACTCAGGGCAGGGCCGATGGGGAGGTTATGGCTCTACCCCATCACACACAGAGCAGGGCCCGTGGGGGGGGGGGGGGGCGGAGGTTGGTGTGCCGCACCCTGTCACACACAGAGCCACAGGGCAATCAGGGGGTTGGGGACCTCCCCCCTATCAGGCACAGAGCAGGGTTGATCAGGGGGTTGGGGCGCCTTCCCCTGTCACGAACAGAGCAGGGTGGATAGGGAGGTTGTGGCCCCGCCCCCTGTCACACACAGAGCTGCAGGGCGATCAGGGGGTTTGGGCACTGCCCCCTGTCACGCTGATCCCGGTGCCGGGAGGCCTCGAGGCTCCGCTGATCCCGGGGCTGGGAGGCATATTACCCTTTTACTATATAGGATGGAGGCGTGGTGCATGGGTGGGGGCCGGCTGGTTTGCCCTGAAGGGTGTCCTGGATCGGGGTGGGGGTCCCGCTTGGGTGCCTGGCCAGCCTGGGTGGGGGGCTGATGGCTGTTTGCAGCTGGTCACACACCCTTCAGGGTGGGGGTCCCCACTGGGGTGCTTGGCCAGTCTGGGTGAGGGGCAGAGGGCTGTTTTCAGGCTGGCAGGTGACAGAAGCTCCCAACCGCTCCTTTTTTTCTTTTTCTTTTTATTCTGGGCCAGCTTTAGCTCTGAGGCTTGGCTCCAGCTCTGAGGCCTCAGCTGCTGAAAGCAGGTATCTGGTTAGTTTGGGTTCTATAATCGAAACACTGTTTCAACTCCAGCTCTGAGATTCTGGCTGGCTGAAAGCAGGTTTCTGGGGTTTTGTTTAGCTTCTATATTTGTAACAATGTTTCAAACTGAAAGCTCAGAGGCCGGCAGCGGCAGGCGGAGAATGTTGGAGTCCTCCATCACTGAAGCAAGCAAGCCTCATGTTCGCTTCAAGCTGTCTGGCTGCCGGCCGCCATCTTGGCTGGCAGTTAATTTGCATATCGCCCTGATTAGCCAATGGGAAGGGTAGCAGCGGTACGGCTAATTACCATGTTTCTCTTTTATTAGATAGGTTATGACCTTTCAGAATTTCTAGTTTCTTACCAGTGTTCTGAGAATAGCCATGGGACTAATTCCATACTGTAATAGCACTGACAGCTATTGGAGCTTGAGCACTCTCAGAAGCATGCAACTGTAGGAAGTGCCTCTGGGTAAGGGCACAAAGTCCACTTCGAGCTTCCCAGAATCCAAGGATCCACCTGTCTCCAGATCAGGAGGAGGAAAGCTGTGCTTGGTCTCCTCTCACCAGAACTGAACAGAAGGGTGCTGATCATTCCCTCAACCTCAGGCACTGGGATCAAACTAGAGAGAAGTCTTCAGGCATCTGGGCAATGCCCAATGCCAAGGGCTCAAGTGACACTCAATCTAAGAGACATTGTCTAATAAAAGTAACAATAGCTAACTCTTCAGTATATGAATCATTAAACTGTTCTAATTCTTCACATGAATTATCCATTGTCTTATGACATTTTCTCAGTGACCACGGATGGTTTTTGAAAAATCCCTGGGACACTGTACTCTGTCACAGACATACCCTGCGACCTTGTCTCAAAGCTTCACTCCATTTGGGTTGTTTAAGTGGGGTTTCCCTAAAGGGAGAGGGTGGCTGGGGCTGCACAACCCAGAAGGGAGAGGTGTGGGGGTGCTGCTGCTACAGGGACTCATTATGCAGGCCCTCCCTGGCCCTTCATCATTTCCTGTGACCCACCCTCAAAACCCAGCTGTGCCCGAGCATGGCTCCCGAGGGAGCCAAGTGGCTCACCAGGGCAGCTGAGAGCAGCTTGAATTGGGAGAAACCTCCCCGCCCTCCCACCTTCAAGGACAAAGTGCGGAGGGGGATCACGGGGCCAACTCTCTGTGGCAGTGCCAGGGATCTGGGTCCTCTATGAAGCACCATAGGGTGGCAAGGCGAGAGGTCGCCCACACTTCTCATTAGGAGGCCCGCACTGCGGGCAGTGTGCACAGTAACTTCATTTAGTGGGGGCGTGGAGACTATTAGTTTTTCTGAGCATTAGAGATACTCAGAGGGGCCTCCCTGGGACAGTTGGGGTGGGGAGGTGAGTGGGTGGGAAAGCATTAAAAAACTTATTCAAAATGCAGTAAGCAGCTAGTCCAAGGCTTCCGGCCCAGGACCCCAAACTCCGCCCGAGCTGTGCCCTTCTGGCTCTTTCTGTCTCCCAGGAGCCGCACTCTGAGCCCGCAGCCCTCTCCACGCGCAGCACAGCGCTGGGGCTTCGCGGCTGCTCTGGCACTCACCATGGCCTGCGTCTCTGGGCCGGAGCGGCTGCTGGCTGTCTGTGTACCTCATGACCCCTGTGACCACCACAGTTTCGCTGTCTTGACTTTCTTGAGCACTAGCTCCTGCCAAAAAGCATGAGGAGAAGGAAAAGTGAGAACACACGTGCGAGCAGCCTTCCCTAGCGGTGCCTCTGACATGAGCAGCCCCTGGGATTCGCTCAGGTGCCCATCGCGAAGGACTGGACAGACAGGAGCGTCCACTGGGCGACATCACTGCTGGGGAGGCCACAAGACATTAGTGTGTTTAATGCATTCACCACCTGGAAGAAGGAGGAGCAAGTCCCTGCTTTGGAGAGCAAAAGGGGGAAAGGAAAAAGGCTTGGGGAAGAGCTCTCCTGGACGCCATCCTTTCTTGTTCCTGTTGCCTCCTGGGTATCCTCTGTCAGGGGCAAGGCGGGTTGAGAGGGGGAAGGCGCTGCTGAGGCGCCTGCCACCTCCTGCTGGTCTACCGCTCTCAGCACGGGGTGCGCATTCAAATCTCCTCAAGTCCATCTTGTTGTGTCCCTCCCAGGCCTCCCTGAATCGCCTGAAAAGCCAGTGTGTGTGTGTGCGCCGTGGGAGCCAATCTGAGAAGGAGGCGCCCTTGGGAAGCGCATTGCATGCATCTTAGTGCTTCTGCATCCCCTCCTCCGTCACCTGCTTTGAGAAACTCCGCCCCTGCTGGTTAGTGGGGTCACATTCCGGAGCCTCTGACATTTAGGAAGCAGTGTCAGCCAGGGTCTGCTGCCCTTCTAGCTCCTGCCGGAACCTCCCAGGCTGCACTCCAGTGGGGACAGGAGGGCAGGCACCCCTGCCCCAGAGCCTGGAGGCTGAGGCTGCCTGCGGAAATCCTAGGCCGATGAGGAAAGGGCGAGGGAAATGCACAGAAGCACAAAAAGAAAGCTGAGACCTCCACTCTGGGTTCCACACACTAGGTTGTGCCATTTCTCTTTGGAGGTACTAGTACCTGGCCAAGGGGATCAGGCCGGGGCGGGGGTGGGGGGACGCTGGTGTCAGCCCAGAGGAAGGGGTGACTCTCTATTATAAGCCGTGCCTGGGGGCTACCTACTTCCCAGTTTGCACAGAGACACTGTTTGCGTCTGAGAGAGGCGACCTCTCCCTCTCTGCCCCCGCCCCCACTCCCCTGTTTCTCAGGGTCCATACTGAGATCTTCAGTTGAGGCACCATTACAAGTTTTCTACTTGGTTATTTTTCTTTTCTTTGGTTTTTCCAGCTCAGAACTGAAAGCAGGCTAGATTCTACTGACCCAGACCTAGAATCCCGTTTTTCAAACTGGAAAGTTTAGGAACCCCTGCAGTGGGAATGGGAGAAAGTAGTGCCAGGTTTGAGCGAGGCACGCCTTCTGAGCAAGGTTCTTTCTGGTCCTGGTGCTAAAGCCTTCAGCTCTGTCTTCTTCTCTCCCACGAGGAGGGGGCAAAACACCCCACCCCCTTCACTTTGTCTGCTTCTGATAACCAAGAAAAAATAGAAAAAATGGTTGTTTATCCCCCTCTAGCAACCCTTTGTATTGTGGGGAGGATATGGAGGAGGAAGAAGATGAGGTTGGTGGGCAAGGCCCCTAGAGCCTAGAAATCTGGAGACCAAAAGCTCGCATAGCAGTCAGGGCGGCTCCTGACTTTCATTAGCCAGCTATTTCTAGTTTTTAGTTTAGATTTATCTCAGTGTCTCCATCAGTAAAATGTGGCCCAAACCAATAGCAGCTCACAAGGCCACTAAAGTGAGCTGGTATTAGAATAAAAGCTCTGTGAAAACAATTTTAAAATTCCTTCAAATACCCATCTGTTTGTTGGTATTACCCCAATTATAAGAATAATAGCCATATTTCATGTCCCAAAGACACATCCTGCATACATTAACTATGTAAATGAGAAACCACTGGATTTAGAAATTGTTCTTTGCAGGACCCTGGAGCAGCTAAAGATTAGTTTCTGTCCAAATAAATCCATGTTGTTCTCCAGTTTGGTTCAGCAGTTCATGATGGTCTGCCTCCTGCTACTGGGTTTCCCTTCCTGTCAGTGTGTCCCAGCATTAACCTGGATCCTTGTTAAGGGGCCCTGACCACCTGGGGTGGATGGGATCCACCTTGCAGCTGAAGGAGACCCTTGTTGAATTGCATGTGCTGCTTTTTCTGAGCACAATGAGCCAAACAGTGATCTCTGGTCCAGCTTAGCACTAGGTGGTTTAAACCCAAACTCATTCTTTTGTCATTCCTGGAGCTGGGTGAGTCACGGATTTTGTCCTTCTTCCCAGTTTTGGAAGCCAGTTTTGGAAGCCAGCAGAAAATGAGGAAGGCGAAAGGTTCCAGTGTGTGAGGAAAGCCTGTTCCCGAGCCCCCAAGGCTGAGGGGCAGAGGCAGGCTCTGGAACCCGCCCAGCCGCAGGAGAGGCTCATGGGAAAAGCTCATTTCTAGGACAGGGAAGAACCTTGAAAACAAATGTGTGAGAGACCCTTAGACTGTCTACCAGCTTGGCTCAAGGAATGGCATAACATCCAGGCTGCTAGGGAAGAGCGTTCAGGGCAAAATGGCTGCATTGATTCTCCGGAGCTGTTACCGAATGGAAGGTAACAGCTTGGTTGTGGTGAGGGATGATACCCACGCTGACCCTGCAAACCGAAGGACCACGCTAAACATGTCTGCCATGGTCAGTGGGAAAATATTCACACCCATAATGAGGCTTCTCTTCTTGGCTTACCTTTGTGCACAAGCAGAGTTTGAGGTCTCCCCATGATCTCATCCTCTGAGGCATTCAAGTTCTGGATCAGAAAGTATGTGGTCATTTTCCCTTTTCCTTTCACTTGGATTTCACCTCTCTTAATTATTTCAAACCCTTGGTTTTCCAGGGCTCTGTACAGAGGGAAAATAAATGCACCAGATATCAAAGATCACAGACAGGTCTGTAACGGGAGAGTTGGCTGCAATGGGACGGATAATGAGAGAGGAGATGTCTGAGGCTCAGGCACAGCGGAAGCGTGCCTGACACATCAGTAGGGCCTGCTAAAGGTGGCAAAGAGGCAGGAGGCGGGAGGAGGGAGGCATGAGCTCAGACACCTGAACAGGGTGCCGAAGGGAGAGGGAGAGCACAGGGGTCCCACCAAAACGCTGTGACCTGATCACCACCTCTCCTCCCTCTAGCACCAAGCTCAGACCCGCAGCCCTCACACCTCTACAGCCACATCCCAATGCCTGTGTGTGCACCATCTCTGCATGGTTCTGAAACAAGGGGCCCCTAGGAGATCAGCCCTCTTCTCTCCACCTTCTCCAAGTCCCCGATATACCCCCAAGGTGTCATCATGCTCATCCTAACTACCCAAGCTACTCCTTGATTTCTGACTGCCAAGGAGCCCAGGAAGAGGATAAAAAGGGGACCATGAAAAGAGACAGAGTTATGGAAAAACTATAAAATGTTTATTTATTAACTGGCCGTTGAGAGATGTTGGAGGAGAACCACAGAACAGTGCAAACTAGAAATGTTTCCAATTCATGGTCAGTTGCCTCAGCCAGGTCTCAGCACTCATCAACCTTCCCTTGTCCTGGACCAGTTTCATGGAGGTTTCAGACATTCACCACACTCCTCAATTTCCCTCATTTGGCACCTTCTCTCCTCACTCTCAACCAGCTGACCTGGCCTCCTAACTTGTGATCTGATTAATCTATGAAATTTTAATCATTATAGGTGAGACCCAGCAACTGCTCATCTCGTTGACCACATCCACCCTTTTCCCCAGTCTCAGAGGATGAGGTGTCTTGTCCAAGAGCACCCCATCCATGCTTCCTTACCACCTCCTCAGGCCCAGGCCCCATCAGCCAACTCTCCCCTCAGCTTCCGCTCCCTCTCCATCTGCATCCTCCCTCAGCCTGTAAGCATGTTAAGATCTCTTTCATCCTAAATAGAAACAAAAGAATTTCTCACTTGATTCTATCCTGCTTTAATCCCTCCAAAATGCTCTCTTCTTTTTATCCTTCAACCCATAATCCAGTGTCTATCCCCACAAGTCTACCACAACTTCTGAAAATGTCCCCCAAAACCTCTGGTGAATATTTTTCAGTCCTGTTACTATATTTGTCATGTTTGTTCAATTTCTCCCCCATAAAAATATCCACAAGGGCACTTCTCTCCCTGAACCTCCATGCCTGGTTCTTTTCTGTTTCTTCCACCTCATACCCGGCCTCCTCTTTCTCCACCTGCCGCTGTTCTTTTCACACTGCATCCTTCCCCCGGTGATCTTACCAACTTTCATGGCTTAATTACTACCTATGTGTTGCTTACTCCAAATCTGGACGCCCAACCAACAACTCCACTTCAGATATTATTCATCCATTTCATTGCACCTTTACCTAGATGTTCCACAATTCCTTTGAATTCAACACTCCCAAACCTGAACTCGCCATCTGCCGTGATGACCGGGACTCCCTCTTACCTGTCCTATTTCAGATGATGAGGTTCAGGCCCTAGTCCCCCAAGGTGGAGACCTGGGAGACATTTGAGGCATCTCCCTCTTTCTCGTTCCCCATTTTTAGTAATTACCAAGTTTAGCTGATTTTACCTTCCCCTAAATTCCCACTGCCAATGTCTGATTCAAATCAAACTCCTAACGGCTCTTCTCTTTCCCGTTTCTTGATGCTCATATCTGTGCTACTTGGTTTTGAGCGGAGAGCTCACACAGGACCCTGGCCTTGCCACTGTGCTCTCACCCTCCTTGGGGGCTCTTCCTCACCTACTGTGTGAGCCCTAGCCCCTCAGTAAGCTAATTGTTTATAAGTCTCTGTACTGATTCTACCTCAGTGTTTATCCTGCTTGTTTTTCACTCCCAATACCCCAATTTGAGCTAAATCCTACTCTGGAACTCCTTGCTCAAGATTCCACTCAGGAATATCCTCCTCCACAAAGAATTTCTGTATTGGTTTGGGCATCCTTGCCCCATCACACACACTGTAATCCCTCCAGGCCTGATCCCCTGGGTTGTATCCAGGCTCTTCTCCTTCCTAGTCTACCTGTGATCTAAGGCAACTAGTTACTAACCTTTTAGTGCCTGATTTTTTCCATCTGTAGATAATAATAATAATAGTATATTTTCATAGAATTGTTGTAACAATAAATGAACTAACATATGTAAAAAAAAACTTGGGACAGAATGTGACCTCTTGTAAGTTCTCAAAAAACCATAAGTATCATTTTATGTATAACTTTATCATTTATCACACTTTTAAAATAATGATCTGTGAATATTTCTTTCTTCTTCCACTAGACCAGTGGTTCTCAACCTTCCTAATGCTGCAACCCTTTAATACAGCTCCTCATGTTGTGGTGAACCCCAACCATAAAATTATTTTCGTTGCTACTTCATAACTGTAATTTTGTTACTGTGATGAATCATAATGTAAATATCTGATATGCAGGATGTATTTTCATTGTTACAAATTGAACATAATTAAAGCATAGTGATTAATCACAAAAACAATATGTAATTATATATGTGTTTTCCGATGGTCTTAGGCGACCCTGTGAAAGGGTCGTTCGACCCCCAAAGGGGTCGCGACCTACAGGTTGAGAACCGCTGCACTAGACTGAGGGTCAGCAAACTTTTTTTATAAAAGAACAGATAGCAGCCCAGCCCATATGTCTCAGTGGTTGAGAGTCAACCCATGAATCAACGTTCAATTCCGGTCACCGTTCAATTCCCATCAAGGCACATGCCCTGGTTGCTGGCTTCATCTCCAGTAAGGGGCATGAAGGAGGCAGCTGATCGATGATTCTTTCTCATCATTGATATGTCTAACTCTCCCTCTCCCTTCCTCTCTCTGAAGTCAATAAAAAGGTATTTTAAACAAACAAACAAATAAACAGATAGTAAATATTTTTGGCTTTGTGGGCCATCCAGTCTTTCACAACTTCTCAACTCTACTGTTGTAACATGAAAACAGCCATAAACAGTGTGTAAATAAGAGCATGGCTGTGTTCTAGTAATACTTTATTTACGAAAATAAACATAAAGTGGCAGACTGAATTTGGCCTCTGGGCTATTTTTTTTGGTAATATTAAATATACATCTAGATTTTATGCTCCTTGAGAGCAAAACTATCTTATAGCGGAGGCTCAACAATATCTATTGTCTGACACAATGTCTTCTGTAAGCTAGTGTGGAGTGGAAGAAAAAACACAGGTTTCCTCCACTACCCAATCTCCTGGCTGCTAGGCCCTCTGTAAGTTCTGGAAGGAAAAGGGACAAAGGAGAGCATGAGTGAGTGAGTGGTTACCTGTAGGCTGTGGGGCTGAGGTGCACTTTGTCGGGAAGCCCATGACTTTCCATCCTAGAAGCTGTGTTCACAGTGTCACCAAACAAGCAGTACCGTGGCATCTTGTCCCCCACGACACCTGCTAAGACCGGTCCAGTATGAATCCCTACTCTGATCTGTAAAGAGAAAACCTCACTGAAAAGAGACCATCAAATATTCTTGCTCTTATTTTTAAACTGTGGAATAATTTACATAAAATAAAAGATCTTAAGTGTTTCAACAAATGTGTTTATCCTATAGCCACCATCCAAAATAAATTATAGATTAGCTAATATAGATCTCATAAAATATGTTGGGCTCCTTCCAGTTCAGTTCTATCCTCTCAGCAGAGGCAATCACCTTCTTATTTCTTTGACCATAGATTAATTTGCCTGTTCTAGAACTTCACGTAAAAGGTATTATATAGTACAAGAGGCCTGGTGCATGAATTCGTGCACCAGTGGGGTCCCTCAGCCTGGTCTGTGGGATTGGGCCGAAACCAGCTGTCCAACATCCCCCAAGGGGTCCCAGATTGAGAAAGGGCACAGGCCAGGCCGAGGGACTTCACCGGTGCATGATTGTGGTCGGGGAGTGATGTGGGAGGTTGGCCAGCAGGGAGGGACTGCAGGAAGGCTCCAGGGCATGTCTGGCCCATCTTGCTCAGTCCTGATTGGCCGGACCCCAGCAGCAACCTAAACTACTGGTTGGAGCGTCTGCCCCTTGGTGGTCAGTGCACGTCATAGTGAGCTGTTGAGCAGCATTAGCATATCATTAGCATATTGCGCTTTGATTGGTTGAATGGCCAACCAGTCGACCGGACACTCAGCATATAGGCTTTTATTATGTAGGATATCCTGTTTTGAATCAGACTTCATTTATGCAATATAATGTCTTTGAGATCCACCATACTGTTGTATGTACCGGTTGTTCATTCCTTTTTTGCTCAATACTATTCTAATGTAAGCATATATCACAATTTATTTATTCAGTCTCCTATTCCCAAACATAAACATTAGGTTATTTCCAGTTTGAAGCTGTTAGGGACATTCTTGTACTGATCCTTTTATGGACATACATTTTCATTTTTCTCAGGTAAAGACCCAGAAGTGGAATTTCTGGGTTACAAGGTAGATGTATATTTAATGTTTCCAAAGGGAAAAAAAAAGAAAAGTGAAAGAAACTTTGCCCAACAAGTCTCCAAAGTTGAAACCATTCTACATTTCTATGAGCAATGTGACAATTCCAGTTGTTCTCAGTCTCACCACCATTTGGTCTTATAGTGGGTATGAAATGATATCTCATTGTGGTTTTAATTTGCATTTCCCTGATGGCTAATGATGCTAAACACATTTTTATGTATGCATTGTCCATTCATATTTATCTTTTGTGAAAAGTCTTTTCAAGATTTTTGTTCATTTAAAAAAGTTTAGTTGTTTATCTTTTATTATTTATATATAGGCGTTCTATATATATTTAGATATGTAATATATACATTATAAATATTTGTTCCATTTTGTGATTTTGTATATTTAATTTCTTTAATATACAGAAATGTAAAAATTCTAAGAACATATTGGTTCTCTAGGGCTGCCATAACCAAATACCACAAACTGAGTGGCTTGAACAACAGAAATTTACTTTCTCACAGTTCTAGAGGCTGGAAGTCCAGGATCAAGATGTCAGCAGGTTTGGTTTCTCTGCAGCCTTTCTCCTTGGCTGGCAGGTGGCCACTGCTTACTGTGCCCTTGCATGGTTTTCTCCCTGTCTGCATGTATCTGTGGTATCTGTTCATGTATCCAAATTTTCTCTTTCTATCAAGACACCAGTATGACTGGATTAAAACACACCTTAACTGCCTCATCTCAATTTAATCATCTCTGTAAAGGCCCTGCCTCCAAATAATGATCTGTAAATATTTCTTTCTTCTTCCACTATCCTTCCTTATCCCTAGCCTTAGGCTGAATAACCCTATGTACTTGGTTACATGTAAATATGTAAATTTCAGGAGGGGGCACAATTGGCCCATAACATTGAAGTTTATCTTTTTTTCTTTTACTGTTAGTGCTTTTTTGTGTCCTATGTAAGAAATAAATGCTTACCCCAAAGACATGAAGCTATTCTCCTATATTTGCTTTGAAGAAGCTTTATAGTTCTACAATTTATGTTAGGTCTGTAATACATATTAAATTAATTATATATATATAAAGTGAGGGAGGTTTGAGGTACATTTTTCTTTATTAAATTATTAAATTGTAACAGAAACATCTCTCAAGAAGGGTTCCTTCCCACACTGAATTGATTTGATGCCTTGGTCAAAAATTAATTGACCTTAAATATGTACTCTATACTGCTAGGCACTCTATACTACTCCAATGATTTATTTTTTAATCCTTCTGCCAATTCTACCCTGTCACTATTACTCTAGAATAAGTCTTGAGATTCAGTATTCTACATCTTCCAATTTTATTCTTTTCTAAGATTTAAGACTAGATTTAAGACTAGTTTGTTTTTATTTAATTTCTAACTTTTTGTTCTTAGAACATAAAAATTCAAATATTTTTTGTGTATAGTCCTTGTATACTGAGACCTTGATAGACTTACTATTTAGATCTTGTAATTTACTATAGCTTGTTAAGGTTTATTAGATGCACCATTATTTGGGCTGTGAATAATGATCATTCTACTTCTCTCTTTCCAGTTTTTATGTCTTATATTTATTTTTTTTGCCTTAATGCACTGGTAGGATTTTTTATATACAGTGGGGCCTTGACTTACGAGTGTCCCGACTAACGAGTTTTTTGAGATACAAGCCGTCTCTCGGCCGATTTTTTGCTTTGAGTTGTGAGCTAAAATTCGGGTTACGAGCCAGCTTCAGATACCCCACCACTAGTTGGCGCAGCAAATGTCACAATGAACGTCACAACATCAGCCCAGCATCACGTGTCATTGGAATGGTAAAAATTGATTTGACATGCGAGTAATTTGAGTTACGAGCTCCGTCACGGAATGAATTAAACTCGTAAGTCAAGGCCCCACTGTATGTGACTACATATTATATGTATTGTATTTATCCTGTTGTAGTTTGCTAAGCTCTTAGAAATGTGGGGTAATATCTTTCATAAATATTGAAAAATTTCAACCATTGTTTCTTCAAATATTTCTTCTGAGCCATTCTCATTCATTCTATTTTCCTTCTAGGACTCCAGTTCCACATATGGTGGTCCGTTTCATATTGTCCTACAGATGTAGGATGCTCTGTTTCTTTCTTCTTCTTCTTCTTCTTCTTCTTCTTCTTCTTCTTCTTCTTCTTCTTCTTCCTTTTTTTTTTTTTTTTTTTTTTTTTTTTTTTTTTTTACAATTTTCTTCTTTGTGTTTCAGTTTGGATAATTTTTATTGCTCTGTTTTTAAAATCTCTGATCCTTTCCTCTACTTTGTCTAGTCTCTTTTAACACCATAAAATGAATTCTTTACTTCTGATTTCTGATATCATGGTTTTTATTTCCATGGGCAAGATAGATAGATTGATTAATAGATAGGTTCATAGAGAGATAGTAAATAAATAGATAATAGAGAGAGTAGATAAAGTGTGTGTGTGCTTCCAAACTATTCAACTTTTTCCCCCTTTCCAATAGATCCTTTAAAATATTTATCATAGTTATTTTAAAGACTCTGTCTAGTAATTCCAATATCTAAGCCATCTCTGGACATGCTTCTATTAACTATTTCCTCTCTTGGCTATATAACACATCACCATTTATTGTGTCTTCTTGCATCTCATATTTTAAATTATTTAATTATATGTCTCATATTGTGTGTAAAAGTACAATAGAGACTAAGGTAGGTAATATTTACCCATCACAAAAGTTTATAGTCATTCTTTGTCAGACTGCTAGAGTGGAGACTGAATGAACCAATCTGTATCTGAGTGGGGTCTTGGCTTTTTCCAGGTATATTGCTGGTTTTACAGAGCACTGATTTCAAATGTTACAAAGACTGGATAGGGACTTTCACTCAGCAGAACTTGGGATCTGAACACTAGCAAAGTTCTGAGAACCTCATCAGTCCTACCATGGCTCTCCCTACCTGAGGAGATTTCTCTCTGCCTCCAGACTTCAAAGGGTCATTGTAATTTATTTGGTGAACTCCAAGAGTACCTCAGAGGGATTTCTCTTAGTTCTTCTTCTCTAACACCACCCTTCCATAGGCCACTCCCTTGCATTTGGGGAAGGCCCTATATACCTCGGGAACTGAGATCTCTCTCAACTCTCCTTTCTGATCCCTCTCCTTTGGCTGAATAACCCTATGTACTTGGTGAAGGCCTATGGAAAAGAGTTGGTAGATGGGTACAGCCTCTGTGGCCAGGACATATCAAAGACAAGATTTGGGAGATTCTAACCTGTCATTTCAGCCCCAGAGTGGCCATAACATGTTCACTAAAATTTAGACTGGTTTCTCCTTACCCTCAATTCTGGTGGATTACTTCTGCCACTCTACTAGTGGTGAATGTAATTATGGGTGTCTTCTCCTTGAAAGGGCTTGACATTTTCTAGAATTTAGCTCATTTATATTTCTTTGCTATTTTTTTTTGTTGTTGTTGTTTTTGTTTTTTAAGTTCTAGTATGCAAATAGCTCTTGCAGCTTTCTACATCTTAACCAGTTTTACTTTTCTTTTTGTTTTAATTATAGATTTTCTCCTGAAATATGATTATAAATTCCTCTAGGAAAAGGAGCCTTTAATATAGTTCTCTGAATCCTTCAAAACACCTAGTAATATTGTCTCATGCATCGTACGACCTCTGCAAAAGTATACTAAAGGCTATATTAATTAAACAATAGATCTCAAAGAGTACTAATTTTAAAACTGTAGAAATGAAATATGAAATAAACTGAATATGACAACAAAAGAAGCTAAAGGTGGATTGTAACTGGATGCCAAGATTGATTCTAAATTATTCATGTGGTTATGGTAACAATGCAGTCAGCAAGTGATTGAAAAGACCAAAAGCCTTTCATTTAGAAGCCAGATGTTGGCCATGAATATTGAGAAGAAATTTAGTCAGAATAGTAGGCCAGAGTATGCTAACTGGTCAACTTAAGACTCTGGCTTCTACTAAAAGACTATAAAGAAAAGCCAAAAACATAAAAATAAAAACCACCCCACAAACAACAACAAAAACAGCAAATAAAGGAAAGATAAAATAATAAAATCATTACATAAAGGATGACATACATTTTAGAAACAGCACATTGAGTAATAGTTTTTGAGAATTTGAATAAAATTGTCTTTGTTTCATTATCGTGTAAAAAAAAGAAAAGGAATGCAGCACAATTATATTAAGAGAGAAAATGTTTCTAGTCCTTTTCCTACTGCCTTAAATAAACCCACATGACATGCTGTTCTGATGGATACTTAAAATGCTCCTAATTATGTCCCTATTCTTATCTTAGAAATGACAATACCTTTTTCTGTTTGTTTGTTTTTCTTGGTAAACCCACCATGAGAGTTTCCAGTAATTTACTGTTTAATTTCATTCTTACCGTTGTAGCATGATTTATACCTCTGCTGCTATGCTTCTTTCACACATACACACACACACACACACACACACACACACACACTATTTACACAGTAGTATATTTTCAATCATTTTTTCTTTGATAGCTTCCATTAGTCCTTTAAACATATCTCTTATCTCTACTCCCCTCATTCCCGTTCATCTTAATTTGTTATTTCTTATATTGGAGGTTTTATTTAACAGGTTTATCTGTGTGCATACATCAGGCCAAGTATTGTAGACATAATGTTCTTGCAATTACCTAAAGCCAACTTTTACTCAGAAGACTACAGTGGACACAATGACCAGTATCTGCAGCATTTCTCAGCTTCGAAATTAGTGTGGTGAGGGTGAGTAGAACACATTTTCAGAGTCTCCTGCATAAGGGTTTATTCCATCCTACAATTGGCTTTATTTCTGTTTAGTAGGCTACTTGAAGATCTGACTGATTAGAACAGGGAAGTGCTTACATTTTAAAAGGCAGAAACACTGTTCTAAGCCATCTCAGGACAGTTAGGATCTGCTGAGCAGACAGAAGGGGACACTTACTTTTCATTTCCTAAATTGCCCAACTTTTATAGAGTGACCTAGCTGCACAAGTAGCTTCCTGTGAGAAAGGAGAGCAGATGTCTCCCTAATGGCCATGTGGTGGAAGGAAAGCTATTGTGAATATCTTATGGCACCATGGTGTCTGGCCTGCTGGCGGGAGACAGTTTCACACCTCAGCCTGGGTTCTGAACCTGTCAAACAGCAAGAGGGATTCACAATTTTCTAAGCAGGAAAAGTTGGCTAGTGAGTGAACCTGACCACTTGTTGAAATGTGTGAACAAAAAGGT
This sequence comes from Myotis myotis, assembly GCF_014108235.1. Classification (NCBI taxonomy): domain Eukaryota; kingdom Metazoa; phylum Chordata; class Mammalia; order Chiroptera; family Vespertilionidae; genus Myotis; species Myotis myotis. The sequence goes on from NW_023416335.1 coordinate 88,331,768, forward strand.
GGAATTATAAATGAGCTGGCTTCCAACAAAGTAAGTGACGAGGCGTGCTCAGCACTGTCCTAAATTATGGGCATAGAAACTTGCAGTGAATCATGTGAAAATCCTGAGCTCCAAAGGCTCTTCTGAAATTTTAGAGAAGTTGGAATGATAATATCCTGACTTATATCTCTATTATTTAGTAACATATGCAAGAGAAGAGCTGGGAGAAATCATTCACTTGAATTACTGTAACATACCCAGGAATCATTTAAGCAGACAAATAAGAAGAATTCTACTTTTTTGTGTGAGATGGTTGGTATTAAGCAATCATCCACTTGCTCTCTACCTGGATGGACTCCCCAGTAACAGGATTCATCACTTCTTTTGCAGAAATTCTCATCCCCAAAGCAAAATTAGCCACTCTTTGAGCATGGCTTCCAATAGGTACCGGAACACCCCCAACCACCATATAAGCATCTCCTATTGTTTCCACCTGTAAGAAAAAGAGGGTATTCAGAGGTTTTCCTAGATGCACCAAACATATCATTAGATATTCTTGTCATTTTTCACATGTTGGTAGAAGGACCATATCAGGGGTGGTAATTATTTGCTAGGGCTATGAGGAGTGTGAAGAAGGAGGTGGGAAGAAAAATGACTCATAAAACAACCAAGAGAAAGCCAAAGGCCTCTCTGCTTCTGGTAGAAACAAATCACAGGGACGATGAAGCTGCTGGGGTAGGTGTAAGATGCCGTGTATTCAATATGCATTATTTGGGTTTAGATTTGATGCTAAATTTAAGGAGTAGGAGGACCCCTCTCTGGGAAAACAGTGTGCCCACACCCACCCACCCCCCAAGCATCTTAGTATTGGGTATTATGAGGGGTTCCTAAGAAACTAAAATTTATAAAATACTTCCAATTCCCTTTGAGCTCTTCCTCCTCACCCTGCTCTCATCCACACCAAACACCAGACCAGTAAAGAGAAAGGCCAGCAACTGAGGACCTGCCTGCCCGAGAGCACAGACAAACACCCTGCAGGACACAGACACTTACTTTGTAGACTTCGTGGACACTAGTTAATCTGTCAAACTTGGAGTACATTGAATTCAGCATATTCACTATTTGGATAGGTTCACAGGCAGCACAGATGTTCGTAAATGTCACCACATCGCTAAAGAGGATTGTGCAGGTTTTAAATTCTCCTGCGACAGAAACCAGGTATTAGTAATAGCCCAGGATATGGAATAATAATTCTATGAATTCTATCCACTGAGCCAAACCAGTCAGGGCTAATTCTATGAATTCTAAATTCAAGTGCCCCTTGTGAACCAAATCTGACTATGTCTTGAGGAAAATGAGCCAGATGCCACTGACCATTCACCCAGCTGACATTTATTGAGTGCCCGCTATGAGCTAGTCATCATGCTGGGAAAATCATATAACATGATGCAGGCACAGACCCTGCTTTTAAGAAGCTCCCAGTCTAGAGAGGGAGACAAAAGAGTAAACAGATACTCAATAAGATGTGCCAAGTGCTGGGGATGTCAGAAATGGGTTGAGTGGTCCCTGACATAAGAGAAGCTCCAGGTCCAAGGCAGAGCCTGAACTACAGGAGACCAGAGTCAGGGCTGGTAGAGACTGGTCACCATGAAGGACAGTAGTGAAGCTCCCATACCCTCACCATGTCCTTAACTCATCTGGCTGTTTCGACTCCTTTGCCATGCTTGCTAATTACATATAGCAGCCAGATGATCTGTTTAAATCACATCCCTGATTCTTCTGCCTCAAATTTTCCATGACTTCCACACTCTTAAACTAAAACACAACATCCTTACCATGGCCGAAAAGGGGACCTGCTCTTCCCCACCACCTCTCGGGCCTCGTGTCTCCATCCCTCCCTCCAGCTCACTCCAGCCCAGCTGGCCTGCTTGGGGTTTCTCCAGCATAGCAAGTGCCTCCTGCTTGGGCCCTTGCCCCTGCTGTTTCCTCTGCCTGACACACTCTTTTCTCAAATATCCACAGGGCTCTGTCTTACCATTTCAAATGGAACCGTCTCAGTGAGAACTTTCCCGACAACCCTATCAAAAATAACAGTTCCTAGATCTGTGTTCTCTTAGTCTGAATGCTGCCCTCCACCCCATAAGACTTATATAGCACGGATTGATTCAGGAAGATGGCGGCGGTATAGGCAGACGCGTCCCAGGTCGTGTCCCTGAGCAAATGGAGTGAGCAGCTGAAACTAGTAACATCCACCCCGAATTGGCGAAATTCCTCAGCTGGCGAGACGGTTTACAGCCGGGAAGAGCAGAACTCCCCTGGAAAGGTAAAAAAAAACCAGGGATTTGGGCAGGAAAGTTTGCCAGACCTCTGAGCCCAGAGAGTCGGAGGGAGACCGCGTGGCAGACAGCCGCGTCCCTTGGGACAGGCACAGCCCCTGACGGGGGAAAGGAGAACCGCGGGATTCCTGGCGCTGCCGGGGGAATTGCGAGCTGGGTTCTGTGATCACGGAGGACTGAGCCTAAAGGGGGCAGCCTGAAGAGCTGACCAGACCATGCAGTCCCGGTAAGAGAAGAAGCTTACAGAAACCAAGCCTTCCCCGTTTCCGCGGCCGGCGTTTGTTTGTTTGTTTTCACTGAACCCTGTTCATGGGACATTTCGGATACAGACACTCACCTGTGCTGAAGAGAGGGAGAGTGTGCGGAGGAGTGGAATCTGGGGAGAGACTGAGGAGAGAAGGGGGGCCGGGAGAGGTGGCAGCGAATTGAGTGCTGAGACACCCCTGAGCCCACGTCTGAGGCAGCCATTCTCTCCGGAGAGTGAGACTCCTCCCCCCAGCCCCCAGGCAAGGAGCACAGCCACACCCAGATTCCACCCTGTAGGAGATCAAGGATTAAAATAACCTGATCAGTCCCTGGGAGTTAACAGGGTCTGGCCTATAGAGGGATTTTCAATCCCAGCAACAACACAGCACTGGTAACTCTTAAGCAGCCAGCTCTGGGCAGTGAACTTCCACTGGACAGAGAGGCCCTGTAGCCTCAGAGGCCAACCCCAGAACACTGCCACCCAGAGGCTGACCCACAAACTGACTCTTTGCCAAACACAAAATAAGGCAATCTGGGAAACAAATGCGGCTTGCTTTAAAATAAGGACTGTGGTTTACAACACAGAGGAACAGTGTATCGCAGGGAAACTCAACACTCTCCTGAATACCTGGCAGGTCTAAGGCGAGCCACACTGAAGAATAGAAGAACCGAAGGACCTTCACTACTGCAATATTTTTTTTTTTTTTCACCTTTTAACTAAGAAACCAATTTTTTTTTCTTTTTTTTTCTTTTTTTTTCTTTTCCTCTTCTTCTTCTTTTTTTTTTTTTCTTCTTTTTTCCATCACCTGATTTTACCCTTTTAATTACTACCTTCTTATTTTTAACCAGTATTATTACTGCTACCATTTTACCATTTTTTTTAAAGTGCCATTTTATTTTCTCTTTATTTTATTTTGGGATTAGTGTTCTCCATTCTATTTTCATCGTTATATTATTGGTTGTTTCTAGTTTGCATTTATCTCCAGGGAGCTGTTGCTGGAATTTGTTGGGATTAATGGCTGTTCTATAGGAGTATTCTCCTCATATAAAAAGTCTCTTCCCCTCTTCCACTTCATTCTCTCTTTTCGCTCTTTTTTTTTCTTTTCCTTTCTTTTCTCGCTTTTACTTTCCCCCCTCCTTTTTCCCACTTTCATTTTTGCACTCCTTTTTTTGGTCCCTAATTTTCTTTTCTTTTTTCTCTTTTCTCTTTTTCTCTTCCTTTTCCTTATCCCCTAATTCTCTTAATTCAGGTGCTCACCTTTATTTGGGGTTATTAATATCGTGAATATATTTGTGTATAGTGCCTGGTACGTGGTGCCTTGTTGTGTTGTATTTTGTGCCTTTAAATCAACACAGCAGATCCAAGCAACAGCAACCTCCTGAGCACCACACCCTCTGCTGAGGAACAGCAGCTGTACGTGAAACCTCGCCCCACCAGCCAGAAGAGCCACCACAGCTGTGAACAGCACCCACCAGAGGAGTTGCTGCCAACTGAAGAGCAGCTGCTACCGCAACCGCCCGAAGAGGAACCGCAGACCAAGGAGTCACTGCCACCAAGGGAGCAGCCACTGAACGACTCAACGTCTAGATATGTCAGTGAGATCAAACATGGGTAGACAAAGAAACCCCCAAAGGAAAGAGAAGGAGGACTCTCCAGAAAAGCAGCTAAGTAATACAGAGGCATGCAACATGACAGAAAAAGAATTCAGAATAAGGGTCCTAGAGTGCATAAACCGGATGGAGGAAAAAATCGACAACCTCAGCAAGAAGCAAGAAGAAACAGATGAAAAAATAGACAACCTCTGCAAGAAGCAAGAAGAAACAGATGAAAAAATCGATAACATATGGAAGAAGCTAGAAGAAACAGATGAAAAAATCAACAACTTAAGTAAGACCCAAGAAGATATGAAGAGTGATATAGCTGCAATGAAAAACTCCATTGAAAGTATCAACAGTAGACTAGGAGAAGCAGAGGACCGAATTAGTGATTTAGAAGACAAGGAAGCAAAACACACCCAAAACGTACTGCAATTGGAGAAAAAAATGAAAAGACAGGAGGAGAGCCTAAGGGAGCTTTAGGACAACATGAAACAAAACAACATACGAATAATAGGGGTACCAGAACAACAGAAGGATGAACAAGGATTAGAAAACCTATTCGAAGAAATAATATCAGAAAACTTCCCTGAGGTGGGGAAGAAAAAAGTCACACAAGCCCAGAGAGTCCCAAACAAGGTGAACCCAAAAAGACCCACACCAAGACACATCATAATTACCATGGCAAATGTTCAGGACAAAGAGAGAATCTTACAGGCTGCAAGAGAGAGACGGAAAGTTACATACAAGGGATCTCCCATTAGATTGTCAAATGATTTCTCAACAGAAACACATCAGGCCAGAAAAGAATGGACGGAAATTTACAAAGTGATGCAAAGCAAAGGACTGAATCCAAGAATACTCTATCCAGCAAGGCTATCATTCAAACTTGAAGGGGAAATAAGAAGCTTCACAGACAAAAAAAGGCTAAGGGAGTTTATCACCACCAAGCCAGCAATGCAAGGAATGCTAAAGGGACTGGTATAAAAATAAGAAATAAAAAGCTCAGAAAGAAAACAGCCACACAAAAACAGAAATGCCTACAAACAAGTACCTTTCAATAATAACTTTAAACGTAAACGGACTAAATGCTCCAAACAAAAGACATTGAGTGGCTGAATGGATAAAAAAACATGACCCATACATCTGCTGTCTACAAGAAACCCACCTCATTAGAAGGGACTCACACGGACTGAAAGTGAAAGGATGGAAAAATATCTTTCAGGCAAATGGAAAGGAAAAGAAAGCTGGGGTAGCAATACTTATATCGGACAAAATAGACCTCAAAGTGAAGGCCATAACAAGAGATAAGGAAGGCCACTTCATAATACTAAAGGGATCAATACAACAAGAAGATATAATCCTGGTAAACATATATGCACCCAATGCAGGAGCACCCAAATTCATAAAAAAACTCCTGGAAGATATCAAAGGAGACATCAACAACAATACAATCATAGTAGGGGACTTTAATACACCACTGACAGCACTGGATAAGTCCTCTAGACAAATAATCAGCAAAGATATAGCAATCCTAAATGACTCACTAGATCAGATGGACTTAATAGACATCTTCAGAACACTTCACCTGAAAGCCAGGGAATATACATTCTACTCAAATGCTCATAGGACATATTCAAAAATAGACCATATATTGGGTCACAAGCAAAGTATCCCCAAATTCAAGAAAATTGAAATCATAAAAAGCGTCTTCGCAGACCACGATGGCATAATATTAGAAATAAACTACAATAAAAACAACCCAAAATACTCAAACACCTGGAAGCTGAATAGCATGCTATTAAATATTGATTGGGTTACCAATGAAATCAAAGAAGAAATTCGAAACATCCTGGAAACTAATGACAATGAAAACACAACAATCCAAAACCTATGGGACACAATGAAAGCAGTCCTGAGAGGGAAGTTTATAGCTCTACAGGCCTATCTCAACAAACAAGAAAAAATGGTAGTAAATCATCTAATTCTACAACTCAAAGAATTAGAAAGAGAGCAACAAGAAAACCCCAGAGTGAGCAGAAGGAAGGAGATAATAAAGATTAGAGCAGAAATAAATGACATAGAGACCAAAAAAACAATACAGAAAATCAATGAAACCAAGAGCTGGTTCTTTGAAAGGATAAACAAGATTGACAAACCTCTAGCCAGACTCACCAAGAAGCAAAGAGAGAGGACCCAAATAAACAAAATCAGAAACGATAGAGGCGAAATAACAACAGACCCCACAGAAATACAAATGATTGTTAAAAAATACTATGGACAGCTCTACTCCAACAAACTAGACAACCTGGAGGAAATAGACAAATTCCTAGAAAAATACAACATTCCAAAACTCAATCAGGAAGAATCTAAAAATCTCAACAGGCCAATAACTATGGAAGAAATTGAAGCAGTCATCAAAAAGCTTCCAGCAAACAAAAGCCCAGGACCAGACGGCTTCACAGGGGAGTTTTACCAAACATTCAAGGAAGAACTAAAACCTGTTCTCCTCAGACTACTACAAAAAATTCAAGAGGAAGGAACACTTCCAAGCTCATTCTATGAAGCCAGCATCACCCTAATACCAAAACCCGGTAAAGACAACACAATGAAAGAGAATTACAGGCCAATATCGCTTATGAACATAGATGCCAAAATCCTCAACAAAATCTTAGCAAATCGGATCCAGCAGTACATCAGAAAGATCATACACCATGACCAAGTAGGATTTATCCCAGGGATGCAAGGATGGTACAATATCCGCAAATCAATAAACGTGATACATCACATAAACAAATTGAAAGAAAAAAACCACATGGTCATATCAATTGATGCAGAAAAAGCATTTGACAAAATTCAACACCCATTTTTGATAAAAGCTCTCAGCAAGGTGGGAGTAGAAGGATCATACCTCAACATAATAAAAGCCATATATGACAGGCCCACAGCCAACATCATACTCAATGGACAAAAACTAACACCATTTCCCCTAAGAACAGGAACAAGACAGGGATGCCCCCTCTCACCACTCCTGTTCAACATAGTACTGGAAGTGTTAGCCATTGCAATTCGGCAAGAAGAAGAAATAAAAGGCATCCAAATTGGAAAAGAGGAAGTAAAACTGTCCTTATTTGCAGACGACATGATATTATACATACAAAACCCTAGAGACTCCATCAAAAAGCTACTGGACTTAATACATGAATTTGGCAATGTAGCAGGATACAAAATTAACCCCAAGAAATCCGAGGCATTTCTATACACCAATAGTGAACTTTCAGAAAGAGAGATTATAAAAACAATCCCGTTTACCATCGCACCAAAAAAATTAAGCTACCTAGGAATAAACTTAACTAAAGAGGTAAAAGACCTCTACTCAGAAAACTACAGGACGTTGAAAAAAGATATAGAGGAAGACATAAACAGATGGAAGAACATACCGTGTTCATGGATTGGTAGAATCAACATCATTAAAATGTCCATACTACCCAAAGCAATCTATAAATTCAACGCACTTCCCATTAAAATACCAACGGCATACTTCAGAGATCTAGAACGAACTCTCCAAAAATTCATCTGGAATAAAAAAAGACCTCGAATAGCTGCAGCAATCCTGAAAAAGACCAAAGTAGGTGGGATCTCAATACCAGATATCAAGATGTATTACAAAGCCACTGTTCTCAAAACTGCCTGGTACTGGCACAAGAATAGGCATATAGATCAATGGAATAGAATAGAGAGCCCAGAAATCGGCCCGAACCAATATGCTCAATTAATATTTGACAAAGGAGGCAAGAACATACAATGGAGCCAAGATAGTCTCTTCAATAAATGGTGCTGGGAAAATTGGACAGATATATGCAAGAAAATGAAACTAGACCACCAACTTACACCATACACAAAAATAAACTCAAAATGGATAAAGGACTTAAATGTACGACAGGAAACTATAAAAATTCTAGAAGAATCCAAAGGCAACAAAATCTCAGACATATGCCGAAGCAATTTCTTCACTGATACAGCTCCTAGGGCACTTGAAACTAAAGAGAAAATGAACAAATGGGACTACATCAAAATAAAAAGCTTCTGCACAGCAAAAGAAACCATCAACAAAACAACGAGAAAACCCACTGTGTGGGAAAACATATTTGCCAATGTCATATCCGATAAGGGCCTAATCTCCAAAATTTATAGGGAACTCATACAACTTAACAAAAGGAAGATAAACAATCCAATCAAAAAATGGGCAAAGGACCTAAATAGACACCTTTCAAAAGAGGACATTCAGAAAGCCAAGAGACATATGAAAACATGCTCAAAGTCACTAATCATCCGAGAGATGCAAATCAAAACAACAATGAGGTACCATCTCACACCTGTCAGACTGGCTATCATCAACAAATCAACAAACGACAAGTGCTGGAGAGGATGTGGAGAAAAAGGAACACTTGTGCACTGCTGGTGGGAATGCAGACTGGTGCAGCCACTATGGAAGACAGTATGGAGTTTCCTTAAAAAACTGAAAATGGAACTCCCATTTGACCCTGTGATCCCACTTCTAGGAATATATCCCAAGAAACCAGAAACACCAATCAGAAAGGATATATGCACCCCTATGTTCATAGCAGCACAATTCACCATAGCTAAGATCTGGAAACAGCCTAAGTGCCCATCAGTAGATGAATGGATTAGAAAACTGTGGTACATCTACACGATGGAATACTATGCTGCTCTAAAAAGGAAGGAACTCTTACCATTTGCAACGTCATGGATGGAACTGGAGAGCATTATGCTAAGTGAAATAAGCCAGTCAATGAAGGAAAAATACCACATGATCTCACTCATTCATGGATAATAGAGACCATTATAAACTTTTGAACAATAATAGATACAGAGGCAGAGCTGCCTCAAACAGATTGTCAAACTGCAGCAGGAAGGCCGGGGAGGGTTGCGGGGCAGGAGGTAGGGGGGTAAGAGATCAACTAAAGGACTTGTATGCATGCATAGAAGCATAACCAGTGGACATAAGACATTGGGGGATAGGGGAGGCTAGGGGATTGTCTAGGGCGGGGGGATAAAATGGACACATATGTAATACCCTTTGTAATACTTTAAGCAATAAAAAAAAAAAAAAAAGACTTATATAGCACGATATCTATATATATATAATAAAGAAATATGCTAATTAACCAGACACCTTAACGGGTCAACCAGACAGGAGGAGGTTGCGCCTGCAGTGTCGGGGGCAGGGTGGCAGGGTCCTCCATGTGCCTGTGCTGGGGGAGGGCCTGATCAGCAGCAGCCCTGGCTGCTTCAAGGGCTGGAGAGGAAGGCAGGGTCATACTGGCAACTCGAGGGTGGGCGGCGCCACGTGATTTCAAATCGTGTGCTGGCCCCCTAGTTTTAAGACTAGAGGCCCGGTGCATGAAAATTCATGCACTGGAGGGGGGTCTCTCAGCCCGGCCTGCCCCCTCTCATAGTCCAGGAGTCCTCAGGGGTTGGAGGCGACCGGACAATCAGTGGAAGGCGACGCCCCATCACACCTCTGCTGCTGCCACTGCCGGCAGCGCAAGCCTCAGCTAGCCCTGGTTACCTGAGCCTTGGGCGGCCCTGGGTGGCTGGGCAGCTGACATCCAAGGCTTGCCATCACCTCAGGCCGTCCCTGGGTGGCTGGGGGGCTGAGGAGACTGGAGGACTCTGAAGGCCTTGCTGCGCGCCTGCTGCCCTGGCGGGGCTGAGGGGACTGGGCACCTCCATCTTGTGGCTGTAGGTGCCACCACCTTTGAGGGCATGGCAGTTAATTAGCATATTCTCTCCTTATTGGCTATGGGCGCCACCATCTTTGCAATGGCATGAGGGTCAATTAGCATATTCCCTCTTTATTAGATGAGATTGTTTATTAGGGTATTGCCTATCTCCTCCATTGAAACAAGCTTCATGAGGTGAGAAACTGTTTTGAACTCTGCTGTAACTCCGGCACCTGGATCAGGGCCTGGCACATAGTAGATGCTCAATACGTATGTGTTGAATGACTATATGGATATCTCTTTGACCAGAGCTGGATGCCTTCTGTATTATTTGTACCTATGGTAATAATCTCCCATTCATCTAACTTTCTATTCCCTGTGGCTTCTGGCCTACCATTCTCTCTATATTCTTCTTACTTTTATCATCTCCTTTTTTTTTACTGGCTTTCTCCCCTATTTACATAATAGGTGTCCCCTAAAGTTCAGTACACACTGTCTTCTCTTTTCACCTCATGCCCCCTAGGTGACCTCCATCATTCATAGGGTCTATGATGAACTACCATCCATCTTGGGATAACTCCCAGATCTTTGTCCTAGAACGTACGTTGAGCTCTCCCTACAATTCCTGACTGCCTGTTGGTCATGTTATAGAGAGCATCCCATGGGCATTTCATACTCAACAGCTCTAAAACTGGCCAGGCTTTGCTGCCCTCAAGACTACTCTTTCTGTGAGCAAGATATTGAAAACCTATTTGAAGAAATAATGACAGAAAACTTCCCCTACCTGGTGAAAGAAATAGACTTATAAGTCCAGGAAGTGCAGAGAACCCCAAACAAAAGGAATCCAAAGAGGACCATGCCAAGACACATCATAATTAAAATGCCAAGAGCAAAAGACAAAGAGAGATTCTTAAAAGCAGCAAGAGAAAGAAAGTCAGTTACATACAAGGGAGTACCCATACGACTATCAGCTGATTTCTCAACAGAAACTATGCAGACCAGAAGGAAGTGGCAAGAAATATTCAAAGTGATGAATGCCAAGAACCTACAACCAAGATTACTTTCTCTAGCAAAGCTATCATTCAGAATTGAAGGTCAGATAAAGAGCTTCACAGATAGGAAAAAGCTAAAGGAGTTCATCACCACCAAACTAGTATTATATGAAATACTGAAAGGTATCCTTTAAGAAGAGGAAGAAGAAGAAAAAGGTAAAGATACAAATTATGAACAACAAATACACATCTATCAACAAGTGAATCTAAAAATCAAGGGAATACAGAATCTGATGAACAGAATGAACTGGTGATTATAATAGAATCAGGGGCATAGAAAGGGAGTGGACTGACTATTCTCGGTGGGAAAGGGGTGTGGGAGATGCGGGAAGAGACTGGATAAAAATCTCGCACCTATGGATGAAGACAGTGGATGGGGAGTAAGGGCGGAGGGTGGGGTGGGAACTGGGTGGAGGGGAGTTGTGGGGGGAAAAAAAGGAACAAATGTAATAATCTGAACAATAAAGATTTAATTTAAAAAAAAAGACTACTCTCTCTGTTCTGTCTTACGATAAAGTATCACTTCTTTCCATGCTATAACCCTTACACTCATCACTGACTCCTATCTTTTGCCTTCCCCATCTTATCAGTTATGAAATCCTCCTGATTCCTACTCATGCTGTCTTAATTCAGGCCTTTCTCATCACTGAACTGCACTTTTATGGGCTCTCAGTGTGCCTCCCTCACATGTGTTCTCTGCACTGTTACCAAAATTATATTATATTTAATATAATATAATATAATATAATATAATAATATTTTATATTTAAAACAATATAAAATAAAATATTTAAAACAATATAAAATATAAAATAATATTTTATATTTAAAATATAATATTTTATATTTAAAAATATAAAAATATTTTATATTTTATATTTATATTTAAAAAGCTAATCATATCACTTCCATTATAGGAAAAATACTTTATTGAATTCCCACATTTAAAATATAAAACAATTTTCTTTCCCATAGTAATCCAGATTCATCACTCTATCACCTAAGCCTCATCCCATCTGCCAGCCTCATAAGGCACCACTTTGCTATGCACCCCCATGTTCTAAGGACAATACCTACAGTATTTATTTTTACATGACCTTACCTTTCCTCTTACCAGCTCACTCTCGCAAATGCCCCCTCCTTTTTTGCTGATATTCAGCCTCATGACCCAACTCAAGTGCCACACACTTTAGATAAGCCTTCGCAACACCACCTATTTATTCGTAATTTCCCTGTTATCTGTGTTTCCACAGCACCTTATGTGGTAGAAAGAGCATGAATTTTTAAATTTGATAAACTTATTGGTTTACTCATAAGCTGGGGTGAATGTAAATTAGCTCAGCTGTACAGTATGGATAAATAACACCCTCCCCCTCCTAGTAATATTCAGAAAATTAAATGAAATAGCAAACATAAAATAACAGATTCTGGCACAATTCTTGCTCCTAAATGAATGTTCATTTCCTTTCCTTTGGCCATACCCATGCCCTCCCCCACTAATTTATTCCATGTTTATCTCTCAAACCCACAAAACTATGAACTATTTCGTGTTCCTAGAACCTGGAATAGCACCCTGGCACTAAGTAAGTTCACCTTGCATGTATGGTGAATGAATACATGCCCACTACAAATGGAAAGTTCAGAGTGAACATAAGATCCTTCCTTCCAGAAATAGCTTGCTCTCCCAGAAGGGCCCCAAGAAGCACCCCGTGATTTAATGCTTAGGTGTCTAATTTCCAATCATAGTGAAGAACTCTATTCATGGCCACTGAGCAAAGGCCAGTCTTCGGATGCAGCTTTAAATTTCTGGGGAACACTATATATGCTGGTATAGCTGACAGGCATTTTTATTTAATCCCTATTTCACTTCTGTATTACTTTTATTATTCTCAAAAGTAGACAGGAGAAAACGGAGGATATATAACCCAAGATCACATTGCTCAGAAGCTATGGAGCCAGAATTCAAATCCAGATCTGCCTGGTTTCAGATCCTATACCCTTAACCACTAAGGCACACTGCCTCACACCCGGAGGTCCTGTGACAGGAAGGGAGGGCCTTACCTGCATCCACCTTTTTGCCTTCCTTCAGCTGGTTGGCCACATGTTCAGGTAGCATGGCATAAAGCAAGGTCTCTGTTTTCTTCTTTTCTATGGCCAAGTGTTTAGAGAGGACCCTCAGCTCTTCCTTCTTCCTCTCCAACTGGGTGGACAGCTCCATCTCAGCCAGTCGCTGCTGGTTCAGCAGGATGAGATCCCTGGTGGTGTCGTGGGGGGCGAGGTCAGAAAGATGCATCTGGTGTTCCTCCAGCTCCTGCAGGCTGCGGAGCTTCGGGGAGCACAGGTATATCATGCACCGCACGGACTCCATCCAGATCATCTGGCCTTGCCATCACAGAGAGAAAGTGACAAGAAGGCCAGTCACCAACAGGAGAGGACCTGGCTCCCAGACCATCACCACACAGTGAGCCTTCCTAGCCAGGGCACAGGCTCACTCCTTCCATTTTAGTCAAATTTCCTGAAAGTTATCTATACTTCCTGCCTCCATTTATTCATCTCCCCGTCTCTACATGGCCTCCAAACACCTGCTCCTACACAAGTCTGCCAGTCTTTCCCTTCCTCAGCCAACCTGCTGTTTGCTGGTGTGAAGCAGGCTATCCCCCTGACCCTGCTTTCTCCCTGAGGTTTCCCTACTTCTCTCAATTGTTCCTTTAGGCTTGTTGTTGTTGCTCATTCGTTAAATGTTGGTGTTCCCCAGGGTTCTGTCTTGGTAGTCTTCTCTTTTAGCATTCCACAACTTCATCTATACCGTGCTGACAATGAGTCTGTATTTCCAGAGGAAACCTTGCTTCCCAGACTCAATATGCACATTTCTTTAAAAATATATATGCTTATTGTTTTAGTATAAAAGTAATGTGCATCCACTGCAAAAAAAGGAAAATGTGGAAGACAAAAATTTGCTTAGAATTTCACCACATAATTACTGTTAATATTTTGCAGTACAGGTCTGCTTTTATTTATTTTATTATTATTTATTTATTTTTACTTTTATTATTATTATTATTTTTTTTTGTTAATCCTCACCCAAGGATCTTTTTTTTCCATTGATTTTTAGAGAGTGGAAGGGAAGGAGAGAGACACAGAGAGAAACATCAATATGAGAGAGACACATTGATTGATTGCCTCCTACATGCACCCCAACCAGGGCCGGGGATTGAGCCTGCAACCCAGGTTCAATGGCTGAAGCTATAACCACTGAGCCAAACAGGCAAGGGCTCTTATTCTTTAAATTTTGATTCTTTATTGTTGAAGGTACTATAGATGTCCCCTTTTTTTCTCCCATTGACCCTCTCTACCTCTTACCCATCCACCCCCACAACCCCTTAACCAGACCTTCACCACACTATTATCTGTGTCCATGGGTTATGCATATCCTATATAATAAAAGCCTAATATGCTAAGTGTCCGGTCAACCAGTCGGCCGTTCAACCAATCAAAGCGTAATATGCTAATGATATGTTAAGGTGGCTCAACTGCTCATTATGACATGCACTGACCACCAGGGGGCAGACACTCTGACTGGTAGGTTAGCTTGCTGCTGGGGTCTGGCCAATCGGGACTGAGCAAGAGGGGCTGGACATGCCCTGGAGCCCTCCCCAGCTGGCCAACCTCCCGCGTTTCTCCGGACCTCAATCGTGCACTGGTGGGGTCCCTTGCCTGGCCTGCGCCCTGTTGCAATCCAGGACTCCTCAGGGGATGTCGGAGCTGGTTTTGGCCCAATCCCACAGGGGGAGCACTGCTCAGCCAGAAGCCAGGCTCATGGCTGTCGAGCACAGTGGCAGTGGCAGGAGCCTCCCCACCTTTGCAGCAGCACTAAGGATGTCTGACTGACAGCTTAGGCTCCCAGGGGGATTGGGCCTAAGCTGTCAGTCGGATGTCCCCTGAGGGCTCCTGGACTATGAGAGGGCACAGGCCAGGTTGAGGGACCCCCCCTGAGTGCACAAATTTCATGCACTGGGCCTCTAGTATGCATATAAGTTCTTTGGTTAATCTATCCCCACCTCCCCCACCACTCACTTTCCTCTGAGATTCATCAATCTGGTCCATGCTTCTATGTCTCTGCATCTATTTTATTCATCAGTTTATTTTGTTCATTAGATTCCACGCATGAGTGAGATCATGTGATACTTGTCTTTCTCTGACTGGCTTATTTTGTCTAGCATAATACCCTCCATGCTGTCTCAAAGGGTAAGAAATCCTTTTTTTTATAGCTGCATAGTACTTTATGTAATATATATTTTTATAAGCCCTCCCCCGCCCCCCAAAAAAGAGTTATCTGGCATCTTCTTTTTGTAATCTGCATTTTTCATTTAAAATATATAATAGATATTCTACCATGTTATTAAATGTAGATATGCATCTTTTTTGCTGGCTACACTTATATGACATTTAAGCAATAAGCTAGAATTGATTATATTCCATCTTGTTTACTGATCTAAACAACATTCAATGAGAAAGTAACTTAAAGTAACTCATTGTGTACAATTATGGCTATTATGTTAAAGGATATATTTTTATACATTAAATTCCTGAAACAAAGAATATGTTCATTTTAAGGCTTTGATACATATTGCTAAATTGCCCTCTAAAGAGATTGTGACAATTTACACTCCCATTAACAGTGATTTTTAAAATACCTATTAAGTATTTATATACATAGATATCACTGAATTCACCTTTTATCCCCTCTGCCCATCTTCTCTTTCTTTATTAATTCTTTCATAACATATGCACTTAGTCCCTGCTATGAGCCAGGCACGTGGTCTTAGACATTGAGAATGTAGCAGTGACTCAAACTGATGAAAGTTTCTGCTCTCAAGTTTACATCATATCTTTTCTCCGTTAATCACCTTCATCATCCAGTTACCCAAGCAAGAAAATTAATAATTATCCTAAGTACTCGTTTTCAACTCCTACACCCAGTCACCAATTTCTGCCTTAATTATGTTGCGCCTCTGTTCCCTGATCACCGCCCAGTGCCACTGCCAGAGTGCACTCAGTGCTTTAAAGCTTCCCACCTGTTCTCCAGTGGCAGCCTCCACCTGGCCTCCAGTGCTCCAATTCCCTGCTCTCTGGGCCATCCTTCAGACGCCTCCTGAGTGCTCATCCTAAACCTCAAATCTGGACATGGCAGACACTTAAAAACGTTCCCAACTGCACAATAGAGCTCAGGTCCTCATCTTGCAGCCTCATCACCCATCACTCTACAACTCATTTGGGATTCCCAGAGCACATCATTTTCCTCCCCGGAATCTCTACTCTTTATACCGAGAACACCTAACTACAAGTTTAACAAAAAGACAGCTCAAAATGTGTCCTCTCTCACACCGTATATAAAAATTAACTCAGAATATCTAATGTAAGAGGTAAAACGATAAAACTCTTAGAAGAAAGCACAGAAGACCTGAGTGACGTTGGATTTGGCAATGATTTCTTCTATGTGACACCAAAAGCACAGTCAATACAAGAAAAAACTAGATAAGTTGGATCACATCAAAATGTAAAACATCTGAGCATCAAAGGACTCAGTCAACAGAGTGAAATGCCTCCCCCCCAATGGAAAAGAAGAAAATACTTGCAAATCATATTTCTGATATTTAGCGAACTCCTACAACTCAACAACAGAAAGACAAAATAATTAAAAAATGAGCAAAGGATCTGAATAGACATTTCTCTAAAAACATATATACAAATGGCCAATACACACATTAAAAATGCTCAATCAGCCTGGGTGGTGTAGCTCAGTGGTTGAGCATCTACCTATGAACCAGGAGGTCACAGTTCAATTCCTGGTCAAGGCACATGCCTAGGTTGTGGACTCAATCCCCAGTATGGGGTGTGCAGGAGGCAGCTGATCAATGATTCTCTCTCATCATTGATGTTTCTATCTCTCTCTCCTTCTTTCTTCCTCTCTGAAATCAATTAAAAAATATTTTAGAACATGCTCAACCATTAGGGAAATGAAAATCAAAACCATAATGAGATACCAGTTAAAATCCATTAGAATAGCAATTATAAAAAACAAACAAACAGAAAACAAAAAAGCAGGAGATAACAAGTGGTCATGAGGATGTGGAGTAATTGGGATTCTTGTGCACTCCATATGGAAATTTAAAATGTACAGCAGTTTTGGAAAACAATATGGCAATTCCTCAATAAATTAGAAACAGAATTATCATAAGACCTAGCGATTCCACTTTTGTTTTAAAGTCTATTTTGTCTGATGTAAGTATTGCTACTTCAGCTTTCTTTTTGTTTCTATTTGCATGGAATATCTTTTTCTATTTGTTCACTCTCAGTCTGTATGTGTCTTTTGATTTGAAGTGAGTCTCTTGTAGGCAATATATAATGGGTCACTTTTCTTAATTCATTCAGCCACCTTAACTATGCCATTTTATTGGAACATTTAATCCCTTTACATTTAAAGTAATTATTGACAAGCATGTGCTTATTACCGTTTTATTAATTGTCTTGGCTGTTTTTATAGTTCTCCTCTGTTCCTTTCCCTCCCCCCTTAACCTCTTCCTTTATGTCCTTTTTGTCTGTTTATTTTCAATAGAGCCTTTTTGTTCATATCTCTTTTTTTTTGGTATATCTTTTATAAGTTGTTGGTTTGTGGCTTCCAATGAGGTTTATGTGTTCCATTCTTTACGTATAGCAGTTTATTTACGTAGAGCAGTTGATACATTTTTACACCTACCCCCCCCATTTCATGTCATTGTTGCCATATTTTAGAACTTTTATGTTTTTTGTGTCTTTATTTACTCTAGTTTGAATTGAATTTGATACTTTCTTTAATCTTTGTAGTAGCTTTTTAAATGTCTGATTTGCTGTATTTATGTTATGCAAAATTTATCACAAAGAAACTAAAATGAAAGCAAAATGTGTGCCCTATTAACTATAGGTCAAATGATCAGGTTATTATACAAAATACAGATGTTAAATTAGTACCAATAGTACCATGTGCACTCTAAAAATTTTGGTAACAGAGGCCACAATTTCATTTTATATAAAATAAAATATATTTTAATATTTTATAAAACATGCCATATAATGCACATGGTACTACTGGTACTAATTTAATGTCTGTATTTTTTATAGTAGGATGATATATAGTGTCCATTTGTGTCTAAACCAGAATTGATTGAAGAAATAAAATATATTGCTTACAGATCAAGCCAAATAGAAATGTAAGAAAAGTAACTGTTCTGAATGCATTCCCTGTCCCACTTTTTATCCAACTTTTTTCAGGAAATTGGAAGGCTCTGCCTCTTTCATTTCTAACCAATCTCCCTAACAGCGGAGAGCAAGGGGGAGGGGGAGTTACTACCTCGGAGTTTGAGCGTGGGTTGACGTTTCCATGCTTCAGGCATCATTTCTCTCCGTGCCTTCAGGACAAATTGACTGTTGATAAATTTGCAGATGCTGGAAATGTTGAAGGTAACTTGAGGATGAATGATGGAGAAATATTCATCTAATCGAATCTTCTGTGTTTGGAGTCCTGGGACATACTTCTGAATATTCACTCCCATTTGCTTGACCCTCAGCTATGCACAGAGGACAGATGTAAGACTAAGGAATGGAAAGCAACCCGCACCACTAACGTTCCCTTAGAAATATCTTTCTGGCCATTCTGTGTGACTCACTGGCCGGGGGGGGGAGAGGGGGGGCATGGGGGAGGGGGGGTCAATAATAGAATAAACACCAGGGAAGTAACAAATGTTATTTTAAAACTCAAATCCGCAGCTAATCTCTGAAAGAGAAAACAATAGTATTGAAGTGCTCAGAAGCATATCTTTGACTAACAAGAAACAGAAGTTAAAGCTCTCAATTGGGCTAATAGTGCTTCCCTAGCTCTGTGAGACTTCTCTCTCTTCCTCTGTTTAGAATTAATTAATAAAGAAACTAGCAAATTATATCGCATTGGACCTGATATGCAGGCTGGGTCCAGGGAACACACAGAAGGAAGAAGCAAGGTGAGTACCCTTTACATGAAATGCCCAGTGCTTAGTACCAGCTGTCCAAGCATACTTAGCTTTATCACCATGGGGACTTTGGGAGGCTATAGAAATCAACCTAACCTTATGAATTAGTATTATTAAATTTTCTGTTATTCTATTCCCAAAACTTAAAGATAAATGGATTTTTAAGAGTAAATCAGAATTTAAAATATTAATAGTAGCAATAATAATATCCTAAGGACATTAGGGAAAACCGAGGTATATTGCGTTATAATTTCCTAGTTAGTTCTTATGGGGTGTTTGATTTCCTCAATTAGATAAATTCTTTGCAAGCATAGATGATCCTCAAGTGATTAAATGCCATAGTCTCTGTAACCAGAAGTTCACTCATAAGTGGTGATTTAGCATATTTATGCATTCAAATAAATAACAGAGAGTCACAATGGCTGATAGCATGTTAACTAATCTTTTGAGTCAAATTTACTTTGTCTAATTGGCCTTTTAATGAGTTCATAATCAATTTAGTTGACATATGTTTTATCCAAGGAAATTGAAAATGAACAAACATTACTTGTTAATGGTCATTCTCACAACACCCACAGTGGCCAACTTATGCCACTGACCTCTTCCCACCTTCAAGTTGCAGAAAGTAAAGTCGGATTGGCACACCCATGGAGGCATAAGGTTGATGAGTGGTCACATTTAGAATTCCTCTGCCATTGCTAATGACAGCGTTCCCTTATTTCTTGGGATTGTGAATTTTAGTGTCACTTCCTTTTTCTCTAGTGGCAAACTTTCTTATGCAATCACTAGTTCAGATCTCTTAGCGCTTCTTCCTCCCATATTTACCAAGAAGATTCTGCATCTGGTTTCTGGGGGCTGCCACAATGAAAAGGAAGTCAATGGTCCTATGCAGCTAAGTCCTGCTCTCCCAAACCCTGGGCACTCTTCAAGAACTTAAAAGTCACTACCAGCCAGAATGACTATACAACATGCTCAGGTCCCCAGAGTATCCCCAATCCAAGCTCCAGAGAAAAAGGGCCCCTTACTGATTCATCAAATACGACGTGGAAAGGAAAAGCATTGCAGAATGTCTTAACTTCAATCCAGAGCTGCTCGGGATAAAGCGGCACAAAGGCGTCCAGGAGATGCCCTGGGTGTAAAAACAGAAGAAGAGTCCTGTTCACAGACCACTGGCGCCACCAACCTGGCACAGAGTGGCGCTCAGGAGAGGATCTTAAATGTTTCCCAGGCAAAGTGCAGTCCCCACTCTTCTGCACGCTCCCTCCGCATCTCCAGATGGCCATGGCAATTCCTCTTCCAAATTAAAACAAACGGAAAACTTGCTACCAGGTTGAGAAGTGCCCCTGCCCCCGCCAAGTTTCTGCCTGCCGCTGAAGAGTTTCTAGGCCAATTATGTCTCGCCATGAAAACAGAGTCTGCATTGAGACAGTGACAGCCAGACAATGAGCTCACAGAGCAGAGTGTGTGTGCCGGGCCCAGCGTCGGGGACATTTGCCATGGAGCTTTTGAGACTGACAGTTTTGGGTGACACATTAAAATTTAACCAACAGCCCTATTTGGCAGAGGGTAGAGATTCTAAATGGAGCCTTATTGATATGAAAATGTCCTAGACAAAGGATGTCAATTGTGTGTTTGAGTAGCTTGCCATGGCTTGAGGGACTTAAAATGCAGCCCTTTGAGCCCTGCAGACCTTCTCCCAGATGCATGTCATCATGATCCAGGGGGACTTGATGAGGACACGCTAGCTCCCTTCTCCTGGTGAGTCAGAACCCTTATTCTGATTCAGGCATTAGGTGCTGATCCTGAGACCAGCCAGCAGAGAGACTACTGCCTTCACTTTTCAGATGGAAGATGAAGGACCTTGTTCAAGATTACACAGCTCCCCAGGGACAGAGCCAGAAATCTGGTCTCTTGCCTCTTGATTCAGTGTCCTTTGCATTACTGGACACCATGCTTATTAATCACAGACTGCTAGGCCAGAAATGCGTGCCAGTGCAGGAGGCCTGAGGAGCCATGGACAATTCATTGTTCTTGATAATATGTCAGTACTCATCTTCCTTCTCTTCAGCACAGTCACCCAGTAGGGCTGATTCCAAGCCTCTCTGACTACAGGGGAAACTGGATCTCCATGTCACCCAGCACAAATCAAGGGGGCAAAGGGAGGCAAGTTAGAATCTGACATTTTAAATTTAAAAACCATACCAGCCAAATCCAAATTCTGCAGAATCAGGGACATAACAATCATTGAGGACTTTGCCCTTTTGTGTGCAATCACTCTTGGGAGCCAAGGTTGGAAGAATAAATAGCCCACTCACCTTTTCCAAACATGACTATACTTCTCACAACTTCCCAGCGAGATTTCTTCACAGGGCAAACAGAGATACTCAAATATTTCTCCTTCATCCTTCGGAAAGCTGCCTGGAGGGCCTGCAGTGACAGGGAGAGAAGCATGTGCGCCTGGTCACATGGCTGGTCATGGAACTGGAGATGCACAAGCCCCATTTGCTGTGATTGGGGCCACAGGAACAGCAAGAGCTGCAAGGTCAATCCTACCAAGACTTTGTAAGCCCTGAGATTTTTATATAATTAATCCTCAGGCTGGTTCTCTCTCAAAGGCAGCAAAAACCTTTTATAAGAGTGGGCTGGCAGGAAATCACACATGGTCATCTTCTCTTCCCATGGTTGTAGATTCTGCAGTGAACAGACTTGAGGTGGGCTTTGCTGTAAGATATAAACACTGTGTGCTCCAGGAATCACAGGCTTATCTGGATGTTTGTACAAGCTATGTGGATACAGAGCTGTGCATCTAATATATGTGGTGCCTAAGAGATAACAGAACATCTGTAAGTCACAACTGAGGTAGCCAACTACAGGATCATGAGTTCACTCCAGACCCCTGACTGGTCCCAGCTGCATAAATGGGCACTAAGGACTTGAAAGGTCAGTTTATTTCAAAAAGGTTGCAAAATAAGCCACAGGGTCAGATTTCAAAACCTTTATATTAGTATTTCTATAGGTGAAAATTTTCCAGGCTAAGGTATACCCCAGAAAACTTCCCAACACATATTTAGGTTACCTTAAACAAGAGGGTCACCTAGGAGTGATTTTGTCCCATACCCCTAGCTGGGGACATTTGGCAATGCTTAAAGATATTTTTGATTGCCACAATTGGGGGGCAGGGTGCTGCTAGCATCTAATTGGTAGAGACCTGAGGTGATGCTAAACATCCTATACTGCACAGGAGAGTCCATCACAACAAAGAATTATTTAGTCCAGAATGTCACTAGCTAAGAATGAGAAACCCTGCCTTAATCCACTAGTAGAAGGTGCAGTTGACTCTCCCACTAGGAGGGACTATGCTTTCTGAGGACACAGCAAACCCAGTACCTCTTGGTCTCTCTGGATGTCCTGACCATTTTGTAACCTATTTGGCTTTGCTCTTCTTATCTGTCTGTGAGGCTTCTGCACAATCAGAAACACAACGTGCTCCATCTTCCCTGTCCTCTCCGCTTCCTTATTCATGTCAAGTATATCCATGGACACATCAATGTTGAAGAAGTCTTTGGCCACAGCTTCAATGATACCTGTAGCCAGCAGAAGAACACCTATTAATGAGGGATGGCAGAAGGCAGTGTGTCAGCAAAAAAAAATAATAATCAAGTTATACAACTTCTGATGAATATTCCAGAGTTCACCAAGTCTGTGCCTTGCCTCAAGACAAGCAGCATATGAGATATTAATAAAATTAAAAAATAAAATAACTTTACAGAGATTTAAGCTATACATGGCTTAAACTATACATGACTATACAAGTATATCCCTGCCACTCTAAATTAAGCATCTTTTGTGTGTTGGTTTATTTCAAGGAAGTATTTAACTTATTAAATGAACTCTGGAAATAATGTAATCAAAATTCATTGTAAAAGCATTAAGGATCATGTTTTTAAAGTGTTCCTCTGGGAATCTAACCCAGGGTTATATAAAAAAGATAAAAGCATGCCTGAAGATGTTCATCACAGTACTGTTTACAATAGTAACAATGGTATCAACTAAAATATCAAAAATAGGGGATTGGTTAATTACAATGTTGAATATTGGAGATGCACAAACCCCATCCATAGATGGTGGTTTTGCAGACTGTACGAACATGGGAGGATGATTTTTCTATAATGCTGAATACAAAAAAAAGTTGATACAAAAGAATATATGCAGAATTATTACAACTATGTAAAAACCAGCCTAATTTTCAATGTTGAAATAAAAGTGAAAATTATTCCTTTTTTGGCACTTTGAAAATTTATTTTAAAGACTCAGAACTTTGGGAATAATGGTCAAGGTGGCAAAGCGTCAGACACTGGAAGAGATGGAGTGTAACTTCCTGCCCACAGCTGGCTCTGAGCCACCTGGAGAATTAGTGGGGAAAGCCCCCGAGACCTCGTAGCTGTGCGACGGGTTCAGCTGTCCCCATACCTGGCACAATGTGGCACAGACCACTTCTGTCAGAGTAGTAATGGAGAAGCATTTTCTCGTCGGCTCCTTTCTCCAAACGAAACGATGGTGCATTCATCTCCTAATTAAAAGACACAGCATGTTTTTCCCAGTGAATGCAAGTTGTTTAAATTATGCTTCCTAAGGCTTTGTGAACCAAAAGTACTTATCCATTACAGCACACAGAACTATATTCCAACCCCCCTCCTCATACTAAAACAAAATCTACCATGGTCCCTATATGTCAGGAATGTATATGATAACTAACCCCCTAACAACTACATACGCAAGTATGACCTTCATTTCAAAGAGGAGGAAACTGAGGCTTCGGGCAACTGAAACTAAATTCATAAAGGCACAACATTTTGACCCTCACAAAGCCTTCCCAGCTATCGTGCTGCTTTCCCCCTCACTCCAAGGGTTGCCTGCTTGGTTTGTGACCAAGTTACCATGGATATCTTCACTCTCAGAAAGGTCAGGGGCTCAGAGGAATTTGCAAGTGGAGAAGAGTTTATTTCTTGTTCTGGAAGAATAATGTCCTGTGTAGCGAAAATTTTCACATTTGAAACATCAAGGATACATCAGCAGAGATCATCTTTCTCCAAGAACGCACCATGTCACGTTAGAGGAATGTCAGGAGGTGAGGACTCTGTCGGGGGAGAGGGTCCCTGCTTGATGAGCAGGCAGCTCAGCACCTGGCTCACAGCTTTTGGTCTGAGTGAAGGAACAGATTGGGGTGCATTCTTTCTGAGATCTTCTCTATCTCCCATGGTGGAGTGGATGTGTGGGAGGTGTGTGTGTGTGTGTGTGTGTGTGTGTGTGTGTGTGTGCGTGTGTGTATGTTGGGAGAGTTGTCAGTTAAAATGAGAAGTTTTCCCCAAAATAATTATTTTATCTTTCCAAAAGTATTTACATAGAGATAGTGCATGTATGTATGTGTGTGTGTTTGTATCTTGACAGAATATAAAAAAGATTTGAAGTATCACATATAAAATTATGTGATAAAACAGGAAATTAAAAGTTACTTTTTAAAAAATTATATCCAAACCCTGCATAGTGGGGAAAATAAAGGAGTATAGAAGGACTAATTTAAAAATAGACTCACTCCTGTGACTGTTTCCCCACTCACGTCTCGTTCCCAGCCTAGGCCACTTCCCAGAGATACTTCTCAAAGTTTGAGCTTTCAATTCTTCTGATCAGTGGCTCCAATGCTCTGAATAACATAACTATACTGTTATTTTTTTATTAAAACGGGGCTTTATGGAAGTGGAGAATCAGAGCAAAGAGAAAGTGATACGAAGCCAACCGGAGCATGGTTTTTGGGGTCGGCACACCTGGATTTGGGTACTAGCTCAGCGACCACAACCTGGGCGATTTAGAACAGCTACTTGACCATTATGGACATCAATTTTCTCGTCTGTGTAGTGGGAAAAGTAAAGGTATCTAATCTTAGGGGTTAAGAGGATAATTCAATGTTTATAAATTAGCCCAATACCTGCCTCATAATTAGCACTCAGTAAAAGTTAACTACAGTTATAACCAGAAAATGAATGCCTGTAAGGGACTGCCAAATTATTAGAGACAACCATAAAGAAAAGCTGACATTATTTTACTTTTACCTAAAAAGACAATCGATAATATTTTGCTGAGTATAAAGCAGCACTATATAGCTATCAGTTATCATTGCCATGTATTTTATTTCAGCTTGCATATGGCAACATTTATGTATTTTATTTATCTTATGCAAAATATCCTCACTTACCCCTAGAGAATGTCTATGAACTGCTTCTTTAGCATTGGTTTTGACATATGAAGGAATAACTACCAGAGGAAAGGTAGCAGAAATGGGTATAGAAACAGTAGACTTGGGGATTCCAGAGCCTCGATGCCTTTCCTTCTTATCGTATTAGTGACAGTAACATGCTGAGAACAATATATGGAACATAAAATATATTCCATAATGTTTTTGATATAATGAATAAATGGGCGAACATGTTACTATGTTCTCCAGGACTGTGGCATAAAGTATTAGCCAAATTTTCAGATGAAAGATATGATATTAAAAAGTATTATGAAAGATTATTAAAAGGGTCTAACTATACTTTTTTATATTCTAATTGTAGAGTTTTAGCTAAGAAATTTGACAGTAAGTTACCATATAAATTATCAGAATTTTAAAACTAGCTATATTGACTGAAGAGAAAAGGAAGGGGAAGGAAGAAAGTCATTAAAAATGGAATACTCCTTCTGGCCTGATTACAATGCTGGGGACTTCCACATGTTATCTCTTTAATCAAGACATCACTATGAGGTAGGATTCTCCCCCCACTATTTATTCTATTTTTTCACTGTGTGTAATGTCTAAGAAAGTGCTTGGCACAAAATAGGTGCTGAATACATATTTATTCAATAAAAATATGTGAAAAAATTGAGGTCCAGAGAGGGCAACTAACTTGTCTGGAATCACCAGCCAGGAAGTGGCAGTGTCTGACCTCCTAGCCAGGGATCCTTTCACTCTCTCTAATCTGTATGTATATTCTAGAGGCCTGGTGCATGGGATTTGTGCACTGGTGGGGGTGTGTGTGGCCTGTGGGGATCAGCCTGCTGTGGGAGCACCGCTCATCCAGGTCAGCCGAGCAGCTGTGGACCTGCCCTCTGAGCAGCTGCTCCCTGGTCCGGCATCTTCCGTCGAGCCGGAGCACTCACCTCTCCAGGGGGCCTGGTCAGGGTCAGGCCCAGGGACAATAGCATTGAGAGGTGGCAGAGTAGGCCTCAGTCCCACGGTGGCCAGGCCACGAACCTGCCTCCCAACCTCTGGGGTCAGCTCTGCCAGCCCTGCAGCAGCACTGCGCGGCCTGTGGGCTTCCGGAGGAGGTGGCAGGTAGCAAGGAGGAGGAGCCTGGGGTGAGGAGGCAAAGATCGCAGCCTGGGTTCCTGCCAATGGGCCCCGGGTTCTCAGTGGGAGCAGCCGCTCATCCCAGTCAGCTGAGCTGCACTCCCACTGTGGTAGCGCACTGATCACCAGGAGGCAGCTCCTGCGTTGAGCATCTGTCCCCCCCCCCCCCCGTGGTCAGTGCGTGTCATAGCAACTGGTTAACTGGTTGTTCCACTGTTCGGTCACTGGGCTTTTATTATATAAGATATGTATTTATTTCAGAGAGGAAGGGAGAAAGACAGAAACATCAATGATGAGAGAGAATCACTGATCAGCTGCCTCCTGCCTGCACCCCACTGGGAATTGAGGCTGCAACCAGGCATGTGCCTTGGCTTGGAATCAAACCATGACCTTCTGGTTCATAGGTCAATGCTCAACCACTGAGCCACACCAGCTGGGGACTGTCTCCATTCTTGAGTTGTTCACATTGTAACAACAAGACAGAGCCAGCTACTCATCCTACTAGAAGTCAATTAAGGTTTCTAAGCCTCTTATTCCCTCTCTGGAAACTGGAGGAAATAATACTTTTCCCTTTTAACATCTGTAAGGGTGCACTATGATTCATGACATTTTAGCATACATTATCTCATTTCATCCTCACGACAGTCCTTCAAAGGTGGTGATAAGCATTAAATACAAAAATGATAAACTATAAAGGGCCCTAAAATAAATATAAACTAATATAAAATAATGAACTATTATTATGGTATGTGTAAATGTTGCTTTGTGTTTTCATTAAAACATTTTATTTTCTAACACAGAAAAGGGAGTCTAAGTGTTTGAATTTTCAATGATCTCTACAAACAAGAAAACCAAGGCATGAACTCCAGAAGGACACTCCCCAATAGGGAAACTGGTTTGCTAAAACCTCAGGCAGTCACTCCATGGGTTAATCAGAGTTGGACAGTGTCCGATTCCGGCTCTTGGCCCTGCCAAGTCTTTCCTTCTGATACATGAATAAATGAATCTGGCTACAGAAGCTTTTTATCAGCTCCATCAAGGCCAGGAAACCTGAGGAGAGATTTTGCAAATCCACTGAAACCTGGCTGTTAACCCAGCCTTAGTTCCGTGGTGATCAATCTTCTAGACTTAATTCCAAACCCACACCAGCCCCGTTAAACAGGTCATCCTCCACCACAAAGCTGACCTCTCTAGCTTGCCCTTCTTTTAGGGTTGACTGTTTTATAAAAGTGGTCAGCAGGTACACATTTTCCATTCCTTTCCCAAGAAAACTCTTCAGTCCACTGACACCAGGTACCAAGGATTCTGCAGGCCCCTTGCAACTGCCTGCTTTTGGGGGAGGCAGGGAGATGGCCCCGGATGACCCGGAATGCCTACAGGCACTTCTTCTCTGGACCACCAAGACCAGCCTCAGGTCGCCTTACCCGATAAGAAAGTGCAAGGTAACTGTGGAGGGCATCTAGATTTTCAATAAACTCCGTGAGATCTCCTCCCAGTGTTCGTAACATCCTGTCATAGCCAGACTTCTTACAGAATTTAAAGAAGTATTCTCCAAAGAGTTTCAGAATGGCTTCCATGGAGACACCTGAGTAATGCAAAGCAGACCCACAAAATAAAAGCACCTGCAAGTGTTTGTTCTCATTTATTTACAAAGAGTTAAACTCCTGGCTATGTAATATGTTGCTGAACTTCTCTCTAAGGCTTTACTTCCCACAC
This sequence comes from Myotis myotis, assembly GCF_014108235.1. Taxonomy (NCBI): domain Eukaryota; kingdom Metazoa; phylum Chordata; class Mammalia; order Chiroptera; family Vespertilionidae; genus Myotis; species Myotis myotis. The sequence goes on from NW_023416335.1 coordinate 88,359,866, forward strand.
CAGTAAAATGCCGATGATAACACCAAAGCCTGGAGGAGCTCAGTGCATCGCTGGCACCCGGTAGGTGCTCATGAAACACGAGCCCCCTCTAACTCTACTTGGATCTTTGCCTGGCCCCATAGCATACATTTCTCCACAGGCCAGAGGGGCTACAGAGCTGCACAGCCTTGTGACGGCTGAATCCAGGATGAGGTTCACTCTGGCTGGGCAGTGTGTGGCCTCTGCAACTTCTCTACCACCTCTAGACATCGTTAAAGACAATGGCCTTTCACCATGATAAAAAGCTACTTCTGAGAAATAGTTAATACTCCAACTAAAAAATACCGACACATTTATTATATCCTGATTTACCCAGAAGATGATACCAAATGCAGGGAATGACTTCCCTTTTCTCTCTCTTCCTGCCCACACCTGGTCTCCCTTCAAGGCGCAGTTTGCATGCCACTTCCTCATTAAGATTTCTCTCAATATCCCAGGTCACACTGAACTCTCTCTGCCTAAGTGCTGCATTTTTCTTTCCTGCCCATCTGGATGGCAATTTGGAAGGCAGTTACCTCTTTCTAACCCTTTCTGTGCTGACACACAGTCAGATAAACTCCTGGGGGTGGGCTTGCAGCATTCTTGGGGCTGCTGCCCCTGCCTGCACTTTTGGAATAAACCGTCTGCCATCGTTTGCTTTGTGGAGAGGCAGTCAGAGTTTTTAAAGAACATTTTTAAATTTCTAAAACACGTATTAATCACTGTTATTTTACTAAATGTTTGCCAAAACCTTGCAAGAGAGAAATCTCTATTATCAGGTCCCTGTTGTACAGGCCAGGCCATTGACAATGAGAGTCATCTTTGTGAACTGACCCAAATCAACAGAGTTGCAGGGACTCTAACCCTAAATTTGGCTCCTTTTGTACCATATCCCACAGCCTCTGAGCAGCAGGCAGGGGAATAAGGGGTCTCCCCTGAGGTGGGGACTGCTGGTGGGTTTTCACCATTTGACACAGGAGACAGGGCATCCATCCACGCTGGTGGCCTGGTGCCTCAGTGCGAGAGCATGCTCTTCTTTACAGTGGTGAGGACTGGGTGCTGGGGCAGGTCCGAGAAGCTCAGGCTGATGGGAGACCTGCCGTTCACAATGACCAGCTCCTTGGCTGAACCCGGAAGGGCCCTAGGATGGTGTGACCAGGTCTGGAATTCATAGCCAGGGGTTTTCCGGGCCTCTTGAACTATCCATAACCAATTCCTACAGATGGCCGGGGGTCAGAGGAGGTCCTTCCAGCCTCTACTTGCTTCCGAAGATTCTGAGCAGCAGAATCCCTATAGTTCATTGTCCACAGCCAGACAAATGGGAAAACAGTCATTCTGTATCTGAACAGGACTGACCCCACTAAGTTGGTCTGGTCTTGTCAGAAAGGAGTTATACATATGTCCCAATAATGTATTAGCCAAGTCTCCGGGATCTAGATAAAGGCCAGGACAGAAGGTGGGAGGTGGTAATGGCCTGTGTTAATAAGGGAACTGAAATTAATTCCACTCAAGTTTTTTCCAATGCTTATGAGTTCTTGGAAGAAGAATTCCTGGGAAGTAAATGGACAGGTGTGTAATTGTTTCTTCCTGTTTCCTCCTTCCCCTCCCCCTTCCTGCTAAATCTAACTTATTCAAGCTGAGGAAAAACAGCTCCACTGTGTGTCCTGTAGGCTCTGAGCAGGTGCAGCCTGCTAGCTGCCAGGAAAGCACAGACCCCATAGGCCAGCCGTGGGCAAACTATGGCCCGCGGCCGGATCCGGCCGTTTGAAATGAATAAAACTAAAAAAAAAAAAAAAAAAAAAAAAGACCGTACCCTTTTATGTGATGATGTTTACTTTGAATTTATATTAGTTCACACAAACACTCCATCCACGCTTTTGTTCCGGCCCACCGGTCCAGTGTAAGAACCCATTGTGGCCCTCGAGTCAGAAAGTGTGCCCGCCCCTGGCCTAGGCCCTTCCCCCAGGGGCCTCCCTCCAGAGCCCGGGCCGCCCGCAAGCCAAACGAAGTTGTAGGAAGGGGCAGTGGTGGCCCTGTGTAGAGAGTGCCTGCTTGGCTTTCCTTTTAAATCTGTAACCTACACAAAGCCATGAGGTTGCTTGGTCTAGACCAGGGGTGGGCAAACTTTCTGACTCGAGGGCCACAATGGGTTCTTACACTGGGCCGGAGGGCCGGAACAAAAGCATGGATGGAGTGTTTGTGTGAACTAATATAAACTCAAAGTAAACATCATTACATAAAAGGGTACGGTCTTTTTTTTTTTTTTTTTTTTTTTAGTTTTATTCATTTCCAACGCCCGAGGGCCGTAGTTTGCCCACGGCTGTTTTAGACCCTAGTTATTTTGCTTCTGGATGCCTAGCTCCAGTAATAGGAAAGGACATCTGGCTGACAGTGACTGTTCCTTGAACGAGGATCTTGGGTTTGGGTGTGGTGTTTTCCATCTGCACTGACTTGAGGCTTCTTCTGGGATCCTTGGGCAAGAATGCTTGTCTAGCAGAGGACAGAAGTCACTTTTTAAAACTACACCTGTATTGTGTTTATACCATTTTACGTCAGTGAACTTAGGATTCCATGAGCTCTCTAGTCATGGGGTATCAGGGATATACAGGAAATGGCAAGAAAATGCAAAAGAGAACTGAACACAAGTCATAGGTGTCTTACATATACTTTACAGTGCAAAGGAGGATTGATTGCATTCTTAGTGTTCTATCTTTTGTGCAACAAATAAGGGGCAATAAAGTAATATGCATCTATCTGCTTATTTGTACAGAATGAAACACAAGAAGGATAAACCAGGGACTACTGAGATTGGCTAGCTACAAGGCATTGATGGGGATGAGATGGGAAGGTTAGAAAAAGTATAGACTGGGTGGGGGGACTGACATTACTCTGAGCACAGCTTTTGAACAGTTCTGGTTTAGTATATTGTGTTAATGACTCATATACTTAGAGAAAATAAATAAGATCAATAGGAATAGGGAAAACCCTAAGATGGAATAGAAACAGATTAACAGAACAATATTTCAACAGAACAGTTTTGAATAACCTAATTATTCAGGAATGAAATCAACGCTGTAACATTTGAACACAGTATTTTGACTGCTTTGTCCTCATGCTAAAGACAAAAAGAACTTTAAATAAATATTTAACTGTAGTTAGCGGGCTTTCTTTTCATGTGGTGTGGGTTAGCGATTTTGAAACGACTTTCTGATAATCAAGTATTAGATAATGGGAACCAGGTTTTTCACTGTGTGAGAATAAAGTTAGTTATGGGAAAGAGAAAATCAGAATGAAACTTGGTGCGGTGTAGATTAGGAAATCTACCTTGTAGGACCAAGAGACTGATCTGGTCTTAGACAGATAAATGGATGGATAGATGAAAGATGATAGATAGATAGATAGATAGATAGATAGATAGATAGATAGATAAAGGAAGGAAGAAGAAAGAGTGTGAGAAGTGTTTTTTTTAATTAAAACTTTATTGTTCAGATTATTACAGATGCTCCTTTTTTTCCCCCCCATAGCTCCCCTCCACCTGGTTCCCACCCTACCCTCTGCCCTTACCCCCTCCACTGTCCTCATCCATAGGTGTAAGATTTTTGTCCAATCTCTTCCCTCACTCCCCACACTCCTGTCCCCCCGAGAATTGTCAGCCACTCCCTTTCTATGCCCCTGCTTCTATTATATTCACCAGTTTATTCTGTTCATCAGATTTTTTATTCACTTGATTTTTAGAGTCACTTGTTAGATATTTATTTGTTGTTCATAATTTTTATCTTTACCTTTTTCTTCTTCTTCCTCTTCTTAAAGAATACCCTTCAGCATTTCATATAATACTGGTTTGGTGGTGATGAACTCCTTTAGCCTTTTCTTGTCTGTGAAGCTCTTTATCTGACCTTCAATTCTGAATGATAGCTTTGCTGGATAAAGTAATCTTGGTTGTAGGTTCTTACTATTCATCACTTTGAATATTTCTTGCTACTCCCTTCTGACCTGCATCGTTTCTGTTGAGAAATCAGCTGACAATCATATGGGTACTCCCTTGTAGGTAACTAACTGTTTTTCTCTTGCTGCTTTTAAGATTCTCTCTTTGTCTTTTGCCCTTGGCATTTTAATTATGATGTGTCTTGGTGTGGTCCTCTTTGGATTCCTTTTGTTTGGGGTTCTCTGTGCTTCCTGGACTTGTAAGTCTATTTCTTTCACCAGGTAGGGGAAGTTTTCTGTCATTATTTCTTCTAATAGGTTTTCAATATCTTGCTCTCTTTCTTCTTCTGGCACCCCCAGAATTTGGATGTTGGTATGCTTGAAGTTGTCCCAGAGGCTCCTTACCCTACCTTCATATTTTTGGATTCTTTTTTCTTTTTGCTTTTCTGGATGGGTGTTTTTTGCTTCTTTGTATTTCAAATCTTTGACTTGATTCTTGGGATCCTGTAGTCTGCTGTTGGATATTTGTATAATATTCTTTATTTCAGTCAGTGTATGCTTAATTTCTCATTGGTCCTTTTTCATATCCTCAAGGGTCTCACTAGATTTATCGAGGGTCTCACTAAATTTATTGGCGGTTTCTAGAAAATTCTTGAAAAACCTTATAACCATGGTTTTCCTTTCTATATCCAGTAGTTTGCTTTCCTCCATTTCTGTCATTTGTGACCTGTTTCTTTGTCTCCACATTTTGGCTGCTTTCCTGTATTGATAGAGTGGCTTTCTGTGCTAGGTGTCCTATAGGACCCAGTGGCTAAGCCTCCCCCATTACCTGAGGTGGACACTCTTGGTGCACCCCTTTGTGGGCTTTGTGCATAGTCTTGTTGTAGTTAAGCCTTGATTGTTGTTGGTATCAGTGGGAGGAATTGGCCTCCAGGCCAATTAGTTGTGAGATTCAGCTGTGTCTATGGTGGGAGAACTTCTGTGCTGGAGACACCCTTCTGGGGCAAGACTTGCTTCAGTGGGGCTTTGGTGCTCACTGAGTCTGCCCCCTGAGTGTGTCCCTTATGGATCTGAGGAGTTGTAATCTGGAGGGTCCCACTTTGACCACTGGGTACACTGGCTCTTGGATCTCTAAGGAGGTGCTAATTTAGCCTCTGCCTGAGGCTACCCAGCAGGAGCTATGGAGAGATCTGCAGATTCCTCTTCTTTGTTTGGGGTTAGGAGGTGCCCAATTGAGGCCCAGCTGTGAAGCAATGCAAGCTGCTGTGGGGCCTTGGGCCTTCTCTTGGATGTCCTGGGCCTCTCTGACCCAGCTGCAGTTTGTTAGGTAATTTTAGATTACAAAGGGCCAGGTCATTCATATGCAAAAGCCTCTGCACACAGCATGGGTGGGTGGGGTCTCAGGGAATCAACAGGGTGGAGAAAACAGCTATGGCTGATCCTCAGCCCTGCCCTAAGAGGCCCCAAGTCTCAGTGCCCCATGGTAATTGCTGCAAGCACCTCTAAGAGAAAGTCGCCCTCAAGTTCCACCTGATGCCAGACAGTCCAGTTTCTCCCTGTATGAATCTGGGTCCCCAGAGACTCACCCAGAACTGGAGGTCAGAGTGGGAGCATGTGTCTCCCTCCCGATTGAAAAGGACAATGGCGTCCTCAGTTGCCAGCCCTTTCTGAGTGCACCTCCGTACCTCTGCACTTTACTTCCATACCTCCTCTGAGTCTCAGTGTGCTTTTTTCTTTCCGTCTAGTTATAGAATTTTCACTCAGCCAGCCTTCCTGTGGTTCTGGATGATGTCCATTTTGTCTTTTAGTTGTATTTTTGAAGTGGTTTTGCGAGGCAGCAATTTCCAGTGTTTACCTATGTTGCCATCTTGGTTTCTCCCTGTGTGTGTGTGTTTTCAAGGTTCCTTGGGAAAATATCAAATTTCAGGATTGGGGCAGGGAAAGATAACATCTTGTCATTCCAGAAAGTTTTTTTAAAAACATATATTTTATTGATTTTTGACAGAGAGGAAGGGAGAGAAATAGAGAGCTAGAAAAATCAATGAGAGAGAAACATCGATCAGCTGCCTCCTGCACACCCCCTACTGTGCCCATAACCAAGGTACATGCGCTTGACCGGAATCAAACCTGGGACCTTTTAGTCCACAGGCCGACACTCTATCCACTGAGCCAAACCAGTCAGAACATTCCAGAAGGTTTAAAAAAAAAAAATGACCAGAGAATAATGAGAACATGTTAAAAGGGCCCAGGAACCAGCTTAGAGGGGCTCCCAATAGCTAAATCCTGGAGAACTTGAGTACCTAAACAAATAAAGGATTTCAACCTATTTAAAAAATAAGAATGAATAGTTCACATTGATACAAATACTAGTAAAGAAATGGAGAAGAGGGGAAATTCTTCCTTATAGAAGAAATTCAACTAATAAATGTAAAAGCAATGATATACTTAGAAAATCCCCATTTGAACACCATCAAGCACATTGATTCAGACAAGAATCACCAATGAATAATAAAACTAGGGAAGGAGGAGCTTGAGAAGCAACAAGATATTTAAATAGTCCGAAAGTATCTTTTCACAAGATACTAATTACAAAGGGGAAAAGAGTAACTTTACAGTGGAGAACCCTGGCAGACTCCATGCTAACCAAGCTATCAAATTTAATGCCAATAATGGGGCATAATGACATAAAATGCTCCGATATGTGAAATGAAATGAAAAAACATCACATCTGTGGTCTTTCTGTCAAGAAAGCATAACCTGAGGAGAACCAAGATGGCAGCATAAGGTATATATTTGTATGTGCTGCCCCCCACAACCACACCAAAACTACAACTAAAAGACAAAATGGCTACGGGAAAGCTGGCTGAGTGGAAGTTCTACAACTAGAAGAAAAGAAAAAAGCTCATTGAGACTGGGTAGGATGTGCGGAGGCACCAAGAGCAGAGGTACAGAGGCGGGCAAAACAGGCTGGAAACTGGGTGCACTGTTTTTTTTCAATTGGAAGGGAGATACAAGCTCCCAACTGCTCTAAACTCCAGTTTTCAGCAAGACTCTTGGGACCCAGACTCCGACAGGGAGAAACTGGACTGTCTGACATTGGGTCAGAAAGCGAGGATGGCTTTCTCGCAGAGCTGCTCACAGGGATCATTGTTACTGTGGGGGCGTGGGACTCAGGGACGCAGAGATGCAGAGACCAGGAGATGTGGAGACAGCTGGCTGACAGCCACTCTATCAACACGGGGAAGCAGCCAAAATGCAAAGACAAAGAAACATGGCACAAATAAAAGAAATGGAGGAAAGCAAACTACTGGATATAGAGTTCAAAACCACAGTTATAAGGTTACTCAAGAATCTTCTACAAAACTCTGAGAAACTTAGTGAGACCTTCAAGGATCTTAATGAGAATGCCAAAAAAATGTAAAAGGACTAGTCAGAAATTAAGCATACACTGTCTGAAATAAAGACTAATATACAGAAATTCAACAGTAGACTAAAGGATCCCAAGAATCAAATCAAAGTTTTGAAATACAAGGAAGCAAAAAACACCCATCCAGAAAAGCAAAAAGAAAAAAGAATCCAAAAATATGAAGATAGTGTAAGGAGCCTCTGGGACAACTTCAAGCATACCAACATCCAAATTCTGGGGGTGCCAGAAGAAGAAAGAGAGCAAGATATTGAAAACCTATTAGAAGAAATAATGACAGAAAACTTCCCCTACCTGGTGAAAGAAATAGACTTACAAGTCCAGGAAGCACAGAGAACCCCAAACAAAAGGAATCCAAAGAGGACCACACCAAGACACATCATAATTAAAATGCCAAGGGCAAAAGACAAAGAGAGAATCTTAAAAGCAGCAAGAGAAAAACAGTTAGTTACCTACAAGGGAGTACCCATATGATTGTCAGCTGATTTCTTAACAGAAACAATGCAGGTCAGAAGCGAGTGGCAAGAAATATTCAAAGTGATGAATAGTAAGAACCTACAACCAAGATTACTTTATCCAGCAAAGCTATCATTCAGAATTGAAGGTCAGATAAAGAGCTTCACAGACAAGAAAAAGCTAAAGGAGTTCATCACCACCAAACCAGTATTATATGAAATGCTGAAGGGTATTCTTTAAGAAGAGGAAGAAGAAGAAAAAGGTCAAGATAAAAATTATGAACAACAAAGTGACAACAAATACATATCTATCAACAACTGAATCTAAAAATTAAGTCAATAAAAAATCTGATGAACAAAATAAACTGGTGAATATAATAGAAGCAGGGGCATAGAAAGGGAGTGGACTGACAATTCTCAGGGGGAAGGGGGTGTGGGGGGTGCGGGAAGAGATTGGACAAAAATCTTACACCTATGGATGAGGACAGTGGCGGGGGGTAAGGGCAGAGGGTAGGGTGGGAACCAGGTGGAGGGGAGCTATGGGGGGAAAAAAGAGGAGCATCTGTAATAAACTGAACAATAAAGATTTATTTTTGGAAAAAGAAAAGAAAGAGAAAGCATAACCTGAATTGAATCAGAAGGAAATGTCAAGTAATTCTGAACTGAGGGGCATTCTACAAAATAGTTGACCATAACTTTCCAAAGTATCAATATTATAAGACACAAAGAAAGACTCCAAGACTGTCCCAGACTGCAGAAGGCTGAAGAAATGTGACAACTGACATGCTCCAGGCTTTCTTTTGTTCTAAAGAACATCATTGGGACAATTAGAAAATCTCTGTAAAGTCTGTGATGACATAATGGCACTATGTCAACGTTTATTTCCCAAGTTGGATAGTTGTACAGTAGTTATGCAAGGGAATTTTTAAGCAGAAAGAGACATCATATCTGTATCATACTGCCAATTCAGAAAAAAAAATGTATTTATTATAGGTATAGATATAGAGAGAAGGATATAGCCAATATGGTGAAATGTTAACATTTGGGGAATACTGAAAAAACTATATGGGAATTCTTTGGATTATTCTTGCAAACCTTCTGTGAGTTTGAAATTCTGTCAAAGTGAAATGTTTTTGCTGATTGTCCTGAAGAGACCTTAGGAAATCGAATATAGTAAGACCATGAGACCACATTTATCTACAGCCAGCTGAGACAGAGCTGGATCTGGGCCTTTGGAATAGTATGAATTCTGTTGGATATAATCAGGGCATTATGATTATGTCTTAAAATGTCTTTAGCTAGAAATTCATGCTGAAATATTTATGAGTAAAATTAAGGGAAACCTGAGATTTGCTGTAAGGTATTCCAGAAAAAACAAAACCAGAAAAAGGTTGGGGGGGGACCAGAGAAACAAAACAATATAGGAAAATATTAATTTGGGGGTGAAGGATACATGGGCTTCAATACACAATTCTCTCTACTTTTGTATACGTGTGAAACATTCCATTAAAAAGTGTTTGTGTGTGTGTGTGTGTGTGTGTGTGTGTTTTAATAGAAGACTTCTTTGTTGGCAAGAAAATAATTGCCACAAATATCTACACTTGGCATCCAGGAAAGGTATGGAAACTTCTTAAAAACTTTTCAATTGAAATTATGTATAAACTCAAACTTTCTGACTTAGCAGGTTTGGCTCTTCTGTATCATCAGGAAATTTTTACTTTTTGTTGGGTGACAGCTCAAGGGACTGGAAACAGCAGGGTGGGCTGTCTAGGGCAAGAGGAGAAGATACTGCTAAACCCTAAATGAGGGTGAGCAGGCAGAGGAATGCCACTGGGCCACAGCTGCCTACGCATGGTCTCCTGTGCCGTACCAGCACGGCCAAGGGTGAACCTGAGGGCGGGTAGTGAAGGATTGAAGAAGAGACAGACAAGAGAATACAGCTGGGGCTCGGTGGATCTCCTGTGTCTGGAAAAGGACACAAAAAACTCAGCCTGCAAACGGATGCTTTATTTTTTAGTCTGATTATAACAAGATTAACATGTATAGAAATATTCTTGTTTTGGCAACACTTGCTGCACCTCCCACAGCCCATTAGCTACTTAGAAAGGAATTAGGGAGTCCTACAAGGTTAGGCTTAATTATGCTAGGAGAGCTCTGTCCTCCAGGCTGGGACTTGTTTGTGGCCCTGCCACTGGTCAGCCCGAGGCTTGACCCTAGAGCCGCTCCCTACAGCCTCCTGGGCAAAGGATCCTGTTATCTGCTCAGGCTGGACTTCCCAAGACCGCTGCCCCCTCCCGTCACCCAGATACAACAACAATATCCCTCACAGTCACCCACCTCAGGCACCCAGAGAAGCATGTGCTCTTCCACAAGGTAGGGAAGTGTATGCTGTGCACTTTAGAAAGTTTTCCATTGGAAGTGAGTAATATTTTTTCAAAGCTTTAGTATCCAAGGGAATAAGCTTCAGATATCTGAAGAAAGCCACTCATCTGGAGTGCTCTCCTCCTCAAATGGTGCCACTTAAGCCAGGCATGAGATAATAGATGGGGAGATCTTTGTGAGTAGGAGGAAGAGGGGTGTAAGGAAAGGAGAGGAATAGCAACCATGTTGATGCCAGAGGTTGCAGGGAGGAAACAGACTCTTCATTGGGAGCGTTGGGTTCCAGGTGTAGCAATAAGTTTATCAGCACAGGGAAAAGCAGCTGGGAAATGAGTAAGGCAGCTCAGGCAGGAGGAGTCCCACTTACACCTGGTTGATAAGCTGCCTGCTTCCTGCAAACTTGGAAACAGAGAAGTCAGCCTACCAAGGACCAGAGAACAGGGACAGGAGTCCACGGGAGGGTGGGAAGGGGGACAGGGTGAGGGACTGCTTTGTTGAGCACCCACTGTGTTAGGCAGTTTGCTCACATTATTGGATTCAGTCTTTACAACCGCCCTCTGAGGTAGGTGCTATGGGTATCACTGCTGTTTGACCAATGGGGAACTTGCCCGTGTGACATTGCTAGGAGACCTTACAGCCAGGGGGCTCATGCAGGTCTGTGTGATTCCAGAGCCATTTCTAGAGACTTCATCTCCCCCCCCACACACAAACCTCTGACCCCCCACCCCACCCCACCCCCAGTCAATGGTCCCTGCAGTCTGCAGGCTTCAGCACCAGCCTCCAAATCAGGACACCCGAGTTCAGTCTCCATTTTCAGTTGGTCACATGGCCTGGGTTGCTTGTTCCACCTCAGAGGGTCTAGGAAAGATCAAATATTCTAATGCCTGATCTCAGGACTGGGTAAGGTTATGTTGTTTCTCTTATTTTTAAAGAGGTATGTGCAGACGGTTGTTGGCCTTTGTTGGTAGCTGACTGTTGAAATGCGTTTTGCTATGGGTTTCTTAGCAGGCAAAGTGCAGACTGACACAGCTGTGCCAAAAGGTTGTTGTGTGTTGTCACTTTAGATCGCTAATAACCCACTTATACACTAAGTAGGCACTTATTCACATACAGAACAATTCGTTATGCAGTGCTCCAGCTCCATCTGGTCGCAGCCTGAGCTGTGCCATTTAGGAAGCACAGAGCTGTGCAGTGGGCGTCTGGAGAACCTGCAGCAATGGCCGTAGGTAAGTGGCCTCCTGGAGCCCACTTGGAAGGCAGGGCACCAACGGGTGCGAACTGAGCATGCTTTTATATATATAAGGGAGACAAAATTACCTAATTTTGAATCCCAGCTTTTAATTTGAAAAATGCACTCACCATACTTATATACCCTTTCAGGTATGAGCCAACACATGTTATTCAGATAAACAACAAGAAGAAAATACCCTTCTGATTTTCAGCTAGACAGAGAGAAATCACAGTGATATACTTTGGCTTTTGGTAGAAAGGTAATCTGGGTTAGCCCAACATTGGTCTCTAAACTCACTGCTGCCTCTAAATGTACTGGCTGGTTTGGAACGGGGAATGCAGCAGGGCAGGTATGTGATGGCATCTCTCTGCTGAAGGTCCTGCACACACCATGCAGTGCTCGCTGTCACACAGCTACAAAAATGGCCTGGGCTTGATATTAGGCACATGTAGCAGTTCTTTCTGGAAATCTAAAAACTAAGAATTTCTGTACAAGTCTGCTCAGGCTACTATAACAAAACTCTAGACTGGTGGCTTAAGAACAGAAATTTATTTCCTCACAATTCCTCACAGGAGGCTGAAGTCCAACCGGAGACTTTTTGGTGCATGGGACGATGCTCAACCAACTGAGCTGCATTGGCCAAAGCTAAATGAAATTTTTTAAATCTTAAAAAAGATCTGGGTGTTAAAGATCCATTTTCTAGAGCATAAGATGACAAAACATTTTCAGTAAAGGGCAGACAACAAAAATTTTCATTTCTGCAATCACATGCTCTCTGCCACAACTACTCAACTCTGCCGTTATAATGCAAAGCAGCCACAGACAATATCCGTAACTGGCTCAGAGCCAAACTGGGGCATGACGCTGCTGGGACTCTTAGAAATAAAATCAGGAAAAGACTGAAGTTGGGTTTGTTTCCATCACCCAGTCCAAGTTTCATTGCTCTTCTATTATCTAAACTCTGAAAACTCTAGCTTTTCTGGTCAAGTCTCAACAGTGGCCTCTCAGGCACAGAATTCCCATCTAAGGGTTTGTATTCTTCCTGTGGAAGGAAAGGAGTCGGGTGCACCTCCCACTTTGCTGGAAGAAAGGAGGCAATTGTCAGCATTCAGACGTCCCTGTGGGCCAGCAGCTCTCACTAGTGCCCGTGCCTGCAGGACTGCCGGCAGAAGGGCCAGCGCTAGGCCTTGTGCAGGTCGGGTAGTGCAAATTAGCATAAGGGAGAGGTCAAGTGGTCTTCCTGTCGGATTATCAGAAGCATATGTAACATCATAGCCTGTTTTAAAGGTTTAAAAAGTGATGTTTAAGCAAATAAACCGCAGACTCTCTGGCAGGTGTGTTAATACCAGAGAGCCGAGAGGTAACGCTCTGGTGCTGCTACGTCTGTAGCAGGAAGGCTGCTACTTAGAAGCTGAGCTGAGTCTAGTCTGGGGCAGCGCAGCGCTATAAAGAGCACACACCTGGGGTTCGACTCCTGCATGAAATCCCGTCTCCACCTGCCGCTTGGTAGCCCCGGTTCCACACAAGCTTACCCTCTACCCTTAGCATCATCAGAATGGGTGACAAAGGGGTCTGGGAGACCCCCAAACAGGCTGGCCAGGGAAGGGGTGGGATTTTCAAGTACCACGCACACTACCTGGGTCCTGGCTCACTTTTTCCTGGAAACTCTCTCTGTGAGGCTCTTTGAAAGGAGGAGTGGGCAGAGGATGCCAACCTGTGATGATTGGGAGGCCATAGGAGCCTTGACTGCAAACTGCCTGTGTCCTCCCTCAAAGGGTCACACTGGCTTTCGAAGGCATTGAGAGATGTTGCCGTTCACGGAGCATGAGTTTCACAGCTGAAGGAACAAATGAACGTTTCACTCCCTGTGTTTTATTTCTGGCCTCAGACTCGGCCTTGTCTCCGCTCTATTAGGAGTGCAGGAGCTGAATGACCAGGGGCTAATGCACATCTGGTCAGAAGTTAATCACCAGCTGGTACCCCAGGTTTCTCATAGCTCCAGGCACCTCTGGCCTCTGCTTGGCTCTGTGGCTCCAAGGCAGACGAGAGTGGCCTGCTGACCCTGGCACAGCAGGGGACCTCGCCCCTTGCTGAAGAGGATCTGTGATCACACACATCCAGTTTCTGAAACCTCAATGACTTCCCGCTAGCTGCCCTGGTGGGCTGGGTTTACCCTGTAACCACCTCAGGAATTGCTCCTGAGGACAGCAGGCCAATTTGCTGGCCCTCAGAGTCACCATGAAAACCAGCTGGAAACCACAGCTCCTACTGCCTAACCCTAAGCTGTACAGGAACCAGCTTGAAGGCTCTACTCACCCGGCCGCCCCCAAACTTCCAACAATTCTCCCCACGGTCCCGGGTGCTAGGCAAGGATGCCGATGCAGTGCCACCTGCAATAATCCCTGAAAGCTATCTCCCCATGACCCAAAGCCTCACCGCCTGTGAGGAATGGGCAAGAGAATTTCAACCGGGATTGAAAGTGGCATGTTGTCAAAGAGCCTGGAAGTGCCAGGCGGCTTCCTCTGCTTTGTGCACGCAGACCCCTAGAGCCTAGGACAGCAAGGCTGCCCACCCCTCTTCCCTTGTCAGGGCCCCATTCAGGTGTGCTCAGTGCTGGTGAGAAGGAAGGAGAAAGGAAAGGAGGGTGTACGGGCTGAATAGTGTTCTCCCAAACCCATGTCCATCTGGGACCTCCAAATGTTTCCTTATTTGGAACTGGGGTCTTTGCAGATCTAACTACTTAAATGAAGATAAGTTTGTAGTGGACTATGGTGGGCCCTAAATCCAATGATATGTTCTTAGAGGAAAGCTGTGTGGAGACACAGAAAAGAGGGTTATATGAAGATGAGGCAGAGATGCGAGCAGTACATCTGTAACCTAGGATTGCCAGCGGCCACCTGAAGCCAGGCGAGTCCTTGGCAGAGAGTCATCTCCCTCAGAGCCTCCAGAAGGAATCAACCCTGATGGCACCTTGATTTTGTACTTCTGCCCCCACACCTGTGAGAGAATAAATTTCTGTTGTTTGAAGCCACCTAGCTTGTGCTACTTTGTGGTGGCAGCCCTAGGAATTAATACAAAGGGAAGGAAGAAAATATTTTTTTCAGAGCTTATTATATGCCGGATACCACATTTGACATATTCACATGCATTGCCTCATTTAATCCTCAAAACAACTCTGAAGGATAAATATTATCCTTACTATTTTCATTTGACCAATGAAAAACTTCCACTGAGCAAGTAACTTGTCCTGGGTCATTAAATTAGAAAGAGCAGAGCTAAATTCTCTTTGTCCTGTTCCTCTTCCCCTCAGAGCCTAGAAAGTGAGCAAGTTAGTGTAATAAGCCATCTTTTGATAATAAATTCTTGGGAGAAATCATTCTGATATTACACATGCATTGTAAATAGGGCCATCCACACATGGTCCCCCATTATGGTCCTGTCAGTGGCATTTTAGTGTCCAGGCAGATGAGCTATTCCGTGGGTGAGCAGATGGGAAGAAGGGCCCTCCACCCCTACAAAGCACACCATGTCCATTTCTGAATAAACATGAGTGTGGTTGGCATAACAAGATTCTCAGTGTTGTTCCTCCTGACACCCAGAGATAAGCATGACTAGTCATTGCAAAGGTATTGCAACACCTGTCAAAGTCAACATCAAGGTCAAACAAGACGGTGGTGGTGCAGATGATGAAACTCAGGACATTCACAATTTTTGTCTGTACGAGGCCTCAGGCTGTTCAAGTGGAAAGGATAATATATGAGCCCTGAGATGGGTTAAATACTGTCCCTCAAAAATTCATGACCACCCAGAACCTATGAATGTGACCTTATTTGGAAATTGGGTCTTTGTAGATGTAATCAAATTAAGATGAGGTCATGCTTGATTAGCATGGGCACAGAATCCAATATAAATAGAGTCTTTATAAGAAGAGGGAAGTTTGGACATACAAACATGAACACCCAGAGAGAAGACGGCCATGTGAAGATGGACACAGAGGTTGGAGTTGTGCTGCACAAGGAACACCTGGGAACACCAGGACCTGGGAGAGGAAAGGCCCTTCCCTAGAGCCGTCAGAGGTAGCACAGCCCTGCCAGCAACCTGATTTTGGACTTCTGGTGCCCTGAACTATGAGATAATAAATTCCCATTGTTTTAAGCCATCCAGTTTGTGGTACAGTCGATCCTCATTATTTTCAGATTCTGTATTTGCAAATTTGCCTACTTAATACAATGTATTTGTAACCCCAAAATCAGTACTCTCAGATGTTTCATAGCCATTCTTGGACATGCACATGGTGAGGAAAATTTGAGTTGCCCAACACATGTTTCTAGCTAAGGTCAAATAAGGCGATTCACTACGTTCTTATTTCAGTTCTCATACTATAAACAAGTGACCTTTCTTTTACAATCTATTTAGTGCTACGTTCCTGCATTTATATCCTTTTTGTTGGTGATTCTGCTGTTTCAAATGCCCCAAGTATAGTGCTGAAGTGCTGTCTAATGTTCTTCAGTGTGAGCAGGCTGTGAAGTGTCTTACAAAGAAAATATGGAGAGTAGATAAACTTCATTCAGGCATGAGTTACAGTACCGTTGGCTGTAAGTCCAATATTAATGAATATCAATATATATTAAATAAGGGGTTTTAAACAGAAACACACAAAGAACAAGGTTATATATTTATCAGTTGATGAAAATGTTGTGAGCAGAGGTTCCCAGGAACCTAGCTCTACATTTCCTCCAAGAGCAATGGTTGAATATTTGCGAATTCAGTATTCTGAGGACTTTATAGAACAGAACTACTTGAAATAATGAGAACTGATTGTACTTTCTTACAGCAACTCTAGGAAACCAAAACTGGTCCATTTCATACTCACCCAGGATCTTGCAGGCCTCTTGGATGAGCTTAATGGTGATGATGTCATCATACACTGTGTACGTCATGAAGGCATCTTGCACTTCAGCAGAATTTCTGAAAGATAAGTCATGGTGCAATAAAAACCCAGCAGCCGGAGCTTTGCCCCAGGAATATATCTACTAACTCAGAAAGATATAACATAGCAAGAGCGCTCCTGATCATAAGGAATGTAAGACAGTGGGGTGATTGGGTATAAATTCCTCGAAGAAGCCTTCCCCGGACCCCAATTTGGCCAAGAGCTCCCTTCTCAAATACCCACAGCAGGCCATGTGTTTAACAACTTAAGTCAAGATTCTTGGTCTTACCCCCTAGATGGAGCTCCTTGAGCATGGGCACTGGGACATATTTTTATCTTTGAACCTCCAGCAAGCGGTGCTGTGCTTGGCACATGTAACAACCTAATACATGGTAGTGAACTTGGAACTCAGTGGTCTTGGAGCCTTGTTACCTGAAGCAGGCAGAGCCACTGCTTGAGAATCTCACTGTTTTAACCATGTGGTTGTCTGGTTAGTAGGAGTTACTTGGGTCTTGCAACAGCTAACCAAATCTGGTGAAAAGAGGCTTAGCCTGGTAGTCATAAACCTTGACACTTGGCTTGGTCCTTGTGTGAACCATTAAACTATAAATAGCAATTTAGTTAATCCAGGGGGAAGGAGGCCGCACAGGCAATGCTTTTCTGAGAAAGGGAGATTTGACTGACACTGAAGGATGGTAAGCAAAGAAGAACATTCTGGACTGAAAGAATAGGCTCCAAGGCAGCAGAGAGAATGAAGACTAGAAAACAGTACAGAACATTTGAGTTCATATCAGAAGAACACATCATGGAATCCCAGAAATGGGAGAATTGTAGAATTTCCTAATTGTCCAGTTTCCACCCTATGCTATCTCTGAGTGTTGGTCTTCCAGTTGCCTCTTGAATGCTTCCAGGGACAGGAAGTTCACTCCTCTGCAAGGCAGCATATCCCATTTATAAACTGTTCTCTTTGATAGAAAGTTCTTTCTTAAGTTGAACTAAAACCTACTTCTGGGCCCTAAAAATACTTTCTATTTGTTGAGCATCTCCTTTGGACAAGAGATGACAGATTATTTCTGATTGTCCTTTTTACTGTTGAGGAAACTGATGCTCAGAAAGTTTAAGCATCTTATCAGGACCACCCAGTGGACAAGAGAAAGATCTGGACTCTGAGCTCCACAGCCCATATAATGCCTGCATTTGCCACTGCAATTTCACTGATTGGCCCCAGTCTTCCCTCCAGGGAAATGCAGAGTCACCTCCAGATATTAAGCCCTTTAATATTTGAAGATCCTTATTCATTCTTGTCTTTATTTTTTTTCTGGGCTAAACACTCCTTGATCTTTCTGGAATTCATCTTCCTCACTGTAAAATGAGGAAATAATACCTGTCCCACATTTCTGACAGGAGTATTGATGAGGATGAAATAGGTTAACTGACAGGAAAGAGCTCAGAGAAAGTGAGGAACACACACACATAGGCAAGGAGGAGCCGCAATAATGACGAGGACATCACTGAACCAGAAGCTCTCTGGGTTTGCCTCCACCTCAAGAATCCCTGTTTTGGTCCATGTCTGTACAGGGAGTCTCTAAGCATCGTCAGGTGCAGCTTTCAGAGAAGCTGACTGTAGCCCAGGGAAGATGGGGGGTTCAGTTAACCACCATCACTCACTTAAGTGGGGTGCTCTCGCCATGTTGGTATCACTCTCCACCCACATCCCCAGGGCCTGCGGGCCTGTGTGACAACACATGCCCTCTTTCTGGGCCTAGGAGCAAAATAGAAACATAATGGGCAAGACCCAAGTTTAAACTGGACATGTCATAATGTGTTCTGAAGTACCCAGAAGGGGTGTTTCATCTCCAGAACCCTTGGAAACTAACAAACTCTGTGGCACTACCCAGGCCCCTGGTGGAAGCATACGTTCATCCTCGCCTGGGGCTGGTGGCCTCTTCTTCCCTGTAAGCTGAACTGATGATACTTTAATGTCAAATATTTCTTTGGTTTGTATATAGGTTGCATGTTTCTGGAATGCCAGACAAGCCCAGACTGTTATAGTTACACAGGATTGCCAGCCCTGTATATTGATCTTCGTGATCTTGCATATGACACTTCCCACAGAGTCTGTGCACACTTGCATATACAGTCATTCAAACTGTTTCTTGGAACAAGATTAAAAAAATAAACCAATTGGTATCTTTCAAATGAGATAGCCATGCCTGTGATAAGAAGGGAAGAAAAGAAAAATGACCATCAGAAAACATTTTGAAGAGATTAGGGGTTGGAAAAAGCAACAAATGTGGGAAATAAACAGTTAGATGTTTCCAGCGCACACAAAGAGGAGTGCATTTCATGTAACATGAAAAATGTTAACCACATAGGTGGTCCTATATACACATAATTAGGAGATGTGGCAAATCAATATTTCACTGGGATCGTCAGCAATTAAATGTATGTTCTCCTTTAGTTAGTTCCAACTAGTAAGACCCAAAATATCTGGGCAGGAAACTAATGCCAGATGCCTGTTACAGAATAACTTGGGAAGCAAAATAAACATACAGATTCCTGGGCCCTGGGCTGGTGTCTGGAAATTGATATATCTTTAACCACTGTCTCAGATGACTCCCCAGGTCTGGAGAGCACTTCTAAGATTTAATCTGACAAAGCAACAGATTAAAAATTATAGATCTTATTACATTGTTCAACATTACCAAACTGATGCAATGGTTTCTAAGAGTCTGGAGTGAGCCATAAAATCCACAGGAAAATAAATAGCACTTGTAGCAAGTTGCAGGCCAAGAAAATGGATCCATTCCAAGCTATGGGCAATTATTCCTTCAAGAGCTCCCTTCTGGTAGTTAGGCAATTCATGTAACAAACTTGTGTGTCACCAAAGCATAGCTGGTGAGGTCCTGACAGTTGAAGGCTGGGCCTGGTGTCATGACCATCTGGTATTTAGAAGCACTGATGGTCTTTCTAAGCAGTCCTCCCTCGGGCTCCTCCAGCTCCCCAAGACTTTCATCCAGCCATCTCCCCTATCCATTCTATCTAAAGTGCCTGAGATGGGCCATGTCATTTCCTACCTCCTAACCTTCCCACAACTCTCCCTCCATGGGAAGGAAGTGCCCTCACTCCCTCTTATCTGGTTAACTTCTGTTTCTCCTTCCCAACTCAACCTAAGAATCACCAACTTGAGTGGTTGTTCAGAGCCACAGTCAGATTCAGGCGTCTCCCTTCTGAGCCCCTGAGCCTTCCCAAGTTTACCTGACTTAGTTCTGAATGCACATGTAAGATTTGATTTACCTGTCCACATGCTTCTTAGACAACAGAGTCCCAAGGGGCAGGAAAATGTCATTTGATTTTACATCTTTAATACCTAGTATTTTAACTGGGACACAATAGGAGCCTGATAGATATTTATAAAAGAATTTAGAAGCTGTGAGAGACATAACATTTTAAAAATAGTTTTTATTGATTTCAAAGAGGAAAGAAGAGGGGATAAAGAGAAACATCAATGATGAGAGAAAGTCATTGATCAGCAGCCTTCTACACGCCCCCTACTGGGGATTGAGCCCGCAAACCAGGCATGTGCCCTGACTAGGAATCAAATGGTGACCTCCTGGTTCATAGGTTGATGCTCAACCAACTGAGCCACAGTGGCCAGTGCGTGGGACCTAACTAGACAGAGGCTTACATGTTCTCTGTGTGTGGGTTAAAAGGTCTGGGAGTGCATCCTGACTCTACCACAATCGAGATAAAGGACTTAGAACAAATCTCACTGTGCTTCCATTTCTTCATCTTTAAAATAATAGTATTAGGTTAGGGCAGTGGTCGGCAAACTCATTAGTCAACAGAGCCAAATATCAACAGTAAAACGATTGAAATTTCTTTTGAGAACCAAATTTTTTAAACTTAAACTATGTAGGTAGGTACATTGTTATTAACTTAATCAGGGTACTCCTAAGCTGGCCTTTGCTAAAAGCGTCCTCAATCTGATTTAGGTACATTCACTGAGGTCGACCCCTTCCAACTCTCCCATCCACACTCGTCTTGTATACTTGTTTCGCCTATCTCCTTTCGTTCATCCTCTCTATATATCCAAACCATCTCAACATACCTAACCACTGCACAATGAGACTGCTGACTGACTGGCTCACTCAACTCATGCAGGAATCGCACGCACCTCCCCGGCCCGCCTGCACTGCGTCTCCCCTCGCCTGACCCGAGGGACACCCCCCACTTCTTCTATCGCCACTTCTTCAAAATAGACTCGCCCAGGCCGAAAACCGACTTCTGCGCATGGGCCATGAAGTTTCAATCGCACTGTACGTGTGCACCCGCACGTGGTATTTTGTGGGAGAGCCACACTCAAGGGGCCAAAGAGCCGCATGTGGCTTGCGAGCCGTGGTTTGCCGACCACTGGGTTAGGGCATTGTTTCCATGGGAATGTTTATGTACAACCCCCGCTTAACCTCCCCTCCATTCTCCCCAGCCAACACAATGTGATTTGCTGAGAAAAACACTGGCACATTAACCAGCAGTTCTCAAGGTGTGTTCCATGGAACCTCTGGAAGTCCCAAAGATGCTTTTAGGTGTCCATGAGGTCAAACGATTTTCATAATAAATTAAGACATCTGTCTTTTTTACTGATTAATATTGCACTAGTTGTGCAAAAAAGCATTGGTGGGTAAAACGGTTGGGGCCTCAGCGTAAATCAAGGCAGTGGCGCTGCTCTGTACTAAGCAGGCTTGTAATCTTCACTGCCCCACCCTCGCAGTAAAAAACAAAATAAAAATGCTAGTTTCACTTCAGGTTGTCTGTAATGAAGCTGTAACAATTGTCAACTTTATTAACTCTGGCCCTGAGTACATCTTTTGAATAACCACCCGTGTAACGAAACGAGAAGTCGGTATCCAGCACTTGCGCTGTGCAGGCCGTGCGGATGGCCACCTCAAGGAAAAGCACCTCCACGGGTGATTTTCTGAGCTGAATTAGCCCCTTTTTCATGGAACATCACTTTCTATTCGAAAGAATCACTGACAGATGAACAAGGGTTATTCAGACTTTGATATTTGGTAGATATTTTCCTTAAAAAAACACACAAAAGAACAAGCTTAGCTTGTCATTCAAAGAAAATAACTGACAGAATTTGTTGCCAATGAGAAAAATCAAGCTTTTGAGTGAAAACTAGAATTTTGTAAAATTTGCATCAGCTACTGTGAGCTCATTAGCTTCTCAATTCTTAGAGGCTTTGATGAGATCGTGGTTTGATACTGTATAATGTACTATGTCAAAATTCATAAGATCTGCAAAACCCAGTGAGTCAATGTTTTCCAAATGACTAATACATGATACTAACAAATGACAGTAAAAAGTTTATTTCAAAGTGTAACAAGGCCACAGGCTTTTCGCGTAAGTGTGTATGAAAAAGGTCATTGCTGTGGTTTCACACTCAACATTGTAACTGATCTTTGAGAAACTACCACAGGTGGAGCTTTCATGAGATTTAAAAGAATTTCCACAATTATCTGAAAAGAGTATTAAAGTACTTCCTCCCACTATATATTATTCGCATAGTTCAACGAAAAACCACAGATCACAACAGGGTGCAGAAAGTAAAATGTTGCTACGTATCTAAGTCAAGCATTGATGAGATTTGCAAAATGAAGACAGTGTCACTCTCCTCACTAATTTTTTAATTTGAATAATAGTTATTTTTCATAAAAGTATGTTATTTATGCTGACATGCAATAGGTTTGTTATTGTTATTTTTAGATGAATTAATAAATAACCATTTTAAATTTCTCAGTTTTAATTTCTAATATAGTGAATTTCAACAGCTAAAAGCTCTTTGTGGTTTTCAATAATCTTTAAGAGGGGAAAGGCTTCCTAAATCCAAAATGTCCTGAGAACTTCTAATTTAAACCCAGCGTGAATCAGATTTACTTTGGAAGCTAATGAAGCTAAGGCTTTGGGGCAAGAAGCAGCCCTGCCCAGCCCCCTCTCCTCTGCAGCCTGGGGGCTCACCCTGAATGCCCTCATGGTGTCCTGGGTGCCTGTGGGAGGGACTGCAGGCCACCCAGCCCCCAGAGCCATTCCTCTGGGTAGATTCAACAAGCATCCAGATCTTAATATGGGCTCCCCAAAAGCCATCCAAAGGTGAGGCTGCAATTCTCTGATTCCCAGAGAACTTCCCCAAATACATGGGAGGGGGCAAAGGTGTGAGACATGGAGAGGAAGATTAAGGCCTGGTGTTCTCCTAGGATTTGCCAGCAGGAGAGAAGCATACCTCTGAGAACTGCTGGGAACGTTGTAGATGTGCTAAAAGAAATGTGTCTAAGCTATCAATAAAAATACAAAACAATTTTTAGCCAACCATGTTAGGGGAATATACATTCTATTCTCTTTGTGAAAAAAACGATCTTATTGAATCATTGTCATAGGAATGGGTAAACCAAAAGCAGTCAAATATGCAGAAAAAAATATATAAAAGTGAGTCAGGTAGCTAAATAATGATAGTAATAGTGAATAAATGTTACCTGTAGGGCTTTTGGTGTTTATGCTATCTGTCAGATTTTTAATTTTTTTTTCTCATTCTAAATAAGTACTTTTGTAGCTAAATTTTTACTTGTACTTTTATATTCTTTTTAAAACTAGGCTCTCCAAATTATATAATAGCAGGCCTTCTAATGTCTGTTTCTACTCCTGCTAAATTTATCTACCATATATTCCCACTAAACAAAATTATTTCTCAAGCTTTACTTTCAATGGCCTTTATTAGAAAAATAATTAATATTTTGTATGCCTAATAATGTAATGTTATATGCATTTCTTAAATTTCCTAAGCCATTGGATATTCCGATATGACCTTTTGGGGAGTAAATCTCCCTGTTGAAGTAGATTTCTCCAAGTGGATTTCTCCAGGCCTTCTAGTTTTAGGTCTTAACCTATGACCTTAAGCAGCCAGAAAAATCAACAAGCATTCATGGCTAGGGATGGACTAGGAGTGGAGAGATAGACAGCACCCTTGGTAAAAGTTAAACAGTAGTAACTCTGATTTCAGGTACTTTTTAAAAAAATAGATTTTATTGATTTTTTACAGAGAGGAAGGGAGAGGGATAGAGAGCTAGAAACATTGATGAGAGAGAAATACCGATCATCTGCCCCCTGCACACTCCCCACTGGGGATGTGCCCGCAACCAAGGTACATGGCCTTGACCGGAATCAAACCCAGGACCCCCGAGTTTGCAGGCCAACGCTCCATCCACTGAGCAAAACCGGTCAGGGCTCAGGTACTTTTTATCTAGGCTTTATTAATGTAAAAAGTAGAGAACTTGAAGGGAGTAGGTGCTTTCAGTCTCTAAGAAAACAATGAGTCGATGGAACGGAGGAGGTAAAGAAGTAGGAGAAGGAATGGGAACCGTCCTTTTCTGTCTCAAGTTGTTTTTCAGTGTATTTGAAGGGATTTTTTTTTCAAGATTCAGAAAGTTAGGAGCATCTTATTCAGTAAGAACAAAATCCCAAGACTGTATAGGGAGGGAGCCTTGAACTTTTTAGGTCATAGAGTTCTTGGGTGGTCTGATGAATACCACAGACCCTCTCCCCAGAAAATACATGTAGACACTTGTAGACATTTTCATAGATGATTTCAGAGGTTCTCAGACACTCTCAGGTCCATCTATAAACCTCTGGTTAAGACCTTGATGGAGAGAAGCCGTGTCATACTACCCACTTCCCTACTAAATGGATTGGTTTGGGCTTGGTGGTTATCATCCATCAAACATTTATTGATTCACCTTACATTGATACACACATAAATTCATCCCATCTTCATGAACTTGTTTATACATGGAAAAGACATGTCAGACATGGTGGATCTACTCATAACCTCTTTTTAGAGACCCTGCCCTCTAAAGTCCACCTGTTTGGGCTTCAGGTACTTGACCAAAGTTGGGCCATCCAATCCTCTGTCTCAGGCTTCTGGAATTGAGACCCTGAGAAACTGAGCCAATCAGATGATGGTGATCTCTAAGAATTAAGAGATTTACAGAGAGTCAAGAAAATAGAGTAAATATGAAGACAGGCACAGAAATGAAAACTGGCCTATTGAGCTTCCATCTCCTCTAGGTCTCTCTGCACTTGCCACAAGCAAGCTCTGTGAGTCCCCTGAATCCTTCTAGTAACTCCCAAAAACTTTAGTTCACACAGTGAATTGCTGATCATTTCAAACAAAATTCTGGAGTAAGTTCTACAACCAAAGTGCCAGCTGCTTCACCTATACCAGTCACGCTAGTCGTCACAAGTAGATGAGGTGAGCACCATTATTATTCCCATTTACAAGTGAGGACACCGCGGTTCAGAGACCTCAGCGACCCACTGCGGTTAGACTATCATTTTAACTCCTTTCCTTCTTCCCCATAACTATGCATTCTGATCCTTAGCGACTTTTCCGCTTTCATCTCCTACCAGACTCTGGCTCATGGCACTCCAGTCACAATGAATTTTCTTCTCAAATCACCAAAGTCCTACCTCAGGACCTTTGCACTTGCTGTTCTCTGCTGGGAACACACAGACTTCCCTGACTCAAAACTGGCTGGCTCCTCCTGCCTTTCAGCTCAACTATCACCTTTGCAAAGAGGTCTTTTTCGACCACTGCAGGGAAACTGGCATCTCTCTCTCTGGTCACTATCCTATACTTTTATAGCACTCAGCACAATCTGAGAAATTTTTATTTATTTTTGAAATTCACTGTTTATTGTCTGCCACCCACATTAGAATACACATTCCCAGTGCCCTTGTCAGTTCCCTTCACCACTATTCCCAGTGCCGAGAATTCTGTTTGGCACATACTAGGAGCTAACTAAATATTTGTTGAATAAATAAACTTGCTCAAGTCAAACAGCTAGTAAATGAGCTGGGAGAAGGGAAAGGTGTGTCCTACACCAGGAGCCTTATTCTTCTCCGTCCATTAGTTGTGCCTCATTGTTAAGTCTTGGTAACGTTTTTAGCTAGGAGATTATAAAAGAGTAGCTCACATAACTAGAAATCTACAAGTCTAGGTTATATTAAGGCAATAAACAGTGCAAACAAAGGAAGAGAAATATCTGTTACTGATTATTTCATATAAAATAAGATTTATATCATAAAATTTAGAGACATACTTCATTTTACCTAATTATTTCTTCTTAAAATTTGTATAGGAATGGATGGGTTTCTCTTTTTTAGCTAAAATTTTATTATAAAAGCACCAGGAAATTTGTTATTAAATGTGGCTTGAAACAAATCCTTTTACACAGCAAATAATCCTGTGTTAATTGGCATTTTATAAGATAAGTTTTCTGCACTACAGGTATGTTGTTGTTTTTTAACAAGTTCTAAAATGAGGCAATTTTCATCATTTATTAGCTAGGCTTTGATTTTGGTTTAAAGATGCATTGTTAATGCAATCACAAAGGTGTCTATATACAAACATATCTTTTGAGACTCAATGAGGCAAAGGATTGGTACTTCAAGATTAAAAAGGTGAAACCTAACGACAGACTCAGGACACATCCCCTCGGGGTGTTCTTTTCCGGGACATATTTCTCTGATTTCCTTGTGCGCTTTTGCACCCCTCATGCAAATGTCCTTATGGCCTTGGAGTTCCTGTGGATTCCAGGGCTTCCTGTCTGTTTGGGAATGCTGTGAGAACTGCCCCTCCAAGAGCAGGAAGAGAAAATACATCATTCCTCCCAGTGTGGTCACACCAAGGATCCAAGCTGGAAAAAGCCTCCTCCATCCACTTCTTGAGGAGAGCTATTTTTTCCCCCTGAATTTGCAAAGATATGCGGACTATCTCAATCAATCAGGGTCCTGGTGGCTGGCATGCGACCTAAGCTCTGTCATGCAGGAGAGGGCAGGAGGCCTTCTTTAAATAGTGTATCTCAGCCTCCTGAACAGCTTGTTGTTGTACTTCCTCTCATGTCTCAGTGCTCCAACTACATCTGGTTATTTCCAGGTATTTTCAGAGCCCTGGCTCTTCTCGGCCACCAGCCTACCTGACACCAAAGGTCCTAACCAGGAGTTCAGATGGTACAAAGATCATGAGTGAAAAATGAAACAACAAAAGTTTATCCCTCCTTCTAATGGCCATTAGTGTGTATGGGGGTCCTCAAGGCAGGGCTGGCTTATGGCCCAGACTGAGTGTCTGGGAGATCAGTCCAAAAAGAGGAATAGAGGCACCAAATTATGCTAATTTTAGGAAGCCAGATTTACTCTGGGCAAAGAGGGCACCTTAGAGCAAGCATGTCAAACTCATGGCCCACGGGCCGCATGCAGGACACAACGAATATTTTTGTGGCCCAGACAATATAACGGTATGTAAGAAACATTTTAATAAAAATGTTGTAACTTAATTTTTCAATATCCTGTTATACATAATTCTATAATAATAAAAGCGTAATATGCTAATTAGACCTGACAGCTGAACGTCCTTCTGGATGACCTTCCTGACGAAGCTGGGGCTGCAAGGGCCAAGGCAAGCCGCCGCAGCTGCGAGAGCCGAGCCTCTTGCACAAATTTCATGCATTGGGCCTCTAGTTATTAATAACGAACTACAATGTTCGCTAATGACTGGTTACTATACTCATGTTGCATTCATTTCCCTTACGCACCTTACGCGTAGCCACACCATTTCTCTCCACTAATACTAGCAGCGGATATTTTAGCAGCCAATTGCCAAGTCATCAGTCATGGACTGATTTGTTTGGTGTGCACAACAGGAAATATTCCACTTCAGAGAACAAGAAAAATAGGTTTATTTGTATTACATTTATTAATTTGTGCAGTTAATCAGTGTCTGGTAAGTTAATGTTTAAAAAATAATAATTTTTATTAAAATGTTCTGTTATTTTATGTTAACGATTACTCATTTATTTCAGCCCTTTGTATTCAGCATGTCTCTATCGAAATAAATCTACATTTCTATGAAAATTGAAGCCTTTGTTTTTTTGCAGCCCACATAAGCTTAAACCTTGTTTATTTGACCTGTGTTAGCCTTTGAGTTTGACATGCTTGCCTTAGAAGAACACCTGCCTCGACAAGATGAAAGGCACAGTAATCTGACCAGCAACAAAGTGGAGCTTATTAATGTCAAACATAGTATAATGTTAATGGTGCCCCTCACTGAGAGGGAACAATGCTTACTGAGGACCTACTATGTTCTGTGAATGAAAAGGGGCCACATGCTCACCTGATAAGCTCAGGGAAGGCCTGCATGGCAGCCTTGCATACTCAGAGACTTAAAGTAACCACAAAGGATGGTCTGAAACTAAAACTTTTTAAATTAAAAAGCAGTCTATGGAGGGTAGTCATGTCCTAGGCTTGTATCTTCTCTGACAAAGATCAACTTTGAACCTAACTGAGCCTATTGTCTTTTTTCATCTACCATAACATACCTTTGGGATGTTAGGGTAACTTGTAACTTCTCTTTTTCTGGACCCCTCATGGCACAACCAATGCACCAGGGTGAAACCACAAATCCCCTCATTGTTATTGTTATCATGTGAATTGTTGACTCTTAACTATCTTGTACCCACCTGTGTAAAAGAAGCAGGTGTCTATCAATCTACTTTTTTACCTAATCCCAGAGGTGTCCCTGCTTTTCTTTCTCCCACCTCCCTAATCTATCACCAGAGGATTTCATGTAACCCATTTGTACTTCCTCCTTTGATGATAATTTATAAAATTAGGTGAAAAACCACCATTCTCTGGAGCATTATCTCAATACATTGAGATTCTGCTTCCCAGCAATTGTCGACAGTTTGGCTCAAATAAACTCACAAAAATTCTTTACAGGTTTGAATGTTTCTTACATTAAAAGTTCTATGAGGCATATTTTTGCATCATTTCCCTTTTTTCAATCGGAAAACAGCTTCCGAGAGGCAAAGTAACCTGCCCAAGAACACACAGTGCCAAGCAGCAGAGCCCGGACTCTGACCCAGTCCAGTGGGATGCACGCACTACTGCCCGTCCACTTCTCCCCAGCCCACCTGAGGACCTACATCTGCAAAACAGGCAAATAGTGAGCATCAGCTTTCATTTGTTCAGTGCTCACCACTAACCAAGAATTTTTTCTCAGTGTCTTGTTTGAATTATCTCATTTAACACTTGCAACAACCCCTATGAGTTTAATCATTTTATTATCATTATTTTATGATGAAGCCTCGGCCACAGAGTGTTTAAGTAACTTTCCCAGGATCATAGAGATAGTTAGGGTAAGGGCCCACGAGAAAGGAATATATATATGTGACATATGGAGACAGCTCCAAACCACTAGGATGTTTATCTTACAAGAGGAGGGGGGAGCACCCGGTGAGCTTTGAAACTTTGAATCTGATACTAAGCAGGGAAGGAGGAGACCGACCAAATAGGACAAAACACGGGGGACATAAAATGAGGCAGGGTCCAATTAGAAAGTAGCATGAACAGATAAAGAAGCTGCCAGCATTTATAAACCCACTGACAAAGAGACTCACTAGAAGAGGTTTTTCCCATTTTGGGACTCCTCCCCAGGGGGAGTTTGTATATGTTTGCAATAAACTTCTACACTTTTGCTTAAATCTTTTAGTCTACGAATTTTATTCTTCAAACTTCGTAGGACAAGAACCTGGAATCCATCTTGCCATTCTGGGTATCAATACAAACTGTAAGCAATGAATCGGGGCTTCAACGCCTCACTCCAGGACCCCTGCGACCAACTACGACTCCCTAGGCCCGTGGTCGGCAAACTGCAGCTCGCGAGCCACATGCGGCTCTTTGGCCCCTTGAGTGTGGCTCTTCCTAAGCCTTACGAGTACCCTAATTAAGTTAATAACAATGTGCCTACCTATATAGTTTAAGTTTAAAAAATTTGGCTCTCAAAAGAAATTTCAATCGTTGTACTGTTGATATTTGGCTCTGTTAACTAATGAGTTTGCCGACCACTGCCCTAGGCCCTTGCAGCCAAATCCAGTGACTTCTAGAGTACAGATATTTTATTTCTCAAGTTGGTGCCCAGCCCATGTCCCCGCAATGGCCAGACTGCACTCACCACCTCTCCCTTCCTCCTTCTCCTAAGGCTGACCACATGTTCTGGCAGCTGACCTTCTCCTTCCAGTTTGTGACAGAGAAAATAATCCCAGTTTCCCATCTGACATGGGCTTCTGGCACCTAGCTCCTTCCTATGTCCCAGATGTATAGGTGGTGCTCCTACTTGCCTCATCAATCCTTCCCGATTGTGTTTTATCTGTCCTAGGCCTACTACCAAAGCTCAGTGCATGTGGGTTTAAAGAGATGTGCCTCTCTTTTCACCCAGAGACTTGGTAAGAATAGAAATCCATTCTATTGCCAGTCTCTCTCCCTTCCCCCAGGCAGTGTGACCATTTGAAAGAGAAGCCTTCACAGCACCCAGCCCAGTTACCCAACCGATGGCCCTCAGCCAGGTCCTCCTTGGGACTCAGTTTCCTCCTGGGTGAAAGGAGACCATACCTGCCTTGCAGTGTCCTCATTGTAGATCATTACTGAAGGGGCTGGCCCAAAGTAATATGAGACCTTTTTTTCTTTCCCTTTCTTAATATGAGACCTTAATATGAGACCTTTTTTTCTTTCCCTTTCTTATTGAGTTTACCCTTTGGCAACGTAACAGCTGTTTTTTGGTGTGATTGTTTTAAGTCTCAGAGTCTTCAAATGTTTCTCTCACCAAGGTAGCTTAGGCCTCATTTTCCTCACCTGTAAAATGAGGAGGCCTTGGCTAGCCCGTGGTCGGCAAACTGCGGCTCAGGAGCCACATGTGGCTCTTTGGCCCCTTGAGTGCGGCTCTTCTTAAGCCTTAGGAGTACCCTAATCTAATCTAATAAAAGACAAACATGCAAATTGACTGTACCTTCGCTATGCCTTAAGCCACGCCCACCATCCCATCAGAGCGACTAACCCAACCAAGATGGCGGCTGGCAGCCACAAAGCTGAAGCGAGCAGGAGGCTTGGTTGCCCCAATGATGGAGGAAGCCAAGCTTCCCAGCCGGCTCTGAGCTCCACTGAAGGCAACAAAGTTTCAATTATAGAAGATAAATAAACTCCAGATACCTGCTTTCAGCCGGCTATTGCCATGGAGCTGGAGCGAGCAGGAGCTGGCTCTGAGCTCCACTGAAGGCAACAAAGTTTCAATTATAGAAGGTAAATAAATCCCAGAATAAAAAAGAAAAAGAAAAAAAGGAGAGGCTGGGAGCTTCCGTCGCCGGGGCGCTTGGCCAGCCTGAAAACAGCCCTCAGCCCCTCACCCAGACTGGCAAGGCACCCCAGTGGGGACCCCCACCCTAAAGGGGGTGTGGCAAGCCTGCAAACAGCCATCAGACCCTCACCCAAGCTGGCCAAACCTCCATGGGGTGAGGGTCCCCACTGTGGGGGGCTTGACCAGCCTGCAAACAGCCATCAACCCCTCACTCAGGCTGACCAGGCACCCCAGCGGGACCCCCACCCTGATCTGGGACACCCTTCAGGGCAAACCAGCTGGCCCCCACCGGTGCACCTGGCCTCTAGCCTATATAATAAAAGGTAATATGCAAACTGACCCTAACTGCAGAAAGACTGGGAATGACTGGTCACTATGACACACACTGAACACCAGGGGGCAGACGCTCAATGCAGGAGCTGGCCCCTGGTGGTCAGTGCACTCCACAGAGGGAGCTCTGCTCAGCCACAAGCCAGGCTGATGGCTGCCAGTACAGCTGTGGTGGTATGAGCCTCTCCCACCTCCTCAGCAGCACTAAGGATGTCCAACTGCAGCTTAGGCCTGCTCCCCGCTGGCAAGTGGACATCCCCCGAGGGCTCCTGGGCTGCCAGAGGGATGTCTGACTGCCAGCTTAGGCCCAATTCCCCAGGGAGTGGGCCTAAACCAGCAGGTGGTCATCCCCCAAGGGGTCCCAGACTGCGAGATGGCACAGGCCAGGCTGGGGGACTCCCTGTCCCCCTAGTGCACAAATTTTTGTGCATCAGGCCTCTACTTAAGTTAATAACAATGTACCTACCTATATAGTTTAAGTTTAAAAAATTTGGCTCTCAAAAGAAATTTCAATCATTGTACTGTTGATATTTGGCTCTGTTGACTAATGAGTTTGCCAACCACTGGGCTAGACGATCTCTCAAGCTCCCACCAGTCCACACTTTCTCTGATCATAATTGCTCAATGTGCCTCCTTGAAATATTGGGAAATAAGGATTATTTGCCTTATGAGACTAGAGTGTCTTTTTCCTACCCAAACTGTGGCACTCTAAATGCATTAGCCCAGAGATGCCATGGAAATGGCCTGAGGCTGCCCTTCCTTAGAATACAGGGCCAGGGCACACGTGTGAGCAACCGCTGCTGTAGCCTGGTGCAGAATGGGGCTGAGGCTGAGGAGCCTGCCTGGCTTCCCCTCAGTTTAGCCTTGTGCGTGCAAGTCTGCTGCACACTCAACTCTGATTATTTTATTTGTAAAATGGAGGTAGGACGGGGTGAGGAAAATTTTGAACTGATGTTTTTAAGTTGTCTTTACAATACAAAAGCAATGAAAACATATAAAATTAGGAAAATAGATATTAGGGTAAAAGTCAGCCACCCAGCATTGTTATGTTTCTAATTCAATTATTATTATTATTTTGGTCCTCTTTTTTTTCATTTGCAACCCCAGTGGCTATGTAATTTGTGTTTGTTTTGGGAGGCTTTGTTTTATTTCTTTTTGTTGTTGTTGTTGTTTTTACTTAATATTGTCATACAGTTGTATAGGCTGCTTCATAATCTTTGCAATCACCACATATAATGCCTATTGCTTTTGCCATTTCATTTGTCTTTTGGTTTGTTTGTTTTTTATATATTTTTATTGATTGCAGAGAGGAAGGGAGAGGGAAAGAGAGATAGAAACACCAATGATGAGAGAGAATCATTGATTGGCTGCCTCCTGCATGCCCCCTACTGGGGATTGAGCCCACAACCCGGGCATGTGCCATTGACTGGAATCGAACCCAGGACCCTTCAGTCTGCAGGCCAATGCTCTGTCCACTGAGCAAAACCAGCTAGGGCTTGGTTTGTTTTGAAAGTTAAAGACAATTTTTCATTTCATTATTTATAAATATAAGACTACATTACATTGCATATATATATAATAAAGATGTAATATGCAAATGGTTGTTACGTAATGACCGACCGCATAATGACCAGGTCACAGATCAGCAGGAGGGTGGGGCAGTGAGCTACAAGCGGGCAGCAGAGAGCTACAGGAAGGGGCAGGGCAGCAAGCCAATGGGGGTTGGGGGAGGGCAGACTAGGAAACTAAAGGAGGGCGGGGCAGTGGGCAGAGAGCTACAGGAGAGTGGCAGCAAGCTACTGGCACACGGATTCATGCACAGGGCTACTAGTATATATATATATGTTGTATATAGGTATATAGGTATGTGTGTTTCCATGGGAATAGTGTCTCAAGAATAAATTCTCAAGAATAGAATTATTACCTCAAAAGATTTCATTATTTTCAAAGCTTTTGGTGTATGTTGTTGAATTGCTGTCCAAACAGGCTGCACTGATTTACAATATCATCAGCAGTTACCCATTTTGCCGCCTCTTAATCAAAATTTACTATTATAATTTCAAGTTTTTAGAGATTTAATAGGCAAAGCAGTTTCTAATAGTTTTCATGTGCATGCCATTGATTGAGGAAACTAATCATCCTATATAATAAAGAGCTAATATGCAAATTCTCATCACACCCTCATGCCATCACGCTGTGATGCCCTCATGCTGTCACAATCCATCACCAGGAGGCTGCGTGAGCAGGGTGGGCGGGGACCTGATGCTGCGTGCACGGTCCAGAGGCAGGACCCCTGGCTCCAGACTACCACTTTGGGACAATCCATCGAGGAGCCCCGGATGGGTGGGCAGGGCCTACCTCTTTGGGGCGATCGATCACAGGGCTCCCGCACTGTGAGAGGGCACAGGCCAGGCTGGGGGACACCCCCCTGAGGGCACAAATTTTGTGCACCAGGCCTCTATTTTTTCTATAATTTTTTATTCCTCCTTCTCCATAGGCCCACATGATTTCTGAGACCCTTTCAGCCTCATCCTCTAACATTTTAAGGCTGGCAGCTTCTAAGAAAGCAGAGGAAAATCACAAGATTGCAGGAATCAGACAGGCAACTAGATGGAGATCTATAACAGTGTAAATAACAGTGTGAAGAGTTTAACAGAGGGAGGCAGAGAGGAAAACCTGTAGTGATAACTGAAGAATACCTAAGGAGGAATTCTGGCTACATTTAAAGGGGATATATTCCCTCTTCTGTGGGATTTCAGCAGCTTTATTTGCGGTGGAAATAATGCAGTTGCTGCTTCTTTTGTGGAATTAAAGGTAGAGTGATGTTGGCATTATTCACACTGGGACCCTGTTCTAGGGCTGGCCTTAGGGATGGAGACTGATACCTTCCTTAGCAGATAGGGTGTAGCAGTTTTTTCTGTATCTCATAGGTATGTTTAAGGTAGTTGAATTGATCTCCTTAGCAACAAGTAACTGGCTTAATCAAAAGGTTCATAAAAACCCATAACCCTCAAAAACTGGCAGCTTATCAGTTGTACCAGGAATTCATCTTTCCTTTAATATACTTACTTCAATTTTTCCCATGTCTCTTCACCAAATTTCTCTATTAGAAGAGATTGCAGACAGGTGTTGATAAATCCGTACTAGAACATAAAACGAGAGGAAAAGCATGGGTAATGAAGCATAAAATCCTCAGTCCCTGGCATTGGAGTGGCCCCTTTACCACAAGGGCAATGGTATCCTCTTGGGGGAAAAATTACACCTTTTCCCTATTTCTCATGATTTTTCTTCTTTAATAGCTGTGCTCATTCCTGACTTGGGCAAAAGTCATTTCCACAGAGAAAACATAGCAACTAAATTTGAAATCAGATTAGAATTAGAAGTGGTTCATTGTGATCACCTCCAACATAGGAAATTATATGGCCAGAACAAGTTAAAAAACACAACAGGGGCAAAACGGGTGCTCTGGGTGGGGACAACAAGGTCACTCACCTCATATCAACTCAAAAAAGGCCGTGAAAGGACAATTTTCTTTATGGGTGTGTGTGTGGAGGTCGACATAAAAAGTGGAGGAAAATAAAGAAGAGAAAACAACAATAAAGAGCCCTGGGTTAACAGGGAGCATTTTCTATTAGGATTGCTCATTAATCCGTGGGGCTCCTCTCTCCCTCCAGATTAAAACAAAATTGTTAAGAGCGCCCATAAATGCCTCTGCTTAGTGAAGGGCAGGCCCACCCACGCAGGCCACGCCTCTTGCCACACACAGGAGCCCCCAACCTAGGGGCTTGTGGGTGATTGGGTTACATTTGGAAGTACCAAGGGAGCTCAGTTATCTTCAGAAGTGAAGAATCCTTCGGTCTCACAAATATCAGGCTCAAGATTTATAAGTCTGGACGTTCATATATGAGGATTTCTTAAAGGGAAAGAGGCCAATGCCAACAGGAAGGAGAGGGGCCTAAACTCTAGCAGCTCTTTCCTGGGAACAGAATATATGCCCCCCCTTCCCCCGCCCCTTGAAGGGGAGATGACTTGTGGGTGTAAGTCTTCACCCCTCTCCCCATCTTTTCTTGGCTCCACCTGCCCCCATGTGTGACCCATTTACAAAATCACACCCTTGCCTGAGATTTTCAAAGCGCTCTCTAGAACTGTCTAGGACTCTAACTGCTCAGCCCTTCTGTGTTGTCATCACCACAAGATTATTCTGTTAAAATATCATATGAACCTTCTTTTCTTCCTTTCTCTCTTTCTACTTATTTATCTATCTACACATGAACCAATACACACACATATGTAAAAGTAATATATATAATATATATAAACAATGTTATATATAACATATACTGGTTTTACATATAAATTCTTTCCCTCCCCTTTGCTGAATTACAAGTTTCTTGGGGTCAGGAAGTGGATGTAATTTATCTATTATTTTGACTACTGTGCCAAGACAGTGCCTGCGACATAGCAGGTATTTAATAAATGAATAAGTATTAAATTGAAGCCTCAAATCTGAACTCATGAAAACCTTTAGATACCTCCAGGCATTTAAAATTAATACAATGTATCTGAGTCACGGCACCAAAAAAAAAAAAATTAATATAACGTTAACAAGGATATAAATTGTGTGACCTAGCAATCTTTGCAAAAGAGCTCTGAGACAGAGAAAAACACCATGGCCACTGCCTAAGCCCTGAGTGCTAGTGACGCCTGCCCTTCTAGTGTCCGACCAAGGAAACGTAAGCACAGGGGAGTCTGAGGTCTGCTGCTGGGTCATAATCACATGGGATGATGTTTCTCAACTTGATGGATTTGGGGTCAGTGAGACACAGGACAGCAGTCCGTTTTTCCTGAAGCCGGTGGCACAGCTAACCTGTGGGAACCCTGAGCATATAGGTTAGAGGGCAGCCTACCCCCATGGCCAATTATAAACACGCCCCTGGAGAGAGCAAAAAGGCAATGGGCAGGCTGGTCCTGCACAATCTGTTGTGTATGCCCTTGGCCTCTTGAATTTGCCTCTCACACACCGGGCTGCAGGGATTTTCCTGGACACATTCCTTGTGCATTTGAGGGCCTGGTTGGAATGGGCAAGAATGATGAACAGTACTCAAGTTCTCCAACACTCAGGAACTAGCACTGTTAAGCTAGTTAGATCAGCCAGAAGGTAGGGACTCGTTTTGGCTGGTGGCACCCACATCTTCTAGGGGCTACTTGAGTAGTCGTGACATCCCTGAGAATCATCAGTGTTCAAAAGAACCTTAGCCAAACCGTTAAGGTGTACCGAAATCTTTCTCTTATAAAAACGACTTTGCACATTCCATACCCAGTCCCCCTTACTGTGCCTGCCATCTGGCTGGGGGATGTCCCACAGCTTCAGTGAGTCTAGAGTGGGGTGTGACTTAGATGGCATAGCTTGGGCTCTGGAGCAAGATGGGTTTCTGTCTTGTGCCTTATAGCTGTGTGGTTTTGGGTAAATTACTTAGCCTCTCTGAACCCAGTAGAGTCATGAGCTAAACTGAAAATAATAGTGCTTATTCTTGGGAAGGATTGTTGCTGTGGTTATGGTATAATGGTCTGGAGTCAGACTATACAGGTTGATTGCCGATCCCACGTCTCACCAGCTGTTTGACCCTGGCCCTTCACCAAATCTCATTTATCTTCAGCTATTTCATCTGCAAGATGGGGATAGGAATAGTCCCTTCCTCACATGGTTGTAGTAAGGATTCAATGAGATAATAGGTATGAGGCACTTGTCACATAGAAAATGCTCAAAAAATGACAACTATTTTTAGACCGTATGCATTTTAAGCAATGGAGGCTCAACAGACGCAGGCTGAGAGGAAGTCAGGACAGGGGATGCTGAGGACTGCTTACCATGTTGCCGCAGCAGCTGTCTTCAGGCCCAGGCAATCCTGGAGGCACGTCGGGCCCCAGAACGTCCTGTCAGTCCCTTTGTTCAGGCAAATCCCCAGCATCTCCGGAAGCCCGTCTTGTAGAGGTCCAGGTGTCCACAGGGAAATCAGCAGCTTATCACTGGCCTCCAGGCAAGGAGCTAGCCGTTGGTCCCTTCACCGCAGAGGGAACAAAAGGTAAGGCTGTCCCGCGGGTGCGGGTGCGGGTGTGGGACCTGCCATCAGGCTCCCCAGCGGTGCACATCATTAATGCTAAACCCTGGGGGCAGTTCCGTCTGAAACCCTGAGGTGCCAACACAACAAGCACCATTCTGCCAGCCCACGGGGAGCCCCTGGCCTGCAGGGCACCGGGGAAGCAGCCCTCTGCAGTTTGCTGCCCTCCTGTGGGAAAAGGCTTAGAAAACAAGCATGTCCGATCATGCTGGACCCTGGGGCTTATTGTCACTTCCCTCTGAATTTTGCTGCAAATTCAGGAACTCTTGGCTCCCTCTCCCACCGAGTACTCCTCAGTGAGGCTGGCGTCTGACTTTCCACGAGGCATTCTTTCCTAGTTGGCTGAAGTGGAGGCCAGGATTCCTGAACCTGGCAGGCTTTTGAAAGTCATTTATCCTTTCATTTGACATTTCACTGGGGGTCCTCTACCTGTGTAATGGCGCCAGGATGAGCATGGGGGAATATAAAGGCTGAGGGTATCAGCTGTGCTCCAGGTGGCCAGTGAGGCACTTGGCCCAGAGCACCCCTTGAGCCCTGAACTTGTCTTTGAGGATGCCTCTGGGGTTCTGCTGGAAGACTGCCTTTTAGATGAGATTGCCTTTAAGAGGCCTTTTTAGTTCTTTAATTGAACTTCCTTGGATATGATCCAAGAATGGCCTGCCTTGACCAGAACTTGACTCTACAGTGTGAAATTCCCGGGTGCCTTAAAGCCTCACCTTCCCCCCATCCCAGCTCCATTTCAGGCTCCGGTAGCTGTTCTATAGAGGTCTGTGCTCTGAGCAGTGCGATCAGAAGCAAGAAACCCAGCCACTACCGGGTCCAACAAATATTGCCTACAGCAATTCCAACAGACATGCCAGCTTTAGTGTAAAAACAAGAATAAAAATAAATAAATACAATAAAATCAAGGGTTAGGTGAACCCTTTAGGGACAAGACCTATGAAAGTGACTCATGGTCAAGGCAGCATCTCATGAGCCCAACCAATAAGGCCATAGACTGGGGCAGCCCCCTGAAATGAATGCCCTCTTTAAAGTCCAAAGCATCTTGATCTTTAGATCTGCAACACCCAGCACATACAGTAAAATCCCACACAATTTGCTGAAGACTTCTCCCTTCCCAATAGACACTCCAGCACTGTGCCCCGGCCCCACTGGGATCCCTCTCCACTCTTGCCTCCACCTCTTTCTGCACCTCCTCTTAGAAAGCTTCCCTTGCCTCTCCATCTATTAAGCCTTTTTTTTTTGTTGTCTTCTCTGTTCCCTCCCAAATTACCTGCCCCACCCCTCCATCGAGAGACCTATAACTTGGAGAGACTGGTAACCCCCCCTCCCCACCCCGTCTTCCTCTCTGAAATCAAGGCTTTGCTTATTTTCAAAAGCTGGCCTCCCTATGTGCTGCTCCTATGAGGAAGGAACATGTGGTCAGGAGGGAAAAAAAGGCTCTGGGATAGGTGATTTCCATAATTATGCTTCCCAACACTTTGCCACCATTCAGCTGACAGTCTTCTTTCTCCCTGCCAACTGGGCTTGCTCTGGCTCTCATGGACCCCCTCCACTCAGCCCCAGCCCTGCTTTTTCAAACCCATCAGCACTCTCACATTTCACAATAAGTAAATGGTTTTTTTAAAAAAAATCTCCATTTTCTTTCTCATGCAGCAGATGGCAGGGCTCAGGAACTTGGTGGAAATTAGGCTTTCTGATTTTCTAATAAATTTCAGCATCTCACACAAAAAGCAGGACCTCATTTTGATTCTGATGTTCAGTACCATATGGCATATCACTTTGGGCTGTGGCAGCTTCATCCTCAGGGTAACAAGGCAGAGGGATCTTTCATAGAACAACAAGACTGCGCTGGTATGGGCCAATTGGATTCCTTGGTGAATACCATTTGATAATAACATTGTCTATGGCAATGGAGTAATTATCCCTCTTTTATGGTATGTGTTAATTTTCGCTGCCAGTTTTCCTAATTACAACTGCCCCAAAGGACTACTTTTTATAAATACTCTGTAAACATTTGAAAATACATAGGCAGTGCATGCATGAAGAAAAATGTCCCTGGATTTTAAAACTGCCTGGAAAATCGGCTGACGTTTTATGTTTGTCAATTGCATAGACAGCCTAGTGAGTAACTTGCAGTGTATGGAACATCTAGTCTCTTCTCTCTTCCATGACATACTCGTAGGCCTTCCTTCCTCGCTGGGAGTGCTGCTCTGAGGGGCATTTGTCCATGCACTTTGACAAGTGTCCACACCTGTGTAACTCACACGCTAATAAAGACGTAGAACATGTCCATCACCACAGAGTTCCCTGGTGCCCCTTCTCTGTCAGCCCACTTCTCCCCACTCCTCCCTCCCCCCAACCACCACTGTTCTCATTACTATCTCTATAGTTAGTTTTACTTGCTCTTGAGCTCCGCATAAATTGAATCATTCAGTCTGTTCTCATCTGTGTCTGGCTTCTTAACTTTTAACCCATGTTTGGTGCAAAATTCAAACCTCATTCCCAAAATTAGATGCATCTCTGTAAATATACAGCCTCATTCGATACCTAGCCTATGATACCTGATGAGATCCTAAAGATACCTCTCATCTCCCGTGATCTAGGTCTGATGTGCAGTGAGAAACACAAGCCTTTCACTTTGCAGATGACAAGGGAGAAGGGGGGATACTATAGGGAGGCTGCTACATAAATCTCTACAGTCTGAGGGAAGTCGTGAGAGGGAGAGTGAAAGGAAATAGTATCTGTGAAGAAAATGTTCTCTGATAAAATTAACCACCACATAATTTTTGTTTATTTTTGCGTGCCTTTGACTATAGCTGCCTTACTCTTGGTGGGACTCCTGCAGACCATTTGTTGCTCCCAGTCTACCTCGGGCTTCCTGGCTTCGGAGCTGCCTCAGACTTCCTACCAGGGCCTAAAGCAGAGGGACCTCAAGGTGGGATGTGGCTGAGCTGCTGGGCTCCCAGAAGCCCTCATGGTAAAAATAG
Organism: Myotis myotis; assembly: GCF_014108235.1. Lineage (NCBI taxonomy): Eukaryota > Metazoa > Chordata > Mammalia > Chiroptera > Vespertilionidae > Myotis > Myotis myotis. The sequence goes on from NW_023416335.1 coordinate 88,399,905, forward strand.
GCCCCCCCCCCGGCTCCCCCCCGCCCCCCGTGGGCCTGCCAGGTGTCTGCTGAAATGGTCATTGATTTTGGTTACAGCTTTGTAAACTTCTAACAAAATAAAAATAGTACCGATTCCTTTGGCTAATGAGATTAGCTAGTATACACCTGGCTTGCTGAGAGGGCCTGAGACAGAGAAGAGATAAACTCTAATGTGCATGCATTGGAGAGATTGAGAGAGAGAGAGAGAGAGTTCAATGTCAGTCCAAGGCATAGAGTGTTCTCAGAAAGGCGAGTTCTGCGTGAGACAGCAATGGGAGGCCCTGGATGGAGGCGGAAAGGGGATGCAAGTGAGTTCAACATCACATCACATCACAGATGGCACTGCTGGCCTTGCTTTTCCCCTTGGAGGGACTCCTGTCTCACTGAAAGATGGCTTGGTGTGGGGATGACTTGGCTAAGGGTGGAGCTGTGATTTAGAGCCAGATTTCTTTCAGGCACATTTTCCTATTTGGAACTTTAGCATATGGAAACAAGAGTCACCTATCAGTAAGAATCTTCAGGGGGGATTTTCCAGAACCCAAGGCAGTTTATTTTCTAAATGTTCATAGTAAGTGCTTGCTGTATGCTCACTGTGATAACAGCTCATTTCTACCAAGCCTCTCCAATGTGCCAGGAAGAAAGCACTGAAGGATGAACCTCATGAAACTGCCTCTATTCTGGGTCAAAAACCATTGAATATTGGCAATTTCATTCGATTCAACTCGACATTAACTCATCCTTACCACAAGCATATATGTAAGTCCCATTATCATTAATCCCCTCTAAATACTACAACATTGAGGTCAGAGAAGTTAAGTTAATCTTCCCTAAGGGTCCAAAACTAGTTAGTGTCAGAGCTGGTATTCAAACTCAAGCCCATGTCCTAAACAGCCTCCAATAAAGAATGAAAATGGGGGTAATGACCCCTCTCTTTTTTTTTTCTTGAAGAAGCTGAGGCCTCCTTTGGAGTCAGGTGGTATCCTCAGAAAAATCTCTTTTTCAGGGAAGTCAAACTCTAGCTCATGTGGGCCACCGTTCTGCCACCTGCCATGCTGGTGGGTGACAGTTACTTTGTACACAAAGTTCGTCAGTGTTGTGGGAAAACCCTGAAAAATGGTCTCCTACTGTGAAACTTGGGTCCTATGATTTCAAACCAGAGCCTTCCCCTTAGGACTGACGAAAAAGAAACAGCAAGTGTTGAGGCTTTTCCCAGCTCACCTCCACCCACCGATCCTGAGAGCCCCATGCTCCCTGGCACTGGCAGCTATGCCATTCCGAGCAAGGGCAGGCCGCTTTCCTTTCCACTTGAATTTCACAGCCTTAATGGTACATAGCAAAGACCAGAGGAATAGCTAGGCCTGAAGCGCCACCGTGTGTCCAAATGACCAAACATCAACAGGATAATCCCTCCACCAGAGGGAGGCCAGCCCACAAATCCTGACCAGATGGACGAGGCTCAGAGCACGGGAGGCTGGTTTGAGTCCTCGCTCTAGGATGGGTACCCAAGGTCAGGATTAGTCATGAAAAGCCATTCATCTTCCCTGATTGGCAGTTCTTCTCAGTGTAAAACGGGACTGTAATCTTCGGGAGGGGTGGGGCCACAGTCCAGGAACTGCAAAGTGAATACAAATTTGCCTCAAACAGTGGCTGTGCACTGCCGTTAGCGCCCATTGAAGACCAAATTCAGCAACCTTCAAATGTATCCTTAACTGTACTTCTGTTTAGTTTTCAGAAAAGCTGCAAATTAGTCACATGATCTGGGGACCATGTAGAAGAGGCATGACGATAAAGAATTGTCACATGGCAATAAACAGATCATAAATTATATATTGATCCTTTCCCAGAGCCCATATTAATATTGATAGCAGTATTTACTGTGTGCTTGCTATGTGCCAGGCACTGTGCTGAGTACACACATTATCGTACCAGGTGCTCATAAAACCCCGTATAGTCGACACTGGTGCTGTGCCATTTCACATTTGGCAAACTGAGGCTGAGAATGGTTTAGTATCACGTCCAAGGCCATCCAGCCATGGGTGGAGAAGCTGAGATTTGAGCCAGACCTCTGACGGCAGAGCCTGTTCTTAACCTTACGCTGGTTCAGTGCTAACTTCTTCCAAACAGTTTTTTTCAGGAAGCAATACATTTTCCAATTGTGTCCAAAACATTTTAGAATTTCTCTTTTACAGCTATTTTTTTATTCTTCTAAGTGATGGCAAATCACCATCCTTTCATACGACAATAGCTAACACAATGGGACCAGGCACTTTTTTTAAAAAATATATTTCATTGATTTTTTACAGAGAGGAAGGGAAAGGGATAGAGAGTCAGAAACATCAATGAGAGAGAAACATCTATCAGCTGCCTCCTGCACTGGGGATGTGCCTGCAACCAAGGTACATGCCCTTGACCGGAATCGAGCCTGAGACCCTTGAGTCCGTAGGCCGACGCTCTATCCACTGAGCCAAACTGGTTAGGGCTGACCAAAATGATTTATACTTTAACAGGTATAAATCATTTAACCCTCGCCTGTACAACACTGCAGGTTAAGAACTATTACCATCATGCCCAACTTCATATTTGAGAAACAGGAGGCACAGATAGCCTAAGTCACCTGCCCACCCTTATGCACCCCAGGCTCCTGGGTCTACAGAGGGCTGCTAAGTGAGATTGAGTTGTTTGCTCATTTGTTGAGGAGGCAAGAGGGTCCTGAACCCACCTCACCACGCCCACACCTGGTACAGGCCAGAGTTCCCTTGGGGAAAGGGGTGGCTAAGCCACTGCAGCTGTCAGCAGGCGCCCTGTGGGGCTGGTCCATTACTCAGCTGCCTTTCGGGGGGGGGGGGGGGGAGGAGGGAGGCCTTGAGGTTTAGAAGCAGCCAAAAGAGACCTGGAGCTGGGTCTCTCGGACAGGTTCTGTGGGCATTCTGGACATAGACAACACCATTTTCAATCAAAATCAAGACCACTTTTCTCAACTGGCTTTGATAAGAATGCCCTGCAGGCCCTGAACACCCCCTCCACTACCTGTGCTCCTTCTGCTCCCACCCTCTGCGGACAGGGAACTCCAGCTGCATCCACCTCACTGCCCTCCTTGGTCTCCACTCAGTGCCTAGTGACCACATCTCCTGTGGCTTCAGGTTCTGTCTTTATACTGGCAGCTCCCAGTTTTATACTCTAGACCAGTGGTCGGCAAACTCATTAGTCAACAGAGCCAAATATCAACAGTACAACGATTGAAATTTCTTTTGAGAGCCAAATTTTTTAAACTTAAACTATATAGGTAGGTACATTATTATTAACTTAATTAGAGTACTCCTAAGCTGGCCTTTGCTAAAAACGTCCTCAATCTGATTGAGGTATGTTCGCTGAGGTCGACCCCTTCCAACTCTCCCATCCACACTTGTCTTGTATACTTGTTTTGTCTATCTCCTTTCGTTCATCCTCTCTATATGTCCAAACCATCTCAACATACCTTTCTCAATCCTCGACACTACATCTTCTTTCACTCCACAACGTTCCCTAAAATTAAGTTAATAAACTTTACTTAAAGTTTTAAGTCAACTTCGCACTGTACGTGCGTGCCAGCATGTGGTATTTTGTGGAAGAACCACACTCAAGGGGCCAAAGAGCCTCATGTGGCTCGTGAGCCACGGTTTGCCGAGCACTGCTCTAGACCCAATCTGAACTCTACATACAGGTGTCTCATTTCCCACTTGGAAGCCTACACAGAAAGCTCTAAGATAATATATCCAAAATGGAACTTTTGATTTTCTCCTCACCATCCCCCTTGCCCCACAAAAAACCACCCCCCACCCCCCAACAACAACAACAAAAAGCCCTCCTATCCAGGCTTCTCTTACTCAGCTTAATAAATGGCACCTCCAGTCACTAATTCCTAGGCTAAAACCCCATTATCTCCATATCTAACTTTTGGCAAGCCTCAAAACCTCACACAAGTCCCCCATCACACCTCAGACCTCCCTCACAGCACTCCACAATTCAAAGTCACATGTTTTGGTATAATCTTTGCTTGTCTTTCTCTCCCACCAGACTGAAAGCACTGTGAGAACTCTTTATATTATACTAGAGGCCCGGTGCACAAAAATTTGTGCACTCGTGGGGGGGGGGGTGCGAGGGGGGTCTCTCAGCTCAGCCTGTGCCCTCTCGCAGTCTGGGACCCCTCGGGAGATAACGACCTGCTGGCTTAGGCCTGCTTCCGGATGGCAGAGGGCAGGCCCAATCCCTAGGTGCAGCCCCTGGTTGGGCTCAGAGCAGGGCTGATTGGGGAGTTGGGGTGCCGCCCCCTGTCATGCACAGAGCAGGGCGGATCGGGAGGTTGTGATGCCACCCTCAGTCACGCTCAGGGTAGGGCCGATTGGGGGGTTGGGGCACCGCCCCCTGTCACACTCAAGGCAGGGTTGATGGGGAGGTTGCGGCACCACCCCCTGTCACGCACAGAGCAGGGCCAATCAGGGGGTTGGGGCACTGCCCCCTGTCACTCACAGAGCAGGGCCCATCAGGGCGGTTGGGGCTCTGTACCCTGTCACGCACAGAGCAGGGTCGATCAGGGGTTGAGGAGTTCCCCCCGTCACTCACAGAGTAGGGCCAATAGGGGAGTTGGGGCACCGCCCCCGTCACACTCAGGGCAGGGCAGATCAGGGGGGTGGGGCGCCACAGCCTGTCACACACAGAGCCACAGGGTGATCAGGGGGTTGGGGAGCTCCCCCCATCAGACACAGAGCAGGGCTGATCAGGGGGTTGGAGTGCCTTCCCCTGTCACGAACAGAGCAGGGCAGATAGAGAGGTTGTGGCCCCGCCCCGTGTCACACACAGAGCTGCAGGGCGATCAGGGGGTTTGGGCACTGCCCCCTGTCATGCTGATCCTGGTGCCAGGAGGCCTCGCAGCTCTACTGATCCCGGTGCTGGGAGGCATATTACCCTTTTACTATATAAGATAGAGGCCTGGTGCACTGGTGGGTGCCGGCTGGTTTGCCCTGAAGGGTGTCCTGGATCAGGGTGGAGATCCCCACTGGGGTGCCTGGCCAGCCTGGGTGAGGGGCTGATGGCTGTTTGCAGCTGTTCACACACCCTTCAGGGTGGGGGTCCCCACTGGGGTGCCTGGCCAGTCTGGGTGAGGGGCAGAGGGCTGTTTTCAGGCTGGCAGGTGACTGAAGCTCCCAACTGCTCCTTTTTTTCTTTTTTTCTTTTTTTATTCTGGGCCAGTTTTAGCTCTGAGGCTTGGCTCCAGCTCTGAGGCCTCAGCTGCTGAAAGCAGGTATCTGGTTTGTTTGGGTTCTATAATCGAAACACTGTTTCAACTCCAGCTCTGAGATCCCAGCTGGCTGAAAGCAGGTTTCTGGGGTTTTGTTTAGCTTCTATATTTGTAACAATGTTTCAAACTGCAAGCTCAGAGGCCGGCAGTGGCAGGTGGGGAACGTTGGAGTCCTCCATCACTGAAGCAAGCAAGCCTCATGTTCGCTTCAAGCTTCCTGGCTGCCGGCCGCCATCTTGGCTGGCAGTTAATTTGCATATCACCCTGATTAGCCAATGGGAAGGGTAGCGGACATACAGCTAATTGCCATGTTTCTCTTTTATTAGATAGTATTCCAGACACAGGGCTGGGCATAACACTGTAACCGTGAAACGCTCGGCCTCTCTGACTGCATCTTGTTCAAGCCTGTTTGGTTCCCATGGCCTGCAGTCTAATAGCTCTGCATAGTCTTACATACAAGCATGCTAATCATTAGAGGAATCCTGCTTGTGGCCTGAGTTGTAAAATAACAGCCTTTCACTAGAAGGTGCCACTTCTGAGGAGATAAGGGAAGTATGTAGAAAAATAGTGATTGTTTAGTTGAGATTTACAGAAACCTCATCCAAAATCTTCCTTGGACCCCCACTGGCACTCAGAGGTCTATGGTCATCAATCACCTCTGGCCCCTCCCACTTCCCCTTCCCTTGACATAAAAGAAGCCTGAACTCTGTACTTATGGTAGATTTGAGTAACCACTAGGTCTCCCATCTTCTCAGCTGGTGCCCGCTCAATGAATAAATCTTTCCTTACTCTAAACTCTGAGATTTTGAGTTTTGGCCTTTTGAAGCATCAGGCACATGTACTTTGGACGGGTAATAGTGCATGCTCAACATTCTGCGTCAAACAACAAATAAATGAATAAACAAACATGGTCAGTTCCAGAAAGAGAATGTCCAGGGGACTTTGGCATCCTCTGTGGCCTGTGAAGTCAACCAAAATGGCCACATGAATTGATTTACAAAGTGTATCTGCCAAAATCCTCCCCTACCACACCACAGACCTTCTGCCCCTTTCAAGAATTGCTGCCAAGCCCTGGCCAGGTGGCTCAGTTGGTTGGGGTGTCATCCCATACACCAAAATGTTGCTGGTTCAATTCCTGGTCAGGGCACATATATAGGTTTGGGGTTTGATTTCGGGACAGGGCACATATGGGAGGCAACAGATTGATTGATATTTCTCTCTCTGTAAAATTAGTTTTTAAAAAAATCCTACAAGTGAGGGGAAAAAAAAAAAGATAAAAGACTTTCTGCCAAGACCCAGAGTGTTAATAAAGAACTGGGGGTCCTGGGCATCCCATGTTTGATCTCTCCAGTTCAAGACCAGCAACACTTGATTCTTGATCCTCATCTGATCAACTCTATTCTTTTCGTTTGTCTTCCTCCAAACTATACAATCTAGTTTTCCATGGTTGCTCAATAAAAACCCTGCCTTTCAGTCAAGGGCATTGCCTTATGCACAACCCTTCCTGTGACTGTCCTGATGACTGCTTTTTGCATGGCATCCCCTCGTGGAATAGCAGCCGTTAGCAATCCTCTGCTCAAGTCTAAATCTATCTTTCAAGGCTCCACCTCTGCCATGAAGTTCTTCCTGATGCCTCGAGCTAAGTAAGTGGGCTCTCTACCTTCATAGAACTCCTTTTGAGGGTAAACAGAGGTGCTTAGCACTCTTATTTATGTTCGTCCTATCTTGCCCCTTTGGGATTGCCAATTGCCAAAGGGAAAAGGTGTATCTACTACCATTTCCTTGGCACATAGCAGTTGCTTAATAAGAACTTGATGGCTTGACTGAAGAAAAACTTCACTCTGGACAAGCAGCAATGTTTATGTGGAACTGCGGTCCATTCCTCGTCCTTACAGGGTTGAAGGGCTATGTTTTCCACTTGAGAATTCTGCATAATTGAAGAGTCTTTCTGAAATAGAAACCTGTCAGACAAGGTGGAATTTCACTTAATAAAATTACAGGGTAGCAGCTAGAAGCAGAGGAATTTTGAAATGACAGCTAAGTGGGGATATTGGGCTGTTATAATCAAGCTTAAAAAGCAGCTGGGCTGGGTTGATATGAAGGACTAGAACACTTATGGTACTATGTGTAGTAGGCTAGATAATGGCCTATCAAAAACGCCCACACTCTAGTCCCCGGAATCTGTGAATGTCCCCTTATATCGAAAAAAGGGTTGTGTAGATTTTATTAAATAAAGGATTATCTAGGTGGGGCTGATGTAATCACAAAGGTCCTTACCAGAGGGAGGCAGGAAATCAGAGTGAGTAGTTAAAAATGTGACAGCAGAAGCTGAAGGTTGGGATGATGCAAGGAAGAAGTCACAAGCCAAGGAATGCAGGCAGCCTCTGGAAGCTGGGAAAAGAAAGAAAACGGGGAAAGGCAAGAAAATGAATTCTCTTCTCAAAGCCCCCAGAAGAAGCCAGCTCTGCCCACACCTTGACTTATTCTAGTGAGACTGATTTTGGTTCTTCTGACCTCTGGACTGTAAAATAATAAGATTGTGCTGTTTTAAGCCCCTAAATTTGTGATAATTTGTTACAGCAGCAACAGGAAACGAGTCCACCATGTAAAAGCCATTGATGAAGGGAATGCCGTCTCCTGTACCACTCTAGGATCTTGCGTCTAAGAGAAGGCACCATGTTCTCAAATGCCTAGCAACCAGGTAAAGGGCTGAGTATCTATGGTTCAAACTAGAGATCTTCATGTATCTTTTTCCATGAAGGACAAGACGTTTTGTGGTGAAAGCTAGAAACCAAGGGCTAAAGAACAAGCCAGATTCCAGGGACTCACATCTTCTTTTTGAATATTCTGTCTAGATTTTCATATATCAAACTGAGTCAGTCCTGGGAAAACTAGAGCCACTAACATAGTGCCCCAAGGACCAGCTGATCAAATCACTGGTCATTTCAAAGGGCAACACAAATCAATCAAATAATTTGTTTTCATTCATTCACTCATTTGTCTCAAAATGCCAGCAGACACCATTTCATGATGCCCCAGGCAGAGTTCAGATCCTGGGGTTTATTACCAATTTCAAAGACCTAAAATCATCCCAATGACAAGCCAGCCTTCTGATTCTGAATCATGGAATTTTCGGGCACTCTGTTAGTCTCATTAAAGATAAAATATGCAAAATATGAAGGAAAAGAGAAAAACATGGCTTCATGCCCCATAGCAATAAATGCTTTAAAAAAATCAAGACTCCAAACATCCTCTGTCATGTTTATTTCTTTCTTATCTGTAAAAGTAAAATGTGTATAGTGTCTTCACCACATAATGTCAGGGCCCATCCATGATAAACTGTAGTTTGATAAGCGGCAGAGTAAAGAGACCTTCATTCTGAGTTTACCTTCAGCAGCGAACTTTCATTTGTGGGGCTTCAAAACAAGCCACATTCCAGGGAAAGAAAGATACATGCTGATGTTACCTTGGTGTGCATTAATGTAGTTTATAAAACAGTCCCAAACATTTATTGTGCAATTAAGCTTCTGGCTATAGTGGGTTTAGTATAAGCAACAGAATGAAAGAAACGTCTCAAACATTGACTTTGGCACTCAAAAAATAATAAAGATAAGTATTAAAACATTTCCAGTATATTTTCATTCTGCAAATGTGTTGATTAAAATTTCTAAGAAAGCTGCATAATTATTAGGATTGTTTCCTACAGCAGTTACAAGTACTTAGATTCAGGTAATCAGGTTCACATAAATAAAAGGTTCTTTCTTAAAACATTGAACAAAAAGAATATCATCACATGGGACTGGCAGAAAGGAAGCGGTATTTAATTCCCAGAGTAACCTTAGTATAGAGCACCCTGGCTTAGTTTGGATTACTGGTTTTTCCTAGTCTATCTTTCTCCCTTATGCCAACTAGCACTCTTGCATTCATGGGCATGCACCCCCTACCACTGACTTCTTTTTTAAATTGAATTTATTGGGGTTACATTGGTTAATAAAATTACATAGGTTTCGAGTGTACAGTTCTGTAACACATCATTTGTATATTGTGCTCACCACCCAAAGTCAAGTCTTATTCTATCACCATTTATTCCCCTATTACCCTTCTACCTCCCCCAACTCCCCTTTCCCTCTAGTAATCACCATACTATTGTCTGTGTCTACAAGGTTTTTTTTTCTTCATCCCTTCACCTACATCAACCAGGCCCCCAACTCCCCACTCCCTGACAGCTATCAGTCTCTCCTATGTATCTATGCGTCTGTTTCTACTTTGTTTCTTTATTTATTTTGTTCATTAGATTCCACATATAAATTAAATCATATGATATTCATCTTTCTCTGACTGGCTTATTTCACTTAGCATAATACTCTCCAGGTCCATCCATGCTGTCGCAAAAGGTAAGGTTTCCTTATTTTTATGCTTAGTAATTCTGTGTGAATTTTCAAAATAAGAAAATATCAGGACTTTTTTTAGTGAGAGAGATCCAGGATGGCATTGCAATAGGTAGATGCAGCACTCACCTCCTCCAGGGACCAGGCTGGAATTGAAATGAAAATATAGAACATTCAACCTTAATAACCAACTGAAGACTAGCTGAATTGAAGTCTTATAACCAAGGATTTATAGAAGAAGCCACATCTAGACTGGTAGGAATCATGGCTGAGATTCAGAGGGGTATCTCAGCTGCCAAGGTTCCCCCTGAAGAGTGTGGGGTCTTAACATCTCAGAGCACCAGAGCTAGGAAGAGGTGCCCACATAACATCTGGTAGTGAAAATCAGTGGGGGTTCTGTCTGCCAGGGAGAGATGAAGTCCACTGTAAACACAGGTACCCTCTTAATGGGCCAATGCACAAAATCTGGTTTGCAGCTACTCACCATGGGCTCCAGCAAAGGGATGGCAGAACAGACTGGAGTCATGTGAGGGGAGACTGAGGTGTATGGCTCTGGGGAGAGAGCTGAAGGGACAGCCTCCTAGACTCTTGTGCTGAGTGGCTCTCCTGCACTGCAGACACCCTCTTTCTTGGGTGGAGTACTCCCTTCCTTACAACATCAGCTGGGGGAATGCAATAGCCCAACCCTCAGAATTCCCTGTTGCTTCACACTGTTGCCCTGCTGAGAGGTCAGTAGCCTGGGTTGGGTTATAGAGGTCTGGACAGACTAAGGGGGTTTCAGTGACTGAGTTGGGTCACTTTGGGGTAGGTCCATTTCCTCCACTTACCCATGAACCTACCTGGAACCTCCCCTTCACAGGAGATCCACTAACCCCACCCACATGACTCCCAGTGATTCCTCCCTGTTGAGCTCAGGCTCTTGGCAGAATCTTGGACAAACTGAGTTGTTTGGCTCTAGGAGGGGGGCATTTTTCTGTTGCATGCTCAACCACTCTATACATGACAAAATCTTGGTCTGTTTAGGCCTGAGAAAATCTTCCAGCCTCACCCTGACAACTCTCTGAGGCTCTGTCCTACCACAAAGATCTTCGAACACCCAGTGGGTAGAAGCTAGACTTGGTATAACCTGGAAATTTTGCAGAATAGCCTCAGATCCAGCACTGGCACCAAGTTTGAAGCTGTATCAATCTGGTGAACACCACTCCCTCCTACCTGGCAACTCACTGAAAACCTGCCCTGTACCACTAGAGGCTCTTTCAGTGACTGAGCCTATCAGGCAAAGGGCAAGCAAAGGTAGGCAAAGAAGAATCTCAGGGTGACTTGGGACTTTTGCTGACCTGCTGGTAAAAAGGGGCTACAATGTGCAGCTTGGTCCTTCCTGTGCACATGCAGACCCATCACAGGTAGACACAAACTGTGGGTAACTTTGTAGCTCCAAACAGGTTGCCCAGGGCCAGTGACAGGCAGCATCTAACATTGGCCTGCACTAGAGACCCTCCCAAGAAGTCCCAGAACCAACACACCTAGTAGCCAGCTTCAGACAACATCAGAACAGGATCCAATTAGCTTCACAAGCAGCATATGCAAAGGAAGACCTCAGCAGGCACCAGACCCTGCTGAGGCTAATTCTGCTTTGTATGGTCAGCATCTGCACATCAGCTCACACACTGTGGTCAGGGTCAATTCTCACAGCCAGCCAGCCTGAGGGCCAATCCCACACATAAACAGGCCAATAATAATCAAGACTCAATTACAACAGGAGGGCCCACAAAGTCCACACAAAGGACATTCCTGGAACACCCAGATCAGGTGATCAAGGAGACAGCAACACTGGGTCCCACAGGACACCTACTAGCTAAGGACATACTACCAAGACTTGAACTTATAGCATATATAGCTAATATATACAAACAAACACAAAGAGGCAGCCAAAATGGGGAGACAAAGAAACATGCCCCAAATAAAATAACTAAAGAAATCTTTTTTTAAAAAAAAAACAAAACCTCAGTTAAATGAAATGAAGGCAAGCAATTTACCAAATATGGAGTTGAAAAAAATGGTTATAACGATACTCAATAAACTTAGTGAGAAGTTCAACAGAGATAGCAAGCATAAAAAAAGGATAAAGAAACCATGAAAAAGAACCAGTAGGAAATAAAGAGTACAATATCTGAAATGAAGCAGAGAATCGAATCAGCAATTTGGAAGACAGGTAGCAGAAAATACCCAATTGGAGCAGCAAAATAAAAAATAAATTTTTTTAAGCCAAAAAAATGAGGATAATGTAAGGATCCTCTGGGACAACTTCAAGTGTAACAACATTAACATAATGGGGATGCTGGAAGGAGAAGAGAGAGAGCAAGAAATTGAAAACCTCTGAAAAAAAAATGACAGAAAATTTCCCTAACTTGGTGAAAACAAAAAACAAACAAACAAAAATACAAGTCAAGAAAGCACAGAAAGTCTCAAACAAGATGAACTCAAAGGGTGCTACACCAAGACACATCATAATTAAAATGGCATAGGTTAAAGACAAAGAGAGAATCTTAAAAGTAGCAAGAGAAAAACAGTTACCTACAAGGGAGCTCCCATAACATTTTCACTGGTTTCTCACAAAAATATTTCAGGCCAAAAGGGATTGGCATTAAATATTCAAAGTGATGAAAAGCAAGGCTACTTTACTCAACAAGTTTATCATTTAAAATTGAAAGAGAGATAAAGGGTTACAGAAAAAATAAGGGAGTTTGTTACAACCAAACCAGTATTATAAGAAATGTTAAAGGGTGTTCTTGAAAAAGATGAAGAAGGAGAAGGAGGAGGAGGAGGAGGAGGAGGAGGAGGAGGAGGAGGAGGAGAAGAAGAAGAAGAAGAAGAAGAAGAAGAAGAAGAAGAAGAAGAAGAAGAAGAAGGAGAAGGCAAAAGAGGAACACAGTTATAAAGAATAAAATAACAATAAATACGTACCTATCAATAATCACTTATATAGAAATGGCTTAAATGCTTCAATAAAAAGACATAGGGTAGTTGATTGGGTAAGAAAACAAGACCCATATATATGTTGTCTACAAGAGACCAACTTCAGAATGAAAAATACATACAGACTAAAAATAAAGGGATAGAAGATCCAGTAGTCATCCTATCTAATAAAAGAGTAATTTTCATGCAAATGGAAAATTTTTTTAAAAGTTGAGGTAGCAATATTTATATCTGGCAAAGTATTTATTATAGACTTTAAAATAAAGGCTATAGTAAGAGACAAAGAAGGACACTACATAATGATAGATTATGAGAAATCCAACAAGAGGATATAATCCTTGTAAACAATTATGCACCCAACATAGGAATACCTAAATATATAAAGCAAATCTTAATGGGCATAAGGGGAGAGAGGAACAGTAATACAATCATAGTAGGGGATATTAACACACCATTAACATCAGTGAATATGTCTTCCAGACATAAAATCAATAAGAAAATAGCAGTCTTAAATGACAATCTAGATCAGTTAGATTAAATGATATCTTCAGAGCATTTTACCCCAAAGAAGCAGAATATACATTCTTTTCAAGTGCACATGAAACATTTTCTAGGATAGAGCTCATGTTAGGAAACAAAACAAGTCTCAGTAAATTTAAGAAGATTGAAATCAAATCTTCTCTGACTTCAATGGCATGAAGTCAAAAAACCAATCATAAGAAAAAAACCAAAAACACATAAAGAAATGTAAGCTAAATAACGTTACTAAACAATGAATGGGTTAACCATGAGATCAAGGAAGAAATCAAAAGATACTTCAAAACAAACAAAAAGAGAACACAACAACCCAAAATCAATGGGACACAATGAAAGCAGCCCTAAGAGGGAAGTTCATAGCATTACAGGCCTACCTCAAGAAACAAGAAAAAATCTCAAATAAACAATCTAACTTTACACATGAAGGAACTAGAAAAATAACCACAAACAAAGCTCAAAGTGAGTAGAAGGAGGAAACAAAGATCAGAGCAGAAATAAATGAAATAGATTCAAAAATATATATACAAGAGATCAATAAAACCAAGAGCTGGTTCTTTGAAAAGATAAACAAGACAGACAGACCTTTAACAAAACTCATCAAGAAAAAGAGAGGACCCAAATAAATTAAATCAGAAATGAAAGAGGAGATGTAGCAACTGACCCCATGGAAACGCAAGGGATTGTAAGAAAATATTACAAACAACTATATGCCAACAAATTGGACAATCTTTTTTTTTTTTTAAATATATTTTATTGATTTTTACAGAGACGAAGGGAGAGGGATAGAGAGTTAGAAACATCAATGAGAGAGAAACATCGATCAGCCGCCTCCTGCACACTCCCCACTGGGGATGTGCCCACAACCAAGGTACATGTCCTTGACCGGAGTCGAACCTGGGACCCTTGAGTCTGCAGGCCAACACTCTATCCACTGAGCCAAACCGGCCAGGGCCAAATTGGACAATCTTGATGAAATTGTTAAATTCCTAGAAACATACAATCTTCCAAAACTGAATCAGGAAGAATCAAAGAATCTGAATAGACCAATTACAACTAATGAAATCAAAGCAGTAATAAAAAAAAGTTCTCAACAAACAAAAGTCTTGAGCTGGATGGCTTCAAGGTAAATCTACCAAACATTCAAAGAAGAACCAACACCTATTCTTCTCAAATTATTCCAAAAAATTCAAAAGGAAGGAAGACTCCCAGGCTCATTGTACAAAGCCAGAATTATCCTCATTTCAGAACCAGATAGGACACTAGAAAGAAAGAAGGTTATAGGCCAATATCCCTGATGAACATAGATGCTAAAATCCTCAACAAAATATTAGCATAACAGATCCAACAATATATTTAAAATATCATACACCATGATCAAGTGGGCTTTATTCTGAGGATTCAAGGTGGGTACAATATCTGCAAATCAATAAATGTGATAAACCACATAAACAAAATGAAGGATTTAAAAAAATCTCGTGATCATATCAATAGATGCAAAAAAAGCATTTGTTAAAATCCAGTACTCATCCTATCTAATAAAAGAGTAATATGCAAATTAACCGTCACTCCCTCACTCCCTTACTCTGTCACAAAAATGGCAGCGGCCACAGAGCTGGAGCGAGCAGGAGGCTTGGGTTGCCCCAGCGATGAGGAAGCCAAACTTCCTGCCTGTCCTGGCCGGCCCTGAGCTCCACTCAAGGCTACAAAGTTTCAATTATAGAAGATAAATAAATCCTAGATACTTGCTTCCAGCTGTCCTGGCCTCCGCTCAAGGAGGGGCTCAGAGCCTCAGTTGCCAGGCTGGCAACTGAGGCTTCCAGCTAGACCAAGGCTACAAAGTTTCAATTATAGAAGTTAAATAAATCCCAGATACCTGCTTCCAGCCCGCAGGCGTGGCCAGCCAGAAAACAGCCCTCAGCCCCACATCCAGGCTGGCAGGCACCCCAGCGGGACCCCCCCAACCCTGAAGGGGCTGTGGCCAGCCTGAAAACAGCCCTGGGCCCCTCACCCAGGCTGGCCAAACCTCCATGGGGTGAGGGTCCCCACTGGGGGGCTTGACCAGCCTGTAAACAGCCATCAGCCCCTCACCCAGGCTGGCCAGGCACCCCAGCAGGACCCCACCCTGATCCAGGACACCCTTCAGGGCAAACCAGCCAGCCCCCACCCATGCACCAGGCCTCTATCCTATATAATAATCCTATATAATAAAAGGGTAATATGCAAATTGACCCTAACAGCAGAACAACTGGGAATGACTGGTCACTATGACACACACTGACCACCAGGGGGCAGATGCTCAATGTAGGAGATGCCCCCTGGTGGTCAGTGCACTCCCACAGAGGGAGCTCTGCTCAGCCACAAGACAGGCTGACGGCTGCCAGTACAGTGGTGGTGGCAGGAGCCTCTCCCGCCTCCTCAGCAGCACTAAGGATGTGCAACTGCAGCTTAGGCCTGCTCCCTGCTGGCAAATGGACATCCTCTGAGGGTTCCCAGGCTGCCAGAGGGATGTCTGACTGCCAGCCTAGGCCTGATCCCCCAGGGAGCGGGACTAAGCCAGCAGGTGGACATCCCCCGAGCGGTCCCAGACTGCGAGAGGGCACAGGCCGGGCTAAGGGACCCCTCTGAGTGCACAAATTTTTGTGCACCAGGCCTCTAATTTATGATAAAAATTCTCAGGAAAGTTGGAATAAAGGGAACATACCTCAACATAATAAAGGCCATATCTGACAAACCCACAGCCAACATCATATTCAAGGGGCAAAAATATAAAGCATTTTACTTAAGATCAGGAACAAGACAGGGATGTCTACTTTCACCACTCTTATTCAACATAGTATTAGAAGTCCTGGTCCCAGCAATCAGACAAGAAGAAATAAAAGGCATCCAAATTGGAGAGGAAGAAATAAAACTGTTATTATTTGCAGATAACATGATACTGCATATAGAGAACCCTAAAGATTCTACCAAAAAACTACTAGAACAGATTAATGAATTCAGTAAAGTAGCAGGATACAAAATAAATACCCATAAATTAGTTGCATTTTTCTACACCAATAATGAACTGTCTCAAAGAGAAACTAAGAAAACACTTCCATTTACAATTACATTAAAAAATACCTTTGAATAAATGTAACCAAGGAGGGAAAAGACCCGTACTTAGAAAATTATAGGACACCAAAAAAGGAAATTGGAGAAGATAGAAATAAGTGGGAGCATATGCTGTGTTCATAGATAGGAAGAATTAACTTCATTAAAATGTCCATACTACCTAAAGCAACCTATAGACTCAATGCAATCCCTATCAAGATACCAATGGCACATTTCACAGAACTAGAACAAATATTCTAAAAATGAAGTGGAACCACAAAAGACCCTGAATAGTCACAGCCACCTTCAGAAAGAAGAACAAAGTTGAAGGAATCATGCTACCTGATATCAAATTATACTACAAGGCCATAGAAATCAAAACAGCATGGTACTGACATAAAAACAGACACATAGATTAATGGAACAGAATAGAGAATCAAGAAATAAAACCAAGATTTTATGGTCAATTAATATTTGACAAAGAAGACAAGAACATTAAATGGAGTAAAGATAGTCTATACTAGTGGTCGGCAAACTGTGGCTCGGCAAACCGCAGCTCGCGAGCCACATGCAGCTCTTTGGCCCCTTGAGTTCTGCTGCGCATGGGCCATGAAGTTTCAGTCGCACTGTACGTGCACGCCCGCATGTGGTATTTTGTGGAAGAGCCACACTCAAGGGGCCAAAGAGCCGCATGTGGCTCGCAAGCCGCGGTTTGCCGATCACTGGTCTATACAATACATGGTGCTGGGAAAATTGGACAGATACATGCAAAAAAATGAAAGTGGACCACTTTCTTACACCACATATAGAATTAACTCAAAATGGATTAAGGACTTAAATGTTAGACTCAAAACCATAAAAATTCTAGAAGAAAACATAGGCAGTAAAATCTTGGACATTTCTCCCAGCAATATTTTTTTTCTGATAATGTCTCCTCGAGCAAGGGAAACAAACAAAAAAATAAACAAATGGAACTATATCAAACTAAAAAGGTTTTGCACAGCAAAAGAAACCATCAACAAACTAAAAAGACAACCCATTGAATAGGAGAACATATTTGTCAATGATACATTGATAAGGGGTTAATATACAAAATTTATATAGAATTTATAAAACAACACAAAAAAAGCAAGCAATGCAATTAAAAAGTGGGCAGAGGACCTAATCAGACACTTCCACAAAGAGGACGTACAGATGGCCAATAGGCATATGAAAAGATACTCAGTGTCACTAATCACCAAAGAAATGCAAATTAAAACCATAATTAGATATCACCTCACACAGAACAACTTCAGTAATAAATCAATAAACAACAAGTGTTGGCAAGGATGTGGAGAAAAGGGAACCCTCACACACTGTTGGTGGGAATGCAGGTTGTGCAGCCACTCTGGAAAATAACATGGAATTTTCTAAAAAAATTAAAAATGGAACTCCTCATGGCCCAGCAAATTCCACTTCTGGAAATATATCCAAAAAAACTCAAAACACTGATTCCAAAGAATACATACACTCCTGTGTTCATTGCAGCATAATTTACAATAGCCACGATTTGGAAGCTACTTAAGTGCCCATCAGTAAATGAGTGGATAAAAAAGCCGTGGTATATTTACACAGTGGAATACTACTCAGCCATAAAAAAATAAGGAAATCTTACTGTTTGGGACAGTGTGGATGGACTTGGAGAGTATTATGCTAAGTGAAATAAGCCAGTCAGAGAAAAACAAGTGCCATATGATTTCATTTATATGTGGACTCTAATGAACAAAATAAACAAAATAGAAATAGACTCATAGATACAGAAAACAGAATGGCAGCTGTTAGAAGGGAGTAAGTTTAGGGGGTTGGGTGAAAAAGGTGAAAGGATTAAGCAAAAACAAAACAAAACCTCATAGGCAATGAGTTGTCATGGCAACTAGACAACAGCATAGTTATTACCAGAGGGAAAGGGCAGGTGGGGAGGTAGAAGAGCTTAAAGGGGGAATAAATGGTGATGGAAAGAGACTTGACTTTGGGCAGTGAACACACAATACAATATACAGATAAAGTATTATAGAATTGTATACTGAAACCTATATAATTTTATTAACCAAATAAATTCAATAAACATTTTTTTTAAACTGTAAATTTAAAAAAATGTGAGGATGGACAAAGTACGTTCTCAAACTTGGGCATGCATGAGTATATGCAAAAACTACATGAGGAATGCAAAGAATACATTTAAATTGTAATTCTGATTCAGGTAGTTTCTGAAATACAGAGAACTTTTCTAGTCCAAAAGAGCTACATGATTTGATTGCCCTCTTAATTGGGGAAAGAGAGAGACATAACCTGTCATAACCTGGCTGCATGGGTATCTAGAAAAAAAAAGCACCACTTCATCTCTCTCCTTCCCTTCCCCAGCCAACTGCCTAGGAAAAGTGGGGCTGTGTTTTGGGTCTGGGGGAGATAGCATGGCCTCAAAACAGTTCCCGACACATTCTTTCTCCCATTCCACTGCCAGGGCACTGAACTCCTTTAAGTTAGAAGAAATTTCCAGAACATTGTGAAAAGTGTTGGAGTGAAAGGAACTGCTTCTTGAACTGCGTTCTGCACCAAAAAAGGCAACCTCAGTGCACTCGGAGTGTTTCTGAGCCTCGTAGAGAAACTTCCTCTTTGACAACGTTGGCCCAGAAATCCCTGGGTGAGATTACTTCCTGTACAAAGCATGATACTAGCAGCCACTTGGCAGATAGCTAGAACAGGCCAGGGGAGCCAGGGAGTGAGCCCGACACTCCCGCTCCAGGCCTTCCATTCCTTCTGCTATTAAAGACCAGCCAGGCTGTCACTACCAGCTAACCTGCCTGTGTAGGGAAAGACCAGCTCCCGAAGTTTGCAAAGCAAGTCCTCTGGGAGGCTGTGGTACAATTGGCACTAACTGGGCACCAGCAGAGTGCTCATGGACTTGACTTTGTTACAGTTCCTATTTTTAATTCTACCAATCACCCCATTCTGTACTGAAAGCAGATAGCTTCTCACGGACCCAACCTGAGCCAGGCTGAAGGGCCTGGAGTCAGGGCACTGTCCGTTCCCAGAGTCGCTCTCGAAGCAGCCACTGTCCTTTGGGGTTTTCTGTCTCAAAGTAGTCCTCCCCGGGAGACACCAGCGTCTCCAGCGCAAAGAGCTCCGCATCCCATTCCATGTCTTCTCTGGAGAAGTTGCAGAGGATCCGTCTGGAGCTCCCCAGGCTGGAAGGAGGAAGGCAGCAGGGAGGTTACGTTTGGCTTGGCCAGCTGCACAGAGAAGGGATGCTCTGATTTAGCACTCCAGTGGAGGCCGTTAGATACTCCCCCAGTGCTGGGCCTCGTGGAGGACAAAGCAGTATTATTATGGGGACTGGGAATGGACCTCAGCTGGACCTCAAGCTGGGTTTGAAGGAGAAAGTGGGTGATGAGGGCTGGGCCTCGGTTTTAATACATTCTGTACGTGGTTCATTATTATGGGAGGAAAATGCTATTTAGAAACACCCCTGAATCCACCAGAGGTGAATGGCTCTTGTAAAAACAAAGAGAAATGGGTGGATGAGCGTAGATGGAACCCCAAGGTGGGGTTCCCCAGTGTGGCCTGGGTTGGCCAGAGCAAGACAGCACTTACTGCTCTGAAGGAGCAGGTCAGGAATTTGGGGCTAGAGATGTCACTAGTCTTGGGAGAGAAGGACCTGGAGAGAGAGGTTGAGAAATGTTGATGAGAGGGGTCCAGCCAGCAGGAAGCTCACCCCCTGAGCCTGGCCAATGCCTCTCTAAGGCAGGGCATCTGATCGGTTTGATGTTGGTTCCAGCTCGGTGCTATGCACTCTTCAACCCCAAACTCTCATTAAAAATGTGCAGTACGCAGTGTGTCTGTGGCATTTAGGGGAAACAAGGAAAGAGGATGGCACAGAGCAGAAGGACTAAGTAGGCCAGAAGGAAAGGGAGGCAGATCCAGAGCTGAAGCACAGTTAGGAGTGGTGACAACAGTGAACCACGCTAGTGTATATAATAGAAAACATTTTTAAACTAAGACTTCCATCCCCCCAAAAAATAGACAAGAATAATTTTTAGCATATAGGATGGGGGCTCAAGGCAGCTTAAAATCCCAGGAGTCTGGAGGACATGAAAACATTTTGGTTATACTCTGTGGCCCAAGCACTTACTCTTTTTTGCAGGCTTTGGGCTTAAATTTCAAGGTGCTGAATGCCCCTTCCACAGCCTTGGGCAAGTAAATGGGGTGCCTCTCAAGTCTCCTCTGAGTGCCAATGGTCCTACGCTCCGTGCTTTTTCGAAACTGGCCGCCTGTCGTGTGTATGGTGTGTACAGCCATGTCCTCAGAGTGCCGGCGTGGCACCCGCAGGATCCAGTTGGAGTGCAAGCTGTGCTCCCGGGAGCTGGTGGCCACTGGAAGAGAGAAACAGGGTCCCTGGAAAGGAGGACTCACCATTGGGAGGAGCAGAGGCAACAGAGAGCGTGAACAGGGTTGAGAACTTAAAACAAATGCATATACACAGCAGTGAATTCCTAGGAAGGACTGGAGAGCCAAGCAAAGGGGCTGATTTGACTTTGCAGTTATGGTGTAGGAATACAATGGAAAATTGTGTGTCAATTAAAAAGAAGAACATAAAGCCCTGGCGGGTGCGGCTCAGTTGATTGAACCAAGAGGTCGCTGTTTGATTCCCAAACAGGGCACATGCCTGGGTTGGGGGCTCAATCCCCGGTATGGGGCATGCAGGAGGCAGCTGATTGAAATTTCTCATCAGTGTTTCTCTCTCTCTCTCCCTCCCTCTTTCTTCCTTTCTCCCTCTCTCTAAAATCAATTAAAAAATATGTAAAAATAAGAACATAGGTCTATATTTACTAACTTGGAAAGATGCCAATGTTGTATTGTAAATTCTTAGGTGAAAAGAGCAGATGAGATCCTATTTTTGTTTTAAAAAAAAATAAACTGAGTCTGTATTTTTGTTTAAAACCTTTTTGAAAAGACATACACCAAAATGTTAATAGTGATTACTATCTCCAGGTAATAGTATTACAGACCATATTCTTTACTTTCTTCTTTATGCTTCAATGTATTGTTTACTCAATTGATTTATAATATGTTACAATTATTATTAGAGAAAAACCATAAAGCCATTTTCAAAACAACTATGAAGATGACACTTGTCCTCAGTGGGTTTTGTTGTCCTCTCATCAATGTCCTGGATTCCTAGGTTTGACTCCCCGGGAGTGGGCCAGCCTTTGTCAGGGACTGAAGGGGCTTGTGAGAGAGGAGGGCAGACAGCTGCCCTGCAGGGTACAATGAACTTGGAGAGCAATAGTAACCTGGGAAATTCCACAGAACTCAGTGAGAACAGAAACCTCACAGATTAAGGTCAATCCAGGCCAGAAGAACAAGAATATAATATTTTGATAATTAAATAATTAAGAACAATTTAGTATTAGTGCCAAAAGTTGATATCTCAGAGAGACCTAAATAAAACCATCATTAATTACCTGATGGGAGGCAAGTCACAGATTAAAAAACTGGAGTAATGGAATTTAAAAGTGGGCTCAACTCATGTACATGGTTGAATTCTTTGCTCTCCACCAGCAGAGAGCCGTGACATACCTAGACAGGGAGAAAAGTATCACCCTCAGTCCTCACCTCGCTCCCTCTCCAGGCTCCATGCTAGGCCTGGACAAGCTCCCTGGCCCTCTCTTGCCCTACACATCCTCGTGGTGTGGTGGCTCATGAATGCCACAGAGGTAGTGCTGGGGGGAGGGGTGAAGAGGGATGACAAAGTGGGTGAAGGGTCAGAGTTGTGTCTAACAGCTGGTGCTGCCCCATGGCCATGCTAGCTAAGGGAGGTCCAGAAGCTAAATTTTCAAATATAATTTGCCCTCTTTGCTTTCCTTTTAAAAAAATTGTAGTAAAATACAAATAATGTAAAATTTACCACTTTAACCATGTTTTAGTGTACAGTTTAGTAGTGTTGAATATATTTGCATTGTTAAGTGACTGATCTCCAGAATTTTTTTCATCTTGCAAAACTGAAACTCTATACCCATTTAACAGCAACTCCCCATCCAACGCCTTCATTTATCCATTTTTCTATTACTTTAGCTCATAGGCTCTTACAAAAGTGTCACCCTGTCTCAGCTGTGGCAACAGACCACAGGAAAGGAGTTTTTGCCCAAATATGGCCTCAGGTGTTAAAGGGGCAGGTTGAGGCAGTGTCAGCTGAGACAACTAAAGCAAAGCACCCCCAAGAGAAGTACAAGCTCAGGGCCAGGCTCTGGCTTGCAGATGTGTTTCCCTGTCATGGGGAGGTAGGATTCCTGATAGCCCATCTTATTAGTCCTCTTCAGAGACTACAACCCATCCGCCTTCTGCCCCCAGGGATGGCACTCACCATCAAAGTCCACATCTTCATTTGGGGGGTCTGTCTCAGCAGTCCGTGGCCGTTTCTCTGTATCCAGCTCTGCGATGATGGAGTCAAAGAAGGCAATGGCCTCTGCCACGTCTGCGCTGAACTGCCAGTATTTCTTGGGGGTTGCTTTCTGCTGCAGGTGAAGGGGAGGAGAAAGAGTTGCTTGAGCCAACTGTATAGCATCCTCACACATGTCAGTCATAACTGCTGAATAGAATTAAATGTTGCTGAAACTAAATGTGTGTGAAGTTATAAATCCGCAGGGTTTACAAGGGAAATTCATATAAGTACTCTGTGGAAGGAAGGTAGATGCTCCACACCTACATTGCTATAGGTCAATGGATTTCAATTACCTCAAGGAAGGAGAGAGAAAGGATGAAAAGAATGGCCTCTCTTGGTCACAGATGGTTATTAACCATCAGATGAAACACTTAGTTTTTCTTTGCCCTTCCTTGCTGATGAACACCCAGTTAGGCAATGATACAGTTCCTTAGGTAAGTGATAAGATGCTCACAGCAGGAAAGAGAGGACAAGATATGTTGGAACTAATCCCTAAACGTTGTCAGTGCCTAAAGTGAACAAAATTGGGCCCAATTCATGGAATAAATTGAAGAGAAATTAGTATCATTGTTTGAAAAGTGCAAGAAATAAAATATCTAATCTAATAAAAGAGAATCATGCAAATTGACCATACCTTCACTACACCCACCAGCCATGCCCACCAGCCAATCAGGAGCGAATATATAAATTAACTCAACTAAGATGGCAGTGGCCACAAAGATGGAGTGAGCAGGAGGCTTGAGTTGCCCCCGGCAATGGAGGAAGCCAAGCTTCCCGCCTGCCCTGCCAGCCCTGAGCTCCGCTCAAGGCTACAAAGTTTCAATTATAGAAGATAAATAAATCCCAGATACCTACTTCCAGCTGGCCATGGCCAGCCTTAAAAGGGCCCTCAGCCCCTCACCCAGGCTGGCCAGGCACCCCAGAGGGACCCCCACCCCTATCCAGGACATCCTTCAGGGAAAACCAGCCAGCCCCCACTGGTGCACCAGGCCTCTATCCTATATAATAAAAGGGTAATATGCAAATTGACCCTAACAGCAGAAAGACTGGGAATGACTGGTCACTATGACACACACTGACCACCGGGGGGCAGGTGCTTAATACAGGAGCTGCCCTCTGGTGGTCAGTGCGCTCCCACAAGGGGAGCTCTGCTCAGCCACAAGCAAGGCTGCCAGCTGCCAGCACAGTGGTAGAGGCGGGAGAGGGTCCCTCAGCAGTGCTAAGGATGTCTGACTGCAGCTTAGGCCTGCTCCCCGCTGGCCATCCCCTGCTAGATATTCCCCAAGGGCTCCCGGGCTGCCAGAGGGATGTCTGACTGCCAGCTTAGGCCTGATCCCCAGGGGAGCAGGCCTAAGCCAGCAGGTGGACATCGCCTGAGGGGTCCCAGACTGCGAGAGGGCACAGGCCGGGCTGAGGGATCCCCTCTCGAGTGCACAAATTTTTGTGTACCAGGCCTCTAGTATAGTTAATAAGAATATACTGAGTGCCTAACTGGGTTCTGGGCTCTGTCCTGATTCCTTCTCCTCCAGGATCTTATTCATCATCACAACAGCCCACCAAGGATCACAAGTGACTGACATCATGGAAGTTCAAGCACCACAGAAACTTCAACAGGGAGCTGACCACACAAGAATCAACCATGAACCAGTGAAAAGTTCCCTGAGGAATTCAGTAAATAGAGAACTCAAAAGAGACAATATGTGCTAACCTGGACTATTTTGACCATATGTAGAGGTGTAGAGTTCTTTTGTTTTATATGGGCATTTTGGAAGTGGGATGGTATTAACAATAAATATGATTTAATTACAGACTAGCATGTTGGGAAATGTATGTACAAGACTTTGGTGAAATATATGTATTTTGTACTATTAGAAAACATTTTTAAATCAAGAATTTTTTTCTTAACAGAAAATATTGAAGAACCACAATATACACCTAAATCATTTTTGTTAAAAGTGGAAAGCCATCCAAATGAAGTCATCCTTCCCTCTTCAAAGAGCCCACTAAAATGAAAGTAAGGAGGGAGGAAAGTAGAAACTCCAATGACAAAGAGAACAGTGAGAGGCCATCAGCAAAAGACAGATTTCCAAAAGCGTCTGGCAGTTGGCAAGCAGTGGAAGGAAGGTCATTGATGTAATAGAGCAGAGGGCCTGTCCTTCCAGAGCTTCCTGGGTGGGGAAGCAGCTGAGGAGGGGTCATTTTGAACCTTGGGAACTGAAAATGCTCCAGACTTAACAACACCAGATACAACAGGGCTGGGAGGGTGGTGCGGGACTGATGAAGGACTGTTTGAAAGTCTCTATGCGCACAGCAGGCCAGGCCACCAGGCATCCTCCCTGCAGTCAAATGACAGGAGGGCTCATCAATATAGGCAATCAATATTCTTTTATCCTCCATGTGTTTTTTCTTGCTGGTCCCTCTGCCGTGGTTGTCTCATCTGGCTGACTCCCATTCATCTACCAAAACTGGCTGATATGACCCAGCAATTCCACTTCTGTGTATATATATATATCTGAAGAAACCCAAATCACTAATTTGAAAGAATAGGTACACCCCTAGGTTCATCACAACATTATTTATTATAACCAAGATATGGAAACAACCCAACTGCCCATCAATAGGCAAGTGAATTAAAAGGGGGTGATACATATACACAATGGAATATTACTCAGCCATAAAAAGAATGAAACCTCATAATTCACAACAGCGTGGATGGACCTACAAAGTATTATGCTAAGTGAAATAAGTCAGTCAGAGAAAGACAAATACCATATGATTTCACTTATATGTGGCATCTAAAGAACAATATAAATAAGCAAACAAAACAGAAACAGGCTCATAGATACAAAAAAAAACCCAGACTGATCATTACCAGACTGGGTGAAAAAGGTGAAGGGATTAAGTACAAGTTGACAGTTACAAAATAGTCATAAGGATGTAAAATAAAGTACAGCATAGAGAATATAGTAAAAATATTATATTAGGTATGTATGGTGTCAGGTGGGTACTGAGAATATCAGAGGGAACACTTTGTAAAGTATATGATTGTCTAACGGTTAGGCTCTAACCACTATGCCTCACACCTGAAATTAATAAAAATAATACTGAAGTAAAAAAAAAAAAAAAAAAAGACTTGGCTGAGACAGCTTCTTCTCCACGGTGACCACTTTCTTAATTCTACCATCACACATAACATTTCAGAGATTATTTTTGTGAAGTGAAAGAGAGAAAAACAAAGATTGAAGAAAGCCACACATCTGGACTGAGCCGCAAAGGAAGAATGAATATTACTTAAGAGGAATGCCAGGTGCATAGGTTTTTGCATCTCAAAATCCATCTCGGTATGAAGAAGATGTCTCAAAGTCTCCAGCAGCAACTACCATCAGTGTTTGGCTTAATACAAGCGTCCCAGGCTTGCATGTGGGCATCACATTCTTTTTCATCTGGGTCAACCTCCAATTGATGTAAGCTGCTCATTCCTCAACGCCTCCAGGAAGTAGACTTTGGCAATCAGCTGAGAGCAGCCCAAAGCAGTTACTTTCACTTAGAAGGGTTTAGAAGAGACTCTTTGGTGTTTTAACTATCAAAGGCCTAGAAAACAACAAGCACACTACCATTAGTTAATTTAACATAAGCCCTTTATTGTGGCCTCTTATGGATCTCCTGAACATCCTCACAAATTAAAAAAATAAACCACTTTAGCCACTGAACTCTCTATCAACACTGATGGACAAGGCGCTTTCAGCTACACACTTGTTAGTTATTCCAGATATTCAAACATGTTGGTTGTTTCCAAAGCTTCAAGCTTTAGGATTCAAGACTCAGGTCTCTCTCCCATGCCTTGCCCCTTCTACTATGCTTAGTAGAGAGTGCCTTCCTGGGCACACCTGGAGACACTGACAAGCTCCTTAGACAACAATGAAGAGTCCCATTATCTAGATCCCACTCCAGGGGTCTCTGTTGAGTCAGGCAGTACATTAGCATTATAAAATTTATTTCTACTAAGAGCTTTTGGATCCTGGTCTGGCTGAGAGTGAGGCATTGGGACACTCTGGTGACATTATTTGTGGCTGACCCATACAAACCTGTGTAAGCAGTTCCCTCCAAGCCCTCCACGCCCTTCATGAAATGAGGTAGGGATATACATAAACGTAAATGAATAAACAATGGATTCCCTTCCTTACTTAGTCCCGCCTTCCTTCCCTGTAAATGAAAGCACCAGCCCTTGACCAAGTCTAAGCGCATGGCCTGGGAGGCAGTGAAGGGATGCCTCCCTCTTAACCCTGTTGGGGTGACTCTATGACAGTCTGGCCCAATCCCAGCTAGACATCAGGATCTCCTGGATCTATTCTTCTTAAAGAATAGCTACACCTGGCCCTTTCCCAGACCACTTACTTTAAATAATCAAGTGATTCCACTGCACAGCAGTTAAGAACCACCACTCACTAGAGAACCGGCCATGGTGGAGCGACCCAGGCATGGGGGAGGGACCCAAGCTGGGGGAGGGACCATGGCTGAGTCTAGCTTCCTCCACCTTCCCATAGCTTCCATGGCCTTTTCTCACCTCTACAAGGACATTCTCTTGGTCAACACTCACAGATACCACTAGCACAATGACTGCATCAACTGAGGCTCAAGGTTCAGGGCTCAGGCTAATATGACAGGAAAATCTACCTAACAAAGAGGTTGTGGTATAAAATGGGAGGTCAGTGATCAGGACCCCTGGGTGAGATCCAAAATAGTCCTCCCTTGCTGAACTCAGAACTCCAGGTAAAAGTGTATTGCTTCCCTCCCAACCTGACTTTTTCCAGCCCGAAGGTTTTAAAGACGCCTTTGGAAAGCCTGCATGTGACGCAGCCTGCAGCCTGTTGCCCCTGGTGAGGCCTGGGTTTCACAGAGCTCATGTTGCCTCATCAGCCCCGCAGCAGCCCCACGGGGAAGGCACTTGCTCTGAAAGCATCTGTATTGCATTGCGACTCCACTCCAGTTTGCCTTTCACATTTCACCTTCGTGGCCTTAGGGTTATCATTTTCCAGGCCTCCCTGTCCCACCCCCTCACTCTAGGCCTGAGTCTCAGATTACTTTGCCCAGATGGAAATCTTTGCACTTTTCCAAACCAAACTCCACTTACTTCTCACTTTAACTTTCGAGTCCCCCAGAGCAGTTTGTGATATTTTTCTGCATTTCATATCAGCTGCTCTCCTGCTGGTTTCACTTGACCTCTGGGTACCTGGCCGTCTCCAATCTGTTTTCTTCTGGGATCTGTCAGTATTTGTTTGCAAGAGATTTGGTTTCTACAAAATAAACTTCCAGTTGTAAACAACAATATTTTTTTCAGAGGTTAGGGTAGGGGGACATTCTAAACCCACCCAAAGCCAAGAGGAACACACTAAACACCTAGCCTCCTTCTCACCTCTCCTACTTGGCAACCTTCCTCACCTTTTCAGAGGGCCCGCCTACTCACTGCAGCAAACAGTCCCAGGCGCCTTTTCTCTATGCTCATGTCCTGCTCCGTGTGGACAGATACCTTCATAGCCCCGAGAAGACCGGTGGTACTTAACCTCTTCTTTGAGGCAGCTTTGGCAAATAACACTCACAGAAAATACTCTGCTGATAAGTGCTCACTGCCAGCCCTTGTACACAGAGACAAGTTGTACCACACACATACTCCTAACATTCTTGGTTACACTTCTACCTCTTTCTCTTCCAAGGAACCCCAACACACCAGTGTGGTTCCGAGAGTGATGCTGAGAATTGCAGCTTCAGATTATAGTACGGGCCATGTCAGGGCAGATGAATTATCTTTTCATCTAAGAATGTCAAGCACCTATGCTGAGGGCTGGTATGGAGTAATAAATATTTGTTGAGTGAACGAATATATGCTGTATACATGCCATTACCTTATGTTTACATTTTCCAACCAGTTTGCATGTTGTTAATGTATACTTTTGGATTTAACTTGACAAATTCTGAGAACTCTGTACTGCTTATATTTCTTTAAAAAAATGTTTTTATTGATTTTTAGAGAGAGAGAAGGAGAGGAAGAGATAGAAACATTGATGAGAGAGAAACGTAATTGATGGGCTGCCCCCCTACCCCTGCATGCCCCTACTAGGGATTGAGCCTGCAACCCGGGCATGTGCCCTGACAGGAATCAAACTGGCAATTTCTTCGTGCATGGGACCATGCCCAACCAGCTGAACCAAACTGGCAGTGTGTGTACTCCTTATCTTTATGGAGTACTGATAATACTCTCTTGAACTAATTATACCTGGAAATCTGAATGTCAATATAATTGAGATAGCCTGGATTGAAGAGATCATTTTCTCTTGGATCAGCTGGGTGAAATTAAAGGCAAAACAGCTTAAATTTATCAATAAGCAATTTAATATCATTAAAAGAAGATTTTAAGGACAAACCTTGAAAGCTCTAATTCATTCACTTGGCCTTCTACCATCCTTCTGATAGACTTTCAAGGCCAAGTACAAATAGATATTTACCTTATCCCTTTTATTTAGAACACCTAAGAAAATATGTATCCATAGTTGAATAGGAGTTTGTGGAAAAAAAAAATGTGCGTTATTGAAACAAGAATTGTAGATATGAGAAATAACTTGGGAAAAGATATAATCACTGAAACCTAAATACACACATACATATACCCACATACAAAGTTTCAATAGATAAGCTAAATGGTAGACTGGCCACAGCTGAGGGGGCTGGAAATCAGTGAAGCAGATAATGGAGCTGAAAAAATCAGCTCAAAAAGATAAAAAAGAAGGGAGAAGTTTGCCACAAACTCTAGTATAACTAAGCCTGGGTATTACCTGTCAAAACATGACAACCATTTAGGAAGCATAGCTACACACCTTCTGCCTTTGGTATTAGAGGTTCTAAACTCACAGGCTGATAGGCTTCGTCTTTTACCTCCCAGCTTTATAATCTTCAGGTCATTTTGTTGTTGTTAGTGCCTGGTAACTCCGCTTCTTAAACACCATCTAAATGGTCATTTCACTTCAACAAAACACTGAGTGAAAATTTTTTTATCATTTATCAAACCATTAGAAGCAAAACTGATAGAATTGAACTAACACCCTTGAAACATAGTATAAAATATTTACATCCAATAAGTGAAACATCGCAATCCAATAAGAGAAAGGATAGATTTGTCAATAAGTGGTGTTGGAAGACTTTGCTATTTGGGAAAAAATTCACTTTGAATTCTCACTTCCCACTACATGTCAAAATAATTTGCTGATAGACAAAAGAATTGGGATGTTTTATTTTCATGGAACTATTAAAAATGGAGAAAAATGGCAAATATGCAATTGACTTTGAGGCATAGAAGGACTTTCTAAGCATGAGAGTAATGGAAGAACTATCAAAGACAAAAATTATCAATTTGACTATACAAACATCAGTAGTATTTGTACATCAGATAATGTCAAATTAAATTAAAAGGTACATAATAACTTAGAGCAGTGGTT
This sequence comes from Myotis myotis, assembly GCF_014108235.1. Classification (NCBI taxonomy): domain Eukaryota; kingdom Metazoa; phylum Chordata; class Mammalia; order Chiroptera; family Vespertilionidae; genus Myotis; species Myotis myotis. Next base: position 88,430,153 of record NW_023416335.1, read on the forward strand.
CTCAACCTTGGCTGCACATTAGAATCACCTGGGAATCTTTTTAAAATGCTGATTTCTGGGCCTCATCCTCCGGAAATTCTGTTTCTCTGTTATGGGGTGAGGCCACAACATTAGTAACAAAGAAACAGAATTTCCAGAGGATGAGGCCCAGAAATCAGGATTTTAAAAAGATTCCCAGGTGATTCTAACGTGCAGCCAAGGTTGAGAACCACCCATTTAGAGTATTTTTAACATACATGGCAGACAATGTATTCATATACTTAGCATAAAAACATTTTACATAAGTCAATAATAAATCCTTAATAGAGCCAACATAAAATTTACAAAGACATAAATGGGTAATCCATTAATAAGAAATTGGTTTAATAAAATAAAAGGGTCATTCTTTGCTCAAGCAATAATCAAAGAAAAGCACATAAAATAATGCAGTTATATCAGTAAACTTTTAAAATTAATGGCAATACTTGGTGATGATAAAGAGCAATGTGAAGGGCTTTCTCATTTGTGACAAATGGATGGATCTTGAGAATATCATACTAAGAAAAATAAGTCAAATGGAAAAAGTCAAGAACCATATAATTTCACTCACATGTGGAATGTAAAACTGAAAGCAACTAATGAAGAAACAATACAAATAAACACAAACTCGGACACAGACAATAGTATGATGGTAACCAGAGGGGAGGAAGGTGGAGGGGGTTGAAAAGTGTAAAGGGGGTCAAATATATGGTGACAGAGGAAAATGTGACTTCAGGTGGTGGGCACACAATGCAATAAACAGATGATGTAGCATAGAATTGTACACTTGAAGCCTATACAATTTTGTCACCCCAATAAATATAATTTTTTTAAAATTAAAAAAGAGGACTTTCTAACACACTGTTGATGAAAGTGTAAATTTTAAAATGTTTATGAAAGCAATATAAAGAAGGATCTTTAAAAATAATTGACCTTTTATTCTTTATCCATTAATCACACTTACAGGAATCACTGCGAAAAATGCCTTATAGACATAGAGTAAGATGTATGTACTTATAATTTTTAACAACTGTTTAAAGACTGTAAATTGTTACAATTTTTGCCATTAGAACTTGAGTTTTCCAAAAACTAGTTCATAAGATGGGAAAGAACTGACAATATAAAATATTAACTGAGAAAAGGGATTATAAAAAGTATATGGTATGGACCAAATTTACTCAATTTATACATATACATACATTAGGATGGCCAAAATTAGCAAATAAAAATATAGAATGGCAATTAAATTTCAATTTCACATAAACAATGAATAATTTTTTAGTATAAATACATACCAAATATTGAATGGACATAATTATACTAAAAAATCTATTGTTTATCTGAAATTCAAATTTAAATAGACATCCTTTATTTTATCTGGCACTCCTAATATACATATATGCAAAAGTACAGAAAATAAATGATTGAAATAAAATATACCTACATATTTTATAGTCATTATCTCTGAATGATAGGTTTCTAAGTTATTTTTATTTTCTTCTGTATGCTTTTCTGTATTTTACAAATTTTACCTAATGAAGAAATGCAACTTTATCATTAGAAAAAAATGTTTACCTAAAAAAGTGTCCTTCGAATGGTGAACTCTGATCCATTACAGACTGGATGTTTTAATTATCAGGATCTGATGGCATATGAATATACTCAAACTGTATTTTACTCCATTAAAAATAAAAGATAATTTTCCACTCACTGGAAACCACAGACCTATTATTTTTTCCAGATCTTCCATCAAGCTTTGTAAGTTTCCTTCTTAAATTATAGTTGGAGCTTCCCAGATTATTGGTTTATTGAACATCTACGATGTGCCTGGAGCCTTACTAGAAATTGGAGATAAAACGATGAATAAGACAAGGTGCCTTCACACAGTGAACTGATGACCAGTAGCAGAAATAGCAAATGAACTGACCATTACAGTGCTGTGTGCTGAGTACTGAGTGCTGGGTGCTGAGTGCTGAGATGGGGCTCAGACACAGGGAGGAGGGAAATCTACTGAATTAGAGTGTGAACATGAGAAATGACTTCCTGGGGAAGTGCTTTTCTGCTGCCTAAAAAAGACAGGAAGTCAACCAGGTGACCAGAATGTGATGGCAAGGAATAAGGGAGGAGGAAATATTGCTTCCAGCAGGTGCCTGGAAGATAGATTAGAAAATATAATCACCCACCTAGCGGTCTGAGAGGGGCTACAGGAATTATATGCTCTGTTGTCAATCATTCTTATACTGTCCGTCATCTTGTGAAAAGCTCTGCCAAGCATAATGAAATATTCTTTGCAGCTCATATTGAATGTTTACTGCCTTTCAGCTCTGCAAACCATAGGCCATGGGATAGAGACTCCACCCCCACCCAGTAACTGATGTTCACAGAAAGCCTGCATTTTAATATCACTGTGTTTGCATAAAGTCTCCCCATCAGATCTGAAGAATATTTCTCAGCCATGTAAACAGATCCAGAACCTGCTTCCTTTCCCATATGCAATTATATGTGGCTAATTAGGTTGAATTCAGACTCTCCTGCCATAGAGGAGAAAGAATCTTCTATCTGCTGTTGACATGGTCTTATTTCATGAAACAAGATTGAGTGGCTTCTATAAAAAAATTTATTCTGAAAGCTAACTATTGTCAGAATAAAACTACTTTAAATTAAAAGCAATCACTTTTGGCAGGCATGCTCCAGAATTCCACTGGTTCTTTTAAAATGTAGCAGGTGAATTCCTTCAGTTGGAGCAGAGGGAGGGTGAGGTGGTGGTGCAGGAGGGGTATACATTTGCAGCTACTTTATCCCGGCAGACAAATCAGGAATCCAAGCTGCTCAGAACCAGGTGATCCACAGGAGACTGGTAACCTGGCCTCGAAAACTGTCCAGGCCAAACCGTCTGGGCAACGTTCCATGGGGCACCGCAGCCAACCCCGGACTGCCTCCCTGGGCCAGCCCTGGCCCCGTGGCCAGCCTCCCTGAGGCTCTTCTCTTATGTGGTCCAGTTCTTGCGGGAGGATGCTGGCTGGTGACTGGTTCACCTGGCCTTAAAATAGGAGGAGCTGTCCTCCGTGAGGGAGCAGTGGTCAGTCAGAGCACAATCTGGAATGTGTCCTCTTTACCTCCCATCAATACCCAAACTGGTCAGTCATACAGAGGAAGGAAGTTCTGACACATGCTACAACATGGATGAACCTTGAAAATATTGCTCTAGGTGAGAAAAGCCAGTCACAGTATGACTCCACTTATATGAGGTTCCTAGAATCGGCAAATTCATAGAGACAGAACATAGACTAGAGCTTACCTATTAGAGGGATGGGGGCAGGGGAAGTGGGGAGTTACTATTTAATGGATATGGAATTTCTCTTTGGGATGATGAAAAGTTCTGGAAATAGGGGTGGGCTACACCACATTGTGTTTGTACTTAATGCCACTGAAATGTACACTTTGAAATTATTTAAATGGTTAATATAAAAATAAATTTTAAGTCTTTTACTTTAAAAGACTATTTTATAGCTTTAAAAAATTAATGATTGTCAAACCTTTTATAGAAACACTAGAGGCCCAGTGCACAGATTCGTGCACCAGTAGGGTCCCTCGGCATAGCCTGCGGGAATCAGGCCAAAACCAGCAGTCCAACACTGCCTGCCACTTCTGCCTGCTGCTCCTGCTCATCCTGGCCCCACTGTACCTGCCACCACTGTTTGGTAGGCTTGCTGCTGCTCTGCTGCGGTGTCCGGGCTGCAGTGGCCAGCCGTAAGCCCTGCATCTGGCGCCCAACGGTCAGCTGAGCACCCATCGGTCAGTGTGGGAGCACACTGACCACCAGGGGGCAGCTCCTGCATTAAGCGTCTGCCCCCTGGTGGTCAGCGCGCATCATAGCAACCAGTCAACTGGTCATTTGGTTGTTCAGTCACTTAGGTTTTTATATATATAGATTTTCCTAATTCCTAAATGAATTATTTTTAGAGCACCCATGATCTCTTAAGGAACTCATTTTCTAGTTTATTACCAATATATTATGTAAAGTTCTAAAACTATATATTTATATAACATTCTAAAAATATATTAATTACTAGAGGCCCAGTGCATAAAATTCGTGCACTCGGGGAGTGTGTGTGTGTGTGTGGGGGGGGGGGGGTTCCTCAGCTCAGATTGCGAGAAGGTGCAGGCCAGGCCGAGGGACCCCACTGGTGCACGATCGGGGCTGGGGAGGGTTGTGGGAGGTTGGCCAGATGGAGAGGGACTGCGGGAGGGTTCCAGGGTATGTCTGGCTCGTCTTGCTCAGTCCCAATCAGCCAGATCCCAGCAGCAAGCTAACCTACCTGTCAGAGCATCTGTCCCCTGGTGGTCAGTGCACATCATAGCGACTAGTTGAGCAGTCAACTGTCTGTCTCCTGGTGGTTAGTGCACTTCATAGTGAGTGGTTGAACGGCCTTCGCATATCATTAGCATATTATGCCTTGATTGGTTGAATGGCTGACTGGACGACCAGACACTTAACATATTAGGCTTTTATTATATAGGATGGTTTAATAGTCTTTTGGATGAATTATTCTGGGTTTATATAAATGGAAATTTGAAAAAGTTCAAAGAAGTCTAGTATGAGGAATTCTGGTTATTATCTGATAATTAACAATCTGAAAATGTATACATTTATATTTAAAAGAAATTTATATAAAATCATTCAAAGAAAACCACTTAATTTCTTAAGAATTCATTAACTGTAATGAACCTAATTGCCCATAATCTGGAGACACTAAAAAGCACTCATTTAAGAAACCATGAAGTGGTATGTTTAAAGTGCTAAATTTTATATTAAGTTTATTTTCCTACAACAAGAAAAAGTAAGCTAAAATGGGTGATGCCCTGGTGCATTGCCTCACTCTCCCTAAGAGGGATCACCCGTGAGGACAGGGACTTGGACTTGCTCACTAGTATCTAGAATAGTCCCTGACACATAGCATATGCTCAATAAATATGTGTTGATGAATGAAGAATGAATTAGTGATATATGTATTGATAAAATTGTTTCTAAAATATTATTGAGGGAATTACCAGCCACATCACACATGGTTCCCTTATCAAGTTTCATATGAGAATTTTGAAATTTAAATCTGGGGAAAATCTCACTTTCCCTAAGTAATGGGTATGGTTCTTCCTCTCAGATAGTCAGAGTTTTTAAACAAGTCCAGCTCTCTTTTTATTGTAGCTTCCAGAAAGCGCAGAGTTAAATCCAAAGCTCATCTACAGCAGCTGAATTAACTACATGATCTGCATATTCTTTTGATTTTCTGTTGATGATTTTTTCTCCTGATTTTCCAGCTTCTGTTGCTACCTTATTCTGCTGGTGTGTGGCTCACTCAGATAATTGGAAGAATGAATTGGGACGTGTGAACTTATTTCTGTTGAAATGATTTGAGGACACAATACCGACACATTACCAAGTGCCTGCTGCAGCAGTGCTCACGCTGTCCCCCCAGCTTTCTTCCTAGTGCAAGAGGAGGTAGTACAAACTCGGTATTTCAGTGCTACAGAGATCAAGAGTAAAAGTGGAATCAGAGTTAGCCATGTGAAGAGAAGGTGTCAAGAGGGAGGGATTTTCACTCATGGATTGTGGAGAGGAGGGGGCCTAAAGTGTGCCTGTCTGTGGTGCTTCCGGTCCAGGTCTCTCCCGCACAGACGCCCAGGCCATGCCGCCTCGTGGGGGAGCTTCGCCGGAGCATGGAAGCCGTGCAGGGGGAGGACTCTGCTGGCCCAGCTGTGCGGGATGAAGCAGCCTCACCCTGAAGTGCAGGCTCCCGCACCTGATATATTACACAAGCTCAGATATGTTTTCCAATGGAAAGGTGCCATGGATACATGAACAGGAGTGTGAGTTCTGGCAGGATAGAGGCTGGCTCCCTCTTGATCAGGTCACAGCCTTACAGAGCACCTGATGTCTCTGAGCCCCAGCTATTCCATCGGCAGTGTGGGGCTAGGACTCAACACACGGAGTTTGGAGGATGATTAGAAGTCAGGAATAACTGCTGATTGTTCCTAATTGTGCCTGGGTTTCAGCACAGGAGCAGGGGAGGTGGGTGTGAAGGAGACCCCACTATTCCTCCTCGATGGCAGAAGTACCCCAGGTGCCCAGGGCATGGGGTCCGGTGGCCTCGCCCGATAGGTTCAGAAGTTCCAGGACTATTTCAAATATGCCATCCTTCCTCCACATGAATTTTGCTCTGTGTTGGAGATGCTAACATTTGGTCATTTAAACAATGAGTCCCAAATTGCACCCCATACCCAACACTGACACATAACTCCTCAGATATGAAATTTGTGTTTGGTTTGATTTAAAATGTTGCAAAATGTGTGTCTTATTCATTTTTGTAATTCCCTCTTATCCTGACGGAGGAGCAGATTGCCACAGGGCCTGGTCAGGACCCATCATGGTCATGGGAACCCAGGGGTCTTCCCACCCCCACCCCAGGCTCACTTCACTTCCTCCTTCCTTCATCCCATGTAGGTGCCCTTCCAGGCTCTCCACATTTCCTGGGAGTGAGGCTAACGGCTAACAGACGCCTTGGCACCCAAGTGCATCATGCCTTAGTTATGCGTGAGCATTTCAGCGGGACCTGTGGGGATACCTCACTCTAGGCCAGGGGTGGGCAAACATTTTGACTCGAGGGCCACAATGGGTTCTTAAACTGGACCGGAGGGCCGGAACAAAAGCATGGATGGAGTGTTTGTGTGAACTAATATAAATTCAAAGTAAACATCATTACATAAAAGGGTACGGTCTTTTTTTTTTTTAGTTTTATTCATTTCAAATGGGCCGGATCCGGCCTGCGGGCCATAGTTTGCCCACAGCTGCTCTAGGCTGTGAGAAACTCTGAGTCTTGCCCCAGGAGTGGCGTGTGAAATCAATTTAATGTGTCATGACCAATATTTAAAAATCAGTACAGAACACTTTGAAAAGTATCAAAGTATCAAACAGAGAACTTTTGTTTTGGTTGTGTGTTTGGGTAAACTGGGTCAGCATCTAAAATTTACTTCTTACTGAGAGTTTTAAACAAAACCATTTAAAAGCCATTATCTTTCCCCTGAGAGATAGGGGAACTTAGGTTCTGTAGTTGGTATTTATGGGGAGGGAGGGAGAGAGGGAGGGAGAGAGAGAGGGAAGGAGGGAGGGAGGGAGGGAGGGAGGGAGGGAGGAAGGGAGGGAGGGAGGGAGGGAGGGGGGAGGGAGAAAAGGAGGGCTCACCATGGTGTCCAGAACCACAGGGAACACTGCTCACTCCCTACATGAAGGCCAGCTCGCCCATGATCTACAGCATGAAAGACAGCAGGCTTTTCGTCTATAAAGCATCCATAAGTTGACCAGTAAGTACTCACCACTATGCTCTGGGTTAAGAAAATGACAAAGATACTGTTTTAGCTTCATCAAGCTCACTGCAGTTCACCAAGGGAGATACACAAGCTAACAGCCACAGTAGGACATGATAAATTCTAAAACAGAGATGTGTTTAGACTAATATTTGAGAAGAAAAAAGGCCGATGCTACAGAGGGGTATATTCATTTTCTAGGGCTGCTACTACAGAGTACCACAAACTGGGCAGCTTAGACCAACAGAAATGTATTCTCTCCCAGTTCTGGAGGCCAGAAGTCTGAGACCAGGGTGTGACTAGGGCTGTGCTCTCTTTGAAAGTGCTGGGGAGGGAGGCCCCCAGCCCCTCTCCCAGCTTCTGGCATTTCCTTGGCATGTGGTAGCGTAAGTACAGTCTTCACACAGCATTCTCCCTGCCTGCGTGCGTGTGTCCCAATTTTCCCTTCTTATAAGGACACCAGTGATGTTGGATCAGGAACCCACCCTAATAATTCGCAATCACCTTAACTAATTACATCTGTAATCACCCTTTTCCCTAAAACATCACCTTCTGAGGTGTTAGGATTGAAACTTGATTTTGGGGAGACAATTCAGCACATAACCGAGGGTCAAGAAAAAAATACGCTGTTTTCCCTAACCCTTGAACATCATTTCCTACCAATGCAGAAAGGTGATGACATTCCAGAAGGAAGGCGCTCTCCTGGGCCGCTGCCCCTGCTGTGCAGAGAGCCAGGCAGCACAAGCCACCTTGCTAGCCTGCCCTTGGAGGACGCAGCCTGCACCCGATGTTTCTCAGGACGCCAGCGGACAGCCCTTGCTTTAGGAGCGATGAAGGAGAGCCATTGTCTACAGGCTGCACCTTACATTCCAGGGTCAGTAAACACTGAACTACTTAGTACGTGCCAGGTCCTATCACAGGCAGGATCTTGCTTCCTCTTCACAAGGTGGACTCTTATTTCCATTCGCACACTCCCGAAATAGAAGCTCAGAGACGGAAACTCAACTTGACAAAGGCACACAGCTTTCACTTGCAGATACAGAGTTAAAATTCAGGCCTTGTTCTGACTGACTTCGAAGTCCTTTTTAAAACTCTTTCTGGTCACACCATGGTAAGAGGCAGCTCCCGAGGAAATGTACTGTGCCTGTGACCCTCCTCACAGCCATTCCTGCTCAGCCACAGCTGCTCGTTCTGCCTCTAATCCTCTCTCCGCCTTCAGGCAGCCGGACCAGGAAGGGGGCAGGGAGGAAGGGAGCTCCATTCTACAAAGACAGGACCCCGTTCTGCAGGAAACATAGTGCCCAGAGGGACCCTAACCAGAGCCTAGAACCCCAGGACACTCAAGCTGGAAGGGAGTCCAGAAGTCATTGCAACACCCTCTGTCATCAGAAGTGGCCCCCAAAACGGGTGACTGGCCCACAAACCTACAGCTAGCTGGCACAGGCTCAGTCCCAGGACCTAAGAGTAGGACCTTTGTATGGGCCCCAACATAATATACTTCGGGAGTTAAATTGATTATTTAAACTGCTCCCACCTGGGATAAAGTGCTGACAGTTAAAACCAGTTGAATGACCAGGCCTGGAGATTTGATAGTGATCCAATCAGTCACTCAACAATACTGGGCTTGCGTGGCCCACAGGGCACGCTGGGAGCCAGCCAGGATGTGGGAAAGACAGGCCTGCTGTGAACCCCCAAAGCCCCACCCGCAGGAAAATGATTGATGGAAATATATAACAAAACAGCCTCAAACCTCAAGCATTGAACAAAAAATTGAGGAAATACAGAAATGGGATTCCTGTCAGACTCAGGAGCCACTACCCCCTTGTCTTCCGGTGTCACTGAAATGCTCAAAGAAAGGTACTACATCCAAAGGCTGGGAAGGGTAAAAATGACCAGATAAATGCACACTATTTCTTCCACTGAGTTCCTGCTCAGTCTGTGTGGCCTGCAGCCTGCGATGCCCAGCAAGGCCCCTCTCTGTGGCTGTGCGGAGTCCCACAATGCCCAGGTGCGGGGTCCTGAGGGAGCAACGCCTGCAGTTACTTGATTCATACGGGGCTGAGCAGCTAGAGATTTGAAACATCTTGTTCATACGATTTCACTTTCCACTGGGACTCTCAGATGTGATTGCAGTAATAACAATAGCCGCAATCATTGGTTGAGGAATGATTTGCTGTCACCCAAACACCAAGCAAGTATGATCTCATCCATGAAATGGGCGGCAAATGACAGACGTCCCAGGCCACACAGTGCTGCTGCCTGCCACCAAAGCCCAGCCCTCCCGCACAGCGCACGGCGCCCCGCGCCCCCGCGAGCGGTGCGTCCCCTTGCCTCCCTGCGGGAAATCAACAGGGACTAGCCGTTCTCCCTGGCAGGGAGGTGGCCATGGAGAGTTCTGAGGACAACTGAGCTGTTGTTCGGAATGTGCGCGTTAACTAAGCTGTGCCTGGACGAGCCAGCTTCCAAACTGCACCGGCGGCTCTTGCAACCACTCTCATCTCAGCGGCACTTCTCAGCGGCACTTACCTTGATTTCTTTGGAGGGGGACTGGCCGGGGGCCTTCTTTCCTCCCTTGGAGGATTGGGACGAGGTGGAGGAGCAGTGGGCGCGCTTGGGCCTCAGGTCGTTGAGGCTGCTCAGGTACTTCTTCCGCAGGGCCAGCAGCTCCTGCAGGTACTGCAGACAGTCCTGGGTGCGAGAGTACATCCACGCCCGGTCGCCCTCCTGCTGCAGGTAGTACAGGCTGGTGTCCATGCTGCTGGTGCTTTTGTATTTCTTCAAGGACTCGCTGAATTTCTCCCCGTGGTCCCCAACCACGTACATGGAGCTGCTGCGGATCAGCCGCACCGGGGGGCCTCCCTCGCAGTAGGAACTCTCGGCCACCTCCGCCTTCCTTTGCGCCCTGGAGCTGAAGACCGAGTGCAGCTTTCTGAGCATGGTGCTCGGTTTCTCTCCGTGGGCGCCTTCCAGCTGCCCGCGCCGCCACTTGATCTCGCTGGGGGTGGGCGAGCCAGCATGCGGGCCTCCCGGCCTCGCCTTCCAGGAGGCCTCTGGTCGCTGGAAGCCAAGGAGCGAGTGCGGGCTCAGTCAGGTGGGCAACCAGGGGCTCTCTCATGGGAGTGGGCGTTTATACCCAATAACCAAGATGCCTTAAGCCACGGAGGAGAGGAGGTAATGAGTGCCCGCCGAGCTTAGAAGCAAGTGCCCGGCTGGTTCTAAGCACCATTTGGGGCAAATACCCTCTGTGCTCCTCCATCGAGGTCTCCAGCTGGATGGGGAACACGTGACATTGCTTTTCCTGCTTAACTATTTTCTTTCCTTTTCACTTTCCGTTTCTGGATGTGGTCTCAATTTGACTTGATCTTGGCATAAATTTGCACGTTTCCACTTGGCTGAGCTAGCCTTGGTCCTGAATTCCTGTATCCAAAACGAAATCCTACTTTGCAAGGACACCACTCAGCCAAAAGCAGTGTGTGGCTTGAGGTAAAATCCAGTCCCCTGAGCTGGGCCAGGGCGCACACAGCCAGGGCCATTGGCAGTTGGCTTGCAGATCTCCGATAAGCTGGGCCCTGAGCAGGCATCAGAGCGCCCTGCAGGCGCCTCACCTGCCGTAACAAAATCTCTCAGCCGTCACTGGATAGCAGCCCTTTGTGGAGATGGGAGGATTCAGGTATCCGGACCACAACTTTCTGCATAAAAGCCTCAGGCAGCTGAGGGTAGCACATGTTCGGGGCAGACCTGTTCTTTTCAGCTTGAGCTAAATAGACTAGTTATGATCAGACACACACTATTTTTTCAAGAGCATCATTTGAATACATTAGAATTTCCGGGACGTTCCCTCTAGAATTCTTTTCAGGCAAATGCTAAGCATCATTGTTGCACTCATTTTCCTACACAGTCTGTTTCTTTGCTCAGAGAGCTGAAGCCTGTAAGTCTCTCACAGGCATTATCTTAAGCTGAGGTGGGTGTAGCGGAGGCTGAGAGCCCCCAGAAACTGTATGTGAAATGTTATTGGATGTATGTATTAGCATGGCTCAGTTTTGCTCTTTTTTTTAAGAGGGAAGGAGAGAGAGAGAGAGAGAGAGAGAGAGAGAGAGAGAGAGAGAGAGAGAATTCGTGGTTTTATCAGATATTTAAAGAGGTCTGTGATTAAAAAAATAAATTAAAAAATGTTTATATCCTGTTCTGGAACAATAACCTTCCTCTTAGGATATAGCTATAAGAGGACATTATAAATACATCTGTACTGAGTGCACTGTGTCGATGGCATTCTCCCAGACACAGTGGTTCGATGACCCCAGATATGTGGAAGCATTTACACCTTACATTTGCCGAGTGCTTTGGGGCTGATGAAGCATCCCCACATGCATTAATTTACTGCATCGTTATGGCTTTCTTGGGAGAGAAACCCAAGATTGTTGAACCTCAATTCACAGATGAAGAGGTGAGCCTGCAGAGGTTAAGAGACTTTCCTAAATTCTAGATCAGATGAGTGAGAAACTAGTCTCCTTGGAGGGCCTCCATCCAGCCCATTTCTCTGGCTTCACGTGGGCACAATACCTAAGCACCCAGAAGGACAAGTGCTGGCAGAATTTCTCCCTGAGGAACCCAGGAACTGTGACCACACAGCCTTCTCAGTAGCATTGCCAGTGGGCTTCTAATGAATATTACTACTTCTATTTTGTAGCATCCTGCATATGATTGTCTAGTTCCTGTCCCAATCAAAAGTTTTGCACCCAGGCCTCTCATCCTGGGTATCTGTAGAGATCACAGGCAGGGATGTGCCACCCTTAGCAATGACCAGCTTGGAAATGGCTCCGTTAGCCCACTGCCCTAATAACACCGGGTTTCCTGAGATCCTGGTTGTCCCGAATGGCCCTGCTGCTGAGAGGGCACAGGGCCAGGCAGTCCAACCCCTTCCCGCAGGAAGTCAGGTGAGCACCTAGTCGCTTCCCTCCCGCACGTGGCATGTTGACTATTACTGTGCTATGCCCTGGGGTAAGCGCAGGGGGACATGATTCTCCAGGCAGTCCCACCAGGCTGCACCTTCACTTCCCATAAAGAATCCTGAGTCAAAGACAACAATATGCACACTCATCCACGTCTAGAAACCCCTTGGCTGTGTCCCTGACAGGACAGCAGGGACACAGCAATGAGTTGGCATGAAGATGGAGAAGTGGCCTGAAGGAGGAGGGAATGCAGAGGAAGGAGGGAAGCTGAGAAAAGGAAGAGATCTAATCGTCAGTGTTGAATATTTAATGAAGAGTAAGATTACAACGTTCAACCACGTGTATCCCATGTCGTGTTGGTCCGTTTGCACAGCATATTGGAACGTTTTGCTCTATGGTTGTGCTATGAATTGTGAGGAAAAGAATCTCCCCTGGAGACCAGCTTCCCTGTCTCAGACGCAGTGTCCTGTGCCTTTGGACCCTTGTCCAGAGTAACCCACGGCCCCCGGGCTGTGCCCTCCACATCTGGAGACTGGAAATGGACTAACAGATGGGTTTGTTGCCCCTGCTCGCTTTAACAGGCTTGGAACCCCATCCCCCACCCCCACCCCCACACACCACGTGCCTGTGAGCAAACAAATCCTCTGAGGTTTGCAAGGCTAAAAATGTCCTGGCACCTGAGTACACAGAGGCTTGGTGTTCTGCACTTGCATCCTCCCTTAGAAGGCACAACCCAGTTTGGGAGCTGCTGCTGATTGGAAGGCAAAGTGGGCACGTCTGAGGGTACAGGTAGGTTAACCCCTCTGGGCGAAGACTGGAGATGAATAATGAGAGATTGGGTTGGAAAAAGTTGCAGGGAGACGAAGATGGCATCAGGCAGTTAAAGGAGGCTTGGGGACCGGGTCAACAAACTTGGATTTGATTCAATTGAACTTTTTGTCAGCGCTCAGGGAGCCAATAAAGCATATTCATGTAACTTACAAAAAGTGTCCCCTTTCAGTGAAGGATAGGTAAGCAGTCCCCATTGGCTCCCTTGGCAGGTGCCCTGGTACAGTGCACAACGCATACAACTACATATGACAACCCTGACTGGTTAAGAATCTAGAGCAGAAGATGGTGTGACAAATGGAATTATAAGAAATTCCACTTAGAAACCTTAATAGGAGCTCTGTAAGATCTAAGAAAAGTTAGGACTTCACTGATCAATTACTATGTTCAAACCATCTCAAGATTTAATGGCTTAAAACAATGGTCATTTTATTTGCTCGCAATTCTACAATTTAGCTGGGCTTTTGATGGGCATGTAAGTGGCACTGCTGAGCCTGCATTCAACTGGTGAGTAGGCTGGGACTAGGCTTAGCTGGGGAGCTGGGGCAACAGGACTTCCCCCTCCCCACATGGTCCTTCCAGCCAGGTAGCCAGAATTCTTACATGGCTGCTGAGGGCTTCAACTGTGCAAAGGCGGAACCTGCCAAAGCTTGAGGCTTAAGCTGGGAACGAGCACCATGTTTGTCTGCTGCTTTCTATTGATTAAGTCACAAGGGTGCGAGTCCCAGGAGCCGTGATTCACGGAGGCCGCCAGTGTAAGGGGCTGCAGTCTGTTAAGGAGCTCTGGTGGCCAGCAGGGGGAGTGGTGAGGACTCATTGGAGGGCCGCCAGTGAATAGAGTTTTCTTTTTAAGGATGATCTCCAAATTATTTACATTTGCCTTGGGATATATTACATACCCTATCCGTTTATCTTTCTAAGTACATTCAAATAAGATTAATGGCAAAATAGAGTACATTAACCCAAAACAAGTGTCATAAATCACTATAAGAATAAGTCTCATTTTTGTTCAAAATATAAAAGAAATATGGGTAATTAGGAGTGAATTATATAATTCTTGGAAAGATAAATTTAGGAACACAATCTTATTTTAAATTTTTTTCATAATGACATACTGCAACATTGTATCAGGACTCAAAAAAAAGATAGTCTTTCCATGAACACTTATGTTTCTTTTTTTTTTCATTCTGGAATGTAAAGCTCTTTTAAATTAAAACATAGTGGACATACAATAGCATATTAGTTTCAGGTATACAGCATAGTGAATTGACATTTATATACCTTATGAAATTATCATCATGAGAAATCTAGTATCCATCTGTCACTGTGCAAAGTTATCGCCATGTCACTGACGGTATTCCCTATGCTGTTCATTACATCCCAATGACTTAATTATATTATAACTGTACGTTTGTACGTCTTAATCTCTTTCACCTGTTTTGCCCACATCCCCACCACTCAACCCTCTGGCAACTATTGGTTTATTCTCTGTATCATAAGTAGTTAGTCTACTACATTTATTATATGTTTGCCTTTACTAGTGAAAATTTTTCTTTTATATATTTTCATACTCCTAGTTTTAGCTTTTTCTTTTCCACTAAAGAATTCCCTTTAATGCTGGTTTAGTGGTAGTGAACTTCTGTAGCTTTTGCTGTTTGGGAAGCTATCGTCTTTATTTGTTAATTTATTTTATGGTTTGGCTTGTTATTTTCTTTATTTCTTTTTAATTTACCTCTATTGTTGAAAGTATCTCCTTTAATTCTGACTAACCTTGCTGGGTAGAGAATGTAGGTTGTCAGCTTTTCCCTTTCATCACATTGAGTATATCATGTCACTTCTTCCTGGCCTGCCAAGTTTCTGCTGAAAAATCAGCAAATTGTCTCATGGGGGTTCCCTTGTGCATAACTAGTTATTATTCTCTTGCTGCTTTTTAAATTCTCTCTTAATCTTAAACTTTTGACATTTTAATTACGATGTGACTTGGTGTGTGTCTGTTTGGGTTAATCTTTCTGGACCCGGAAGTTTGTCTCCTTCACCAGGTTGGGGAAGTCTTCAGCCATTACTTCTTCAAGAAGGTTTTCTGTCTTTTTCTCTCTCTCTTCCCCTTCTGGAACCTCTGTGATGCAAATGTTAGCATGCTTGATGCTGTCCCAGAGGTCTCTTATGCTATCCTCATTCTTTTTATTTTTTTTTCCTTTTTGCTCTTTCAATTGAGTGATTTCCACTATCCTGTCTTCTGATCACTGATTCAGTCTTCTGCATCATCTGATCTGCTATTGCTTCCCTCTAGTGTACTCTTTTCATTTCAGTTCTCACATTATCTTCAGCTCTAATTGGTTCTTTTTGAAGTTCTTGCAGAGTTGACTGGTCCACTTTTCTGTAGCGTTCGATGAGCATCTTTATGACTGTGCTTTGAAAACTTTATCTAGTAGACAGCTTACCTCCGTTTTGTTTATTTCTCTTTCTGGGGTTTTGTCTGGTTTTGTGGTTTGGAAATATCCTCTTGTCTCCTCATTTTGTCTGTTTCTATGTATTAAGTATGACAGCTACATCTCCTGGTCTTGAAAAGTAGCCTCATGCAGAAAATGCCCTTTGGGGCCCAGTGGTGCGATTTTCCTGGTCACCACAACCAGGTGCTCCAGAGGTGTTCTCTGTTTGGACTAGTGTGGCTTCCTATTGTGGTTGGGCCACAGCTGCTATGGACTCACCAGGGGCGGGGGTTGGGGAGTGCTGATACCTAGCCCAGCTGGCTGTGAAGCATGGCCACAACAGTCAAAGGCACACTGGTGTGCAGGGAAGCCCCTGGTGCAGTTGGCTAATGGGTGTGGCTACAACTGCTGCTGGCACACTGTTCTGCAGGACAGGCCTCTGGTATGGCTGGCTGTGAGGCCCAGACTAGACTGTTGCAGGCCACTGCTCTGCACTGGTGCCAACTGAGGCTGCTCACTGGGTGTGGTGAGACAGGAGCTGCTTTGGAAGGGGGGGCACCCATGCTAGTTGAGGCCATCCACTAGGTGTGGCAAGGCAGGTGAGTCCTCAGAGAAACTCCAGAATGGGATGAATAGTGTTAGCAAGGTTAACGGAGAGTGTCAGAAATGGTGCCTGACAGTGTCAGACCAGCTAGGTGGAAGGAAAGCAAAGAAGTGGAGGTGGGAGAAGGCATCCACCAGCACTTCTGTCCCTAGAGAAAGTTCCAACAGATCCCTGCCCCTCCATCACACACCTTAAAATTAATAAAGGCATCACCTTCATGTGTGACCCAGGTGTTTTTCAAACTGCTGCCTCTGTGCTGGGACTTGGAAAGAGCACAACCTTGGTTTTCTATAGCCTTTTGGCTCTCCCAGATGTAAGTGCCACTGGTTAACAAAGTCAGGTGTCATGGGGCCTCCTCTTCCCAGTGTAGGTCCCCCAGGCTGGGGCTTGGGCCTCTTGCTGTTTAGGGGGTGACCTCCACAGTTGTGGTATCCCTCCTGCTTGTGAGTCACTGCACAGGGAATGAGAGGTAGGGTGCATCCTGACTACATTGAGTCTCTGCCCCTCCTACCCATCTCAATATGGTTTTCTTTATATCCTTGGTTGTAGAAAATCTGTTCTGATTGTCTTCAGGTTGTTCTCAGAGATAACTGTTCTATATGTAGTTGTAGTTTTGATGTCAATAAGAGGAGGTGAGTTCAAGGTTTTCATACTTAGCCATCTCGTTCTCAAAGCCAGGAGCCTTGCTCTTGAATGCCACTTTCGCTTGTTTGTGAACTGTCGTTTCTTGTGATTCGTGCACTGTTCCTGCAACTATCATGTCTCCAGCTCACCTGGCACTGCCCCCAAAACTATGTGTGTCTCACAACTGCCCTTCCCACCCCATGTGACCATGAACCTCAAACATGTATATGACTTATGTTTCTTTTTCAAACATTTACATAACCAGCAACAGAAAAATTTCTTGTGATTTTCCAAAGCCCCAGGGGAAGGCAAGACCTGACAGTGCTATGGGAGTTGGCATGAGATGAACTATCTGCCTCTCCATTTGTTTCTTGTTGTTTTCATCTTCTCCTTCACCTCCTCTCCTTCTACCTTCTTCCTCTCCCTTCCATTTTTCTCCTCTCCTCTCTCTCCAATAGGAGGGTATTATATTAGTCAAAGTATCCATTTGGCTTCCATAACTGAAATAGTGTGCCCATTTGTTCCTCTCCTGTGTATAAGTGTGGAGGAAGATGATCTGGGCAGATGCTCCATGTGACCATCCAGGGCCCAGGCCCCTCTCACTTTGTTGATCCTCATTTCCAAGGGTTGTTGCTCTTGCCTGCATTGGCAAAGGTGGCTCAAGGCAAGGCAACCTTGTCTTAGCCAACAGCAAAGTGGGAAAGAAGAGAGTGTGTGACTCCTTTCATGTTTATTTACCTTCATTGACCAAAATCTACTCACATGGCTACCATGGCTACACAGGAAGCCGAGAAATGCAGTTTTTCACTCAGTGGGCTTGTGTTGCCTGCTCCAGCTTCTGTTGCCATAGTGGCTGTGGGGAACAACCAGCAACCTCTGTGTGAATGGCTTGGCTTCATTCATGGTGTTAGGAAAGGAGAAGAGAAAATGAAATGAAGAAAATCTCTTCTTTTGGCACTGGAGGAGAGCTGTGGAGGGGAAAACTGCTTTCTAGGTTTTTGCAAAAATATTAGAGCATTTCTGACTTTCCTTCCCAGACAAGGAACTCTCTGGGCAGTGAGGAGTCCATTTAAAATGGCTAAAATGTTAAATTATTTTTGTCTATTTTACCTTTTACATTAAAAAATGTATATTCTGAAGGATACTGACTCAAAGAAACAGGAATATGATTTTTTTTAAGTGGCAACTCAGAAGGATATTACTAAGAAAGTTTAGGAAACACTGCCACTTCATAATGAGATAAAATGTAAGCATCTAAGTCCACACGTGGTTTATTGACACTCAATAAATGGCCACTCAATATTAGTAGCTATTGTTATTAATCAGGGAAATATTGCTTTTTTTCTGTACAAGTTTCATGTGAGAATTACAATAATTATCATAGTTAACATTTGTAAGTATCCTGGGCTCTTACCTGTGTTATCTCATTTAATCCTCACAACATTACCAATTAGGAGTGATCATGATCCCCATTTTAGAGGTGAGGACATTTTGGAACCGACAGCTTAAGGAATGTGCCCAGCATCCGTATCCACTGAGTGATGGAGCTGAGATTTGGACCTGAGGAGCCACACTGCTAGAAATCGGCATATTCTCCAGGTCATAATGAGCTCCAGGAGGGCAGGCATGTTCGCCTCTCTTACTCACTGCTGTTTCCACACTGTTACACAATACGTGCTCAATAAATATGTGTTGAATGAGTGATGTAACCATTTTGTGGTCATCAGAAATTGTTATCTATTTGTTAAAGGAGAAATACCTGCGGGACAGTAGAGTATTCTCTTTTCATTTGGGGTGCAATTCCGTGCCCCTATATCAGATACTCCATTTCCAACACTGCAAAGGCCCTTTTATTTCTCTCTGACGTAAGAGGTCCTGAAAAAGCTCCCGATGTGGCTGGAGGTTGAAAACCTGGGTTCTGTTTCCATATTTTTCAGTTATTGCTGTGTGATCTTGGGAAAGCCTTTGGTTTCTCTTCAGCAAAATGGCAATCATAACAGACCCTGCCCTACCCTACACCTTCCAGGCAGGGTTTTAACATTCCTGCGCCTCTCAGACTGAGCTTCCAAGAAGGGGTGGAGGGCAGGATGAGGAGTCAGCCCCTCCCGCTCAGGAGGGACTGGAGTTGTCCTGAGGAACTAGGTGAAGGATTTACTAGGCAGACCCAGAGCCCAGGGACCTAGAACAGTGCAATGGAAAGAATGGAATTACTCCGAATTGCATACCTCACTGGGGATCAAGCACATTTAACCTAAAATAACATTTATCACTTGTCGGAAAAGACTCTGAGAATAATAACACCAGGATACTGGGCACATTCCTTAATACTCAACGGTGGGAAAGTTGAAGGGGAAAAAGATACTCTTGTGCCCTATCAGTAAGAGTACACATTGGGATAACGTTTATGGGGATAGTTCAGAAATTCGTATCAAAATCCTTGAACTTGGCATTCATTTTGATCCAGCTATTCTACTTCTAGTAATTTATCCTTAAAGAAATCATGGATGTGCACAAACATTTGGCCATAAATTTCTTATAAATGAGAATTAGCTAAATAAATTAGCTTATATGCACAGTTATTAAAGATAATACCCTAGAACAATAGTTACAATATGAAAAGATGTTCACAATGTAACAAATGACAAAACTCCAATGTAAAAGTTTGTGCAATAAATATGCTCCCTTTTGTGTCTATCTGTACAATAAATAGCCCATATATTGTTTTTGTTATAAGAACAAATGCGTTATTTTTAAGTCATGTAGAGAAAGCATGTTTATAGTATACACAGAGAAAAAAAGAGGGTTAGAAAATAGCATGTATAATACAAATGCAGTATACTACAAATGTTGAAGACATATTTATTTAAATATTTATATAAATAATATGTATCAGAAATATATATGACTGGCTTATCTGATAAAAATAAAGGCATTCATAAAATTTAAAACCATATTTTAAACTGTCATCATCTTGTTATAAAATGCCAGTTCTCCAGTGTTGTCCTTTAATTAATTCACGCCCACAGCAAATAGGTTTTATGGATACACGGAGCTAGTGGCTTATCAACTCCCCAGAATATCCTGCTTGCTTACCAGTCCTAAAACTGGACAGGTATCCTTGGGACCTTGTGGATCCCTTTGTTTCAATTCTGCGCTTGTTTCTGATTGTCATTTTTAAAACAAATTTTAAAGAATGCTTTCTCATTTGCTCCTCGGCAGTTTTGTACCAGTCAGCTCATCATCATCTGAAGTCCAACCAGGGGAGGCACTGTGCCGATGAACGCCCTGGGCAGGGGGAGGGGCCTGCTCGGAGGTCCGTTTTGCTCTCTGTGCATCTCCTTCATTGGTCAGTTCTCTCTGGTGTTCGCAGAGATCCCCTCAATCAAAGCCACACGTGGTGAATGATCACTCAGAGTATCAGACAAACCAGACCCACAATCCTTCCTTTCTTAGCAATCCGCCCACTACGTGCTCTCCTGTGTTTTATCTCAGTCAGCATGGGCTACTTTTGCGATGGTAATAAATAACCTCAAACTCTTGTTGGCTTGTTACATATATTTCACTTGCCGTCACACTGCAGATCCATTGCGAGTTGGCTGGGGGCTCTGCTCAGGGACTCGGGCTGACAGACGCTCCATCGAATACGCTTACCATGGCAGGGGGAAGAGAGTACGGTGCAAGGTTGTCCCAAACCTTCCCAGCACAACGCATACCTCACTTCTGTTCACACTTCTGAGTGACTCACACAGCCTCTCCCAGCTCCCAAGCAGGTGGGCAGTACAATCCCAGCACACGCCTGGAGGAGACCTAGACTACTTAGGAACACCCCTGCTAACTTCTGTGCGTTCTAATAGTTGGTTTATGCAGCCAGTCTTGGTGCAGCATGAGCTCGTGTGGGGCAGGAATTAGTTCTACTACTCAGTTAAATCTGAGTAGTAGCAGCATCTGGCATGTAAAAAGTACTTAGTATTTATTGAATGAATGAATGGTAACTTGTCTCACATCACAAGGAAGTAAATCAAGGAATTTAGGAGCTTTAAGATTGTGTTGTCAGGGATCAGCTTTGCCATACTACTGTCTACTTCTTCGTGGACCTTTCTTGCCCAGAATCCCCTTCCTTGCACAGTCTGTGCTTAGTTTTCCAATGAGAACTTGCCTGCGCTTTGCAGAGTGGAATTGAGGAGAGGCAGTTACCCTCAGGACATCACTGGAGCCAAACCAGGCACAAGGCCCATTTGGTTTCTAGGCTTCTTGGCAAGCACCAGATTGGGTAGAAGATTTCCCAGAGATTTTTTAGAACTGTAGCAGTTTCCTACCAAACTTGAGCAAAATATCTGCTTAGGTGTTTTGCAGCTGCCCTTCCAGCTGTTTCCATAACTTTCCAGCTGCTTTCACTCTCCCAGCTCTTCTCATGTGTGGACTAATTCTGATATTAATATAACATGCAGAGTGGCTTTAATACTGGGTCTTCCTTTATTTTTCCCAAGAGTTAAATGGAATTTTTATTGGGGGAGAGGGGTCATACTCCAAAGAAATCTGTTACTTTTACTCTGCAGGAAAAGCCCCTGTGTAAGATTTGCTGTTCTTTTCCTCTTCACATCTTAGCTGTAAAGGCAGCCCGAAGAACTGTTCCAGGCTCTGAAGGGGACCCACTAGCAGCCTGCCTCACCTCTCATTTAGTGACAGCCTCTCTCCTCTTGTTGTGACAAGTAAATTAGGAACAGGTGTAGCGAGAGGCAGTAAAACCTTCAAGGTATGCAGGAAGATTGGCAAACGTGTCAATCTGACCAATAATTACATTATCTTCTGACTAAAACCTGAGCTCCCCGCTTGCCCCTTCCAGCAAAGCATGTTATTTCCCTCTTCTTAGATTCTGAGTAAAATTGCTACCGTGCATCGAATATTGATGCCTGGTTGAATCGAGGTTCCGTGACATAGGTTGCACTGTGCAAGAATGCACATTTTATCTCTAAATCCTTTAACTCCCTTTAAGAAGAAAATGGTTGGCTATTCTAACTCCGATTGATGGAGAAACACCTCATACTGTGTAACAGTGCTGACTGGATTAAGCAATTACAGGGAGTGAATATTGAAAGTTTTCAAGATTTGGCAGGATTCTCAGTGTTGGTGCAGAATAGTGAGCTCACCTCAGTTGCCAGCACTGAGTCCCCCACCTGTCTATGAATCAACATCATCTATAACCCAGGCTTATCTTTCTAACCAATCAACAAATATTCACTGGAGGCTACTCTATGCCCATCACTGTCTCAATCTCTCTGGGATTTTACCCCTCTTACTGCTCCTTTTCTGCATCCTTCATAGTTTTCTCTTCCTCTGTCAGTCATTAAATAAATACAACCGCAACGCCATTAGCTAATATTTACTGAGCTCATCGGGTGTTGACTGCAATATCTTGAATTTGGCTAAGCATGCAAATCTTATAATTTCCACCAGAGGGCAGCACGTTCACACGCTCACCCTGTTCTGGTCAGCGTGATTAGGAAAGCAAGAACAATCTTTGCCATTGTAATGAAGGTGAGCGTTGGTGGGAGGTAAAGGAAATCTGTCTAGATTAGTAAGTGTGTCCAAATTTCATGTGTGTGCCTGCATGAGTATGTGTATGAATGGGTTGGAGATGCAAGTGTATATTCTCATCTTAGAAATTGCAGCAAAGGCATGGTCACTACTGGGCACCTACCATATACCAGAAATTGTGCTTCTTGTTTTAATTTTTTATTTTAATAAGGAATTATTTATAACCAGTACTTTACATGGAGAGAAGTGCCAATGAAATGCATTTGTCTTAACACTTAAATCAAATAAACAGTTCCCTCTAATCTTGTTGCCTGCTACTTAATTGGCTTACAAAGTATCTTTTCTGCTAATAATAACATAAAATGAATAAATCGAGTAATTGCATTCAGGCAAACTACTTTAATGATCTGGTGATGAGAGATGTCTGCAAGAGAGAATATTCAAATTACTTCCTTGAAGTTAAGCTATTCCTGAATTGAGCTACTAATTTAAAAAGCATTAGCTTCTGATCCACTTGTAAAATTGATTCTGTGATGCTTTAGTTGCAAGCAATAATGTACTTGCAAATAAAGTAATGATAGCGAAGGGAGAGGGGGGCGAGGGCAGGTGGGAAGCAGATGTCTCAGAAATGCTCCGCGCTGGCCACTCCCAGCAAAGCACAAGGAGGTGCTGTGCAGAAAGGGCGCCCTTCACATGGTCCAAAGCAGAAACTTGTGACAGTGTTGACTTCAGTGTCCTGGACTCCCAGGGTACAGAGGGCCAGGGAGGCCCAGAGGAGATTGCACAAGGGGGTTCCCGCCCAACACCAGGGTTGGTAGTTGCTAGGTTTTGTTTGTCTGTTGTTAGTTTTTGTTTTTTTATGGACAAAGACCAAGACCAGATCGGACTTTTGAGGTAAATGAGGAATTCAGCAGCAGTCAAGTTACAAGTGTCTGAGGACTGCTTGTAACTTGAAAGGGGGAGGAACAGAAAGGGCTGCGGGGAAATTGTACATACATCTTGAAGGAATAACAATCCACAGAGTTCTAACCATGTGTCAGCATCGGTCTAGGCAATTTATTGACTCGTTCAATCTGGACAATAGCCACTTTGAAGTCTCCCCGATTTGGTCCCCACCTGCTTTTCCAGCTTCGGCCCTGTTGCTCACGCAGGAAACCCCGGACCCTCCATCTCGGTCCAGGCCCCCCAGGCAAAGACAGCGAAGGAAGAGAAGGGAGGAAGGGCAGGTGGGGAGCAGATGGCCGAGAAGTGTTCCGCGCCGGCCACCGCTCCGCAGCAAAGCACAGGGCCAGTCCTTTTGTGTCCTCGAGGGAGGACGAGTGAAGGCACTGCTGGTCTCTCCCAGGTCCTGCCTCCGCTGGTCAAAGTTAATCCAATGCCCCCTGATGGCTTTCGTGGAGTCTGGAGAGAGGCGAGGAGATGACTCAGCAGGTGCCAGGAGCCAGCGGACCCCCCTCAGCAGCCTTAACCTCCGTGTCATTTGCAAACCTCCAGGTTGGTCTTCCCAGAGCCCTTCCTCTGCTCTGTGGGTGAGGTCCTGTGAGGCTGCGACGGCTCTCCCCGCAGCGAGTCCGGCCAGTTCCTCTCACTCCTTTCATTCTGTAGCCCTTTTCCTATCTGTGTTCATCAGAATCTGACAAAAACATAGGAACTGCTTCTATGTTTAAAACAGAGGGACTTTAATACAGGAGATTGGTTGTCAGGTAATGGGAGAGTTCAGAAGGCCAGCACATGAGTAGGGTGAACCAGAGCTTAGCACTGTGTAGGAGCCACCTCCTCTCCCAGCTGGAGGGACAGAGAGGACCTGTGCTACTGGAGCCCCTGCCAGGGTCACCTTGGGGGTGCTCGAGAAGATGACCATTAGCAAACGGGGTTGGCTGAGCCCAGCCAGCAGGGCGCTCCCCCAGCCTAGCATTTGCTGGCTTTCCGGGTGTGCTGGACACTTCTCTTGTTAGCTGGTGGAATCCTCATAGCCACCCTAGAGTGTGTTATTTTCATTCTACTAATGGGGACACATAGTTTAACTCCACCCACTCCCAAATAAGAGGCAAGGTGAACCCAGGTCAATTTGGACCCAAAACCCAAGCCGGGTACATCCTCCAGATACATCTTTGTTTTTCTGGACCCAGAACTGTGGGCTCAAGAAATAATCAGATTCTGAGTCAGTTAGTCCTGGGAGTGAAGGGTTGATCAGATCCCTTCACAAGAGCTGTCAAAGGAAGGGAAACAGTGAAACACTGCTTCCGAAAGGCCAGCTGCTGCAGAAGCACCTGCTGCAGAGCAGGTGCCCAGGCCTCGGCCTCGGGGGTCTGACAGGCTCCCTAAATGATGCTTCGGCATCCTAGAGTTGGTGCCCTCTGAGGAAGAGGACCATCTATTTGGAAAGGGCTCACAGAGACAGAGATGGACCTCTTCACCAGCCCTGGGGCGGGAAGTGACACCAGGAGGAGTGTGAGCCCAACCCCTGGGGCCACAAGTGAACCAGGGTTGCAGAGCATGCATTCATGCAGAAGTGTGTTCACCCAGAATGCATGCGACAAGCACCCAATATGCTGGTACTGGAAAGACAGTGCTGAGTGAGACCACGTGGCCTTGGCCCTTGGAAAACTGGATGTCAGTTCCTTGCTGCCCCTACTCCTCCTGAAATGTGGGGTTCAGGGGTGCAGACTTTTCTTGCCATGGGTTCTTGTCCTCATGAAGTTTGAAGAATAAACACGTGAAAAAAAGGTTTCTTTAATTAAAAAATGTATAAATTTATTGGAAGCATATACAAACTCTATCTGGGCAGGGGTGTCCCCACAGGGGTCCCCCTGGGAAGAGGCCCCCAAATGAGAAAAGCCTCCTCTCTCTCTCTCTCTCTCTCCAGTTCTTTGTCTGAACCTGACCCTTTCTAATTGGACCCTTCCTTGATTTAGGACCCCATGCTTTCCTCATTGGTCATTCTGCTACATAGAATTAGTTTCAAAGCTCAAAGACCACCTGGTGCCTCCTCCTCCTCTCCCCCTTATCTTGCTAGTTAGAGTTGTCTTTGATCTCCCAGCTGCTCAGAACACAGCTATCTCTGTCTTTGGTTTATGGCTGTGTTAATTGCTCAGACCAGAAAAGTTCCTATCTGCCTGGAGCATTTCTCTATCCTCTGTACAAATAAGATAACTAATAAATGTCTGTTGTTTAAGCCACCCAGTCAATGTTGTTTTGTTACAACAGCCCAAGCTGACAAAGGCACCCAGTCATAGAGCTACACCTACAAACCTGAAAGATGCTCACTACACCACTTTACACTTGTGGCCCTTGATCAGACCTCTCCACTTATATCCTCTCCTATGATTATCTTGTAAACATTACAAAGATCTTACATTTGCACACTTGATATGTGTTAAAAGCATTTGTTTGTTAAATGTAAACATAAAATGCACCAATTTGTTCATCTGTTTTGGAATTTATCAATGTGTATTCAGTAGGTGTTTCAAAAAATAGCAGTGGCCTGTTCTTCCTGTACACCTCAAAGCCTCTGATTAGCGGGCGTCTTTGAGAACCCTGCCATGAGCTGCAATGACACAGGACAATGGCTTTTGCTTCAAAGGTGTCCATGTAAGAAATGTCAAACCTGTAGAAAATTTTTATGAGTTTTCTTTGAGTCAAACTAACAACAATTGTCAGGAAGCAAAATCTCAACAGATTGAGAAAATGCTTTGGAAAATGGTAGTTTTACCGCTTATTTTATACATCAGGACCAAAGGGGGTTACATGAAATCCACTGGTGATAATTAGGGAGGTGGGAAAAAGAAAAGGGGAAATCTGAGAATGGATAAAGTGTAAAATGAAGAGACATACTTCTTTTACATTGGGGGCATAGGATAATTAACAATTAACATTTACAGCACATAGAGTATGAGGGAGGACAAGATAACAATGAGTGCTCTGGTGGGAGGTTGTGCCCTGAGGGGGTCTGGAAAAAAGAGGATTACTCTGACATTCCAAAGGTATGTCATCATAGATGCAAAAAGACAAGCTCAGTTAAGGTAAAGATTGACCATTGTCATGACTACTCACCACGACTAGCTTTCCATTAGGAAGTTTTCAGACCATCCTGTGTGGTTACTTCCTGTCTCTGGGTTTGTAAGGCCCGCCAAGCAGGTCTGCCCTGAGTTTGTCAGGCTTAGTATGTGGCCTTTTCTTGCCCACAAAGGTTTTCGCACTCCTTTTTAGATTCCTGAGCTGTATTCCATCTGGAACAAAACAAGCCTCCTGTGTCCTCTTAAATGTAAACTAAATCCCCCCTTGCCAAGAGCTCTGGGTTTCTCCTTAATCCCAGTGTCTGTCTGGCCTGTACCCATCACCTGTCCAGGTTTCTGCTTTGACCTGCCGCCCAGTGTGAACGCTCACAGCATTTCCCTGGCTGACGCCAATCTTAGATGCCCCTCTGGAAGCAGGGAAATAGCTGCAGCTGCAACAGCCAGGGCTCTAAGGATGTGGGCAACAGGCCCAGAGCGCTCCATCCAGGCCGGTCCACCTTCCCCATCCCAGGTGCTCTGCCCAGATCTGGATGCTGCACTAGTTCCTGCCGCACAGCTTGTGGCGTCCACAAACCATTCTTGCACCTTCGATGGAGTATGGTGTGGATGCAGTCTTACCTGTAAGACCCTCTCTCACCGTAAAGGCAAGAAACTGGCCTCTATCAGACTCAGTCCTGCTGTGGGACAGACCCTGCCTGGGATCTGTGGCTGGGCTCCCTCCCTGTGCACAGTGCCCGAGGGAAAGTTACTACTGCTATCCTCCTGGTTGCGGCTTGGGCTTGGTTCCATCAGGGTCCTCAGCCTTGAGTATAAGTGAGAATCACCTAGAGAGCTGTTTCCTACTGGTGTCTCCCCCTCCTTTCAGGTCAATTAAATCGGAACCTTCCGAGGCCTGGGCCTGTGGCTATAAACCGCTCAGTGGATTCTAACAGATCTCTAAGGTTCTCCTGGGTCTCCAAGGGCCCTCGTCACATTTTCGATTCCCTGTGAGGCCCTCTCCCACCTCATGCCTCTTCTCTCCTAGTAAAAGGTTTGGAAAAGGAGGGGCACTTACAGTAAATGGAGCGAAGCAAATGGAACTGAAGGAGACCTCTATAAGGCTTTGCATTTGCTGAGCACCTTGGACCGTGTGATTTCTTTAACAGCCCTGGTTATTATCTCTAGTGGAGAGGCAGGAATTGTACCTGGGCCAGCAGAGAGGCGTCTTTGAAGGCCTTTTTATTATTTATTTATTATTATTATTTTAATTTATTTTTATTGTTGAAAGTATTTCAAATGTCCCCGTCCCCAGTTCCCGCCCCCCACCCCCCCCCTCCCCCATTGACCACCCTCCTCCATCAGCCCGCCTCCCAGCCCTTCATACAAACACGGAGACCCTACTTGATACCATGCCCTGCACCAGGTTCCAGCCACCCGGGGAGATAACCACAGTGCCATGCGGGTAGCAGTGGTGAGGTGGGAGGTAAAGGCTGCTTCAGTGGCTGGCAAAGCCCCTGCAGGGGAGTTAAAGGACCTAACTGGGAGGCAGCCTGCGAAGAGCCAGGAGACTCAGGGCCGGCCGGCAGGCTGCCTGGGCCTCTGGGTGTGAGGTGGCGGCCCGGGATCAGGCCTGTGGTGGATAAGAAGAAAGGACTTCCCTCCGACGCTTTGTGGGGCCTCTGGCTTGACAGGAATCCACTCCCAGGGGCAGGGCCTGCCTTCGGGAACAGAAGAGCAAACCCAGCACGTGCAGAAGGAGCAAATGTCCCTCTGTCGTCAGCCCTGCCGGTTCCCCGGGGGCACTGAGCTGCCCAACGCCGAGGCCCCCAGGTTTCCTGAACCTTCCGATGGCCCAGGCTCCCTGCAGGCCGGCTGCTCCGGACTCTGGGTCCGGCTCCCTTTACTCCGGAGAGGGGTGCGGGGTGCATCTTCCTGCTCCGCAGAGGAAGACTCGGCTTCCCTCCGCAAAGTGCGTCCGGACCGCCCTCTCCCTCCGCCCGCGCTCGCAGAGAATGGCGATTCCTTTGAGATCTGCAGCGCAGGCTCTGCAGAGGCCGCCTGGGACTCAGGGGAAGAGCTGGGCTGGAATGTTAACCATCCTTCTAATTTCCCTCAGGAACTGCAGTAGCAGCTTCCAATTTTCCCACTAGATAGGGTCCTTGATCTCTACAGCTTGTAGTTCCAACCGCTGAATTTGGCTTTGAACGCTGCTCAGAAATTTTATTTTACTTTATTTTATTTTATTTTAATATATTTTATTGATTTTTTACAGGGAGGAAGGGAGAAGGATAGACAGAAATATCGATGAGAGAGAAACATCGATCAGCTGCCTCCTGCACATGCCCCACTGGGGATGCACATGCCCTTGGCCGGAATCGAACCTGGGACCCTTCAGTTCACTGGCCGGCGCTCTATCCACTGAGCCAAACCAGTTAGGGCAGAAATTTTTTTTTTTAAACAGAGAGGATTCTTTAATAGGATTCAGCCATAAGCTGGAATTGGAGAAGCCTTTGAATTCTAGTTCTAACTGTATTTTCCTTCATTTGTAAATGTGATAAGGGTGAAGATGTTTGCAAAAGAAACCTAGCAAATCTGAAATATGGATACAAATGGAGTCAGCTGGAAAGTGATTCCTGCAGAGCCATTTGGGAAGCATTTCCAGGACTACCCCCTCCCGCCCCCTCCAATGGGCAGGCTGGAGGCGGTAACCGGGACAAGCCCACTGAAAATCCCTTCGACCTGGTCATTGTCATCGTTCTGCGTGATCAGTGGCAGCCCGGTTCTGGTAGGTCAACCCCAGCCCCAGACCCACAAATCAGACAGACTGAGGTAAGAATGAGGATGGTGATGCCTGCTTTGATAAATCCGGGCAGAGTTGAAATAGTCAAAACATAAGAACAAAAGATGCCAACTGTGTCTTCAGTAGTCTACATTTCAGCCCAAGAAGCAGAACTCTCCAGAAAACAAAAAAAGCTGTACATTTTAACATCACTTTAGAACTTTGCAAATAGAAACAAATCCTTGACAGGCATACTCAAACTTTTGAAGTGTGAAATTTTTATAGATACAAAACCAGCTTTAAAGAAACATTCTTTTTGAAATGCTTTCACCAGACTCCACAAAAGGTATCACCAGCATGCTTTGAAGATGACTGGCAGACAAAAAGGCATGATGAACTTCAACTGTTTACATGTTTGTTTACTGGAAACCTGTTTTCATGGATCCCCCCCCCCCATCTCTCTCTCCTCTCTCTCTCTTTATAATACATCATCTGTATATTATATTGTCTAATATGGAAAATTTTAATTTTGTTCAATAACCTCAGTTCTGTAATTTACTCTTATTTTCAAATCATTGAGATTCAATTTGTTTCTCCTGCCACCAGTAAAACCAGGTCAGGGTGGCTCTGGCAAATCCCAGCCCTGGTGTTCAGAACCTCAGTCCTCGGAAATCCTTGGCTGAAACCATTTGGTTCCTGCACTCCACCTCCAACCTGTGCAGGAGCAGAGCATGGCAGCATGAGGAAGCAACCTAATAGCTGGTTGCTTTTTTAAATGTCGAATGAGCCCTAGCTGGTTTGGCTCAGTGGATAGAGCATCAGCCCGTGGACTGAAGGGTCTCTGGTTTGATTCTGGTTAAGGGCACATGCCTCAGTTTCAGGCTTGATTACTGGCCTTTGTTGGGGCTCGTTTGAGAGGCAGCCAATTGATGACACATTAACGTTTCTCTCCCTGTCTCTCATCCTCCCTTCCACTCTCTCTAAGAATCAATGGGAAAATATCCTCGAGTGAGGATTAACAAAAAATAAAATAAGTCAAATTAATAAAGTGAACTTAGTAGAAGCCTCATGCATCGTGAACTAGTAAATGTTCACTAAAATTTAGAGATAGGCAATTAAATATTGACACCTGTGTTATACTTTCAAAGACTTGCCAAGGATTTGGTAGTGGAAAGGACAAGGAAAGAGAAAGGTTTGTAACTATAATATGAGTTTAAAACAATTTCAAGTCACTATCCTTACTGATATTAATAAGAATAATGCTTACAGAAAAACAAAACAGTCTTTTCCACATTTATAATGCCCCAGGCTTTAGACAATTGATTTTGTATTCATTGGTTCCATGAATGCATTTTGTAAACAGGAAAACTGAAATTCAGAAAGGTTAGGTGAATTGCCCAAGGCCCCACGGTCCGTAGAGGTGCTAGGATCTGAGCCCATCTTTGTCAGGTTCCAGAACCTATGCTCTCAGCCACCACATTATGCCTGGATGAGGGACAGATGGTATCCCAAAGAGAACTTTGACTTTGGCAATGGACAGAGGTGGGTTCAAATCCTGCCTCTGCCTCTCCCTGCTGGTTAGTAGAATAAATGACTTCTCTAAAATCCTTAAGCAAGAGAAGAGCAGAGAGGGATGACAACTCCTACCTTGCTGATTTGTTAAAAAAAAAAAAAAAAAAAGTAATAATTGTAAAGCGCCTTTCTCACAGAAGGCACTCAGCTAATGGTGACCGTTGAGGGTACTCACCGCTGTGCAAACTAGAGGCAAGCTGTCTGTGATGAGAATAATGGCTGCCCTTGCCGCAAGGTCATGCCCAGCCTAAGAAGCACCTGTTGGCCATGGTGAGCCTCATTCTCTGTCTCCTGGCACGTCATGGGCCACCTCCCAGAAGGGTCTGCCTCCGCCTAAAGTTTCCACACATCCCACTTCACAGACTTGGCAGCAACTGAGCACAAAAGCCAACGATGGATCTGGGCGACTTGAAGTAACCGTCAATTCACGAAACAACGGTTACTGACATCTGGGTTTCTTCCTCCCGCTGGTTGTTGAACTGAAGGGTGTTTTGTGGAACTGACTGCACCAGCGGTTCTTTTAGTGCCTTCGAGACAAGATGATGGTGTGCACCCCTGAAATGAAAGAACCTGCTCGGCAAAGAGAGCGTTGAGGCAAATCATTTTCTTCCTCTGGCAGCGGCTTTACTTCCCAGCTCCTTCTGCACAGGGAACTCAGAGGTATTTAAGGGAACTTTCATTGCGTATCAATGTGCTGATAAGCTGGCTCCCTTTCCATTTTCTTACCGTTCTGAGGGACTGTTTAGGTGCAAAGGTAACTCTACCAAGGGCTCTCGCTCACCCTGCACACTCACTTTACCAGTTCTGAGTCACTGAAACCATTGTCTTTCTGTCCTCCTTCCTCCACATTCTCTCACCTTCCCCCGCCCCGCCCAATCATTCGCATAAAGGCTGATTTTCAGCATTAAATGAAAATGCAGACTCTCAGGCAAGTCAACTGTGTGCCAACTCTTGGGTGTGATGATTCGCACCACACTTGTTTTCACTGACAGTGATGAAAAAGCACATGTCAGAGCGAGGACTGGAAGGGTAAAGGGGTGCAGTGGGGGGTGGAGAACGACAAGAAATGAAAGAGAGCCCAGTCCAGAGAATTCTGAAGCCTTCAGAGTTGCTGAACTCTTAAGCTTCCTCTAGCCATTAGGGGAGACCAGCTTGCTGACCCCCTTTCAAGAAATAAATTACAGTTGAATTTTTATTCAAAAAAATCAATCTCTCTCTGAGTCTTTGCTGCTGTCATCGTTATGTCCTTGTGCTGAGACCTCAGGGTTAGTGTGCAAATGAAACTCACATACCACAAAAGAAAGAGATCCTCAGGACCTGGGGTCTCACCAGCAAGCCCCATAAGTCAGCTGACTTGGAATATGCATGTATATTTCACATTTTAATGCATTTTATATAGCATGGAATGTCTTATTCCTGGCAACTCACATGTAATGCAGTGTGACATTAAGATTGGGTGACACAATGCCAGTTAAAAAATTGATTTGCTTCTCCATATTGGCATGCTTTATGGTGCACAAAATATAAGGCAGGACATGAGCCTCCCTCATTGAAAATTAATAAGGATTTGTGAATTGGACTGTGAGGCACTGGAAAGCAGGTTCTTTCTCAATGGTGTTAGAAGAATATCCCTCAAAATAGTAGGTGTAAAATGAGTGGGTACACCCATAAATGATTATTTTTAAAAACTCTTAGAAAACTAGAAATAGAAAGGAAATACCTTAATCTGATTTTTAAAAAAGTATCTGCTAAAATCCCAAAGAGGTTGCTATTCCTGATGGTAATCAGAAAAAGCATTCTCTCTGAAAAAAAGGAACAAGGCAATAAAGCCTGAGACCACCACTTCTAGTCAACATTGTACTGGAGATACTGCCAGCACGGTAAGAAAAATAAAATCTGCAAGGATTGGGAACAAAGATACAAATTGTCATTTTTCACAGTTGATATGATTATCCAAAAAGAAAACTCAAGGGATAATTTATAACTAAGTAGAATTAATAAATGAGTTACACATTACTATCCTATATAATAAAAGCCTAGTGACCAAATGGTGAAACAACTAGAACGACGAGTCGACCAGCCGCTATGATGCACACTGACCACCAGGGGGCAGATGCTCAATGAAGGAACTTCCCCCTGGTGGTCAGTGTGCTCCCAAGTGGGAGCAGCCTCTCAGAGGGCGGGTCCACAGCTGCTGGACTGACTGGGATGAGCAGCGCTTGCACAGCAGGCCATGCCCCCCACCAGTGCATGAATCCCATGCACCAGGCCTCTAGTTTAACACATTGCATACCGCATAGAAATCTCTAAGACATACACCAGGGACCACACGTTTTGGGCCAAACTGCACGTTATTTAAATCATCATAATGCACTTTAGGTGTTGTTTTTCAATAATTATAACATTTTTATTTACAAAAACAATTAAACAATTAAAGTTCCTGGTACTTTTTTAACGTATGGTACTGCGTAAAACATTTTCCTCTATGAAGAGGGACCAAAGGAAATTTACATAAGTATCTAGATTCGTTCCTTTTTCCATGGGCTTGAAAAACGAGAGCACTCGTGAGCGGTCCTTAACAGATGGCATGTGAAACACAAGAAAACTCCTGAGTGGTATGAAATGTGTTAATATAAACATCAATACGGGCAGTCCTTGGGTTACATCGGACTCAATGTATGTATTTCATAGTTACGTCAGCATCTCCCATCCTATCTAATAAAAGAGAAACATGGTAATTAGCATACGACTGCTACCCTTCCCATTGGCTAATCAGGGTGATATGCAAATTAACTGCCAGGCAAGATGGCGGCCGGCAGCCAGGCAACTTGAAACTAACATTAGGCTTGCTTGCTTCAGTGACAGAGGAAACCAACGTTCCCCGCCTGCTTTGCCGGCCACTGAGCTTGCAGTTTGAAACATAGTTACAAATATAGAAGCTAAACAAAACCCCAGAAACCTGCTTTCAGCGAGCCGGGATCTCAGAGCTGGAGTTATACATTGTTTCAATTATAGAACCCAAACAAACCAGATACCTGCTTTCAGCAGCAGAGGCCTCAGAGCTGGAGCCCCAGAGCTAAAGCTGGCCCAAAATAAATTAAAAAAAAAGAAAAAAAGGAGCAGTTGGGAGCTTCAGTCACCTGCCAGCCTGAAAACAGCCCTCAGCCCCTCACGCAGACTGGCCAGGCACCCCAGTGGGGACCCCCACCGTGAAGGGTGTGTGACCAGCTGCAAACAGCCATCATCCCCTTACCCAGGCTGGCCAGGCACCCCAGTGGGGACCCCCACCCTGATCCAGGACACCCTTCAGGGCAAATCAGCCGGCCCCCACACGTGCACCAGGCCTCTATCCTATATAGTAAAAGGGTAATATGCCTCCCAGCACCAGGATCAGCGGAGCCGAGAGGCCTCCCGGCACTGGGATCAGCATGACAGGGGGCAGCGCCCAAACCCCCTGATCACCCTGCGGCTCTGTGTGTGACAGGGGGTGGGGCCATAACCTCCCTATCTGCCCTGCTCTGTTCGTGACAGGGGAAGGCGCCCCAACCCCCTGATCAGTCCTGCTCTGTGCCTGATAGGGGGGAGCTCACCAACCCTCTGATTGCCCTGCAGCTCTGTGTGTGACAGGCTGCGGTGCCCCAACCCCCTGATCCGCCCTGCTCTGTGAGTGACAGGGAGCAGCGCCCCAACCCCCTGATTGGCCCGGCTTTGTGCATGACAGGGGGTGGCGCCACAACCTGCCCATCGACCCTGCCTTGAGTGTGACAGGGGGCGGTGCCCCAACCCCCCAATCAGCCCTACCCTGAGCGTGACTGAGGGTGGCATCACAACCTCCTGATCCGCCCTGCTCTGTGCATGACAGGGGCGGCGCCCCAACTCCCCAATCGGCCCTGCTCTGAGCCCAACCAGGGGCTGCACCTAGGGATTGGGCCTGCCCTCTGCCACCCGGGAGCAGGCCTAAGCCAGCAGGTCGTTATCTCCCGAGGGGTCCCAGACTGTGAGAGGGCACAGGCCGGGCTGAGGGACCCCCCCCTCCCCCCTGAGTGCACAAATTTTTGTGCACCAGGCCTCTAGTTTATTTATAAAAAAAAAAAAGTTCCATCATTTCAACATATGTACATACGTGCTTTATGTTTTATATTATTTATTTACCACAAGTAAAGGTCAGGAATTGTTACCTTTCTTTTAAATTTTTTTTACTGTTTCACTTCATTACTGCTGTGTATGTGCTCCATGTGAGTGATGTAGGTGGGTTCCGACTTACGGTGAAAATCGCGTTATGTCACACCATAGGAATGGATCTCCGACGTAACCTGAGGACCTACTGTATACCATTGTCACTTGGCTTCCTATACGCAATGCACTTAGCCAGCAGATATTTATTTAACACTTACTTTGTGTCACTCTTCTAAGTGTTTGTAATATCAATAAAGACAACAGGCAAAGAGCCTGGCCTTCTTGAGTTTACCATCCAGAGCTACCTAAACAATGTAACTGACATGAGTGGGAACAGAAAGATTATGGTCAGCAAAGGGAGGGAGCCTTGTAGTCACTGGGTTCTGATCCCTGGTGGTTTGCTGCAGCATAGGTATTATTTACCAAGATGTGGATCTGCTTTTGGGCCATCAGTGACAAGTGAGGCAGAGAGAACTCAGACCAGCTCAACAAAAGCCAAGTTTGGCCTTTGTTTAGCAGACAACATGTGTGCTTTTTTAAAATCACACCCTTAAAACTTAATATGGTTTCAATAATATCAATTATTTAGCAATCCATATTCAAATATCCATAGTTGTCCTAATACAAGTTTTTTATAGCTGACTTTTAAAAATACAGGATCTCATTAATGCTCACACATTCACTTGTTATATTGTCTAAGTCTTGTTTAATCTAGAACAATCCTCCACTGTCCTCTCACCCTAGGTCAAAGGCCACAGCTCCCATCAGTCAGCCCACACACTCAGTTACCCTCGCCGGGTTCTAGGAACCACTCCTGCTTCTACTCCCTCCAACTCCCCCCTGTTTGTAACTCCGGAATACTGAATTATTTATGGCTGATGTTCCTAAACTGTGTTCACATCTTTATAAAAAGTCCCATTATTAAACCCTCCTCAAATTACCTTGATTTTTCCATCAGGTCCCTGACCAATACAGGGAGAGAATACAGATAACGGAGAGGCCCAAGGACTTGGGGCAGCTTAATAGGTTGGGAAGAAAATAGGACCAAGCAAAGAGGATCAACAATGAGCAATCAGTGAGATAGAACAAAACTCAACAAAATGTGGGTATCCTGACACCAACTGAAGAAAGCAGCGTAGGAAGAGCAACCAATCCTGCTGATGGTGTTGATAGGTCATGTGAGGCGAGGACCGACTGAAATGTGCCATTGGTTTAGCAACATGGAAGTTACTGATCACCTCGGCAAGAACAGTAAGAGTGGAATGCTGACCTGTAGAGGTCCCAGATAAAAATGATTGCAGGTTCTACTAATCTCTTCTCAATGACAATAAGTAATCATAGTCTCTGAAAACATAGATATAAAACTACATTTAAGCCATGTGGCTTTTTTGAAATTGATTTCAGAGAGGAAGGGAGAGGGAGAGAGAGATAGAAACATCAATGATGAGAGAGAATCACTGATTGAGCCCGCAACGCTGGCATGTGCCCTGACCAGGAATTGAACAGTGACCTTCTGGTTCATAGGTTGATGTTCAACCACTGAGCCACACCAGCTGAGCCATTTAAGCCATGTTTTAAATCAGCACAACAGCATGCAAATATAGAGACTCCCAAGCACTAACTAAGAACCATACTTTGGGTCAGGTGCTTTGCATATATTATCTTATTTAATCTTCATAACAATCCCATGAGACAGAATTAATTATTCCCATTTAACTGATTCATCCCATATATATCACCATGGGCCAAGTAATGTTCTAAATATAGGGGATACATCAGTAATCAAAAGAGGAAAATGTGTCTGCTTTAATGGACTTCCATCCTGGTGGCGGGTTCAGAGGACCGATGCTGACACAGAGAAGTCACATCATTTCCCCAAAAAGTGAAGAGGTAGAGGAGCTGGAATTGAAATAAAACTGTATTTTTTCCAGCATATTTTTTCATTTCAATATGAAAACAAGTGAATTTACAATGAAAAAGGTGTTTAATAAAAGCAAGCATGACTTTAAACTTCCTATATGATAAACATGATTGCCACAGCAAGTCTCCATTCTATATTCAAATATGAAACATTCAAATGTCCAATATTTCTCCAAGACTAAAATAAAAACCTCAAATACTAAGTAATTCTACCCCAGACACCCACCTAGAGTTTGCTGCGTTTGAACTCCAAAGGTAATAAACACATACTTACACTCAAACACTCTCTTACGCATGCACAGGCGTTCACATACATCTCTGGGGGAGTGTTGGGGATGGTGGCCTGGGCATTGTGTGTCTTTAGGCAAGTCAGAGGAAGGAGTGGGGTTCTAGAAGAAAGTATATAAAACACCTTCTAAAACTGAAAGGCCCTGTTTAGATATCTGTATAGTGTCAATAGTTACAAAACTCTTGACTCTAGGATTCCCCAAATCCCTTCCTAGAACAGAGCCTAAGGAGTTAGCCACTGGGGACCTGGGCCTTCCCTTCCAGCCATGGCAGAGGAGGCCTGCTTGCTGCTCAGGATGGCAGAATAGGCCAGCTCCTGAGGACTGCAAGTTTCTATCTATCTATCTATCATCTATCTATCCATCTATCTATCTATCATCTATCTATCATCTATCTATCCATCTATCTATCTATCATCTATCTATCATCTATCTATCTATCTTTATTATTGAAAGTATTACAGATGCCCCCTCTTATTTTCCCCCATTGACCACCTCCAGCCCACACTCACTCCTCCCAAGCCTTCACCACACTATTGTGTGTGTCCAT
The DNA here is from genome assembly GCF_014108235.1 of Myotis myotis. Taxonomy (NCBI): domain Eukaryota; kingdom Metazoa; phylum Chordata; class Mammalia; order Chiroptera; family Vespertilionidae; genus Myotis; species Myotis myotis. The sequence goes on from NW_023416335.1 coordinate 88,467,781, forward strand.
GGATTATGCATATATGCTTATAAGTTCCCTGGATAATCTCTTTCCATCCACTCCGGCCTTTCCTCTGAGATTCCTCAGTCTGTTCTATACTTCTATGTCTCTGGATCTATTTTGTTCATCAGTTTATTTTGTTCATTAGATTTCACATATGAGTGAGATCATGTGATACTTGTCTTCCTCTGACTGGCTTATTTCACTTAGCATAATACTCTCCAGGTCCCTCCATGCTGTCTCAAAGGGTAAGAGATCCTTCTTTTTCACAAGTTCTTTATGAGGCAAAATGACAGGAAAGTGACAAATGGGCATTAAATTCCATTTTCATGGTTAGAAAAGTTTCAGTACTCCATTTATTTCTTTTTAATCTTCTGGGTGGATGTCTTTTTTGTACAGGCATAAATGCCTAATTGCTCTTCAACTAATCAACTCTAGGGGTTTCTGATTCCAGCCAGGTATGTGGGGGGATAACCGCTTTTCTAACTTGATTACCAGGCTTTGGATGTACTATACATCTTGCTGCCTTATGGATTTTAGCTTTAATATCTGTGAGCTCTGTATGCTCAGGGAAAAGTATTCAAAGTCACTTACTGTAAGCTTTCCAGATGCTGCCTCTACGTGTGTGTTTCCCGCCAGGAGATGAAATTCCCACCAACACATCTGGGTTCTAAGCCTTCAGGTAGCTACACAATACAGCCTTCCTGATAGATTGCCAGTTTCATACTTTAATAAAGGGGAGAAGAAAGGGCCCCTTTATTGTCGAACACTTACTATGTACCAGATGCTCTAACAGACACCTTATAGACATTAATCCCCATTCCTCGTCTCTATTTTATAGACAAGAAAACACACCTGTGTGAGATCCAGTTAGTAAGAGAGAAGGTAAGATTTGTTAAGATTATCTGTTACCTAGATGAAATAAGCAGTTTCCCATTGTCTTGTAAAGTCTTATGTGCCAGAGATTGCTAGTTACCTCCCAGGCACCATTCTCACTTCTCTGTCAGTTTTAGTTGAACAAATGGTTTATCAACGTCTAGGCTGTTTCCCAGCCGTCCTTGTAACATGATACAGTCGTGGAATGAAGTTTGACAAATGGGAAGTAAGTTAAAGTGGGTGAGTTCCTTCTAAGTTGCCTCATCACCATGCAATTTTGATTACTGTAACTTCATGATATATTTTGAAGTCGGGAAATGTGATGCCTCCATCTTTGGTCTTTCTTAGCATCCACTTAACTATTCATGGTCTTTGTGTTTCCATATGAACTATAGAACTGTTTTTTCTCTTTATATAAAAAAAATTCTTTGAAATTTGATAGGGATTGCATCGAATTATTTGCAGATAGTTTTAGATATTACGGACATTTTAACAATACAGTACTAAGTCTTCTAATCCACAAATACAAGATGGCTTTCCATTTGTTTCTGTCTTGTTTAATTCCTTTCATCAAGGTTTTGTAATTTTTAATATAAAATTCTTTTACCTTCTTAGTTAATTTTATTCCTATGGAACAGAATGCAAAACTGAGAAATAAACCCATGCATATATGGTCAACTAATTTTCAATAAGAGAGCCACAAATACACAATGGGGAAAGCACAGTCTCTTCAAAATATGGTGTTGGAAAAACTGGACCTCAGCACGTAACTATGAAATTGGACCCGTATCTTACACCATACCAAAAAGTAAACTCGAAATGGATTAAAGACTCAAACATGAAACCCAAAACTGTAAAACTCCTGGAAGAAAACCTTTTGGGAAAAAGCTTCATGACACTGATTTTGGCAACGATTTCATGGACATGACACAGGCAACAGAAACTAAAATAAGCAGTGGGACTACATCAAACCAAAGAGCTTCAGCACATCAAAGAAATCAATCAACAGAATGAAAAGGCAACCTAAAAATGGAATGAGAGAATATATGTACAAATGATATATCTGATAAGGGGTTAATAGTCAAAATATATAAATAATTCATATAACCCAATAACCAAAAAATACTCAATCCAATTTTAAAATTACATCACTAGTCCATATATTTTTTTTCTGCTCTTTTTCTGAACTTTGACCAGGGTCTACCCCAGTGGTCCCCTTATCACTAAGTCTGATGGAACTTTTAAATATTTATCTTGACTGAGCTCTCAACAAAATTTGACACTCTCCAGGAAAACTCTCTCCACGGGGCTTTTTTTTTATACTTGCTCTCCTGTTTCTTCCTTCCTCTTAGGCCAAATCAAATCTTTCAGTCTCCTTTGCCAGCTTCTCCTACACTACTCTTTCGTTAAGTGTTGATGTTTTTTAAAGACTGTCTTGCTCCAGAAACTCTCTCTGAACATTGCCATACCTTTAATTACTATGTACATGCCCCAGACCTCCACAGATACATCTTCAGTTTTAGTAGTACTCTCTTTTTAGCTGCTGGCACACAGTAATTAAAAGCCCATTAAATTAATGAATGAATAAATGATAAACATTTACAAAATATTTAATTGCTTTAACTTTGATTGCATTTTTGATAGGTAACTTCTTGGAGACATGGAAATCATCTTTATCTCATAATCAATATCTTCAATACATTTTTCCTAGCTTTACTGAGATATAACTGACAAACAACTTTGTGTGAATTCAAGGTGTACAATGTGATCATTTGATGCATTTATATATGGTAAAATGTTTACTACGTTAAGTTTAGTTGACACATCCTTTACCTCACATAATTACCATTTTGTTGTTGTTGTTATGGTAAGAACATTAAAGCTCTACTTTTGAAGCAACTTTTAGTATGTGATTTCCATTTAATTCTTATATACTCAGTTAATCACACACAGAGCTTGGAAATTTGCTCTAAACTTTAGTACAAAAAGGTTCTCTTAGGTGATAGCTTTATTTGTACTTGTGAATTAGTCACCTCACACATCATTGTTTATCCCACAGTACCTAGTATAGTCATCTATACTAATAATAGAGGAATATGCAAATTGGCTGGGATGCTGTCATATAACAACCAATCAGGGCGGGGGCAGGCCTGCGGCAGAGAGCTTTCAGCACACCTGCACCAGGGGTCCAAAGGGTGTGAAGAAGAAGGGAGAGCAGATAGGCAGTTAGGGGGATCAAGCTGGCAGTGGGGAGCAGTTAGGCAGTTAGGGCAATCAGGCCAGGAGGGGGATCAGGCTGGCAGGGGAGCAGTTAGAGGCATCAGGCAGGCAGGGAGGTGAGTGGTTAGGAGCCAGTGGTTCTGGATTGCGAGAGGGATCCCAGACTGGAGAGGGTGCAGGCTGGGCTGAGGGACACCCGCCCCCCCTCCATGCACGAATTTCGTGCACTGGGCCTCTAGTTTAAAGTGTTCAGTGAAGATTTGTTTATTGTGCATTTGATTTTGTTTATTCCCCAATTGTCTAGAAGAGGCCAAAAATGAAATTTGAGGTATTTCCATTTAATAAAAGCTGATGTAATACTGTATGGATTGATTCTCACATAACCATATTTATATTTTTACCTTTTTGCTTTGGGCTATTAAACTTTTGACCATATTCTTTGTAGAATTTCAAGAATATCACAAGTGAATTTTGTAGACAGAAGCAAGTGTGTGGGAGCATGTGACACATCTTGATGTGATTTGAAACTGTCGTAATTGCACAGAAATTGTATTAAAAATTAACTTAAGAATATCTGCATAATTAATATTTTTGAATGAATATTTAAATACAAAATGTTTGCTTAATTATGTATCTTATTCTCTTCCTTATCCTTAGCTCATCTCATTTCTTCCAGCGATTATACTCTCTTCATACTTCTTAGAGAATATTTCAGAAAAAGATATCCTTTCTTTCATTATTTTGAATGGTAAAGATCTCCTCAAAATTACTTTCACTCCACAATCACTTCTATCACTATTATTTTTTATCCTCATCAGGAGAAGCATAATTCCAACTAACAGCTTAAAAATTAGATTTACTGGCATAATAAAAATGAACCTGAACTATTTCAGAATTTTACTTTCTCTCTTGTTCTCAGTGCAAATGTTTGAACTGGCATGACATATAGATCCCTTCTTTTTTCTAGACTAGGGACTGCATTAATTAGTGAGATCAACATTTTACAGAAAATGTATCAGATGTCTAAAGGAAACAGCTTCTCTTTCTTATATAATTGGTTTACCTCCTACTCAATGGGGGAAGATGAGATGGGTAAACAACATAAGGACTTAAATTTACCAGTTAAAGTAATATGCTCTCATCTGTTTTAAATAAGTCTCTTTCAGTACTTTTTTTTTCTTTGAGGCAAATAAATTTCTTCCTAACTTTCCTTTCCAAGTGACATCTTGGTGTGGTTTTCTGTTATCTAATCGGGCCAACAGTATACCAATATCTTCACCTCATAAATGAGGTTATAAGACTCAGGAAAGAAATAAAAAAAATTCTTTTTAGAAATTAAGGCTAAACTGGAAGAAACACAAAGCAAATAAACACAACAGTGATGACTTAAGAGGAAAGATGGTGAAAGGAGGAAATTCTTAAATTAAAAATAAGTAGATTTTTTTAAAGGCCTCAAGAAAATGTGACAGATATTGAAATTAGGCAAAGAAAATTTGTTATATATATAATAGGAGTCACAGAAGAGGAGACATAAAACATGGGAATAGACTAAATACTAAAAAATAAAATTTAAGAAAGCTCTTAAAATTAAAAAAAAAAAATTGAAAGTGCATTTTGAAGTAGTATGCCATGGGCCTGAGAATAATGACTCCGAATGATCACAGTAAGTCATGTCGGATAAACTATTAAATTTTAAAGGAAAAGGAAAACCTTATGGTCATCTAGGCAAAACTAGTAAATAATATATAAGGAAAATAACAGTAAATTGTCACCAGAATTTTAAACATCAATGCTTATGGCAGAAGAAAGTGGAGTAACATATTTTAGATACTCAAGGAAAACTATGAACAATTGTTAAATAATCAGCTAACCTGACTTTCAAATATAGAGGCAACAGGTAAACTAACATGGCAAGAACTTAGGATATATGGTTTCCATAAGCCTTTACTGAAGAACTAGAGCAGTGGTCGGCAAACTGCGGCTTGTAAGCCACATGCAGCTCTTTGGCCCCTTGAGTGTGGCTCTTCCACAAAATACTGACTTTTGTGCATGGGCCACAAAGTTTCAATCGCACTGTACATGCGCACCCTCACGTGGTATTTTGTGGAAGAGCCACACTCAAGGGGCCAAAGAGCCACATGTGGCTCGCGAGCCGCAGTTTGCTGACCACTGAACTAGAGGCCTGGTGCACAAAATTTGTGTACGGGCGGGGGGGGGGAGGCCCTCAGCTCGGCCTGCACCCTCTCCAATCCAGGATCCTTCTCACAATTTGGAGCCACTGGCTCCTAACCACTCACCTGCCTGCCTGCCTGATGGCCCTAACTGCTCTCCCCTGCTGGCCTGATTCCCTAACTGCCTAACTGCTCTCCCCTCCTGGCCTGATCCCCCTAACTGCCTATCTGCTCTCCCTTCCTCTCCGCGCCCTTCGGATCCCTTGCACAGGCATGCTGAGAGCTCTCCACTGCAGCCCCGACCCCATTCTGATTGTTCATTACATGATGGTGTCCCAACCAATTTTCATATTTCTCTATTATTAGTATAGATATGCAAAATAATGAACTTCCAGTTGATTACAGAGAAATCAAATATATACTAAAAAATGAACTTCAAATAATTAAATATCAAAATAAGGAGTGGTAAATATTAAATACACATTTATTTGTAGAATTAAATGAAGCTAAAGATAAAATATAGAGAGAGTAATATACAATCTATATATATGAAACCCTAATATGCAAATAGACAGAACGGCAGAACATCTGAACAACCAAACCACCAAAGAACCAGTCACTATGATGTGCACTGACCACCATGGGACACGCATGGAACATGGTGGGCATTGGCAGCAGGTGGCAGAGCACGGAACATGGTGGACATCGGCCATGGTGGGATGGTGGAGCAGGTGAACAGGGCACCAGACCAAGACGGAGCACCACTCGCTGTCATCGGGGTGAGCCTCCAGTGGTTACTGAAAATGCTTTGCTCCCAGGTGCCATGGTCCCACCTGCTGCTCACACCTGTTGCCCATGCTGGCCCCGTTAGCACCTGCTGCCAGCGCCACAGCTGCCACCACTTGCACCCGCTGCCAGAGCCTGGCACCAGCCCCGATCGCTTGGTGCCGTCATCAAGGACGAATGGCGGCTGCCGGCCACAATCACCCCTGAGGGCTTTTCCACCTTCCCCTGCTCCTGAGGGGCAATTGGGGCAGCAGCTGCAGCTCACACCTGCTGCTGGCACCAGCCCCATTTGCTCTGCACCACCTGCTCTGCACCATCAGTGGGTGCGAGTGGGGCCAGCGCTTTCAGTGCGTGGGAGTGGCTGCGGCAAGAGCAGGACTGCTGGCAGACAGGGGACTGGGGGCCAGTGGCAGGAGGGGCCAGGTGGGAGCATGGAGGATGGGCCAAGACCCGCCCCTGTGCCCACCACAGCCTCGCAGCCCAGTTTTTTTCAAGGTGCACAAATTCGTGCACTGGACCCCTAGTACCTATATATTCAGACAGTGTAAAAATGATAAAATTGAAAAAATGGGGTCAGAATGGGGAGCACATGCAAAAAATGTAACTGGTGGTCATAGTATTATTATAAATATGGTTAGACTCTTATGTGTGTAATGTGGGGAAAAGAAAATAAGTATTTATGAAAATTTTTAATTCTATCATTCCTCGAGTCCTTGAGAACCAGGATTTTCAGATTCTCTGTGTGAAAAATTAAGATAGAGAAATAATATAAAATCTTAAGGAAAAAAAACCTCTACATCTGAATTCAATTTGAATTAAAAGTCTATATGAACTCATGAGATTATATAGCATATAGTATGCAAAGGTACATAATAACTTCTTCTACTAAGCCTAGAAACAATTAATACCCAGATCATGGTCTTAAAAATACCCTAATCTTAACCTTTTCACCAAAAAGACAGAATTTCTTGGGGAAAATGACTGATTTCAGGTCTAAGGTAAGAAATGAACAAAATGAACCTAGAATACCAGATATCAAGAAAGATATCAAAGACTAAGATATTTATGTCAAAAATACTCAGAAACCAACTTGAATAGGCTCCCACTAGCCAGAGGAACAATTTGAGCTTCAAAGGGAAAATTGGAATTGACTAAGTCCATTAAATCAATGGATTCATAATGATATTTTGAAAATCTAATTGTTCACCTTCAAAGAATGATAGGAAAGCAATGTATCATCTAGGAAACTAGTAAGTAAAGGGAAAGAAAAAATATTCATCCTGGCTTTCCATGTAAATTATGCCACTTAATAACAAAATTATAGGTGAGTAAAATGTTTCTTTATAAAGAGTTCTACAATAAATAAATTGTGATAAGTGATAGAATTAAAATAGCACTATTTCCAAATTCCAGTGAATTAATAGGTCTATAAGCATTGAGCATCATCAGCTGCTAACATCACAGAAAGAAACGTCCAGACAAGATGTGCCTTCTCGTTAAAGAACACTGCACTAAGCAAAGAGTACAGACTTCCAGTTATAAGATGATTAAGGTCTGGGGGTCAAATGCATAGCATAATGATTATCCTATCTAATAAAAGCCTAATATGCAAATTGAACCCTCAACCAGGAGTTCTGCCAGGACTTTGACCACTTGCTATGATGAGCGCTGGCCACTAGGAGGAGGCATGGAACATGCCAGGCATTGGCATGCGGCGCTGGCAGGGGGCGGCAGTGGAGGCACTGCAGGTTCCAATGGGCCCCAACAAGAGTGGGACCAGGGCAGGATGGTGGAGCAGGTGAGTGGGTGGCACCAGACCAAGGAGGGTGCGAGCCACTGGTCGCCAGGTGGGGGCCAATCACCCCGCTGATCTCCCCCCCCCCCCCCCGCCACCACCAGGCTCCCAGGCACTGAGGGAGCCAGGAGGGGGCCTGATGCCCCGCCCATCTGATCACAGGGCAACCAGTGGTGTCAGCGGAGTGAGGGGGGTGGGACCACCAGCAGGCTCCCTCAGCGCCTGGGAGCTGGGCAGTGGTGGGGCAGTGGGGGGCAATCGGGTCCCCACAGACAGTGACCAGCAGCAGCGGCGGGGGGGAGGGGGGCAGGTGGCTGGGGGAAGGGAGGGAGTACCCAGCTGGCAGCCAGCAGCTGCTAGGGACCCTACCAGTGCACAAATTTCATGCATTGGGCCTCTAGTAGTTAATAATAGACTTGAAAATTGCTAAGAGGGCAGATCTTAAATGTTCTCACTACAAACAAGAAATGGTAATTATGTGATGTGATGCTAGCTAAGGCTATGATGGAAATCATTTTTCAATATATAAATGTATCTAATCAACACATAAGTGTATCAAATCAACACATTGTACACCTTAAACTTACACAATGTTTATGCCAATGGAATCTCAATAAAGCTAAAGGGTAGGGGAAATAACTTAGCACCACCTGTAGTCTTGCCAAAAGGATTAAACTTGAGTCTGATTGAGACTTTGGATCCAATCATCAATTTGCAAGAAATATGAAGGACAGAAGACCATGCTGAATTGCACCACGATTATACAATAAAAATTTCCATGCTATACATAATTCTTCAGGTCAAATGCAGCAAATCAATTTTAAGATAAGTGAAGAGATAAAGGAGAAATTAGCGACTAAAAAAGGCTTAGTCATAATTTTTTTTTAAATGAGAAAGATGTGTTTAGGATGTATCTGGATAATAAAGATATTTGAACAAAATAAATAATTGATTACTAGATTAATTTATATTGACCATATTAATATAGTAGTGTCCTATGGGCCAAGTGGAAAGACTTTTTTTTTCTTCTCCCACAAGATGTCTTGTGGAAATTCTATTAGCTAGAATGTGAAATGAATTGTCAGTCAAATAAAAAGAACACTTAAAAAACAACAACATGTGTAACATTTTCCAACAGCTTTTTTAAATAGACATTTCAAGTATTATAAGGAAAATAAGGAGAAAAACCCAGAAACTATAACTTCAGTACATTTCAAACAGAATGTCCCCCAGGTCAATTAAAAATGAAAGAAAAAATAGCTTCAATTCCATTTTTCTTTCCTTTAAAAATACATGTTATCTGTACAAGACACACTATAGTAAACATTGAAAATCATATTAGCCCTTTTATTAAATCAAAATTATTTAATTCACATTGTGGTTAATACTAGATTTATGTATTCGTCATTCATCTAGATTATTTGACAAATATTAAAAATATTTAAAAGAAAAAAGCAAAGAATGCCTTGGAATTGAAAAATAGTCACTACATTTTTATGCAGTTTAGTGTTCCACAGTGTTTATTAAAAGTTATATCAAATTTCTTTTTAATATTAAAAATAACAGTATTTATATTTCTGAGAGAATAGAGAACAGTTGTTTGTTTTGTTTTTAAAACAAGCGTGAAGGTCTTAGATACACAATTGCAACTGGTAATGGAGATATGAAAATAGCATGCTAACCACTGAACACATTTTTATTACCCATTAGCACGCTAGAAATTATACAAACCCTATAAAATGCCTCCTCCTAACCCCTGTTGGACAGCAATACAATTCTCTATTCAGAATTCACATAATTACAATACATAATAGTTCAGGTCTTTTTTTTTAATGCAATAAAGCCAGACAGTCAAGATATAAAAAATTAGAAATAAAACATTTAATGAATTTGCACATTTAAGAACTTTAAATACTGTTTAAAATTTTTTAAAAAATAATATGTTACATCCCACCTAAGACTTCCAAGATACTTTGCAACAGAAACAACTGTAAATAAAGACACACAAAAAAACAACACACAAACAAACAAAACAACAACAAAAACACAAGTTAAAATGTCACTCTATGAGGCACATTCTAGTGCCTAGAATTTGCAGAAATTGCTCCAAAAAGAATCTTAGAGCTTCCACATTTGAAATAACAAAAACTATCAGCAAATTTTAGTAACTAATTCCCTGGTTTTTAGGGGAAAAAAAATCTGTTCATCTAAATATAGTGTTTCACAGAACAAAACAAAGATTCTTCATTAAAAGATTTGCAAATCTGCCGAAACCGGTTTGGCTCAGTGGATAGAGCGTCGGCCTGCGGACTGAAAGGTCCCAGGTTCGATTCCGGTCAAGGGCATGTACCTGGGTTGCGGTCACATCCCCAGTGGGAGATGTGCAGGAGGCAGCTGATCGATGTTTCTCTCTCATCGATGTTTCTAACTCTCTATCCCTCTCCCTTCCTCTCTGTGAAAAATCAATAAAATATATTTAAAAAAAATATATTTGCAAATCTAAAAACCTCTGTTTAAGAGATCAACCAAAGGACTTGTATGCATGCATATAAGCATAACCAATGGACATAAGACACTGGGGGGTAGGGGAGGCCAGGGGATTGTCAAGGGCGGGCGGAAAAAAAGGAGACATATGTAATACTCTTTGTAATACTTTAAGCAATAAAAAAATAAAATAAAATAAAAATAAAATAAAATAAAAACCTCTGTTAAAAATATGTTCCGCTCACCATGATTTGGGGAGGAGGGTCACTGAGCTACTATTCCGGGCTGTGGGCCTGCGCTTGCCCTGACGTCTGGCGGCAGAAAGTGACCCGCTGCCTGTGACATTCCGCCCAGACCACAGCGCAGTTGGGGGCGCGCTGGCAGCGGACGTGGGACTTCTGTGTGGGCAGCCGCCGCGCCTGGTAGGGGCTGCCCCAGCCTCGGGTCAGGAAGCCGGAGGACCGCTCCCAGAGGTGCGGTGAGGGTTTGTCCACTGCAGCAGCAACGCTTGAGAAGCACCCTGAGCTCCTTGGAGGAGAGGTGTTTCGATGAGGCGCGGCAGGTGGCTGTGGCTGACCAACGGCTCCAGGTGCTCCAAGATGGAACCGCCAACTTTCTCACCTAGGAGATGTGCTGAGGAACCCCCTGAGGAACATTCGCAGGTTGGTTCGGTGTTGGGAGGGGGCCGATGCAGCTGCATGGTGCTCCTGACCGCTGGCTTACGCTTCTGATGCCCTCACCCCCTTTGCCGAGGACTGTGTTATCTCTTGGATGCCACCAGGGATTCCCACGCTCCAGGCACAGCCATGGACTCCTCGTCTACAACTGCGGGGCCTCAAAGTCATCTCTTTGCGGGGCTGTGAGAATAAGCTCGCTGAGGACGAGCGCTGTGCGCTGCCGTCGGTGGAGGGCCCCTGACCTGTGCAGCTCTCTGGGCTAATACTGCACCGTCTGTTTGAACTGAGTGCTCACACCAGCGCCACTCTGGCTCTCCTTGATCATTTCTCCGCTTCTTCCTTGTGCCATCCCAGCAGCAAGGCCAGATACTCTATACTGCCTCCTCCCGTTTGGGATGTGACGTCACCGTACCCCGCGAGCGTCAGCTTGGTCTTTTTCTCGGATGCTCTCTAATACCACTTCTCTTGCTTGTACTTCAAACGGGTCTCCAAGATGTGAAGGGGCTTGTCCGCTCCCATAGGCAATGGGCGTCCTGGATTATGACCATTTCACACCCATCCGCTCCTGCAACTGCTTTGCTGTTTCCCTCCTTTGCCGACGGCCAGACCCACCTTGGACCCAGGGACAAGCATCTCCTGGGTTGTGCTATGTCATTATGAAAGCCAAGTCCATTCCGACAGCGGTCCACGATCTGACCGAGGATCCGTGCGGCGTGTTCAATACGTTCTGGGGTTTGGTTAATTACACAGGGCCCCTCAGGAATCCCAGACGCTCTGAAGCATCTGAATTGAGCAACCAGATTGCACTTGAATCCGTGAAATCTGCTCACCTCCCCTGCCAATAATAAATCCAATTATTTAATCAGGCACTTTGAATTCTGTTATTAGTACCCTCTGATGTACCAAGGCCCCAAAAGCCATTCATATACTCTATGTTCATACCCTGAAGTGTCCACTAGAGGTGTGGGATTATTCAAGTGAGAAGCTGAATCAATTAGCAGCAAGCTGCTGGACCTGCTGCAGAGCATCCAGGCAGCCCCTGCACTGCTCTGCCCCTGCACCAGCTCCACAATTGCCTCCCCCCTCCCCACCTCCCCTTGCTCTCTGGCCTGCCTGCCCCTCTGCTTTGCAAGGACTTCTGGGGAGACTGGCCAAGCTCTATTTCCTGACCTGATTGTTCAGCTTATAGCTCTTCAAGCAAACATTTGTTCTGCAGCTTCTTTTGCATCAGGCTTGTTTTAAAATATGAAGTTGTTTTTTTAAGTCTGTGTTTAACTACAACTGTTTATTGATTCCTGTAGTGCTATTAAGATATGGGGACCTTATGATAAATGTCAGATATAAAGAAGGTTGCATTTTTAAAAAGTTTAAAATATATTTTTATTGATTTCAGAGAAAGGAAGGGAGAGGGATAGCGAAATAGAAACATCAATGATGAAAGAATCATGGATAGGCTGCCTTCTGCACTCCCCCTACTGGGGATCCAGCGAAACCTGGGCATGTGCCCTGACCAGGAATGTGACCTCCTGGTTCATAGGTCCTTGCTCTTTTATGGAGCCACACCCGCAGGGTGAGGCTTCATTTGTTTACACTAAAATTTTGAGTCCAAAACCAACTGAACAAATGGAAATAAAGATGTAAGATTTACATAAAAGAACTTGGGAGTTTCTTTTATAGTAAGCTCAATATGCATTAACACTATGCTAAAGCAATTCCTAAGAGCTAGCCTGGTCTTTAGTCACCGTGATAAAGATACAAAACTAGAGAACCAAGATGGTGGCATAGGTAAACACCGGAGAATGCTGCCTCGCACAACCACTTCAAAAATACAACTAAAAGACGGAATGGCCATCACCCAGAACCACAGGAAAGCTGGCTAAGGGGAAATTCTTCAACTAGAAGGAAAGAGAACAGCATACCAAGACTCAGAGGAGGCGCAGTGCGGAAAATACAAAGGTGCCGAGGTGCGCGCGGAGCGGGCTGGTGGCTGAGGGCGCGGTTGTTGTTTTCAATCGGGAGGGAGGCTCAGGCCCTGAGCTCCAGTTCTGGGTCAGTCTCTAGGGACCCAGACTCAAACAGGAGAAGCAGGACTGTCTGGCATTGGTCGGAACTCGAGGGCAGCTTTCTCTCCAAGGTACTTGCAGCGGTTGCTGGGACTCTGAGAGGCAGAGCCTCTGGGGACGGGACTGAGAGCAGCCATAACTGCTCCCTCCACCCGCCCTGTTGATCCCGTGCGACCCGCCCCGACCAAGCCCTGCACAGAGCCATTTGCCGGATAGCCTCAGGCAAAGGCTAGATTAGCACCTCCCCAGAGGACAGAAGTTTTCCCACTGCAGACACAGCTGACTTTCACAGCCAGTTGGCCTGGAGGTCAAATCCCCCCAGTATTAACTCTAACAATCAAGGCTTAACTACAACAAGACTGCACACAAAGACCACTAGGGGGTGCACCAAGAAAGCATAAAAAACGCGGAGACAAAGAAACAGGACAAAATTGTCAATGGAAGATATAGAGTTCAGAACCACACTTTTAAGGTCTCTCCAGAACTGTCTAGAAGCCGCCGATAAACTTAATGAGATCTACAAGAAATCTAATGAGACCCTCGATGTTATGATAAAAGATTACTCCTGTTCAAAAAAACCCCAAAAAACTAAACAACAGAGATGATGGTTGCTCTCCACCCTGAATGGTTGTGGGCTCCATACTGTTACTGCTACTGACAGGCAGGGTAGCTCAGAGGAGATGGACTAGAGCAGTGGTTCTCAACCTTGGCTGCACATTAGAATCACTTGGGAATCGTTTTAAAATCCTGATTTCTGGGCCTCATTCTCCGGAAATTCTGTTTCTTTGTTACTAATGTTGTGGCCCCACCCCATAACAAAGAAACAGAATTTCTGGAGGATGAGGCCCAGAAATCAGCATTTTAAAAAGATTCCCAGGTGATTCTAATGTGCAGCCAAGGTTGAGAACCACTGGACTAGAGAGTGAAGGTTTTCAAAACCTTAGTATAAAAGGAATAATGAAGCAACTAAAGACATTTACTCTGGAAAGACTAGACTGAAAGATATGTGACCATTAACTTAAACATTTGAAAAACAGCCTGTTGTAAGAGAGAATATAGTTGTTCTAAATGGTCCCAAAATCAGTGGGTGAAGAGACAGGAAGACAAATTTTGCCTCATAAAGAATTTTTTGACCATCAGAGTCTGAGAAAATGTGATGAATTACTTTAGAAAGTACTAGGTTCTTGTCACTGGAATTCAGTCATAGGTGGGAAGACCACTTGGGGATGGGTAACATATAAGTTTTAAAAAGTTTGGGTGAATGAAATCTATAGGTTCTTTTAGCTTTGAGGTTTTTAGAATTCTTATTATTCTGCTAGCACAAGGATCCCTGGGACCAGGATCTATAGAAACAACTCATTTATATCAACTCTTAACTTCCTCACCATGATAAGAGTGATCTGTGAGAAAAACATCTTTTTTGTATTATAAAATGCTATCATTTAAGCATTTCTATTAAAATGTTTAATAGAAACAAATTTGAGGAGTTTAGCTTCTACCTAAAACCCTTTGTGCAATTTTTCAGCCATAAGCAATCACAAAGGCTTTCCCTGGGAGTCTTGTGGAGGAAGCCAGCCCTGCCACACAACACTTAGCACAAAGCCAGGGCACGGCAGGCTCTGAAGGAAGGTGTAGTGAAAGGCTCCGGCCCTCCTGGCTGGCCTTATTCTTACGCATAACTGCATTTCTAGCCCAAGCACCTTGATTTGAGGTCTTTTTATGGGGACACTTTGAAGACACTTTTCCCCACGCTGACTTGGTATTCAGTACTTTTCCACTTCTAGCACCCCCGTTCTTCCCTCCTTCTAGCCCCCAGACTAAACATGAGTCCAATCATGTTGATATATGATCCATAAAACCACAGGCGCCATAAAGCTTCAGGAGTGCTGTGTTCAGGGCTCCCTCAATATGAGGCAACCCCCGCGTCTGCATGGATCCACTTGAACCTCGCCAGGTGCACTTATTCTGTTAGGAAAAGTGGATCAGAGGGGAGTCGTGCTTTCTCCGGTGTTAGCCTCTTGCTTACACCGTCACAGTAAGTGATTAGAAGCTTCACTGTTACTTTCATTTTGGCTTGTTGCTTTAGTCAGCTACTCTGACACCTGAGAGCTCAGCTCTCTTGAGCTCAGCTGAGCTAACACAACACATAATCATGCTTCAGAAATATTTGAGGTTAATTTTATATAGAAGATCACACATCATTATGAACTATTCTTTGCACTTAATAATAACTGCTTTCATGCTTGCTAATCTCCTATGAGAACCCACTGCAGGCAGTCAATTTTACTGTCCATTACAGGTTACTATACCCTTGACAGCGTATCTGAAGTACACTACCAATAGATATGAATCTTACTGCACACACATTAACATACCTGCTAATTTGAGACTCCTTTATTATGTACATGTCTTGTCCATGAAACTTCCCTGAGCCCCTTCCACATACTTCTCTTCCTGACTTTGGTAGCACCTCTGTGAGTCTCATCTTACCTACCATTCAAGCTAGGCCTGTAACGGGGTGGAAATACAAGAGCAGATTGCCTGTCACCCTTTCCTGCAGGGCTGTCAAGACGGGGACAATACTGACCTCACTGAGTACCAGAGACGGGTACGTGACCCAAGTGAGAGGACGGCAGCCCAATGGTATGCGATGGGTACAGAGAAGGGCATTGAGCTGGGCTGAAACCATATCTTCCCAAGGATTTTCCTGCCATGGGTATGGGGAAAAGTGCTTTTGTTTTCTTCTGAGATCTTGAGCCCCAATGTCCATAAGTGCATGCCACTTTGAACACCTTCCCCAATTGGAAAAAACTGTCTGGTGTAGGAATGAATAAAGCCAACACTCATAAAGGAAATAGAAGATAGAGAAAGAAATTGAAAAATAGACTCTTTGGGTCCAATGCTACTAATGTGTTCTTCAATTTTGTAGTTACATAAGTCAATTATTTCATTTTCCTTTGGTTTAAATCCATGTGAGTAGAGTTTGTCACTTACAAACACAGAAGTTCTGATTAATACATACAGTATATCACAGTTGTTTGTTCAACATAATGCTTTCCTGAATAATTGTGTTAATGAGACAAGTTCTGAAATTAAAACTATAAAGTGAAGATAATAGCATTCAATTAATTTTGTCCCATAGTCATTTATTCAATTGTTATGGAAAGAAAGATTTGAAAGGCAGATAAGAAATCAATTATAGCATAAAGCTCTGATATCTGGATTGCAAAATTCTAATCTCTATAAGATGAATATAATATAGCTATTTCTGCTTGAGAAATAAGTGGTTTCTGCCTAATTTTGAATTTTTGCCTTATTGTGTGCTCTGAATCAGTCCTTCTATGGGTGGAAAATACTAATTCTCATCAAAATTCATTTGAATTCTGACAATAGTTGTGATGTGCATTTGCATCTAATTACATTCCACTAAAAGGAACAAAATTGGATGCAGCACAGACTGAATTGTGTTGAGTCCTGAAGAAGTAAGGGAGTCTAGAAAAGTCAGAAAGGTCTGGTGAATTGAAAGAGGGTAGGTGCTTGCAGAGCATCATATTTTCACCACCTGAATGTAATAGAAGGAAGGCATGGCACTCATGCAGGATGTCAGCATCTCTTGGCCCTGGGTTCTTGAAGGTAGGGCTTCTCTGAGTAAACACACATACACAGTTATACAGACATGCACTCAGATTCTCTCTCTCTCTTCCCTCTCTCTTCTCCTCCCTCCCTCCTATCCTCACTCTGTCTGTGTTCCTGGCTCCTTAAATGCCTAAAAGTCACTAGCCACATTTATTTTTTTAAAAATATTTTTATTGATTTTAGAGAAGAAAGGAGAGGGAGAGAGATAGAAACATCAATGATGAGAGAGAATCATTGATTGGCTGCCTCCTGCACGCCCCCTACTGGGGATCGAGCCCGCAACCAAGGTACATGCTCTTGACCGGAATCAAACCTGGGACCCTTCAGTCCACAGGCCGACGCTCTATCCACTGAGCCAAACCAGCCAGGGCACTAGCCACATTTATTATCCAAAGAATTAGAATAGTATCAAAGGAGCCACAATAGTGTTCAAGTGTCTACAGATTTACCCATTTGCTCTATTCTCTTTTAGCCACTCCAGGCCATCAACACTTTTTAAACAAACACTGTACAGTTTATTAAAAACCTATCACCCCATTCAAAATTTCTTGATGGCTGCTTTAGATATTTTATACAAACATCTACAATATTTTTTCCACATTCTGCTTAGGAAAAAAAAGTTTTATTTGAAAAATCTTCATGAATGTCCTGATTTCTCTGTTTCTTGCATTAATTAATCTACAAGTTTTTCAATCATTTTGGTTCCAAAATAATATATATATATATATTATATATATCTTATTGATTTTTTACAGAGAGGAAGGGAGAGGGATTAGAGGAGCTAGAACATTGATGAGGAGAGAAAACATCAATCAGCTTGCCTCCTGCACCCTCCTTACTGGGTATGTGCCCGAACCAAGGTACATGCCCTTGACCAGAATCGAACCTGGGACTCTTGAGTCCCCAGGCGAGTGTCTACACTTTAGCGTTTAAGAAACATCTACAGCCCTAACCGGTTTGGCTCAGTGGATAGAGCATTGGCCTGCGGACTCAAGAGTCCCAGGTTCGATTCTGGTCAAGGGCATGTACCTTGGTTGCGGGCACATCCCCAGTAAGGGAGTGTGCAGGAGGCAGCTGATTGATGTTTCTCTCTCATCAATGTTTCTAGCTCTCTATCCCTCTCCCTTCCTCTCTGTAAAAAATCAATAATATATATATATATATATATATATATATATATATATATATATTTAAAAGAAACATCTACAGAGGATGGTCATTCTTTTCTCTATTCCTATTATACAAAGTTTTGACATCTTCTACTTAGTTAAGAAAGCTATGTAGTGCACTTAAATTTTATTTATTTTTCATCTGTACCTTGCACCAGTAAAATTTAAATCCTATCTTAGACCACAGGTAAAAATAAGGTTTTAAACTTTGTAAAGTCCCCCTTTGATGTCTCATTGCATTTTATTTTCAGAATATTCCCTATAGGCCTGTATCACCAAAGTATTTTGAATTTTATCTTTCTATATTTCTTGACCTTTGCTTCTTATGTTGGTTTCATTTCCAAGGCTGTTTCATCTTAGCTGTGACATTGTCATTCATCTCCTGCTAAATTTTCAAAATCATTCCTTCGACAGACTTCCGAGGCTCTAGTCTGCCTTTCATCTTTTTGGCCAGCTTTAATTTTGTCTAATATGAAGACCCCATTTTCTGTAGGCTCTCAGGCTCGATGTAACTTCCAAATTTCATTTCTAGGACATTGTCTGCCAATATCTGCTTTCTGGCAGTTCCTACTTCACTTCAAAATGTCTGGATAAAGGTGACTCATCAATCACCTTGACACTTTATTTTCCCACAGCTGGATGCTTGGTATTACTCTAACCATCTTCTTGAGGATCCTCAATTTTTCGCTTTTCATCTGGATATTTTGATGTTACACAGATGCAGTAGATTGAAAACACAAGCGCAGTGATTGGCTTATTATAGTGATAGTAGTAAGGAGTAAGCAATGATCAATCAGAGTATGAGGGTTGTTATGAATAAATTCTGTCTGCCTCAGTGTCTTCACTTTCTCACTTCCAAAGACCTTTCTACTATTTCCTTTCAGTCACTTCTCCCATGATCAGACCTTGGGCCAGGCCATCATCAGGAAGTACCCCCCTCTGGCACTGTGAATGCTAATTTTCCACTATTTCATGAAAAATCTTTTATCTGTCAGACTTCAATTCTCTCATCCATGCCTTTTGACACTGATTTGGGTTAAATCAACTAGAACATGGACTCAACCTTTCGGCATCTTCCACAAGATATGAGATCACCAAAGAATGTCATCATTATTGAGGTCATTAATAAAGACTTTGTGTAATCACACAGAAAGGTTGCATCACAATATTATTGTTCAATATTATTGTTCTCCATAGTCCAGACCTATCCAAATAGAGCTCTGCCCTCCTCACTCACAGTACTTAACCCACAGACTCCTCTCTCTGATGCCATCTCTTCTCCTACTCAAGACTTCACTCAAGTTTTTCCATCCCTCATTCAGGAAAAGTCCATTCTGCTCTAGCTCCCACTCCGCAAAAGCCAGTATACCCATTGAAACTAATATTAGTGTCTATTGTACTACAGAATTTCAGGCATGCAAGACAGAAAAACATATTGGTAAGGGATAAGATGAAATTGCAAAGAATATGGAATAATGAAAGAGCTCAAAGGAAAAGGGTTGGAGAATAAATACACTTAAAATCAAGGTGTGTTTGCACTCTCTATGCCTCATAATGACAAAGGTCTTCACTGGTTCTCAGTGTACAAAAATTATGTGAAAGTCACTACTAATGAAGTATTATTGTGGGCACATGTCCATCCATTAGGCCTTTGCTGGGGTTGACCAGCAGACCTTGAGCAATGCATGAATGATTACTCTGACACATGTTTCTGTGAAAGAGAGGGCTAAAGGACTGCTTGGCTTGAGAAACCAAACAGCCCTGTTCACCTGCTTCCTCAAGTTTTTATGGTAACAACAGCTTGAACTAAAATTAACTTCTAGATACTATCAGCAGGGCAAGTATCCTTGAGAAGACACATGCATCTGCAGTGTCCTTTAAGCAAGGACATCTGAAGACTAAGCATAAAGATTCCAATAAACACCCGGGTGCTCACACATACACAGACTTGCTTCCCTACAGGTCTTACAGCACAGAAATTAGATTCAAGGCCTCTGAAGTTCAACTGCCTCCTTATAGCTCTCAACAAGCTACTTAACTCCTCTGTGCCTCATCTTTAAAATGGGAATAATAAAAGTATCTGCCCCTGAGGTAATGATGAGGTTTATATGAAATCATCAATGTATGGTGCTTAGCACAGAGCCTAGCCCAAAGTAAGCACTAAATACATGTCAGTTACATTAAGGATTAGCATTGCTCATAAACCCTTTTTCTGAAGGGGTCCCATTAAAACAGCATTTTATTTTGATAACTTTATCTGTCATTTTAACATGGCTTCTGTGTGGACTGAAAGATGAAAGAAATAAAGATATAGAGTAAGGTAGAGGTAGGGTAGAGCACTGGACTTTTAAATTAAAACAAAAGTGATGAAAATAAATATAATTCCTCTGCTCCAATTAATTGTTGCAGAAATTGACTCCAAAATTAAATCAATATGGTCAAGGAAAATGAAAGCTCTTCCACTGTACTCTCCTGCCTTTACTCACGTCCACATTCAACTCATACCTGGAAGACAGGAATAAATTTTCTTTTCAAAGGATCTCTTAGTAGAGATTTGACATTCTTTCTGAGTAACCAACTCCTTCTGAGTGTCAGATTGGAACATGTATGTCCTTTTATTCTAGAAACAGATGTATGTATTGAACAAAAACTGAGTGGTAAGTGGGCATAGAATTGACAAAATGTTCTGTCCTTTATTTACAGTTCTGTTTCCTAATTACCACATATGATTTGCAATGTATAGAAAATAATTGCCCAAAATGCTGCACTTGTACTCATATATTCTTGGGAAAACTTTACATTATTTTCTTAGTTTGTAACACCCTTGTCATTACTATAGTCTTGTTGATCCAAATTTGTAAAAATGTTAATAAATATTAAACTATGACTGCCACTTCAAGAGAGGACCTTTAGCAATCACCCTTGGGTTGCTGGCCCTGGTGTGCAGAAAACATAAGGAAGCATGGGCAGAAGCAGGAAAACCAGCTCTGAGGATGTGTGGTAAACAGCTGAGAGATGTCGAAAGCCAGAGTAGGCAGTGAAGTGGGGTTGGAGAAACAAAGAAGGACAGACCAATAGTAAGGAAGTAGGGTGACAGCATATGGTGACAAATTCCTTCTGCTTATTTTTTTTTAACTTATTATTATTAGTCTTCAATGAAAAAAAGAAAAAACTTCCATTCCTATATCTGGCAACACATTTTATTTATTAAGTGCAGCAGGAGAAGAGGAGAGAATTAATACTTTCCAAATGTCTGTTAGGTCTTTGGACCTCTCCTTTATCTATTATTCTATACCAACTCCCTTGGCGACTTAACCAATATCTATACACTGAGGGCTCCAAATTATCTATGTTTAGGTTCAACTTCTTCTCTGAATTTCAGGCTTATATGTTCAGCTGTCTACCCAACTTCTCCACCTGCATTTCTATTAGGCATCTTAGACTTAACATACACCTAAATAAACTTGTGATCCTTCCTCTATCTTTTTCATCTCAGTATTGGCCTCTCCATTCTTAAATGGTCAGGTCAAAAATTTTCCAGTAATCCTTGACTTTTCTTTCGGTTACATACCTCTTCCAATCAATCAGAAAGTCCTATAGATTTACCTTCAAAATATATATCCAAAAAGGCCATTTCTTTCCAGTAACAATGAGATGTATTATTCAGGCAACTCTAAGAACAAAATTTTTTAAAATTTATTTATTGATTTCAGAGAGACAGGGAGAGGGAGAGAGAGAGAAAGATTTGCTGTTCCGCTTATTTAGGCATTCATTAGTTGATTCTTGTATGTAACCTGACCAGGGATCAACCCTGCAACCTTGGAGTACCAAGACAATGCTCTAGCCAAATGAGCTACCTGGCCAGGGCCAAACAAAATATTTGCAACAAAAATATTCTTTAAAAACCTAAGAACTGAAAGATAATCAAGAATTATAAAAACTGAAGAAGAAAGGATAATTCGGGAACAAAAAAAAGAGAGAGAGATCTTTGCTGTAATGGCATGTGTCTATCCCAAAACATTTTCCTTGTGAATGTAAACATTATGGGAATATAGCAAGAAATTTTCTCAAACTTAGTTGGGACCTTAAGGGCCTATGGTGCTGGGATGGTCCAGAAATTGTTCAGTCCTCACATGGAGTTCTACCTCATCTTTATTTCTGGGTCATCTAGTGAATCTCAAGCTTTGAACTTGATTTAGTTTATCCACAACTGGTAGCATCCCATGCCTGGCAGAAGCAATGAAAAATCCTATCTGGATGCAGTTTTCTTAATTAATTATAGGTACCAAATTATACCAACAATATTTTTCAAATAAAACATCCAGTATCTAGTCATACATTAAACACTAGGCATACAAGGAAGTTAGAAATAACCAGCAGAAGCAACAGGGAACACAGGCTTTGGTGGATACCTCATCCACCAAAGAGTCTATAAAGTAATCATGCTCACTATATTTGAATAAAACAAAAGACAAACTGGAGGATCTCTTTGTCATTTTATAAAATGACAAAGCAGAAAATTTTTTTAATTTTATAGAAATTAAAACAGAATAAAATTTAAAATTACATGGATGGGTTCAATAGAAAATTAGACACAATTGAAGAGAATTAGTGGAGTGCCAGCCTGGGGTCTCTTATTGAGAGGTATGGTCATGCTGAGTCCAGCTGCTGCGTATTTGAGAGATTTTAGAAGAGTCTGAAACCCAAGCCATGACAGGTTATTCATATGGAAAGACCACTGCAAACAGCTTGGGTGGGGCTGCAAATTATGTGGGGCAGGGTATCAGGGAATCACCAGGGCCAGGAAAACAATGTGAATCAGGTTGATGGAAACTCAGATATGGCACCTGCCAGTTGGCTCTGTGGTGGCGGAGGTCTCAACATAGGAACAATGATTTCCACTAGTACTTTCGTCTGGGTGAAACCTGCCCCCAGTTCTTGCCCTGGTGCTAAACAATTTGGTTCCTCTCTATGTGTCTCTGGATCCTTTCAAGCTGCTGCCCCAGCACTGGAGCTCAGAGGGAGTAAGTCTGAGTAAGTCCATGCACAGGCCCTTTAAGAGGAGCACCTGGGACTCCAGCAGACTTTGTGTCCCTCAGCCACAATTCCTGCTGGGTTTTACAGCCTGAAGTTATGGGGACTTCTCTTTCTGGCACTGGAACCCTGGGCCAAGGGGTTTGGTGTGGGACTGGGACCTCTGCATCCAAGGTATCCCTCCTGATTAAAAAGAGAAACACCACACATGGGTATCGGACCAGCCTGTTCCATGTCTCTGCTTTCTTCTACTAGTTTCAATGTGTCTTCTTCTTTAATTCTCTAGTTGTAGGACTTCAGTTCAGCCAGATTTCAGGTGGTTCTGAATGATGGTTGCTCTGTGGTTTAGTTGTAATTTGGATGGGGTTGTGGGAGGATGCAGGTGCCATGTTTATCTACGCTACAATCTTGACCAGAAGTCCTACAGAATGTTCTTGTTGTACTAACAAAGATTTCACAATGGAAGGCAGTTCCCACTCTGTGCTAGGAAATCTATGGCTATGCAACTTTCCTAGTGGTTGTTGATAGCCAAACAGATTATTTCACACAAATTAATATGCCTTTAAAACTATACAATTTCTTTTTTTGAAAGTGAGTTTCTTCAAGCAAGCTTTTGAAGTTTACTATAATAGGGCAATTGTGTATACAAAAGAGATAGCATTGCTTTTTTCTGAGATTAACCCAAAGCCAGATAGAGCACCAGTGTGTGAAAAGCTTTAAAAATCTACCTTAAGGGGATTGAATATGCCAATCCACATTTCAAACTACTTTTTTAAAAACTGTTAAATTTTCACATAGGTACAGGAACCCTCAAAATTAGGTGAACATTTTGAACACTGATTTCAGATGATCTCTTTTTTTGTAAAAGCTGGCACCTCTTGGATTTGATCAGAAGTCACATAGTCTTTCTTCTGGTTATTAAAAAAAAACAATTTTACCTACAATGTAGTTGTATTTTTAAAATAAAAAATGAATATATCGCCAGAGATAGTTATGTGTCTGCCCAATACATTAACTCCAATGATACTTGGGTTCATCGGGTTTGGGTATGTCTGTATCACAACTTTTGCTAACAATTTTCTATGGATGTAAAAGACATGCTCTGAAATCCAGATCTTTATGGTGGTAATGATATGTATGATGGGTAGGCAGTGCTAGCAAACAATAAGGCAACGAGGTAACACCTCTCCCTACCCCTTCACACCGTCAGCTATCACAGCTGGTTATCGCTGTACCATATTTTTTAATCATTTTGTTTCTCCATGCTACATTTGAAACAATTTCCTATGAGTTATTATCCAGTATAGTGCAGAGGTAGCCAGCTGTGATAGCTGAGGGTGTGAAAGGATAGAGGCTGGTGTTGCCTCTTTTCCTCATTGTTTGCTAGCACTGCCTACCCATCCAGATCATTACCACCATGAAGATCTGGATTTCAGAACATGTCTTTTACATCCATAGAAAATTGTTAGCAAAAGCTGTGATGCAGACATACTCAAACCCTATGAACCCAAGTATCATTGGAGTTAATTTATTGGATAGACACATAAATATCTCTGGAAAGTTGCATAGCCATAGATTTCCTAGCACAGAGTGGGAACTGCCTTCCATTGTGAAATCTTTGTTAGTACAACAAGAACATTCTGTAGGACTTCTGGTCAAGATTGTAGCGTAGCCAAAACCGGTTTGGCTCAGTGGATAGAGCGTCGGCCTGTGGACTGAAAGGTCCCAGGTTCGATTCCGGTCAAGGGCATGTACCTGGGTTGTGGGCACATCCCCGGTGGGAGATGTGCAGGAGGCAGCTGATCGATGTTTCTAACTCTCTATCTCTCTCCCCTTCCTCTCTGTAAAAAATCAATAAAATATATTTAAAAAAAAAAAAGATTGTAGCGTAGATAAACATGGCACCTGCATCCTCCCACAACCCCATCCAAATTACAACTAAACCACAGAGCAACCATCATTCAGAACCACCTGAAATCTGGCTGAACTGAAGTCCTACAACTAGAGAATTAAAGAAGAAGACACATTGAAACTAGTAGAAGAAAGCAGAGACATGGAACAGGCTGGTCCGATACCCATGTGTGGTGTTTCTCTTTTTAATCAGGAGGGATACCTTGGATGCAGAGGTCCCAGTCCCACACCAAACCCCTTGGCCCAGGGTTCCAGTGCCAGAAAGAGAAGTCCCCATAACTTCAGGCTGTAAAACCCAGCAGGAATTGTGGCTGAGGGACACAAAGTCTGCTGGAGTCCCAGGTGCTCCTCTTAAAGGGCCTGTGCATGGACTTACTCAGACTTACTCCCTCTGAGCTCCAGTGCTGGGGCAGCAGCTTGAAAGGATCAGAGACACATAGAGAGGAACCAAATTGTTTAGCACCAGGGCAAGAACTGGGGGCAGGTTTCACCCAGACGAAAGTACTAGTGGAAATCATTGTTCCTATGTTGAGACCTCCGCCACCACAGAGCCAACTGGCAGGTGCCATATCTGAGTTTCCATCAACCTGATTCACATTGTTTTCCTGGCCCTGGTGATTCCCTGATACCCTGCCCCACATAATTTGCAGCCCCACCCAAGCTGTTTGCAGTGGTCTTTCCATATGAATAACCTGTCATGGCTTGGGTTTCAGACTCTTCTAAAATCTCTCAAATAAGCAGCAGCTGGACTCAGCATGCCCATACCTCTCAGTAAGAGACCCCAGGCCTGGCACTAGCAGCAGCCTGCCTTGGTTGACAGCTTGACCACTCCTGGGCACTTCCAAGCCCAACACAAGTAGCAGCCATCTGTAGCTCTGTAGCTCATGCCAAGTGGCCCAGGCAGTGCACAGGCAGTAGCTGACTTTGAACCTCCTCGGAGGCCCTAGAGCCAGAGGACCCAGTGGTCAGCTTCAGACCATGCCAGATTACAATGGTACCACATCCACAAGTGACACACTGAAGAGGCAGATTCAGTGAGCACCAAAGCCCCACTGAAGCAAGTCCTGCTCCATAGGGATATCTCCTGCACATCAGTTCTTTGACTGTAGTCATAGCTGGTCCTCACAGCCAATTGGCCTGGGGGTCAATCCCTCCCAGTGATGCCAATAGCAAGCAAAGCTCAACTACAACAGGACAGTGCACACAGCCCACACAGGCGTGCACCTAGAGTGCCCAGCTCAGGTGACTGGGGAAGCTGAGCCCTAAAGGACACCTACTGTACAAGGCCACTCTACCAATTCCAGGAGACATAGCCATTATACCTAATACATAGAAACAAACAGAGGGAACAGCCAAAATGCAGAGACAAAGAAACATGTCACAAATGAAAGAACAGAAGAAATCTCCAGAAAAAGAGCTAAATGAAATGGAAGCAAGCAAACTACCATTAACAGTTGATTTACTCTCTAATCAACTTTCAGATATTATTAACTATACTCAAAATGCTATACATTAGATCCCCAAAATTTATTAATCTTATAACTGGAAGTTTATACTCTTTAACCAATATCTCCCCATTTTCCACACCAAACCCTATCCCTCAGACCCAAGTAACCATCATTCTAGCTTGTTTCTATGAGTTTGACTTTTTCATTTTTTAAAATTTATCTTTATTGTTGAAAGTATTACAGATGTCTCCTTTGTGTGTGTTTTCCCATTGACCCCACAACCAGGCACCCATTCCTCCCCCTCCCCAGGCTTTCACCACACTATTGTCTATGTTTATGAGCTATGCATATCTATATATATAAAACCCTAATATGCAAATAGACCAAACGGTGGAACAACCAGACAACTGAATAACTGGTCGCTATGACATGCGCTGACCACCAGGGAGTGTGCATGGAACATGGTAGGCATTGGCAGCAGGTGGCAGAGTGCAAAATAAGGCGGGCATTGGCCCCAGCAGGATGGTGGAGCAGGTGAGCAGGAGCGCCAGACAAAGGTGAGACGCTGGTCACTGTTATTGGGGCGAGCCTCGGATGGTTACTGAAAATTCTTTGCTCCCACATGCCACTGTACTGCTGGCCCTGCTCGTACCCGCTGCCAGCACCAGAGCCTCCGCTGCACCTGCTGCCAGTACCCAGCGGCAGCCCCAATCGCTCGGCGCTATCAGCGGGCGTGAGCAGTGGCTGCTGGTCCCGATTGCCCCTCAGGGCTTCTCCACCTCTGCCTGCTCCTGAGGGGTGATTGGGGCCTGCAGCTACCTCTTGCACCTGCTGCCAGCAATGGCCCTACTCACACCCACTGCCAGCTATAGTCCCACTTGCACCCACTGCCAGTGCTGGCCCCAATCGGTCCGTGCCATCTGTGGGTGTGAGTAGGGCTGGAGCTGTCAGCACAAGGGAGCCGCAGCAGTGGGAGCAGAGCTGGCAGTGGGTGTGAGTGGGCTATGACAGGAGGGGCAGAGTGAGGGTGCAGAGGATGGGCCAAGACCCACCCCTGTGCCCCACAGCAGCCTCGTGGCCCACAGTTCCTTTCAAGGTGCACGAATTTGTGCACTAGGCCCCTAGTCCTATATAATAAAAGCCCAGTGACCCAACAGCAGAACAACCACAACGACCAGTTGGTCAGTTGCTATGATGCACACTGATCACCAGGGGGCAGACGCTCAATGCAGGAGCTTCCCCCTGGTGGTCAGTGTGCTCCCACGGTGGACACCGTGGACCGTTCAGAGGGCAGGTCCACAGCCGCTTGGCTGACCAGGATGAGCGGCATTCCCACAGCAGGCCAATCCCCGCAGACCACGCCCCCACCAGTGCACAAGTCCTGTGCACTGGGCCTCTAGTCTATATATATATAAAAGCCTAAGCAACCGTTATGACCAAATGACTGGAAAGACCAGAATGACCGGTCAACCAGTCGCTATGATGTGCACTGACCACCATGGGGCAGGCGCTCAATGCAGGAGCTGCCCCCTAGTGGTCAGTGTACTCCCACAGCCAACCTCCCATGGCTCCTCCCCCAGCCATCCCCCATTGGCCCCTGGTGCTAAACCATTTGTAGAGACCTGCTTCTGGGTCGGAGTTTCATACATAGCAGAGCAGCTCCCTTGCTGCGATCTATTGAAAGTCAGCCCTCGACACACGGGTTTATCTCACTCCCATCCTCTCCCTTCCCCAGGGGCCACTAGCCTGCTGTGGTGGTGGTGGTGAAGGAAGGAGGACGGGGAGGGGGGAACTGCCTCCTCCTCTCCCTTCCCCATGTGCCACCCGCCTGCCACAGTGGTGGTGCAGAGGCAAGGGAAGGAGGAGGAGGGGAGGCAGGGAACAGCGCGGTGGTGGGGCGCTGAGGGCAGTGTTGGCATCCAGCATCCATTCCTTCTGCACCCAGCCCAGCGACTGTTGCCTCCTCTCCTGACCCTACCGGGGCCTTCGGGCCCAGGCTGGGACAGGGAACCAGGAGTGGGTTGCAGTGGATGCGGCCCCTTTCCCAGAGGGGCCAAGGGCTGGCTCCCTCCTCGGGGCCAGCGGCCAACCTCCTGCGGTCCCTTCCCTGGCCGACCAACCTCTCCTACCCCCCTCCATGCACGAATGCATGCACCGGGCCTCTAGTCTGTATAATATAAGCGACTGTTACGGCGCAACGACCAGAATGACCAGTTGCTATGATGAGCACTGACCACCAGGGTGCAGATGCTCAATGCAGGAGCTGCCCCCTGGTGATCAGTGGATTCACACAGAGGGAGTACTGCTCAGCCAGAAACTGGGCTCATGACTGGTAAACGCAGCAGCAGTGGTGGGAGCCTCTCCTGCCTCTGTGGCAGCACTAAGGAACAGCGAGCCAAGCAGTAAGGAGCAGCAAGCAGGCAGGCAGCAAGGAGCGAGGGGTCCTGGACTGCAAGAGGGCATAGGCCGGGCTGAGGGACCCCTCCCCCCCTGCATGAATTTTGTGCACCAGGGCTCTAGTATGCATATAAATTCCCTGGTTAATTTCTCCCCACCCACCCACAATCCCCTGCCTTCCCTCTGAAATTCATTAATCTGTTCCATGCTTCTATGTCTGTTCATCAGTTTATTTTGTTCATTAGATTCAACACATGAGTGATATCATGTGATACGTATCTTTCTCTGACTGGCATATTTTACTTAGCATAATACTCTCCACATCCATCTATGCTGTTGCAAATGATAAGTGCTCCTGAGTTTGACTATTTTAGATTCTATATGTAAGTGGTACCATATAGTATTTGTCTTTATCTGACTTATTCCACTTAGTATAGTGCCCTCAAGTTCCATCCATGTTATTGCAAAGGGCTGGATTTCCTTCTTTCTCATATTAATACACAATAATATTCTATTGTGTATATATACCACATCTTTTTTATTTTTCAGTTACAGTTGACACAATATTATGTTATATTAGTTTCAGGTATACAGCATAGTGGTTAGACATTTATATACTTTACAAAATGATCCCTCTGATAATTCTTGTACCCACCTGAGATCATACACAGTTATTAAAATATTATTGACTGTATTCCCTGTGCTGTGCTTTACATCCCTGTGACTGTTTTGTACCTACCAACTTGTACTTCTTAATCCCTTCACCTTTTTCACACAGCAGCCCAACTCCCTTCTCATCTGGCAACCATTAGTTTGTTCTTTGTATCTATGAGTCTGTTTATTTTTTTTGCTCATTTATTTTATTATTTAAATTCCATATATGAATGAAATCATATGGTATTTGTCTTTCTCTGTCTGACTTATTTTGCTTAGCATAATACCCTCCACATCCATCCATGTTGTCACAAATAGTAAGATTTCATTCTTTTATATGGCCAAGTAATATTCCATTGTATGTAGGTACCACATCTTTTTTATCTAGTCATTTATTGATGGGCACTTGGGTTACTTCCATATCTTAGCTATTGTAAATAATGCTGTAATGAACATAGGGTTGCATATATCTTTTCATTTTCTTTTTTTTTTATTGCTAAAAGTATTACAAAGGGTATTACATATGTGTCCTTTTTTTTCCCCTGCCCTTGACAATCCCCTGGCCTCCCCTACCCCCCAGTGTCTTATGTCCATTGGTTATGCTTATATGCATGCATACAAGTCCTTCGGTTGATCTCTTACCCCCCTCCCTCCTGCCCCCCAACCCTCCCCGGCCTTCCCGCTGCAGTTTGACAATCTGTTTGAGGCAGCTCTGCCTCTGTATCTATTATTGTTCAAAAGTTTATAATGGTCTCTATTATCCATGAATGAGTGTGATCATGTGGTATTTTTCCTTCATTGACTGGCTTATTTCACTTAGCATAATGCTCTCCAGTTCCATCCATGCCATTGCAAATGGTAAGAGTTCCTTCTTTTTTACAGCAGCATAGTATTCCATCATGTAGATGTACCACAGTTTTCTAATCCATTCATCTTCTGATGGACACTTAGGCTGTTTCCAGATCTTAGCTATGGTGAGTTGTGCTGCTATGAACATAGGGGTGCATATATCCTTTCTGATTGGTGTTTCTGGTTTCCTGGGATATATTCCTAGAAGTGGGATCACAGGGTCAAATGGGAGTTCCACTTTTAGTTTTTTGAGGAAATTCCATACTGTCTTCCATAGTGGCTGCACCAGTCTGCATTCCCACCAGCAGTGCACAAGTGTTCCTTTTTCTCCTCATCCTCTCCAGCACTTGTCCTTTGTTGATTTGTTGATGATAGCCAGTCTGACAGGTGTTAGATGGTACCTCATTATTGTTTTGATTTGCATCTCTCAGATGATTAGTGACTTTGAGCATGTTTTCATATGTCTCTTGGCTTTCTGAATGTCCTCTTTTGAAAGGTGCCTATTTAGGTCCTTTGCCCATTTTTTGATTGGATTGTTTATCTTCCTTTTGTTAAGTTGTATGAGTTCCCTATAAATTTTGGAGATTAGGCCCTTATCAGATATGACATTGGCAAATGTGTTTTCCCACACAGTGGGTTTTCTCGTTTTGTTGATGGTTTCTTTTGCTGTGCAGAAGCTTTTTATTTTGATGTAGACCCATTTGTTCATTTTCTCTTTCGTTTCAAGTGCCCTAGGAGCTGTATCAGTGAAGAAATTGCTTCAGCATATGTCTGAGATTTTGTTGCCTTTGGATTCTTCTAGAATTTTTATGGTTTCCTGTCGTACATTTAAGACCTTTATCCATTTTGAGTTTATTTTTGTGTATGGTGTAAGTTGGTGGTCTAGTTTCATTTTCTTTCATATATCTGTCCAATTTTCCCAACACCATTTATTGAAGAGACTATCTTGGCTCCATTGTATGTTCTTGCCTCCTTTGTCAAATATTAATTGAGCATATTGGTTGGGGCTGATTTCTGGGCTCTCTATTCTATTCTATTGATCTATATGCCTGTTCTTGTGCCAGTACCAGGCAGTTTTGAGAACAGTGGCTTTGTAATACATCTTGATATCTGGTATTGAGATCACACCTACTTTGTTCTTTCTCAGGATTGCAGCAGCTATTTGAGGTCTTTTTTTATTCCAGATGAATTCTTGAAGAGTTCATTCTAGATCTGTGAAGTATGCCGTTGGTATTTTAATGGGAAGTGCATTGAATTTATAGATTGCTTTGGGTAGTATGGACATTTTAATGATGTTGATTCTACAAATACATGAACACGGTATGTTCTTCCATCTGTTTATGTCTTCCTCTATCTCTTTTTTCAACATCCTGTAGTTTTCTGAGTAGAGGTCTTTTACCTCTTTAGTTAAGTTTATTCCTAGGTAGCTTAATTTTTTTGGTGAGATGGTAAATGTGATTGTTTTTATAATCTCTCTTTCTGAAAGTTCACTATTGGTGTATAGAAATGCCTCATATTTCTTGGGGTTAATTTTGTATCCTGCTACATTGCCAAATTCATGTATTAAGTCTAGTAGCTTTTCGATGGAGTCTCTAGGGTTTTGTATGTATAATATCATGTCGTCTGCAAATAAGGACAGTTTTACTTCTTCTTTTCCAATTTGGATGCCTTTAATTTCTTCTTCTTGCCTAATTGCAATGGCTAATACTTCCAGTACTATGTTGAACAGGAGTGGTGAGAGTGGGCATCCCTGTCTTGTTCCGGTTCTTAGGGTAAATGCTGTTAGTTTTTGTCCATTGAGTATGATGTTGGCTATGGGCCTGTCATATATGGCTTTTATTATGTTGAGGTATGATCCTTCTACTCCCCCCTTACTGAGAGTTTTTATAAAAAATGGGTGTTGAATTTTCTCAAATGCTTTTTCTGCATCAATTGTTATGACCATGTGGTTTCTTTCTTTCAATTTGTTTATGTGATGTATCACGTTTATTGATTTGCGGATATTGTACCATCATTGCATCCCTGGGATAAATCCTGCTTGGTCGTGGTGTATGATCTTTCTGATGTACTGCTGGATCTGATTTGCTAAGATTTTGTTGAGGATTTTGGCATCTATGTTCATGATGGATATTGGCCTGTAATTCTCTTTCATTGTGTTGTCTTTACCTGGTTTTGGTATTAGGGTGATGCTAGCTTCATAGAATGGGCTTGGAAGTGTTCCTTCCTCTTGAATTTTTTGGAATAGTCTGAGGAGGATAGGTTTTAGTCCTTCCTTAAATGTTTGGTAAAACTCCCCTGTGAAGCCGTCTGGACCTGGGCTTTTGTTTGATGGAAGCTTTTTGATGACTGCTTCAATTTCTTCCATAGTTATTGGCCTGTTGAGATTTTTAGATTCTTTCTGATTGAGTTTTGGAATGTTGTATTTTTCTAGGAATTTGTCCATTTCCTCCAGGTTGTCTAGTTTGTTGGAGTAGAGCTGTCCATAGTATTTTTTAACAATCATTTGTATTTCTGTGGGGTCTGTTGTTATTTCGTCTCTATCG
Source organism: Myotis myotis (assembly GCF_014108235.1). Lineage (NCBI taxonomy): Eukaryota > Metazoa > Chordata > Mammalia > Chiroptera > Vespertilionidae > Myotis > Myotis myotis. The sequence goes on from NW_023416335.1 coordinate 88,500,485, forward strand.
TTTCTGATTTTGCTTATTTGGGTCCTCTCTCTTTGCTTCTTGGTGAGTAGAGGTTTGTCAATCTTGTTTATCCTTTCAAAGAACCAGCTCTTGGTTTCATTGATTTTCAGTATTGTTTTTTTTGGTCTCTATGTCATTTATTTCTGCTCTAACCTTTATTATCTCCTTCCTTCTGCTCACTCTGGGCTTTTCTTGTTGCTCTCTTTCTAATTCTTTGAGTTGTAGAGTTAGATGATTTACTACCATTTTTTCTTGTTTTTTGAGATAGGCCTGTAGAGCTATAAACTTCCCTCTTAGGACTGCTTTCATTGTGTCCCATAGGTTTTGGATTGTTGTGTTTTCATTGTCATTAGTTTCCAGGATGTTTTTAATTTCTTCTTTGATCTCATTGGTAACCCAATCAATATTTAATAACATGCTATTCAGCTTCCAAGTGTTTGAGTATTTTGGGTTGTTTTTATTGTAGTTTATTTCTAATATTATGCCATCGTGGTCTGAGAAGATGCTTTTTATGATTTCAATCTTCTTGAATTTGGGGAGACTTTGCTTGTGACCCAGTATATGGTCTATTTTTGAATCTGTCCCATGAGCACTTGAGTAGAATGTATATTCCGCGGCTTTGGGGTGAAGTGTTCTGAAGATGTCTATTAAGTCCATCTGATCTAGTGAGTCATTTACAATTGCTGTTTCTTTGCTGATTGTTTGTCTAGAGGACTTATCCAGTGCTGTCAATGGTGTATTAAAGTCCCCTACTATGATTGTATTGTTGTCGATCTCTCCTTTGATATCTTCCAGGAGTTTTTTTATGAATTTGGGTGCTCCTGCATTGGGTGCATATATGTTTACTAGGGTTATATCTTCTTGTTGTATTGATTCCTTTAGTATTATGAAGTGGCCTTCCTTATCTCTTCTTATGGCCTTCACTTTGAGGTCTATTTTGTCCAATATAAGTATTGCTACCCCAGCTTTCTTTTCTTTTCCATTTGCCTGAAAGATATTTTTCCATCCCTTCACTTTCAGTCTGTGTGAGTTCCTTCTAATGAGGTGGGTTTCTTGTAGACAGCAGATGTATGGGTCATGTTTTTTTATCCATTCAGCCACTCAATGTCTTTTGGTTGGAGCATTTAGTCCGTTTACGTTTAAAGTTATTTTTGAAAGGTAGTTGTTTGTAGCCATTTCTTTTTTTGTGTGGCTGTTTTCTTTCTGAGCTTTTTATTTCTTCTTTTAATACCAGTCCCTTTAGCATTTCTTGCATGGCTGGCTTGGTGGTGATAAGCTCCTTTAGCCTTTTTTTGTCTGTGAAGCTTCTTATTTCCCCTTCAGGTTTGAATGATAGCCTTGCTGGATAGAGTATTCTTGGATTCAGTCCTTTGCTTTGCATCACTTTGTAAATTTCTGTCCATTCTTTTCTGGCCTTATGTGTTTCTGTTGAGAAATCGTTTGATAATCTAATGGGAGATCCCTTGTATGTAACTTTCCGTCTCTCTCTTGCAGCCTGTAAGATTCTCTCTTTGTCCTGAACATTTGCCATGGTAATTATGATGTGTCTTGGTGTGGGTCTTTTCGGGTTCACCTTGTTTTGGACTCTCTGGGCTTGTGTGATTTTTTCTTCCCCACCTCAGGGAAGTTTTCTGATATTATTTCTTCGAATAGGTTTTCTAATCCTTGTTCATCTTTCTGTTGTTCTGGAACCCCTATTATTCGTATGTTGTTTTGTTTCATGTTTCCAAAAGCTCCCTTAGGCTCTCCTCCTGTCTTTTAATTTTTTTCTCCAATTGCAGTACATTTTGGGTGTGTTTTGCTTCCTTGTCTTCTAATTCACTAATTCGGTCCTCCGCTTCTCCTAGTCTACTGTTGATACTTTCAATGGTGTTTTTTATTGCAGCTATATCGCTACTCATTTCTTCTTGGGTCTTACTTAAGTTGTTGATTTTTTCATCTGTTTCTTCTAGCTTCTTGCATATGTTATTGATTTTTTCCTCAATCCAATTAATGCACTCTAGGACCCTTATTCTGAATTCTTTTTCTGTCATGTTGCATGCCCCTGTATCACTTACCTGCTTTTCTGGCGAGTCCTCCTTTTCTTTCCTTTGGGGGTTTCTTTGTCTACCCACGTTTGATCTCACTGACATATCTAGACCTTGAGTCATTCAGTGGCTGCTCCTGTGGCAGTGGCTCCTTGGGCTGTGGTTGCTCTTCGGGCGGTGGCAGTAGCAGCTGCTCCTCAGTTGACAGCAGCTCCTCTGGTGGGTGCTCTTCACAGCTGTGGTGGCTCTTCTGGCTGGTGGGGGGAGGCTTCACGTACAGCTGCTGTTCCTCAGACAGAGGGTGTGGTGCTCAGGAGGCTGCTGTTGCTTGGATCTGCTGTGTTGATTTAAAGGCACAAAATACAACACAACAAGGCACCACGTACCAGGCACTAAACACAAATATATTCATGATATTAATAACCCCAAATAAAGGTGACCACCTGAATTAAGAGAATTGGGGGGTAAGGAAGAAAGAAGAGAAAAAGATAAAAGAGAAAAAAGAAAAGTAGGGGGGGGGAAAGGAGTGCAAAAATGAAATTGGGAAAAAGGAGGGGGGAAAAAAAGAGAAAAAAAAGAGCAAAAAGAGAGAGTGAACTAGAAGAGGGGAAGAAACTATTTATATGAGGAGAAAACTCCTATAGAACCGCCACTAATCCCAACAAATTCTAGCAACAGCTCCCTGGAGATGAATGCAAACTAGAAACAACCAATAATATCAAGAGAGGCAAGGGAAAACAGAAGCACAAAAATAACCGGGGGGTTAGGGGATGGAGGGAGGGGAAAAACCAGCAGAAAAAAAGAAAAAGAAAAACAGCCTCACAACCAGTCCTAAACACACACACACACACACACACACACACACACAGACACAACACAAACAAACAACAAAAAAAATATACTCAACAATCAAGCAAACAGCAACAAAACAATAGAAAGATAAAAGAAGAAGAAAAAATTTTGGATAGTGAAGAAAGCTAATGGATATGTGTATAAGGATTTAGAGCAGTGGATTGGAAATAGGATATATAAGTAGGGTGAAATTTTGACAGGAGGTAAACAGAAGGAATAGGGAAAATCTAAAGCAGGAATAGGGTAAGAGAAACAGGACAACAAAAGGGAAAAAGTGAGGGAGAGGGTTTTAGCATAGAGGTAAAATTGAGGTAGGGAAAATTGATGCTAAAGGAATGATGAAAATAGAATGGAGAACACTAATCCCAAAATAAAATAAAGAGAAAATAAAATGGCACTTTAAAAAATGGTAAAATGATAGCATTTCATAAATTAAGAACATTTAATAATACTGGTTAAAAATAAAAATGTAGTAATTAAAAGAGTAAAATCAGGTGATGGAAAAAGAAGAAAAAAAATTGGTTTCTTAGTTAAAAGGTGAAAAAAGAAAAAAAAAATATTTGCAGTAGTGAAGGTCCTTAGGTTCTTCTACTCGTCAGTCTGGCTTGCCTTAGTCCTATCCAGAGCTGGTTCTTTAATCGTTACCCTGCTCTGTGTTGTTGCTGGGATTGAAAATCCCTCTATAGGCCAGACCCTGTTAACGCTCAGGGACTGATCAGATTATTTTAATCCTTGATCTCCTTCAGGGTGGAATCTGGGTGTGGCTGTGCTCCTTGCCTGGGGGCTAGGTAGAGGAGTCCCACCCTCCGGAAAGAGTGGCTGCCCTGATCCTGGGCCCAGGGGTGTCTCAGCACTCAATTCATTGCCACCTCTCCCGGCCCCCCCTCTCTCCTCAGTCTCTCCCCAGATTCCACTCGTCCGCACCTTCTCCCTCTCTTCAGCACAGGTGAGTGTCTGTATCCGAAATGTCTTACGAACAGGATTCAGTGAAAACAAACAAACGTCGGCTGCAGAAACGGGGAAGGCTTAGTTTCTGTAAGCTCTTCTCTTACCAGCACTGCATGGTCTGGTCAGCTCTTCAGGCTTCCCCCTTTAGGCTCAGTCCTCCGTGATCACAGAACCCAGATCTCAAATCCCCTGGCGCCAGGAATCCCTCGGTTCTCCTTTCCCCAGTCAGGGGCTGTGCCTGTCCCAAGGGACTCGGCTGTCTGCCACGTGGTCTGCCTCTGACCCTCTGGGCTCAGAGGTCTGGCAAACTTTCCTGCCCAGATCCCTGGTTTATTACCTTTCCAGGGGAGTTCTGCCCTTCCCGGCTACAAACCGTCTCACCAGCTGAGTAATTTCGCCAATTCGGGGTGGGTGTTATTAGTTTCAGCTGCTCACTCCATTTCATATTTTTTCTAATTACTGTTTTGAATTTCTTAGACGTACCACACCTTTATCCATTCTAACTATACATTCTTTGGGCCTTTGTCACTTAAACTAATTTTAATAAATGTTCTTAATTTATGAAAAACAGTTTAAGAATTTTAATAATCATTGTTTGTTATTGTCATACCCTTTCAAAACAGTGTCTGTGACTATTGCTTGCCTTTAGATAATTTTGACCATACATTCATACCTGACAACTCCATTTTTGCCTTCTCCAAATTTAGGCTTGAAATCAAAATAATAAAAATGTTAACATGTCTATATAGATATTTGGGTTTTGAGGGATAGTCACCAGGTAACAAAAATTTGTTCCTTCACCTTATAAAAAAAAGATCACATAAATAATTAGGTTGGTTTAATATTCCTCAAATTTTAGATAACTCATAACTTTAGATAAATGTGTTTCATTGATTGTGTGTTTCTTTTTTCAAGTTAAAAAATATACTCTTGTCCAAACACAAATATTGGTACAATAAATGTCTATAGTAGCTGGAAAAGAATAGTCTCTTAGTAAATTGTTCAGGAGTAGCTGGCTATTCCTATGAAAAAATAATCTTGCCCCCATTCACCCATGTTCAAAAATCAGTTGTAGAACTGAATGTGAAAGACAAACTAAAAAAACTCTAGTAGATGATATTGGAAATTTCTTCATTATCTTGTTCACATGAAAGAAAGAAATTTATAAATTGAACTATATTGAAAGTAAGAGCTTCACTTTATCAAAAGACCATGAAGAGAGTGAAAAGGAAAGTCACAGAGTAGGAGGAAAACATTAATAAAAACAACTGACATAGGGCTTGTATACAGGTTACATAAAGAGCCCCTGCAAATCAACAAGAAAAGGGCAACCCAGTAGAAAATGGAGAATGACTTGAAAAAGCACTTCACAACATGGGAAATGCAAACAATAAATGCAAATATGTAAAGGTGTTCGACCTCATTTATAGTCAGGTAAGTGCAAATTAAAACCATACTTAGATATCACTACATAAGCACCTGAATATCTAAAATGTAAGAGAATGATAATAACAAGTATTGGCAAAGATGCCAAACAACTGAATTTTTCATACATTACTGGTAATAATATGAATTTAACAGCCACTTTCAAAAACAGTCTAGGATTATCTATTAAAGTTAAAAACCCACACCACATGATCCTGACATAGATGATAGATAATTAGATAGATGATAGATAGATAGATAGATAGATAGATAGATAGATAGATAGATAGATAGAGGAGGAGTGGGGAGAGAGAGATCTCCAAACATTAATATATCCAAGAGTATTGTGTACCAATAGATATATAAAAGAATGTTCACAACATTCACGTCTACTATTGCTTCCCTATGCCTCAATATGCAATGGTTTTAAAGAATTGTAATCTGTTCATGCAATTTTAAGTTGTACAACCATATGTTAAGCAAAAGAAGCCCAAAACAAAAGAATACATACAACATGAGGTCATCTTTTAAAATTCAAAAACAGGCAAAACCAAACATCATGCTTAGGTGGAAAAACTATAAAGAAAAGCAAGGAAATGTTTCCCATAAAAGTGATTCCCAGGAGAATGTTTCTGGGGGAAGTTGTTGCTTATGCTTAGACCTGGGGTAATTCCACTTACACAGTGAGCTGTTACATCTCTCATTATACACTTTTCTGAATGTACCTTATATTTCCCTATACAAACAGATCGTTAATAGTGTTTTTTTTTAAATAAAGTCTTAACTTGCATAAGTTTCTTAATCTTTCTGAACTTCAGTTTACCCATCATTTTTAAAATATTTATAATAATATTTATAGCATTATAAGAGGTAAGAATTCTGAATATCATAATACCTCAATACAAAGTGGTTTTTTTTCCAATTTCCTCCCAAATCCAAACAGCTGAGGGTGTAGCAGCTCACAGGAGCAAAGGAGACTGCACCATTCTTTTCCCATTATCCTTAGTCCTGGAGGTCATTGGCTGAGAGCTAAGATGAGAGGGTAGAAGACCTTGCCACAGCCATAAAAAATTCTCTCTCTCTTCCTCCATTCCCACCCTCTTTCTCCCACTCTCTCCCTCCCTTCTCTCTCCTCTCCATCTTTCCCTCTCCCTGTCCTTCTCCCCTTCTCTTCCTGTCTCCTCCTCTCTATGGTATTCCTACTATGGTCTGCAAAGACTAGCTTATTTAAAGTGGGTACATATGTTCACTTCTATTATTGCTTCCCTATGCCCCTGGGTGTTGGGAGGGGGAAGTGGCAGATTGAGAAAATGTCAGAGAAGTATGAAAAGAGAACAAATGCTCAAGTCCCAAGTTATTGATACAAAGGAATGCTTCAGGAAGAAAAGAAGATATAGTGATATGGAGTGGACACGTCCCCGGCAGCCTGCAAAGCCATTTCACTCCATTCCCCCATGTTATGGAAGAAGAAACAAATGAAAGAGGGTCAGCAGGAGTACAGGAATCTTGGTTTGTTCTGCTGGGCTGTGGCCTAGAGGGTCCTTGTGCTCCCCTCTGCTGCCTGCAGAAGTCTCATCCTTAACAGGCAGGAATAAATGGAGCAATAATAGTAAATGGGCCCACCCAAGGGATGAATTTCAGCTACACTATGGGTTAAGAGCTTTGATGATAAAAACTAACCATCATGTTTAACATGGATTACACAGGAAAATACTTTCCTGGTTCCAAACATACAGGACTAATTTATAGATTCCTCTATCTATGCACTCATTTTTTAATTAATCCTAATATATAAAAACCCAGGGTCTGTAACGTTCAAAATAACCAAAGGCTCGACCAACAGGAAGTCAGTCCTACAGTCAGTGCTGGGTTGCCGTGGTGACCCAGCACTGACTGCCAAGGGAGCTGCAGATCAGACCCAGAGTGAGGCCTGGAGAGAGAAGTAGGGTCTGATCCATAGCTTCCATGGCAGCTGTTGATCAGCCCTTGCCTCTCTCTTTCTCTTTGGGCCTCTGCAGGGGCTGCTGATCAGCCCTGCCTCTCTGATCAGGCCTGGAGATAGGCCTGGAAATGCTGACTGGCATAGAAACCGACCAATCAGAACCAAATCTGGTGAACTGCGAGGAGCCAATGGTTGCCTAGGAGGCAGAGCTTTTGACGCTGACTGGCATAGATACCAACCAGTCAGAACCTAATCTGGGTGAACTGTGAAGGCAGAACCTAAGTGGGGCCTGAGGAGGGGTTTTAAGGGCAACAGCTGTTTGGTGTAAGGTGTAAGAAAGCTGTTCAATTTTTTAATGACTGGTTTGGCACTATAGTGCATATGGCTGGCAATCAGTCCAGATTATGTATTTTTGTCTGCCAAGAGCATCTCCTCCTGCAGAAAAAGGCTTCACCCCTTCCCCCATTTAAGCAATCCTTTCCTATATAATCTATCTATACTAATAAAATGGTAATATGCTAATTAGACCAGGTCAACCAGCCATCTTCCTGATGTCTGACTTCCTTCCTGACAAAACCATGGTGGTGGGGGCTGAGGCAGAGGCAGTTAGGGGTGATCAGGCCGGCAAGGGAGGGCAGTTTGGGGCAACCAGGCCAGCATGGAAGGGCAGTTGGGTGCAATCAAGCAGGCAGAGGCAGCTAGGGGAAATCAGGCCAGCAGGGGAGAGCAGTTGGGGGCGAGATCAGGCCAGCAGGGAGGGCAGTTGGGGGAAACATCAGGCTGGCACAGGAGGGCAGTTAGGGGTGATCAGGCAGGCAGAGGCAGTTGGAGACGAGATCAAGCCAGCAGGGGAGGGCAGTTAGGGGTGATCAGGCAGGCAGGCAGAGAGGTTAGGGGCAATCAATCAGGCAGGCAGAGGGCGTAGGGGCAATCGGGCAGGCAGGCAGGTGAGCTGTTAGGAGCCAGCAATCCCCGATTGCAAGAGGGATGTCCGACTGCCAGTGTACGCCTGATCCCACGGATCGGGCATACACTGGCAGTCGGACATCCCCCAAGGGGTTCCTGATTGGAGAAAGTGCAGGCTGGGCTGAGGGAACCCCTCCTTCCCCTGTGCATGAATTTTGTGCACGGGGCCACTAGTGTAATTTATAATTCTGCTTTCTAAAAATATCTGGAGCTGTTAACTTAAAGCCAGGTAAAGCATATTCATTAAAAACAATCAGAAAAAAATAATAATTTAAAGAGAGGCTAGTAGATGTTATCAGGCAACTGGGATAAATTGGTTACTGTAGTCAAGGACAAGATCTACTACCAAGCCTCCTGGCAGCTGAGTGTGGTGACAGGAACATCTAGCCATTCCCCACAGGGCAATGACCAGATGACTAAGCTGAAAGGAGGGAGCCTGCTGCTAAGGAACCCAGGACATCTGCAGGTTCTCTAACAGCTCTGGGCCCGTGTCTCCTCTGCAAAAGTAATGGGATTGACTACATTACCTTAAGTTTATTTTAGCTCTAGAATGTTGTGAATCACTTTTGATTCACTGATCAATATTTTTAAAGTCCTAGTTCATTTGGAAAAGCAATTTATTTTTCCTGGTATTGATTTGTAGGGGGAATTTGTCACAAAGTTCTTTATATAATACAGTGAGTAACTCAATTGATAGTGTGCTTACTGCTGTTTTGAAAAACAAAACAAAACAAAAACCTACAGAAATGTACATTTAGTAAGGAGTTCCTGTATACTGTATTCCCTCTATAAAACTTAAGGGAAAAAACTTAAGGTAAATTTAGTATTTCCTAAAGTTTGTTCCATTAGTCCCATAAAACACAACTTGAAAAAAATTATTTCAAAAGCAAAGATGACAGAGTAAGTGCTATGCTCACCTCCTTGCATGACATCAAAATTACAACTAAATTAAGAACAACCACCTTTGAGAGCCACCTGAAGACTAGCTGAGCAGAATCATATAACTAAGGATACAAAAGGGAAGCCACATTGAAACTGGTAGGAGGGCAGAGGTGTGAAACAGGCTTGTCCCAGACCCACATATGGCAGTTAAGAATTAAGAGGGAGCTCTAGCCAGTTTCACTCAGTGGATAGAACATTGGTCAAACTGTGGACTGAAGGGTCCCAGGTTTAGTCAAGGGCACATGCCCGGGTTGTGGGCTGGATCCCCAATAGAGGGCATGCAGGATGCAGCCAATCAATGATTCTCTTTCATCATTGATGTTTCTGTCTCTCTCACCCTTTCCCTTCCTCTCTGAAATCAATAAAAATATAATTTTTAAAAAATAATTAAGATAGGCAAGGGGGCTGGCAGGACAATGGTGAGGGAGTGAAAGGGATATGTGTAGATGTGTGTTGTGAGTGTGTGAGTAAGTGAGGGACAGTTAGATCCTGCAGGAGTATCAGGGGCTGTCAGACCAGGATCTCCTGGATGGGGAGCCCCTGCCACCGCTGCAGGCATTCCCTGGGTTATGGGGCTCAGGCACAGAGCCCACACCATCATGAAAGAGAGAGCAGCCTCCACTAGGAACCCAGCCTCACCACCACCCATACTGGCCTTGGACACTGCCCAGGACCTTGCACCCACACCAGCCAATGTCGTGCTGCTTTGCCCGCAGGCCTGCAGACCCCAGGATGTCCATTTCTAAGGGTGCACGGCTCCCCCAATAGAAACCACCACTCCCTGCTCCCCAAATGCTGGCGGCTGGACACTGCAGTTGCACTGCTGCACCGTGCATGGACTCAGGAGCCCACCGCTCAGTGGCGGGCAGCTCTTGGGACCCTCTGTGAGTCTGCTGTGTGCACGCCTCTCAAACCAAGGGTGCACAGCTCCCCCAACAGAAACTGTGACTTCTCGCTCCCTGGTGGCTGGCATCTAGACACTGTGGTGAGCTACTGAGGGCTCGCCTACTCAGATAAGGTTGTGCTGTTTCAGCCACAGACTCCAAGACTCCCACATCCCTAGCTGCTGGCTCCTGGACTCCCTTGTGATTCACAGAGTGAAGTCACTCTGGCCAGAATCCCACTGCCTCATCCGCAGACTACAGGACAGCTGCTTCCCACTGTCACAGGCTCCAGGACCTTTGCAGTGATTTGCAGAGTGACACTACCCCAGCAAGAGTCACACAACACCAGCCAGAGACACATTACCTGAGCCTCAGGGCCCAAGACCACTTCCTCCCAGGCCTTGGACTCCGGGATCTCACAGTGAGTACAGGCCAGTGAGACCTCAGGCAACCCTTTACACAAGAGCCAGAACCATGATCACACCACAACAGCTTGCATGACAAGGCCGGGGATGAGTCACATTGTCAGACAACCCATGATGAGACTTCCTCCATGAACAAGAAACTAACATTGAAGACACAACTAGCTCAAGTAGGGAACTCCACTAGAACACCAAGCTCAGGAGATCTGAGAGACTGCACCACTGGGTCCCACAAATCACCAACTACATAGGACCACCCACAAAAGAACCTGGGTAGCAAAGAGTTGGATCTAAGACATAGAAACAATTAAAACATTACATCAAAAATGGGGAGGCAAAGAAACAATCCCCAAAGGAAAGAAAAATAGGAATTACCAGAAAAGGAATTAAATGAAATGGAGGCAAGTAACTTGTCAGAGAAAGAATTCAGAGTAATGATTATAAGGAAGCTCAAATGTCTGGATGACAAATACATACAACTCAATGAGAATTATAAGGAGCTGAATTATAATTTCAACAACATGAAAGGAATAAAGAGGAAATGAAGAATGACATAGCTGCAATAAGGAACACAATGGAAGACCTCAACAGTAGACTAGAAGAAGCTGAGGACCGCATCAGTGAGTTAGAAGACAAGGTAGAAAAAACCACCCAAGCGCAGCAGCTACTGGGGAAACACCTAAAAAGCAGGAGGAGAGTCTAAGGGAACTTTGGAACAACACAAAATGAAACAAAATTCGCATAATAAGGGGGCCAGAAGAAGAGGGAATGAAGCAAGGGCTAGAAAACCTGTTTGAAGAAATAAAGACAGAAAACTTCCCTGATTTGGGGAAGAAAAAAGTCACACAAGTCCAAGTAGACACAGAGTCCCAAACAAGATGAAACCAAAAAGACCAACATCAAGACACATCATAATTAAATTGGCAAACATCAACAACAAAGTAAGAATCTTAAAGATTGCCAGAGAGAGAAATAAAGTCACCTACAAGGGATCTCCCATTAGACTATCAACTGATTTCTCAACAGAAACACATCAGCCAGAAGGCAATGAAATAAAGTATACAAAGTGATGCAAAGCAAGAGACTGAATCCAAGAATACTATATCCAGCAAGGCTATCATTCAAAATTGAAGGGGGAATCAGGAGCTTCACAGACAAAAAAAAAAAAAAAAAAAGGCTAAGGGAGTTCATTGCCAGAAATGCAAGAAATGCTAAAAAGGACTGCTGTAAAAAGAAGTAGAAAGAGAAGAAGGAACACAGGCATCTATCCAATATAATAACAGCCCAGTGACCATAATGGCAGAATGACCACTTGACCAGTCACTATGAGGTGCACTGACCACCTCTCAGTTCTTCCCCCTGGCTGGAAGGCTCCAATCATCCGATGGTGAACGGGGAATTGGGGTGGGTGGTGGGGGATGCGGGTGGTGCCAGGCCAAGGCCCCTGCCCCGCCAGTTGCTCCACACACAGAGGGCGACCCATAGCTGGGGTGGGGCCGGTGAGCAGGCGGGAATGGTGGACCTCTCAGTCCCTCCCTGCAGCCAGCAGGTTCCCATCGCCTGATGGCAAACTGGGAACCCGGGTGGGTGGTGGCAGGGGGCAAGGCTGGCTGCCAGCAGCTGGGGAAGATGGCCCTGATCACAGGCTAGACCAGGGGTGGGCAAACTTTTTGACTTGAAGGCCACAATGGGTTGTTAAACTGGACCAGAGGGCCGGAACAAAAGCATGGATGGAGTGTTTGTGTGAACTAATATAAATTCAAAGTAAACATCATACATAAAAGGGTACAGTCTTTTTTTTTTTAGTTTTATTCATTTCAAATGGGCCGCATCCAGCCCGTGGGCCATAGTTTGCCCACGGCCGGGCTAGACCTAGGGACTGTACCCGCCCATGATTTCATGTGCCAGGCCTCTAGTATATATGTAAAAGCCCAGCGACTGTTATGGCAGAACGACTGATCGCTATGATGTGCACTGACCACCAGGGGGCAGATGCTCAACACAGGAGCTTCCCCCTGGTGGTCAGTGAGCTCCCACAGCAGGTGTGCCACTCAGCCAGAAGTCGGGCTCACAGCTGACAAGCGCAGCTGGGTGCACAAGCATCTCCCGCCTCAGGCAGGTGCAAGCTCCAGCGAACAGACTATAGTCCCAACACCAAGGTGGTGGGGATGTAGCTGGAGTGACCACAGATCAGCGCCACCAGCCCCAGGAACTCTCCCTTCCAACCCTGAAGCTGTACCGCACCCTTACCTATTGCCCTCTGGGTCTCTGATACGGGCTCGGGAAAAACCCACAGAGGTGCTTCATGCGCATACTGACTGGGATGGCCCCCATCTCGAGAGCAAGTACTGGTGAAGTCCAGCCCAATGACTGACACCCACGTGAGTCTGCAGGTGAGCCTTCACAACTTCCACATACGACTTGGCCCAGGTCCCATCTCCCAGAAAGGTTGGCATCCTGGCACCAAATAACCACTCCTGGATCCCTGCAGAGCACTGATCAGCTCTGGTGGCAGAGAGGTACCAGCAGGTGTTGGCCTGACCTGTTCAATTCAGGCAGCCCCACACTTGGGCTGGGAGTTGTATGAAAAAATCACAACCTATACCCTGCAAATACAATCTACTGTGAACTAATGCAGTGTGGAACGTTTGTGCATGACCGGGATGATCTTAATACCTACGTTGGCCCCCTGCAACTCGCCCTCGGGCATCAGGGCCATGTTCCACCCCTTAGTTATTGCCATGTTCCTTCAATGCAAAACTGAAATACTAAGAATGTGCCTTACCTGGGACCATGATCAACCTCTCTCTCCTTCCTTCCTACCAATCCTAGCTGCCACTTCCAAGTCTGACCAGTGCCCCCTCTGGAGAGAGTCCCAGAAAAGTGAGAAAATCCCAATCTGATGAGTGGGTCTCCACACGTGTTCATGGACGAGGCCATTACACCCTTCCCAGGCCTGGCCGGCATCCGGGCTCCCACGTTCCCCACTGATCCCCAGCAGCTCCCACAGGCCCATGGATAATAGCTCCCACAGACAGACCCTGGCGGTGCTGATACCCAGCCCCGAGGACTCTCACAGCTCAGCCAGAAGTTTCTGTGAGGCACATACTCCATAAGCCTACAGGTACAATCTCCCGGGAATGGATGAGGTGCATACACTTGGAGTAACTGGGATGAGCCTGATATTGCTTCTGGGATCCTAGAACTCTGCATTGGGCATCAAGATGAGATCAAATCTCATCCCTTACCAATTGCCCTGGAGCTACAGAGGAAGGCAGCAACATAAAAGTGGCCACAAGGTGGCAACTGACAATCAGGGTAAAAGTCTGAGAGATGGATCTGAAGGGTGGGGGCATGGGTGAGGGAGCACTCTGGCCCTCCAAGATACCCAACTTTGTATTGTTCACCTTGGAGCAGCTCACGGGAATATGGAAACTCCCCAGGCATATGGGCATGGGCTCCCAATTTCCTTTCACTAAGTAAAGAATAAAAATGGCTATAAACAAGTACCTATCTGTACTAATAAAAGGGTAATATGCTAATTAGAGCAACATCTTCTAGACGTCCTTCCAGACAAAGCTGCAGCGGCTGCTGCAAGGGCCAGGCCGAGGCTCAGGCAAGCCATGGTGGCTGCTGTGAGGGCCGGGCCCAGGCTTAGGCCAGCAGTGGCAGCAGCAGCACGGTAATGGGGGCAGCGCCTTCCCCTGATCCACCAGGTCACCTCCCACAGAGGGAGGCCAGACTACGGCTTAGGCCAGGGGCAAGGCAGAGGCGTTAGGGTTGATCAGGCTGGCAGGGGGGCAAGGTGGGGGCGATTGGGGTTAAACCGGCAGTTGGACATCCCCCAAGGGGTCCCAGATTGGAGAGGGTGCAGGCCGGGCTGAGGGATCCCCCCCACCATGCAAAATTTTACACAAATTTCGTGCACTGGGCCTCTAGTCAATAATAACCTTAAATGTAAATGGACTAAATGCTCCAATCAAAAGACATAGGGTAGCTGAATGGATAAGAAAACATAACCCATATATTTGCAGTCTATAAGAGAACCACCTCAGAACAAGGGACTCACACAGACTGATAGTGAAGGAATGGGAAAAAAAAATTTAGGCAAATGGAAATGAATAAAAAGCTGGGGTAGAAATACTTATATCTGACAAAATAGACCTCAAAGTGAAGGCCATACAAGAGATAAGGGGGGCCACTTCATAATACTAAAGGGAGCAATTCAACAAGAGGATATAAGTCTGGTAAACATATATGCACCCATTACAGGAGCACCCAAATACATAAAAAAATTTCTGGAAGATATCAAGGGAGAGGTTCACAGAAATACAATCATAGTAGGGGACTTTAATGCCCCACTGACACCACTAGATAAATCCTCTAAACAAAAAATCAACAAAGAAACACCAATACTAAATGACTCACTAAATCAAATGGAATTAATTGGCATCTTCAGAACATTTCATCCCAAAGAAACAGATTATACATTCTTCTCAAGTGCACATGGGACATTTTCAGATAGACCACATATTGGGATATAGACAAAACCTCTTCAAATTCAAGAAGATAGAAATCATTTCAAGCATCCTCTCAGATCACAATGACATAATATTAGAAATCAACTACAATAAAAACAATGAAAAAAATCAAGCAATTGGAGTCTAAATAGCATGCTATTAAACAATGATTGGGTTACCAGAGAGATCAAAGAAGAAATAAAAAGCATCCTGGAAACAAATGACAATGAAAACACAACAATTTTAAATCTATGGGACACAGTGAAAGAAGTCCTGAGAGGGAAGTTCATAGCTCTACAGGCATATCTCAAAAAAAATGTTAATTAATTATCTAACCCTAAAACTTAAAGAATTAGAAAGAGAGAAACAAGAAAAGCCCAGAATAAGCAGAAGGAAGGAAATAATAAAGGTCAGAGCAGAAATAAATGACATAAAGACAAAAAAACAATACAAAAGATCAACAAAACCAAGAGCTGGTTCTTTGAAAGGATAAACAAGATTGATGTACCTCTACCAAGAAACAAAGAGAGAGGACCCAAATAAATAAAATTAGAAATGAAAGATGTGAAGTAACAACCCACAGACATACAAAGGATTGTAAAAAAGGATTGTAAAAAAAAATACTACAAACAACCCTCCTCCAACAAACTGGACAAGCTAGACAAAATGGACATAGTCCTAGAAAAAATACAATCTTCCAAAACTCAATCAGGCTGGATGAAAGAAGGTGCAAGGGATAAGCCAAAAGGCACATATACTCAAAAAAAATAAAAAGAAAACAAAACAAAAAACCTGACTAGGCCAATAACTACTGATGAAATTGAAGCAATAATCAAAAAACTTCAAGCAAACGAAAGTCCTGGTCTAGATGGCCTCACAGGGGAATTCAAAGAATAAATAAAACCTGTCCTCCTCAGGCACTTCCAAAAAATTCAAGAGGAAGGAACTCTTCCAAGCTCTTTCTATGAAGCCAGCATTACCCTAAGTCCAAAACCAGATAAAGACACCACAAAGAAAGAGAATTACAGGCCAATATCCCTGATGAACATATATACTAATATCCTCAACAAAATTCTAGCAAACCAGATCCAGAGTTACATTAGAAGGATCATGCATAATAACCTAGTGGGATTTATTTCAGGGATGCAAGGATGGTGCAATATCCACAAATCAGTGAATGTGAGACATCACATAAACAAATTGAGAGACAAAAATCACATAATCATATCAATTGATGCAGAAAAAGCATTTGACAAAATCCAACACCCATTCTTGAAAAAAACTCTCAGCAAAGTGGGAATAAAGGGATCGTACCTCAACATAATAAAAGCCTTATATGACAAACGTACAGCCAACATCATACTCAATGGGCAAAAACTAAAACCATTTCCGCTAAGAACAGGAACAAGACAGGGATGCCCACTTTCACCTGTTCGGCATAGTACTGGAAGTGCTAACCATAAAGAAGAAATAAAAGAAATCTAAATTGGAAAAGAAGAAGTATAACTGCCATTATTTGCAGATGACATGATATAATACATAGAAAACCCTAAAGACTCCATCAAAAAGCTACTAGACTTAATAAATGAATTTGGCAATGTAGCTGGATATAAAATTAACACCCAGAAATCCATAGCTTCTTTTACACCAACAATGTACTCACAGAAAGAGAAACTAAAAAAAATGATACCACTTAACATTGCAACAACAAAAAAATTAGGATACCTAGGAATAAACTTAACTAAGTGGGTAAAAGACCTGTACTTGGAAAACTACAGGACGTTGAAAAAAAAAAGACAGAGAAAGACATAAACAAATGGAAGAATATAACACATTCATAGATTGGTAGAATCAACATCATTAAAATGTCCATACTACCCAAAGCAATCTATACATTCAATGCAATCCCTATAAAATACCAATGGCATACTTCACAGACCTAGAACAAACTCTCCAAAAATTCATCTGGACGAAAAGAAAAAGCCCCCAAATAGCGGCAGCAATCCTGAGAAAGAAGACCAAAGTTGGAGGGATCAGAATACCAGATATCAAGCTATTCTACAAAGCCACAGTCCTCAAAACTGCCTTGTACTGGCACAAGAACAGACATATAAACCAATGGAACAGAACAGAGAACCCAGAAATCAACTCAAGCCAATATGCTCAATTAATATATGACAAAGGAGGCAAGAGCATACAATGGAGTCAAGACAGTCTCTTCAATAAATGGTGTTGGGAAAATTGGACAGATACACACAAAAAAATGAAATTAGATCACCGACTTACACCATACACAAAAACAAACTCAAAATGGATAAAGGACTTAAATGTAAGACCGGAAACCATAAAAATCTTAGAGAAATTCACAGGCAGAAAAATATCAGACATATATTGTAGCAATATCTTTACCAATACAGATCCTAGGACAGTGTAAACTAAGGAGAAAATAATAAATGGGTCTACAACATAAACTGATGAACAAAATAGATCCAGAGACAGAGAAGAATCAAACAGACTATCAAATCTCAGCTGGAAGGCAGGGGAGGGTGGGTGTTAAGGTAAGAGATCAACCAAAGAACTTGCATACATACATATAAACATAACCAATGAACACAGACACTAGGGGAGTGAGGGTATGTGCTGGAAGGGAGAGGGGTGGAAGTGGCCAGGGAGAGGTCAGGAAAAAGAGGCATATGTAATACTTTAATCAATAAAGAATAAATAAATAAAATAGTTCAATATTGTATAAAAGTATAACCAAATTCTGAATATTAGTTTTGTATCCTGCTACTTGACTGAACTCATTTATCAGTTCTAGTATTTCTTTAGTAGAAACTTTAGGGTTCTTTATATCATATCATCTACAAATAATAATTGTTCTACTACTTTTTTTCCAATATGGGTGCTTTTTTCTAGTCTGATTTCTGTGGCTAGCCTTACAATACTATCCTATCTAATAAAAGAGAAAAATGGTAATTAGCGTACGACCGCTACCCTTCCCATTGGCTAATCAGGGCGATATGCAAATTAACTGCCAGGCAAGATGGCGGCCTGCAGCCAGGCAGCTGGAAGCGAACAGGAGGCTTGCTTGCTTCAGTGACGGAGGAAACCAACGTTCCCCGCCTGCCTTGCCGGCCGCTGAGCCTGCAGTTTGAAACATTGTAACAAATATAGAAGCTAAACAAAACCCCAGAAACCTGCTTTCAGCCAGCCGGGATCTCAGACCTGGAGTTATACATTGTTTCAATTATAGAACCCAAACAAACCAGATACCTGCTTTCAGGAGCTGAGGCCTAAGAACTGGAGCCTCAGAGCTAAAGCTGGCCCAGAATTTTAAAAAAAAGAGAAAAAGGAGCGGTTGGGAGCTTCTGTCACCCGCCAGCCTGAAAACAGCCCTCAGCCCCTCACCCAGACTGGCCAGGCACCCCAGTGGGGACCCCCACCCTGAAGGGTGTGTGACCAGCTGCAAACAGCTATCATCCCCTCACCCAGGCTGGCCAGGAACCCCAGTGGGGACCCCCACCCTGATCCAGGACACCCTTCAGGGCAAACCAGACGGCCTCCACCCGTGCACCAGGCCTCTATCCTATATAGTAAAAGGGTAATATGCCTCCCAGCACCGGGATCAGCGGAGCCGCGAGGCCTCCCGGCACTGGGATCAGCGTGACAGGGGGCAGCGCCCAAAACCCCTGATCACCCTGCGGCTCTGTGTGTGACAGGGGGCGGGGCCACAACCTCCCTATCGGCCCTGCTCTGTTCGTGACAGGGGAAGGCGCCCCAACCCCCTGATCAGCCCTGCTCTGTGCCTGAGAGGGGGAGCTCCCCAACCCCCTGATCGCCCTGCGACTCTGTGTGTGACAGGGTGCTGCGCCCCCACCCCACCCCCCCACGGGCCCTGGTCTGTGTGTGACGGGGTAGAGCCATAACTTCCCCATCGGCCCTGCCCTGAGTGTGACAGGGGGTGATGCCCCAACTCTCCTATCAGCCCTACTCTGTGAGTGACAGGGGGGAGCTCCCCAACTCCCTGATCGGCCCTGCTCTGTGCGTGACAGGGGGGAGCTCCCCAACCCCCTGATCGCCCTGCGACTCTGTGTGTGACAGGGTGCTGCGCCCCCACCCCACCCCCCCCCACGGGCCCTGCTCTGTGTGTGACGGGGTAGAGCCATAACTTCCCCATCGGCCCTGCCCTGAGTGTGACAGGGGGTGATGCCCCAACTCTCCTATCAGCCCTACTCTGTGAGTGACAGGGGGGAGCTCCCCAACTCCCTGATCGGCCCTGCTCTGTGCGTGACAGTGTACGGAGCCCCAACACCCCTGATGGGCCCTGCTCTGTGAGTGACAGGAGGCAGTGCCCCAACCCCTTGATTGGCCCTGCTCTGTGAGTTACAGGGTGTGGCGCCGCAACCTCCCCATCGACCCCGCCTTGGGTGTGACAGGGGGCAGTGCCCCAAACCCCCAATCAGCCCTACCCTGAGCATGACTGAGGGTGGCATCACAACCTCCCGATCCGCCCTGCTCTGTGCATGACAGGGGCAGCGCCACAACTCCCCAATTGGCCCTGCTCTGAGCCTGACCAGGGGCTGCACCTAGGGATTGGGCCTGCCCTCTGCCACCCGGGAGCAGGCCTAAGCCAGCAGGGCGTTATCTCCCGTGGGGTCCCAGACTGCGAGAGGGCACAGTCCGGGCTGAGGGACCCCTTTCCCCCTGAGTGCACAAATTTTTGTGCACTGGGCCTCTAGACCTGTATAATAAAGGCCTAATATGCAAATTGACTGAACCGCTAAATGCCCAGCAGAACAACTGGTTGCTATGATGTGCACTGACCACCAGAGGTCAGAAGCTCAATGCAGGAGCTGCCCCCAGCCTGCAGGCCTCAGGCCAGCCAAGGCTGGGGCCAATGGGGGCCCCTTAATTGCCCCTCCAGTTGCCCTGCGGAGGGAGACAAATAGCAGCAGCAGCAGTGGGTGGGGCTGGTGAGCAGGCGGCGCCAGGTCGGCTAAGTCAGGTGCAAGCAGGGGCCCCCATCACACTGCCAGTCACCCCACAGATTGGCCCCGATTGTCAGCCAGGCCTAGGGACCCTATCGTGCAAGAATTTTGTGCATTGGGCCTTTATCTCTATATATAAAAGCCTAACTGACCATTACAGCAGAATGACCAGCTGGTAGTTATGACATGCACTGACCACCAGGGGGCAAATGCTCAATGCAGGAGGTGTCCCCTGGTTGTCAGTGTGTTCCCACAGTCAACCTCCTGCAGCTGGCCAAACTTCCATGGCCCCTCACCCCAGTTGGCTGAACCAATCAGCCCCAATTGGCCCTGATCACCAGCCAGGCCAAGAGACCCCACCTGTGCATGAATTCGTGCACTGGGCCTCTAGTGTTGAATAAAATTATGAAAGTGGACAACCCTGTCTTGTTCCTGATCTTAAGGACAGCACTTTCAGCTTTGCCCTCTTGAGTATGATGTTAACTGTGGGTTTGTCATATGCAGTAGGTCCTCGGGTTATGTGATTTTCGCCACAAGTTGGAACCCACCTACATAAGCACCTATGTCACTCACATGGAGCACATACACAGCAGTAATGAAGTGAAACAGTAAAAAAAATTTAAAAGAAATTTTTAACTTGTGGTAAATAAATAATAAAAAACATAAAGCACATATGTACATATGTCAAAATGACAGAACTTTTTTTATATATAAATAAATGGGAGATGGTGACATAACCACGAAACGACGTACATCGAGTCTGGCGTAACCCAAGGACTGTCTGTATGGGCTTTATTATATTGAGTTATGGTCCTCTCTATTTCAACTTTGCTGAGAGTTTATCATTAACCAGAGGCCCGGTGCATGAATTCGTGCAGCACTGGGGTCCCTAGGCCTGGCCTGCGGGATCGGGCCAAAACCAGCTCTCTGACATCCCCCGAGGGGTCGCAGATTGCGAGAGGGCACAGGCCAGGCCATGGAATCCCACTGGTGCATGATTGGGTTTAGGGAGGGACGCAGGAGGTTGGCCAGCCGGGGAGGGATTACAGGAGGGCTCCAGGGCATGTCTGGCCCATCTCACTCAGTCCTGATCAGCCCAACCCCAGCAACAAGCTAACCTACAGGTTGGAGCGTCTGCCCCTTGGTGGTCAGTGCATGTCATAGCGAGCAGTTGAGCGGCCTTAGCATATCATTAGCATATTACACTTTGATTGGTTGAACTGATGACTAGATGACTGGACACTTAGCATATTAGGCTTTTATTATATAGGACTAGGGGCTTGGTGCACGAAATTCGTGCACTTGGGGGGTTGTCCCTCAGCCCAGCCTGCCCCCTCTCACATACTGGGAGCCCTCAGGGGATGTCCTACTGACAGCTGAGGCCCACTCCCTGCTCCCTGCTCCCCTTGGGGAGTGGGCCTAAGCTGAAGTCTGGCCTCCCTTTGTGGGAGGCGACCAGGCTGATCAGAGGGACTCACCAGCCCCATCACCCCACTGCTGCAGCCACTGCCAGTCACCGCAGCCAACAAGGTGTTTTCATCAACATGGACTCCAGTCCCTTCACCATGAAAAAATGACAACTTTCTTTAGGCATTTTCAAGATGTGTCTTTCATAGGATATGACATTTCTTTCTTTATTATCTTTTTTTATCCTCACCTGAGGATATGTGTCCATTGATTTTTAGAGAATGTGGAAGAGAAAGGGAAAGACAGAGAGAAACATTAAAGTGAGAGGAACACTAGGATTGGTTGCCTCCTGCATGAGCCATGACCTGGGCCCTGGCCAGGGAGGAGCCTGCAACCTAGGTACATGCCTTTGGTCAGAATTGAACCCGGACCCTGCAGTCTGCAGGACATGGCATTATCCACTGAGCCAAACCAGCGAGGGCAGGATATGACATTTCTTAGCCCTCCAGCAGCAGACCTTCATTTTTTTTCTCCAGCAGTGTGGTGGAAAAACCCTAGGTTACCTTCTTGGATTCTTTTTACCCCAGTTACTAAGAATATTACCAGTGGCATACAGGGAGCTTAGCCAATGAGTGGTCAGAAAAGGTGTTTCCTCTGTAGTTCACTCTGATTGCGGGCTCCACTCCTAACCAGGCCTAAGACCTCTGGCCGAGGCATTAGGCCTGGTCAGGGGACCCCCAGCTCCTTCCAATCACCGGCTCTGCCCCTGCTCCCTCCGATCACTGGCTCCACCTCTTCCCAGGCCTAACACCTCTGGCCAAGGCATTAGGCCTGGACAGGGGACCCCCAGCTCCCTCCGATCGCAGGCTCTGCCCCTGCCCAGGCCTAATGCCTCTGGCTGGGGCGTTAGGCCTGGGCAGGGGCCCCCTCAGCTCTGATCGCAATCTCAGGCCCTGCCCAGGAGCCCCCTGGCTCAGGCCCTTCCTAGGCTCTCAGGGCCCTACGTGGCCTACCTCAGAGTGACCTGGGTGCCTGATGATGTTCCCAGGACCCAGGCCGCTGGGCGCCTATATATGCAAATTAACCGCCATCTTTGTTGGGTTAATTTGCATATTCTCCTGATTGGGTGGTGAGTGTAGCGGAGGGACGGTCAATTTACATGTTTGTTTATTATTAGGTAAGATGGTTGCTGAATGTTGTCAAATGTATTTTTGCATTTATTGATATGATCATATAATTTTATCCTTTCTTTTCAATTAGATTAAATTTTATATACAACTAGTAATTGTACATTTTCAAGCAAGAATAAAGTGTTCAATATGACTAAATAGCTTATGATACATTCATGATACATGCAGGTGAAATGAGATGGCAATCTATCAGTCACACCAAGAAAGACTGTGCCCATGCAGAATCCAAGCTGAGTGGGAAAGAGGCAAAGACATCAAACCAAACCTGTCCTGCAAACAGCCCCAGGAGAGGCAGTTGTCATTCTCATTCACAGGCACAAGTCCATGAGGCAGGGTCTTCTCTTTAAAGTGGAGCAGGTACACCTCTAATTCACCTCCCCGTGAAGCCCATGCTGTCTCAATAGCTTTTTATGTCTTTCAATTCCTTGTTTCTTCTCAGATCAGCTGAATCAAGGTGTTGGATCTTAGTAGCCAATTGTGTATTTGTCTATTTTAACCTTAACAGTTGTCACTCTGAGCATGTCTTAACCAAGATCAGTATTCCATTGATTATCAAGGCCACCCGCCACAGCCACAGCAAAATCAGCAGGCCAAGAGCCTCAAACTCAGAACAGGAAGATAATGTTGAGGAGGAAAGAAACCATGATGATGATGGAGCCTACGATTTCAAACTTGTAATGGAAGAACTCCAAGCAGAAAATAAATATTTTAAAGAAAACCACCATCATAAAGAAGGTCAGGATAGCAATGCTCGTATAGTGTAACTAGAGGCCTAGTGCATGAAAATTCATGCACTGGAGGGGGAGTCCCTCAGCCCAGCCTGCCCCCTCTCACAGTCTGGGAGCCCTCAGGGGCGGGAGGTGACCCAGCCCCCATCACACCTCTGCTGCTGCCACTGCCAACAACGCAAGCCTCAGCCGGCTCTGGTTACCTGAGCCTTGGGTGGCCCTGGGCTGCTGGGAAGCCACCATCCGAGGCTTGCCTGCACCCTGGGCCAGCCCTGGGTGGCTGGGGGTCTGAGGAGACTGGGGGACTCTGGAGGCAGGCTCGCAGAGTGGCCGGACCTGCCTGGGAGCAGGCCAGGCTGTGCTGCATGCCTGCCACTCTGGCGAGGCTGAGGGGACTGGGTGCCACCATCTTGTGGCTGTGGGCTCCGCCATCTTTGAGGGCATGGCAGTCAATTAGCATATTCCCTCTTTATTATATAGGATACCCTGGGGACATAGTTATTCTTGTCAGGTTGAATGATATTCAGGTACAGAATGAGCTGGGCCAGCACCAGGAAGGCATTCAGAATGACCAGGAAAGTGATGATGACCTGAAACCTGTGGGAGTTGAAGAGCTTCCTCAATGTGGTCCTGAAGTCTAGGGGACTCCTGCGTGTAGAGACAGGGACTGAAGTTGGGTCAGCAGCTGTGCCTTCCTTGACCAGGACCAGTGTTGGTGGTGGCTGCTCCTCCTGCTCCTCCTCCTCTTCTTCATTCTCCCATTTCTTGTGGTTGACATTTCAGGCATAGTAGTCATCCCCAACAACAATGAAATGCTTTAGGAACTTGCTCGTCCTCTTGGCAGGAGCCACCTTGGCCCTGCGGCTGACAGTGTTTTCATCCCAAGTAGCCATTTTCCAGTCTCCAGATCTGGTATAACTTCTGGCTCTGCTCCTTTGTGATGCAAGGCAAGTGGCTTGACCTCTTTGAGTCTTGGTTTCTTCACTTGTAAGAGGGAAACAAGGATGGTACTTCCTCATCTATTGCTGCTGCCTAGCCTGTCTTTTCTTTCTTTTTCTTTTCTTTTTTTTTTAAATAAAGTCACAGAAACTTTTATTGGAAATAAACTGTAGCAAAGTGGCACTCAGTGCACACTTGCTAATGGGCAGGAGGGAGGATATAGGTGGGTGCCAGGAGCCCACCCAATCCAGGGCTGAAGATCAGTGGGGCCTGCTTACTGGGTCTTGGGCCCTTTGGGCTGGAGTTTGTAGGCTCAGGTCTGATCCCAAACAAAATAAAATCTGTGATCCATCTGTCCCTGCCTATGTCAGTTAGTGGGTAGGGCAGTGGCTCTTCCTACCAGGTCCTGTGCTATCTGCCCAGTCCAGCCACAATGTGGGCAGCAGAGCCTGTGGGGATGAGTGACCATCCATAGGCTAGAACCAAAGGGCTAGGCCGGCAGTGCGGGAGCTGTGGCAGCACCAGAGTTTGGCCAGCAGAATTGCATCCTAGAAATAAATCCATCTAATTATGGTTTATAATACTTTTAATGTATTGCTGAATTCAGTTTGCTAATATTTTGTTAAGGAGTTTTGCATCTCTGTGCTTCCGGGATATTGGCCTATAACTTTTATTTTGTAATGTCTTTGCCTGGTTTTGGAATCAGAGTAATGCTGGCCTTCGAAAATGATCTTAGGAACCTTCCCTCTTCTTGAATTTTTTGAAATAGTTTGAGAAGGAGAGATGCTAATTCTTCTTTGAATGTTTGGTAGAATTCAGCTGTAAAGCCATTCATACATCTGGGACTTTTGTTTGTTAGGAATTTTTTGATTACTGATTCAATTTTGTTGGTAGTAATCAGTCTTTTCGGTTTTCTATTTCTTCTTGATTCAGTCTGGGAAGATTGTGTGTGTCTAGGATTTATCCACTTCTTCCAGATTATCCAATTTATTGGCATGAGTTGTTCAGAGTATTTTCTTATAATTCTTTGTATTTATGTGCTGTCAGTTTACACTTCTCCTTTCTTATTCTGATTTTATATATTTGTGTCCTCTCTCTTTTTTCATTGATGAGTCTGGTTAAGTGCCGGGAGCCGGTCCATCCTTGCTGTTTCAAGGGACCTGGCATATATGGCATACTGTTTTTAATATGTTTGCTCACCTTCTTGGCACTATGTGTTTTAACCAAGGTCACCTCTCTGAGAAAGGTTGTTTCCCCAGGTAGGGATTTTCCCCTGAAGTTAGGGAGGGAATAAAACCCCTTAACTAAGTGCCAGGCGGGTAATTAATCACTTTAACTACGAACAATCATGCTTAAGCTACATAATCTTTACTCCCTGGAATGGAGATAAGAAACGCCCTAACATTTGGAATAGAAATTGATAGGATTGGAGTCAACTGGTATAAATACAGATGTAACAAGGCAACAGGACACAAAACCTAGACACAGAATCTACACAGAACCTAGAGCCAGAAGAACTTCGCTGGAGAGAACATGGCCAAAGATCCTGGACAGAAACTGGAGAGAGAACCTAGAGACAGAACCTAGCAAGAGAACATGGCAAAAGATCCTGGACAGAAACTGGCCACAGAACCTAGAGACAGAACCTGGCTACAGAACCTAGATAGAACATGGCAAGAGAACCTGACTAGAACCTGGTGACTGAACCTGGCTGGAGAACCTGGACAGAACCCGGCTGGAGAACCTAGCGAGGGAACATGGCTACAGAACCTGGTGGAGAACCTGGAGAACCTGGCTGGAGAACCTGGAGAACCTGGCTGGAGAACCTAGCAAGAGAACATGGACACAGAACTTTGCCGGAGATCCTAACCAGAACTTCGCTGGAGATCCAGACCAGAACTTGGCTGGAGATCCTGACTAGAGATCCTGGCTAGGCTGCTGATCAACTGAACGCTGTCTCCATGTCATTCCTTCTTCTCCGACTCCGTCCACACCTTTGGGGACCCCTGGACCTGCTGGGGTTGGACCCCAGCGGTTAAGGATTTATCAATTTTATTTTTTTTAAAGAACCAGTCTTGGTTTCATTGATTTTTTTGTATTGTTTTGTTTACTCTATTTATTTCTGCTCTGATATTTATTTTTTCCTTCCTTCTACCCACTCTGAGCTTTGTTTGTTGTTATTTTTCTAGTTCCTTTAGGTATAAGGTTAGATCGTTTATTTGAGGTTTTTCTTGTTTATTAAGGTAGACTTGCATTGCTCTGAATTTTCCTCTTAGGTCTGCTTTTGTTGTGATCCATATATTTGGGATTGTTGTGTTTTCATTTTCATTTGTCTCAGCTATCTTTTAATTTCTTCCTTGATCTCATTGTTTACCCAGTAATGGTTTAGTTAGTATCATGTTATTTAGTCATGAGACTTGTTTTGTGGTCTAACAGGTGGTCTATCCTGGAAAATATTCAATGTTCTCTTGAAAAGAATGTATATTCTGATGCTTTGGGGTGAAATGTTCTAATAATATTAATTATATCCATCTGATCTAGTGTGTCATTTAAGGCTACTGTTTCCTTCTTGATTTTCTATCTGGAAGATCTATCCATTGATGTCAATGAGGTGTTAAAGTCTCCTACTATGACTGTATTACTGTCAGTCTCTCTCTTTATGTCCATCAGTATTTGCTTTATATACAGGGTGGGACAAAATTAGGTTTACAATTGTGAGTATACCAAACACAGAGTTTATTCTTGCATTATTAATCATTGCCATTATTTTCCATACAAACAACTGTAAACTTACTTTTGCCCCACCCTGTACTTAGGTGTTCCTATGTTGGGTGCATAAATGTTTACAAATGATACATCCTCTTTTGGATTGATTCCTTTATCATTATGTAATGTTCTTCTTTGTCTCTTATAGCCTTGGTTATAAATTCTATTATTTTCTGATATAAGTATTGCTACCCCAGCTTTTTTAAGTTTTTGCATTTGCATAAAATACCTTTTTCTGTTCTTTTACTTTCAGTCCGTGTGTGTCTTAAGCTGAAGTGGGTCTCTTGTAGACAGCATATATATGAGTCTTGTTTTCTTATCATGTTATTCAGCTACTCTATGACTTTTGATTGGGGCAGTTAAGTCATTTACAATTACAGTGATTCTTAATAGGTAAGCAGTAATTGCCACATATTTATTATTCATATTTATGTTTCCTTTACCCCCCTTCTTCTTAAAGAAGTCCCTTTAACATTTTTTATAATACTGGTTTGGTGGTCTTGAACTCCTTAGGTTTTTTTCTTGTATGGGAAGCTCTTTCTTTATTTTTCCTTTAATTTTAACATAGCTTTGTTGGGTAGAATAGTCTTGGTTGTAGGTCTTTGCTTTACATGACTTCGAATATTTCAGGCCTAAAATGTTTCTGCTGACAGCCTTATGGGAGCTCCTTTTTAGATAACTAACTGCTTTTCAGATTCTCTCTTTGTCTTTAATTTTTAGCATTTTAATTATGATGTGTCTTGGTGTGGGCCTCTTCGGGTTCATCTTGTTTGGGATTCTCAGCACTTCCTAGACTGTCTATTTTCTTCACCAGGTTAGGAAAATTTTCAGTCATTATTTCTTGAAATATTTTCTCAATCCCTTGCTCTCTGTCTTCTCCTTCTTGTACCCTTATGATGAGAATCTTATTATGCTTGGTGTTGTCCCTGATGTCCTTAAACTATTCTCAGTTTTTTGGAACTTTTTTCCTTTTTGCTGTTCTGAATGGGTATTTTTTGCTACCTTCTCTTATAAATTACTCATTCAGTCCTCTGCTTCATCTAATCTGCTGTTGATTCCATCTAATGTATTCTTCATTTCAGTTATTGTATTCTTTCTTGGTTCTTATGGTTTTTATGTCCTTTTTTATGCTTACTATCTCTTTGTTGATGTTTTCACTAAGCTCCTTGAGCATCCTTATAATAAGTGCTTTGAACTCTGGTAGCTTGCTTGACTTTATTTCATTTAGATCTTTTGCTGGATATTTCTTTTGTCCTTTCATTTAGGACATGTTTCTTTGTCACCCCATTATGACTGCCTCTCTGTGTTTGTTTCTATGGATTATGTAGATCTGCTATACTTCCTAGTCTTGGCAGTTTGGCTTTATGTAGTAGGTGTCCTGTGGGGCCCAGCTGCAGTCTTCCTCATCACCTGACCTGTTGCTCCAGGAGTGTCTCTTGTGTGGGTCGTGTTGACCCTCCTGTTGTAGTTGATCCTTGATTGCTGTTAGCACATTAGTGGGTGGGATTGATGCTCAGCATACTGGCTATGAAACTTGACCATGTCTAAAGGGTACAAGGTGCTATGCAGGGGCCGACCCCATGGAGTGGGATTTGCCCCAGCAGTTTCTGGTGCCTGTGGAGACCTCTCATTTGGTTTGCTGCTTGTGGAGCTAATTGGCTGGTGTCCTATTGTGGTCTGAACCCAGTACCAGGTTTGTTGGTTCTGTTGCCTCTTGGCAGGGATTCTGGTGCAAATCAATATCATAGGCTTGCTGTGACCTGCCTGGGGCTATCTGTTAAGAGCTAGAAAGCAATTCATTTGATAGCTGCCTGTGTTGGGCCTGGATGCATGGGAGGCACTGTGCTGAGAACTGCAGCCAGTTTCCACCAGTACTGGGCTTGGGGCTGGTCAGCAAAAGGCCAAGGTACCTGGATACCCACTGCCTCCTTCTGACTGCCAGTAAGACTCAACCACTTAAAGAGTCTCAGTCCAGTCCAAATCAAAGTTATATAAGGCAAGGTCTCAGGGAGTTGTCAGATGGAGCTAATGGAGGTAACCATGCTAATGCAGAATCTGGCTTGGCTGTGTTGGAGAAAGCTCAACACAGTGACAATCGCAGCCATCACCCTGAAGTCACACAATTCAGTTTCTTTATGAATTTCTCTGGCACCCTCGAAGTGGACCCAGTGTTTTTAGGAAAGACTGAAAGGCAGGCCCAGCTTTGTTGCCATCAAAAGAGCCTTGGGCCATTGGTGAGTTGAGTAGAGTGGAGTCATAAAGATAGAGAGAGTGGAGTTCACCAGGCTAATGAAGGCTCAGAGTTGACCAGTGGAGGTAGGTTTCAACAAAGGAAAGATGGTACCCTGTTAGCCTTCCTGGAAGAGGGCTAAACACAGGAACAATACCCAATGCCCGCCCCAAAGCCACCCAATTCAGCCTCTTCCTGCAACTCTCAAGCACCCCCAGCTTGACCAAAGTTACTGACAAATTTTTTATTTTATTTTTCTTTAATATATTATTGATTTTTTACAGAGAAGAAGGGAGGGGAATTGAGTTAGAAACATCAATGAGAGAGAAACACTGATCAGCTGCCTCCTGCATGCCTCCTACTGAAGATCAAGCCCACAACCAATGTACATGCCCTTGACCAAAATGGAGCCTGGAACCCTTCAGTCCACAGGCCGACTCTCTATCTACTGAGCCAAACCAGTTAGGACACTCACACATTTTTTAAAGAAAAACTTCAATGCAGGCCTAGGATGATTGCCTCTGAAAGAGCCTCGGGCTGTGGGCCAGTTGGGTTGGAGTTGTCAAGGTGGAGCTAGTGGAGCTCAGATTTGAACCTGCATTTGGCCTGCTGAGATGGTTCCTCTTGGCTATGCAGCAGGAAAGTTCAACACAGCGACAATGATGGCCATCCCTTTACCCCTTGGACCAAAACCACACAACTCAGTTTCTCTCTGTATGTCTCTGGCACCCCTCCAGCTACAGACCCTCCACTAGAGCCCATGGTGAGTGCCTACAAACAAGTGTTTGTGTGCTGACCATTTAAGAGGGTGCCTGGTAGCCTTTCTTCTCACTGAGAAGGATGAAGGAATCTTTGCTGATTTTTATAGCCAGATGTTATACGGGCTTCTGTTCCTGGCACTTCTGTTCTGGGTTGGGGAGCCCAACATGAGTCTGAGACCCCTCATTCTCCAGTGGGACCTCTGTAGCTAAGATATCCCTCTGGAATCTCAACTGCCACATATGAATGTGGGGCCAGTCCAAGGGTGGGCAAACTTTTTGACTCGAGGGCCACAATGGGTTCTTAAACTGGACCGGAGGGCCAGAACAAAAGCATGGATGGAGTGTTTGTGTGAACTAATATAAATTCAAAGTAAACATCATTACATAAAAGGGTACGGTCTTTTTTTTTTTAGTTTTATTCATTTCAAAAGGGCCGGATGCGGCCCGTGGGCCGTAGTTTGCCCATGGCTGGGCCAGTCTGTTTTGTGTCTCCACTCCTCTTACCAGTCTCAATGTGGCTTATTCTTTATATCTTTAGCTACAGGACATCTGTTCACCTAGTTTTCTGATGGTTCTACAGCTTGAATGTTCTACAATTTAGTTGTAATTTTGGTGTGTTCATGAGCGGAAGTGAATACAGTGTTCACATACTCTGCCATCTTGACCAAAACCCTGAATATATTTTTAAGATTAAGATATCTTTTATTAAACTTAATATAAGTAAACTTTAAATACAAGTAAACTTTTATTAACTTAATATAAATTAATAAAATAATTTGTGTTAAGATGCTTGAAATCCTTTTAGACAATTTTGTACTCTTCATTTCTATCAGGCCTGAGAAGATCTTTCAGCTATTTTTGTTACTCAACTATACACTTATGGGTTCATTCCAACCCCAAACAGCTCATAGAGGCATTTTCCCCCTGAAAAGCAAGTCTGTTTTATTTACTACTACATCCCCAGCACCTAGAACAGTACCTGGTGATACAATCAGTGGGGGCAAATCAACAATTAGAATAAAGAGTATGTCAAATGGTGGCTAGTGCTGTGAAGAAAATAAAGCAGATTATGGAGGGGTGAAGTATAACATTTTTAGAAAGTGATCAAAGGGAGTTTTATTGATACATTTACATTTGAGTAAAGACTTGAGGATTTAGTAAAGCAAGGCATGAAGCTCTTGAGAGTAAGAAATTTTCAGGCAAAAGAGTAGCAAGTGCAAAGGTCCTAGGGGTAGGAGTATGTTAATTAAATAATATGGTGAATTTCTTTTAAATTTTACACTTCAAATATATAAAGATTGTTCCTGAACTTAACACAGGAATATGAATACAATAGATTTTATCTATTTCATCATTTCTTTATTTCCTAGGGTTAAAGACACTAATTAAGAAAACAATTTTATTATCTCAACTAAATGGGGGTTACTGATCTAAGGGACCTGGAGCTGAGGTTACTAGCCCAAAAGAAGTGGTGTGACTCTCCCAAGAAAGCAGGGTGATTCCTCTGAGAACCAAAATTATTTATTAACAAGTTGAAGATATGCAGGGCAGTTTTGCAAATGACTCTGAGCCATACAATTTGAGCTCCCTTTAATGGAGATTGTCCCAATTAGGACATCCAGTCCATACCTGCCTAATGGAGTAATCTCTCAGTCCACATACCTGAATTCAGGTCTACATTGCCTAATTCTCAAGTCCAATTTAAATCTGCAACTGTTGGACTAAAATAAATAAATCTGGCTATCTCCCAGCTCTCAGCATGAGCCATAGCTTCTCCATAGTTTTAATGACATCTTGTTTCACTTTTCTGTCAGGCTTTGTGATTCTCAGCTACTTCTTCATGAATCACATCCTACTCAAACTCCACATAATATTTGACATTCTTGATGACTTAGCCCCTTTCCAAAACTGTCACCTACTTTGACTTTTATTAATCTATTATCATTATTTTCTGGACCTCTTGTTCCTCTATTCTTCTCTGTGACAATGATGTTCCCAGAGTCTGCTCTGACTCTTTTCTCTCTCCCGGCACTAACTCTCACTTAATGCTCATAACATGCTCTCTACATTAGTCCTCCCTACTTTAGTTCATAGGGAAAGGTGAGGCAATTTCCATGCCCATCCCCACTGCCATCACCATTGTTAGCTGATAAGTAATGTCACTTGCTAAGTGTTAAACAGAAAAACAAATAGCACAGTGATAATGTTATCTATACTTATAATAAGGTAATATGCAAATTGGTCTGGGACGCCGTGACATAATGACCAAACAGCAGGGGGGTGGGGCAGTGAGCTACCTACGGCAGAGAGCTACAGGTGGGTGGGCAGTGGGCAGCGAGCTACGTGCAGTGGAGAGCTATGAGCAGTGGTGAGCTACGAGCAGCAGTGGACCGGGCAGCCAGCTGAGGAAAGTGGCAGCAAGCTACTTGCACATAGATTCGTGTGTAGGGCCACTAGTCCATATATAGAAGAAAATAAAGGGATTGTGTACAAAACTGATGTTATTTGTGTCTATCAATATCGGTCAAGCTAGCTTGGGAGTACCTTCATCTCAGAGACACAATTGCAGTGGGATTTTTAACCAAGAAAGCTGAAATGTGAACACTTATATTTTGCTCTTCCTGAAGAAACTTGAATAGAAGAATGTGGTCGGTAAGTGGCCTAGAGAAAGAACAAGACCTCGTGGCTTTGCCTACATGTCTAATGCACAGACCAGAGGAGGGGGAACTTGTGTGGTCTGACTTGAGCTCAACGTGTGGTTCACACTCTGTTCTCCCTACTCTGCCTAAAGGTTTGCCTGAAGTAAGCAGTCTGTAGCCAGGCTACTTAAGAAAATAATCCCACGTTTTGGTATGTAGGTAAGAAAGAAAAAATAGAAAAGGCACTGACATCCCAGCCCTCACCGCAGCCCCTTCCCCTACCCTGGTCCTCAGAAGGAACCCTCCATGGCTGTAGGCATGTGTCTCTTCAAGCTGATCATGGCCTATCACAGTCATAGTGTTATTGGCTCTTCAGGGACCATGAGTCACCAACTTGGGACTCTCTCTCTCATATACCTCTAGTGATAGCAATAGGAAGAGGGTGGGATCTTGAGACTGTGAATTTAGGAATCTAACCACCTGGGTTCAAGTCCCAGCACAGCCACTTACTGACTATGCACCTTTAGCAACTTACCTGCCTCACGTTTTTCCTCTGAAAAGTAGAAATAGAGAACCTATCCCATAGAGGTTAAGCATGCAGTGAGTTAATATATTTCAAGGGTGTAGAAGAGTGCCTGGCTGCAAGTTAAAGTCTCACTATCATCCTAATGGACAGAGAGAGTAGGAGGATGACTACAAATCTTAGCACTTGTTAGTTCAGGACACTCAGCTCACCTCTCCCAATTTCTGCTCATTAGAGCCAAGATTGCTTCTCACTGACTCCTTCCCCCCAAAGGCAATTACACCAGAAGAATGTTGCTTATCACTCTACTAGAGGCCCAGTGCATGAAATTCTTGCACAGATGGGGGGTCCCCTCAGTCGAGCCTGCACCCTCTTCAATTCAGGACCCCTTGGGAGGCTGTCCCTGGGATCGAGCCTAAACCGGCAGTTCGACATCCCTCTCACAATCCGGGACTGCTGGCTCCTAACTGCTCACCTACTTGCCTGCCTCATCACCCCTAACTTCCCCCCTTGCCAGCCTGATCACCTTTAATCATCTCTGCCTGCCAGCTTGGTCACCCCCAACTGCCCCCCCCTGCCTACCTGGTCGCTCCCAACTCCCCCCACCCCGCCTTCCTGGTCACCCCCAACTGCCTCCCTCTGCTGACCTGGTTGCCGCTAACTGCCCCCCTGTTGGATGTCCCTCACTAACCCCCCTGCTAGCCTAGTCACCCCTCGCAGCCTGCTGTTTGGTCGTTACTGTTACTGTGATGGCATCCTGGACAATTTGCATATTCCTCTATTATTAGTACAGATAGTTATTGTTTTTCTAAGACCCAAGCAGAAGAGAGGAATCAAATGACTATTCTCTCAACTACTTTATCTTCTTCAGGGTAAAGTTTACTAAAGTAGAAAGAACATTCTTCCAGCTGGTTCCTGTTGAAAGTACAAAGTTAACTTTTGAATTATAATACATTTTGAGCTAAATATTTCTAACTAAATGGTGAACATTTCCATAGCTTTGTGGGGGTTTTGTATTTTTTGGTTTTGTTTTATTTTCAGCTGTTTGTTGGGGGGCGGGGGGTTGTTTTTATAAAGGGAGCAAAAAAAATTCTCACATATAAGTAAAAGCTGCTTCATTGTTGTTATCCCAATTTCAAGTTTAGCTAAGCAAAAACAGAACTTTAAGGCACAGCATCAACAGTGCCTAGAAAATTGTATGTGAATATTCTGGACCAACAATTCAATAAGAATCATTCATCTCACTTCCCTAGCTTGGATATTATGTTCACTGAGCAGTCTCCTGATTACTGGTATAATTTGTCTTACAGTAATTTGTCTTAAGGGGAAAAAATGTATTGAGCAGTGAATTCAATACATCCTTTGGGAGAAATTGATAGTTACATTTCTCCCTTTAAGTTAATCAATTTGAGATGGCAAGCCCCCTCCCTGCTTGCACCACCATAACCACACCTCAGCTTCTGTGATCTCTCTTGCTTCTTCTGCTTCTGCTTCAGTGGGGCCTGCAGCCGATCAAGCTTCTGCTGTCTCAGGTTGCTGCACTCATCATCTAAGACAATGTAGGGAATCTAGTCGGAATGTGGCTTGGAAGTCATGTCTGTCAGGGGTGGCTCGGGAGGCCAGGGCCCCAGAGGGTCAGCACGAGGGCCCTGCTCAGCTCCTGGGCGGCATCCTCCCGAGCGGCTGCGGGAACATTGCATTGGGAGAAACAGCCAAGAGTACGGGCAACCGTGGGAGGGTGGTGTGCACATAGAAGTGGGAGAGGCGGGCCACTCGCCCACGCCTCTAGAGAGGCTCAGCCTGCAGGGAGGTTCTGAGCTCTGCTTGGTTGCGGCACCTGCCCCACCTCCCCAAACTGCAACAGATACCTGGGAGCTTAGCATGTAGCGTAGAAAGAATGTCTAGAATGTGTATGTATGTCATATATGGGAGACAAAGAACCTAGGGGTGTATATAAGGCAAAAACCCTGCCACCTTGGGGACTCAGCCCCTGG
The DNA here is from genome assembly GCF_014108235.1 of Myotis myotis. Classification (NCBI taxonomy): domain Eukaryota; kingdom Metazoa; phylum Chordata; class Mammalia; order Chiroptera; family Vespertilionidae; genus Myotis; species Myotis myotis. The sequence continues at coordinate 88,535,578 of NW_023416335.1, forward strand.
AGGGGACTGCGCTGAGCCAGCACAGGTGCAAATAAACACTCCTTTTCTGAACCTCCCAGTGCGTTTGGTTTGTCACTTCCTGCCGGCCTGATTTCTGCCATAACAAATTGACATGATTGTACATCAGTGATCAAAACTGTCCCCAAAATACCGGGTGCTTCAGTAAATTAGACTTCCCCATCCTCTAAAACCTCTAGAATGCTGTGGCCACACCTGGTGTGATTGTCATTCTGTGAGCCCTGTCTGAGGGGACGTCCAGTTAACCTTTATAACATCTCCATGGGTTCTTAGTTACAACAGCTACTACTCTAGTTACATCTCCTACTGCGACCTCTAGGTGCATCTGCCCAGTGGGCCCTAACTGAATGTCCCACAGGCATTTTTGAGACATAATTCATAGTTTTGTTCTGCAAGCCCATTCTTGCTACTGCTCCTAAGGTGTTAGGAGATCACAAAAAGGCTTTAAGCAGAGAGCTAACATGACTGGGTTTGCATTTCTATAACGTTTCTCTACCTGGTGTAGAGCAGAGATTGTTAGGAGGCAGGAGTGGATACAGGGGTGTCAGTTAGGAGGCCAGTGCAGTCATCTGGGTCCGCAATGATGTTGGCCTGGACTGAGGGGGTGATAGTGGAGATGGAGAGAAGAAAACAATTGGATGATTGGGTGTAAAAGGTGGGACACATAGAGCTATCAAAGATAACTCCTTGGCTTCTGGTGGACGATAGGATCATTTACTAAGAAACATGGAGGAAGAGCAGCATGTTTGGGAGGAAGACGATCATTTCTGTGCCAGACATGTTGAATTTGACATATTTCTGAAACATCTAAGTGAATTGCCTTGTAGGAAATTGGACTTAGGGGTGGAGCTCAGCTGGGAGAAATGTTCAAAGACACAAATTTAGAAATCATCAGCATAATGATTGTACTCATAGTCATGAGCATGCATAGAATCACCAAGGAAATGAGAATGAGTAGGGGTTGGGGGGTGAGGGCAATGGGTAGAACTAGTGTATCAGGAAGACTCCAATACAAGAAGATTGTATCTGTAAAATCTGACAAAGGAATCTCCAGAGATGTGGGAGGAAACCCAGTGGGGTGATGTCAAGGGAAGAGAGTGTTCTAGGGAGAAGGGTGTGGCTGTCTATGTGGGCTATTGCTGGCAGGTCAAGTTGAAATGTCTATAATCTTTCTCTTGGGGAAAATTCCATGATAAAGTCAGAAAATTTTTATTTAAAAAAAAAAAAAAAACAGCTTTCTGGATAGCCACAGGTTATATGTAATGTAATGTCAATCCTAGTTACATATAATAAAGAAACTTTTCAAAAATGATTTTTGCAGCACCATAATAAGGAATTGAAGAAAAAAAAACACCCGCATAATTCTTTATCCAAAACATTTGTTATTGTAATGCCAGACATTTGAATGTTTTCAAATATCTTAATGTTTGGCATCAATGTAAACCAAAAGTGCAGGCATTTTCAGTCTTTTTTTTTCCTTGAATTATTCTGCTATTTAGCATAATTTGCAAAATAGCCTAAAGCTCTCCACAGCGCACTGACCCACTTCCACCTTTTTAACATAGAGCCAGCATTTGCACCTTGATCTTTTTGGTTTATGCACTATTGGTCTCTTAAATCACTTAGAACATCATTTGTCAGTGTTCCTAGCCTCACAGATAAAATATCACATGTGCTCCCAACATGAAGCCAAATCCAGATAAATTTTGAGTCAGTAGCATAAGCTCTCCAACATCCTCATATGGGGCTTTGCTTGTTTCCTAGGTGACCAAGCTGTGCAGCTAGTTACTCTTCCAAAACACACAGCCAGATTCTCATCACTACAGTATATTCCATTTTCTATTCAATTTCATCCCCAGGAGAAAACTCAGGGGTTATGTGGAATTGCACATTTAGACTTGCCATTCTGTCAAACATTAATAGGATCACGGGATCATCAGGCAGCGGGAGACCTGTGGACTCATGGAATCAACCCATTTCCCTTCAGCAGGAAAATGTTTAACCTAACCCTGAGGAACTAAGGAATCTTTATGTTTAAAAGGCAGCTTCTTTCTCCCCCAGAGGAGAAGATTCTAGTCTACAACAAAAAATTCTCAGTGCTTAGAACCTCTTCCCCATGAGAGCCCTGAGGTGACACAGAATCAACATTATCACAGTAGGACATTGCTAGTTAAAGACAGACTGAGAAGAAAATGATCTAATTCACCTAGAGATGATTCAGAAATAATACTTTGAATTTTGGAAAATATTATGGAAAAGTGAAAGCATCAAAGCACAGCCAGTTCACAATATAATGGTTTTCACATTAGACTTCTCATGCCTGGAAGAGTCCATGGGTCACTGGGGTCAATTCTTGAGGGGTTATGGGAATTAACCACTGTTACTCAGTGTGCCCTTTTTTTCATGCTTCTTCCAGCAAGTAAATTTCCCAGTGGGGTGAAACAATCATTTGAACTGTGTCTGTTTTGTTACATATTCTGTCTTGCCCATGAAAAATGCTTTAATAAAACTGTAAGTCTTTTTTTTTAAGAGTGAACATTTTGAGAATTTTTCTAGCTTTCTCCAAGGGATTAGAAAAGGCATCAGAACATTCATAGTGCATGTGCTCAGTCACCCTTTCAGAAACCTTTGAAGGACTCCTTCTGTGTGCTAGGCTCAGTATTAAGTGCTAAGCATAGAAGCATCTGTTGTAATAAGCACATGTCAAGCTCTATGTTAGACAGGGAAGGTACAATGGTGCACAGAATCATCTGGTCTTCGTGATGCATAGAGATGGAAAGAGAGAATGATTAAAGAAACACAAAAATATGAAATGACCACTTTGTTAAGGTCCTCTGAATGCATACATAGGGGATACATCTAATCAAGCAGGCAACAATGATTGAGTGGTGATATGACAAGCAGCAGTCTACCAGGTCACAATGAGCCAGGAAGATTCCAGAGAGAGAAACTGGCAAATGCAAAGACTGAAGAGAAAACACAGTTGGTTATTGAAGGAACTGAAGAAGGCTAGTATAGTTGGAGCACAATGCCTGCAGAAAGGGGGGATTATGATGACTCATGGCTTGGTATAATTCTGGTCTCCATTCTAAGAACAACAGGAAGATTGTTTAGGTTGCTGAGGGGATGACATGGCCAGATTTCCCATTCACAAAGAGCACTCTAGCTAGAGTATGGTGACTGGATAAGAGGGCATGAATGGGTGTGGGAAGCCATTTGAAAGACTAGTGTAATAAGCTAGCCTAGAGAGACATAAAGAATGGACTAAAATGAGAGTGGGGTAGGAGGCAAGAGAAATATTTCAGTGTTACAGAAAAACCAGAGAAGAACCAAGCAACGCTTAGAGAGATGGAGTTACATTTATTACTCGCGGGCCCAGAGGCAATGTCTCTCAAATTCTGGGTGAAATTACACATGAAGTTTCTCATATTTATACGATTTTACCTTCTTTGTCTCCCAAATATGGGGTTTTTCCGGTTCCCTTTGCAAGTTCTTAAAGGGCCCTATGTGCTGGGGCTTTGAGACTTCAACCAAAGGCTTAGCCTGTTGCCAGCACTGATAACTTCGTCTGGGGAAGGTTTAATGGCCTCTCTGAAATGGGAGTAGTCTTATTTTCCTTATTATTTAAGCCAGCAAGCATTTACAGAAGCCAGAAATAGAGGGTTAAAATTTCAAACAACAGTTTTTATATAAGACTAGAGGCCCAGTGCACAAAAATTTGTGCACTGGCTGGGGGAGGGGGGTCCCTCAGCCCGGCCTGTGCCCTCTCGCAGTCTGGGACCCCTCGGGAGATAATGACCTGCTGGCTTAGGCCTGCTCCCAGGTGGCAGAGGGCAGGCCCAATACCTAGGTGCAGCCCCTGGTCGGGCTCAGAGCAGGGCCGATTGGGGAGTTGGGGCGCCGCCCCTGTCATGCACAGAGCAGGGCGGATCGGGAGGTTGTGATGCCACCCCTAGTCACGTTCAGGGTAGGGCTGATTGGGGGGTTGGGGCACCGCCCCCTGTCACACTCAAGGCAGGGCCAATGGGGAGGTCACGCACAGAGTAGGGCCGATCAGGGGGTTGGGGAGCCGCCACTGTCACACTCAGGGCAGGGCCAATGGGGAGGTTATGGCTCTACCCCGTCAAACACAGAGCAGGGCCGATAGGGAGGTTGTGGCCCCGCCCCCTGTCACACACAGAGCCGCAGGGCGATCAGGGGGTTTTGTCACTGCCCCTTGTCACGCTGATCCCGGTGCTGGGAGGCCTCGTTGCTCCGCTGATTCCTGTGCTGGGAGGCATATTACCCTTTTACTATATAGGATAGAGGCCTGGTGCATGGGTGGGGCCGGCTGGTTTTCCCTGAAGGGTGTCCTGGATCAGGGTGGGGGTCCCCACTGGGGTGCCTGGCCAGTCTGGGTGAAGAGCTGAGGGCCGTTTTCAGGCTGGCGGGTGACTGAAGCTCCCAACCTGTCCTTTTTTTTCTTTTTTTTCTTTTTTATTCTGGGCCAGCTTTAGCTCTGAGGCTTGGCTCCAGCTCTGAGGCCTCAGCTGCTGAAAGCAGGTATCTGGTTTGTTTGGGTTCTATAATTGTAACACTGTTGCGGTCCTGCTCACTCCAGGTCTGAGATCCCGGCTGGCTGAAAGCAGGGATCTGCGTTTGTCCTATAATTGAAACAATGTTGTGGTCCTGCTGGCTGAAGCCCGGCTGACTGAAAGCAGGTTTCTGGGGTTTTGTTTAGCTTCTATATTTGTAACAATGTTTCTTAAACTGCAAGCTCAGAGGCCGGCAAGGCAGGCGGGGAATGTTAGCTTCCTCCGTCACTGAAGCAAGCAAGCTTCCTGTTCCCTTCAAGCTGCCTGGCTGCTGGCCGCCATCTTGGTTGGCAGTTAATTTGCATATTGCCCTGATTAGCCAATGGGAAGGGTAGCAGAGGTACGGCTAATTACCATGTTTCTCTATTATTAGATAGGATGGATGCTTCATCAGGGCACATCTAGCAAGCAGAAATGACAGAACCTGGTGATGAACTGATAAGTGGTTAAGGGAGAGAGAGTTTTTAAGGATGACATCTAATCTCTGGCTTGATACTAAGACAAACAATGGTACCACTCAATGAGATGAGAAACAGGGGGAAGAGAATCATGGCAGAGTGGGAATGGCGGCCATGAGTTCAGTTTGTATAATTTTAATTGAACATACCTTTGAGATGGAAGAAAATCTGTCAAGGAGATAGTAAGATCGACAGGCCTGAGGCACAGAGAAGATGTGAGAGCTGGATTCTCATTAGGAGTCATATGTACATCAATTGAAATCACGGGCCAAAGGAAAGGGTGCGAAGAAGAGAAGAGAGCTTAGGAGCAAGCTTTGAGAACTCCAGTCCATGAAGACATAGAGGAAGCTGCATGGAAGGCAAGTGACCAGAGGAGTGGGAAGAAAACCTGGAGCATCATACTGTGGAAATCAGCGTAGAGAATATTCCAAGAACCAGGGAGGAGTCAACAGTGTCTAAGGACACTGGCATCGAAAGGAAATGGAGATTATAAATATGGACAATACTTCCAGGAAATGTGCTGTGTAAAGGAGTGGCAGTTGATGAAAGAGGATGTGGGCTTACAAGGACTTTTTTTTTCTTTTTCAACATGAGAGAGATTAGTGTATTTAAATGTTGATGAGAATGACCCCAGGAGAGGTCGATAGAACAGAGAGAAGGGGCAGGCAATAGGCTACTTTTTGAATAGGCTAGAAGGGAGAGGAGCCTTATGTAGAGAGATTTTATTTTGAAAGTACTCATTGTGGGTATTACAAGCTCAGGTTCTCAAACTATGTGTTAAAAACAACCACATTGCCAGGGCAAGCAGCATCATGGCCAGCATCAGGGAACCCCAAAGGTCTGTCAATTGTTCCTCTTGTTGCTACTCTGAGGACAGCCCTCTAGTCAGGACAGTGCTTGCTGGTTGACCCAGCAGAGAGGTTGTCTGAGCCAGAGGCTTTGCTTAACAACCCCAGCCAGCCCACCTAATAGTGCTTCCCAATCAGTGGCCCACAATACTTGTAAACCCACAACACAGCAAAAGGGTTCATAGACATACTGTAGTTCTGGTTTTCAAAAAAAAAAAAAAAGCCAGAAATAAGGTGAGTACACCAATAGGTATTACATAAAAGGTCAGAGGGTTATGAGGGAAAACAGAAGCCCCCTCAGCCTGACTTTGGGCTTGAGAAAAATTATCACATTGTTTTCAAACTGTCAGCTTACTTTAAAAATCAAATATAGCTGGCAGCAATTTAAGAGCAAGAATTGTGTCCTTTTTATCTGAGTGTCCCCAGTGCCTAGAGCTATCCCTCATACAGAGCAGTTGATGGACAGGATCCATCACAGAGAGGGGAAAGAGGATAGAGAGATAATTGAGGCTGGGAAGAGCATCAAGATGGGAGGTAAGTGCAGGTTGTGGTGCTTGCCTGTATTCTGTGAATAGATGGTAGAAATGAAGGCTCTCAAGGCTGTGCTGTAGGGCAGTAGCTCTTGATGCAGCAGATGTATCTGGAGGCCTTTTAGGGTGGTTCAACTTTGAGATGCACAAATAGAAGTCTTTATGAGGTGAGAAATGGATGGAGAGATAGAAATGAGAGTAGAAAAGACTAGAATGGGTAGTCATAAATTTGTATATTGGAGTTTTTAAATTGCAGTTGGAGTAGCTGCAAAATGAAGGCAAAAGTTGAGTGAGGATGATTGTTAGCAAATTCTCAGGTCCTCACTGAAGGAACTAGGATGTCTATAATATCAACACAACAGAAGCAGGAGTAGATGGTGGAGAGGGGTGAATTGGGGTGTGAGGAGAAGGAAGGGATGCTGAATGGCCTAGACCTCAAAAAAGAAAGATTTCTGACCTGCCCCTTGCTGTCTGCTTGGTGAACTCTATTTGCTCTTTATGTCTCAACCTTTGTTTTCTCTTTGTTAAATCAATTCCTCCGTCCACCCCCCTCCCCTCTCATCCTATTCAGGATCTATTGTTTCCTCCCTTACACTGGCTCTAACAACATCTTGTACATGTTTCTAAACTGAATCACAAACACATCTGTCATAATATTAATGATAATGTACTGAGGTTTGGGGTTCACTTGTCTGGATCTTTCATTAATGACTGTTAGCATTCAAAGGAAAAGTCTCTATCTTATTTGGACCAGATCCAGCCGGATACCCAATATCATGTTGAGGATTGAGGAGTTCATGTAGAAAGAGTCAAGAGCATTTAGATCGTAGATACAGACTTGTGAGAGCACATGAAGAGAGATATAGATTTGGAAGCTGACTGTAGAGCGAAATGATAATATCCAATACTTCTCACATGCCAAACACTATCTCAGCTCTATGTATTAACTTCTCAGTACTCACAAAACCCTTAGAATGCCAATGATACAACCAAGGAAAATGACTCAGAGAGGTTGAGTAACTTGTCCCAAAGATCACAAACCTAGTGATGGAAAAATCATCTGAATTCAGACAGTCTGGCCAGCATAACAAAAATAAGTCTTATCCATGATACATACTATCCTTCCACTTATGTGAGACTTCTTCAAACGCATTGTTGTGGGCTAAATTGTATACCTCAAATTCATATATTGAAGTCCCAACCCCCTGTACCTAAGAATCTGATTGTATTTGAAGGTAAGTTCTTTCACGAGGTAATTAAGTTAAAAGGAGGCACTTAGGATGGGCCCTAATCCATTATTGGTATCTTTATAAAAAGAGGAAATTTAGACACACAAAGAGACACCAGAGATGTGTTCTCACAGAGGAAAGACAAGCAGAGAGGCCTCGTGAGCAACCAAACCTACCAACACCTTGATCTTGGACTTCCAGCTTCCAGAACTGTAAGAAAATGAAGTTCTGTTGTTGAAGCCACCAGGTCTGTGATGCTTTGTTATGGCAGCTCTAGCAAACTAATACTGGCGATTAGAGCTGCAGAAGACTGGTCCCTGAAGTCACTGAAGGAAAGTGTGAGACTGAGGACAGAGGGCTGAGCCTTTCCAAGTCCAGATGAATAACATGATACGTAGGTGACCAGCCACAGTTCCAAGAAGGCACGAGCGTCCTCACCGGAGCCTAGAGGGCAGTGTTGTGGGTAGGATTTCACTCTATTCTTAAATTTCCACAGCACTTTTCCAGAGTTCTTTCTCATTCCGTCTCATCTTTCTCCCACCACCCGGCAGTTGGGAAGGTAACCATGGTCACATGGTCAGATGTCTGGTCCTGGTCTCCAGATCTCATCCCATAAACTGCAGGCTGAGAGTTCTTGGATGGGCTCCAAGCAGGACCACTATCTCTGCTCTCCCTTATCAAACAGAGTCATTTATATTTTAATGAGATTATTTTCCAACTCAACAGTTTATCTTTAGTTTCATTTTCCCTTTGCCATCTGGTCCCCTTATGCTTGCATGTAAGGCTAGTGGCTTTCTTTGTCTAAGTAGATTTGTCAATAGTTTATAATTTTTCTTGTCATGATCATAATATTTATTTTTCACATCAGACAAACTCTTCTGGAGACTTGGAAGAAAAAGGGTTTTTGTTGTTGTTTTATTATGCCTCTCTTTAACCTGAAATTTTTCTTTCTAGGAAACATTTTTTTAAAAACAAAGTATTAAATTAAAATGAATGAATAAAACTTCCCAAGCCAACATATCTTTGAGCTCTAATTGCTGCTAAATACCCTAAACTAGTACGTCATTTAAAGAACTGTAACAGAGCAGGTTGGCCTTACAGCAAATGGTCCAAAAGGTTTAAACCCAGGCAGAGGAAGAGGCCTGCCTTCTTCCCTCTAACTTTAAACTCAAATCCAGGAAAATCCCGTGCCTAGAAGATTTTTATTTTTATCCGTTTTGTAAATCTCTAGGCCTTTAAATTCTTATAACACTGCTTATCTTCTGTTATTCAAAACCCTTGGCCCCCTCCCTACTATTTTTGGCCTTCTTGATTACTAATCTTTTTCATCATCAAAATTGATGCTCTTTTTTACCATCAGATTATCTTGAGATTTGTTTCTTCTTCAGTAAAGGGCTTTGATATTCCAGGTTTACCCTAATGGCCGATGGCACTGTGTACCTGACAGGTGCCTGGTGTGGCATTAAGGAGCCCCCTCAAGGAAGGTTAGGCCTGGTGGGGGGGCCAGGCCTGCCCGTGGGACCTTGAACATGATGAACTGACCTCAAAAGCTCCTTTGGGCCCTAAGCAATGTGGCTCAGTTGGTTGGAGTATCATCCCTTACACCAGAAGGTGGCCAGTTTGATTCCTGGTCAGGGCACATACCTAGGTTGTGGATCCAATCCCTGATTCAGGGGGTCATGTGGGAGGCAACCGATTAATGTTTCTCACTCACATGGATCTCTCTCTTTCTCTCTTCTTCCTCTCCTCCTCCTCCTCCTCCTCCTCCTCCTCCTCCTCCTCCTCCTCCTCCTCCTCCTTCTTCTTCTTCCTCCTCCTCCTCCTCCTCCTCCTCCTCCTCCTCTTCCTCCTCATCCTCCTCTCTGAAATCAATAATAATAATTTAAAAACCTCCATTTGGCCAGCCACTGCCTCTGACCTATTCTTCAGTGTGTCCCTAGCACCCAGCTACTGCCTGGCACACTGAGTGCTCAATAAGTAAACGGATGAATGGTCTTGTATTCCTAATACCAACACATGCAATAGCATCAACAAAAACTGAAAACAGTACTGTGGTGAAATAAAATATGAGTGTTGAAACCTGGTTGAGAAAAAGTGATTAAAAAGTCAGTGACCTCTTATATTCATACTAGATGCTCAGTGCACGAATTCATGCATGGGTGGGGTCCCTTTGGGTGGCCTGCGGAGATCAGGCCCCAGCTCGCACCCTGAGCCTTGCAGCCCTGCAGCCCCACCTGGCAACCCACTTTGGCCTAGCACCGCCCCTTCACCTGCTCCACCATCTCGCCTGTGGGGCAATTAGTCAGGGCTGGACCCCCCCACCCCCCACATGGCTCCCTCAGTGCCTGGGAGCCTGGCGGTGGCCCCACCCCCTGCCGCTGCCACTGCTGGTCGCTGTCTGTGGGGTGATCGGCAGGGCGATTGGGCCCCTGCTTGCACCCACCTTGACCTGGCGCCACCCGCTCACCTGCTCCACCATCCCACCATGGTCCTCCTCTCGTCGGGGCCCATCAGGGCCAGCAGCACCTCCACTGCTGCCCACTGCCAGCGCTGTGTCGCAGATGCCTGCCATGTTCTGCACCGCCCCCTGGTGGTCAGCACACGTCATAGCGAGCAGTCAAAGTCCCTGTCTTCCTGTCTAACCATTGGTTAGACTTTTATTATATAGGGGACAATTTGCATATTAGGATTTTATTATATAGGATGTTTCATAGTTTCTAGACAGATTCGAAGACTCTATTCAAAGGTTTTTTTGAGGATTAAAGAGATCGTGTATGTAAAGCTCCTACCACAATGCCTGACATGTAGTAAGAACTTGGAAAACAGCTGATGGTCTACCCTTTTCCTCTATTGACATGACAAATTTAGGTCCAGAGGTCAGGTTTCCCGTTTTCTGGTTTATCACACTTCCCACCTTCCTCTGTGTTCCTCCCACACTGTTCTGAGTCTCCGATTGGATCATCTTTAGGACAGCAGGCAGGGCACCCTAAGCAGACCAGTGACACTCCTCTGCTGCCATCTTACAGGGGATGACGGGAGAGGGCATCGCACCCTCCATCATTAAAGTGATTGATGCTAAATAGCTGGAAGTAAAGCCTGGGAACCATGCAAGATTTGGACAAGATATCCTACCGTGATCACTACAAAATCCCTGGACCAATTCCCTGCCGACAACTCTATTTCTGAAAAAATAACAAAGTGAGGCTTCTAAGACTCAATGACTAAAGTGGGAACCCACACAGATCCACGATATGTCTGCTCAGAGGGACAGTGGTTACCCTTCAAACTTATCTTCCAAATAATAAATGCATTATGGAGTTGCCGTTAGATGCTGCGCCAATGATAAACAACACTGTGTCCCTGTGGTCCAGGGGATCTGAATCAAATGCATCATTCTGAGATGTGGCTCAGGCTTTTTGTCTGGATATTTTAAAAAGAGTGAAATAATTTAAGTAGCATCTCATTTTCTACTGTCCTCCTTCTAAGGGCCATGCTAATTTCATTGTTTTCTTCTCTGATCTTTGTCTTAATGCCATCTTGCTGAGGGTGTGACTGGCCCATCCATAAGCCATCCAGGTAGATGACATGAGCTTCATTGCATTTAAGGGCCACCTGGCTCCTCCTCTCACTCACTGAGTGGCCTGGGGCAGGCCCTTGAACTCTGTGGGGTTTAGTTTCCTCTACAGAAAAATGGAAAAATATACCTACTTCACAGACCTTTCTTTGGCAAATATGAATTACCTATTCAGAATAGACAGAGGTAGTTTCTTTGGTGGCTGTAAGGATAATAAGATGGTAGAATGTTCAATATACTTACCTATTTTCCCACTTTTATCACTCCTGTTCATCTGGTTTCATTGACACTGTATTTGTCCTTCTATTTTACAAATAGGCTATAATTATCTATTGATTTCCTGGAGATGTCACATTTATGTAGAAATGTTTCACTATCACCTTTGCCATTTTGGGTTCTTCTGGTGACCTAGCTTTCCTTCACTCCCCCTCCAATCAAATGCTCAGTGGCCTCTGGCCCTCACTGGTCTCCACCTGAGCACTCGCCTCATGCCCCGCCTTCACTTGGGGGCTGCTTCCCCTCCATTCACTTTTTCAGAAGAGAAGAATAGAAATGCAATCTCAAAATCAAGAATTAAAACAGGTAAATGTGCCAACCCCAACTCTTAACTGAGTTACCCTTACTGAGTATTAAATTCCTTTTACATAACACAGAAATTGATATATTATATTTATTTATTGCTCCAGGTGTTGGGTATACAGCAGTAAACAAAGCAAAGTCCCCGCTCTCATGGAGTTGGCATCTTTGGGGTAGAGCTGGGGATGGAAGAGCAGGTACTTAAATAAATCTACCATATGCCAGGTGCTGGCCGAATTACAAGAGGGAATGGAGGAGGTAAGAGGGTTCCATGGTGTGGAATTAGTCGGGAAGGGCTCTCTGGTGCCAGGAGTCTTGAAGGAAATCTGGAAGACAATATCCCAGGGAGAAGGAACAGTGCAAAGGCCCTGCTGCAGCAGAAGGCTAAAATATTCCTGTCTGAGAGAGCTCAAATTTAAATTATGTTCTCTTCTTCTCGGGACACGCCATTCTTTTCCTTCATAGATTTATCTCCATTTATGTTTTATATATATTTGATACAGATAATTTACTTACTTAGTCTGGATTATAAGGTCTCTAAGGGCAGGCATCATATTCATTGCTGTTTTCTCTCATTTGTACATTCAGAATTTACCCTCCTGTCTGGTTAAATAGTTATTGAATCAATTGATACCTTTAAAATGGTCACTGATGGCATTGTGTAGCAAATCACTCACCGAGTTTCTTTTCCCTCCTGTGAGAATTTTTTTAAAAATCAGTACATGGGAGTGGGAGGAAATCCCCTTTGACTTGCTCCATTCTTTCTGCTAATGAGCACAAATTGAGTAGAACATACCCATCTCTGTTTGTGTAAAAGGAAAATTCAGTTAAGATTTGGCACATTTACCTGATTTTTCCTGATGATGAAATTGCATCTCTAATCTTTCGCTAATTGGTTTCTCTTTTGTGTAATTCAAATAAGAGTCAGCAAGGAGTGATCTTTAGGTAGGTACATGGTAAGGGAGAAATAAAGAGAAGGGAGAGGAAAAGAAAATATATTCCTCTTCCTTCACCTATATCACTTGTCACCCAGAGTGACACTGCTTTGCAAGTTGAGGTTGGGATGTAATGACAGCTGCCTCTGACTAGTACTCGGCATGTATTAGGACCAATGCTAAGTATTTTACATATATGAACTCATTAAATTCACAATACAATATAGGGTACATATAACTAGCTCTAACTTATAGATAAATAAATTAAGTCTTAAAGAGGTTAAATAACTTGCCTCCAAATAGAAGAAAGTAGGAATGAGTGCCTTTTAATGGCTCGGTCAGAACTGTCAGAATTAAATCCCAATTGTTCTAATCTTCCCTCTCCCCAAGCTTCCATCTGGCCTCACCCTCCAATAGTGATCACTAACTCACCTTGAGTCCTTAAAGTGGTACTTTACAAACATCCATTAGGTATTCCCTTACTACAATTCCTGACTGAAGTACATCCCTGTTTTTAAAAAAAGCAAAAGAATGCATGATGCCGATTGTAAACCGACAAGCTGGATGGTGGGAAGCCACTCAGACCTGTGCTTAGAAAGGTGATAATGAATTCAGTGTAGGCAATTCTGAGGAAAATATAAGAAAACACCTAGATGTTCCAGCTGGTCACAGAACTGAAACAGATCCCTCCTTGCTTTCACGGTGCGGCCGGGTCTTTCTCGGTGCTGCTTGCCCCAGCGTAGGGCTCAGGAACCATGAGGCTGGGGAACCGAGGAGGCAATGCCTGGGTGTCTGACTCACGGACTGTCGACCCGGGGGAGAGGGCAGTCCAATGCGCACGCATACATACACTCACACGCCACACACCACACACGGTTACAGAGCAGACGGGCACAAGAGCAAACGCGTTCGACACATACACAGAAGTGTGCACCTACAAATACATACTTCACACGCCCACCCACATCGCACCGCAAACACAGGCGCACGCGAACTCACACACCTCTCCCGCTCATGCACGCACACCACACACAGGCGCGCAACACGCGAGCTACAAATGCTCACGCACATGTGCACATCTACGCGCACACGCTTACATCCCGTGCACACACCCTCCGGCGCACGCACACACCACCTTGCACAGGCACGCACCGCGCGCACACGCTCACACCCCGCGCACACGCCCCCTGGCGCACGCACAGACCCCGGCGCGCACAGGCTCACACCCCGCGCACACGCCCCCTGGCGCACGCACAGACCCCGGCGCGCACACGCTCACGCGGCGAGGGCGGGGCGGGGAGGGAGCGGCCGCTGGTGCCCAGCCCCGCGTGGCCAGGAGAGGGCGCGGTGCGGAGTCCCGCGGGCGGTGCCGGAGTTGTTTGCTGGAGCGGGGACCGGGACGGGGAGACGCTGGCTGGGAGCTTTCCCGGGTCCGGCTGCGCTGGGCTGGGCGGCCCGCAGCGAGCGCGTCCCAGGTCACGCTGGTGCCCACGAGTGGAGCGCGGCGGGGGGCGCGCCATGGACCCCAAGGCGGGCGGCGGCGAGGATGATGACTGTGTGGACTCGGGAGCCGAAACCGGAGGGTGAGCCGGGCCGGGCTGGGGGGGTGGGGGGGCTGGGATGAGGCGGGTGTCTGTGAGTTGCGAGGCAGCTCTTCTCTGGCCTAAGACCTTCTCGGACTCCGCGGCGGAGCCGGAGCCGCTTTGGCTGAGCAAGGGGGCCGGGGCTGCCAGTCCCGCAGCCCACTCCTCCCCTGGGGCTGGAGGGGCAGTGGCGAGCCCTGAGGGCACGTGGTTCATGGCTGCCCGGGACAGGACCAACCCCTCACACACACACCGCGAGGGGGTGAAAGACTCAAGGTTCAGAGTACCCCCACAGCCCTCACCCCAGCCCCTCCTGCCCTCTGTTATCACTGAGATGATGTGGAGTGCCAGACAAATGTGGTGTCCCCTGAGATCGTGGTTAGAGAGACAAGAGATGCTCTTGCACCTGTTTCGACCTTCCGTGAGGACTTTCTTGTGGCTCAGGAGCCCCCTGGAGTCCGGGATGGGGGCTCCGGGATGAGGGAAAGAGGTTAGGACACCCGGCACCTAAAAGTCTTTCAGAAATCAGCTAAAAGGATGATATTTTTAATTTTATGGCTTTACTGTGCTTGCTGAGACATTCTCCCCTCCCCCCAACTTCTCCACTCTGCCCCCCCCCCCCCCCCCCCGCCACCGCCCCGCCGAAATTCCTCACCTCTGTGTGTACCTGTCCTACCCGCAACCTTTTGCCTTGGGTACAGGTGGGATAAAGATGGTGGGATGGAGACATATGTAAAGCAATGTCCTCCTCACTTCAACAGACTGTTACCCAAACCTTTGGAGACTAACTAGCTCTCTCCCAACAAAACCGGTTTCCGGAATGTCTTCAAGGAGATGAAAGTCATTGTAAAGGTTCCCACCCGGCCCCTATCTCTCGAGGATTTCCCTGTGCAGAGTCAGCGCCACATCCAATGTCCAGGATGCAGTGCTGACCCAGGAGGAAAGGGTGTATTTTCCTCTCTGCAGGAACCCTGGGGCGAGGGGGGCGGGGCGGGGGAGCTGCCCAGACAGCCTTTATCCTGGAGTTTGGAGAGGTTGAAGCCAATGACATTCCAGGGTAAGTAACCTGAGTGGTCAGCAAACTGCGGCTCCCGAGCCACATGCGGCTTTTGGGCCCCTTGCGTGTAGCTTTTCCACAAAATACCACCTGTGGGCGCACGTACAGTGTGATTGAAACTTCGTGGCCCATGCGCAGAAGTCGGTTTTTGGCCTGGGCGAGTCTATTTTGAAGAAGTACTGTTGATATTTGGCTCTGTTGACTAATGAATTTGCCACCACTGCCCCTGGAAGAGGGTCTAAGTCCAGAATGGACCCAGGGTTCTGACCTGACCCCAAGAAGGGCTCCCTACTGGGCCTCTCCTACTTTGCAGCCTCCACGGCCATTGCTAGCCCAAATCTGGGATGTTATGCCCTAAGCATTTACCCTTCGATGGTCTTTCCCTGTTATCCAAACTTGTGATCATCTATGGATCACTACAGAACCCAATGACATTCCAGGGTAGTAACCTGAGTGCGAATATTGAACTCCCTTGCTTTCCCCCCACACTTTGTATATGTGGCATTTATCAACTTTAATTGAAGACCCTTGGCTTTTTTCTCCCTAATGCCTGTAGTTAGATGGACCATGAATAGAAGAAAGCCAGCAATATAAACCGGCGTATTATCAGCTGGGTTAAATAAAGCACTGACTAGTCCATTTGTTTTAAATTTGCAAAGCTCACCTAAAACATTTTTGCAATGGCTCTCTCTTGGAGAGGAGAATGGAGAGGAGTCCCTAACCCTCTTCACCCATTTAACACCATCCTGGGATCCCCAAGAGCAGCATCACAGCCAGGGCTCCTGGGAGGGGCTTGCTGAACACGCTGATACCGGAGCTTCTGTTCTCTGCCTGTCATGAAAGTGTGCAGTTGTAACAGAACATAATTGTTTAAAGAATTCTTATGGCCTCAGTAGCAACCTTAAATAGAACATACAGGTAAAATGCCCTGTATTTGAATAAAATAGCTTCCGTGTATGCTTATTAGTCTGGTGTCTGCCACATATTCACATACCCCTGGAAGTAGTTTAGTTATCAAGAAGCTGTTCATCATTTCCCTGCTTTTCCAGAGCTTGCCCCTCTTACCCTATCTAGCTTTCATATCGCTGCCTGTTGAGACTATGTATCAAAAGTGGAGAAAGCACTCAATACATGTTTGCTGTCATTATTTTTGAAGTGCAAATCTGATATGTCTCTCTCCCATTCAAACTTTTAGTGGCTCTGTCATCTATAAAAGGCAAAGAGCTCAGCATGCCCTATAAGCCTGATGTTATGGCATTCCTCTCCCTCTGGCTTTGTTTCTTGGCAGGTCTACCCTTGTTTTTTTGCTCATTGTCTTTTGCTTGAAATGCTACCTTTGCTGTCTGACCCACCTAATACAGGCCAAAATTAAAAGCAAACTATATTCTTCTGTGGTGATTGATGTCATTTTGAAACTCCCATTTTCCTATTGAAAACCAGCCTTGTGCTTTTGTGTACTTTTTGTTAGAAAAAACTGGCAGGTCAGCTATTGACAGTTGTGAACTATCTTAAGAAACAGAATCCCTTAATAGAGGGACAGGCAATGCTGTAAACCCAAATAAAAGACAGAATAAGCAAGACAATCTCTCTATATAAAACCCTAATATGCAAATAGACCGAATGACGGACAACCAAACAACCGAACAGCCAGTCGCTATGATGGACGCTGACCACCAGGGGGCACGCATGGAACATGATGGGTGTTGGCAGCAGGCGGCAGAGTATGGAACATGGCAAGCGGCCGTGGTGGGATGGTGAGCAGGGGCGCCAGACCAAGGTGGGGCTCTGGTCGCTGTCATTGGGGTGAGCCTCTGGTGGTTACTGAAAATTCTTTGCTCCCACGTGCCATGGTCCCTCCCAGTGCTTGCACCTGCTGCCGGCACCTGCCCCAGTCGCTGGGTGACATCAGCGAGAGCCAGTAGTTGCTGGCCCCGATCGCCCCTCAGGGCTCCCCTAGCCTCCCTCATTCCTGAGGGGCGATTGGGGCAGCAGCTGCTGCTTGCACCCGCTAACAGTACATGGGAGCGGTGGTGAGAGCGGGGCTGCAGTGGGTGGGGCGCAGATGATGGGCCGAGACCCACCCCTGTACCCACTGCAGCCTCGCGGCCCACAGTTCCTTTCAAGGTGCACGAATTCGTGCACTGGGCCACTAGTGCTTTAATAATGGGTGTTTCATTAGTGATGTCTCCCAGATTCAGCCTGTAAACCACTCGATCAAATATGACAATACTTGATGGATTACTTTCATTCAAAAGTTTGATCTGACATTAATGGACCTCCACTTCAGAGTCAGTTGGCCCCGAGTTTCTGAACATATAGAACCTGTCAATGAAAGGATGTCCAGCCTAAGAAAAGGCTTGTAAGAGTTTATTTGAGCCAACTGGTGACAATTGCCAGGAAGCAAACTCTCAAGGGGTTGGAAAATGCTCAGGAGAATAGCAGTTTTGTGGCTTATTTTATACATTAGAATCAAAGGAGGACACATAGGAGGGTTACCTGAAATCCATTAGCTGTAGATTAAGGGGGCTGGAGACAGCAAAGTGGGGAGACCTCTGAGACTGGATAAAAAGTAAAATGGAGAGACACATACTTCTTTTACGTTGGTGGGTCAGGATAGTTAACATTTAGAGCACATAGAGCTGGTATGCGGGGAATAAGATAACCATGTGACCTTGTGCTGGCGTCTGTGCCTTCCAGAGGCTTAGAAAAGAAAATTACTCGGACATTTTAAAGGTATGTTACCTTAGATCAGGGGTGGGGAACTTCCAGCTTGCAGGCCGGATAAGGCTCTCGGAATCATTTGGTCTGGCTCTGCCAAGGCATTAGGGGTGAGTTAATTAAGTGTTTGACCAAATAGAGCAGGCTAACTTTTAAGTTGATAATTTTGTATGGCCCACAAATGATGCTATAAATATCCAAATAGCCTTTGGCAGAAAAAAGGTTCCCCAACCCCGTCTTAGACAATTTCAAAGGTAAAGATTTACCTTTGATAAGGAAGCTACATGACTACCTACCATGACCCACTTTTACTTAGGAATTTTTATGTTCAAGCCTGTTACCATTGTAACTAGCTAGTTCAGTGGTTCTCAACCTTCTGGCCCTTTAAATACAGCTCTTCATTTTGTGAACCAACCATAAAATTATTTTCGTTGCTACTTCATAACTGTAATGTTGCTACTATTATGAATCGTAATGTAAATATCTGATATGCAGGATGGTCTTAGGCGACCCCTGTGAAAGGGTCGTTCGACCACCAAAGGGGTCGCGACCCACAGGTTGAGAACCGCTGAGCTAGTTGATATTAATAATAGGAAAGGAGGAAAAGGGAGGCCAGACATTATAAGCACGGTCATCTAGGCAGCTTCACTAGGAAGCTGCCCCTTCACTCTCCCCAGGGAACTACCAGTCCATTCCCTATAGATCACTAGGAGAAAGGGAAAATTGAGGCATGTGCAGTAAAGTCGGGGTGATGCATGGAAGATATTTGGCTGTCAGTCTAGCCTAGAGAACCATGGATTGGGTGTGGTGGAGCCACTGCAGGTACGAAAAATCTTGTAAGATTAAAATCCCAAGGACAAAGGAATTCTCTCTCTCTCTCTCTCATTCCTCTTGCTTCACTCCTGCTTCCTTGCACTTGCCCGTATGCTAGCCTGCCATGTGGACCCCAGACACAACGGACAGCAGCTGGAAATACAAGCTAAGCTAGCCTGGTGCTGGGCTGGACTGTGCAAATATGGGACAGGAACTCTGGACAATGGCTTTAATCTTAGCTCTGCTGATGACACACCTGGACTTTTTCCTTGGCAGGATGGAGGGAGATGGGACCTTGGAAACTCATGGGTTTAATTCCACACAAATAAATGTCACCCATTCTCTTTTGTGAGTCTCAGAAAATTCCTTTTCTCATGACATCGCAAGAAGCCCACTTCCATCGGCAACAGGTGGGGACACGAGGAGCACCCCGCCAATAACAAGCCCATCCTGTGTGATTGCTTTCCGTCTCTTGAGTTTGCAAGGCCTTCCATGTAGGCCTCTGCTGAGCTTGTCAGGGTTGATTTGTTGGTCCTTTTTCATCCACAGGTAACACTGATGCAGTCGCAATAACCTGGTTATTATTTACAGGAAAGAAGTAAAGGGGAGATCAGATAATGTAGACATGCCGTTTATACCACTTGGCCAAAAAGCTGCATTTAACACTCTCCAAGTCTGTTCCCCACTGATTGATGGGGGGAGGGACTGGACAAAGGCAGTTTAGACTCATACCCAGTAAGGCAGTGGCTCTCAACCTTGGCTGCACATAAGAATCACCTGGGAATCTTTTTAAAATCCTGATTTCTGGGCCTCATCCTCCGGAAATTCTGTTTCTTTGTTATGGGGTGAGGCCACAACATTAGTAACAAAGAAACAGAATTTCCGGAGGATGAGGCCCAGAAATTAGGATTTTTAAAAGATTCCCAGGTGATTCTAATGTGCAGCCAAGGTTGAGAACCACTGCAGTAAGGTCTGAGTGACATGGGAAGGTGCCTACCTGTCTCCCAGTCACACCTGGGATGGGCGTGGCCTCTGCAAGTAAGCAAAACTTGAATACTTAAACTTCTAAACAAAAGAGCACTCTCCTCTCTCTCTCTCCCTCCCTCCCTCCCTCCCTCCCTCCCTCCCCCCTCTCTCCCTCTCTCCCTCTCTCCCTCTCTCCCTCTCTCCCTCTCTCCCTCTCTCCCTCTCTCTCTCTCCCCCTCCTCTCCCTCCCTCCCTCTCCCTCTCTCCCTCTCTCCCTCTCTCCCTCTCTCCCTCCCTCCCTCTCCCTCTCTCCCTCTCTCCCTCTCTCCCTCTCCCTCCCTCTCTCTCTCTCTCTCTCTCCCTCCCTCTCCCTCTCCCTCTGACTCATGTGGTCCTGGCCATATGGGACTCCACACAGTGGACTTATATTCACTTAGATGCTGCAACATGGAGCAGAAGCTCTGGACACTGGCCTTGCTTTTGGAACCCCAGCTGTACCTCCTTCAGGACTGGTTTAAGGGGCATGGGACATTGCAACCTCTTGTTGCTCCACACAAATAAATGTAATTTATTTGTAACTCCACACAAATAAAGCCTCTTACCACATATCATTCTCCTGTGGGGGCTTCTGAAAATTTATTTAAGGGATACCCCAAGAACCTCACTCTCATGAGCAACAGGGATTCTCCAGTAACAATACCCTACCCTTTATCTCTGGGTGACCTCTGACTAATACTTACTGTGATTTAAGAGGTAGCAATCCAAGAATCTAGAGTTTATAAACAGGTAGATGAAACAATAAGGGGAATACATTTTAAAATGGGACAAGTTTAAAGGAGATAAAAAGAGAAATCTTGTATAGAAGACAAGCTGACATTATCTTTGTGTTCAAGGTGGAGCTAGTTAATTAAATTACAATGGCATCTAATTCAATGGATTGAGTTAACAGATGAGGTCCATGATGCATTGAACTGATGTTTTACAGAAATGTCAAGATCAATTCTTATGCCAAGATTTTCCTGGAATAGAGAATTTAGAAAGGTACCCATAATATACATACTAGAGGCCCGGTGCACGAAATTCGTGCAAGGGTAGGGTCCTAGGCCTGGCCGGTGATCAGGGCCAATCAGGGCCTTCCAGCTGCCAGCCGGGGCCTTCCTTCATTCTGCATTGCCCCCTGGTGGTCAGCGCACATCATAGCAAACAATCAAACTCCCGGTCTCCCAGTCAAATTCCCAAGGGGACAGTTTGCATAGTAGCCTTTTATATATATAGACTAGGGGCCCGGTGCACAAAATTCGTGCACTGGGTGGGTGGGGGGGGAGTGTCCCTCAGCCCAGCCTGCCCTCTCTCACATACTGGGAGCCCTCAGGCGTTGACCCCCATCACCCTCCAATCGCAGGATCGGCCCCTTGCCCAGGCCTGATGCCTCGGCCAGAGGAGTTGACCCTCATCACCCTCCGATCACCAATCACCGGATCGGCCCCTTGACCAGGCCTGAGGCCTCCGGCAGAGGTGTCAGGCCTGGGCAGGGGACTCCCAGCTCCCCACGATCTCCCGCTCTGCCCCTGCCCAGGCCTAACACCTCTGGCCGAAGCATTAGGCCTGGGCAGGGGACCCCCAGCTCCCCGCGGTTGCAGGCTCCGCCCCTGCCCAGGCCTAACGCCTCTGGCCTAGGCGTCCGGCCCGGGCAGCGGGGACCCGCAGCCGCAGCGGCCCCGCGATCGTGGGCTCCGCTTTAGGCCCAGGCAAGGGACCCCTAGCTCCTGGGGCTGTCAGCTTCGACCATGCCCAGCTCCCATCGCTAGCTCCCCCCCTACTTCCTGCTATCACTGGCCAGGGCGGCAAAGGCGCCTGATTCTCCGATCATGGCCCCAGGGCCGCCTTTGCCCTGCCCCCCAGCTCTTAGCTCCCCCCTGGGTTTCCGATCACTGTCAGTGGCAGGGGGCTTTTTCCTGCTTTCCCTTTCGCCTCCCTGCATTGTGCCTACATATGCAAATTAGCCACCATCTTTGTTGGCAGTTAACTGCCATCTCAGTTGGCAGTTAATTTGCATATAGCCCTGATTAGCCAATGAAAAGGGTAGCGCCGTACACCAATTACCATTTTTCTCTTTTATTAGTGTAGATGGCTGCTAATAGTGGTAAAATATTTTAAGTGCAGATCTTTTTATATATGATTCCTATATGTATAATTAAAATACAGTCAAAGGATTGCATCTAACTTTCTGTTCATTATTGGCACAGATACTAAAAAAATGTAATATTTGGAAATTTGTCCACTGTATGTGTCAGGTATGTGAAAAATATATAATCTTTGTATTCTTATTCTGCTCATCTGTATTATGTGCCCATAAATTTTTCATCCTAAAATTCATGGATTCACCTTTCATGCTTTACTCTGGCAGAGCTGAAGGTGTTATGCAGAGCCAGCTGGGTAAATTCTTAGGATGTGATTCCCAAGATAGGTGCCCTATTGCTGTTCCCTCCTCCTCTAAAAAAAGCTTGGGAGTACATAGCCTTCCAGAGATTGAAATTGTTTGAACCTAATTAGTATGCATAAACTTGTTTTAAGTTTTACAGTTTGTCTTTCACTGGCAGTATTTCCAGTAAATAACCTTGTAGAGTATTTAGACTGTATTTTAAGAGCTCTACAAGGCCCATGCCTTGATTCAGTCCCTGCTCCCCCTCATGATAATTTTCCTAAGGAAAAGAAAATAAGTATCAAGTTATATTATAATACCTCATTGCCAGTGTGCTTTGCAAAAGTGAACAATCAGGAACAATCATATAGCCAACAAGAGGGAAATGGTTGATTAAATTATAGTAAATCACTTTATCTAAAATTATAACTACGGGAACTATGCAGCAGCATGTTATAATAGTGTTCAGTGAAATTGTATCTCCCGTATTATGTCAACTGTATACAACTTACATAAACAGGATCAGAGGCTGGAAAGCAGCGTGAGAGTTTAGGTGACTTTCTGTGGATTTCTCTTTTGATGGTGGACAGGAATGGAAGATAGGTGATGAATGAGACTGCAGAGCTGGGCAGGGGCCATCAGTAATGGAAAGAGGGGTTTATGCTGTATAATATCAAGTTTGAACTTCATCCAGAGAGATACGTGATCAGATTTGTACTTTGCAGAGTTTCACTGATGTAAAGGGTGAGAATGACAGTCAAGAGACTGAGCAGTGACAGGCAGGCCTGACCCAAGCAGAACCTTTAGACATGAGAAATATGGGAAGATTCCTGGCAGGCGCATTAGTTATGCTAGCACCTGTCCTAAAATTCTACTATTGCACTTTAAGATTCTTGAAATGTGTTTCAAATGTAAATTTCATTCTAAGTACATTTCCATCTGTATGCAGATCTTTAAAATGTATGCATATGCGAAACCCATCTGCCTCAGGAGTATTTGGAAATCCTAGCTGAAAATACTGACAAATTTTTAGTAATAAGATAAATAGCCCTATCACACTTTCTTATTGAATGTTTTATTTGAGTTATCATGAAATTTCTTTAAAATCTGTCCATCTTAAGATGATCATATTGTAATGGTATTGCTTTCCTGTTGTATCTACTACAGTGGATGTTTGTTGTGTATCATTGCATTTATATAGTGTTACATTTCTAAGAATTGTCCTAAAGCTTATTTATATCCTGCCTGATTTCAAAAAAACATGCAGTGCACCAATACTGGGGTTCCAAAAGATTCTTGATCCTTGACTCTCCTTTCTCTTTCATTTCCCTTAGCCAGTGTGTCGCCACGCCCTAGCCAATTCCTCTACCTTCTAACTTCTTCCTTCCCACCACCCTGCACACATAGATCAAGCCCTTATCATTCCTCGCCTCCTGTTCTCCCTACAGATAGTATCACTTTAGCTTCCTAATCAGTAATATAAAAAATTGGATTAGATCTAGGAGAATGCAGTTAGTAATATATAAAGGGATATGCAAATGTTAGTAGTTTGTTATTCTTTCCAGCTTTAGAATTCAGTGACTCTGTGACTAACTGTACTCTTTCTCTTCTGTTTTTTTCCTCTACCAGTAAGTCAGTGCATCATTTTGTGTGAGAGATGCAGGTTATTTTAAATAGTAAGGTGCATGCTCTTTATGTTTTTTAAAGAAGTTTTACATATACTGTGCTTTTTTAATGTGCTAAGAAACTCAGTGGAGTGAAAATTGGATGATTCAAGAAGGACACTATGAGGCTAGTAAATAAAAGGAGTGCAAATCTATAAAATGTAACATAACTCATCACTTAATTTGCATAACTATGTCCCCTAACTACCACTTAGCAGAATAATCCCTATGTGCCTGAGAGATTTCTGAGTAGAAACAACTTTGGGACACTGGGGAAAGAAAACTATTAACTTCTATACCAGTAAGTTGCCAGAGAGGGGAGCCTTAACAGCCATGTAAGTAGGGCAGAAGTTTAGTAGAGAGTAAGCAGGCAGGTCCTTGGCCAGATGCCCGTTTGCACAGAGGCGGAATGCCAGCAGCTGATTTCTTAGCCGAGAGACTGATGGCTAATTTCACCCTGGCCCTAACCCTGCCTTTTCCTTTCCCCAATCACAGCCTATATCCTGTGACTGCACTGTGCAGCAGAATTGTCCTTAGATGGAACTGAAATCAGTCAGACATCATGTGCCTTTGCGTTTCCTGATGGCAGGCCAGACCTTGAACATGGAAGTCCTCACAGCCAGGGTCCCCACTCACGCTCCCCAAGGTCCACCATTCCTATGCACAGAAAGACCTGTCCAAGGTGTGGTGATAACATTTGAAGGCTATTATTTGCAGTGGTTTAAACTTTGGGGGAGTCATGACCCCTTTGAGAATCTGTTGAAAACGTTGAGGCTTTTCCCCAGTAACATAAGTGTCCATTCAAAAATTTGCCAGGAAATTTAGATGGTCCAGAATCCACCAGATCTCTAGTCTGGGAGAGTCACAGAGCCCGTATGAAGGACCCCTGATTTTTTTTTTTCAATTACAGTTGACATTCAGTATCATATTAGTTTCAGGTATACAGCATAGTGGTTAGACAATGGTATAATTCACAAAGAGATTCCCACCCCTCTCCCCTCCCCCATAATTCTAGCACCACCTGGCACCACACGTAGTTACTACAGTATTGTTGACAGTAGTCCCTCTGTTGTACTGTACATCCCTGTGACTGTTTTGTAGCTGCCAATTTGTATTTCTTAATCCCTTCACCTTTTCAGTCAAGCCCCTGCCCCACATCTGACCTGGCAACCCTCACTTTATTCTTTTATCTATAAGTCTGTTTCTATTTTGTTTGTTTATTTTGTTCTTTAGATTCCACATATAAGTAAAATCATATGGTATTTGCCTTTCTCTGTCTGACTTATTTTACTTAACATAATATTCTCTAGGTCCACCCATATTGTGAATTGTAAGATTTCACTCTTTTTTAAAAATATATATTTTTATTGATTTCAGAGAGAAAGGGAGAGGGAGAGGGAGAGATGGAAACATCAGTGATGACAGAGAATCATTATTTCGGCTGCCTCCTGCACACCCCGCACTGGGGATCGAGCCCACACCCAGCATGTGCCCTGACCGGGAGTCAGCCGTGACCTCCTGGTTCATAGGTCGACACTCAACCACTGAACCATGCTGGCCGGGCAAGATTTCATTCTTTTTTATAGCCAAGTTGTATTCCATTGTATATATCTTCTTTCTCCAATCATCTATTGATGAGCACTTGGGTTGCTTTTTAGATTAGTGCTTTAAAAAAAAAAATTATCTTTATTGTTGAAAGTATTACCGATGTCCCCTTGGTTTTTTCCCCCATTGACCCCCTCCACCCACACCCACCTTTTTATTTCTTCCAATATATATCCAGAAGTGGAATTGCTGGGTCAAAAGGTAGGTCTATTTTTAATTGTTTTAGAAACCTCCATACTGTTTTCTATAGTGGCTGTACCAATTTGCAATCTCACCAACAGTGCAAGAGGGTTCCTTTTCTCTACATCCTCACCAGCACTTGTTGTTTGTTGATTTACTGATGATAGCCATTCTGGCAGGGGTGAGATAATATCTCATTGTAGTTGTAATTTGCATTTCTCTGATGATTACCTGAACATTTTTCATATGTCTATTGACCATCTGTATGTCCTCTTTGGGGAAGTGTCTAGTGAGGTCCTCTGCCCATTTTTTAATTGGATTGTTTGTTCTTTTGGTGTTGAATTCTATGAGTTCTTTATAAATTTTGCATATTAATCCCTTATTGGATATATCATAGGTGAATATCTTCTTCTTTTTAGTAAGCTGTCTCTTTATTTTGTTGATAGTTTCCTTTGCTGTGCAAAATCTTTTTAATTTGCTATAGTCCCTTTAGTTTTTTTATTTGTTTGTTCCCCTTGCTTGAGGAAATATATCAGAAAAAAACCTTGGTAAATGTCAGAGAGTTTACTGCCTAAGTTTTCTTCTAAGAGTTTTATGGTTTCAAGTCTTATATTTAAACTAGAGGCCTGGTGCATGAAATTCGTGTGGGCGGGGGAGGGGGGGGACCCCTCAGCCCGGCCTGCACCCTCTCCAATCTGGGACACCTCGGGGGATGTCTGACTGCCTCTCGCAATCTGGGACCGCTGGCTCCTAACCACTTACCTGCCTGCCTGCCTGATTGCCCCTAACCACCTCTGCCTGCCTGATCGCCCCTAACTGCTCCCCTGCTGGTCTGATCGCACCTAACCGCTTCTGCCTTGCCCTGTACCCGGGACCCAAGATTCCCTCCTCCAGTTGTTCACAGGTACCCAGGACCTGGGGTTTCCTCCCTCTGGCCGGCCGCAGACACCCAGGACCCGGTCTGGCTTCTCCTGGGCCGGCCGCAGCTGCAGGGGACTGTGGGCAGGCGACTTCGCCCATGCTGCAGCTGCAAGCGCCTGGGGATCGCAGGGCAGGTGGCTTGTCCCTCTCCTGGGCCCCAGGCACAGGTGCTGGTGCTCAGGACTGTGGGGCATGCGGCTTGTCCTTCTCCCGGGCCAGGCCACAGGCGCAGGCACAGCCGCTGATACCTGGGACCGCGGGGGCGGGTGGCTTGTCCCTCTCCCAGGCCACAGGCACAGGCGCAGCCACTGGCTCCCGGGACCAAAGGGCAGGCAGCTTGTCCCTCTCCTGGCCGCAGCCTAGCTGGTCCCCATTCCTCTCTTCCCAGAGTTGAGTGTCTGAGCTGTTATGGCATGATGGTGTGAGGGCATGATGACCATTTGCATATTAACTCTTTATTATATAAGATTAGGGGCCCAGTGCACGAATTTGTGCGCCTTGAAAGGAACTGTGGGCCACAGCAAGTGTGAGTGGCAACACCAGCACTGGCTGCAGGTGTGAGTGGTGCCAGTGCCAGCAGTGGGTATGAGTGGCAGCTCTGGTGTGGGCAGCAGGTGAGAGCAGGGCTGTTCCCGGCAGTGGGTGTGAGAGGCAGCTGCCAGCCCAAATCATCCTCAGGAGCTGGGAGAGGTGGAGAAGCCCTGAGGGGTGATCGGGGCCAGCAGCCGCTGCTCGCACCCGCTGACGGTGCCGAGCGATCTGGGCCAGCGCCGGATGCTGGCAACAGGTGTGAGCAGCAGCTCCAGCACTGGCAGCGGGTGCAAGTGGGGCCAGCGCCGGCAGCAGGTGCAAGCGCCAGGCAGGACTGTGGTGCGCAGGAGCAAAGAATTTTCAATAACCACCAGAGGTTTGCCCCAATGACAGCAACCGGTGCCCCGCCTTGGTCTGGCACCCCGCTCACCTGCTCCACCATCCCGCCACAGCCAATGCCCGCCATGTTCCGCACGCGCCCCTGGTGGTCAGCGCATGTCATAGCAACCAGTTCGGTTCCGCCGTTCGGTTTATTTAGCCTTTTATTATATAGGATACTAGAGACCTGTTGCACGAAAAGATTCATGCAATAGGCCTTCCCTCCCCCTGGCTGCCGGCACCGGTTTTCCTCTGGCACCCAGGACCCAGGCCTTCGCTCTAGCCGGAGCCACCTTCAGGCTTCACTCTGCTGCTTCACGCCTAAGTATGCAAATTAACCGCCATCTTTGTTGGCAGTTAATTTGCATATCTCGCTGATTTCCCAATGGGAGGTGTAGTGAAGGTACGGTCAATTACCATGTTTGTCTATTTTTAGATAGGATTATATTTAAAACTTTAATCAGTTTTGAGTTTAATTCTGTATATGGTGTAAGAAGGTGGTCTAGTTTCTTTTTTTTTGCATATATCTGTCCACTTTTCCCAACACCATTTCTTGAATAGACTATCTTTACCCCACTGTATGTTTTTGCCTCATATAGCAAATATTAATTGGCCATAAAGGTGTGGGTTCCTTTCTGAGCTCTCTATAATGTCCCATTGATCTATATGTCTATTTTTATGCCACTACCATGCTGTTTTGATTACTATGGACTTGTAGTGTAGTTTGATATCAGGTAGCATGTTTTTTTTCTCAGAATTATACTAGTGGCTATTCAGGGTCTTTTTGGTTCCATATAAATTTTGGAATTATTTGTTCTAGTTCTGTGAAAAATACCATTGGTATTTTGATAGCGATTGCATTGAATCTATTTCGATTGCTTTGAATAGTATGGGCATCTTAACCATGTTAATTGTTCCTATCCATGAACATGGTACTATATATGCTTCCATTTATTTGTATCTTCTTCAATTTTTTTCTTCCATGTCTTATAATTTTCTAGGCACAGGTCTTCTCTCTCCTTGGTTAAATTTATTCTTAGGTAGTTTTCTGATGCAATTGTAAATTAGATTGTTTTTTAGTTTTCCTTTCCAGTAGTTCATTATTGGTGTATAAAAATGCAACCAAATTTCTGACTATTCATTTTGAACCCTATTACTTTACTGAATTCACTTATCAGTTCTAGTAGTTTTTTGGTGGCATCCTTTGGGTTCTCTATATACAGTATCATGTCATCGGCAAATAATGACAGATAGTTTTACATCTTTCTTTGAAATTTGGATGCCTTTTTGTTTTTCTAGATTCATTGCTGTGGCTAAGATTTGCTATGTTGAATAAAAGTGGGTATCCTTGTCCTGTTCCTGATTTTAGCTTTTCCTCATTGAGTGTGATGTAAGTTGTGGATTTCCATACGTGGCCTTTATTATGTTGAGGTATGATCCCTCTATTCCCATTTTACTAAGAGTTTTTATCACAGATGGATGCTGCATTTTGTCAAGTGCTTTGTCTGCATGCATTGACATGATCATATGTTTTATCTTCTATTTTTTATGTGGTGTATCACATTAATTAATTGGCTGATATTAAACCCACCTGGCATTCCAGGAATAAATCCCACTTGATTGTGGTATATGATCTTTTTTTTTAAATTTTATTTATTTATTTTTTATTTTTTATTTATTTTTTTATTGCTTAAAGTATTACAAAGAGTATTACATATGTCTCCTTTTTTTTCCCCCACCCTTGGCATTCCCCTGGCCTCCCCTACTCCCCAATGTCTTATGTCCATTGGTTATGCTTATATGCATGCATACAAGTCCTTTGGTTGATCTCTTACCCACCCCCCTCCTGCCCTCCCACCCTCCCTGGCCTTCCTGCTGTAGTTTGACAGTCTGTTCGAGACAGCTCTGCCTCTGTATCTATTTTTGTTCATAAGTTTATAATGGTCTTTATTATCACTCCAGAAATGAGTGAGATCATGTGGTATTTTTCCTTCATTGACTGGCTTATTTCACTTAGCATAATGCTCTCCAGTTCCATCCATGCCGTTGCAAATGGTAAGAGTTCCTTCTTTTTTACAGCAGCATAGTATTCCATCGTGAAGATGTACCACAGTTTTCTAATCCATTCATCTACAGATGGGCACTTAGGCAGTTTCCAGATCTTAGCTATGGTGAATTGTGCTGCTATGAACATAGGGGTGCATATATCCTTTCTGATTGGTGTTTTTGGTTTCCTGGGATATATTCCTAGAAGTGGGATCACAGGGTCAAATGGGAGTTCCATTTTCAGTTTTTTGAGGAAACTCCATACTGTCTTCCATAGTGGTTGCACCAGTCTGCATTCCCAACAGCAGTGCCCAAGTGTTCCTTTTTCTCCACATCCTTTCCAGCACTTGTCCTTTGTTGATTTGTTGATGATAGCCAGTCTGACAGGTGTGAGATGGTACCTCATTGTTGTTTTGATTTGCATCTCTTGGATGATTAGTGACTTTGAGCATGTTTTCATATGTCTCTTGGCTTTCTGAATGTCCTCTTTTGAAAGGTGCCTATTTAGGTCCTTTGCCCATTTTTTGATTGGATTGTTTATCTTCCTTTTGTTAAGTTGTATGAGTTCCCTATAAATTTTGGAAATTAGGCCCTTATCAGATATGACATTGGCAAATATGTTTTCCCACACAGTGGGTTTTCTTGTTGTTTTGTTGATGGTTTCTTTTGCTGTGCAGAAGCTTTTTATTTTGATGTAGTCCCATTTGTTTATTTTCTCTTTAGTTTCCAATGCCCTAGGAGCTGTATCAGTGAAGAAATTGCTTCGGCATATGTCTGAGATTTTGTTGCCTTTGGATTCTTCTAGTATTTGTATGGTTTCCCGTCGTATATTTAAGTCCTTTATCCATTTTGAGTTTATTTTTGTGTATGGTGTGAGTTGGTGATCTAGTTTCATTTTCTTGCATGTATCTGTCCAATTTTCCCAACACCATTTATTGAAGAGACTATCTTGACTCCATTGTATGTTCTTGCCTCCTTTGTCAAATATTAATTGAGCGTATTGGTTGGGGCTGATTTCTGGGCTCTCTATTCTATTCCATTGATCTATATGTCTGTTCTTGTGCCAGTACCAGGCAGTTTTGAGAACAGTGGCTTTGTAATACATCTTGATATCTGGTATTGAGATCCCACCTACTTTGTTCTTTCTCAGGATCGCTGCAGCTATTCGGGGTCGTTTTTTATTCCAGATGAATTTTTGGAGAGTATGTTCTAGGTCTGTGAAATATGCCATTGGTATTTTAATGGGAAGTGCGTTGAATTTATAGATTGCTTTGGGCAGTATGGACATTTTAATGATGTTGATTCTACCAATCCAAGAACATGGTATGTTCTTCCATCTCTTTATGTCTTCCTCTATCTCTTTTTTCAACGTCCTGTAGTTTTCTGAGAAGAGGTCTTTTACCTCTTTAGTTAAGTTTATTCCTAGGTAGCTTAATTTTTTTGGTGCGATGGTAAATGGGATTGCTTTTTTAGTCTCTCTTTCTGCACATTCACTATTGGTGTATAGAAATGCCATAGATTTCTTGGCGTTAATTTTGTATCCTGCTACATTGCCGAATTCTTTTATTAAGTTTAATAGTTTATTGATGGAGTCTTTAGGGTTTTTTAAGTATAATATCATGTCATCTGCAAATAAGGACAGTTTTACTTCTTCTTTTCCAATTTGGATGCCTTTTATTTCTTCTTCTTGTCTAATTGCAATGGCTAATACTTCCAGTACTATGTCGAACAGGAGTGGTGAGAGTGGGCATCCCTGTCTTGTTCCTGTTCTTAGGGCAAATGGTGTTAGTTTTTGTCCATTGAGTATGATGTTGGCTGTGGGTTTGTCATATATGGCTTTTATTATGTTGAGGTATGATCCTTCAATTCCCACCTTGCTGAGAGTTTTTATCAAAAATGGGTGTTGAATTTTGTCAAATGCTTTTTCTGCATCAATTGATATGACTATGTGGTTTTTTTCTTTCAATTTGTTTATGTGATGTATCACGTTTATTGATTTGCGGATATTGTACCATCCTTGCATTCCTGGGATAAATCCTACTTGGTCGTGGTGTATGATCTTTCTGATGTACTGCTGGATCCGATTTGCTAAGATTTTGTTGAGGATTTTGGCATCTATGTTCATGAGGGATATTGGCCTGTAATTCTCTTTCATTGTGTTGTCTTTACCTGGTTTTGGTATTAGGGTGATGCTGGCTTCATAGAATGAGCTTGGAAGTGTTCCTTCCTCTTGAATTTTTTGTAGTAGTCTGAGGAGGATAGGTTTTAGTTCTTCCTTGAATGTTTGGTAAAACTCCGCTGTGAAGCCGTCTGGTCCTGGGCTTTTGTTTGATGGAAGCTTTTTGATGACTGCTTCAATTTCTTCCATAGTTATTGGCCTATTGAGATTTTTAGATTCTTCCTGATTAAGTTTTGGAATGTTGTATTTTTCTAGGACTATGTCCATTTCCTCCAGGTTGTCTAGTTTGTTGGAGTAGAGTTGTCCATAGTATTTTTTAACAATCATTTGTATTTCAGTGGGATCTGTTGTTATTTCGCCTCTATCATTTCTGATTTTGTTGATTTGGGTCCTTTCCCTTTGCTTCTTGGTGAGTCTGGCTAGAGGTTTGTCAATCTTGTTTATCCTTTCAAAGAACCAGCTCTTTGATTCATTGATTTTCTGTATTGTTTTTTTGGTCTCTATGTCATTTATTTCTGCTCTAATCTTTATTATCTCCTTCCTTCTGCTCACTCTGGGCTTTTCTTGTTGCTCTCTTTCTAATTCTTTGAGCTGTAGATTTAGATGATTTACTACCATTTTTTCTTGTTTGTTGAGATAGGCCTGTAGAGCTATAAACTTCCCTCTCAGGACTGCTTTCATTGCGTCCCATAGGTTTTGGATTGTTGTGTTTTCATTGTCGTTAGTTTCCAGGATGTTTTTAATTTCTTCTTTGATCTCATTGGTAACCCAATCAATATTTAATAACGTGCTATTCAGCTTCCAAGTGTTTGAGTATTTTGAGTTGTTTTTATTGTAGTTTATTTCTAATATTATGGCCTTGTGGTCTGAGAAGATGCTTGGTATGATTTCAATCTTCTTGAATTTGGGGAGACTTTGTTTGTGACCCAATATGTGGTCTATTTTTGAAGATGTCCCATGAGCACTTGAGGAGAATGTATATTTTGTGGCTTTGGGGTGAAGTGTTCTGAAGATGTCAATTAAGTCCATCTGATCTAGTGAGTCATTTAGGATTGCTGTTTCTTTGCTGAGTTTTTGTCTAGCGGGTTTATCCAGTGATGTCAGTGGTGTATTAAAGTCCCCTACTATGATTGTATTGTTGTCGATCTCTCCCCTGATATCTTCCAGGAGTTTTCTTATGTATGTGGGTGCTCCTGCATTGGGTGCATATATGTTTACCAGGGTTATATCCTCTTGTTGTATTGATCCCTTTAGTATTATGAAGTGGCCGTTCTTATCTCTTGTTATGGCCTTCACTTTGAGGCCTATTTTGTCTGATATAAGTATCGCTACCCCAGCTTTTTTTTCATTTCCATTTGCCTGAAAGATATTTTTCCATCCCTTCACTTTCAGTCTGTGTGAGTCCCTTCTAATGAGGTGGGTCTCTTGTAGACAGCAAATATATGGGTCATGTTTTTTTATCCATTCAGCCACTCGATGTCTTTTGATTGGACCATTTAGTCCATTTACGTTTAAAGTTATTATTGAAAGGTACTTGTTTGTAGCCATTTCTATTTTTTTTTGTGGCTGTTTTCTTTCTGGGCTTTTTAGTTCTTCTTTTTACACCAATCCCTTTAGCATTTCTTGCATTGCTGGCTTGGTGGTGATAAACTCCCTTAGCCTTTTTTTGTCTGTGAAGCTTCTTATTTCCCCTTCAATTTTGAATGATAGTAGCCTTGCTGGATAGAGTATTCTTGGATTCAGTCCTTTGCTTTGCATCACTTTGTAAATTTCTGTCCATTCTTTTCTGGCCTGATGTGTTTCTGTTGATAAATCATTTGATAATCTGATGGGGGATCCTTTGTAGGTAACTCTCTGTTTCTCTCTTGCAGCCTTTAAGATTCTGTCTTTGTCTTGTACATTTGCCATCGTTATTATGACGTGTCTTGGTGTGGGTCTTTTGGGGTTCATCTTGCCTGGGACTCTCTGTACTTGTGTAACTTTTTTCTTCCCCATATCAGGGAAGTTTTCTGACATTATTCCTTCAAATAGATTTTCTAATCCTTGCTGCTCTTCTTGTCCTTCTTACAGCCCTATTATGCGTATGTTACTTCGTTTCATGTTGTCCCGAAGCTCCCTTAGGCTCTCCTCCTGCTTTTTAATTCTTTTCTCCAGTTGCTGTTCAGATTGAGCTTGTTTCTCTGCCTTATCTTCTAATTCACTAATTCGGTCCTCTGCTTCTTCTAGTCTGCTGTTGAAACTTTCCATGGTGTTTTTGATTGTAGCTATATCACTTTTCATTTCTTCCTGATTCTTTCATAGGTTGTTGATTTTCTCATCCATCCGGTGAATGAATTGTACAACCATTATTCTGAATTCTTTTTCTGTCATGTTGCATGCTTCAACTTCATTAATGTCCTTTCTTGGTGACTCCTCATTGTCTTTTCTCTGGGTGTTGTTTCGTCTCTTCATTCTGATTATCTCCCGATGGTTCAAACGTCGAGTTGCGTGGGCCTGGGCCATGTGCAGTGGGAGCCTCCCGCCACCCTAGTGTCACTGAAGAGCTCTGACACTAAGATGTGTGGTTGTTGTGGGTTGGTGGGAACCAGGCTCTCTCAGAGTCAGTGTTGTCAGCGCTCAATGTGGCCTCGTATGCGCCCTTAGAACCAGGGACCCTGCCTGCACCGTGCTGAAACAGAGACCCCCCAGAAGCATGTTGAAAACCAGAGCCCCCTAGCGTGCCCCAGGAGTCAGAGTTCCCCAGAATCCAGTATCAGAGTCTCTGTTGCTTCGCGTGACCTTGCCTTGAGAATCAGGGTCCCTGTGTGCCCTTGCACCAGGAAGTGGAGTCACTGGCTCTTAGTATGAATGCACAGGAAATCAGGATCTCAGGCGCAGGTGAAAAGAAACACAGTCAAGTCACTGGTGCTTGGTGCTGCCACCTGCCCAGAGAATCGGGGTCCCTGGGCCTGTGCTACGTGGGACAAATTCCCGGTGTTCGCACGATTGCTCCCAGCCCAGGGCTCCGAAGCCTGCAGTGCACGCAGTCTCAGTACCTGGGGTTCGAGCGTTTGCTCCCAGACCAGAGCTCAGAAGCGGGCCCTGGGCGGGATCAGTTCCAAGGTGCTTGCGCACTTCCAGGCTAAAGTTCCTGGAGCGCTGAGGCCCCGGTAAGGGGTGGGTCTATCAGTTAGTTACTCTGGCGCTGCCCGCAAGCCTGCGGGAAGGGGGGATGGGCTCTGTTACTCACGGATCTGCCGCGGGGATTTCTGAACTTTTGGTGTCCGCAGGTCTGTAGCTGTGGTCACAGGTCTCTGTCCCTGTGGTCACAGGTCTCTGTCCCTGGTGGCTGCAGGGTCCTGGTATGCGTCCGAGATCAGACTGGGTGGTGCTGAGGTCAGGATCCCAGTCTCAAGCAGCTCCGTTTCCCAAGATGGTGAGGTCGCCGTGCCTGTGCTCGCCACCCAGGAGTGTCCGCGCAGGGAGCGGGACTCCGCCGCCTAAGACTGCCTGGTTTAGCAGCCCCTTAGGAGATCTGCAGAATCTAACTGTCCCTAGCTCATACACACACACCACACGCGTCCACACACTCCTCTATCACTTCCTTGCGCTCTCACACTCTCTCCCTCCCTACCTTCCTGCTGGTCGCCATTTTTCGGTATATGATCTTTTTAATGTATTTCTGAATTCAATTTAACAATATTAAGTTGAGGATTTTTACATCCATGTTCATTGGGGATTTTAATCTATAATTTTCTTTCTTTGTAAAGTCTCTGGTTTTGGAATCAGAGTAATTCTGGCATCTTAAAATGATTGGGAGCCTTTAGTCCTCTTGAATTTTTTGAATAGTTTGAGGAGAGATATTAATTATTATTTGAATGTTTGGTAAAATTGCCTGTCTAGTGTGATTCAGTGGTTGAGCATCAATCCATGAACCAGTGGGTCAGGGTTCCATTCCTGGTCAGGACATATGCCTGGGTTTCAAGCTGGAGCCCTAGTGGTGGGGGGGTGCAGGAGGCAGCCATTCAATAATTCTTTCTCATCATTGATGTTTCTCTCTCTCCCTCTCCCTCTCTCAGAAATAAATTTAAAAAAATTTTTTTATTTTAAATTCATCTGTGAAGTCATCCAGTCTATGACTTTTGTTTATTGGGAGTTTTTTTTATTACTGATTTGATTTCGTTGGTAGTAATTGGTCTGTTCAGATTTTCCGTTTCTTCTTTTTTTAAAGTTTATCTTTGTTGTTAAAACTATTACAGATGTCCACTTTTTCCCCCATTGACCCCTTCACTCCAAACCCCCCAGGCCTACTGCACTATTTTCTGTGTCCATGGGTTATGCATATATGCATAAAAGTTTTTAATTGGTCACTTTCCACCCATCCTCCCCTGTCTTCCCTCTGAGATTCCACAGTTTCTGGATCATTTTATTCATCAGTTTATTTTGTTCATTTGATTCCACATCTGAGTGAGATCATGTGATACTTGTCTTTCTCTGACTGGCTTATTTCACTTAATATAATACTCTCCAGATCCCTCCATGCTGTCTCAAAGGGCAAGAGATCCTTCTTTTTTACTGCTGCATAGTATTCCATTGTGTAAATGTACTAGTTTTTTTAATCCACTCGTCTACTGATGGGCACTTGGGCTGTTCCCAAATCTTAGCTATTGTAAATAGCACTGATATAAATATAGGGGTGCATATGTTCTTCCTGATTGGTGTTTAAGGATTCTTAGAATATTTTCCTAGAAGTGGGATCACTGGGTCCAATGGCAGTTCCATCTTTAATTTTTTTAGGAAACTATACTCTTGCACCAGTCTGCATTCCCACCAACAGTGTACTACGGTTCTCCTTTCTCCACATCCTCAGCAGCACTTGTGATTCGTTTTGTTGATGGTAGCCATTCTGGGAGGTGTAAGATGATACCTAATTGTCCTTTTAATTTGCATTGCTCTGATAATGAGTGACTTAGAGCATTTTTTCATGTGTCTCTTGGCCATCTGTATGTCCTCCTTTTTGTTTTTAAATCTTTATTGTTGAGAATATTACAGATGTGCCCCTTTTTTTCCTCCATTGCCCCCTACGACCTGGTTCCCTTCCCACTCCAGGTCTTCACCATCCTATTGTCTGTGTCTATGGTTTATGCATATATGCATATAAGTTCTTTGGTTAATCTCTTGCCTCCCTCCCTCACCCCTCTTCCCTCTGAGATTCATCAATCTGTTCTATGTTTCCATGCCTCTGGTTCTATTTTATTCATCAGTTTATTTTGTTCATTATATTCCTTGTTCATTTTTTTATTTTAGATTTAATTATTGATAGATATGTATTTTATTCATATCTCTTCTTCTTCTTCAACTGCTTTTCTGTTGCTGCTTTCAAGATTCTCTCTTTGTCTTTAACCTTTGGCATTTTAATTACGATGTGTCTTGGTGTGGGCCTCTTTGGGTTCCTTTTGTTTGGGGTTCTCTGCACTTCCTGGACTTGTAAGTCTATTTCTTTCACCAGGTAGGGGAAGTTTTCTGTCATTATTTCTTCAGATAGGTTTTCAATATCTTGCTCTGTCTCTTCTCCTTTTGTCACCCCCAGTAATGCGAATGTTGATACACTTGAAGTTGTTCCCAAGGCTCCTTACACTATCTTCATATTTTTGGATTATTGTTTCTTTTTGCTCTTCTGCTTAGGTGTTTTTTGCTTCCTCATATTCCAAATCCTTTATTTGATTCTCAGACTCTTCTACTCTACTGACCAATCCCTATAAATCATTCTTTATTTCAGTTAGTGTATCCTTCATTTCTGATTGGTTCTTTTCTATGTCATTGATGTTCTCCCTAAGTTCCTTGAAGTTGTCACTACGTTCCTTGAAGCTCTCATTAAGATCCTTGAGCAACCTTATAACCATTGTTTTGAACAATATCAAAGTATCTAGTAGTTTGCTTGCTACTTTTAGTTCTTTTTCTGGAGATTTCCTCTGTTCTTTCATTTGTGACATGTTTCTTTGTCTCTGCATTTTGGTTGCTTCCTTGTGTTTGTTTCTATGTATTGGGTAGAGCTGCTATGTCTCCTGAAATTGGTAGAATGGTCTTGTGTAGTAGGTGTCCTGTAGGGCCCAGTGGCTCAGCCTCCCCAGTCACCCGAGCTGGGCACTCTGTGTGCACCTCTGTGTGGGGTGTGTGCACAGTCATGTTGTAATTGGGCCTTAATTGCTGTTGGTGTCACTGAGAGGAATTGACCTCTAGACCAGTTGGCTGTGAGGACCAGCTGTGACTACAGTGGAAGAGCTGCTGTGCCCCCCTACAGAGCAGGACTTGCTTCAGTGGGGCTTTGGAGCTCACTGAGTCTGCCTTTTGAGTGTGTCCCTTATGGATGTGTAGAGTTGTAATCTGGTATGGTCTGCAGTTGTCCATTGGGTGCACTGGCTCTGGGGCCTCCAGGGAGGTGTAAAGTCAGCCCCTGCCTGGGGTAACCCAGCAGGAGCCACAGAGCGACCTGTAGATGGCCACCACTTATTGATAGGTATGGGGCATGCTGACGCCAGCTGCTGCTTTCTTGAGAGATTTTAGGAAAGTGTGAAGCCTAAGCCAGGACAGGCCAATTATACAAAAAGACCACTGCAAACAGCTTCGATAGGGCTGCAAATTGGATGGGGCAGGGTCTCAGTGAATCACCAGGTTGGAGAAACAGTGTTAGCCAGGCTGATGGAAACTCATATATGGCTGCCAGTCAGCTCTGTGATGGGAGAGGTGTCAGCACAGTAAGGATGACCCCTTTGAGCACCCCTCTCTGGGAGAAAGTCATCCCCGAGTTCTTGCTCTGATGCTAGATGATCTAGTTCCTCCTTTTATGTCACTGGATCCCCCCAAGCTGTTGCCCCAGCGCTGGAGCTCAGAGAAAGCTGAACTGTATAAGTTCATGCACCAGCCCTTTAAGAGGAACTGCTTGGGTCTCCAGCAGCCTCTGTGTCACTCAGCCACAATCCCTGCTGGTTTTTACGGGGGGCTTCTCTTCCCAGTTCTGGAACACTGCGCTGGGGGTTTGGTGTGAGGTTGGGACCCCTAGCTCCTCATGGGAGGCCTCCACAACCAAGATATCCCTCTTGGCTGGAAAAAAATGCCGCACGTGGGTGCTGGACCAGCACATTCTGTGCCTCTGCCCCTCCTACTAGTCTTGGTGCTTTCTTTATTTCTCTATTTGTGGGACTTCCATTCAGCCAGGTTTCAGGCAGTTCTGAATGATGGCTGTTCTGTATTTTAGTTGTAATTTTGATGATGTTGTGGGAGGTGGCATGTATTGCTGTTTACCTATGCCACCATCTTGGTTCTCTATATGTCTTCTTTGGAGAAGTGTCTATTAAGATCCTTTGACCCTTTTTAAATTGGATTGTTTGTCTTCCTTTTGTTAAGTTGTATGAGTTTTTAATATATTTTGGAAATAACCCTTTTATCAGATGTATCATTGCCAAATATGTTCTTCCATTCAGTGGGATCCCTTTTTGGTTTCTTTTGCTGTGCAGAAGCTTTTAGTTTGATGTAATCCCATTTGTTTATTTTTTCCTTTGTTTCTCTTTCCTTGAATATGTATCAGCAAACATATGGCTGTGATAGATGTGTGAGATTTTTCTACCTATGGTTTCTTCTAGGATTTTTATTATTTCATGACTTACATTTAATTCTTTTATCCATTTTTAGTTTATTTTTGAGTATAGTGTAAGTTGGTGGTCTAGTTTCATTTTTTGCATGTACCTTTCCAATTTCCCCCTCACCATTTATTGAAGAGACTGTCTTTACTGCGTTGTATCCTCTTGCCTCCTTTGTCAAATATTAATTGAGCATAGTGGCTTGGGTTGATTTCTGGGTTCTCTGTTCTATTCCACTGATCTGTATGCCTGTTCTTGTGCCAGTACCAGGCTGTTTTGATTACAGTGGCTTTGTAGTATAATTTGATATCTGGTATTGTGATCCCTCCAACTTTGTGCTTCTTTCTCAAGATTGTTGTGGCTATTCAGGGTCTTGTGCAAGTTAGATAGGGGAGTGTCTCAGGAAGTCAGGGTAGAGCTAGTGGAGTTCACCTGGCTAATGTAGATTCAGCTGAGGCTGTGTGCAGGGCAGGCTCAAAACAGGGAGAGTGGCGGTCGTCCCTCCAGCCCTTGCCCTGAAGTCATACACACTAAGTTTCTCCCTGTGTATCTGTGGCACTCCCCGATATACTGCCCTTTCATGAAGCCCAAGTTTAGTGCCCTGTGAGTGAGAGTTTGTGCATTGGCCCTTGAAGAGGACAGCCTTCCATCTCACTCAAAGGATGGAATCCCTGCTGATTTTCACAGCCAGATGTTATGTGAGCTTCTCTTCTGGCACTGGTGTTCCAGGATAAGGACCTGGTGTGGGGCAAAAGTCCCTTGCTTCTAAGGGGGGACCTCTGCAGCTGAAATATCCCTTCAGATTCTCAATCACCACAGATGGGTGCAGGGCCAGCCTGTTTTGCGTCTCTACCCTTCCTACCAGTCTCTATGTGGCTTCTGCTTTATATCCTTAGTTATAGGATTTCTGTTCAGCTGTGCTTCAGATGATTATACAGATTGATTGTTCTATAATTGGGTTGTAATTTTGATGTGGTCATGAGAAAAGGTGAGTGCAGCATCTACCTACACCACCATCTTGACCAAAACCTAAAGGACCCCTGATTTCTAAAGTGCCTTTAAAGTTTTGCTTTCAAATTTAGACTTAAATTTATTTTGCACAAACAATGCTAACACAATAGTTTTTAATTTGTGGAATTTTTTGATTAGCTAGGTGCTACTTGCCACTGACTTTAAAATTGTAGCTTAGGGAAATTATTTGGCTAATGAAAAATTTTTTAATCCTACTAATACCAAGGTTTTGTGTTTCAGGTCTGACTACAGCCACATATCCTCCACCAGCAGTAAGTATGGTTTAAATGCTTGTTTTCAGAATTGTTTTCACAGTCCCTCAGGCGTCAGTCCCATCTATGCATGTAGAGAAGGTCATCTGTGTTACCCTTGTGTTAATAGTAGGACTCACCAAAGGTATCCTTAACAATAATACATCCTCTCACTCCAGCAGTGGAGACTTTCTCTGGAGAATTTGTTTTTACCTTGGCTGCAGGACTAGCTATGCCACTACTTTCCCTATAGAAATTCAGCCTGGGGGAACTAGCTCAGGCTTTATTAGCACGAATGCTTCTAAAACAGCGGTTCTCAACCTGTGGGTTGTGACCCCTTTGGCAGTTGAACGACCCTTTCACAGGGGTCGCCTAAGACCATCCTGCATATCAGATATTTACATTATGATTCATAACAGTAGCAACATTACAGTTATGAAGTAACAACGAAAATAATTTTATGGTTGGGTCACAACATGAGGAACTGTACTTAAAGGGCCAGAAGGTTGAGAACCACTGTTCTAAAACATCTCTGAAGAATCTGAGGTAACCCATTCATTCAACAAACATTTATCAAATACCTGTTGAAGGCTAATGGCTCAGAGCACATTTATTGGATCCATGGCGTGGCCCCAACTCATCTGTTGGGCAAATTTCCTCAGAGATCATAATTATTATACATGCTTAAAAAGTGATTGGGACTATGTCTATAAACACATTCTGAGTATATAAAACGATGCCTCTGTATTAAATATTAAATCACAAGTGTGAATCTATTTATGGGAAATTAGGCCTTGAACAATTTACAGTGATTAAGATCACTATATAGAAGACCACAGTCATTCAGACTGATTAAGCACTTATTTTAAAATAACAAAAAAAAGATGTCTTATGGTAAAATCCTGATCTTTTTAATCAGGACAAAACAATTCAGTATTTATTATCTCACTATCCTGTTAAACTCTCAATTCTAAATAGTTCCCAATTGGAAACACACTTAATTGGGTTATTCTTTTTACTGATGTTCTGGCTTAGCTTTCCTTTGCAATAAGAGACTGTGCAGAAAGCTGTATATCTGAAATTATGTTTAGTGTCAAATTTCATTAGTTATTAGCATGGATACAAGGAGCAATTTCTGGTTGTTTCAGCCAACTGGAGACTCATGGTTATTAAGAACCATTAGTAATAATGAGAATAATGCTTCAGTGATTTGCATTTACTCCCTGAAGCTTTTGCATTCCTAACATCAGAGCATGCTCTCTCGAACTCTCAGTTTTGCCCAGAGACTATATTTTTTTTAAAGAATGGTTTGTATAAAACACTTGCCCAAAGCCTTTTCTCAATTCGTAGCTCTCAAATCAGTCCTCTGGGTCACAACAAAGCACCTCTCTTGTTAGGGAAGCGGGTAATTTGGTTTGGGATGTCTTCCTCTCCATTATTTTTATTGCGATCTCTGAGTTGGAATTTCTCTTAGTGCCACTGGGATCAATAGACTTTATTACTCTTTCTTTTCTCATTAAATATTCCATGATTTCACTCTCACTCTTCAATGTCGGGGCTCCTTGACAAGTGAGGATGTATATTTATGTGTTTCATATTTTAATTAGGACATGTGTCTAGCTACAGATAATAGAGAAAAATAAAGATTTAATAAATAGGAGTTTGTTTTCCTCTAACATTAAAAAAAAATGAAGTCCAGAGGATGCGGCGCTGGTGTGGTGTAGAAGCTCCTTCGATCATTATTCTACA
The DNA here is from genome assembly GCF_014108235.1 of Myotis myotis. Lineage (NCBI taxonomy): Eukaryota > Metazoa > Chordata > Mammalia > Chiroptera > Vespertilionidae > Myotis > Myotis myotis. Next base: position 88,578,010 of record NW_023416335.1, read on the forward strand.
CCATCCTTAACTTTTGGCTTCCATCCTCAGGGTTGCCTCAGCGTCACAAAACCACTGCCTCTAGTATAGCCATCACATCCTTGTTCTGGGCAGGAAGAAGGGGTGAGTGCATACAGGTGGCCCCTGGCTGTTTTTGCCCAATATGTGGCCTGGCCTGCATTTCCTCCCAGCCAGGAACATAAATCCTGGCCACACCCAGACTCAGAAGAAGGCCCCTTAAGCAGTCAGTGGAAGATGATAGAGCCGACACTTTCTGAAAAGAAAACAAATTTTTTTAAGTTTACAGTTTTAAATCTATCCTTTAAAACATAAGTTCAACAGAGCTGCAATAATAAAAAGTTTCTTCCAAGTAGATTTAAAACATAGCATTTCTCACCCTGGCAGTGTAGCTCAGTTGTTTGGAGTATCGTCTCATACACCAAAAGGTTCGGTTTCCCATCGGGGCACATACCTAGGTTGTGAGTTCGATCCCTGGAGGCAACCAGTTGATGTTTCTCTCACATTGAATGTTTCTCTCTCTCCATTCCTCTCTCTAAAAACCAATAAGCACACAGAGCATTTCTCCACAAACTATATAATCACACGCAGGTGACTGGGTAGGGAGAAAATTAGTATGTTTAGTATCCATCCTGAATGTTTCCGTTCCAGGGTCACTCTCCCTTCCCAGCTGGCTTGGTGCCTGTGCCCTGTGTGACCGGTTCCCACTTGTCAGTCCTGGGAGCAGCTCCTGCATCTCATGGTCATTCCACTGTCCCCAGTCAGCCTCTCTCCACCCAATGGCTTGTTTCTGGATAATTCTTGATTCCTGACTGGGATTTGAGCATTGGTTCTGACCATTCACTGTTAAGAAATGAATTTTTCTATGTCTGCACGTGGTTCTTACTCAGCATTCCCATGATATTGCTTTCCCCATTTGTTCCTGAGTTCACAGGGACATAAATGCTTCCTTGAGGAGAGCTAGGGACAGAGTCTGTGCCCCCTCAGTTGGTTTTCGTCCTTACCAAAATTGCCAGAAAAGCTTCCTCCGGTAACATGGTCACTTTGTTTAGTCGTCTTTTCCTTCAGCATGCGGGGGCTGCTTCCTCATACTGCCTTCCCCTGGTGGGAAAAGAGGAGAGGCCATCACCAAGACTAAGTACAAGAGCAGTGGTGTAGATCTAGGTGTCCTGGGTCTTAGTCCTGGCTCCACCCTTAGTGAGCAGTGTGCTCTCAGACAAGTCAGTTGCCTTCTCTGGGCATGTTTTCTCCTCTGTGGAATGAGGCTAGATGCCCTCTAAGGACATTTTCAGAAGCTCCAGGATGCTAAGATGTGAATGTCTTAGAAACTCCCCTAAACAGAGAGAAGGAATGAAGGAAATAAAGAGAGGAGGGAAGGAGCCAAGAATTGAGGAATCTGTACCTTTTTTCTTTGTCCCCGAATAGAATCTAGGACAGTGATGGTGAACCTATGACACGCACTTCAGAGTTGACATGCGAACTCATATTTTTGGTTGATTTTTCTTTGTTAAATGGCATTTAAATATATAAAATAAATATCAAAAATATAAGTCTTTGTTTTACTATGGTTGCAAATATCAAAAAATTTCTATATGTGACACAGCACCAGAGTTAAGTTAGCGTTTTTCAAAATGCTGACACGCCGAGCTCAAAAGGTTCGCCATCACTGGTCTAGGACGTGCACCCTCTCCAATGGCCCTTAGCATTAATATCGAATTGAGGGCTGTTCAGACTGAACCTGAGCTTCTGTACTGTGAGTTGCTTGTAGTTGGTAGCAGTAGAGACATTATGGTGAAGGGAGGTTGCTGCTTTTTAATCTCCCTCCCCTAGAAAAAAATGGACAAGGTATGGGGCTGGGGAGGGCACATGGAGAGCCAGGCATCCTGTTTTTCCTCAACCTCATGGATCATGGAATTGCATTACTACTGACTGTGTCTGATTTCACTTCCAACTCGGGGTTGGGGAAGTGGCTGAGGGGGCTTCTTTAATGGATGATTTGTTTTGTGGGGGTGAATTTTTTTCTAGTTGCAACTGGTCCATTTGCCTTTTTAGATTGATGGGGCAGGCAAGTTTTTCATTTATGCATTCTGCAAAGCTAAAGACACTGTTAGCCCTCAGGAGATCTCAATAAATCATACTTCCCAAGGAAGACAAATTTAATTTAAACTCAGAATTTTAGATTGTTTGTCCAGAATCCTGATAAGAAGATCATGAAGCCACTATGTACACTTTGCATTCTTTTTTTTTTTTTTTTTAGTGATTTAAATAAAAAGGGGACGTTTTATAAACAGGATAAATGGAAAACAATAATTACGCCAGGGGAATAAAATCAACTGTGCCACATAATGCTAATGAAACTACCATCACATATGACTAACTATTTACATTCAAATAAAGATTATAGTAGTAATCATACTTGGAGAACTACTCTTAGAAGATGTTGGGCGCTTTAAAATGCTATTTTTAGGAGTATAACATTTCTTGAGGATCTCTAGCCCCAGAGCAATGCCAATAGAAAGTGGTCAAAGAGTGAACTAGTTCTCTCTATTTGAGACTGCTATTTTCCCTCCTCATCTGTGCCCTAAAACTGTTCCATCTCAAAACTCAGCTTAGTCATTAACCATACCTGGCCCTTATGAACTTTGGGGACAGCAGGAATGCCTTGAAGTTTTGTATCCCTTCATACTTTTCAAAGCACAAATGATTAAAAAAATCCGTTGAAGTGGCAGGGCCCTTGTCATTGCCCTGAGAAATTCTCCCAGCCTGAAACTGTAGAGAAATGGCCATGAAGAGTGTGTTCTGCGAATCTGAATTCAGGAGCACCTACCAACCTGTGCCAGAAAGACACACATCATGCTGGGTGGGAGTCTCTGAATCTTCTTTAACCTGCCCAGGCTCAGATTCCTGCTTTCCTTTTTTTTTTTTTAAAAAGAAAGTTGGCTTTTTTGGGGGGTAGGGAGCTCAGGAACTCTTGGTGGGGCAGGCCCCCCTCCTCTTCACCATCACGGGCTTGTAGCCTCACCGGACGGGGCTGGCTCTGGGGATGGAGGCCGTGCGCAGGTGACAGCGGTACCTGATCTTGCGGATCGTGTGCAGGATGCCGCCCAGCGTGGCTGGCGCCCTGGTTGATGGTGCTCCGCATTAGGAGGTGGTGGCTTTCACTGGCCCATCGCCGCCACGCCTTGGCTGCTGGCTGCCGGCTCCAGGCCCACAGTCTTGCGGGGAAGGAGTTACAGGTCTTGTGATGATTGGGTTCCGTTGTACTCGGGTTGTTCCTCTTGATCTCGAAGCTGGAGCAGCTCTGAACAACCATCCGCTGCAGGTGGGCAGGCACGTGGGCGGCTCCTCTCGCTGCTGTGGCGAGGAGAGAAAGCCTACCTTCCTGTTCCCCCCTAGCTTTCTTCTCCTTGTTTCTTGGCCTGCCTTTCCAGTGACTCAAGTGGCTTCCTCATTTTTTGCCTACATTCTCCCTGCTGACCCCGAGCTTCCACAGCCCAGAAGTCCAGTGGAGTTCTGTCCCCTTAGGCTCAGCGACCTGCCTTTGAGGGCAGCCCAGACTAGGTCCAGCTGGACGCACTCTAATATCAAAGTTAAAAGGGTCAGGTGACTTTCAAATAGGAAAGTCGGGTGTCTTGGTTAATTGCAAGACCCTGTAGCTGGTCAGAGCCACCGTGGGGACTTGTCGGTTCTGCCTTGCTGTCAGGACCTCATTGCTTCCTAAAGCTGCCTTTTTTAACAGACATATCTTTCCACATAAATGCTGTCTTCTCCCTTTCATTTCTCAGTAGTTTCACATTTCCTTGCAGTTTCAGGATACTGAAGAAAAATATGTTTTGGTTGTATCCTTGGCCACATCTGTGCTTCCCCTCAGCATGGAGGGAAAGATAAACCCTTGTGATTTAATTTATAAATAAATGTAAGGAGCTTTAAAAGCAACACATTGAAAAGATATGATCACATACTGAAGAATATGACTGATGGGGAATATTTGAATATATATGATCTGTGTCTCAATATCTAAGAGCTAAATTCAGATTTGGGATAATGAAATATTCATTATTTTCTTTCTGTTTTTATTAGAGGAGATGATACTTTATTGACAAATAGTATTCATTTTAGAGCCAGTTTTATCATGTCACTAAAAAAAAATCAGGCCTGGCCAGTGTTGCTCAGTGGTTGAGCATCAACCTGTGAAACAGGAGATTACGGTTTGATTCCCGGTCTGGGCACATGCCTGGGTTGCAGGCTCGATCCCCGGTGTGCAGTGTGCAGGAGGCAGCTGATCAATGATTCTCTCTCATGATTGATGTTTCTATCTCTCCTTCTCCTTTCCTCTCTGAACTCAATAAAAAAAAATTTTTTAAGAAAAAGAAGATCAGTATTTTGGAAGAGGTGGTAGTAGCCAATTAAACTTTGATCCACTTGTAAATTTCATAGTTTACACTTTATTCTGTGTACAGTACCTTCCTCATTATGATTTTCAGAGCAAATACTCTTTCAGAGTCTTACTCCATAAGATTTGGCAAAACTCAAGTCTATTCATTAACCCTTATGAAGAATAATTGTAGCCATTGAGCATGCTTAATTTTGTGATTAGCACATAGTTGGCAACTTAGAATATAGCCTTGTAAACAGAGGTAGCTATGGATAGTAATAAGGTCTTTAGGGACAGACTAGACAAGTATTTTAAGTATCTCAGTTCAGGTCCATCACTACTTTTATTTTCTACTTCCTCAGTTTTCAAAGGGCTTATTAGTAATACTAACAATATTGTTTGATTTACTCTTGTAAACCCAACAGGCAACATTAAGCAAATCAAAGCATCAGGGAAATGTATACTTATTTCTAAGTGGAGGAAAATTTAGGATTTTGAGTTTCTACTCCATCACTCGAGCTCGGAGCACTTGAGTGTGCAACTTCCAGAAAATGAACCCCAAATAAGAACTATTTCCATTTTTATTATGTTTAAGATCATGTTTGGCACAACAGTCATGTTCACATGCAGAACTGTTCTCAAAGGAGATTCAGGGTGAGCTGTGGCACAGCTGGAATGACCTTGCAACCCTAGCAGGCTCTTCAGGATCGGCCTTGTGGGGGATGATGCTGTCACGGACCTTTGTGACATGCAGCCATAGCTGCAGAGACCCATCACAAACCACTAAGATGTTGTACATGTGGACGGATCAATCTGATTCCCTTGTCTGATCTGTCCTCCTTTGTGGCTCTGCCTTCCAAAGTGACTGTAGGATTAAAGCTTTTACTCAGACGTACCTTTCCCATTCCATGGCAGGGGGCATATGGTACACCTACAGCTGCTGCTCCTGTAGCTGTGTGGGAAAGAACTCTTAGGGCTGCTTCCCTCCTCCTCGGAATGCTCTGGCCTTGTTCCAGCTTTCCCTAACTATGGAGAGAGGGCCCTGCTGCCAGCGACTCTTCCCATGCTCCTAAGCATTGAAGCTTTCTCTGGCAAGTGTGGCTTCAGGTTTGAGACTGGTATTCCTGGACCTTCCTCTTACTGCTAGAGCTATTTAACTTATAGCTTATAGGTGACACTAATAAAAAGTCCTGAGTGTGTTATTTTGGGTAGGTCTGGGAAGGCTAGTCACAGCCTGAGAACCACAAAATACCAGCTGGTGCAAGTCGGGGTATCTGCTCACTCCACATTTCGTCAGCTGCCCAGAAAAGGCACTCTCAGCCTGTAGAGCACATAAAGTTGCTCCTGGAAAACTTGCTACTCAGTGTGGTCCAGGGACCTCTGCATGAGCATCAGCCTGGAGCTTGGTAGAAATGCAGGACCCCAGCCCTGCTCAACACCTCCTGAGTCAGGTGAGCTGCTTGTGCTGCAGTTTTGAGGAGTAAAATTGCTCTTAAATCATCCCTAGTAGATGAGGTTTATCCAGATTTCATACTTTTAGAGTTTAATTTTTGATGGTATAATTTGTAAACTCTAGGATTTGGATAATGTCTAGAGGAAAAATATATTCACTTGATAAATATTTAAATTATTCTATTAATAATTTAAAAGAAGAAAACTGTGGTTTATCTTAAAACATGGCAGTTGTCCTTTATCAGGCGAGCTAGAGGTGTTTGTTTGTTTGGGGCTTTTTTGAGAAGCAGGTGTCATGGAAGTTGCAAATGAAACCTCTGAGAAGAATGAAACCAGTGAAGCTGAAAGTGTAAGTGCATGTAGACTTGGTGATTTGGGTTTATATGTTCAGAATCCTCTGAATGGGAACTTGAAAAACTAAAAAATATTACTATTTCATAGTTAATAAGAAAAAAAGCAATAACCAAAGATATGCGTCAGGAAATCAAAGGCTGAGGAAGTATACCACATGGACAACTCCTTTGATGCTTTGCTGCTGTTTTCAAAAAAATATGATGTAGTCCTTCTAGCTTTAAAGATGGGATTTAATTGTGTGACTTCACCTACATAGAGGGTGTCTCTTTCTATCCAGGATATGAAAGAGAAATGAAGGCAGATTTCTTATACCATATTTTCCCTGAGAAGCTTAAGTGACATGGTCTACCAGGGTTGTCAGGACCCCCCAGAGAGGAACAAAAGTGAGAAGCTGCCACTGCATATTCCCCTGATATGCCTGGTGCTTTTCTCAATTTTAAATAATTATTATTATCCAAACAATGTATACTCAATATAGAAAAATCATAAAATACAGATTAGCAAAAAGAAGAAAACTCAGAACCCTACCATCCAGAAAGAACCAATATTTATAATTTGGTGTCTACCTTTATAGGGTTTTTTTCTGAGTATCTATAGTCATATAGACATATGTTATTATCCAAACATGGTATGGTAAATTTTTATAGTTTAATTTTCTCCTTTTTAACTAAGTATGTTGTGAACATCTTTATGTATTAGTAAACTTCTGCAGTAGTTTGAATATCTCAGTATTGCACTAAGATCTTTCTGCAGCAGACTCTATTCACCAGTGCCCTGTTGTTGGTCCTGTAGATTACGTTCACTTTTTCACTATCATGAACGGCATTGCCAGGAATATCTTTGTACTAAGTCATTGTTTATATCCTTCATCATTTCCATAGAATAAATTCCTACAAGTAAAATTGCTGATCCCTATGGCCAGCTCATACTCCAAAGGTACCACTTCATGCTCCCACCTCAGGAGGCAACATCAGCCTCAGCAAAGTCATCAGTGCTCTGCACAGACTTTGTGGAAAGCATTCCCCACTCCAGTAGACAATTTCTGTCTTTCTTCACCATCAGTATTGTTGCCATTAATCTCTGAGGGGTAACATATTGGAAGTATTTGGGGGATACTGTGCAAAAAAAACGTTCATATCCACTAAGGGGTACAATATTCAGAATAGACTAGAAAGGTGAAGAGGATCCCATCAGTCTTCCTTCCTTCTTTGTAAACATTCTCTCCTTCCTTGCATTTATTAAATTTGTTTTGTACAACACACTGCATATAAAATGGAAAGTATATTCCACCTGCTTCCCCTTTTATTTTTAGCTCACCCTGCCATCTTATGACATTGTTATTGGTACAAAAAGGTAGTGAAGCTGAGCTGTTCCACCTGTGCTTGGAAGACTGATTTTTCCTTCTTTGTAACCAGAATAGTTGTGAGAAGTCTTTCCTTTGTCTACTCTCAGAAGAATTGGGCTTCCTCTGAAGTTCCATATTTAACATGGCTTGAACATAGTTTGGCTAAAATGTGTGGGGATCACAGGTAACCTAGACTCAGAAGTTGGAAGTCTTTGTATGGAATGGCATGCTTAAGGGATCACCATCAATGGGATTATAACATTTAATGCTATCCATGGAAAACTCTGTAAGAGTTTTCACAGTCACGTGCTCAGGTATAAAACTAGAACTGCTATATTTCTCTGTAATTGAGCTGAACTTCAGTCTTGAGTAGCCAGCTCACCCCTGGCAAGTGAAGGCCCAGAGCTGCTATGCTCCGGGATCCTAGTGCTGCAGGGTTCAGCAGAGGAGAAGTCCATCGCATGATCCTTCCTCAGGAACCTCTGGCACCCAGACTTCGGTCAGGTCCCTTCCAGGCTGCTTCTTTCACCAGAAGCCCAAGGTGGACATCTCCTGAGCTGGAAGAGCTGCCCTTGCAGCATCACACCTGCTTCTGCCCTCCATTCTCTCTCCCAAACCAAGGCCTTGCAATAGAGAGACTTCAAGAGTGTTTCTTCCACTGTGATTTTGAAAGTGCATGCATTCAGAAACTTGACTAATGGGTCTGTCTGCCCCCACACTCCCTGAAGCAACAAACAGCCCAGACTCTGCAGGCGGAGGGCCACAGGCAATAAGAAAATTGTGGGAAAGGGGAACTTTGGTTATTACCTCTGACATTCATCCACTACATCCTTTAGAACAGGGGTCCTCAAACTACGGCCCGCGGGCCACATGCAAATACAAATATTGTATTTGTTCCCGTTTTGTTTTTTTACTTCAAAATAAGATATGTGCAGTGTGCATAAGAATTTGTTCATAGTTTTTTTTAAAACTATAGTCCGGCCGTCCAACGGTCTGAGGGACAGTGAACTGGCCCCCTATTTAAAAAGTTTGAGGACCCCTGCTTTAGAACTTAAAATCTCCCATTTTATGTTTTTCTTCTATTTCTCAGGTGTGAACATCTTGCTTCCTCAGCTAGGCTGTGGGCTCTGGAAGGGACCATGTTTCCTCCTGCTTTGCAGTCCTTGGACTGTCAGCAGGACTAGGCACTGCAGAGCGAGTGCAAAGGGAGAGCCCCACATTGGGAGTTGGGAGATGTTCATTCTCTTTCTAGACCTGCCACTAACTGGTTGACATGGGCTAGTAGTCTGACCTCATCTGTAAAATGAGGGGTTGGACCCGATTCCTCACCCGCCTTTAATTCCCTAGTCATGTTCAGTAAGCTTGTTCTTCAAATAGGCTGCATGGTACATATATTCTAAGGAAACATGGAAGCAAGGACCAGGGACTTGTCAGTGTCATATTCAAATTGGCGAAGCATTTGAATATGTTATTGAATTTTAGCTCCTTCCCCAAAAATGAGCCCAGAGGCTCCAGTGCCTCCATTGCTAGCACTGATTACTCTGCATTCCAGGTATGCTTTATAAGCATATATGGTGTTTTTTTCCTAGGAGGGTTGTAATAGCGAATCATTGTTCATCTGATTTCTCAACATCCTGCTAGAATAAATCCCATTTAAAAATAAATGTTAATTACTGTCATTGTGAGGATTCCTCCTGCCAGCTCTAGTGTAAGACTGAAAAGCCTGGGGCTCCTTGGTGAGCAAATCCTTGGAACAGGTTTTGGCTAACATCCTCCTCTTGTGTCTGTTTTGCTTTGATAAATTCACTTTACTTCTCAAAACAAGATGGATATTCTAATCCTGTTGTTCAAAAGCCCTGCTGCCTCGTGTCCAAATCAACAGAATTTTATTGAAGTCCTGGCTCTCTTAGGATGCTTTGCTGCTGATGAAAATGACAAGACATAATGTGGTTTAGAAAGATGCAGAATTACGGAGTAGAAGAAAGCATTCTGTGTAAAATACTACATACTTTAGTCATTTTGAACCCTTTAGCTTTTATGCACAAAGAGTCTTAGAACATGATTAAGCATTGGACATTGGTGTGTGTCGGGCCTGTGTTACCTTCTCATAAATTTTCAAAATCGTTATATTCCTAAATACTTAAATAGCTATGGTAGGTATGTTTAGTGTTTCCAGCTGCATTTATGTAGTCTCCAACTAATAACCTGTCAACCTCCTGGTCCTCTTCCATAATTCAGGTCAAGCTATCTCAGGATTTAAAGTGTCTTTGTCACTACTCTCTGGTTCATTGCCTGGCCCTTGCTTCCTTCCCCCTCCTCTTCTCACCAGAGGTTTGTTTCTGAATGAAGCTTGGAAATATATTTAAAGTAAAATGAATGTCTCATTTCCAAGCGGGAGAAAATGCAGAATATCTGAAGTGTCTGCCTTCATTTCTATAGTATTTTTTTCTTAAAGTGTCCTGCATCCAGAATGAGCTCAAGAAACTCCAGATCCCTGACATTGTTTCCACGGTGGTGATGGAAATTGAGAAGGAAGTCCAATAACCACAGTTATAGCAAAGCCATGCTTCTTCCAGTAGCTTGAGAGGGGGGCCAAGGAGCAGAAAGATTCCATATTCTTCTCCTCTGTCAAATGAAGATACAGGTTTGGGTCTAACCATTTCAGCCGATATTCCATTCTTCAATTAGAGGAAAGCTGTGTGAATTCAGACTGGAAGAGGAGAACCTTATTTTCTACATGACGAACACAGTTTGGATCCATTATGTTAGAACCTCTGCATATCACCTTATTGCCCCAAGGTTCCCGCTATTCCCAACCCTGCATCTAACTTGGACTTCACATTGGAGCTAGCACTGGGACCAGCTTTGCTACTTTCACAGCCCAAAGTTGCAGGCCAACCGACGGCCTTGTCCAAGTTATAAAATTACTAAGAATTAAGAAAGTCTGAGGTTTCATTTAAGTATTGGCAGGGGCAACGGGGATTGCTTCACCCCACCCCCACCCCATTAGTCCAGAGGTTCAAGGAACTGGCTTTAAAAAAACTGCAAAGAAAGAGATGAAGGCAGGTTATTCATTATATTCCAGATGAATAGACTTTCGGGGGAAGAATTTGAGAGGCCCTTTCAGAGAGCATTTATTTCAGGCATTCTGGGAAGGCGGCTTCATGGGGGAGGTTGGCCCTCTTATGGCATCTCACAAAGCAGTGGTTTTGTGTTTATTGTCATTCTGAGGTCCCTCTCCCTCCTGCTTTCTAACCTAATCATTCTTCACTGTGTCAGCCTGTGCCCTGGGCATGTCTGTGTTGTATATCTGATCCTCCATCTCACCTGGGTTTACTGCCACTGGATCATGTGGGTCTGGCTGACAGACCAAGTATCCACGCCTCTGAACTGTTCAGTGCCACAGAGTGGGGTATCATTATAAATGCAAATAATTTTATTCAACCTCTAAGGAGTCTGGTAGGCCTCATGCATATGAGCTTCGAGGGTCTCAAACCAGGCTCCAGGGCCAAATTCCCCAAACCAAGCATCCTGCAGCTGGAGGTACCCTTGTTCCGACTCTGTTAGCTTCCTCAGGGGATACTAAAGGTGCTGGCAGTACTTATGGCACTAGAATGCTACTTGGGGATGTATTCAGTTGATGGTAAATGGTTATTACTGCTGCCTTGGAAACCTCTTATTACGCCCACATAGAACATGGGTCCATCCAGTAAAGTGTCTCTTGCACTCAGCTCCCTACTTCATTTTATATATTTGTTTATTGTCCATCTCCCCCACTAGATTATACATTTTAGGAAGGCAGAGATTCTTTTATTCATCACTATATTCTACAGCGCCTAGCACATAATATGTCTATAATAAAGAGTCCTTGATTAAATAAACCATTGCATCTGAACTGCAAATTATCAGTGATAATATTATGGATAAAATGACAGTGACATCAATCATTGCCCAAAAATTCTAGAAAGCGATATCTGAGCTTGTCCTATGCTGAGGATCGGTAAGGCATTCCCTTTGGAATGAGAGACTTGGACCTTCGATTAGCTATGCCTAATGCTTGGAAGGAAGTGTGTTTGGGGACATACCAGTTTGCCAACTCTTGGAGGAGGGCCAGTATGGCAGGCACCGGACAGCTAGAGACAGTGTTGTAGGCAAGGATTGTGTGAAGCCCCAGGAGGCAAGAGTGACGGCGAGGGGTCCCGGTGCAGGCAGCATTGAGATGCTCAGTGCAGATCCAGCATCAGGATGGCAACAGGCAGAAGGACCTCAGTCTCCTCCACCACACTCAAGCTTAGGACATCCATGCAGGCCAGGGATTGCCAGGAACTGCCCAGTCATAATGGTCAGTCCAGTCATAGCAGAATCTCCCGCCCATGTTGCCTGAAGGAGTTAGGTCATAATTTCAGAGCCCAGCCAAGCAGCCTGAGGTTCGGGTCAGGATGGATATAAAGAGGGCAGACCTAAGAGGCGGGAAAGTACACTGATGAGAAGAAAGACCCCAAATGGCCTTTGGCAAGTCAGTTAACATTTCACCTGCATCATGTTGTGTTTTTGTGTGTGTGTTTTTTAAAATATATTTTTATTGATTTCAGAGAGGAAGGGAGCGGGAGAGAGAAAGAGAAACATCAGTGTTGACAGAGAATCATTGATCGGCTGCCTTCTGCACGCCCCCCCCCCCCCCCCACTGGGGATCAAGCCCACAACTCTAGCACGTGCCCTTGACTGGAATCAAACCCAGGATCCTTCAGTCCGCAGGCCATTGCTCTATCCACTGAGCCAGGGCTCATGGTGTTGTTTTAAAGATTAAGTAAGTTAATACATGTATTAGAACAGTGTCTGGCAAATAATAAGAGCTTAATACATGGTTGTTATTGTCTAAATTATTTTATGCTAGACTTTAGAGACCAAAAAAAAAGGATATGTAGGAAAAGTGAAATATTAGGGGGGAAAGTAACAAATACTCAGATTGATAGTATACTTTCTACCTCATAGGAGGCCTGAACTCATGCAGTACTTAAAGTTGTTTTTGTTTTACATTATGAAAGGAAAATCTAATTATGTATAATCACATGGGAAGCACTCTTTCTTGTCCTCTGGGGAAGCGCAATCTAATTTGAAAGCTTTTAAATATTGTGTGGCCAGCCCCTGTCCTCTAACCAGCCCCGAAGAGGTCTGTCTGTCGCCCAGTCATTTTTGGTCTGTCTGGCCCTAACTGAACATGTGCTCCCTGAGGGCTTTGAGAAGACATGTAATAGATATGATAAAGGCAGAGCACATCCCACAGTCATGGCGTCTCTGCTTCTCCAAGGAGGCGGAGAGGCTTTGCATGACAATTAATTATTCACATTTTCTCTCCTTCTCCTCAAATACTTAGTTTCCTATCGAGCTCCACGGAGGCCAATTTTCTCTGGGGCGTGTGTAACCTAGCACCCGTGACAGTTTGGCGCTGCATCCTGTGGCTCTTGGAGCCTGTTTATTTTAGGCTCACATGCATTGGGCCCATGCTGGCGATGGCTAGGGCATACTAATGCCACTACTCATTCTCCTTCCTCTTCTGGGCAGGGTTTTAGCCACTGACATGTCCCTGGTTCTTACCATGCAAAGGCAGGAGCTCTGGAGTCGGGACAGTTGGTTGCACCTGGAACTGCCGAGGCTAGAGCTTGAGCTGGTGGTTGGCCCAATGCCTTTCAGCCCCACCTCCTTCTCTGAGGCTGGGCATCTTGCCCTTTAGCAAAGCTGTGAACATTCACTCATCCGTGCAGGCTCAGTGTGGCCTTTGTTACCATTCTCTGGGAAACCTTTGTGCAGCTGATAGAGGCGGTGCGACACTCAGCTCCCTGACAACTCTGGGAGACTCAGAGGCTCCCTTACTTACCCCAGGTCTCTTCAGACCGAGGCCGCTCACACCTCTCTGCAGACTTGCTCTGTGTCACTCTTCTGCTTTCCTTTCACTGTCACACCCACCTGCAGTGCTAGCCTGTTTCAGTTTCCCTCAAGGACAGTGTTCAGATCTAAACACTTGGGCATGTGCCATTGGGGAGGTGGTTTCTGGATAATCTTTCTCAGAAACCCAGGGCCAGAAGAAAGAGATGTAAATGGCTGTCCAAGGCATGAAGTTATTGGCTGGCAGCCGAGAAGCCAACGGTTAGAAGGAAGTAGGAGAGCAGTAGAGAGAGGTGAAGTAGCAGCAGTGTGGCCAGAGATGGCGGGAGAGTGACAGTGGCTCATTCTGCCGTGAAATAAATACCGCAGAGAGCGTGAACACACCTCTCTGCAGAGCTGTGGGGTGACTGTGCCCAAAAAGTCAGGCGCTGGGCGACCAGGAAAGGTTACTTACTGTACATCTTTGAGCCTCAACTTCCTGCTCTCTAAAATGGGGAGAATAATTGATTCACTGCCCCCCCTTTAGTGTTATTGTGAAGATTAAATGAGTTCATACATGTAGAACACTAAAAACGTGCCAGCCCACCCACAGTGAATGTCATACAAGTGTTGGCTAACAGTTGTGGCCACATGCACACCCTGAGTGTGGGGCAGGATCTTAACAGGACTGCCTGACTGCTCTGACAGCCTCTTTTCCTAAACATTCTTTCTGCAACATGTCTCCTTTTTTCCCCTCACAGGAATCATCTGTAATTTTCTCAAAAGAATTTCATCCTCAAATTGTTCTAGGCCTTTCTGCCCCTTTCCATCTACATTGAGCATTCAGTAATGTTTGGCATAGTCAGTGTCTTCACTGTTGGGAGATCAAGGCACCACGGAAAAGTGAAATGTGCATTTCAGATGATTACTGGAGTTACTGCCTGATGGAAAATTTCAGTGGTTTGCATTTCACTACTTTTGTTTCTACTGCAGTTCTGCTGATAGTGATGCTAATAATGTTCAATGAGACAGAAAGTAGCCAGGTGAGCAGAAAGAGCAAGCAAAGAAAAGAACCATAATAATTCATGAATTTGGATTGTTTTTAAAGCCATCATGATGAATTTTTCCTTATACAGATGAATATGGGGCACACACTTATGAGATAACTGCATAAAAATAGGAATATATCCTAAAGGTAACTGGCCCATCTTTAAATTCAGCAAAACACAGGTCCAGTTACCAACAAGACATTTCTCCTAGAAGTCATGCAGACATCTCAAGCCAACATGGGCAAAGTGGAACTTCTTATCTTTCCCCACAAACCTACCCTTCTTCTAAATATTTCTTAACTCAGTTAAACATCAACATCAGACCACTTGCTCAAGCTGGAAGTATCAAGGTATATACACTTCTGCTTTTCCTGCTCCCCACCCCCATGCACATGTGCCTCTTAAATAGCTTCTGAATTCATGCCCTTCCGTACACCAGTGACTCTGCCTGCATTTATAATATTGCTGTGTAACAATCACCCCCAAACAGTGGCTTAAAATAGCAGTCATTTATTATTTTCCATGTGTTTTGGGTCAGCTCATATAGACCAAGCTTAGCTGGGTGGCTCATACTGTGTGTCTTTGGGTGTCTTTGGATGTCTGAGGTTGGCTGATGTAGGTGGGCTCAGCTGGGGTGCCTTTGCTCCTCGAATCTCTTATCCTCCTTTCTGGCACCAGTGGGCTGGCTTGAGTATGTTTTTCTCATGGAAATGTTAGAAGCACAAGAAGGCAAACCAAAACATGTCACTCTTGACTCTTTCTGTTGGCCAACCTAGGTATATGGTCTAATCCAAAATCAAAGAGTGAAGAATCACACTTCACCCTCTTAGTGGGAGGAACTACAAAGTCACATGGCAGAGAGCAAAGAGGGCAGGATAAAGAACTAGGGCCAGTAATGCACTGCCAAATCCTTGTTATCTCTTGTCTAGATTCTTCACTTGTCTTCGTTTTTCTTACTTTGCCTGTAATTTACCTCATCCCAAGATCCCTTTATTAAAGCTTTTCCATTGCCACTTAACACTACCAAATTGAGCTGAAGCCCTGTACAACTTGGCTCCAATCTCTTTTATTCCTGTTTCATCTGTTGCTATGTTTCAGAATTACCACCCTTTTCAAAGCATGCTTGTTTTTTGTAGAGTTCTGTGCCTTCATAGTCTTTCCTCTTCCCACAGCTATCTCCTCCACATTGGAAGTTATCATAAGTGAGATGTTTACCTTTTAAGATCCACTCGCATGGTGCCTCAGAAGCCCTCTGGAGAAATAGTTGCCCCTTCCTTTGTCACATGATAGTAAATTGGAATTGCATTGTGCTCATATTATTATTATTATTATTATTTTTTGCAAATTCAAGGCTGAGTTACATTAAAGACACAAAACTGAGCTATTTTTAATCACTTTGGAGTCAATTTTAACCTTTTTAGACTTAGTACAGGTAAGTACTAAGTGCTCATATTTAGCTCACGCATGTGTGAGGATACATGCTCAGCCAGAGGGGGGAGGGCAGGAAGTTCAGGTAATTCCATCTACCATTCTACTCCATGATCATGGGAGTACTAAGACTTGACTCTGCTGTTAACCTTAGTTATCTTTGGTTCCAGAAGCCTCTTGAGTTCTCAGAATCTTTTTGTAGAGTGAAAGGCACAGCCTATGCAAGAAGAGAGAGTGGGGACGGGGTGTCTAGTGTTTAATGATACAAGACTATTCTTTTAAAACACAGCCATGAAGCAAGCTGTTACCTCACCTAGTTTTTAATCAAAGGAACATCTCTCTGGCCTTATTGTTGCAAGTCAGTACTGTATTGGAAAGCCAAGAGCTTTCAGTGGTAATATTGTCTATGCATAATTTTTATTTCATGGTGACTTTAGAATACAACTCCTGCCTAAGATACTACTCTATAGGCACCTATCAAATTGATTTTAATATTTTACATCTGTGCTTCCCATCTAAATCATGTTTTTTAGAGGACTACTGCCTGTGACTGTGCAGACGATGCACTGAACAATTCTAAGGGTGCACTGTTCACACCAGAGTCTATGTAAGTGGACTTCCATAGTACTCAGTGGCACCAGCTTCCTTATCTCTCCAGTGCTAGTACATATAAATTGCTCAAGAAATGTGTGAATGAATGAGTAAATGAGAAAGAAGGTAACAACAAATTGAACTAACTATTTCCAAGTGAGATATCTAATAGTCAAAGTTGGGATTAAAATTCAGACAGCTTTTGATCCAACAAAATTAAAACCATGTTATTACAGGTGCATATGATCTGTAAGCTAACTTGGAATGTCTTGTTTACCTACAACAACAAAAAATTACCTTTCATCTTGTGAACTAATCAAGATTGTGGTTCCTTAAATGCTATTGACACTTCTTAAATGCTATTGACTGCATAAATGCCCTATGCATAACACCCTAGGGGACATTGTGAGACATGTGTGTGAAAACTGGTCTGGTTCTACATGACTCTGACCCCCCAAGTCACAATAGACCTAAAGATTTCTTTTAAAAAAAGATTTCTTGATTGTCCTTGGATGAGTCATAAAGCTTATATAAATGCAAATAGAGCCCATATTTTAAAAGAACAAGACTTTTATCAGGTAATTTCATAAAATATGCTGAATATTTGTGAGTTATAATTATGCCAGTGTGGCCAACAAACTGTTCACCCTGCGGGAAAGTGTTGCCACGTTAAACAGTCAGCGTCTCACTTAGAATTTGAAATTTCCCAATGTTTGAGGGTAACTGACCCAGTTAGGATGTATGGGCTTCTGGGTGGACATGGCCTGAGGAGAGGCCCAAAAGAAAGCATTACACAGGCAGTAATGGTCCTACCTCGAGTCCCCCACCCCTAACCACAGCCCCAGTAAGCGCTGACAGAAGGACTCTGTGCTTGTCCCTGGATTGCTCTTCCCTGGGTTTCCAGCAGCAAAGGTATCATGACCAGGCCACCCCCACCAACAGGACGCTGTTGGCAGGAAGCCTCAGTTAAAGTGCTTAGCACGGCACCTAGCAAAGGGCATGAGGAAAGGATTCCATAAATGTTTGTTAAATGAGCGAACAAAATAAACCAATGAAATAAGCAAACGAAGGGAGTACAGCGGTATAAGGAACATTTGTGGGGTCAGGCACTGCCATCACTTCAGGAAATACTAAGTGGTACACACTTAAGGCTGTTGGGCCTGTTGTCCCTTCCAGGTCAATGGGGACTTGACTTTCTACTGCCCAATAGAAAGTGCATGCAACCTGAGGAAGGACAGCACCGAAGTCCTCCTAACACTGCCCAACTGGAGAGCCATTCACTTCGAGAAGTTCTTAAGCTTTTGGCAGCTAGGGCATTGCAACAGTGGTTTTTGCACATGAATCTGGCATCAGAAAATCATAACAATTGTGGAGTCAGTTCAGTTAGAATTTAGCCTCTCTTCTTGCCAAAGCTTTGCATGTCATCACCGCAGGACACCAGGAAACAGTCACAATTTGGGGATTTCTTTTGTTTTTCTTTTTGTGCTCCCAGGTGAGCTCTCCGTGGAGGAGCCACAGGATCCTTTCCTGGTTAGCATCCACATAATCGCAGACCCAGGGGAATCCCAGCCCCTGCAGGAGGCCATCGACCGGGTCTTGGCTTGGATCCACCCGGACCTGCAGCTGTTCCGGGTCTCCGAAAGGAGGGCTTCCCGGCGGCGGAGGAAGGCCCCGAAGGCGAAGGCGGCGCAGCCCGCCCTCGCGGTGGTTCTCTTCCTGCAGGAGGGGTACGGCGACGAGCCCATCCTGCAACTGCACCGCGCGCTGCAGCGGCCGCCCTGGCGCCACCACCACACGGAGCGCGTGCCCGGCAGGCTCCTGCCCTACCTGCCCTGCAGCCAGGACTTCTTCACGCTGGCGCCCGGGACTCCACTGTGGGCCATCCGGCCCGTGCACTACGGCAGGGAGATCGTGCGCTTCACCATCTACTGCCGCCATGACAACTACGCCGACATCCTCAAGTTCTATGAGCTGATCCTCCGGCGGAGCCCCAGCCAAAGGAAGACGGACTTCTGCATCTTCCCCGTTTTCTCCAGCCTGGATGTGGACATTCAGTTCTCCCTCAAGAGGCTGCCCTGTGACCAGAACCCCGTCCCCACCGACAACTCGGTGCTGGAGTTCCGAGTCAAGGACATCGGCGAGCTCGTGCCCCTCTTGCCCAACCCCTGCAGCCCCATCAGTGAGGGGCGTTGGCAGACGGAGGACCACGACGGGAACAAGGTCCTTCTGCAGGTACCGCGGGGGAAGTCTGTCTGTCTGTCTCCCTGTCTGTGTGGGCGGCACAGAGAAAAAGTGGGTCGGCTGTGCCAGAAACCCTCCCTGTTACAGAGCCACGAGTTAAGAAACAGGAGGGATCAGTGACCCTCTGGCCTCAGACTGTGTCAAGGAGCTCATACAATACCTAAGCAAGAGGAGGGCTCTTTCTGTAGGTTCTTTTCGTTTTACTGTATGGCCATGTGCCCAGGCAAGCAGTGCCAATCCCTGCCCTGCCGCTTCACCCACCTGCGTTTGAGCACCCACTAAGTGCTGTGGCTCCTGGGGATTTCAGATGAGCTTGTATCCCAGGGATCTTGTTAGTAAAGATTCCTGAATCTACTCCTCACATTTAGGGAGTTTTACCAGTGTATTCTTCAGTCCCACAAAGGAACTTAAGGAAAACCCATCTACTGTGAAATATGTTACATTCAATAGAGATGATACCTGTTTTCTTCTTCACTGTGGTGCCACCTCTCCTACCCTTCCACTGCTGGGCAGTAGGTTGTTAAAATTCAGTGATCACTTGAAAAATGACTTTCTCATAAACATTTCAATGAGTAACTGATGCCTTTGGACCTTGTGGTTTCATAACGCTTGGAAAGGAATGAGTGAATACCTTTTAAGGAAATGGATGCAGTAGACTATTCTGTTCCTTCCATGGCCTATGTCTTTGCTCAGTTACTGGACCCCTTTCTCCTCTCAACCTTCCAGTGGGTGTCCAACGCTCTTTCAAGATCATTAATTACACCCTAGAATTCAAAATTCAACATATAGATTTAAGAATGTCCTACACCTGGCCCTGCCTGAGAAATGCTTTCCAAACCTAGGCTTTCTTGAATTAACATGTACATCAGTTCAAGGAATATAGGAATTCGTTTTTCTGAAAATCCTCTTCTGTCTCAGTTTTCACTTTTGGTTACCTGAAAGGAGAAAGTTGATATCGAATTAGGGGCCATTGTCTTGAAAGGTGCTGTTTGTAGTTACTTGAATCACAGGAAACGTTCCAGTTTTTGTTGGTTTTGGTATTAAACATCAGAACTGTAATCCACATATCACAAAATGAAGTGAGAACTTGGCATGTGTCAGACAACTGACTCACACAACAGCCAGGACACCATTGCTCCAGTCGGAAAGGTCACCTTGAGGTAGTTACTATTTATAGAAAATAGAGAAGTTTCAGAATTTCCTTTGAACTGTGCAGATAAATAAATAATATTGCTCTTTTATTCAGTGAACTAAAAGCTGGCTAATATTTTCTCTATAATCCCTTTTGAAATGTGAGAAAAATTTTTCTTCTGGTTTGAAGACTGCCAATTCTTTATGCAAAATATAATGCAGTTGAATAAGTTAAAGTTAAAGAAAAGTTTTGCTTATACCAAAAAAAAACCAAAAAACAAAAAAACCAACAAAATGAATGTGATTGTTTCTGAAGGACCTCTTCCTTTTTATAATCATTAGGATATTTTTTTTCCCTTGATCCTTATAATAACGTAAGTGAAAGAACAAAGTGTGGAAGCGTGGCCCAGACTCTGCTCAAAGGAACCATTGAAAAAATATTTCAAAGAGGATCCACACATTTAAATGATAATAAAATCTCTACAGGTACAGGCTTTTGAAGTTACAGCATCGAGTGTGAAAAGAGTAAGAAAAAAGATTTGTATCTTGGGCCGCAGGAATGCAGGTCTTTATTCAAAATAGTAGTATATCGAGGAGTTAAATTAATATGGGCAGAAATGACTAATAGCCCCCTCATAAATTTTGATTATGGCCATTGAACAGGTTGTTGTTACTCCATCACTACAGAAAGCAACCTTCTGCTCTAGCATGAGATACACACCTGCCCATCTCTTTAAGTAACTTTTTAAAGTAAAAATTTATGTTTCAGTCTTTAGCAAAATTAAGATATTTAGATCATGGAGGAGGGGTGAAGTTGAGAGAGCTCATTTTTATCTACATTTTCATTAATGTATATATTTCCCAAATTCCATGTTTAACTATAATTTTAATTAAATGCTTTTGTTTGATTGGGTAGAATTATACATTGAAGAAAAATCTTTGTTGGGTAGTTTTTAATTTCTCAAGGTATAAATTGTATTTTATTTCCTCATTCTGCCTCACTGATTTAACATTCCATATTTCAGAGACCTCTTCCTCCCATTTAATTCCTCTGGAGGAGAAAAGCTGAGAGGTTCTTTTCTGGGAGCTACTCACTCTCTTATAAGAATTTGGAAATGTTTTTTACTGAGCTATGATAAGATAGAAAGCAAGCCTTCCTACTCCTGAAACTCATCTCCCCATCTTTCTTGGCATTGCTAGTTCAGAGGAACAGGCAGGAGGTGGTATCAGAAGTTGTCTGAGATCCCTCTGAAAAAGGTATCTTAGAAATTTGCATTAATACTAAACTGTAGTTTTCTGGAATCAAGGTCTGTGTTTGTGAATCCACATCTCCTCGAACTAAAATAACATTGACTATAAACATAATCTGTTCTCTTTATATGTTTTTCTTTACTTTTTATTGAAGGGTAATATAAATTATATCATATAGAAAGTTTACATATCATAAATATACAGCTCAGTGAATTTTCACAAATTGAACATTTGTGTGAGCAAAATCCAGATGAAGAAACAGAACAGACACAGAGACACTCCTGGGACTCCCTTCCCTTAAATCGGGTGGGATATATCCAGCCTGGGGGCCATATAAGGCCCTCGAAATCATTTGGTCTGGCCCTGTCAAGGTATTAGGGGTGAGTTAATTAAATGTTTGATCAAATGTAGCAGGCTAATTTTTAAGTTGATAATTTTGCATACCTGACGAATGATGATATGAATATCCAAGGTGCCCTTGGCAGAAAAAAAGGTTCCCCACCCCTGCCTTAAATGAACATATTACTCTATGTTTCATTAAAGGTGGGGAGAAGTACCTAGTCTAAAAAGTTGGGAATATGGGTATGTTTTAATTTTTTTGTACTTGTACGTAGAGCTCACATTTTTATTTATTTATTTTTAATATTTTATTGATTTTTTACAGAGAGGAAGGGAGAGGGATAGAGAGTTAGAAACATCCATGAGAGAGAAACATCAATCAGCTGCCTCCTGCACGCCCCCTACTGGGGATGTGCCTACAGCCAAGTACATGCCCTTGACCAGAATTGAACCTGGGACCCTTGAGTCCACAGGCCAACACTTTATCCACTGAGCCAAACCAGTTAGGGCACATCTCACATTTTTAAAACAAGACTTAAGATAGCTGAAAAAGATATAAACTACACAATAAGTTTAGTAAATATTATTAGATACCCAAGGGATTTGAGGTAGAGGAAAATATTGATAGGAAAGTAAGATAAACCAAGTGTGACATCCAAAATGCATGTGATTTTCTATATGCTGTCTGAGGCTGTGCTGTAAGTTGGTAGTCACTAGCCATGTGTGGCCATTTAAATTTAAATTTTAAGTTAATTAAAATTAAATAAAATTTAAAATTCAGTAGACACACTTTAAGTACTCAGTAGCTGCATGTGGCTACTGGCTACCATATTGGATAACACAAATACAGAAAATTTCCATCATGAAAGGAAGTTCTCTTGGACAATGTGATTCCAGAAATAAGCCCCAAATTTGAGTTTTATAGCAGCAAAAGCAAAATGGAAGCTCATCAATGATATGATTTAGAGTCTGTGAGGTAAAAATAAACATGTTCTAGATGCACAAGTATCCCTGGTTCTGAGTCGTGGAGTAGTGTTCCCACACCTTCTCATGTTCTCTCATGTTCGTAGTGGTGTCAACAGCCAACCATCAACCATACCTCTATAGCTACAGCAATACTCACAAGGCTTTTCCTTAGATAGTGCCTGCAGTGGGGGCAGGGGGCCCAGCCAGGAGTTAGTGCAGAAAAACCACTGCCCTAAAGGAGGCTGGGCAAAAGATGGCCCCACCTGCAGCTCCTAGGGGCTTAGCTTAGTCCTAGAGGGAGGGATAACCTCCCAAAATCTGTTTCTCAGTCAAGCTTCCGGGAGATAGTGAATAACAGTGAGCTCAGTTTTTTTATTCTGAGCCGAGTGCCCGCGGTAGACCTGTTCCATGTAACTGGTAAAGAACAGAGTCATATGTCCTGTGACTCAGCCAAGTTGGACTATATGCTGACATCTCCTTAGTCCTGAGGAGCCTGATAAGTACAAGGGCCTGAATGGAAGGCCATTCTCCTTTGGAGAATTGCCATGGGAGTGTCAATTTTAAAAAGTTGTTCCATTTTCATTTTTTTGAGGAAACTCCATACTGCTTTCCACAGTGGCTGCACAAATCTGCATTCCCACCAACAGTCCACAAGGGCTCCCTTTTCCCCACATCCTTGTCAACACTTGTTGTTCATGGATTTAATGATGATAGCCTTTCTGACAGGTGTGAGGTGATACCTTACTGTGGTTTTAATTTGCATCTCTCTGATGATTAGTGACTTTGAGCATTTTTTCATATGTCTGTTAGCCATCTGCATGCCCTCTTTGGAGCAGTGTCTATTCAGGTCCTTTGCCCATTTTTTAACTTGATTGCTTTGTTTTTCTGCACACCCTCAGACCTAGGTCAGGTAACTGTCACGCCCAGTATTACCAACAGCAACTGATACTTGGACACATTTGACTCATGAACCCACCCTGACTGTGCTGCCCTCTGTCCTTTTCCAATGAACCCAGTAATGACCTGGGCATTCCTTCTGCCAGTGCTTCTCAAACTTCAGCAGGTATAAAAATCACAGGTTCCTGGGACCCACCTTCAGAGACTGATCCCAGAGGTCTGGGGCCAGGCCTGAGACCCTGCATTTGTAGCCAGCTCCCTGGTGCTGCTACCTGAGCACCCTTACTGCATGTGCATCCGGCATAGGATATGCTAAGGCAGGACTACCCAGTCATTGCTTCATGTTTTATACTGATATCTAGGGCAGTGATGGCAAACCTATGACGCGCGTGTCAGAGGTGACACGCGAACTCATTTTTTTGGTTGATTTTTCTTTGTTAAATGGCATTTAAATATATAAAATAAATATCAAAAATATAAGTATTTGTTTTACTATGGTTGCAAATATCAAAAAATTTCTATATGTGACATGGCACCAGAGTTAAGTTAGGGTTTTTTAAAATGCTGACACGCCGAGCTCAAAAGGTTCGCCATCACTGGTCTAGGGCAAGTTCACTTTTAAAGTATATTATAGTTGTACTTAGTAGGAGGCCTAGGACAGAGCATCAAGAGTATAAGTCACAATATTGTGGTGATCATATTACTATATATATAAACATTATGTTGTACTCTGGAACTAAAATGTTTGTTAATTACTTTCAATTAAAATAAAATAAGAGTACAGGTTGTAAGAAGATGAGCAGACCTTCCTGAAACTGTTCTTATCCTGTTCCCAGTTTCAAGCCTGATGTCCAATGCACAGTGGCTACTCAACAGACATTAGCTTGTCCTTCCTCCCCCTTGGGCTCTGGTATCTCGGGGCAGGGGTCCAGTGACCATGGGTTAGAGCATCCACACATGGAAGCAGGAAGATACCACATGAACCGGAGGCCACTGGACACGGCAGCTTGCTCCACCAGCCCAGGGTTTGTGGCTCCCAGTACAGACTAGAGAAAACGGCTGTTTCCCATAGACCGCATTGCACATGCTGGGCTAGTTTACCTGTGCTTATTACCCAGGTGCTTGAAAGTCGCCCCCAGGAAATGATTTCCCAAAACATTAACTGGGTTTGATATTCTTGCAGAATATGTGTGAGTGACATCATAGCCCTTTCAAGCCTGGAAGAAAGAGGCATCTTCTTTTAGGAAGACAAAGAGAACTGTTATTATAAGCCTTGGTGGGACCTGGAATCAGACCTTGAGGCAGAGGGAGGAAAGTGAGGAATTTTAAGCAATATTTTCTGCTCTCAGTTCTGAGAGCATTTTTCCCCCTGGGCCTGCCTGTCTCATTCAGCTGGTTTAGTTTGTTCTGAATAGGGCTCTACTTCCAAAGAGGTCATGTTGGCGGTAGATCTGGAAGGAAGTGCTGCTGTGTCTGATTGTGGCAGGTGGCTCCCAGCAACCAGGGCCTGTCTCCTACAGGCCAGCCGAACTATGCCTGTGAATAACCTGCAACAGAAATAGACAGTCCAGTGCTTTCGGGAGCCATTACAGTCAGCAAAAACTTTGAATATCTCCTCTCAGCCAGACATGGTACTGGAGGGTGACAAAGACGGACAACAGAGTCCCTGTACTCCAAGTCCAAGCTGGTTCAGATCATTCCAGGGGGTTATGGCATGTGCAAGCCATGGTACAGGAGAATGGGGTGCAGTGGGTGTGCTCCAGAGGGACCCCTCCCTCCAGGGCTGGGAAACAGGGAAACTAAAGCAGAAACTTTCTGGAAGCCAGCAGATGGGAGTTTGGACCTCAGGTCCCACAGATCCAGATCAAATCCTGTTTGGTGACCTAACAGCTCTGTCAGGTTGGCCTAAACTTAAAACCTCAGGCGAAATAACTCAACTTTAATTTCCAGTGAGTTTTCCTCCCATGTTAATATATTTTTATTAGAAAGAAATAAAACCAAAGTACCCAAAAATTTTTTGGTAATTAGTATTTTTGTTTATATATATATCACTCTACTACTACCACCATAACAGCATTTTGGTACATTTTCTTCCAGTGTTTGACATAAAAGATATATATATATATACATATATATATATATATATATATATATATATATATATATGTATATATATATGTATCAGCTTTCTTAAAATCTTTTTTTCACTTTTTCTTCCTCATTTATCCCCAAAAACATACAAAAGGAAACTTTTCCTTAATGGGCTTCAGACTTTTGATTAGTTTTCTTTCCCATCACCAGCCTTCCACCCTCCCAAATGGAAGGCCAAATATTACTTTGACTTTAAGGAACTTTTCACCTGACTTTTGGCTTCATGCTGAGAGAATGAGCCCTGGATCCTCTGGAACATTATGTAAAGGGGTTCTGTCTCCCACATTGTACTCAGATACAGCTGTGCCCCCCAAAAGTCTAGGTTCCACTAGTTTGGACAAATTGGAACCCATGGGGACAAATTGGAACCCAGGTTTGTCTGTCACCACCTCAACTTCCTGTGATATAATGACCTGAAGAGAAGCTGGCATCCTTTGGCATAGACCTGAAACGCACCTACCCAGGTTCACTTTGGCAGAGACAGTTTTTCACCAGTCCTATTGGCTTGGTGTTCTGGATGTTTCAGCTGATAATGTTCTCAGGCAGATGGGGCTTGCAATTTTGGGGTGGGGCCACTTTCTGGACTCTGAGGTTGGGGGTTGGAGGGTGGTGACAGTGGCTCAGAATAGTTGGATAGGACTGTTGGATTGGTTTTGTTTCAAATGAGGCTGTAGGATTTGTTTCATGGTTGTCTAGAGCAGCGGTTCTCAACCTGTGGGTCGCAACCCCTCTGGTGGTCGAACAACCCTTTCACAGGGGTCACCTAAGACCATCCTGCGTATCAGATATTTACATTACAATTCATAACAGTAGCAACATTACAGTTATGAAGTAGCAATGAAAATAATTTTATGGTTGGGTCACAACATGAGGAACTGTATTTAAAGGGCCAGAAGGTTGAGAACCACTGGTCTAGAGTCTCTGCTCAGGCTTAGCAGACATTGGTGCCTGGGTTCTATACTCAGCAGTAGGCAGGGCAGGAAGTAGCTCCCCTGCACTGGTGGTTCAGCAGAACAGTCCCAAGGTCTGCCTGGCTCATTGTTTGGGGACCCGAATCAGGCTAGCCTGTGCACTGAATTTGCTGACCAGATGGGCCACCAGTTTTGCTCTGCAGATGGGAAACCCCATGCTGTGATCTCTGTTCAGTGCCACTGCCACAGCAGCTGCAAGATGGGCTGCGCAGCTTTCTGTGTGCTCCGGTAGGTCTGCAGGTTGGGCAGGCTGAAGATTGTATTCATCAGTGGTGTGGCTGCACATTAGTTTCCAAATTAGTTTTTTCCCATGTGGCCCTCAGACAGGCCCTAAAGCTGGCAAGGCTCTTGTTTGAGGACCAAATTAGGCAGAACTATGCACCAAATTCCCAGGCCTGACAGGTGAGTAGGGCTGCTGGCTGGATTCTCCACTTGAGTTCCACTATTGCAAATGGGCTCCCGGAAGCTCTGGTTAGGTTTCCAGGTCAGATTGGGCTGGAGGATGTATTGAGCTTTTGGGTGTAACAATAAATTACCTTCCCTGCATGGTTAGAGCTGCAGAACAAGCCCCGGGGCCGGCAAAGTTCTTTATTTCACCATCAAGTCAGACAAACATGCACCTAAGCTCCCTGGACAGACGGGGCAACCTTCTTGGCTCCGCAGACATAGAGCCACTGATCAGGTTCTCCATTCAAATGCTGCTGTAATCAGTGCTTCGGGGTGGGCTACCAAGAGGCCCAGGAGCTCTGGTTTGATTTCCTGCTTAGCAGGGTGGAGACTGTAAACAGTGGCTAGAGCTATGGATTAGCTTCCCAGCCGTGGGGGCAGGGGAGAGGGTCTTGCATACATAGGAGGCCCCAAAGCTGACAAGAACTCTTACTTGGGGAACTAATCAGGTAGGCCTGTGCACCACACTCTGTCCAGACAGTCACTAGCTCATCTCTGCAGACAAGCAGAGTGACGATAGATCTGACAATGGAGATGGCTACTAAGTGACTAATGTGGATATACTGGACAAAGGGATGACTCATGTCCGGGAGGGAGGGGGGTGGGCGGCATGAGAATTCATCATGCTACTCAGAATGGAACACAATTTAAAACTTATGAATTGTTTATTGAATTATTTATTTTTGGAATTTTCCATTTAATATTTTTTGGACCACAGTTGAGCACAGGTAACTGAAACCATGAGAAGCGAAATCGTGAATAACTGCACTACTGTGCTAGTAGTTGTTAAATGTTCTCCTTGTGAGGGAAGCGAAATCAGGGAAGACCTGTGTCATCACCTTGGTGACATCATTCCAAGAGATAGGATCTAGAATAGTAAATCCTAGCACATAGTAAGGTTATTAAGTGTTGTTTGCTGTTGCCCTCGTTATTATTATTATTATCATTATCATCACCGTCACCATCATCACTACAGCTACTATACCACTTGCCCCAAGCCACAAAGCTAATAAGTGAACCAGTAAGGGTTCAAATGCACAGTGGTGGCTCTACTATTAGCTAAATTTGGTGGCTGCTAAGGGTGTCCCAACTTCAGGGGCCTCTCTCCAGACCACAACAAAGCACCTGCGTGCCTGAAACCAGAATTCAGGATGCTTTATTGGAACATGTAAGCATGTTCCCATCTCAGCCACATACATAGGATTTACTTAAATTATTCTTAGGAAATGCAGGTTGAAATATTTAGGAGTAAAGTGTTAGGAAAGCCACAAATTACTTTCAGGTGGTTCAAAAAACTGCATATAGATTCTATTACATATAAGTACTATTATACATATATGTATTCATATAAATAAGTGAAATTATTTTAAATGGTATAAATGTATAAAATATATCTATACATATGTAGATAAAGGAAGTAAGACAAAATAATTGTGTCTAAACTGATCCTTGTACTATTCTTTCAACTTTTTTATATTTAAAAAGTTTCATAATAAAACATTGGAGAAAGGTGTACATGTTTTCAGCCATTTTTAGTTTTAGGTACCTTTCATCAGTAGAGTCCATTGCATAGATATTGTCAGATTTTTATTTAGAATACTAGAGGCCCGGTGCACGAATTCGTGCACCAGTGGGGTCCCTCTGCCTGGCCTGCGGGATCGGACCAAAACCGGATCTCCAACATCCCCCGAGGGGTCCCGGATCGTGAGAGGGCATAGGCCAGGCCAAGGGACCCCACCGGTGCATGATCAGAGCCTGGGGAGGGACTGTGGGAGGGCTCCAGGGTGTGTCTGGCCTATCTCACTCAGTCTTGATCGGCCGGACCCCAGCAGCAAGCTAACCTACCAGTTGACTATCTGCCCCCTGGTGATCAGTGAATATCATAGCGACTGGTCGACTGTCTTCCCCCTGGTGGTCAGTGCACATCATAGTGAGCGGTTAAGTGGCCTTAGCATATTATTAGAATATTACGCTTTGATTGGTTGAACGGCCAACCGGCTGACCGGACACTTAGCATATTAAGCTTTTAGCTATCATATACTAGGTAAAATATAAAACAAAAACAATGCTCTCTACTCCTAAATTGGGTACCCATAGCTGCATTTTAATATGCATTAGTGATCAGGAGTCCTCCCATCTGACCCCAAAGCCCGTTGAGTTGGGGGGCTCAGTAATGCTCCAAGGAAGCATGTGCAGTTTTTTGTTTATGCCAGAACTTGGCAACTAAACTTTAGACCAGTGGTTCTCAACCTTCCTAATGCCGTGACCCTTTAATACAGTTCCTCATGTTGTGGTGACTCCCAATTTCATTGTTACAAATTGAACATAATTAAAGCATAGTGATTAATCACGAAAACAATATGTAATTATACATGTGTTTTCCGATGGTCTTAGGCGACCCCTGTGAAAGAGTCGTCTGACCCCCAAAGGGGTCGCGACCCACAGGGTGAGAACCACTGCTTTAGGAGGTGTTAAGGCCTTTATGGGCCATGTGGACTAAAGATTTGCAATGCTGTAAGTTTAACCCCATAATAAAATGTCTGCAAGTAGGAATGAAAGTAGTGTGGGCAGAAACTTGAGTATTATCATGCTAAAAGACGAGGCCACCTACTTGGGAGGAGTGTGGCCTGCCCCCTGTGTTACCCATTCCTTGGCCTCTGCTCACACAGGCGCTCCGGCTTCCATCATGTGCTGCTGCCCTCATGCTGGCACTTGAAATAAGAAAAGTCCTCGCCCTGACCGATTTGGCTTAGTGGATAGAGCATCGGCCTGCGGACTGAAGGTTCCCAGGTTCGAATCCGGTCAAGGGCATATACCTTGGTTGCAGGCACATCCCCAATGGGGGGTGTGCAGGAGGCGGCTGATCGATGTTTCTCTCTCATCGATGTTTCTAACTCTCTATCCCTCACCCTTCCTCTCTATAAAAAAATCAATAAAATATATTTTAAAAAAAAAAGAAAGAAAAGTCGTGCAACAGCATCTGCTACCATAATTAGTCCTTCCAGCAGTTGTTGACATCAACCTGCACCTATAATCTTTAGGTAATGGGAATTTATATCATGCCTAAATTTAACCAGTTGTTCATTCAGGCAATTTATAGAATGCTCATAATACAGCCAGCAGCAAGCAACACAGACAGAAATCCCTGCCCTTGTGAAATGTATATTCTAGCAGGAAAGTCATATAATAAATAATAGATGTAAAAATATTATATAGTATATTAGGCAGTTGTATGAGGAGGATGAAAAATTGGTCCAACCTGCTTTTTAAAACTTGGAATATGAGGCTAAATCTGATTCTCAAAATATTTTTTATTAAATCTTCAAAACCTAAGGATTTTTAGTTACTGTGCTAAGACACAGGCCAAAAACATCTAGAAACATGTAGATAAACCTTGTATGGAAGAAATTATCCTGTTAGTTTTTAAGTGCATTCCTCTGCTTTTGCATAATATATATTTTACAAAATATGTATAGGGTTGTTTTTTCTGAACTGTCTGCATGAGAATCACTTATACAGCAGCCCCTCCTTGTCTGTGGAATAATGTTCCAAGACCCCCAGTGGACCCTTGAAACCATAAATTGTACTGAGCCCTTTAATATGTCTTTTTCTATACATACATAACCTATGATCATATTTAATTTATAAATTAGGCACAATAAGATGAACAACAATCCTATCTAATGAAAGACAAAAAAGGTAATTAACCGTACCTCCGCTACGCTTCCCATTGACTAATCAGGGCGATACGCAAATTAACCGCCAACAAAGATGGCGGTTAATTTGCATACACAGGCTCCAAGTGGTGGAGCGAAGCCAAACAGCCCTGAAGCGGCCGAGCAGCGAGGCCTCACCGCCCGGGATCAGCGGAGCCACAAGGCCTCCCAGCACTGGGATCAGCGGAGTCGAGAGGCCTCATGGCCCCAGGATCAGCAGAGCTGCGAGGCCTCCCGGCCCCAGGATCAGCGGAGCCAGGAGGCCTCCTGGCACTGGGATCAGCGGAGCCACGAAGCCTCACAGCCCCTGGAGCAGTGTGACGGGGCGGCGCGGCAACCCCCAGATCGGCCCTGCTCTGTGGGTGACAGGGGGCGGCACCCCAACCCCCTGACCAGCCCTGCTCTGTGCCTGACAGGGGGCAGCACCCCAACCCCCTAATCGGCCCTGCTCTGTGGGTGACGGGGTGACACCCCAACCCCCTGATCTGCCCTGCTCTGTGGGTGACAGGGGGCAGCGCCCAAACCCCCTGATCCATCCTGCTCTGTGGGTGACAGGGGGCGGTGCCCCAACCCCCTTATCAGCCCTGCCCTGAGCGTGTCGGGGCAGCACCCCAACTCCCAGATTGGCCCTACTCTGTGCGTGACAGGGGGGAGCTCCCCAACCCCCTGATCGGCTCTGCTCTGTGCGTGACAGGGGGCGGCGCCCCAACTCCCCATTTGGCCCTGCTCTGAGCCCGACCAGGGGCTGCGGGGCAGGCACCTAGGGATTGGGCCAAAACAAACACATCCACTAAGATGCTTTGCCACCCGGAAGCGGGCCTAAGCCAGCAGGTTGTTATCCCCCGAGGGGTCCCAGACTGTGAGAGGGCACAAGTGGGG
This sequence comes from Myotis myotis, assembly GCF_014108235.1. Classification (NCBI taxonomy): domain Eukaryota; kingdom Metazoa; phylum Chordata; class Mammalia; order Chiroptera; family Vespertilionidae; genus Myotis; species Myotis myotis. The sequence goes on from NW_023416335.1 coordinate 88,609,452, forward strand.
CTGAGAGATACCCCACACCGCGCCAGTGCACAAATTTTTGTGCACCGGGCCTCTAGTAACTAATAATACAATAGGACAATTATGTATAACAATATACTGTGGTGGGAACCCATCACGTGTCATGAACACACCCAACTGGGACCTCGGGAGGCAGAGACCTGGAGGCCTGTGGACAGACCAGTGGCCACAAAAGGATGCCATGTTGTAGGGCCCTGGAAGCCAGTACTTGGGATTGCTTTCCAAGGTCCCTTTAGGTCTAATGATTTTGATAGTTATGAGCAGTTCAGCACCTCTCGTTCCTGAACCTACCTCTTTCCAGTTGCCCAGCTGCTTTGTGGTCACTCCTTTAACACCAGATTACATGGGACTTTTCAAGTAGCTGGGCCTTCCAGGCTCGGCTGGCTCCTCTCTTCCATGAACCTAAGAAACACCTGGTTATCAGAGGACTGCAGAGGCAACAAAGCCTTGGAAGATGCAGAATCCAGTGAGTTAACATGTAAATATCTTAAGCTAAACAAAAACATGCAGAGCTAATGAAGCAGTGATGGAAGTTAGCCACAGTCTGAGAGGTTTCAGAAGTCTGTTAGTGGAGAGGAATAAGATAATGATTTGACTTAATCCAGGGAGCTGGACCATGTGAACAATTCCTTTAAGTTTGGGAATCCTTGTTCTAGCAACTACAAAAGAGGGCCCTACTTGTCCCTCCTGGTTGGGATACCTCCTGACCAAAATAGCTGTCCATATGTAACCTCAGTCAGCTACAAAACAACCCCAAATTGTTTGAAATGACATAAGTATCTCCTTAGTGGATGTGTTTGTTTTAATCCCAGAAAAATAATTAGAATTATGTATAGAAATAATAAAGTAAAATCTATAATATGTATTGAACAGTTTAAGTTTAGAAATAATTTGTTCATGTTTGGTATTTTAAGAATTTGTTGTGTTTTAGAGACATTGGTCAACCTGAGCTTCCAATTTAAAATGTAGTTTAGAATTTATTTGCAGTTTTAAGTTGAGGAATATAAGGGTAAGTTTTAGTAGATTTGTAACATCGAAACATTTAAGAGGATTGAATATTTGCCATGTTTATATTTTAACTAATTAGATTTGCAAAAGTTAAGTGCTTAAATGTTTTGTTTATCAAACTACTGAATGACTTAAAGATAATCAATGATTAAATGTATAGATGCAGTTTAAGATTTTAAAAGGAAATTAGCTAATTAAGCAGAAAGAGCCCTTTTTAAATGTGTTAATTGCTAGATTAGTTAGTAGAGTAATAAGATTTGAGATGAACTTAAATCAGTAAGCTTAGAAAAAATGGGCTTGAAATTGGTAACTTTATGTAATCGGATATTAATTTTCCAAAAGTAGATTTTGGATATTTTTCTGTGCACAAAAGCAGAGCAGAAACCTACCTTGGTACTCAGAATTTTAACTGAGTAACTAATGGAAGGTTAATTTAATTCCAGCCACAACTCATCCACGTATAAGCCAGGCCTGGTCCTCAACACAGTGAAGGATCCAAGGACCCAGCTATTGAACTGGGTGAGCTCAGGACCAGTGAGACAGTTCTGAGGGCTCACTCTCATCCATGGCGTTCCAAGATAGGTCCTCTTTACTCAGGGCTCTCCCAGATCCCATGGAAATGGGGGTCTGTCCCGTCCCCTCAGTGGTGTTCTGCACCTCCAGGGTGAGTCCCACCTAAGACAGTGACCCCAAAACCATATTCCTCCTCCTCCCCTGATGCTGCAGCCAGTTAAAGTGGTTAGTAATTCTTCAGGCAAATGGCCACCTGACTATTTGTCAGGTTGTTTCCACATCTGAAAATGCAAAACTGTAATGACTCATTCTTTACAACACTTATATTGCATCCAATCCAGTGAAAATGCTTATTTAATTGACATATTTATTGTGCATCTATCAAGTTGTCCTATCTTTAGGTCCTTCTGTTTCTGCATCTGTCTTTTGAATAGTAAGCACTTCAAAGACAGGATTTTTTTTTTTTAATTTAATATTTTTACTTTCTTTTCAACCACCCAAGAAAGCCCACACAGGATTCTGGCCAGGGGAGCACCTAAGGACATAATGAGTAACCATAGTGAGTTCTTGACGTATTCCTGGCATGCTTCTTACTAACCCAAACTTTGAGGTGCTGTCCTAAATTCCATTTGCTAAGTAGAGGCATTGTTATGACAAGACTAATCTCAACAGCCAGCATTTTTCCCCAGCGAGGAAGATTTATGGAGAAGATTAGATCCATCTTTGCTGTTTAGAATCTACAATGACAGTGACGTCCATGTCTTCTAAGGAGGGCTGGATGGAGAGTTTGTTCATTCTGGGTCTTTGTTCTGTGGGCCAGTTAGTTGATCTCTTCTGAGGTAGGCAGCCTTGTTTCTGGCATAAGCACTACAAATATATTCAATAGTTCTCTGTTTAAATGTGTTAGCAGATAATACTGTAAGAGGAAACTTATGTAAGCCATAGCAATGGTTAGAACTGACGAGAATTCAAATAAAAAGCAAGTTTGTTATTAAAACAGATTTTCAGATAAGAACAAAGTAAAAAATTATTGAGAGAGGAAATTATTGAGAGAGTGGAAATAGAAACTCATTCTTCAAAATTTCCATTATCCAGACAAAGGTCAGTTGAGAGGGAACTTCAGTGTATTTTGGCCAACATAATTGTATAAAACGGGGGGGGGGGGGGGGGGGTGAATGCTAATCTAATTAACACAGTGGGAAGTCAGAGAAAGAGAAAAGAATATTCCTATGTGCTAGCGCTGCCTCTCCCACTACTTTTCTCAGTGCAGATTTTACAACGCACAACTTTCTGAGTCTCAGTTTTCGCAGTTTTTTTCAGAATCACAGATACTTGGATCTAGACTTGCAAGAATTTTTGCATCACAGAGAGTAAGAAAGGGGGTTTTTAAGGTTTTGAAGAGTATATAGTCATGAAAAGATATACTATCTGGTCATTCAGAATGTCACTTTTAGTAGCCATAAAAATAGGTACACGCCCCAGGCACAAGAGACATAAAGCCTAAGCATATGAAGAAGTCAGGAAGTTGGCCTAAAACAGCTGTTCCTGTTCTGCCTACCCATTAAAATCACCTGGGAAGCTTTTCAGCTGATGCCTGGGACCCACCTGGAAATTGTTTCAATTGCCATGGAGTGGGCTCTCTTTTAAAGCTTCCAGGTGATTCTTATGTGCAGCCAGGATTGCAAATTACTGCCTACATAATACAGTAAGTTCTGCTCTCATTTCTGCTTCTCTTGGCATGATTTCATGACAGCATCAGTCTTGAGGACTCTGCCAGCATCTGTCCTGGCAAATACATGTGTTCACTGATCCTGAAGAGGGTGTGGGGGGCTGCAGTTGAGGGCAGCCAGGAGAGGACCATGCTGATTGGCAGTAATGTAACCTTCGCCAAGTCCACTGGAAGGTTTTGAAGACGTTTAGTAGACCCATTGGCATTGCCTCGTATTAAGTATGGCTCCTTTCCTGATATGGGAAGCTAGCTCAGCCTGGCAATAATAGCACTGCCTTTGAGTTTTGATAATCCACTTTTTTTACTTTATAATATCATGTCATCTGCAAGTAGTGATGGCTTTATTTCTTTGTGTTGCTGAACTGCCCTGGCTAGGATTTCTAATACTGTGCTGAATAAACATGGGTAAAGTGGGCATCCCTGTCTTGTTCCTGATCTTAGAGGAAAAGATATCATTTCACTATTGAGGATGATGTTAGCTGTGGGCTTGTCATTTATGTCCTTTATTATGTTGCAGTACATCCCCTGTATACCCTTCTTGTTGATTTGCAAATGTTGAATCATCCATACATCCTAGGAATACATTTCACTTGATCAGGGCATATGGTCCTTTTAGTGTATTGTTGAATTCAGTTTTCTAACAGTTGAGGAATTTTTCATCTATGTTTATCATAGATAATTGATCTGTAACTTTCTTTTTATCCAGTGCCTTTGTCTTTGGCCTCATAAAATGAATTAGGAAGGCTTCCCTCCTCTTCTACTCTTAGTAGAGTTTAAGAAGGATTGGTATTAATTCTTCCTTAAGTGTTTGGTAGAAGTCACCAGTGAAAACATCTGATCCTAGACTTTCGTTTATTAGGAGGTTTTTGATTACTGTCTCAATCTCCTTACTACAAATTGGTCTATTCAGATTTTCTATTTCTTCATGATTCTGTTGGTAGATTATATTGTTTTGGGTTGTTGATTTTTCAGAATTTATCCATTTTTCTAGGTTGTTCAATTTGTTAGCCTATGATTGTTTTATAGTTGTCTCTTATGATCTTTTGTATTTCTGTGATATCCATGTTAATGTTTCCTCTTTGAGTTCTCTTTTTTCTTGGTGAGTTTAGCTAACGGTTTGTCAATTGTGTTTATCTTTTAAAAAAATCAGTTTTTCGTTTTATTGATCTTTTCTATAATCTTTTCTAATTTATTTGTGCTTTGATTCTTGTTATTTCCTTTTTTCTGCTAATTTTGGTGTTAATCTTATTTTTCAAGGTTCTTGAGATGTAAACTGAGGTTATTTACTGAGATCTTTCTTGTTTTGTAATGGTAGGCATTTATTTCTATGAACTTTCCTCTTAAAACTGCTTTTGCTGCATAAGTTTTGGTATGTTTTATTTACATTTGCATTTGTCTCAAGGTATTTTTTAAATTTTGTCTTTGACCCATTGGTTTTTCAGTAGCGTATTATATACTCTCCACATGTTTGAATTTTTTCTCTTATATTTACTATTTAGTTTTATACCATTATTGTAAAAAAAAGATGCTTGATATGATTTCAATCTTCTTATTTTGTCTTGTTTTGTGGCCTTCCATATGATCCATATTGGAGAATGCTTCATGTGCACTTGAGATAGGATTTTCTATATATAACACCATATTTTTGGCAAACTCTAGATAATTTTACTTCTTCCTTACTCCTATGGATGTCTTTAATTTTTTTTCTTGCCTAATTTTCTTGGCTGGTACTTCCAGGCACTACACTAAATAGAAATTATGAGAGGAACAGGAATTCTGTCTTGTTTCTGATTTTAGAGGAAAGGATTTTAACTTTTCACCGTTCATTGTCATGTTAGCTGTGGGCTTGTCATACATGGCCTTTATTATGCTGAAGTGCCTTACTTGATACCCAATTTTTTGAGTGATTTACCCTGAAAAATGTATTTTGTCAAATACTTTTTCTAAATATATTGAGATGATCATGTGATTTTTTTCTTTCATTCTGTTAATTGGGATGTATTTCATTTATTGATTTGTGTATGCTGATCCATTCTTGAATCGCAGGGATAAACCTTACCTGACCATGATGAAGCTTCCTTTTAATGCGCTGTTGAATTTGGTTTGCTATATTTTTTTGAGAATTTTGGCATCTATATTCATCAGTGATATTGGTCTATAATTTCCCTTTCTGGTGGTGTCTTTATTTATTTATTTTTAAATATATTTTATTGATTTTTTTTTTTTACAGAGAGGAAGGGAGAGGGATAGAGAGTTAGAAACATGGATGAGAGAGAAACACCGATCAGCTGCCTCCTGCACACTTCCCACTGGGGATGTGCCCGCAACCAAGGTACATGCCCTTGACTGGAATCGAACCTGGGACCCTTGAATCTGCAGGCTGGCGCTCTATCCACTGAGCCAAACTGGTTAGGGCTGGTGGTGTCTTTAAATGATTTTGGTATCAGGGCAATACTGGCCTCATAAAATGTGCTTGGGAGTATTCCCTCTTCAGTTTTTGGGAAGAGTTTGAAAAGGATTGGAGTTAATTCTTCTTTAAATGTTTAGTAGAATTTAACAATAAAACATTGGGATTTGTGGGGGTAAAGGGGGGTTGATGAATGATTTAAATATCCTTACTCATTATTGGTCTGTTTTAATTTTTTTATTTCTTCATGATTTGGTCTTGGTAGGTTATGTTTCTAAACATTTTCCATTTCTTCTATGTTTTCCACTTTATTGGCATATAATTGTTCATATTTCTTGTATTTCTGTGCTATCAGTTGTAATCTTTCATTTCTGATTTTATTTATTTGAGTTTGAGTTTTCGCTCAGTTTATCTTTTCAAAGAACCAGCTCTTAGTTTTATTAATATTTTTTGTTTGTTTTCTGGTCGCTACTTCATTTATTTCTGCTCTGATCTTTGTTGTTGTCTTTCTTCTGCTAAATTTGGGCTTAGTTTTTTTCTTTTTCTGGTTCATTAAGGTATAAATTGAGGTTGTTTATTTGAGATGTTTATCATTATAAACTTTTCTCTTAGAACTGCTTTTACTATATTCCATAGATTTTTATAGATTGTGCTTCCATTTTCATTCTTACAAGATATTTTTGATGTCCCTTTTGATTTCTACTTTTACCCATTAATTTTTCATGAGTATATTATTTAATCTTCAAATATTTGTGAATTTTACAGCTTTTCTCCTATTAATTTAAAAAAATACTTGTTATGATTTCAGTCTTCTTAAATTTGCTAAGACATGTTTTGTGACCTATCATGTGATGTGATCTATCCTGGAGAATGTTTTGTGTGCATTTGAGAATGTGTATTCTGCTGGTATTAGATGGAATGTCCAGCATAAGTCTGTTAAGTTTACTTGGTCTAAAGTGTCATTGAAACCTTTTTCCTTATTGATTTTCTTTCTGGATGATCTATACATTGTTGAAAGTAGCGTATTGAAGTCCCCTACTATTATTTCATTACTGCCTATTTTCTTCAGATCTGTTAATAATTGTTTAATATTTTAGGTTCTCCAATGTTGGGTACCTATATGTTTACAACTATATTCTCCTAATGAATTGACCCCTTTATTATTATATAACTAGAGGCCCAGTGCACAAAATTCACACACGGGTCCCTACGCCTGGCCGGTGATTAGGGCTGATTGGGGCCTTCTGGCTGCCGGCCAGGGCTTTCCTTCCTGCCAGCTGCCAGCCGGGGTCTTTCTTCCTGTCGGCTGCTGCCTGCCGGCTGGGGCCTAACAGATGGGAGGAGGGACCACAGGAGGTTGGCTGGTCGTGGGGAGGGACCAGGGGAGGTTGGCCGGCTGCAGGAGGTTGGCTGTGGGAGTGCACTGACCACCAGGGGGCAGCTCTTGCATTGAGTGTCTGCCCCTGGTGGTCACTGCACGTCATAGCGACTGGTCGTTCTGGTCGCTTAGGCTTTTATATATATAGACTAGGGGCCCGGTGCACGAAATTCGTGCACTGGGGGGGGGGGGTGTCCCTCAGCCCAGCCTGCCCCCTCTCACATACTGGGAGCCCTCAGGGGATGTCCTAGTGACGGCCTAGGCCCGCTCCCTGCTCCCCTTGGGGAGCGGGCCTAAGCCGCAGTCTGGCCTCCTTTGTGAGAGGTGACCGGGCTGATCAGGGGAAGGCACCAGCCCCATCACCCCACTGCTGCAGCCACTGCCAGTCACCGCAGCCACCAAGGTGTTTTCATCAACATGGACTCCAGTCCCTTCACCATGAAAAAATGACAACTTTTTTTAGGCATTTTCAAGATGTGTCTTTCATATAATAATAATTTCTTTATTATTTTTTATTATCCTCACCTGAGGATATGTTTCCATTGATTTTTAGAGAATGTGGAAGAGAAAGGGAAAGACAGAGAGAAACATCAAAGTGAGAGGAACACTTTGATTGGTTGCTTCCTGCATGAGCCCTGACCTGGGCCCCGGCCTGCAACCTAGGTACATGCCCTTGGTCAGAATTGAACCCAGACCCTGCCATCGGTAGGCCAAGGCATTATCCACTGAGCCAAACTGGCTAGGGCAGGATATGACATTTCTTAGCCCTCCAGCAGCAGACCTTCGTTTTTTTCACCAGGAGTGTGGTGAAAAACCCTAGATCACCTTTTTGGATTCTTATTACCCAAGTTACTAAGAATATTACCAGTGACATACAGGGAGCTTAGCCAATGAGCGATCAGAAAAGGTGTTTCCTCTGTAGTTCACACCAATTGCCAGCTTGCGTGCCCTCCCCCCCCCACCCCGGCCCAGGCCTGACGCCTCTGGCCCAGGCTTCAGGCCGGGGCAGAGGACCCCCATCACCCCCCGATCACCGGCTCCACCCTCGCCCAGGCCTGACACCTCGGCCAGAGGCGTGACCCCCATCACCCTCCCATCACCGGATTGGCCCCTTGCCCAGGCCTGACGCCTCGGCCAGAAGCATCAACCCCCATCACCCTTCGATCACCAAATCGGCCCCTCACCTAGGCCTAACGCCTCTGCCAGAGGTGTCAGGCCTGGGCAGGGGACCCCCATCTCCCCCCATCACCGGCTTCTGGGGCTTCTGGGGCCGGCCTGTGGCCCGGGATGGTGGCTCGTGCTGGCAGCTGCGCTGTCCAGCCCTGCCTGCAGTATGCAAATTAGCCGCCATCTTTGTTGGTGGTTAATTTTCATATCGTGTGATTAGTCCATGGGAGGCATAGCGAAGGTACGGTCAATTACCATGTGTGTCTTTTATTAGATAGGATGATCCTCTTTGTCTTGTATTAGAGTTTTTTACTTAACATCTTTTTTGTCTGATGTAATTATAACTACCCATGCTCTCTTTGCTTTCCATTTGCTGTAAATATCTTTTACCATCCATTCACATTCAGCCTGTGAGTGTTCCTAATGATTACGTTAACCTCTTATAGGCAACATGTAGATGGGTCATGTTTTATCCATTCAGCCAGTCTGTGTCTTTTAATTGGATAAATTAGCACATTTACATTTAAAGTAATTTTTAATAGCTGAGGACTTACTATCACCATTTTGTTAACTGCTTTCTGATTATTTTGAAATCTTTAGTTTCTTCTTTTTTTGCTATTTTTCTTTGTAGCTAATGATTTTTTTTACAGTTGTTTGCTTTGATTTTTTTTTCCTCTTTATCATTTGTGAATCTCTTATGGGTTTTAGCTCTGTGCTTACCAACAGGCTTTTTATAATACATCTTATAGTTATAACAAAATGCATAAGAAAGTCCTACCTATTTATTTGCCTTGCCCTACAATTTATGTAGATATCCAAAATTACATCTTTTTATATTATGTTCATTAACATAATATTATAGCTAGTTATTTCACCACATTCTTCTTTCTTGACCAATGTGCTGGATTTCAGTGATTTACACACTACATTGGAGTATTAAAGTATTTTAAATTTGACAATATATTTACCTTTACCAGTGTATTTTATATTTCAATAGATTTTCATGTTACTAATTAGCAACTTTTTTGTTTCAGCATAAAGAATTCCCTTTAGCATTTCTTATAGGGCAGGTCTAGTGATGATAAATTTCTTCAGCTTTTGTTTGAGTAAATATCTCTCCTTTATTTCTGAATGACACTTTGCTGGGTAAAATATTTTTGGATGAGTTTTTTTTTCTTTGAGCATTTTGACTATATCACCCACTCTCCTGCCTGCCTGCAAGGTTTCTGCTGAGCAATCTGCTGAACGCCTTACCAGGATTCCCTTGTATGTGATGATTCTTTCTGTCTTGCTGCTCTCAAGATTCTCTTTTTGTTTTCAACTATTGAGATATTGATTATAATGTGTCTTCGTGAAGATCTCTTTGGGTTGAAGTTCTTTGGGGATTTATGAGCTTCCTATACTTGGAAGGCCATACCTCTCCCCAGATTTGGGAAGTTTTCAGCCATTAGTTCTTTAAATTAGATATCTGGTTCTTTCTCTTTCTTTTCTCCTTCTGAGACTCCCTAAGTAAAGATATTGAGGTTTCTAAAACATTTTTCCACTGTTCAGATAGGCTATCCTCATTCTTTTTCATTCTAATTTCAAAACTGGTATTCTTGCTTAAGTTGTTGCTAATTATTTGTCATCTATTTCTAAGATTTATTCATTGAACCATGGCAAGGGATATTTGTCTTTTGGAATTCTTAAATTAGTGATATTTAATCAACTTCTGATGATCTTTTGTTGACATAAACAACAGTTCAGTCTACCCCTGTGTTTTACAGTCAATGGCAGGGTATTTCATAAGTTATACTGAAAATAAATATTCAAGGGGAAATGCAGAACTTATACATGAAAGTATAGGGTGTCCCAAAATTCACGCAAGATTTGAATTTTGCGTGAGCATTGACAACAACAACAAAAAAATAAAAGCCTAATTTTTACTTGGCTTATTGAATCAAATTCTAATATCCGTTGCCCTTTGATTTCAATCCCTTCAATTTGATAAACATTACCAAGTACCAATTATGGCCCAGGAGCAGGGACAATGAAGACCAATGAAGACCACGGCTTTACGTATGTGCCAGCAAAGCTGTGGAGGCCATTTACCCAATGTGCTATTCCATACATAACCCTATATTGTATACTTTATGAATCAATAAAAAATTTACAATTTTTAATTATAAACCTATATTTTCTATCAAAATTACTTCTTGTGTGAATTTTGGGATACCCTATATAAATCTCACTGGTAAAGGTAAATATATAGCAAAAATTCAGAGTAACATAATCTCATAAAGGTGATGAGTTAATCACTTATAAAGTTAGTATGGAAGCTAAAAGTCTATGGGAAAATATCCTCAGGTGAGGATTAACAAAAAATAATAAGTTGTTTTTGTAAACCTCATGGTCTCACAAAGCAAACACCGATAGCATATATACAAAGAGAAATAGGAAGGAATCTAAGCATACCACTGTCAGCCAAAGGTCATTTTCATCAATTCAACACCAGTGAGTCCCCAGTTTGGGGTGTGGGGAAGGGGGAGACAGACTTTATTCAATGCAAACAGCTCAATTGTGTAACAGCACGGCTGTAGAACAGGTCGGGCTTAGAGCAGTTCAATTGTGATACATTTGGCTTTGGAACAGCATGGCTATGAGACAACTCAGTAGTGATACAGGTCAATGGTGATACAGCACAGCTGTGGAAGGCATCCTGGGCAAGGTGGCCCCGGTGTTACAGCTCCACTCCGGTCCAGAGAGACAGTTCTAGCTGCAGTGTTACAGCTCAGGGGATGGTGCAGCGGGGGAAATGCAGTCTTCACTGGAAACTGAAGACGGGAAGCTGGCTTGCATAGAGAAGAGTGCCTGCCCCCAGGCCCTGATTGGTCTACTCCCATGCAAATGAGGACTCCAGATCCTCACAAAAGCTCTCCCCAAAAGCAATGTCTTCATTGGTCAGTGAAGATTCCAATGAGGATATAGCTTCGCAGTCCCAATTGGCTGGGGCAGGTTTTAGTTCAGGGATTGATTCTTTATAAAGGTCAGCTCAAATGACAGGAACACAGTGCAGGAAGACAGGCAGCACGGTGCAGGTTTCCCCTGAAGTGCAGAGAACATGAAGTACCCTGCTTAGCAATAACTAATAGACTCTGTTTATAAATTTGAGCCAAATAGCCACCAGGAATTCTTCTTAACAGGCTTCCATGGGAAGACGGCACAGGGCGTTGTTTCACTCTGAAAAGGTCCACTGGGGAAGAATTTCCTGAAACATCTACCATGATTCATTCTCAGCATCTAATTAGTGTTCCTGGTCAAGTCAGACAAGCAGACAAAAGAAGCTGGAAACAGCCCCAGCCAGGAGTAGGACACAGAAAGAAACTCCATCCTTTGCATGTGCAAGTTGTCTTTCCCCCTCAGGGCAAAACTGGAGAATACCACTAGATGCCTCCCACATCAGCCCACATCAGCCCTGGGCCCAGATTGGGATCTGGGGGGTGTGGAGTCTCTTCAGCCACCACCCTCCTCCAACTCCCTGCCCCAGGCTCTTGCCGTTATCACCAGCCATCTCTCTGCCAGCTGGAATCCCTCCTGCCCAGCAGCTACCTCCATGGTGCACATGGGCACCTCTATGTTGAAAAAACACCAGGTGCCACCTCTCTTCAAAGCAGCAAAATTTAGGGTTTATTTGGACGCCTGATGTGGTCAGAATAAGACAGAGCAGAGGCAGCTTTCTGTTAAACAAGTACAGTGATAAAAATCTGCAAAACCACGAAGTACTCATCCTCAGCCAGTTGTTCCTGATTTAAAGTCAGATTTCACACCGCTCTGTCCCTTGCAGTGGGAATACTCAGATGTCCCTTAGCAGTTCCTTGCATGGGAAGCTTGGCTTTTTGCTTCTCATGAAGCAATACCCACAGAGGTTCCTTTTTCAGGCAGATTTAGACTGCACAGCTGCTCACTGAGGGCATGCTCCTCAAATAAAACTCTGAAGTCACAGGCTGACATACTTAAAAAGTCAGAAAACAACATCGGAGCACCCAGGCCCAGGGGGAAAATTAAGATAAGACATTTTAACTACTGAGCATTGTCCGTCTGGAACTTCCTTCTCTAGGAGCCTCATGTCACATTTTTCTCTTTTGTTTAGCCCACTTAATCCTTTCTCCTTCAGTCCACTGCCACAACGCTGGCCATCCTACTTTCAAACCTTTCCAGGTTTTAAAGTGCAGGTGCTTCTATTTGCCTGGGATTCAGGGTCCCCGTGACATGACTCCTCTCACTTCTCAGAGTTTTCCTCCTGGTTCATGCCTGCAGCCTCTGCTCGGGCTGCTTCTGTGCCTGACTGCCCTTCATCCTGTCCCCATGCCCTCCAGCTGGCAAACACCTCTTCCACTTCCGCGGTTTTATCCAAGAACGACTTTTCAGTGCAAACTTTTTCTACCTTTGCCCATGCTGCCTCACTCCTCTACAAAATCAACCACTTCCTTCTTTGTGCCCCAGCATGCCGCATATATTGCTACTCACTTTATCATCATGGCTCACCTTACTACACTTCAACATTGTATTGTTCATTGTTGGGGGCTAAGACCATGTCTTATTCAAAATTATCTGTGCCTGGCCCTCTGGGGGCACATTGAAAATGATAATGATAATATTTATGTGGTTAAAGAGGCTGCTAGTTTGAAAGATTAATATCTTGGCACACCTTTAATAACCCATTCAAAGCTTAAACACACCAGTTAAGAAGTTCTGCATACAAGACCTGCAGTTAATGTTTGTTGAAAGAATAAGTCAATCAGTCTGTTTATAGGATTAAGAGATATCTGGAATTAGTCAAATAAAGATCTTAGAAATCAATGAAAGGAATGGTCATATAGAAGAGACATAATTAAGACTGAATATGGCCCAGCTGGTGTGGCTCAGTGGTTGAGAATGTCGACCTATGAACCAGGACATCATGGTTGGATTTCTGGTCAGGGTACATGCCTGGCTTGGAGGCTTAACCTCCAGTGGAGGGCGTGCAGGAAGCAGCCAACCAATGATTCTATCGCAGCATTGATGTTTCTATTTATCCCTCCCTCTCCCTTCCTCTCTGAAATCAATAAAAATATATTTTTTTAAAAAATTAAAGACTGAATATGATCCCAGCAGTGGGGAAGATATTTTATCTGTTCATCCCCTAGGAATCTCTAATTTCCCATCAAGATAAGCTTCCCATTCATTCAATTTAATTTTAGAGCCAGCTTTTTCACATTGAGCATGCAGAATAATCAATTTGGAGGTGTCAAAAGTTCCCCACTTTAAGCTGATATCATTTTTAGTTAAATTTTCTCATTTCTATAGGTACTTGCAAGTTGAAATTCTATACAAACTGTACATGTATCCTGTGGGAGTATTAACGGGGGGCTGGGATTCTTGGCGTTTCAACCTTAGAGGTACAATTTCCCATTTTATTTTTAGTCTTTCTTTGGATATCTGCAGATTCTGAGAAAATTTTCTAGGGATGTTATGTAGTGGGTCACAGTGTGCTGCTTATGGGTTGAGCTCCACAAGGCTCTCACCCCTCGAGCTACATTCCACCCTCTTACATGCCTGGGTTTCTCTCCCAGCCGTCCAAAACAATGGGAAGGGCACCGGCGGGCGGGCGTTGTCAAACCAAGCCTTATGGGCGCTCCCTGGATGAGCCTGTTAGTTTAATTACAGTTGAGTTGGAAATTCCCTGTGGGGCTCCTGCATGTCCTGAGGAATGACCTCTGACACCTCCACAAAGGTTCTTAGTAACCTAAGAACACCTGAGATTTGGGCTGGAGGGAGGATGTGCCCCTTTATCTTCAGAGCTGAACTCGTTCAGCTCTCATTTATACAGCGAAGGGTTTTTGCTCAGACTCTCAGAAAGCAATTCTAATTGAAAAGCCCAATCAAAACCTGCCACAGGTTTCAACTCCTATCCTTTAGTGCCACCTCTAGGAATTTCTAAGAGCAGCTCAAATAAAGTCAGACCCTCTACCAAAAAAGCAAGGGAAGGTCCTGGATCCAAGAGACAACTCACCCAAGTTCACCCAATGCACCTGGGAGCCGGCGGGGCTCAACGGGCCTTTTCTGGATACAAGCACCAGGTCTGGGTCTGCAGAATGGTCTTGGGTGAGCTTCTTTGGAATCCTGCCAACTACACCAAGTAATAACGTAAGAAACATTCAAACCTGGGAAGAATTTTTGTGCGTTTATTTTAGCCAAACTGTCAACAAATGCCAGGAAGCCGAACCTCAACAGATTGAGATAATGCTTCGGAGAATGGCAGTTTTTAAGCACCTTGTACAAAATTACAATTCAAGGAGGAGATGTAAGTAGGTTAACCTCCAGTGGAGGGCGTGCAGGAAGCAGCCAACCAATGATTCTGTCTCAACATTGATGTTCTATTTATCCCTCCCTCTCTCTTCCTCTCAATGAAATCCATTGGTGATAGATTAGGGAGGCAGGAGAAAGCAAAGTGGGGAAACCTCTGGGATTGGATTAAAAGTAAAATGATAGACACACACTCCTGTTACTTAAGTAGGTACAGGATAGTTAACAGTCAACAATTGATTCAATAACAATGAGGGGATTTGTAGTCTCCGCAGAGCGGTGCCTGTGCTTCGAGGAGTCTGGAAAAAGGGAAATTACTTTGACATTCCAAAGAGATGTTATTGTAGATGCAAAAAGACAATAGGTTCAGTTAAGGTAAAGATTGACCTAGAACATGACTATCCACCATAAACTGCCTTTAGTTTTTTTTAAAAAAGGTTTAATTTCAGACTATCCTTTGTGGTTATTTTAGGTCTCTGAGTTTGTAAGGCTGCCACACAGGCCTGCCCTGAGCTTGTCAGGTTTAGTTTGTGGCCCCTTTTCATCAGAAGTTTATTACACTGAACGAAATTTCCCAAGTGGCTGTGGGAAAACCAGGTTCCTGCTGAACAGGGAGGGAGGGTGTTTGGTGTCTAGTGAAGGGCTGGTATGTTAGCCTGCTGGGTGCCAGGAAATATCCCTTTTAGTTAGCTGCAGTCAGAACCCTTTTCTTATATCAGGGATTCATAAATCAGATCCTATACTAAATAGAACAAGACCCACTATCCCTAAATCTGCTATTAAATTGAAACTTTGCATTGTAAGGTTGCCCTGTAGGCTTGGGCTTTGAGCCAGACCAGAGGAAGAATCTGAGAGAAGCAGAGCCAGGTGGAATGGAGGTCCCAGATTTGTGCAACAGAAACGTTTTCCTGCTGAGCTGCAGGGAGGGTGGAAGAATAAGAGGACAGGGGTGAGGCATGAAGGGTGCAACTGCTTGTCTACACCCTATGGGGCATCCAAGGGATTAGTCAGTAGTCACAGCTCCCTTTCCTGTGCCATCTCTAAATGGCAAAATATACAGTAAGAGATTCCTAATAGCAGGTAAATAAATGCTAATGGCCTGATAGCCCCTTACTCACTGAAGGTTTACTAGTACCACCCTGACATGGCCAGCCCTAGGGTGTGTCCTGTGATCACCCAGGTACTGGAGTCAAATCCCATGTCCATCTGCTCTGAGATTGTCTGTGCTGATCCCATCCTGAGCCAAACCACTCAGGGCTATGTGCTTATCCCATCCGGAACGCTTCCATCCTCTCGGCAGTAACACTCCCAAGCAATGCTGTGGTCAGAGGGGAGGAACCTTGAGGCATCCGTTGTGCATTTAATGGTAATTCTTACCTCCTCTCAGCCAGGCCCTCATTGTGTGGCTAATCTGTTGAGCCCCTTGCATGTGGACTTGAAGTATTATCCACTATCGTGACAGGGGCTGTGTCTCCTCCTAGGTCCTGATTGCTACCACCCCAAGCCCTGCTACCTCAGTCTTTGCTTTAGAGTTTGGAGAATGAAATTGGTTGCTACGATGTTGCTAGAAGTTTCCAATTATGAGAAAGTGTGTTTCAGGATGTATTTAACAATAAATCCCCTTCCCAGGTGACTAGTAGGATATGCCCTCTTCCCCCTACAGGCGCAAAGGGTGCACAAGAAGTTTCCTAAACCCAACAGAGCTCACCACTCCTCGGAGAAGAAACCTCACTCCAGGCCTTCCCCGAGCTGCACCACACCGAGCCGTCCTCCTGGCAGCGGACAGCAACCCCTACTGGACAGTCCACGCCTGGGGCCCAGCCAGACGATCCTGCTAGCTGGACACCAGCAGGAATTTGCCACAGGAGCCAGCAGCACTCCCAGCCTTCCCTGGTCTTTCCAGAGAAGCAAGTCCTTGTTTTGTTTGCCCACAGAAGACCCCGACCCAGCCTCCTTGGCTGTACCACAGTGTTTTTCAAACACAGGTGCCCCAGGGCACCGGGCATCGGAGTGGAGACACGGCCACCTCCTCTCCATTGATGACTTAGAGGGGTCCCAGGAGACAGATGTGGACACGGGCCTGCGGCTGTCCTCCTCGGACCTGTCTGTGGTCTCTGCGTATTCTGCACCCAGTAGATTCTTTAGCACCTTGGAAACACCCCTCCCCTCCGAACGCTGTGGCAGCCACTGCTCCAAGCACAGAGGTTCCCGAGAAGGACCACTACCCACTGGGAGTGGGGTGACCACGGAGACCTCCTGGGCTGAAGGGCCTTCCAGTTCCTTGGCAACGGCGGTTGCTGCTCCCCCAGCTTCTGGTGCCGCCACCCTCACAGGGTCATCCTCCAAGCTCCCTGGCGATGCTCCCAACACCGAGCAGACTGGCAGACACATCACACCATCCCCAGCCCTGGCTGGGCCCGGGGACAGTGACACAGAGGAATTCTATATCTGAGCACCCTCTATGCTGTTGTTTTCATTCACACAAGCTCAGCTTCCCCAGGTCTGTCTGGAACCTAGTTATCTATCCCAGCCCCCCGTTCGCCATGCCACCCACTCTAGGGACTAGGTGGAAAAATACTGGCATTTTTATGCCAATAACTTAAGTCATAAAATATATTTTTTGAATTACTCAGTTCCATTTGAGATATGGTTTAGTGCATTTACACACTTTAAATGCTTCATACAATTACTTGAAGTGAAAAAAAAACCTAGTCAGCCAGAGCTGATTTGGCCATTTTTCATGCTGTGAAGAAAGAACAATTAAAGCCAAAATGTTCACTGTAGGAAAGATACTGAGTGACTTGTGTGAGAAATTAGTGCACAATAACAATGTACAACCCTGGATTTCCCAGATAGATTTATGTTACCAGGGAGCAGTGACCCTAATAATTTCCAAGTAGTGCTTAGAATGAAAAAGTCAGCTTGATAAGACAGCTGTAAACATCAATCAGGCTACAGTCATACCACACTTAAATGTCTTGCAACGTCCAAAAATCTGGATTTACACTAAAATGGCTAATAAGCTTTATAAGGATTTAGCATGAGTAGCAGACTCTTGGTGCATTTAAAATCTGATTTCAGTTCCAAAATCTAGATTTGTATTCACCTTTCGACAATACTAGCACATTCACTGTAGCAAGTGAGGGCCACAGAAGGCCACTCCCGCACCTGGATTTATTTGGACCACTGAGGATGAATCGTTCATTGGAATTACAGAATAATAGGATGTTGACTGGGTAGGCAGTCTTAGGGTTTTTCAGTTTTAAAACCTGCAGTCTAAGGGCTGTCTATGTATATACCTATATAAATGGCAGGACCCATATTGTATACCACTTTCTCTAGCAAATATGCATTGTCACCTTGTCTTTTCATCTTTAACATTTTAACCATCATTTGGGTTGCACACTAGGAAGCTTTCCACGCAGTGCCCCCTGAACAAACACAGTTGGAGTGCTGGCCTTGCCAGAGTGCCAGGCGCCTTAATTGAAGCTGGAGCTTTCCCCTGACCGTGGCCCTTCCGGACTGTTGTCTGCTTCTGTCACCATGTGAATGGTATTAAAATCTCACCTCTCTCCCACTCCAATAAGGGCACATTGTTCCAGCCTCAGCAATGCCAAGTGCAGGCGTGGGGCAATGCCGAGCTGTCGCTGGTTGCCATTTACCTTTGGGGAAGAAGAGCATGTATTTTCCTTGTTTATTTCTCAGTCTGGTGCTCCTTGCCTACATTAGCACAGCCCATTTTCACCTCTCTGGAAGCGCCCACCCCCTCCAGACACAGTCTTGGGATCCTTCTCCACACAGCCTTCAGGCAGCTGTGGCCAGTCATCAGACTTGCACTGAAGCCTCAATGCTTGCCATCCCTGTCAATGAAAGCCTTAGATCTTCCCCCAAACATCCTGGATATCCCAGGACTCCGATATACAACATTCTGCTCCAGCTTAAGTAAATAAAAATATGGTCTCATAATTCTAGACCAGGAGTGAGCAAAGTTTTTCTGGAAAGGGCTAGATAATAAATACAGCGAGCTTTGCTAGCCAAATGCTCTCTATTATAACTGCTCAACTCTGCCAGTATAGCATGAAAGCAGCCATGGACAATATGTCAATGAGTGGGCGTGACTGAGTTCCAATAAAACTTTATTTCCAAGAACAGGTGGAGGGTCATATTTGGCTCAAGAGTTATAGTTTGCCAATCCTTGTGCTAGACTGAGGTTGATTTAAGACCCCAGCCACAGTCAACAGCAAGAATCTAGGTCTGCAGTCTCCTGCTGCTGTGGTGCATGAGGCCAAGAAAGCGGGCTCCTCCGGTGATGCGGATGGCTGCAGGACCACGGGGTACAGAGTAGTGAGGGGCTTTTTCTGCAGAGATGACTCCTGCCGAGGAATGTGACTCACAATCAGTAGCTGATGATGAAGAGCGACAGGCTAGCCTTAGGGAGGAGGAGAAACTCAGCCTACAAGGAACAGTGGCCAGCTCAGGAGTAGCAAAAATCAATGAGGCCAACTGCCAAGTGCTGTCTCCTCCTGTCTTCATCCTTAATTGGCACCCTTAGTTTAGTGTATTTGCATGCATCCCTAAAATTGCCTGAGAGCCCAACTCTGATGCTCTCTGGACCCACCCTTCTTCAGTGACCCACCCTCAGCACAGTCCATTCAACCAGCTGACCCCAAGGGATGTGAGCAGCACCGTTCAAGAGCAGAACATGCAAGGTGCCCCCATAACAGAGAGAAGGAAAGGGAAGCCCACCACAGACCACATTCAGGCCGCCCTCCCGCTCCCCTCCAGAGCTATGGTCAGAAATGGCAGTCACTGTGTGGAGAAGGAGACACAGAGACTCTACTGGCAGAGCCCTCGCTTCCATTTCTGGTCATACACTAACCTTCCCCCCCCCCCCCCCCCCGGGGGGGGGGGGGGGGAGTTCCTGACACCCACTGGTGGATCCGACTCTTGGATTATTATTGTTGTGATAGATGCTGGCATATTGTAGGTGCTCAATAAATTTGTTCAATTTAATAACATTGAGGTTGTCTCATAAATTATATCTCTTCTGAATTAAGTTCTGTAATATAGGAAATCTAGATCTGATTCCTAATTTTTTGGTTATTTAATGGGACCCAGTTTCTTCTTGTTGGCCTTGCACTTTCCCCAGCTTTCCCCGGAGGGCAGTGTTAGTAAGTGCCCTTGTCTGGTTTACAGCCCATCCTTATTTGCCTCTTTTCCTAATACGACTCCCCAAAATTACTGCTCACGGTCCCACTGTGGCCTACCCTAAACACCTAGTACCTGCATTAAAGATCAAACATCTCTCAGGGCAGTCCCTGACTGGCCTGTTGAGCCCTACAGCACTCATCTTGGGTCACTCCACTTGGGTCACCATGCAGGTGGGTGGGGAGCCACCAAAGAGACTTTTGTGATGGTGGGAGGGTTGACGTGTGGCTATACTAAATGGACTGTAGTGCTGGATGCTTCTTGAGCTGAGGGACCCAACAGCAGAGGAACAGTCACATGGGAGTCTATTGGACTATCCAGTGCATTCCAGGTGAGAACAAATGTTCACCTTCAGCAGGAAGACATTCGAGTTCATAGCTGATGTCTTCGGCTCCAAGGAAATCGTAAGAAATGTAGGTATCTTCTTATCTCCCTCCCGGGCTTTCTGTAGATGAACGAATTCTCCAATCCATCAGGTACCAGGTGCCTGAGTAGACTCGGAATTCCTGGAAGAGACTTTTAAAGGCAAATTAACTGGAGAGTTTCCCCTCCCTAACAGAGCAGCGTCAATGACCAGTTCTGGCCAGTGATCCCAGGACTGAACTTCAGGAGAGCAGCGGGAATAGCTGAAGAGTCACCTTCCATCTCTCTGCCCAAGGCCACATTGCTCCCTGTGCCTGATTTGGACACAAATGCCTCCTTCTGACTAGTAGGGTTCCACTGCTCTTTAATCCTCTGGAAATACAATTGATGAGGTACTGCAGAGGCTTGAGAAAATAACAAGAGAAATCAACAGGAGTAAACATGGATTCTCAAAGGAAACACCTTTTGTCACAATAATAACAAATCAATTCATGAGGGGTCAAGAACCAGAGTTTAAAGATTTTCATATAATTATATCCTTCCAACTTCTACTGAAGGCTTTTATCTCCTCTTGGGCACAGAGGCCTAAATACAAATGATTTTAAATGACATAATTTATCAGGGTGAATAACAGAGGCAGAAATGGATGGTAGTGTCAGCACAGCTGGGTCTTTTTAGCATTCCTATTTTAAAAGGGTGCTAACTATCGTCCAGTTATGTGGCCACTATTACGAATAAGATATTCATTTCAAACAGAAGTCACCAGAACATTTGGTGAAGCTGAAAAGGCCCCTTCCCCTCCCCTTCCCCTATGGCACCCTCCCTAAGCTCTCCGTTTGTGATGAGGTCCCACTTCCAGTTGCCTCAAATGGTGTAGAAACACAGCTGCTTCCGAGAAGTGGCATAGCCCCCACGGGCCTGATCTGGTTGGGAGTCGCCCTGCCCCATTTGAAACATTGATCTTATAAGCTGAACGCCTGAACGAAGCCAGCTAGACTTAGGTCAGCTCTGCTCAGTCCCCAGTGCATTTTGGTCAGGAGCCACTCGGAATGCATGTGGCAGCTCAAGAAACAGAGTAGAAACACTTTCAGGCCAAATCGCCTCGCTGAAGATGGCCGTGGGAAAGCTTTGGTGCCACCTGGTGGCCACCATGCCCAGGAGTGTCAGCAGCTGCCCTCCCTTTCATTGAAGACTCCACCTGGATGAACAGGGGGGAGGCACTTCGGTTCACTATTCTGCATCAAGCTGTTTCTACAAGGCATTGAGGCAACTGATACTGCAATGACATAAGACGATAGAAATAGAAAATCAGAGCTAAGAAAAATGTTCATAAATAAGCCAACTGTAAAGAAAAATGTAACTGCTGTGGATGAATTTCCTAGAAGCCAAAGCAAAAAGGGAAACACGAGTAGCTCAGTCGTTTTCATTTGTGATTGGAGAATCTAGCGGCACCTTACTTCATTGTGATTGAAGTTGCCTCAATGCCCTTTCTCAGTGGAAACCAAGTTTTTCTCAGCGCAGGGTTCTAAAATCACTTTCTGAGGAGGGGATTTTCCCAAAGGATTTTCTCTTAATATAGTCCAAGTTGGTAGCTTTCTAGATTGGAGGATGAATTTAAAAGACCTGGAGGAGGGGACACAGCCGTGCACTGTGGACGAGCCTCCCTGGACATCTCCGGCAGCACCGTCGGTAGAGGGAAATTTCACCCTCGTCAGAAGCCTGGGGGCTGGCTAACTCTGATCTCTTGAGGCCAACTCTGAACAGTCTGGCAAGTGGGAAACAGGCGGTAAGACTGACATCCTCCTGGGAAACGAGAGGCTCCTCCGGAGAGTCCACATGGATGGCGCTCCGTCTGCATCCGCATCCACTCCCTGCTTGGATGTCAACTCCAGGTCCCTAACCTCCCCAGGTAAGAGGCTTCAGGACTCCGAAGCTCTTCCAGATCCCCTCCTTCCGCCTCTCACTGACATTCTTGAAACTTTTTAGGAATCTGGGTCCCTGCACCACTTTCTTCATTGCCCTGAGTATGTTTGCTTATCATTCATTCAACAAGCATATTGAGTCCCACTATGTGTGAGGCAGTGGGCTAGGTGCTGAGAACCTAGCATGGAATGGGAGAGACAATCCCTCCCTCGTGGAACTACCCTCATATAATCATCATTGCTGTTTCCCACTTACCTGTAGATTGTATAACCCTCCTGGTGGATCTGCTGGGCTTAACCTCTGCTACACTTACATGGAATCTCAAATTTTGGCTTCAAATAGATCTGGCTTCCAATTCTGACTCCACTCACTATGAACCTGGGGTAAGTTATTTCACTTCTCAGAGCCTCTGTCTTTTGGTGTGTTTAAAAAAAAATCTTTATTGTTAAATCTTTACAGGTGTCCCCCTGTTTCCCCCATTGATCCCCTCCACCCCGCCCCACCCCTCCCAGTGAGCCTCTGTTTTATCATGTGTAAAATATGGACAACATTCAAGGGTCATTACAAAAATTAAATGATATAACTTGTGCAAAAGTTCCTATACTGCCTACAACATGGCAGGTATTTAATAAAGGTTGATGTTTTTTCTTCCCTCGGGCTGTGGGACGGCACATGCTCTGCCCAGCAGGCTCTCGTCCCCTTTACAGACTCCCTGTGTGGGTGGCAGACAGGTTTGGCTTCATCATGCTCTTGACAGCTAGCTATTCTACCACCACCTCTCAACCGTCTGTCTGGACAGAACTTCACCCAAGAGGGAATCATCTTTCCAACATCACACCCTCAACCTCCCTGGATATTTTCTTTCCTCCATTTCAAGCCACCGCCGGCAAAGCCAGACCTGAGTGCTTGTTACCACCCAGTGCTGCTCCTCCTAGCTCTCTAACTCTGAGCTGCCCTTCCCTAACCACCCTCCCTCCCCACCAATCCCTCCACCTCTCTCCGTCATCCCCCTGTCCCCCTGCTCCCCACACCGTCTCCTCTGGCTTCTAGATCTGCCTGCCCCACCTGGAGCACCAGCTGGCCATTTCACCAGCTGCCTCTGTAGCCTCTGCACCTCTTTCCCTCTGGCCTTCTGATGCCTCCTCCCCAGGCACCGAGCCCTCTGTTGCAGTAGCCCAATTTCCACCCATAGCTGTTAGGCATCCTGTGCTGAGTCACTCCCATTCACTCCACCAATCCACGGCTATTTGGGCAATTTTCATCCACTCTTAAAGGCTTCTCCTGTCCAAGCCTGTTTCAAGTTCTCAATGCCCCCTAAACCTTGGTTTGCACTACTCTTAGAAGCTGGTCTTGTCACCTATTCAACCAGGGCCAGACTGTTCATTATCCCTTCAGGCTTCCTCCTATCACATGAGCTGTGTCTGACTCTAGTGAGGTAAGAAACAAGAAGAGGCTAGTGAGTAGCATGGATTTACTGCCAAGTCCTCTGCCCTTGGAAATGGTCTGACAACTGAAAATGCACCTGGCACAACAGAAGACACTGATTTGTGCAGCAGGGAGACTCCTCGTCCTATTTCCACTCTAAGAATTATGTTCCACTTCCGCAAAATGAGCCTCCTATGCCCAGTACAAGTAACTCACCCCAAGCCCAGGGCTCTGAATTCTCTGGGCCATAAGCTCAGTGGCAGTCTGGGCCTGTGTTCGTCGCCTGAGCTGGCTCTGCAGCCCCGGAGTGACCCCTGTGCTCCTCCGGTCAGTGTCAGAGCCCCCAGCTCTGGCCTGGGCTCCCTGGGAGTGCTCCCCGCCAGCTCTGTCCTTGCCGGGCGCAGTGAACTGGCAGCACCTGTGGAGGTGGGCGCTCCCGGACACCTGGCAGCAGGCTCGAGATTGTGACCCAACCACATGTGACCGTCCCCGGGAACTCTGCCCGATCACATTTTGTTCTGGGTCCATCCCAGCCTTTGCTATCAGATTTGGTAAACATTGGAGCTTTCAAATGGGTATGTGCTGGCCTTCCTTTCTCTCCTTCCTGCAGGCCAGACCTGAATTTTCAGCCACCTGCTACGTACCCCACACTGTACAGGTCTGGCTTCCCTGTGCCCCCAAATCATGACCCACAACAACCTACCAACACACACGAGAAAGGACCAGTTCCTTCTCCTCTGGGCTTCTCAGTTCTTTAATGGTGTATTCTCTCTCATCATTCACATTCACTTACTAGCCTACACTCCAGCCAAGCAGCCTCTTAATTCTCCACTAAACATACCTACCTTCCCACCCATGTGCCAAAGCTCAGGTATTTCTCCAACTCTCCGCCCATCAAAACCCTACTGTCCACCGAAGCCCTGTGCAGCACCGCCTCCCTCAGGAGGCCTGCCTGGCTACCCTTCCCGCACTGCAGTGTGCGAGCACTAGGTTGTCCCTGACTCAGGACAGATCACAGGCTACTTTGTCTTGGAGTTGTTTAGGGACAAGGCTTATCTATCCAGGCAGATTATAAACTAGTCCTTAGTCCAAAGCAGTACCTTGATAGATAAGATTTAAATAAGTGAGTGCGGGAGGGATGTACTTGCCTGCGGCACAATTATTCCATTCCAACTTCCTGGGTGAGAGGGAGAAGTTGTGTGGAGGGAAGAAACCTCCAGGCCCTTGCTGGGTAAGTCCGTATTTACCTGAACCATTTGTGTTTTATTTTCTTTACAAACATCTAGAGCTAAACATTAGGGCACTTGGTCACAAAACCTTTTTCCAACCTAGAATTTATCCACATTTCCCCATAGATATCCTATGTATACACAGCTATTTTTAAACTTTATACCCACAAAACTCTTGGCAAAAATACAAACTGAATGGATTTCAAACATAGCTGCCTTAAGTCCACGTGTTTGAAAAGGAATGTTGAAATGACGTGAACACACTTACTTGCTTTCTTTAATGTTTGCCAGGTTAGAATTATAGTCTTTCAAAATTGGGCTGGGAGTGCAGGTGTTTGACCTGTTTCTTTGCCTAAGACTGAAAATCCTTCCCATTGTCAGCTTCCAAAATTTCCCTCGGGGCTGGCCTTCTGTCCCTCCCAAACCACATGTATATATAGCAAACAGTCCTCCTGGTTCGGGCTGGGCCCTGAAAACCTCTCTCATAGCTGCAGCCATTGCCTAGAGCTGCAGGTTCCTAACTCTGTCATTTGCTTTGTATTTTCACCATATCTGTGGACTGGCTGTGCAATATTTACTTATTTTTAAAATCAAGTGGAAAACTAGCAGACTCTCCAGCACCAGGTAACTGGGAGATGTGGTGCAGACCCAGCAGTGTGACCGCAGGGTGACAGAGGGGATTCAAGGGCTGCTGCCACCTCTATGCTCTATGCTCTGGTCTTCCCTCACAGCACACCTGCAGCTCAGAGGCCCCTGAAAGAGTGCAGTGAAGAGCCTCCCTCCTACAAGACAAATGCTGCAAGAGCTGGCGGTGCATGCACAGCCTAGTAGAAGGTGATGAAATCTGAGCATTGCATCATGTCACTGCCCCCTTAAAGTCCTGCAGTGGCTTCCCATTGCATTTGAACTGAAAATACACTGGCCTGTCCCCAGGCCTCAAAGCCCTGTATGATCTGGCCCCTCTGCCTTTACCCCCCCCCCCCACCTCCCACCCCTCCACCTCACTCACTATGCTCCAATCCCACCAGACTCCCTACATATAGTCGAACACTCCACACAATCTTTGCACCTGCAGTCCCTTCGGCCTGGGACACTCTTCTCCCTACTTTTTGTTCCCATATCTCCTTCTTACCCTTTGGTCTCAGTTTAAGTGCCATCTACTCTAAAAGGCCTTCCTGGACCATCTATCAATATCTAAAGTACCCCTATAAAAGGCATGCTATCATAGGACCACCAGCATAATATATATGCACTTGATAAGGGACATGATTATCTTGTTCGTTGATTAAATTTTTAATGACATTGAGTTGTATTTTTATGTGCTAAATGTACATTTGAGAGTACATTGGGCCCTTCTGGAATCCTGCCCATTACTGAATATAGAACTTGCAGCATTATTTTAGCAGTTGAAATTACTTTAGCTTTATTGCTGTTACTTTGCTTTTATGAGGTGCTGTTGATTATCTCCATCCTTCATTTAACACTATGTCCCTGATCAGCAAAGAAACCACCCTACCTCGAAGAACCTACTGAAAAATATAGTCCATGTTACTAACATTAAAATCAACAGCTGACATTTATTGAGAACTCAATGTGCCAGGCCTTAGGCTACTGACACACATGATCTCATTTAATCTTAAATGTGTAAGATCACAGTTGTCACCACTTTATATATGAAGAAACAAGCACAAAGATTATAAGATGCTGCCTAAGATCACACAGCTAGCAAATAATAGAGTGTCCTCATTCATTCTTTCTTTTTAAAAAAATAAATATACTGAGTATTGTTAAGTTGCAACAGAACAGGTGAAGTTGTATGTAAGGGATTCTCCCCTAAGGAGTTGATGAGGCAGCAGGTAAAGTGAAACCGCACACAGATGTCTAGAAAGTAGAGCCTGGTGTGACATGTGACGTGAGAACTCTTTCCTTGAAGAGAAACAGACAGTCACTCCTATGAAAGTAACAATTGAGCTGGGTTTAAACAGGGGTAAAATTTCAAGAACAAAATGTGAACAAGTTCTTCCAAGCAGAAACATTCTTAAGCTAAGCTCCCCCCACACAGGAATTATTAAATCAGCAATATCCACTGTAGCCTGTGTTGTTACTATTTCATCATCATTGTTTTCTTAATAAGAGATTAACGTGTTTTATTTACTTATTCACATATTCCATTGTCAGCACAATTCATAGCACTGTTTGTCTCAAACACAATAGCTAAATGAATCTGATGGAAAAACCTGATAAGAGTAGCATATAATTGTTTGGAACTAAATTCAGATTTCAGAAGTTATAAGCAGATTCTATTAAAATTCTATTCCCATGACTTAATTATGGTCATTAAGAAGACTAGCTATACAGCCTCCTTTTAAATAGGAAAGTCCTGCTTGTATGAGAGGGAAGCAGGAATGTGCCTGTTTAGGAGCATGACTGCCTTCTATGATAACAAATGAAATACCTGGTTCTATGAAGGTCACTTACACAAACGTTCAGGCCCAGGCATGGTCAGTACCCCGAGGGCCACAGAGTCCCACTTGAAATGTCTTTGTCATACTTATGATTTGACAAGTAGACCAGCTTTACCCTCTGCAAGCAGGGGCCCTGGGCAAGGGGACTGAAGGGCTCCTTGCGTTCCTGATTTGGGGTGAATAAAAGAAGGAACAAGAATGCATCTCTGCCTTTTCTCCACCCCCAATCAAGAGCTGAATTCTTCCCACCAGTTCGATATTTGGAGCAGAAGGAGAGAAGAAACGGAAATAACTAGAGGATAAGATGAATGTCAAGAAGGGTGGAAGAAATTGAAAGCTCCCAGAGCTCCTCATTGCTGTGGCCTCAGAGAGCGGGGTGATGCCTTGGTAGGGACCCCAATCCTCCTGAGAGGCCTTGACTCACTCCTGTGCCGTCAGCACCCTTAAAACACTCTGCACCCTTTGTTTTAAAGCGGGGAGAAAGGATTTACATGTCCACAGTACCCTATGGAGCAGTGGTTCTCAACCTTGGCTGCACATTAGAATCACCTGGGAATCTTTTTAAAATCCTGATTTCTGGGCCTCATCCTCTGAAAATTCTGTTTCTTTGTTACTAATGTTGTGGCCCCACCCCATAACAAAGAAACAGCATTTCCGGAGGATGCGGCCCAGAAATCAGGATTTTAAAAAGATTCCCAGGTGAATCCAATGTGCAGCCAAGGTTGATAACCACTGCTATGGAGGTTCACAAAGCACAGGTGTTTTAACACTCATCACAGATCAGGCAGTTTATAAAGTTAGATCTGTGACATTTTCAAACAGGTCAAAGAATGTAATAAAATCTTAAAACAAAATTAATATTAATTTACTCTATTTGGGAAGATATATTACCTCTGGAATTAGGGAGGGCTGGAAGGATGAGGTTGAACCCAGGAGCTATTAGAACAAATGAGGCAATAAAATGAGGCATGTGGAGCATGCAGGCAAACAAGTCCTCTGACCTCACATGTGATTTCACTCTTAAGTGAGGCCATTTGCACAAAGCTTGTCAGAGTTCCCTCAAGTCATCTGAATTGGTCTAGTTTTTCCCCAGCTAAGTACAATCAACTTGGGAATGTATTATTTTTTTGTATAACCAACATAAGGTCTTCAAAACAATCACCCTGCCTGTCTGGATTTTTCTTTCTTTTCATTAGTCTGAGATTCCTTCCTGCATCATATCACCTTTAGACAGCAGAAAGATGGCACCATAGTTAAGACCATTCTACTGTTTGCAAATGTTTCCCATTGCATTTGGCAGCTCAGTCCCCTACCACATATCGCTGCAAAGGCACCATAAATCAGCATGTTCTAAACAGCTGAACCAGAAATAACCAAAGAGGATATTTGGACCAAATGGAGTGGGAGGCCAGCATGACAAATGGAAACACTAAGGGAAAATGTATGATGAAAGAACAGAGATGAATCAAGCAGAGGCTGTTTGCATATTACATGAAATAAAGTGATATCTTTGCAAAAGTCTCACTGAAGTCATGTCTGATACTATTTTTTTTATTCTTCTACCCCTGTTCCATCCAAATTACTGACTTCAGGTTCACTGTAGCATTAACCATTTAGAGCCAGTGACCAAGTCCAAGGCCAGTGTAGAAAGACCATCTCACTCTGGAGAGACAGTGCTTGACCCCGTGGGCTTCCAGGATTCCCAATGTCTCATGGTAGAAATTCCCTCTCCAGGAGGAGCTTTTACCTCCAGCCATTCCCAACCTCTGAGTTTGCATCTTTATGACAGAAAAAAACTTTGAAATAATCTAACAGATTAAGGAAAAATACATGCATACCTCTCTGGAATAATTGCCCTTTCATTTACTGAGTGCCAACTATATGCCAAGCATTGTGCTAAATTCTTTCCAAACATTTTCTTTTCAATCTTCTGAACAACCCAATGTGATAGATTTTATTTATCCATATGAGAACTGAGACTTGGTGACATTAAGTAAATTGTCCAAGGCATATGGCTAGCTAACAGCTAGGTCAAGTTTCAGACCTAGGTCTGTCTGAATTCAGACTGTGCTCTTAATTCTGACACTGCCTCATCACCACTGGGTGGAAGTAGTTCTTGAAATGGACAATAGAATTGAGTCCCCTAGTTGAATCTATAAAGAAAGTTATTAAAGGATGTCAGGCAGATCCCAGATTCTCTGTGAGGTGTAGAAACCCACGCCTGACTGCCATACAGCCAGGAATGATTCCAAACTGTTCTGGGGAATTTTTTCTTATTGAATGTATTGGGGTGAGATTGGTTAATAAAATTTTGTAAGTTTCAGGTGTATAATTCTACAGTACATCATCTGTATACTGTATTGTATGTTCATCACCCCAAGTCAAGTCTCCTTCCATCACCATTTCTCTCCCCTTCACCTTCTACCTCCCCCCACCACCCTTCCTCTTTGGTAATCACCATGCTGTTGTTTGTGCCTATGAATTTTTTGTTGTTGTTGTTTGTTTGTTTGTTTGTTTGTTTTGCTTAACCCCTTCACCTTTTCACCCAGCCCTTCCACCCCTTTCCCCTCTGATAGCTGTCAGCCTGCTCTCTATCTGTGAGTCTGAGTCTCTATTTTGATTGTTAGTTTATTTTGTTCATTAGATTCCACATATGAATGAAGTCATATGGTACTTGTCTTTCTCTGACTGGCTTATTTCACTTAGCATAATGCTCTTTCCAGGTCCATCCATGCTGTTGCAAGGGTAAGATTTCCTTTTTTACAGCTGAGTAGTATTCCATTGTGTAAATATACCACAGCTGCTGCTTCTTCTTCTTCTTCTTCTTCTTCTTCTTCTTCTTCTTCTTCTTCTTCTCCTCCTCCTCCTCCTCCTCCTCCTCCTTCTCCTTCTTCTCCTCCTCCTCCTCCTCCTTCTCTTCCTTCTCCTTCTCCTTCTCCTTCTCTCCTTCTCCTTCTCCTTCTTCTCCTTCTCTTTCTCCTTCTTCTTCCTTCTCCTTCTCCTCCTCCTCCTCCTCTTCCTCCTCCTCCTCCTCCTCCTCTTCCTCCTTCTCCTTCTCCTTCTTCTTCTTCCTTCTCCACTCATCTACTGATGGACACTTAGCTGCTTCCAAATCTTGGGTATTATAAATAATGCTGCAATGAACATAGGGGTGCATATATTCTTTTGAATTAGTGTTTCATATAGCTTCAGATATAGTTCCAGAAGTGGAATCACTGGGTCATAAGGCAGTTCCATTTTTAATATTTTGGGGTAACTTCATACTGCTTTCCACAGTGGCTGCACAAGTCTACATTTCCACCAACAATGCATGAGGGTTCCCTTTTCTCCACATCCTCACCAACACTTGTTATTTGTTGATTTATTGAGGACAGGTGGGAATTGATATTTCATTGTGGTTTTAATGTGCAGCTCTCTGATGATTAGTGATGTTGGCGATTTTTTCATGTCTATTGGCCATCTGTATGTCCTCTTTGGAAAAATGTCTATTCGGGTCCTTTGCCCACTTTTTAATTGGATTATTTAATTTTTTTGGTGTTGAGTTTTTAAAGTTCTTTATAAATTTTGGATATTATCCCCTTATCAGATTATCATTGGTAAGTATGTTTTCCCATTCAGTGGGTTGTCTTTTCATTTTGTTGATGGTTTCCTTTGCTGTGCAAAAACTTTTTAGTTTTATGTAGTCCCATTTGTTTGTTTTTTCTTTTGTTTTCCTTGCCTAAGGCAATATATCAGGAAAAAATATTGCTAGGAGAAATGTCTAAGATTTTTCTGTGTTTTCTTCTAGGATTTTCATGATTTTGAGTTTAACATGTAAGTCTTGTTGGAAGAGGAGGAGAGGAGAAAGATGGGAGTATGCTCCTGGGAGGGAGAGCACCCCTATTATTAAGTCTTTAATCCATTTTGAGTTTATTCTTGGGTATGGAGTAAGAAGGTGGACTAGTTTCATTTTTTTGTATGTATCTGTCCAATTTTCCCAACAACATTTATTGAACAGATTGTCTTTACCCATTGTATGTTTTTGCCTCTTTTGCCAAATATTTATTGACTATAAAGGCATGGGTTCATTTCTGGGCCCTGTATTCTGTTCCATTTATATATAAGTCTGTTTCTATGCCAGTACCATGCTGTTTTGATTATTATGGGCTTATAGTATAGTTTTATATCAGTAAATGTGATATCAACTTTGTTCTTTCTAAAAATTGCTGAAGATTTTTGGTGTCTTTTGTAGTTCCATGAAAATGTTTGGAATATTTGTTCTATATCTGTGAGATATGCCATTGGTAGTTTAATAAGGATTGCATTGAATCTGTAGATTGCTTTCGGTAGTATGGACATTTTAATGATGTTAATTCTTCCTATCTGTGAACATGATATATGGCTTCCACTTATTTGTATCTTCTCCAGTTTCTTTCTTCTGTGTCTGATTATTTTCTGAGTACAGGTCTTTTACCTTCTTGGTTTAATTTATTCCTAGGTATTTCATTCTTTTTTAAGCAATTATGAATGGGATTGTTTTTTTAGTTTCCTTTCTGATAGTTCATTATCGATGTATAAAAATGCAACTGATTTCTGGATATTTGTTTTGTATTCTGCTTCTTGACTAAATTTATTTAACAGTTCTAGCAGGTTTTTTTGGTGGAATCTTTAGGATTCTCTATATACCATACAGTACCATGTCATCTTCAAATAATGACAGTTTTACTTCTTCCTTTACTTCTTTACTTCAAATAATGACAGTTTTACGCTCCCACCCCCAGCACATGCCCTCAACCCCCTATTGTCTGTGTCCATTGGTTATGCTCATATGCATGCATACAAGTCCTTGGATTGATCTCTCACCCCCCACCCCCACCCATCCCTTCCCTCTGAGGTTGGACGGTCTGTTCAATGCTTCTATGTCTCTGGCTGTATTTCAGTTCATTAGTTTACATTGTTCTTTATATTCCACAAATGAGTGAGATCATGTGATATTTATCTTTCTCTTGCTGGCTTATTTCGCTTAGCATAATGCTCTCCAGGTCCAACCATGCTATTACAAATGGTAAGAGTTCCTTCCTTTTTATAGCAGTATAGTATTCCATACAACTTAACAAAAGGAAGTTGTAGATGGTGTGTAATCTGCCCACTGCTCAGGAGGCAGATTAATAATCTTTACCTTCTTCTATAATCCAATCAAACAATGGGCAAAAGACTTAAATAGACACTTCTCAAAAGAGGACATACAGAAGACCAACAGACATATGAAAACATGCTCAAAGTCACTAATCATCTGAGAGATACAAATCAAAATGACAATGAGGTGCCATCTCACACCTGTCAGAATGGCTATCATCAACAAATTAACAAATGACAAGCGCTGGCGAGGATGTGGAGAAAAAGGAACACTAGTACACTACTGGAGGGAATGCAGACTGGGGCAGCCACTGTGGAGAACAGTAGGAGTTTCCTCAAAAAGTTAAAAATGGAACTCCCATTTGACCCAGTCATCCCACTTCTAGGAATATATCCCAAGAAATCAGAAACACCAATCAGAAAGGATATACACACCCCTATGTTCATAGCAGCACAATTTATAATAGCTAAGATTTGGAAACAGCCTAAGTGCCCGTCAGCAGATGAGTGGATTAAAAAATTCTACACAATGGAATACTACACTGCTTTATTATTTCTGAATAGCCAGCTTAAAATCAATATCTTAAAAGTCATATTTTGGAGTGGCAAAACTTTGGTCTCCTTCAATGTCTTAGCAATGATTTTTTAATTTGATACCTAAAGCACAAACATCAAAAGCAAAAATAACTAATTACATCTAACTAAGTTACATCTAACTAAAAAGATTCTGTACAGCAAAAGAAACCATCAATAATATGAAAAAGCAACCTATGGAATGGGAAAAAATATTTGCAAATCATATATCTGATAAGGGGGTAATGCCCAAATATACAAAGAACTCATGCAACTCATAGCGAAAAACCAAATAACCTATTGTAAAAAATGAACAAAGGACCTGAACATATATTTTTTCCAAAGAATATATTCAAATGGCCAATAGGCACATGAAGAGGTGCCCAACATCACTAATCACTATGGAAATGCAATCAAAGCCACAATGAGGTATCACCTCACACCTGTTATAATGACTAGCATCAAAAAGACAAGCGATAACCAATGCTCATGAGGAGGTGGGAGTGTAAATTTGTATAGTCACTATGGAAACAAATAGGGAGCTTCTCAAAAAAAATTTAAAAATATAACTACCATATAATTCAGCAATTCTGGGTATATATCCAAAGGAAACTAAATCACTATGTTGAACAGCTATCTGCCTGTGTTGATTGAAGCATTATTTACAATAGCAAAGACATGGAAATGACCTAGGTGTTTATTAATAAATGGAGATGATAGATAGATAGATAGATAGATAGATAGATAGATAGATAGATATAGATATAGATGATATAGAGATAGAGATAGAGATATACACATAATGAAATACTATTCAGTCATAAAAAGAAGGAAATCCTGCCACTTACAACCTGAGGTGAACCCTGAGGATATTATGCTAAGTAAAATAAATGAGAGAAAGACAAATACTATGTGAAATCCCTTATATGTGGAATAAAAAACAAAAACAAAAAGCCACCAAACTCACAGAAAAAAAAATCAGATTTATGGTCACCAAAGACAGAATTAGGGCTGTGGGAATTGATGATGGTGGTTAAAAAGCACAAACTCCCAATTATAAGATAAGTACTGGGGATGCAATGCACAAAGTGATAACTATAGTTAACACTGCTATATTTGAAAGTTGCTAAAAAGTATATTCTAAAAGTTCTCATCCCAAGAAAAAAAAATGTTTTTGTTACTATATAAGGAGATGGATATTAACTAAACTTATAGTGGGTCTCACTATAAATTCACCTACATCAAGTCATTCTGCAGTACACCTTAACTCACACAGGGCTGTGTGTGAGTTATATGTCAGTAAAACTGGAAGGGAAAAAGCACCAGAAAGAAAGCCACTCCCTTGTAGCCTGGGGTTGTCGTGTGATCAGTTTTGGCAAATGAGGTACAAGTAGAAATCTACTAGATGGGATTTTTAGAGAAGTTATTATAAATAGATATATCTCAAGGTCCATAAATAGATATAAATATCCTATCTAATAAAAGAGAACCATGGTAATTGGCGTACGACCACTACCCTTCCCATTGGCTAATCAGGGCAATATGCAAATTAACTGCCAGCCAAGATGGCGGCAGGCAGCCAGGCAGCTTGAAACTAACATGAGGCTTGCTTGCTTCAGTGACGGAGGACTCCAACGTTGCCCGCCTGCCACTGCAGGCCTCTTGCCGGGAGCCGGTCCATGCTTGCTGTTTCAAGGGACCTGGCATATATGGCATACTGTTCTTAATATGTTTGCTCACCTTCTTGGCACTATGTGTTTTAACCAAGGTCTCTGAGAAAGGTTGTTTCCCCAGGTAGGGATTTTCCCCTGAAGTTAGGGAGGGAATAAAACTTCTTAACTAGTGCCAAGTGGGTAATTAATCACTTTAACTACGAACAATCATGCTTAAGCTACATAATCTTTACTCCCTGGAATGGAGATAAGAAACGCCCTAACCTTTGTAATAGAGATTGATAGGATTGAATCAACTGGTATAAATACAGATGTAATAAGACAGCAAGACACAGAACTTAGAACACAGAACTTAGATTGAGAGAACATGGCAAAAGATCCTGGACTGAACCTGACTACAGAAATTGGCAAGAGAACCTGACTAGAACCTGGTGACTGAACCTGGCTGGAGAACCTGGACAGAACTTGGCTGGAGAACCTAGCGAGGGAACATGGCTACAGAACCTGGCTGGAGAACCTAGCAAGAGAACATGGACACAGAACCTGGCTGGAGATCCTAAGCAGAACCTCTCTGGAGATCCAGACCAGGACTTGTCTGGAGATCCTGGATGGAGATCCTGGCTAGGCTGCTGATCAACTGAACACTGTCTCCGTGTCCTTCCTTCTTCGCCGACTCCGTCCACACCTTTTGGGGACCCCTGGACCCGCTGGGGCTCGACCCCGGCAGCCTCTGAGCTGCAACTCTAAGCAACTGTGTAACAAATATAGAAGCTAAACAAAACCCCAGAAACCTTTTTTAGTCCTCAGGGCTTCAGCCAGCAGGATCGCAACATTGTAAGCAAAGGCCAGAAACCTACTTTCAGCAGCAGAGGCCTAAGAGCTGGAGCCAAGCCTCAAAGCTAAAGCTGGCCCAGAATTAAAAAAAAAAAAAAAAAAAAAAAAAAAAAGAGCAGTTGGGAGCTTCAGTCACCCCCAGCCTGAAAACAGCCCTCAGCCCCTCACCCAGACTGGCCAGGCACCCCAATGGGGACCCCCACCCTGAAGGGTGTGTGACCAGCTGCAAACAGCAATCATCCCCTCACCCAGGCTGGCCAGGCACCCCAGTGGGGACCCCCACCCTGATCCAGGACACCCTTCAGGGAAAACCAGCTGGCACCCACCCATGCACCAGGCCTCCCAGCACCAGGATCAGCATGACAGGGGGCAGCACCCAAACCCCCTGATCGCCCGGGGGCTCTGTGTGTGACAGGGGGCAGGGACACAACCTCCCTATCCACCCTGCTCTGTTCGTGACAGGGGAAGGCGCCCCAACCCCCTGATCAGCCCTGCTCTGTGCCGAATAGGGGGGAGCTCCCCAACCCCCTGATCGCCCTGCAGCTCTGTGTGTGACAGGGTGCAGCGCCCCAACCCCCTGATCGGCCCTGCTCTGTGTGTGACGGGTAGAGCCATAACCTCCCCATCGGCCCTGCCCTGAGTGTGAGAGTGGCGGCGCCCCAACCCCCTGATCGGGCCTGCTCTGTGGGTGATAGAGGGCGGTGCCCCAACCCCCTGATGGGCCCTGCTCTGTGCATGACAGGGGGCAGCGCCCCAACCCCCTGATTGGCCCTGCTCTGTGCGTGACAGGGTACAGAGCCCCAACCCCCCCGATGGGCCCTGCTCTGTGAGTGACAGGGGGCAGTGCCCCAACCCCCTGATTGGCACTGCTCTGTGCATGACAGGGGGTGGCACCGCAACCTCCCGATCGCCCTGCTCTGTGCATGACAGGGGGCGGCGCCACAACTCCCCAATTGGCCCTGCTCTGAGCCCGACCAGGGGCCGCACCTAGGGATTGGGCCTGCCCTCTGCCACCTGGGAGCAGGCCTAAGCCAGCAGGTCGTTATCTCCCGAGGGGTCCCAGACTGCGAGAGGGCACAGGCCGGGCTGAGGGACCCCCCCTTCCCCCCGAGTGCACAAATTTTTGTGCACCGGGCCTCTAGTATATTATAAAACAAATAGATTTTGTTTTTAGAGCAGTTTTAGGTTCACAGAAACATTGAGTAGGAAGTGGAGTGCCCATTTACCCCCTTCCCTCACACAGGAACAACCTCCCTCTTATTGATTCAGGTTGTTTTGTTGAGCAGGATGCAAGGGGGATTTCTTCCCCAGGTTTTTGTCCAGATAGATTTGAAGAATTAAGCCACAGACAAAAGATGGTAGGTGAAAAGTACTGAAACTTTATCGCAAGCATATACTACCTCTAAAACCTTACCTCTAAATTCTAGTAAAAGACCTCTACTCAAAAAACTACAGGACATTGAAAAAAGATATAGAGGAAGACATAAACAGATGGAAGAACATACCGTGTTCATGGATTGGTAGAATCAACATCATTAAAATGTCCATACTAGACAGAACTAGAGACAGAAGAACTTCGCTGGAGAGAACATGGCAAAAGATCCTGGACTGAACCTGACTACAGAAATGGGCAAGAGAACCTGACTAGAACCTGGTGACTGAACCTGGCTGGAGAACCTGAACAGAACCTGGCTGGAGATCCTAACCAGAACCTCTCTGGAGATCCAGAGCAGAACCTCTCTGGAGATCCAGACCAGAACTTGGCTGGAGATCCTGGCTAGAGATCCTGGCTAGGCTGCTGATCAACTGAACACTGTCTCCGTGTCCTTCCTTCTTCGCCGACTCCGTCTACACCTTTGGGGACCCCTGGACCTGCTGGGGTTGGACCCCGGCATCTGGCGCCCGAACAGGGACCCCTAGGTAAGCCCCACTCTCGGGATGGATAGGACTCCACCGTAGGAAGAGGGTGGATAGTCTTCGCCGACTCCGTCCACACCTTTGGGAACCCCTGGAACAGGATTCCCCTAGATGCAATAAGACAGCAAGACACAGAACTAGAGACAGAAGAACTTCGCTGGAGAGAACATGGCAAAAGATCCTGGACTGAACCTGACTACAGAAATGGGCAAGAGAACCTGACTAGAACCTGGTGACTGAACCTGGCTGGAGAACCTGAACAGAACCTGGCTGGAGATCCTAACCAGAACCTCTCTGGAGATCCAGAGCAGAACCTCTCTGGAGATCCAGACCAGAACTTGGCTGGAGATCCTGGCTAGAGATCCTGGCTAGGCTGCTGATCAACTGAACACTGTCTCCGTGTCCTTCCTTCTTCGCCGACTCCGTCTACACCTTTGGGGACCCCTGGACCTGCTGGGGTTGGACCCCGGCAGGGCTCAGCTGGTCCTGTTGCGTGGCATGCGGTGCTGTGCAGCATTCATCCTGGGCCCCAACGTGCAGCTGTGAGACAGCCCCGTCAGCAGGCGGTCCCCTTCCCCGCCTTGAGCTCAGTGCACGTTTGGCTCTGCCTCCTGTTGCTCCTCTTTATCGGCCACAGGAGAAAGCACAGGCTCCTGTTGGGGCTCCTGGTAGCAGCGCGGGCACGTGCCCAGGGACCTTCGCTCACCCTGTGTCTTCAGTGAGCAGGGCGCCCATGTCTCCCTGGGGACTGCGGGCCACTTTGGCCTCCATTCTACCATTTCCCGTGTGGGCCCCGCGCGGCGAGACTGCAGTGAGCGCCAGTGTCTTCAGTCAGAGCAGCCTGTGGAGGCCTGCGGACAGGTGCCGCCTGGTGTCCTGAGGGCCCGGGGTGCCCAGGAGCCCCGCTGCCTCCGACAGGGACCCTCTGGCTCTGAGGCCCCCCGAGCTTCTGCGACTGCGGATTCCCGGGCCGCCTCCTCCCGCCAGTCAACCAGAGCCCCTGCGGGGGGGTCCGGGCGGCGGGGTCTGTAGTTCCCGCACCCGCTCCACAGCCAGACGCGAGACCCGCTGGGCTAGAGCTCTGAGCGATCCATTGGTGCTGCTTATCGTAGATGTTACAGAAAGATGGCGTTGAATTGCCTATGAAATAAAGGTAAAACATCTCTTTTTCTCTCTTCATAAAAAAAAAAAAAAAAAAAAAAAAAAAAAAAAAAATGTCCATACTACCCAAAGCAACCTATAAATTCAACGCACTTCCCATTAAAATACCAATGGCATACTTCAGAGATCTAGAACGAACTCTCCAAAAATTCATCTGGAATAAAAAAAGACCCTGAATAGCTGCAGCAATCCTGAAAAAGACCAAAGTAGGTGGGATCTCAATACCAGATATCAAGTTGTATTACAAAGCCACTGTTCTCAAAACTGCCTGGTACTGGCACAAGAATAGGCATATAGATCAATGGAATAGAATAGAGAGCCCAGAAATCGGCCCGAACCAATATGCTCAATTAATATTTGACAAAGGAGGCAAGAACATACAATGGAGCCAAGATAGTCTCTTCAATAAATGGTGTTGGGAAAATTGGACAGATATATGCAAGAAAATGAAACTAGACCACCAACTTACACCATACACAAAAATAAACTCAAAATGGATAAAGGACTTAAATGTACGACAGGAAACCATAAAAATTCTAGAAGAATCCAAAGGCAACAAAATCTCAGACATATGCCGAAGCAATTTCTTCACTGATACAGCTCCTAGGGCACTTGAAACGAAAGAGAAAATGAACAAATGGGACTACATCAAAATAAAAAGCTTCTGCACAGCAAAAGAAACCATCAACAAAACAACGAGAAAACCCACTGTGTGGGAAAACATATTTGCCAATGTCATATCTGATAAGGGCCTAATCTCCAAAATTTATAGGGAACTCATACAACTTAACAAAAGGAAGATAAACAATCCAATCAAAAAATGGGCAAAGGACCTAAATAGACACCTTTCAAAAGAGGACATTCAGAAAGCCAAGAGACATATGAAAACATGCTCAAAGTCACTAATCATCCGAGAGATGCAAATCAAAACAACAATGAGGTACCATCTCACACCTGTCAGACTGGCTATCATCAACAAATCAACAAACGACAAGTGCTGGAGAGGATGAGGAGAAAAAGGAACACTTGGGCACTGCTGGTGGGAATGCAGACTGGTGCAGCCACTATGGAAGACAGTATGGAGTTTCCTTAAAAAACTGAAAATGGAACTCCCATTTGACCCTGTGATCCCACTTCTAGGAATATATCCCAGGAAACCAGAAACACCAATCAGAAAGGATATATGCACCCCTATGTTCATAGCAGCACAATTCACCATAGCTAAGATCTGGAAACAGCCTAAGTGCCCATCAGTAGATGAATGGATTAGAAAACTGTGGTACATCTACACGATGGAATACTATGCTGCTCTAAAAAGGAAGGAACTCTTACCATTTGCAACGGCATGGATGGAACTGGAGAGCATTATGCTAAGTGAAATAAGCCAGTCAATGAAGGAAAAATACCACATGATCTCACTCATTCATGGATAATAGAGACCATTATAAACTTTTGAACAATAATAGATACAGAGGCAGAGCTGCCTCAAACAGATTGTCAAACTGCAGTGGGAAGGCCGGGGAGGGTTGGGGGGCAGGAGGTAGGGGGGTAAGAGATCAACTAAAGGACTTGTATGCATGCATATAAGCATAACCAGTGGACATAAGACATTGGGGGATAGGGGAGGCTAGGGGACTGTCTAGGGCGGGGGGATAAAATGGACACATATGTAATACCCTTTGTAATACTTTAAGCAATAAATTTAAAAAAATAAAAAAAACACCTTACCTCTAAATTCTAAGCCTAAGACTGTCCCCCTTGGCACAGGGAGACAGAGGGGTCACCTAAGAAAGGTGTCCTCTGCTTTCTCTGAAGCCTTATTTATTCTGGAGACCCTCCTTCTCTACCGTGGGACCTTCGCCCTGTAATCAGCTCCCATGACCCCCACATCACACTTGTCCTCCATTTGGTCATCTTATCCGTTTAGGTTGGAGTCACTTTGGATTTTATCTTATAGCTTTTTCCCAGTTGTACTGGCCTGGGGATGTTTTATCTTAAAGCTCTCCCAGCTGCTCAGGTCAGAGCTACTTTTCATCTAACTTATGGTCACTTTAATTCCTTGGGCCAGAAATACCTCTGTCCTCTATTTATGGCTGTTTTAATTGCTCAGGCCAGAAATGTTTCCATCTGCCTGAACCCCTCCCTCCTAAGGCATTTCTCTATCCTCTGTACAAATAAGATAAGCACCCTAACATCTTCCAGTCCCCATCTATGCATTCCTCTCCCATGGACCCTCTTTATTCCCTAAACCAGGGGTGGGCAAACTTTTTGACTCGAGGGCCACAATGGGTTCTTAAACTGGACTGGAGGGCCGGAACAAAAGCATGGATGGAGTGTTTGTGTGAACTAATATAAATTCAAAGTAAACATCATTACATAAAAGGGTACGGTCTTTTTTTTTTTTTAGTTTTATTCATTTCAAACGGGCTGGATCCGGCCCGCAGGCCGTAGTTTGCCCACGGCTGCCCTAAACCTTCCTAATTAAGCTAGTTAGCTAGCCCTTTCACTATCAACATCCCACCCAGAGTGATACATTTGTTACAATTGATTAACCTACATAGACTCATCACTATCACCTGAAGTCTATAGTTTACATTAGGGTTAGCTCTTGGTGGTGCATCCACCATGAATTTTTACAGATGAATCCACCATCCTATATACTACAAGCCTAATATGCAAACTGACTGAGTGGCAGAACTACTGGTTGCTATGATGCATACTGACCACCAGGAGGCAGACGCTCAATGCAGAAGCTGCCCCCAGCCCGCAGGCCCCGACTGGTGGTGGTGGTGGTTGGCGGTGGGGCCGGCGAGCAGACAATGCCAGGCCAGCCAAGGTGGGTGACAACAGGGGGCCTCCCGATCGCCCCAATGGTCGCCCCACAGAGGGAGGTGACCAGCGGCAGCAGCAGGGGGTGGGGCCGGCGAGCGGGCAGCACCAGGCCAACCAAGGCGGGTGCAAGCGGGGGCCTCAATCACCATGCTGGTCGCCCCACAGATCAGCCCTGATCACCGGCCAAGCTTAGCCCATGTATTTGTGCACTCAGGGGAGTCCCTCAGCCCGGCCTGCGCCTTCTTGCAGTCTGGGACCCCTCAGGAGATGTCCACCTGCCAGCTTAGGCCCACTCCCTGGGGGATCAGGCCTAAACTGGAAGTCAGACATCCCTCTGGCAGCCCGGGAGCCCTCGGGAGATGTCCGACTAACGGTGATAGTTGGACATCCCTAGCACTGCCATGGCAGTGGGAGAGGATCCAACCATCACCGCTGCACTGCCAACCATGAGCCAGCTTCTGGCTTCGTGGCACTGCCCCTGTGGAAGTGCACTGACCACCAGGGGGCAGCTCCTGCATTGAGCATCTGCCCCCTGGTGGTCAGTGCACATCATAGTGACCAGTCATTCCTGGTCATTCTGCTGATAGGGTCAATTTGCATATTACCCTTTTATTAGATAAGACTAGAGGCCCGGTGAACAAAAATTTGTGCACTTGTGGGGGAAGAGTGGGGTCCCTCAGCCTGGCCTGTGCCCTCTAGCAGTCTGGGACCCCTCGAGAGATAACGACCTGCTGGCTTAGGCCTGCTCCCGGGTGGCAGAGGGCAGGCCCAATCCCTAGGTGCAGCCCCTGGTCGGGCTCAGAGCAGGGCCGATTGGGGGGTTGGGGCACCACCCCCTGTCACACTCAAGGCAGGGTCGATGGGGAGGTTGCGGCACGACCCCCTGTCACGCACAGAGCAGGGTCAATCCGGGGGTTGGGGCACTGCCCCCTGTCACACACAGAGCAGGGCCCATCAGGGGGGTTGGGGCTCCGTACCCTGTCATGCACAGAGCAGGGCCCATCAGGGGGTTGAGGAGCTCCCCCCTGTCACTCACAGAGTAGGTCCGATAGGGGAGTTGGGGCACCGTCCCCTGTCACACACAGAACAGGGCGGATCAGTGGGTTTGGGCGCCACCCTCTATCACCTACAGAGCAGGGCCAATCAGGGGATTGGGGCGCCGCCACTGTCACACTCAGGGCAGGGCTGATGGGGAGGTTATGGCTCTACCCCATCACACACAGAGCAGGGCCGATAAGGGTGTTTGGGTGCTGCCCCCTGTCATGCTGATCCCGGTGCCGGGAGGCCTCGCAGCTCCGCTGATCCCGGTGTTGGGAGGCATATTACCCTTTTACTATATAGAATAGAGGCCTGGTGCATGGTTGGGTGCCAGCTCGTTTGCCCTGAAGGGTGTCCTGGATCAGGGTGGAGGTCCCCACTGGGGTGCCTGGCCAGCCTGGGTGAGGGGATGATGGCTTTTTGCAGCTGGTCACACACCCTTCAGGGTGGGGGTCCCCACTGGGGTGCCTGGCCAGTCTGGGTGAGGGGCTGAGGGCTGTTTTCAGGCTGGGGGTGACTGAACTCCCAACCGCTCCTTTTTTCCTTTTTTTTTTTTTATTCTGGGCCAGCTTTAGCTTGAGGCTTGGCTCCAGCTCTTAGGTTTCTAGCCTTTGCATACAATGTTGTGAATCTGCTGGCTGAAGTCCTGCGGTATTTGTTACAATGTTTGAAACTGCAGGCTCAGAGGCCTGCAGCCGCAGGCGGGGAACGTTGGTTTCCTCCGTCACTGAAGCAAGCAAGCCTCATGTTAGTTTCAAGCTGCCTGGCTGCCGGCCGCCATCTTGGCTGACAGTTAATTTGCATATCTCGCTGATTAGCCAATGAAAAGGGTAGCGGTCGTACGCCAATTACCATGTTTCTCTTTTATTAGTGTAAATTTCACTACCCTAAAAATCCTCTATGCTCCACTTATTTATCCCTCCCTTCTTTCAATCCCCTGGTGATCACTGATCTTTTAACTGTCTCCATAGTTTTGCCGTTTCCGGAATGTCATAGAATTGGAATCACACGGTTCAGATTGGCTTCTGTCACTTAGCAATATGCAGTTAAGGTTCCTCCTTGTCTTTTCATGGCTTAAAAACTCACTTCTTTTAAGCACTGAATAATATTCCACTGTCTGGATGTACCAGTTTATGTATCCATTTACCTACTGAAGGTCATCTTGTTTGTTTCCAATTAGCAATTATGAACAAAGCTGCCATAAAAATCTGTGTTCAGGTTTTTGTGTGGACATATGTTTTTAACTCATGTGAGCAAATAGCAAGACGTAGGCATCCTGGATTGTGACCCATCACTTTTTTACTTTGCCTGTTACCCTTCTTCCTGCCTGCAACTCGGGGGCAATGCCTGGGAAGAGCAGCCATCCTCCAACTCCAAGCAGAAGCTCTCCCTGCGAAGGAAGGAGCTGGAAGCGACCTGGGTCCACAGCAGCTTTGTGGAGGAGCTACAACAGCCTGGACTGACCCAGACTTTTTGTTATGTGAGAGAGGAGATCCCATTTTGGTTATGCTACTGTTTCAGCTCAGCTCAGCCCCACCTGTACAGGAGCCTACTCCGTGTTTCCAAAATCACACGGAATTTGCACATATGGACAAGGCTGGATTCTCAAAATAC
Source organism: Myotis myotis (assembly GCF_014108235.1). NCBI lineage: Eukaryota > Metazoa > Chordata > Mammalia > Chiroptera > Vespertilionidae > Myotis > Myotis myotis. The sequence goes on from NW_023416335.1 coordinate 88,653,366, forward strand.
TGTTAACCTGGAAACAATGGAGTGTTTTTCCTTGATTTAAATTCCATCTAAATAAATCTTGAAATTTTACTTTGCTTAAAATAGATTCCTCCCACCCCACCCCCCACAGTCAATCTCAGAGAACAGCGAAGTGCATTGCCAGTTCTCATAGTGAGGAGAGGAGAGGGGAGAGGAGGGGATGAAAGGGGAGGAGAGCAGGGGAGGGGAAGGGAGGGAAGAGAGGAGAAGAAGGGAGGGAGGGGAGAAGAGAGGGGAGGGAGGGGAGGGGAGGGGAGGAGAGGAGAGGAGAAGGGGACAAAAAGGGAGGAGAGCAGTGGAGGGGAGGGGATGGGAGAGGAGGAGAAGAGAGGGAGGGGAGGGGAGGGGAGGGGGGAAGGGAGGGGAGGGGAGGGGAGGAGAGGAAAGCTAGACCCTTCTCCTTTCTCACTAAATAACCAGTTGCGAATGTAAAAACACCATCTACAATTTGGTACCTTCTGGGCAGAAGATGTGCATTCTGAGTACAGAATCCATTTGCTTTTTTATGAGAGAGGTTTTTGTCCCCTTTCCTGTGAAAGACCTATTATAAAAACAATTAGTCTCATTGAAGGATTCTGTTTTGCAAAAGAACTAATTCTCTGCACAGCTGCTCATCCTTAGAAATGGCCTAAGTGCTGGAGGGAGGATGATCCTGTCACTTCTGCAGAATCTGCCTCTGCAACCAGAACCAGCTTGGCCAAGGCAGAGTCCAACTTGACCCCTCTGCCCCACCGCGCACCAGAGGACTGAGCACTGGCACTCACCAACAGTTGAGCCCGCTCTCCTGTCCAGGCAGGGAGGAGGGCTCTTGCTGGAGACAAGACAAAGCCTCCAACCTCATCAGCACTGCTTGATGGCCAGAGGCCACAGCAGTGAGACCCAAGGGGAGGAAGAGCCTTGAGGCCAACTGAGTCATGTCAAGAACAACTGTAAGACCTGACACTTTACTGTGCTCAGCAACTCTTGATTGAAACGGGCCCTTCTCAATACCTGTGGTTGTGCTGAGGTATGCAGTTTGAGTGAGGCATTTCAATTTATGAAATATAGATAAGACAGATTATGTTTCTAATATACCATTTTGCTTTGCCAAATCCTACTGCTCTGCTGGGTGGTAGAGTCCCTTAAAGATATTTTACTGCCATTTAGCAGCTTTTCAACCACTTTCCATTGTTAAATAGTCTCACTTTGGTTGCTCAGCCTTAGCTTGGTCCATGTTTTCATCTCCATCCCCTATTTGACTCACATGCCTCCCCATCACCACACGCCAGGCTCCTGGTCCCAGGGACTTGGAGTCAGTGCTGGTATATGTCAGACACCCTAGCATCCATCTCAACTTAGAAGGGAGGGGGAAGCATTGTTTTGTAACTTATGCTGATTCTTGTGGTGTAAAATGTCCCACCAGGTATATTTCAAGCTACCAAGGTGTTGTTACTGAATAATAGCAGAGCAGCACTTAGTAGAGGGACCCCTAGACAGCATTACCATCTCCTTTCCTGGGAGGTGTTGGCTCAGAGAGGAGGGTGAGGGGGCCAAAGGACATTTACAACCTTACATGGTAGCAGCACTGGTCATCATCACCCATCTAACTTATGGTCCCCAATCCCTGCTGGCAGAGAACACATCCCCAGGCAGCTTTCCAACCATTCCATAGCCTGGATGCCCCTAGCTGGTGACTTCACACCATCAGACAAGCCTTTTGCCCCACGCTGCAGCCTGGCAACCTACAGATCCCTTCTGCTCAGCCTCTTGGGCCTGAGCAGTGGGCAGATTACGCTTCTATATGTGCTAGAATGGGAACCTGACAGAGCTGCTAGTAGCTCCCACCTTTCACAAAGCCCAGACCTGGCCAGCAAATGCCCTGGTAACACAGACAGCCCGGGGACAGGACACCCTCTCCAAGCACCTGCCCAAACCTCCCCACTTCTCCAACCCCACTCAATACTCCCCAGAAAAGGTGACTTCTTTGTGGGGAGCCGCTACAGTGTTTTGGACAGATTCAAGCCTTGGACTGATGAGAGGGCACAGTCCTACCATTGCCACGTGCAAGTCCCAGCTTGGAGGGCAGGGCCCTCCCAGCACAATTATAGCCAACAGTTGTAGTTGTAAGCTTGAACCTATGGTCCAAACACGTGGCCCCAGGTGCCTGAGTGATGTAGGCTTGATAGAGTTCAGGTGCATGTAGTTGAGTAGGATTGAAACCCACAAGAATATTGTAAACATCTTGGTCACGCCCTTACTTTGCCTCATAGCATCTGCTATAAAATAAAGGCATGGCTGTGGGCGTGGTTGCTGTCTCTCAGAGAAGCAGCGTCCCACCGAGACCCAGCTTTCATTCTCTTGTCTGTCTTTTCTAACCCTTTCAGCCGCCCCCACTCAGGTTCACCCTTGGCTGTGCTGGCACGACATACCTCTTGCTCCCTTCCTTCAATCTTCTTTAATTTTTTTGTTAATTTTCACCTGAGGATATTTTTCCATTGATTTTTTTTAGGGAGAGTGGAAGGAAAGTGGGGAGAGAGAGGGATATAGAGAGACATCAGTTGGTTGCCTCCTGAACTCGCCCCATTGAGCCTGTAATCCAGGTATCCAACCTTGACCAGAGGAATCAAACCCGCAATCCTTCAGTCTATGTGCCAATGCTCTACCCACTGAACACAGGTCAAGGCTTTCAGGATTTAGAACATTAAGTACTTAGAGCCTTGTGTGTGTGTGTGTGTGTTTGTGTGTTTGTGTGTGTGTGTTTGTTGTGTGTGTGTGTTTGTGTGTGTGTTTGTGTGTGTGTTTGTGTTGTGTGTGTTTGTGTGTGTTTGTGTGTGTGTTTGTGTGTGTGTTTGTGTGTGTTTGTGTGTTTGTGTGTGGGGGGGGCTATAGTCACAGTTTTGAAAAAACAAAGCATGCAATAGGGATTACATTATTATTAATGACACTTGTAACATTCTTTATAGCAAACAAAAGGTTTTATGTATGTTATCTCATTTAATCCCCCAGTGGTCTTTGAACTGGGGCACATATATCACTGCGGGCGGCGGGGTTTCCAGCCTTTCTAATAAGAACACGAAGCATGGAGGGAATCAGTGTCCAGCTCCCCACTTTCTGCTGCCCTCTGCCTGCAACTGACCTGCTGAGCACGTGCGTGCCCTTTGACAAGGTGTGATGAGGACCCCCTCTACCTTCTCCTGCTTTTACAAGAGAAAGGCGTGCCTCTTACCCAAGCTGAACTTTATTAATTTTTAGTGTAGATCACCATGTGTATTTTAGCACATAACTCAGATCGGTCCAAAGAACTGATCAAACTTGCAGTTATAGAATGTTTTCCATTTCCATCAACTTATTTTTGTGATCAAGATTACTCAACACCTAAATTTAGAAACATAAAAACTAGAATGCAATGGAGCTAAACCTTATCCTATTCCAATTCTTTCAATATATGTATTTTAATACCATTAAATAATATATTGCCAATAAAATCAACCTTGTTTTATTTCATAATTTATCAAAATTTATATTGAATTATATATTGTTTTGGTCAGTTGTGTTCTGACCAATAAATCATAACAATAACAATTCAAAAGAAAAATTTGTGATGGTCCTTATGGTCACAGGAAATAAATTTTTTCCATTTTGATTTATATCATACATTGTTTTGCTCTAGGAAGTATATGAGGCTGTTGGAGCACACGCATGACTGCCTGCCTGCTCCCCTTGTGTATCATAGGTAGCCCTTCTGCGGTACACTAACTTTCCCCGCCCACTTGCAGCTAAGGCATAGCGTGTGATTTGGTCTGGCCAAAGTGACCTGAGGGAAGCCTTCCGGGGGTTCTGGGAAAGATTTTTATCCCTTATAAAAATAAACAATAAAGAGTTCCCTTTCCCTTCCTGCATTTGGATAGGTGAGAGGGTGTGAAGCCTGGAGCCACTGCAGCCATCTTATAACTATGAGGGAAAAGGCAAGAGAACTGAAGCCAAGGCAAGCCAGAGTCCTGACCTCACTGAGATGCTAAGCCAACCCTGGAAACACCTCCCTCCAGATTTCCTATTATGATAAAGATCTTCATGTAGACTCCTCAAGATCACAGGCAAATTGAACAATCCAAGATAATCAAGTGTGACAACACACTATTATTATTTCTTTCAATGTATAGCCTAAGGACCCCGTCCACCACCACCAAAGCTGTGAAATAAAAGGAAAGAGAAGGAAAAAGTATAGAAAACTTGTAATACATCATGTAAAGCACATTGTTACCAGACTGTCTCAGAAGTGATAGAGATATTTAGATGAAGAAGTAGTGTAGGTTCAAAGCATTGCTATAGGCAGTCTTTACCACAAAAACAATTATAATAAAAATTTCCAGTAGCAAAAAAGATCAACCTTGGCCAGTAGTTCATTCATGTCAAGCAATATAATCTATATATATAAAAGCCCAGCAACTGAAATGGTGGAATGACCAGAATGACCATAATGACCAATGGCTATGACATGTACTGTGGCAGCCAACCAGCCTGATCTGGGCCCTGATTGGCCCCCCCTAACCCTGATCAGGGGTGGGGCAAGCTGGCCAACTGCCCACAGCTCCTCCCACCTGCTGGCCCATCCCAGTGGGCCCCCACGCATGCACAGATTCATGCACTGGGCCTCTAGTAATATAATAAAAATAATCTTTACATTATTTTTAGTCAGCAAATCCTCATATGCTAAAGGTTTGGGATTTTAGGTACCTGGGAAGCCAGAAGAAGATTTATTTAAGAGATTGAACAGCAGAGTGGCTTTTCTGTAACTGCTATTTTGGAGAATGGATCAGAAAAAGGAGAGAACAAAGGCTGGAGCCCAGTTACATTGTAACCCCTACCTTCATATGCAGAGCTTTCAATGACATGCAGTATATCCTCTAACAGTTTAACTAAAACTCACTTAGCTCTATTACTGAAAGGGAGAAAGCAAAATGGATATCAGAGGACACTTGAAGACTATCCACAAGTATAGTGAAAGTAGATCTTGAGATTGGGTATTAGATTTCCTTAAAATTAGCCAATTTATTTAAAGATGATGTAAGACTCTGAGAGGTATAGATTTGAAATAATTCTTGTTTCCATGAATGATCGCTATTATCACTAAATCAATAGCATATAGAGTGAATTAGCCTCTGAATGTAGAGAATGTGTCATAAAGACACAGATGCCTAGTCAAAAAAGAAGTTCTCTCTTGTTAGGAATACACTCAATAATACAATATATATACTTATAAACAACCACACATTTTTTTTCCTGTAGAAATTACATAAAACAAAGTTTATCAAAATTCCTGATAAACCTACATCAATTACACAATACTTTGTACTTCAGTATGTGAAGTCACGTTTCATACATCCCAACTACCAATTTATTTTTTTATCTTATACTAGAGGCCCAATGCACGAAATTCGTGCAAGGGGCTCAGCCCTTGCAGCCCCAGCCAGCCCTCACAGCCCTGGCTTCATCCAGAAGGTCATCCGGAAGGACGTCTGCAAGGTCTAATTATCATATTAGCGCTTTATTATATAGGATGTAAATTACATCTCAATAAAACGGGAGGGAAATTTTATCAACCCTACTGGAAGAAAGTCTGCGTTATCTTCCTAGTCTCTCTATAAAAAAGATATGATTTGGTATGATATTATAAGATGATCATTATAAGAGGAGAGGAACAAAAAGTATACAACCAGAAAGTGTAGGGAAAAGGTATTAAAAAGATCTATCAGGTACTCATGTCCTTAAAATGTTGGGTTATTTTTCTGGATTGTGTGATTTTTGTGTTGTCAGATATTTGTGCTATTTATCAGTTTGTAATTTGTTGTTATTTCTTTCCTCATTCTAAGTACCTAATGTTTTAAATGTTTCTGTCCTTTTTTAAAAGAAATGTCCCCCAAATTCTGTAAGCTTCAGACCTCAGAAAACTTGGATGCACACCTGGGACGCATGATCAATTTAAAATTTGCGTTTGCCGACCTCTCCTGGGAAGATCAGAACTGGCACAGAGTTATTCCTGTTTTTATACTGAAGACTCTGACATCCATAATAGGCAAGTAGGTTGAACCAGTCTCTAACTCCCCTACTACCTCTCTTTTTAACCTTTGTCTCTTCAGGGCATGAAAAACAAAAATAGGTTTTCCACCAAAACATTCTTCCGTCTCAGTCTGCTAATCCTCTCCCCACATGCCCAAGGCTTCAGTGCACTTCTCATCTCATATCTTAAAAGCAGAGAATTCATTATAAGACTTAATTCTCTCAGTGACAGAATCTTCACATAGTGACACACTTTGCAGTCTCATCTTTAGGACTTGGCATTAACCCTGCGTGTGCCCAGCACCCCAAATTCCCAGGGTACTGTGCTGCTTTGAATGTTATTACATGGAGACTTTTCCACCTACTGGCTATTATGCAAAATCTAATCTTTCCTAACAGGACTGTGTTCTGTTCAGCTATTAAAGGTTTGGACTTAGCTATAACCCGAAATCTATGAGAAACCGTCAACAGACGTGGTTTTGGGGGGTTTTTTTTCCTGTGTGATTTTCTAGGCATTTGTGGGGAGAGGAGGGAGGGAATGTCCCCTGTATACCTAGCAACTATGAAAATGCACTATTCAATTCTCCCTTGCATAGAGCAGTTGCTGCAGGCAAGGTAGTTGTCTGTCAGCTGCTGGACCTTTAGGATGCAAAGCAGGTCACAGAAGGCACTGCTCCCCTTGGGCTGCTCCCAGACAAAGCCTTGCAGTGTGACCGGGCCCTCCTCCCCACGCGGATCCTCTCCTGGACAACCTTGGCTCTAGGGCTCCTGGTGGACTGGCCGGACCCTCTCAGAGCTGCACCAAACTTTTAAGCTCTACCTACCCAACTGTTTCTCCTTCCCTCTCTCCTCTCCCAGGTGTCATGCCAACATCCGAGGCAGAAGGCCACCCACCTCCTGCTCCTTCTCCCCTTTATTCTTCAGATACTTCCTCCAATGAATCTCCTGCGCATCCAATCTCATCCTAGCATCTGCTTCTCAAGGACTCAGACTAATACACTACCCTGGAGCATTCAATCATGTGAGTAAAAGTGGGGGGGGGGGGGGGAGGGATTAATGCTACTTTTGTTTTTGCAAAGAAAGAAGAAAAATAAGATTTACAGGACATCTAAGTATCAGTATCGTTAGGTGTTTTAAAATGCTTGATCTCATCTAATTCATAAGAATAAACACTATAATTCCCAGATTTTAAAACATCTAAGTGAATTCTAATTGGCGAAATGACTGCTGGTGCCCTGTCTTTACTGAACTGCCAGCTCTGCTGAGCTCTCTAGAGAAATCTTAGGTTTGGAGTCAAGAAGCAGTTCACGTACCATGTTCATGAGCCCAGGGCTATGGGTTGAATGGAACAAAGACTATTACTGCAGTGGTCACATATCCCTCCTTCACCCAGCCCCTCTCAGATAGGAAATCTGCCAGCGGGCCTTCTCTCATTGATATGCCTCCACTCAGATGCTAAAGGCTCTGCCCATGTCCAGACCAAGCCTGAATCTGGAGGAGTTTCAGTCTTCAAATCTAACAGCAAAAATCCTATCAGATGGTAACCATATAGACTATCATGAAATGGTCTTTTTAAAAAGTTGTATTAAAACTCCATGACCTTTTCATTTTAAAAAGAATATACAATCAAATAGCATATATATATGATATAATATGATATATATATGGTATAATATGGTATATTATATATCTTACAAGGTGGGATATGATAGCACCAACTGCTGGAATCTGACACCTTACTGGCTTCCTCAGTAGAAGTGTGTGTCCTACTTGCATAACACCCCGTGGCAGTGGTGGTGAAAGGAGTTTAGAGACAGGAAAGGCTGTTCTAGGGAAAGGGGGCCCATGGGGGAGGAAGACATACACAACAGGCGGAGCACAGCTCCAAGCCAGATTCTTATCTTTTTTCACAGTGGATGGAGGAATGTTACAAGATAAGGGGAAGGAAGGGGGGGGGGGGGGGGCACCAGGTGAGCTTTGGAACTTTGAAACTGATACCATGCAGGAAAGTAGCCAATTAGGAGAGCACAGAGGTCATAAAATGAGGAAGGGTCCAATTAGAAAGGGTCATGAAGAAACAAAGAGCTCCCAGCATTTATAAACCGGGAGACAAAGAAACTCAGAGAATTAGTTTTTTTTCCCCATTTAGAGAAAAGAGAGCAGGTTTTTCTGGGGACCCCTCCCCAGGTGGGGTTTATATATGCTTGCAATAAACTTCTGCACTTTTGCCTACAAATCTTTTAGTCCATGAATTTTATTCTTCAAACTTTGTAGGACAAGAATCTACAATGAGACAGTAGCGGGGTAAGGACATGTGCTGGGGGGTGAGAGAAACTGGGGAGAGGTCAATGGGAGGAAAAGGAGACTATGTAATACTTTAAACAATAAAGAATTTAAAAAAAAAAAAAAGAATCCACAAAGAGAGAGTCCGAATGTCCCAGTGCCATGTAACGGTGGCAAGGAGGGTGACAGGACTTTGGGCCACATGCAGTGAATCACTAACCCAGGTTGACAGTGGCTCTGCCATCTTTAATGCATGCCATTTCCAAGGTGGCCTTGGGTGTTAACATTCAGGTAATGCAATAGAACAAAGTAGAGAAGCAATGGCTCCTCCATCACTTCTGCTCAAATTGCAGCCATTGATGAAAACCAATCCCATGGCTGCGCCTAGATGCAAGGGAGACTGGGAAATGTGTTCCTGGCTGGGCCAAAATGTGGCATTGTGAAAGGAAAGTGTGACTGTTTGGGGGGAGAGCTAGCCATCTCTGTCCTGAAGGCATTGCTGCCTAGGATGACTACCATCTCAGCTCTCCCAGTTTTAATACTGAAAGTCCCTTGTCACAGGAAATCCTTTAGTCCCAGGCAAAGTAGGACAGCTGTCACCTCATTAATTAAAAATGAATTAACAATTTAAAATAATATCAATTTAGAAAATGGACAAAATTACTTTTACACGCATTCAAGAATTTTATACATGGTACAAAAACCTGAGCTGGTGATTAGAAACATTAGTTTTTTTGGGAAGCTGGAAGAGGTCAACGGGGGGGAAAAGGGATACATATGTAATACTTTCAACAATAAAAAAGAAACATTCATTTTTAATTATTTTTCAGATGGAGAATTCACTAACAACTAAATGCAAATTTTTAAGAATTCATGAAACCATTGACTAGCAATTAAAAGAGTCAATATACCTAAAAGTAAAATGAAAAAAATATATTATAAAAACAATAAAATCCTAAACTTCAATATTCTAGAAAATTAGCAGAAAAGCTTAACACATAAAAATATTGCTGAATTGTTCCTCTAGCAAAATAAAATTACCAATGTCTGGGAAAAAAAGGGGGTGATAATTAACTTTTACCAATTGACCATTTTGGTCAATGTGTTATTTTAAACAAGTTTTGAACAGTGTTTCCACCCATTTGTCTTACACTAGGTCATGATTTTCTGCAGAGAAACCTTCTTAAACCAGCCCAACCACAGGTGGCCCCTGCCTATCTCTTCCCCAGCTCCTTTTGGTTTTAACATCTTTACGCAGCTTCCCTACACTTGGTTTCCTTCTCCGCACGTACATTACAGTTTCTCTCAAGTACAGAGGCAAAGTGCTTCCTCTTGTTGTATTCTCCTCTCCTACCCTCCATATCTCAGTCCAAAGGGCAAATGAAAGAAAGCAATGGAAAAAATAAAGCCTGAGAAAAGCCGGTTCCCTATTCTCTCCAGAAGGAAATGGTGTTTCTTTCACTTCCCCACACTCAGGTCAGAATTAAGCTCTCCCTCCCCCACATGTAGGTCACACTTCACGCAGCTGCTCTTTGAGTACCTTTCCTGGTGGTGCCAGTTTCTGGTCGGGTCCGAGTTCGTTGTCTCTTGAAATTGAAGAATGAATTCATTGACAAAGAGATGAGTGAAAGCAAAGTTTATTAGAGACAGAAAAGTAGCAAAGCTCTCTGCTGCAGAGAGGGGTCCCCAGGGGGTGGCCGCTGAACCTTCTTTGTTTAAGTCTATTAACTTCCTTTTAGTAGGTTCAGAGAACTCTGCCCTAACAACACCCATACATTTTAAACTTTAGAGTCCCCGCTTAAATTTCCCACCCGGTGTTTCAGCCCGGGACCAGGGCCCCTTGTTCCTGCCACTTCACAGAGTACAGGGTGTGGCTGACGAACTGGTTTCTGCTCACGCCCGCAGGGTCCAGCTGCATTTTCCCTTTTCATTTCACTCCCCATGGTCCCGCTCATAACTGCCTAGCCGCCCCTAACTATTCACTGGGCTGTTGGGAACATGTGACTTCTCCTCTGCTACCCCATGACTTCCTTAAGGAATTCCTTAGGAATTTCACATTACACCTTATTCCCTTTGGAGCTCATAAATGCCTAGCATTAAATTGAAGTTTGATTTGAAAACTTCAAATCATTAGATGAGGAATCATCTAATCAAAATAAGACATGGACCAACTACAATAAATTAGAAGGGGCTCCCTCAAGTCCTACTCTGGAAAGTCCTGTAGGTGAAGGCCAAGCTCATAGGAAAGACTATTGTAATAAATCAGTGGTTCCCATGGCTCCGTGGGTGAAGGGAGACAGGTACGTGTGCTCAGCTCGCAGCCTCTAGATTGACTTTTCCTACTCACTACGCCTGCCAATTCTTGAACAGTGGTACTGGCTTAGTGAGGAACAGCCTCCTCTGTCTACTCAGACAAACCTAAGTGCTAGAGAAGAAAACATGAAATAAACCCAACTCTTCTCTTTATTGTTTAATCCAACTATATAAGAATTGCCAAAATGCTAATCATACAGAAACATATGAGAAGTATCACTGGCAGCAAGGTATAAAGAACCATAACAGCCAAACACAATTTGGTGCCTCTTCTATTTTCAGTCTTAGATACTCTGTGCTTAATTTGCTCTGTTTTTAGGACTATTCTCCAAGCTGAGTAATAACTGACTTTAGCTTATCCCCAGATCTTATTTGGAGCTGGCGTTGAGGCAGAATTGCTGTACACATAGGTTCTGGTACCAAATTGGACTGCAGAGCAGCTGAGGTGAGCTTTAGAGCTTGTCACAAACCTACGACAGGCTCCAAGCAGATGGCACCAGCATTTGAATTGTCTCCAAACCTCTCCACCTCTTTGCTTTATCACTTAGTTTCTTCCTTCTAGTTCATAGCACATAGCTTTTACCTCCATATCTTCATGTTCAACTTGTCGTAACCACAAATATAATTCTTCCCAATCAGAATCAAAATATGAGGTAGGGGTGGGGGTCACAACGAATCTAACTTCTGCCCAACATGGCCTTTAATTCAGTGGCACCCACCCTCCATTAGAATCTTCAAGACTATGTGAAACATGTGCTGATCATATCACCTACTTCCTTTTGACTCTTGCAAACATTTACCATTTTATATAGAAAAAAATTGATTAAGAGTTGATAAGCCACAAACTGAGATGAAAATATTTGAAAAACACATATTTGATCATAGTTGTGGCCCCCCACCAAAAGAAAATCTCTTAAAATTCAAGTATCTACATTATAGATACCTGTGGCCATAACACCGTAACGCCATAACAACCAGTCACCAGGAGGTGCTTGGAGCACCTCTCGGTCCCTCCCTCCCCCGGCCCGCAAGCCGCTCACGGCTGTGGGGCAGGGCTCTCAGCTCACGCAGCGCGGTCCACAGGCTCCGATCACAGCAAGGCTGGCGGCCATCGGGTGGGTGCAGTGAGGCAGGGTGGCAAGGCACAGGCAGGTGGGCGGGGCCACACGATTTCGTGCACTGGGCTTCTAGTAAGCAAATAAACAGACACACTGGCAATGCCAAATTCTGGCCAGGATATGGAGCAACAGAAATTCTCATTCATTACTGGTAGGGACACAAAATGGAACAGCCACTCTGGAAGAGAGTTTGGCAGTTTCTTACAAAATTCAACATACACTTACTATATGATCTAGCAATCACATTCCTAAGTATTTACTCAGTTGAGCTGAAAACTTATGTCTACACAAAAAGCCTGTACAGGAATGTTTATAGCAACTTTATTCGTAATTGCCAAAACTTGGAAGCAACCAAGATGCCCATCCATAGGTGAATGGATAAATAAATTGTGGTATATCCATAAAATAAAATATTCAGCAATAAAAATAAATGAGCTATCAAGCTACAAAAAGACATGGAAGAATCTTAAATGTATATTACTAAGTGAAAGAAATCAGTCTGAAGAGACTACATCTGTATGATTCCTACCATATGCTATTCTGGAAAAGGCAAGTGGGTAAAGGTTATGAATAGGTTATTTCAGAAGAGAAAACATACAAAAATGACTAGCCTTTAATAAGATGCTCAAAGTTATTGGTGATCACCCAAATGCAACTTAACACAATGCAACACAATTTTGCATGTATTACACTGGAACAGTAAGAGGGCTGGGAAGTACCGAGTATTGGCAGGAAAGTGGGGTGTTGGTAGGTATAGATGGGTGCTGCTCTTCCAGAGCTTAGTCTGGTGCAATATAGCCAAAAGATATGCATATCCTGTGGCCCTGAAATTCTCTATCCCAAGGTGATGTTTACTCAGAAAATTCCCACACAGTCCACAAGATTGTCCAAGGGCTGTTCACGCTGGCGAGGAGCTGAAGACAACCTGGATGTTCATCACTGGGAAATGGATTTAAAAGTAATTGTGGTAGTTGCACCCATGGAGCAGTATGCTCCCATTGCCAGCTGTTGCAAGCAAGGGCCAGATGTATCCATAGCACCACATGGATAGATCTTAAAAACACAGTGCTTATGGAAAAAACATTAGGGAACATGAAATATATAACATAGAACCGTGTATGTAAATATAAAATTCATGTACAGAAAATAAGAACACATTTTCAAGAGCATTTCTTAAAAGGAAAGAAAAGGAATAAAAGGGGTATTCCATGGACCAGTGTGATGACTTGGCATGAACGGAGGAGAAGGATTAGCTTAATCCTCTGCACCTGAGCTCACAACAGTAACATTGAATGACTGGCCTTTTACAAGTTAGATTTTTAAAAACCTCTGAATTCAAGTCCTTTGTCCCTTGTTAAGTTTCCAACCTTTTTCTTGCAAGACAACAAAAGAAGATACTTGGGATAAAAGAGCATAGATCCACATCCTGGCCAATTACATGGTGATTCTCAAAGCCCCTTCCCATGTGACATGGCAGTACCTCAGTGGTCCCTTCTTAAGATGAGATGAGGGTGGGGGCATAACCCAAAGAACCTGATGTTCTTAGTCTTTCCTACTTATCAGGTATGCAAGGTGCTTTAGGAAGCTATGTTGTGCAATCTTCACAGAGGGAGGTACATAGTATGATGCCCATTTTGCAGAGGCGGTAATTAAAGCTCTGGGCAGTTCGGTGACTTGCTCAAGGTCTACAGTAAGAAGCAGTAACTTGAAACCAGGATTTTGTGCTGTCTCCACTGCACCATACTGAAAGCTGTTGGAAGGCAGAAAGGCCTAGCTGCTTATTTTGAATCCAGGCACTGGGTACCTATGAAGAACTTGAGGGCCAAGTTGCAGCCACCATGACAGCAGGAAGCCCAGAGGTGGCCTCTCCATCTTCTCCTTCCTGGGCAATGCAGGGTAGAAGTGGGCGGGGGGGGAAGCGCGGGGGGGGGCGTTGGGGGGGGGGAGAACCACCTGCATGGTTTTCCCTGAAGGACTTGGCAGTTTTATCCAATTCTGAGACACCGTGTGCTGGGTTCCTTGTGTTGAGCTCTGGCTGACTCTACCAATGCCTTGGACTTCTTTCTTTGGCTTCTGTGTGCTCTCTTTCCATGGCAAACTCCTGAAGGGCAGAGACAATGGGCACTCTCGCCATACAACCCAAGCAACCCACACAACAAAGAGGAGATGTCTGTGTATTAACTATGTCCCGACTGAATTAAACGCAATGTTACGTTCATTAGACTAGTTTGGTGGACCTCTTGGTTTGAAAGTGATTTGTGTCTGCCTGAAAGTGAGGTTGTGAAAAATTAAAAATCATAATTAAAAAGGCACTGTGCCTCATAGCAGTCTATCTACAGGTGATTCACCATAGCATCCCTGGTGAATGTGGCCAGAGTGGACACACAATATGAGCCAATAGAGTTGGGGCTGGCCTCCAAATGCATTAGAATCCCACAGTCAAGAGGGATTATAAGAGCCCCCTTGGCTTCTGAGAGATATCACCAAGACAATGGTGAACAGTATGATCCTCGGAGTCCAGATGGCCCTAGGTCCAAATCCCAGCTGGACCTCTAGTGTAGGACTTTGAGCAAGTATCTTGAGCTCTTTAAGCCTTAGTTTCATAATCTGCAAATGGGGATAATAACGCATTCCTCATAGGATTGTTGTGAGGATGCATGGTAATTGTGAATGGAAAGTATATAACAGAGTACTTGGAACACACTAAGCACACGATTATGTTCACTATTTTTGTGGTTAGAATTATGGATAAATATCTCCAAGAGTGGAGTCTCCCTTGGGAATGTAACCAAAATCCCAGCAAAGTAGAACAAGCTTGATAACCTCTGTTTAAGTGAGCAGAAAGCACAGTGACTTGCACAGGGTCTCAGCTGAACACACAGAAGAATCAGTTGCAGTTCATCTTTAACTCATTCACACGTTGAAATGTTTAACTTAAATAGGAAATACTTTTGTATGTTAAGTTTTCTTAGCATTTTTTTTCTTGAGAATGTTTTTTAACAGCAGTTTGGAATAGTATGTTCTTAGAGTTAGAAAGGAATGTTCACAGAAGTCACACAGCCAGACCTTTTCCAATTTGGGAAATCTTTTTTACAAGCATCTCCCCAGCTCCGCCCCTGGTAAATAATGAATCAAGTTCTGCTCAAGTAATTGCAGCTACAGGGAATTTGTGGCTATGGAAGATGACTCTTGAAAGTTACTGCAGTCCTCCTCATAGTCAGCTCTTTCTCTTTAAAACCATCAGCATCTACATCAAAAGTCTGTACTTGGTGGACAATACTCTAGGTCCCATGAGAACTGAGTCCGCGTTGCTGGTTCATTGCCACATCCACAGTGTCTTGGCACCTAAGAGACAGCAAGAGATATTTGTTGGAGGATGGATGAATGGATGAGTGGATGAGTGGATAGGTGGATGGGATGCCTTCTTTGGCTATAGAATAAGTTATACATATATTCCCCCATCATCCTGAGTTGAAGGCATGCAATAATGCACTTTGTATCTAAATTGAAGATTTGGGGAGATTTTATGTGAGATAATTATAGAACTGTAACTGTCCTAAGACCTATAAACTATCTTAGGCTTGAATGTCAGCAGTGAAACTCTGCTTTAAAGTTAATTACCCACTGATTACAGGAGTATGAGTGGCAGTCAGATGAAAAACAGTCTCATTCATTCTCAAATATTAACACTAACAAGTATCTGAGAGATAATTACTAAGACTTTCATTTATTTCCAATGTTGTATTCTTTTCTTTAATCTTTAACAATACTAGTATATAACCTATCATGCATTTTGAGCTTAATATAATGCCTAAGACCTTAATAGAAATTCTGAATTGATCACGAGGACAAACTTTGAACAGAATCTCTTTATAGTTTCCCAAAATGTGCATTTCCTCATTAATAGCATGGTCTCTTTCTCAAATTAAGTCATTAAACTTATTAACTGTTATATTTGAGAAGAACCAGATTGTTAATAGCACTCATATTAAAAAAGCACATTCACTTTTATTCATAACTAGAGGCCCGGTGCACAGATTCATACACTGGTGGGGTCCCTCAGCCTGGCCTGCAGACATCCCCAGAGGGGTCCCAGATTGTGAGGGGGCACAGGCTGGCCGAGGGACCCCACTGGTGCACTTTTGGGGCTGGGGAGGGACCGTGGGAGGGCTCCAGGGCATGTCCAACCTGTCTCATCCAGTCCCAATTGGCCAGACCCCAGCAGCAAGCTAACCTACTGGTCAGAGCATCTGCCCCCTGGTGGTTAGTGCTTGTCATAGCGACTGGTCCAATGGTGGAATGGTTGAATGGTCAAACAGTTGCTTAGGCTTTTATATATATAGATAACAATAGCAAGTCACCCTGTTCCAGTCTGGTTGTGCCATATATTGCACTTTCTTTTTCCCAGAATTTCATTTACTGAAAGTTACAAGTGTCCAAAGACTGATGTATTATTTTCTTCACAGGAGGAGGGGAGAAGCATTAGGTACTGTACCCAGCAAGTGCCCTGAGGTCAGAGTTATCAATGGAATTCCTCAAAGTGACAGAGGGCTACATGAGGGGTTCCTTGCTGATACAACCAGGTCACAGCATGAGAAGGCTTGCGGCTGTGGCTGGCTCCCTCCCCGGGGCCTGCTCTGTTTCCCACCTGAGCTTTGCTGGCGGGGCTGTGCTTCTCCTGGCTCTGCAGGACCTCAGGCTCCAGGGATTTGGATCAAGTGGTAGAGATATCGTCAGCAGAGATGGCAATTGCCAGTTTGGGCTACCTTGTGATTCAAAGCAGGTTCTGCTCCACTTTTTAGATAACAGGGGGAATACATTACTGCTGAAGACCCACAGGAACAGAATCAAGCAAGGAAACACAACCATCTGATACAGAGTCCGTGAGTAAGCAGCTCACCCATGTGCACCCTGGCAGGGATATAGCCAAGGGTAGCCCAGGGACATAAGGGGTCAGAGTGTACCGGAGGGAGGCGACAGGAGCTGCAAGAGAACGGGGACTTGGTCATTTCATTAATGATATAAAATAATTTATATCAAGCCAAAACGGGTTTGGCTCAGTGGATAGAGCGTCGGCCTGCGGACTGAAGGGTCCCAGGTTCGATCCCGGTCAAGGGCATGTGCCTGGGTTGCGGGCACATCCCCAGTGGGAGATGTGCTGGAGGCAGCTGATCGATGTTTCTCTCTCATCGATGTTTCTAACTCTCTATCTCTCTCCCTTCCTCTCTGTAAAAAATCAATAAAATATATTTAAAAAAATAATAATAATAATAATTTATATCACAAGAATTCTTATATTCTAGGTATGGCTAGCTCATCTATCAATATTTTAAGGTGCAGTTATATTCTTGGTATTTTATATACCACTCACAGAACACCAGCACTAGAATCATGAGTCTATTCCATTCCTTATGTGTTTTTTTAAATGCTTTGTTGACCTCTCTATACCTCATCATCTCCATTTTTGAAATATAATAACAGACACCTTGTAAGATTGTTGTAATGATTAACTGAGAAAATACAAAGTTCTTTTTAACATAGTATATAATTTATTATTATTATTATTAATAATTATAGGTTGGCACAGCTATAAGCTAAGTACCAAGGAAAATGAGTAGGATGTACTCCTTACATTTCTATTTCAGCACATGGTTTGCTTCTGATCTGACCAGGGACTTGACCAAGGGCACACGTCTAGTAAGGGATGGAAGCAGGCCTAAAATCCAGGCCTTCAAACTGACAGTTTTGTTTCACAGCAAGTGTTCCCAATGCAGACACAGCAAGATGCAGTAAAGCAACAAGGGGTTGGGGTGGCGGGGGGAGGGGGGGGGACAGGGAGCGGGGAACCAAAGCTGCTAAATGAATGCCTCCCTCCAGCCATTCTCAGCCCCTGAGCACAGAGCCGGGATGTCCTGGTTCTGGGTAGGACATGATGGTCTCCGGTCCCTCGCCTCTCCCTGCATCTCTTCCCTCTGAACTGCAGGAACCCTCCCTGCCTCCACGCGGCCTCTCCTGTTCTCTCTCTTCCTCCTACACTCCTGCCTCTGCAGAGGAAACCACGACCTCCAAGAGGACCTGACATCGGTGAGGACTGAGCTTGCACTCCGCCTCTTCCAGAGCAGGGCAGCAGACAGAAATGGGACAAACCTTGTCATTTCTCCATCGGTGTGGCCATCCCTCTGGAGATCTTGCAGTTTGGAGCCCAAGGGAACGCTGGCTGGCAGCTGGCGGAGGCCCTGGGTTACACTGACCACAGTAAGAAGCTGCTCACTCTCCTGCTCACTGTCCTAGCTCTCACGCTCAGGCTGCCCTGGGAGACCGGGAGCTCCCAGCTGCCAGGGGTGGGCACCTAGAGGAGGCTGCCACTTGGCAGAAATGTCAAGGAAGGCATTTAAACTTTGGGTTGTGGTTACCTTTGATGATTTTTAAGGTTCCCTTTTAACCTCAGATTCCATGGCAGTTTTTCAATTTCATTTCATAAACCCTTTTACAGTGCTGCCAGCCCATGTTCGAAGCACCCCACAAATATTATTTCATTAAACGTCACCACAACCCTATTGAGGTAGGTATTGTGTCAGCATCCTTATTTTATTTTATTTTATTTTTTAATATATTTTTATTGATTTTTTTACAGAGAGGAAGGGAGAGGGATAGAGAGTTAGAAACATCAATGAGAGAGAAACATCAACCAGCTGCCTCCTGCACACCTCCCACTGGGGACGTGCCCGCAACCAAGGTACATGCCCTTGAACGGAATCGAACCTGGAACCCTTCAGTCCGCAGGCCGACGCTCTATCCACTGAGCCAAACCGGTTTGGCAAGCGTCCTTATTTTAGAGATGAGCAAATGGGCACAGAAAGTTTAAGCAACTTGCCCAAGGTCACACAGCTAGTGAGCGGCAGAGTTAAGACTCAAACCCAGGCTGTCTGCCTCCCTAGCCCATGCCCTTGACCAAACTGCTTCTATAAATTTGTGACTTCTAGCCAGTGCCATCTCTACCCACATACTCTTATGATTGTGTAATTTAAAACAGTTCTACCAGCAGTGGCAAGATGCTCATGGATGCTCTGTTGAACACACCTGTCTATACTCAAGGCCTCTGGCTTAATGCCTGGTCTTGGTATTAACCTACCAACTCCATACTAACACACTCATCCACATAATTTTTTCTTCTCTATCTTAGAATAAGTTGTCAATAAAAAACGATGGGAGTTACAATTGTGTAAGTTAATATTTTTTAGAAAGCACAAGAACTAATACCAACACAGTCTTGGTAGGAACTTCCTTTGAGCTGGAATCTTGAGGTGGCACATAAAGGTTAGCACACAAGACATCAGGCCACGGGCACCAGCCATGCTTCCGCCCCCTCCATCCACACCCAGTCCCCTGCCAAAACAATTCTCGTGATCCTGCTGGATAAAACAAAAATGTGTTTTCTCTCGGGGGTAACTGAAAACAAATACAGGTTATTGAGCCTAATTTTTCTCAGAAAGTATATCACGAACATGGGCACATCCCTGGAGTTATTCGTCAGCCCCATAAGACAGTGCAATGCAACTCAGCAAGTACTCTTGTGCTCTTACTGTGCGGCCGGTGCTATGCCAGGAACTCAGCATCCAGATCTGTAAGGAAAACTGCGCACAAGCAGGTCTCACGGGACTGATGCCCTGATGCAGGGCAGTAGGTGTATTTATTTGAAATCAGTTAGTACAAGAGAGCAGGGGCAGGATGATTTATTCCACTGACAAATCAGGAAGGCTCCCAGAAGACGACCTCTAAGCAGGGTCATGAAGACCAAACAGAAGCATGAAAGAGGGGCAGGCATTTCAGCCTAACTCAGAACAGAGTCTCTGAGAGGCCAGGATTCAGAGAAAAGTGAAAAATGCAAGTGTTACTATCCTGCAGAGCAAGGGGACTGACCGTAGTCCATTCTCTGTTCCAGGGACAGTCACGATTCCTAGTTAACCAAATATGATCATTGGCAGGGTGTCCAGAGAGCCATCCAAGAGTTACCAATGTCCAGAATGCTTAATAATCAAACGCTGTGAAACATAATCCCACTTTTTTTCCTCTTGCTCACAAATTGCTTTATTACCTTACGGAGTCATGGTTATTATGAACGGGAATGTGCCGCTTATAGAGTTCTAGTTAATAGGATACCCCTGCAGTTTGGTTTGCCCCAAGATAGCTCGGGGAATCATGTGTGTGCTACTTAAAACAACCCACCAGTGCCCACTACTTGCCCTAGCCCTGTCTTTCTTTTCAAAGTCAATACAGACCAATAAACATGTATACAAAACAGCAGCACTAAAGAATGTTTCAGGGTGTTGGGGCATCGTTCCTGTTTAATCAGCAGAAAGATCTATCCAAGTCTGCAGCACGACACATGAGCACCGTCTTCTCTCTGGGTGCACAGCAATGAGTGGCAGCCAGGAACTTCGCCAGGATTCCCACCTGCAGGCCAGACAGGCACAGCCTGAGACTCAGAACAGACGCCAGTGATGTCGCCAAAGAGTATCTTTGTTTTCATCACATGAAATGCACGATTTCCCAATGCTCTGATTTCTAGGGATTTCCATCGCTTTTCCAGGTAAATTAATAAAGAGCGTGAGAACGCTGCTAGAAACAGAGGCCTCAGAGCCGGAGGTGGCCTGGCCCCTGGGAGAGAATTCTGTCTGATGATGTGTGTGGATTCACTTTTGCAGTTATTCTGTCATTTGATTCTCATAGAAACCACATACAATCGCTAGGCCTCCGTTTATAATCCCCACTGACAAATGAGACAAGAGGTTACTGATTTGACAAGACTCAGTACCCCTAATGGGCAAGTGGAGGAGCCAGTGTTCAAGTTTCAGATTCTCTGACCCCAAATCCTGTGTTCTTTCCACAATTCCCCAGCCCCACTCTAGGCCACTAAGTAGTTCCATAAATATATATACACCTTGCCTTCTCAGAGATGCTAGTAACCTATTACTCTCTCGGACCCACCAAACCCTTTGGATGTCATCCCAAACAACCCTCGTTTAATTTGCAGGCAATTAAACCATCAATATCACAAAGATGGTTTTGTAGTTTGAGGATGTTATGTATATTAACTTTACAAAGTCAGGACCTATCAGATGCAGTGTTACATTTAAAAAGTTCAGGTCAGCAAATGTACTAAAAAGGAAGGCCCTCTCCATGCTGGCCTGCAAATGAGGTAAAAGGCTGGTCTGCAAGACCTAGGAAAATACCATTTCTTCTATCACTTTCTTCTCACTCTGCGCCCAATCCAGGGACCCTCTCCTCAAGCTCTGCACCTTCTTCGGGACATTCCTGACCTATGGCAGCCCCCATGGTTCCCCTCTGCCTCCCTCCCAGTCAGCATTCCAATAGAGCCACTCGCCCCTGTCCAGCATGAAAGACCACTTTCTGGGAGTGAGAGGCCTGGAGGAATGAAGCCAGCAGTGACAGGGTTCTCTTCAAGGGCGGTGGGAGAGGAGCACTTACATCAATCCCTTTTGTCCCATCACCGACAAGGACCTAGGAAATGCCTGGCAATAAGGCAAAATTAGAGGCTTTGCGCTCTATGGCGCTTTGTGACCACGTTCATTTCAGGAGGAAAAGGCTCTCGGTGGCAAGGGACAGAGTGCTCCCAGCCCGCCTGTCCTTCACCTGTGGCCAGGAGGGCAGTGTAGCGCCACCTCTTACATTCCAGTGACACTGAGCAAGTTTATTCATTTGTCTGAGCCCAGCTCCCTCATCTATAAGTGGGGATCATAATAGCACTTAATTCCCAGGGTTGTTGAAAGGATTAAATGTGATCGTGGATGTAGAGCATTTGGCAGTCTGGGAACACCACCAGCCTTCACTACTTTTATTCTGGCGATGGGGAGGGACAGACTAGGCTCAGGTGGAGAAAAAAATCTCTCAAGCCAATTCATTCTGCTACTTTAATGTGTCCAGTTAAAAGAACGGTTGGTTCCTTGACCCATCCCTAGGTCACACTACAATACCAGTCACACTCCCTTCACCCCTGCAGACAGTCAACATTTCACAGGAGCATGATTCTCTAAGTACACATGATCCACTCAGTAGAGGACTATTTGATGAGTATTTTGTTCATTCATTTTTCTCACTAAAATAAAAGGCAAGCATTGGAGTTAGGCTATAATTCATCATATATAGCCTAAGTCCATTTTTAGTCCATTTTTTATAGTTGTAGATTCTGAGAAGCAGCTTGGGCAGTAAAAGTTTCATGGATGAATGAAATCTGTCCTCAACTGTGTTCTGGGTCTGGTGGCTGGGGCCCTGCAGGGGTGAATTCTGGGTGCCTGTGCCCCTCCAGAGAACTTTGGTCAAGCAAGCCGGGAGTCTGCTTCTGGTTCCTCCTGGCCTGGCCTTCGTGACATGAAGGGTTTTGGAGTGGAGGCATCC
The DNA here is from genome assembly GCF_014108235.1 of Myotis myotis. Classification (NCBI taxonomy): domain Eukaryota; kingdom Metazoa; phylum Chordata; class Mammalia; order Chiroptera; family Vespertilionidae; genus Myotis; species Myotis myotis. The sequence continues at coordinate 88,675,550 of NW_023416335.1, forward strand.
CGAGGCAAGTCAGAGATACATCCCAACCAGTGTTCTGAGAGAACGGGCAGGGGCAGGACAGTGCAGAAAGATGATACAAATCATGTCTCTCACAGGGGAGATTCGTGGACTGCCACAGGACTGTGCCTAAGAGGAAGGAGTGACGAGGGAGACAAGGAAAGGGCTATGTCCCAGAGCCAGTGGCCCAGGAAGGGCACCTGTCTGCTGGAAAAGCCCAGCCCGCATATGTCAAGAGCAGGATGTGTGGGATACTCAGCTGCGTTCTGACCCAGCAGCAGGCCAGGCCTCGGTATTGGATTATAGAGTGAAAAAGAAATCGCTGTTGCTTATGGAGGGAGATAAGGAAGCAATCTGTATAAGCAGTAAATAAATAGAAGGCCAGCTGTCATCCAAGAAGGTGGAAATGATCAACTCTCTCAAATGCTTATTTCCCCAATCTTCTTGCAGGCTCTCGCTGACATTAATAACACAAGCTGCTTGCTGGTTTTTAGGAGTGGGGGATGGGAGGCATTCTTACCTTCCTCTGTGTTTCTCCAATTGAAAATATAGTTATAATGCAGCCAGTGTCACTCAGGCTTGTGACGTGCAGTCGTTGAAATGGATTTTAGGCCCTTACCAGACATATTGACCATTTGACACCCTGGCCCCCATCTATCGCTGTTACTTGTGACTTTCCCCATAACTTGGTTGACTTTATAAATATCTGAAGCCCCATGACCCTGCATACCAGCTCTGCAGCCTTCCCAGTCCTCTCTAACACTGATCAACATTTCTGAACCACGAAGTTAGGGAAAAATAGCCTCTGGGATGTCTGTAGTTTTTCTACTCAACTTAATCACAGCCTGTTTTCTTTCAGATATAGCATGGTTTCTTTCCCCAACTTCTGTGGATCTGTAGATCCAAGCTAATTCCTGTGCAGTTTAGCTGTGACTTTACCAAACTGGCTCTTTATGGTAGATGAACCTTATGAACCAAGAGTAAAGTTGCTGGGGCCACATTCCAATGCAATGTCAGTTGTGCTAACTCCCTACTCACACCATTGTCAATTTATCCAAACAGCTTTCTCACAGACTGAACAGTGAGAGACTTCTTGCACACTGTTTATGACACACTACCCAACTCCAGCCAGGGCACCAAGAAGGGGCTGGCCTGCACCCTATTTGTGCAAACAGAGATGCCACTCTCTCCCTGCTTTGTGGAGCAGGTCTCCTGGTGGGCCAACTGCAGCCTGGAGCCAGCCAACCTCAGAGAGTCCGATAGTAGCACCATCCAGGCAGAGGCCAGGTAAGAGAAAACTGTCCACCTCAATGAGGCTAATGTCAGGTGGCTGTAAAAACAGAATGCCACCCATTACTTGTCAGAAGCCATGTGGATGGGTACTTAGGCTGCCTTCAATTGCAGTAGAAGTTTGTCCTCTTCAGAGACCCTACCCTGACTTAAAAATTCCTGTCTCAGCTCATGCTGCCATGAGGCCACGGTCATGGTTAGCTTCTCTCAACCCATGGACAAATGTCCTCTAAGCAGTTGATGCAGCCATGAAGAGCCTGGAGTCTGGGACCAAGCTTCTTGGGTTCAAATCCAAGGTTTCTATCTTGAGCAACTGGGTGGATGATGGCTTTGCCACTAATGATACATGGCTTTGGACAACTGCTCCAAGCCTTCGTGCCCCCATTTGTAAAATTGGGAATAACAATAGAATTGGTGGAGAAGTTGGTGAGGGTTAGTTAAAGCATTTAGAACAGAGCCTAGCACAAAGTATGCATTTATTAAATAAACTAGAGGCCCGGTGCTTGGATTCGTGCACCAATGGGGTCCCTTGGCCTGGCCTGTGGGGATTGGGCTGAAACTGGCTCTCCAACATCCCCTGAGGGGTCCCAGATTGTGGGAGGGCATAGGCCACGCCAAGAGACTCCACCAGTGCATGATCGGGGCCACGGAAGGACTGTAAGAGGGCTCCAGGGTGTGTCTGGCCCATCTAGCCCAGTTCCGATGGTCCGGACCCCAGCAGCAAGCTAACCTACCAATTGGAGCATCTGCCCCCTGGTGGTCAGTGCGCATCATAGCGACTGGCCCAATGGTCAAACAAAGGGTTGGACACTTAGCATATTAGGATTTTATTATATAGGATAAAGGGCTGAGCAAAAATCATCCCCTGATGGGTGACCAGCCTGCTCCTCTTTCTGGCGAGGTTTAAATTTGAGGATCGCTCCCTGGAAGTTGTTGTCTAAGCAAAAGCTCTGCCAGGCTGGGGCCCAGCTGTTGGAGAGATGGGGGTGGGCTGGGTTGGGGTAACATTGAGCAGCATCTCTCAGCACAGCACTCAGTCCCCCTTGTGGGGCTTCCTGAGCAGTGCATGCCTAACACTTCCTGGGAAACAGCCCCAGATGGAGCAACCCAACCTGTTCAGAAAGGAATTAAATATTGGTCTCCAGCTATAGCTAGTCCTAAACACAATTGTGCAGCTAATAGGCACTAATAAGCATGTTACAAACCCAACTTCAGCGATGCCTCAGCACCCTCCAGCGTGTACACTGGTATCAGCCAAACAGGTGCTCTCATGCTTGCAGATGTGGGGCCAAAGCAGTGCAGCATTTCTCAGCTGGCGCCTGTAAGCATGTCTTTCCAAAGCACTTGGTGGCAGAGAGCCCCCTCCTCAGCTCCTGCCTTTCACCTGTGCACAGGGCCTCGTCCTCCAGGTCTCTATGATGTACCAAATGGCTGCGGTCGACTATGGTGAGTTCCTTCCCAGTCAGCCAGGTGTCTAAAGTGAGAGGAACCTGGAGCAATGCAGCATGGAGAGGAGGCCAGGTGTCTGCTCTGAAAGGGGCGGGCTGAGTTCCTCTGAGGTTGCCTCTGTGTGCGGTGTGTGGAGTGAGGAATGATCAGGGTACCAGGAAACTCAGCGAGGACAGTGAAGAAGCAGATGGGGAAGAGGAGCCCATTTCATGCTTGACATTTCCCTCTGCACTTTGTAAATGGACCAGTTAGTGTGAAACCAAAAAATGTTTGGACCAAACCCCTGCCCTGGAAGGTATTCCCTTAAAATGAATATTGCTTCACCGTTTGGTGCTGAGAAAGGATGGAAGATTGAGAGTTGTGTCTAAAAGGCTCTCAAGAGCATGTCCACACTGAAAACCATGGTCCTGAAATACCACCATTCGGCCTGCCCCCCCTGCCTGATGGCCACTCCTGTCAGCAAGTGCTGGGCAACCCCCCATCCTGGCACACTGCTGTGTGGTGTGGACACTTTAGTGAGACCCTAGGAGGCAAAGGAGAAAGGGACCACACCACCCTGCCCCACACTCCTCCTTCCCCCTCATTGGCAGGCTCAGTCCCCTCTGGCTTGTGGGACCAATGATGCTCTCATCCAGAAAAAAGTCAATGCGATTTAAATGGGTGTTTTAGGAACTTTGGCACTGAGGAAGCTTGCTATTCCTCCTGCTTTGATTCCATGCAGGACATATTATGAGTGCTTAGTGAATTTACTTGTTTATTTGACCAGTAATTATTACTAGCAGTCAAGTAATTTGGGCCCAGAACACCATCTACTGGATAAGTAAATATACTTTTACAATGTGCTCTAGTTCTCATTCCTGACACCTGCCCACTGCTGCTATGACCAGCCGGAGGAGCTGTCAGCTGCATGATGGCTGGTGGGTGGGGATGCTCTTGTTTCTCCTAGCGTGCCCTGCACAGTACCTGGCACAAAATAGAGGCTGAAGTAAGGAGTATGACCCATGTCCCTGTCTTTCCCCACTGAGCCTAAGAGTTTGCCTTAGTGGCCAGCCAGCCCTGCTGTCCCCCAACACGAGGGCCCAGGCCTCCCTATCCTGATGCCAGCTCTCCCTGGCCTGCCTGGATTGCTCCATGTTACCTGCCCTACTTGTCCCATCGCTGTGTCTGGACGCTGCCTCTGCATTCACCAGCAACCCTTGCTGAGTCTCCCTGTCCCTGGCTATCTGTGTCTGCTGCCACCTGTCCCATCATGGGCTGCTGAAAACATTCTCTGCCTAAGGGTTTGGACTTGTCCTTGACCAGTCATTGCTGTTGCCCACAAGCTCCCAGCTGCCTAACCTGAGACTTATTTGTTTATGTCACAGGGTACAAATTATCTGCCCCCAGGTCAAATCCTGCCTGCTGGATTGTTGTGTTAAAAATTAGAAAATTTCGTATGACATCTGGGGTTATAGCTTTCGTTCAAAGAAAGGAAGATCTGGCACAAAAAGCCTAGGTCCTCACATGGACGTAATAAGCCAAGATTATAATGGCTGCCCCTTTAAAACAGGGCCTATAGCTTTCTCACACATCATAGTCCCCACCAGGCCCAACCACTGCAGGCCCTGTGATGTAAGCCTGGTGAGGGTATCTTAGAGATTCTAGATTTTAGGATCAGAAAAGGTAACCATAGCCCCAATAGTCTTTGGCCTCAAACTGCTTCCTGAGAGTGAGGTGGACACCCTGTTAATAAAATATGTTCTTTCCACTTCTGTGAGTTGGCCCTTCCCAGGGTCTGGCACTATTTGGTTCCCTGGCTACTGGGGCAGATCTAAACCCCCGTCCACTGAACTTCCAGGCCAGTTCAGGACCCTGTGGGCCATCAGGTGGGAGTGCTGGGGCTGCCTTACCTGGGAAGTGCAGGGAGTCTACTCCTGGTGTTGCCATGTGACACAGACACCCCACTGAGCCACACTGAGGCACACCTCACAGCCAGCATTATCCACGTCTGGACCTCTAGTCTGAGGAGAGCCAGGATGGAAGTGTTCCTGCCCAGGTAAGCAGCTGTGTTATTGTTGTAGGGGGCTCTGCAGCCTGATCCAATTGGTCAGGCTTGGATTAGAGAACCCAGGTGGTCTCACTCGAGGGTGTATCCTTAAACATTTGGCCAACTTGTCTAATGTACCCCTAGAGGTTAGGCTAAGGAGGAGTCACCCTAGAGTTTGGGTCTATTTCAGAGTCATTGCTGACTAGCTCATAACACAGGCTGAAAGGAACTACTTTCCTGGGGTCTTCTCAAGAAGAGCTGCCATACCTTCATAGGGCAAGACTGGAGCCCCCAGACCCTCACTCCAGCTTCATGCCACAGTTGGTTTTCTGGGCAGGGAAAGAAGGTCAGTGCAATTACATTGCAAGCACGTATCCTAAATCTTATCACATCCTAAGAGTACACAGCTGTAATTTTTCCAAAACAAAAGGGGTAAGATAGCTTATGTAACTGAAATACAGATATAATTCTAATCAGCAGGCAAATTAAGGCATAAAAATTTAAGACTAAGGTTTCTTTCTTTCATCTCTAAGTAAACTGAGGTGAGCCTTTCTTGAAGAAAACCATATAGGTAAAAATGCAAACTGTTAAAAAGTTAAGTGATAGTGCTAGATTTTGCTTTTCTAAAGCAAAACCTATTTGTAAAACTTATTCTTGTAAAGCAAAAGATTCCTCATTCAGCATCTTTAAATGATAAACTTCTCCATTATATTTGAAATCAGAGTAAATTTATAATGAGTTTGAAGATCAGCATGAAGTGAAGCCTGTTGTCTGAGGGTTCATTTTCAGCACGTGGATTCTTCATGCTCCTTCCCACTGGCCACTTGGGCCTCCTCTACGGACCAGGCACTCAGCCATGCTGAGCCAGAGGCCGTGGCCGTGCTCCCTTGAGGAGTTAAAAATAAGTTAAAAAAAAAAAAGTCCAGGCACTGGCATAAAAACACCCAAAGAGAGACCCAGTAAGTTAAAGACCAAAGTCTAAAGTGGTATCTGGCATAGCGAGGGCAGAAGAGCTACCATACCTTCACTGGGCCAGACTGAAGACTTAAGATAAAGCCTATCTCTCCAAACCAAATATTTGGATCCCAAATCAAAACACAAAGACTGGGTATTTCCACAGATCTCTCTGGCATACAGCAAAAGCAATGCTAATCTTGTTGTTATCCTATCTAATAAAAGAGAAACATGGTAATTAGCATACGTCTGCTACCCTTCCCATTGGCTAATCAGCGAGATATGCAAATTAACTGCCAGCCAAGATGGCGGCCAGCAGCCAGGCAGCTTGAAACTAACATGAGGCTTGCTTGCTTCAGTGACGGAGGAAACCAACATTCCCCGCCTGCCTTGCCGGCCTCTGAACTTGCAGTTTGAAACATTGTTACAAATATAGAAGCTAAACAAAACCCCAGAAACCTGCTTTCAGCCCGCCGGGCTGGAGTTGATACAGTGTTTCAATAATAGAACCCAAACAAATCAGATACCTGCTTTCAGCAGCAGAGGCCTCAGAGCTGGAGCCAGAGATAAAGCTGGCCTAGAATAAAAAAAGAAAAAGAAAAAAAGGAGCAGTTGGGAGCTTCAGTCACCCATCAGCCTGAAAACAGCCCTCAGCCCCTCACCCAGACGGGCAAGGCACCCCAGTGGGGAACCCCACCCTGAAGGGTGTGTGACCAGCTGCAAACAGCCATCATCCCCTCACCCAGGCTGGCCAGGCACCCCAGTGGGGACCCCCACCCTGATCCAGGACACCCTTCAGGGCAAACCAGCTGGCCCCCACCCGTGCACCAGGCCTCTATCCTACATAGTAAAAGGGTAATATGCCTCCCAGCACCGGGATCAGCGGAGCCGCGAGGCCTCCCAGCACTGGGATCAGCGGAGCTGAGAGGCCTCCTGGCACCAGGATCAGTGTGACAGGGGGCAGCGCCCAAACCCCCTGATTGCCCTGCGGTTTTGTGTGTGACAGGGGGCGGGGTCACAACCTCCCTATCCGCCCTGCTCTGTTCATGACAGGGGAAGGCGCCCCAACCCCTTTATCAGCCCTGCTCTGTGCCTGATGGGGGGAGCTCCCCAACCCCCTGATCACCCTGCGGCTCTGTATGTGACAGGGTGCGGCGCCCCAACCCCCCCCTGATCAGCCCTGCTCTGTGTGTGACAGCGGGCAGTGCCCTAACCCCCCCCCCCATGGGCCCTGCTCTGTGTGTGATGGGGGAGAGCCATAACCTCCCCATCGGCCCTGCCCTGAGTGTGACAGTGGCGGCGCCCCAACCCCCTGATCGGCCCTGCTCTGTGCGTGACAGGGGGAAGCGCCCCAACCCCCTGATTGGCCCTGCTCTGTGTGTGACAGGGGGTGGCGCCGCAATCTCCCCGTCAACCCTGCCTTGAGTGTGACAGGGGGCGGTGCCCCAACCCCCCAATTGGCCCTACCCTGAGTGTGACTGAGGGTGGCATCGCAACCTCCCAATTCCCCCTGCTCTGTGCATGACAGGGGGTGGCCCCCCAACTCCCTAATTGGACCTGCTCAGAGCCAACCAGGGGCTGCACCTAAGGATTGGGCCTGCCCTCTGCCACCCAGGAGCAGGCCTAAGCCAGCAGGTCATTATCTCCCGAGGGGTCCCAGACTGTGAGAGGGCACAGGCGGGGCTGCGGGACCTTCCCTCCCCACCGATTGCACAAATTTTTGTGCACCAGGCCTCTAGTATTTAATAAAAGCTCAGTGAAGGAAGAGGAGCTTTCCATGTTAAGAGTAGAAAGAAGAGAAACTAAGATGGCGGCATAGATAAACACCGGGAAATTGCTGCCTCCCACAACAACTTCAAAAATACAACAAAAAGACAAAACGGACATCATCCAGAACTACAGTAAGGCTGGCTGAGTGGAAATTCTACAACTAGAAGGAAAGAAAAGCACACTGAGTCTCAGAGGAGCTGTGGAAGTAAAGTGCAGAGGTACGGAGGCTCGCGCGTGCGGAAAGGGGCTGGCACCTGAGGACGCGGCTGTCTTTTTGAATCGGGAGGGAGTCACAAGCTCCCGACTGCTCTGAACTCTGGTTCCAGGAAGTTTCTGGGGACCCAGGACTCATACGGGGAGAAACTGGACTGTCTGGCAGCAGGCAGAACTCGGAACTTGAGGGCGGCTTTCTCTCAGAGGTGCTTGCAGAAATTACCGGGACACTGAGATGCGCGGCCCCTTAGGGCAGGGCTGATAATCCGCCATAGCTGCTTGCTCCGCCCTTTGATTCCCTGAGACCCCGCCCCACCCAGGCTGCAGCAGAGGCTTTTGCATATGAATGCCCTGGCCCTTTGCAACCAGAAAATTACCTAACTGCAGCTGGGCCAGACAGACCCAGAACTTCCAAGAGAAGGCCCAAGGCCCCACAGCGGCTTGCATTGCTTCACAGCTGGACCTCATCAGGGAACCTCCAAACTCCAAAAAAGGAAGGGAAATCTGCAGTTCTCTTCATGGCTCCTGCTGTGTAACCTCAGGCAGAGGCTAAATTAGCACCTCCTTAGATCCAAGAGCCAGTGTACCCAGTGGTCAGAGGGGGACCATCCAGATTACAACTCCTCAGATCCATAAGGGACACACTCAGGGCACAGACTCAGTGAGCACCAAAACCCCACTGAAGCAAGTCTTGCCCCAGAAGGGTGTCTTCAGCACAGAAGTTCTCCCACTGCAGACACAGCTGATTCTCACTGCCAATTGGCCTGGAGGTCAATTCCTCCCAGTGATCCTACAACAATCAAGGCATAACTACAATAAGACTGTGCAAAAAGCCCACAAGGGGGTACACCAAGAGTGTCCACCTCAGGTAACTGGGGAGGCTGAGCCACTGGGCCCTACAGGACACCTAGCACACAAAACCACTCTACCAACACAGGGAAGTATAAAAAATGCGGAGACAAAGAAACAGGTCACAAATGACAGAAATGGAGGAAAGCAAATGACTGGATATAGAGTTCAAGGCCACGTTTATAAGGTTTTTCAAGAATTTTATGGAAACCGCCGATAAATTTAGTGAGACCCTGGAGGATATGAAAAAAGACCAACTAGAAATTAAGCATACACTGACTGAAATAAAGAATAATATACAGAGATCCAACAGCAGACAAGAGGATCCCAAGAATCAAGTCAAAGATTTGAAATACAAAGAAACAAAAAATACCCAACCGAAAATGAAAAAAGAAAAAAGATTCCAAAAATATGAAGATAGTGTAAGGAGCCTCTGGGACAACTTCAAGCGTACCAACATCAGAATTATAGGGGTACCAGAAGAAGAGAGAGAGCAAGATATTGAAAACCTATTTGAAGAAATAATGACAGAAAACTTCCCCTACCTGGTCAAAGAAATAGACTTACAAGTCCAGGAAGCGCAGAGAACCCCAAACAAAAGGAACCCAAAGAGGACCACACCAAGACACATCATCATTAAAATGCCAAGAGCAAAAGACAAAGAGAGAGTCTTAAAAGCAGCAAGAGAAAGACAGTCAGTTACCTACAAGGGAGTACCCATACGACTGTCAGCTGATTTCTCAACAGAAACCATGCAAGCTAGAAGAGAGTGGCAAGAAATATTCAAAGTGATGAATGCCAAGAACCTACAACCAAGATTACTTTATCCAGCAAAGCTATCATTCAGAATAGAAGGTCAGATAAAGAGCTTCACAGATAAGAAAAAGCTAAAGGAGTTCATCACCACCAAACCAGCATTATATGAAATGCTGAAAGGTCTTCTTTAAGAAGAGGAAGAAGAAAAAGGAACTCTTACCATTTGCTACAGCATGGATGGAACTGGAGAGCGGATAAATACCACATGATCTCACTCATTTGTGGAATATAATGAACAACATAAACTGATGAACAAGGACTGATCCAGAGACGGAGAGGCATTGAATGGACTGTCAGGCCTTGGAGGGAAGGTAGGAGATGGTGGGGGTAAGGGGGAAAGATCAACCAAAGGACTTATATGCAAGGATATAGGCCTAACCAATGGACACGGACAACCAGGGGGGGGGGGGGGTGAGGGCATGAGTGGGGGGTGGGGGGTGGGTAGAGGGTAACGTGCGGATAAGGACACATATATAATATCTTAATCAATAAATAAAAAAAAAAGAGTAGAAAGAAGAAATTTTTCAAAATGGTGGTGGAGTAAGTGGAAGCTACACTGACACTTTCCCAGGAGGTAAAAGACTTGTACTTAGGACATTGAGACAGAAGAAGATGTAAGCAAGTGGAAGAATATACCGTGTTCATGGATTGGTAGAATTAACATCATTAAAATGTCTTGGGGAGAGAGGCTCTTCCTTTCCGCCTGGCCACAGCCATCAGGTAAACCAAGATTGGCGCTTACAGGTACATCCAAGAGCCAGGGAGGAAGAAACATCCGATGTACTGCGCTTCCTTCTCCGGGTGCGCTGCTGGCAGTACCGCCAGCTCTCCGCGCTCTTCAGGGCCCCCGCCCCACATGGCTGGACAAAGCGCGCAGCTGGGCTACAAGGCCAAGCAAGGTTAGGTCATATATCGGATTCGTGTGCGCCGTGGTGGCCGCGAATGCCCTGTTCCTAAGGGTGCGACCTACGGCCAGCCTGTCCATCACGGTGTTAACCAGCTGGAGTTTGCTGGAAGTCTTCAGTCTGTTGCAGAAGAGTATGCTGGACAGGGCTTGTGGACTGGTCTGTGATCTGGACTTATTTTTTTTTTTAACTTATTTTTAACTCCTCAAGGGAACATGGCCAAGGCCTCTGGCTCAGCGTGGCTGAGTGCCTGGTCCGTAGAGGAGGCCAAAGTGGCCCTCCCCCTCCCCCTCCCCCTCCCTCTCCCCTTCTCCTGTGGGGCTCTGAGAGTCCTGAATTCTTACTGGGTTGGTGAAGATTCCACGTACAAATTTTTTTGAGGTTATTCTCATTGATCCATTCCATAAAGCTATCAGAAGAAATCCTGACACCCAGTGGATCACCAGACCAGTCCACAAGCACAGGGAGATGCGAGGGCTGACATCTGCGGGCGCAAGAGCCGTGGCCTTGGGAAGAGCCACAAGTTCCACCGCACTATCGGTGGTTCCCACCGTGCAGCTTGGAGAAGGTGCAATACCCTCCAGCTCCACCGTTACTGCTAATATAAGTAATGTTTATAAAATTCTTACCTAATAAACAATTTAGGACAAAAAAATAAAATAAAATGTCCATACCACCCAAAGCAATATACAGAGTCAATGCAATCCCTATTAAAATATCAATGACACATTTCACAGATCTAGAACAAATACTCCAAAAATTTATATGGAACCAAAAAAGACCCCAAATAGCCACAGCAATCTTGAGAAAGAAGAACAAAGTTGGAGGGATCACAATACCAAATATCAAGTTATACTACAAAGCCACTGTGCTCAAAACTGCCTGGTACTGGCACAAGTACAGGCATGTAGATCAATGGAACAGAATAGAGAACTCAGAAATCAACCCAAGCCATTACACTCAACTAATATTTGACAAAGGAGGCAAGAGAATACAATGGAGCCAAGACAGCCTCTTCAATAGATGATGTTGGGAAAATTGGAGAGATATATACCAAAAAAAAGAAAAAAAGAAAAAAAGAAAAAAAGAAACTAGATCACCAACTTACACCATACTCAAGAATAAACTCAAAATGGATAAAGGACTTAAATGTAAGCCGTGAAACCATAAAAAGAAGAAACCATAGGCAGCAAAATCTCAGACATCTTGTAGCAATATGTTTATAGATACATCTCCTAGGGCAGTGGTCGGCAAATGGAGGCTCATGAGCCACATGCAGCTCTTTGGCCCCTTGAGTGTGGCTCTTCCACAAAATCCCATATGCGGGCGCGCACGTACAGTGCGATTGAAACTTCGTGGCCCATGCGCAGAAGTCAATATTTTGTGGAAGAGCCACACTCAAGGGGCCAAAGAGACGGATGTGGCTCGTGAGCCGCAGTTTGCCGACCAGGGTCCTAGGGTAAAAGAAACTAAGGAGAATATAAACATAAAAACAAAAAGTGTCTGCACACCAAAAGAAACCATTAATAAAACAAAAGGGAGCCCTCCAGGAGAACATACCAGCATTTGGTAATGATACATCTGATAAAGGGGTAATATCCAAAATACATAAGGAACTCATACAACCTAACAAAAGGAAGACAACCTAATTAACAAATGGGCAAAGGAACTAGAGAGACATGGACATACAGATGACCAAGAAACATGTGAAAAAATGCTCAGTCTCTGATCATCAGAGAGATGCAAATTAAAAGGACAATGAGGTTTCACCTCACACCTGTCAAAATGACTACCATCAGCAAATCAACAAATGACAAGTGCTGGTGAGGATGTGGAGAAAAGGAAACCCTAGTACATTACTGATGGGAATACAGACTGGTGCAGCCATTATGAAAAATAGTATGGAGTTTCCTCAAAAATTAAGTATGAAACTGCCATTTGACCCAATGATTCCACTTCTAGGAATATATCCTAGAGACCCGAAACACCAATTGTAAAGAATATATACACCCCTATGTTCATAGCAGCACAATTACAATAGCTAAGATCTGAAAACAGTCTAAGTGCCCATCAGTAAGTGAATGGATAAAAAAGCTGTGGTACATTTACACCGTGGAATAATATGCAGAGAAGAAAAAAAAAAGGATCTTTTACCCTTTGAGGCAGTATGGAGGGACCTAGAGAGTATTATGCTAAGCAAAATAAGCCAGTCAGAGATAGCCAAGTATTACATGATCTCACTCATATGTGGAATCTAATGAACAAAATGAACTGATGAACAAAATAGATCCAGAGACATAGAAGCATAGAACAGACTGTGGAATCTCAGAAGGAAGGTGAGGGAGGGAGGGAAAGTGGGTGGGTAGGAAGAAATCAACCAAAGAACTTGTATGCATAGATGCATAACGCATGGACACAGACAATAGGGTGATGAAGACCTGGGGCAGGGGTTGGGGGGTTGAAGCAGGCTAGAGGAGGTCAATTGGGGGTGGGAGAAGGAGACATGTGTAATACTTTCAACAATATATTTTTTTTAAATAGAGAGAAATGCAACCTGGTGCAGAAATTTGCCACAGTCTTTCTAGAATTAGGAGACAGATAGCTGACTTCATCCTGGAGCAGCTGATGTAAGGAAGAGGCCTCAAGGAAATGCCCACCTCCATTGAGAACTCTCCACTGTCATAGATTCTGCCTTCAGGACTTCCAAACTTAAGGAATAACCCTGAAAAACACTGAAGAACAGGGAAGGGATGAGAAAGCAGAGATCATAGTAACACAAGTATTAGTTAATACTTGACCTCACTCTAATAACTTTTATTTTAATCTCCTTGAGATATCAAGGCTGCTGTCTAAGAAGAGTAGTTTTTAGAAAAATTAGGCTAGTTTAGGCACAAAACTCACCATTTTTAAAAATAGCTTTCAATCCTGTAGGGAATAAGTAGAGAAAGAAATAAAACTGCCAGCACCGGTTTGGCTCAGTGGATAGAGCGTCGGCCTGCGGACTGAGGGGTCCCAGGTTTGATTCCGGTCAAGGGCATGTACCTTGGTTGCAGGCACATCCCCAGTAGGGGGCGTGCAGGAGGCAGCTGATTGATGTTTCTCTCTCATCGATGTTTCTAACTCTCTATCGCTGTCCCTTCCTCTCTGTAAAAAAATCAATAAAATATATTTTTTAAAAAAATTAAAAAAAGAAAGAAAACTATTTTAGGTCTAGATTTGGGTATAAACCTTTGGACCATGGTAGACACAAGTCAGCTTTTGGGCAAGAATTTACCTCTAGCTCCATAAATAATTTATTCACCTAAAGTCTAAAGTGAGCCTGTATTTTTTATTTAACAAGAGCAAAGTCTTCTGAACACTGTGGGTAGCAATGCAAAAATTGTGTGGTGATGAGACATGCCTTTGTGTTAAACATCACCAAACAGGCTGTCCCAAGTAGATCCCGGGAAAGGATCTGAGGTATTTATCTAAGGCAGTGATTCTCAACCTTCCTAATGCCATGACCCTTTAATACAGTTCCTCATGTTGTGGTGACCCCCAACCATAAAATTATTTTCGTTTCTACTTCATAACTGTAATTTTGCTACTTTTTGAACCGTAATGTAAATATCTGATATGCGGGATGCATTTTCATTGTTACAAATTGAACATAATTAAAACATAGTGATTAATCACAAAAACAATATGTAATTATATATGTGTTATCCGATGGTCTTAGGCGACCCCTGTGAAAGGGTCGTTCGACCCCCAAAGGTTGAGAACCGCTGATCTAAGGCGTCCCTTGAGATAAACTTAAACCGTGGAGGTGTTGGGACATTCAAGTAGTTGCTAGCGAAGAGGCTGCTCTATGCAAGCAGGACCAAGGGCAGGCCTAGGACCGAAAAGACCAGAAGCTTTAATTTCAGTTTTAAGGGTACACAAAAAGATTCAACTATCTGCCAGAGGAATTACACAACATGAAACATATGCAATTGCAAATCACACAACACTTTATTACTCACAAAAGTTCCTGATGCTGTGGGTACAGGCTTGATGGGATCCCAGTGGTGCTGTCCTCTGGGGTTCGGTCCCAATGCAGGGGGCCAGCGTTCCTCAGCCAAGAGATTGGTCACATCTCGATCTGGAGGTACTAGCTGTTCTTCTGTTGTCTGGCAGAGAGAGGAGCATGGAACAGCGTTGCTTGCCAGACTGGCAAAAGGACGTGCCTTTGTGGTGGTCTCGACAGGCGAGCACTGTTGGCTGGTCAGGACCCACTTTTAAAGCCTGTTTCGTACCCGCAGCAGTCCAAGTGCCTATCAATGAATTACATCAATGCACACATGTTAATCTTAAACAGGGTGAGGGGCCACATGTGGTTATCTAGGGAGAGTACATCACTCACTCAAATGATTATCTTAGCAAGTCACTCTAAGTCAGTAATCAAAGTTCAAATCCTTATCTATGGGATACACACGATTCAGGCAGTGGGAAATGTGTCAATATCACACTCTAGGTTTCAGGAAAGTTAACTCAAACATTTTTAAACCTTTTTAAAATTTTTATTTATTTTTTAATTTAATTTTGTTTTATTTCTTAAAGTATTACAAAGAGTATTACACATGTCTCCTCCCCCCCCCCCCAACCCTTGACATTCCCCCGGCCTCCCCCAACCCCCCAGTGTCTTGTGTCCATTGGTTATTCTTATATGCATCCATACAAGTCCTTCGGTTGATCTCCTACCCACCCCCCCTCCCAACCCTCCCCAGGTTTCCCACTGTAGTTTGACAGTCTGTTCAATGCTGCTCTGCCTCTGTATCCATTTTTGTTCATCAGTCTATAATGGTCCTTATTATCCATAAATGAGTGAGATCATGTGGTATTTTTCTCGGCTTCCCAGGGGCTGTCCCAGCCTCACAGGGGCCGTTCCAACCTCACTGGGGCCGTTTAACATTTTAGACATTTTTAAGCTTTTTTAAACATTTCTGTATTTTACTACAACAAGGGAAGAAGTAAATTGTCAATGAATTGTGATGTCTAGCTTCCAATGTAATCTTTTATTTAGAAAAAATAAAATAAAATAAAATGTATACAAACTATTAGTCTTCATTAGGAACATCAGCATACCAAAAGAATAATCAAGAAAACCAACAATGCTGTTAACATGGGTCATTTATATCCAAAATGAAGTAATGCCCCATAAGACAGACTAATAATGTCAAATATATAATTGTTACATGAATAAAACACTTACTTATTAGTTCAACATAGTAGGAACCTAAGCATGAACATTGTTTTTCTAACATTAGAAGTGATATATGTATTTTTAAGATTCACCAGATCTCATCGATCCAGAATGAGTTTTGCCCTTCCTTCTAGGAGCTGCTGATCATCATGGTATATGGCTTGTGTTTTTTACTAAGGAAGTTTTCTTTTTTTTAATTGAGATATAATTCACATGCCATACAATTTATTCTTTTTAAATGTACAATTCAGAGTTTTTTAGCATATTGTCAAAGTTGTACAACCATCACCACTATCTAATTCCAAAACATTTTCATCACCTCAAGAAGAAACTCCAAACCCAACAGCAGTCACTCGCATTCCCCCTCTTTCATAGCCCTAGGCAACAACTAATCTACTTTCTGTCTCTATGAATTTGTCTATTCTGGACATTTCATAGAAATTAAATCATATAATATGTGGCCTTTTGTGACAACTGGCTTCTTTCACTTAACATGTAGATGACATGGGATGTCCACTTTCACCCTCTTATTCAACATAGTACTGGAAGTCCTAGCCACAGCATCAGTTTTTTCAAGGTTTATCCTTATTGTAGCATATATCAGAACTCCATTCTTTTTATAACTGAATTAGAGGCCTGGTGTACGAATTCCTGCCCGGGTGGGGTCCCTCTGCCTGGCTGGCGATCCGGGCCGATGTGTTTTATTCATGTAACAATTATATATTTGACATTATTAGTCTGTCTTATGGGGCATTACTTCATTTTGGATGAAGTAGTTATACACTTAAAATGGCAATCCGGACTGGCCGGCGGGGGGGAGGGACCGCAGAAGGTTGGTCTGCTGTGGGAGGTTGACTGTGGGAGCGCACTGACCACCAGGGGGCAGCTCCTGCGTTGACCGTCTGCCCCCTGGTAGTCAGTGTGCGTCATAGCAACCAGTCAACCAGTTGTAATTGTTGCTTAGGCTTTTATATAGAGAGATAATATTCCATTATATGGATATACTACATTTTGTTTAGCCTTCCATCAGTTTATAAACATTTAGGTGCCAAGACACTTTGGGCTTGTTTCCATTTTTTGGCCTCTATGTGCACATTTTTTTTTTTGTGGATATATATTTTCAATTATCTTGGGTATATACCTATGAATGGAATTACAGGATCAAGAGTTAACTCCACATTTTCCATTTTGAGGAACTACCAGACAAGTTCACTAAGGAGCTGCACTATTTTACAGTCACCAGCGAATATGAGGGTCCCAGTTTTTCCATACCAATGTTAACACTTGTTGTTATCTTTTTTTTTTAAGTCCCTCTTCATGTTCAATGGTACAGAGTTTGTGTTTGGCATTATAAAAAGTTCTCAAGTGATTAGTGGTGATGGTTGGACAACAACGTGAATGCACTTAATGCCACCGAATTATACACTTAAAATGGTAAATTTTATGTTGTATATAGTTTACTACAATTTTTTAAAAGTTCTTTGTGGAGGGAGTTCAGGGGTTATCAGGCACCGCGGAAGCTACTGCCACCGCCTCTGCGTTTGATCATTTGCAATGTCAGGCTTTGATAACTTAAACACGGATTCCTACCAGACAAGTTATAGCATCGAAGACCGGTCACAGCAGTCCTATGACTATGGAGGAAGGGATTGAGTGCGCTGCGCATTGCCATGGAGTGTCTGGCTGTGACTACTCGCAAGGTCCGTATGTCCCTCCACACGTGATGCGGCCGCAGCAGCCATACGCCAGGCAGATTCCCAGCCAGCTCAGGCATATACTCCAACTGCTCCTCAGCCATTCCATGGAAATGGCTTTGAGGATGAACCACTTTTATTGGAAGAATTAGGTATCAATTTTGACCACATCTGGCATAAAACACTAACAGTGTTACACCCATTAAAAGTAGCAGATGGCAGCGTCACGAATGAGGCTCACCTGGCAGGAACCATGGTGTTTTGCTTTGCCTTTGGAGCCACATTGTTACTGGTAAGATTTTAATCTCAGTGTGAGATTAAAGAACAATCTTTAAACTTTCGACCAAGAGCCATTTTTGAGACTACTTTTATATCAAGTCTTTGATGTATTTTGAATACTATTGACTTGCTTGAATTGGTACCTATTCATCATATCTCCATGGGTAATAGTTATAGTATATAGAGAAATCATTTCTTGTTCCAATAAGTGGTACAAGTATTAGGGGAAAACAAAAAATAATAAATAAACAATATGCAGCTTTGTTCCTTTATCAGAATCCCTTCTTACTTTTCAGAGATTGATAAAAAATTTTAGCCTATTGGACTTTTATTTATTTTTTTAATCTTCAGACATTGGATAGTGTTTCCTTGTGATGCTGGTGGTTATTTTTCTATATATTACTTTGACTTTTAATGAATGGAAATATTAAAGAACAAGAAGTGTTAGTCCCTAACTCCCAAATCCCTAAGAATGATAAAACATATTGAAATGAAACGTTGTAAAGATAATTATTAATACTCATTTTATTTTACCTAATGTGTCTGAATTAGAAGAGATAAATGGTGTAATGAATAGCAGATGTGGTTTTTAATCAGAGCAGCTGGACATGAACTCAGTACTCCTTCTCTGACCTTGAGCTCTAATAGATAATTCTGTGCTTTCTACCTAACAAGATTGCTTGTGAGAACACTTTGAAAATTTTAAAACACTGTGCAAGTATAAGGGTTTATTACTGCTACATGAATGAATTCATCAATGAACTCAGCTGAGCCTTTTCAAACATCTACATGTTCAGTCAAGTATTTACAAATAAATATTTAGTCTCACAAAAACCCCCAGGATTTTTTTCCATTTAGCATAATTTATAGAGGAATTCTTACAATTGAGTTTTAAATGTCAAAAATCTTAACAAACCAGGAACTTTTTGAAGGCTTTCTGAAGACTGATTTTAGTAATAATGTGACATGAATATGATGATAGAATGTTTGCCTACATAGCTTGACTAATGGTACTACGCTGCAATTTACCTAGCCTTTACTGTTCTAAGTTTTTGTTTGTTTGTTTGTTTGTTTGTTTTTGGTAAAAGGACTTTATAAATCAACCAACAACTTAGAAAGAGAAAGAAAAAAAACAGTATCTTCTGTTATGTTCCTCTTGTCTAGTTGTTACTTGGTTTTCTTTTCCCCTCCTCTTTCTATAGTACCCTGGCTTCCTGCTTACCCTGCTTTCATCCCCTAGCTCCTCTAACACATATAAAAGGAATGATGAAATTATTTCCACTGTTAAAAAGATTATGGTTACATTTGCCAATGAGAATACATTGCTTTGGAGTAGTAAAAATAAAACAAACAAAAGTTCTTCATAGTGAGAAGGGAGATAGAAGACAAAGACTACTTTCCCAAATTATGAATTAAAAAGTAGGGATATTATAAAGCTTACCTTCAGGAACTGTGTGGTTATTTTTAGTTATGTTAGTTAGGGTGTATTCACCTGCTCTGCCCTGCAGCAACGCGCTCTGCTGTGCTTTGGCTTCCTCCTCAGGCTGGAGGCAAGACAACAGCTGCTCATCTGACCTCATAACTGTGTATAACAACAGCTGTAAGAAGAGAAAGTCCCCATCTTTTTTTATTGTAGCCATCCTAGTTGATGTGAAATGGTACCTCATTGTGACTTTCATTTGCATTTTCTTAATGACTAATGATGTCAAGCATCCTCTCATGTATTTGGTGGTCATTTATATACCTACTAGAAACCCGGTGCACAAAAATTTATGCACTCGGCGGGGAGCAGGGGTCCCTCAGCCCGGCCTGTGCCCTCTCGCAGTCTGGGACCTCTCGGGAGATAATGACCTACTGGCTTAGGCCTGCTCCCAGGTGGCAGAGGGCAGGCCCAATCCCTAGGTGCAGCCCCTGGTTGGGCTCAGAGCAGGGCTGATTGGGGAGTTGGGGCACCGCCCCCTGTCAGGCACAGAGCGGAACAGGAGGTTGCGATGCCACCCTCAGTCATGCTCAGGGTAGGGCCAATTGGGGGGTTTGGGCACCGCCCCCTGTCACACTCAAGACAGGGTCGATAGGGAGGTTGCAGCGCCACCCCCTGTCATGCACAGAGCAGGGCCCATCAGGGGGTTGGGGCACTGCCCCCTGTCACTCACACAGCAGGGCCCATCGGGGGGGTTGGGGCTCCGTACCCTGTCACACACAGAGCAGGGCGGATCAGGGGGTTGGTGAGCCACACCCTGTCACACACAGAGCAGGGCCGATCAGGGGGTTGGGGCACTGCCACTGTCACACTCAGGGCAGGGCCGATCAGGGGGTTGGGGAGCTCCCCTCTATCAGGCACAGAGCAGGGCTGATCAGGGGGTTGGGGCACTGCCCCCTGGCACACTGATCCTGGTGCCAGGAGGCCTCGCAGCTCCGCTGATCCCGGTGCTGGGAGGCATATTACCCTTTTACTATATAGGATAGAGGCCTGGTGCACAGGTGGGGGCTGGCTGGTTTGCCCTGAAGGGTGTCCTGGATCAGGGTGGGAGTCCCCACTGGGGTGCCTGGCCAGCCTGGATGAGGGGATGATGGCTGTTTGCATCTGGTCACACCCCCTTCAGGGTGGGGGTCCCCACTGGGGTTCCTGGCCAGTCTGGGTGAGGGGCTGAGGGCCGTTTTCAGGCTGGTGGGTGACTGAAGCTCCCAACTGCTCCTTTTTTCCTTTTTTTTTTTAAATTCTTGGATTTATGGCTGTCTCTGGAGCTGAGAGCCTGCTTTAGCTGTGAGACCTCGCTGCTGAAAGCAGGTTTCTGGCTTTGTTTACTTTCTGTATTTGAAACTTTGTTGCGACTCCAGCTCTGAGATCCTGGCTGACTGAAAACAGGTTTCTGGGGTTTTGTTTAGCTTCTATATTTGTAACAATGTTTCTTAGCAGCTCAGAGCCCAGCAGTGGCAGGCGGGGAACGTTGGAGTCCTCAGTCACTGAAGCAAGCAAGCCTCCTGTTCATGTCAGTAGCCTGGCTGCCGGCCACCATCTTGGCTGGCAGTTAATTTGCATATCGTCCTGATTAGCCAATGGGAAGGGTAGCAGATGTACAGCTAATTACCATGTTTCTCTTTTATAAGATAGGATTTGGAAAAATACTATTTCAATCCATTGTCCATTTTTAAATTGGTTATTTGTCTTTTTATTGTTGAGTTATAATAGTTCTTTATATATTCTGGATACTAGTTCCCTATCAGATATGTAATTTGTAAATATTTTCTCCCATTTTGTAGGCTGTCTTTTCACTTTCTTGTTGGTTTCTTTTTTAATTTTTTAAATATCTATTTGTATTGATTTCAGAGAGGAAGGGAGAGGGAGAGATAGAAACATCAATGATGAGGTGAATCATTGATTGGCTGCCTCCTGCACACCCCACACTGGGGATGGAGCCCGCAATCCAGGCATGTGCCCTTGACCAGAATCAAACCTGGGACCTTTTCTGCAGGCTGACACTCTATCCACTGAGCCAAACCAGCTAGAGCTCTTGTTGGTTTCTTTTGAAGCACAAAAGTTTTTTATTTTGATGAAGTTTAATTAATCTATTTTTTCTTGTGCTTTTTAAATGTAATACGTAAGAAACCATTGCTTAACCAAGGTCACAAAGATCTATGTTCTGTTTTCTAAGAGTTTTAGCTCTTATTTTAGGTTTTTGATCCATTTTGAATTAATTTTTGTATATGGTATGAGGTGGTATGAGGTAAAGGTCCAACCTCATTCATTGCATGTGGCAAACAATTGTCTCAGTGCCATTTATTGATAAATCCTACTGAATTTTCTTGGCACCCTTGTCACAATCAATTGACGATAAATGTATGGGTTTATATCTGGGCTTTAAATTCTGTTCTATAGACATAAATGTTTATACTTTTGCCAGTACCACACAGTCTTGATTACTACTTTTTTAGTATGCTTAGAATTCAGAAAATGTGAGTCCTTCAACTTTGTTCTTTTTCAAGATTGTTTTGGCTCTTCTGGGTCCCATGCATTTTCATATGAATTTTAGAATTAACTTAGTTTCTTCCAAAAAGAAAAGCAGCTGGAATTTTGTTAAGGACTGTGTAGAATCTGTAGGTCAATTTAGGGAATATTTCTTTCTAACACAATTAAGTGCCACAGTCTATGAACTCAGGATCTTTCATTTACCAATACTTTAGTTTCTTTCAATGACTTTTTTTTTAGTTTCCGTGAACAAGTTTTGCATTTCTTTTGTTAAATTTATTTCTAAGAATTTTATTCTTTTTTGATGTTATTATACATGGGATTTCAGATCGTAATTACTAGTATAATGAAACAGTTAATTTTGTATCTTGATCTTATATTCTGTCACCTTAATGAACTCACTCATTTGCTCTAATAGTTTTTTCTGTGTGTGGATTCCTTAGGATTTTCTATGTACAAGACCAAGTCATCTTGAATAGAGATAGATTTAATTCTTCCTTTCTAATCTGGGTGCATTCTATTTCTGTTTCTTTCATAATTTCCCTGTATACCCTTCAGTACAAGGTTAAATAGAAGTAGTAAACATTCTTATCTTTTTCCTGATCTTAGGGAAAAATCATTCAGTTCTTCACCATTAAGTATTATCCTAGCTGTAGATTTTTAGTAGATTCCCTTTTTCAGGTTGAAAAACTTGCATTCTATTCCAAATTTGTTGAATATGGGTTTTTTTGTGTGTGTCTATGTAAGGGTGTTGAATTCTGACAAATGCTTTTTCTGCATCTATTGAGATGATCATGTGGCCTTGTCTTTTCCTCTGTTAATATGCCATTTTTCACTGACAGATTTTTCACATGTTGAACCCACCTTGCATTCCTGGGATAAATCCCACTTGGTCATGGTATGATTTATATGTTGCTGGATTCAATTTGCTAGTATTTGTTGAGGATTTTTGCATCTATTTATAAGTAGTAATGGTCTACAGTTTTCTTATGATATTCTTGTCTATTTTTTGGTAAAAGGTATTTTTGTGTTTTTAATTCAAGATATTTTTGTAGTATTTCTTCTGGACTGGCCTTCATAGCCATACCAAAAAAAAAAAAAAATCACTCATCTTTTATAGTTGCATTTCACTTTTACTATTATGTTTAGTCACTAAAAATGATATTACAGTTTTATTATCTACAATAATCACCATACTTGATTTCAAACATCTCTTAGCAATTTCTTGACACCATTAGAAACACTAAAACCACAATAGTAACAATAAAGTGCATGAGCAATGCTGGGCATTGTTCTAAGCACTTTACAACCATTATTTCACTTCATCTTCCCAAAGCTAAGATAAAGAACTACTATTATGCTTGTTTCATAAATGAGGAAAGTGAGGTCAAAAAAGGTAAACTAACATGTCCAAGTCCCTCAGCTAGTCACAGGCTGAGCCAGGATTCAAATCCCAGCATTGGATTCCTGAGTTCATGCTCTTAACCACTATGTTTTAGCATCAAGAGTTTTTAAATTATGTATTTTAAATATTTAAGAAATTTCAGGAGAAGTAATCAAAGTTATACTTGGAAATGTCAGATTGACTTGGAGAAAGCATGTGGATCCAAAACATCCACTTATGAGAAAATCTGATACTTTTTCTCAAAATATTGATCATATTGTCTCATATGGCAATGAAGACCTTTGATAATAAATGGTCTTGTCCAGTATTTTTACTCTCTTATAAGTCCTGCATGGTTTATAGAAAAAGACCATCTAAATTCCATTTTAAACATTTTTATTTTCAAAGAAAATTGTCAGCAGTCCTCCTAAAGATACCTCAACAGTAAGATTTTAAATACCTTGCCTTTTCAGAAATACTGCAAAGTTGGTGAGCTGATTCTCCCTGCTTTCAGGACTTACTAGGAAACCAAAGATTTAACTTGCATTCCTTCCCTGCTGTGCATTGAAGGCACACACTGCACACAGCAAACATAAAAATATGTCTTATAAATTATAAACATATTAAATGAGACACTCTATCAAGTCTCAGTCAACAACTTTTCTGCATCTACTATGTGTGAGATGCCACATGGGATGCAAGGTAGCAAAATGTAGATGGCAAATTCTGCACTCAGACAGCCTCGATTTGAGTTAAGCTCCACCATGTACTCATTGTCATCTTGGGCAAGTTCCTTTAACTCTTAAGCCTCAGTTTTCTCATCTGTAAAGTGAGGATAATAATAACATAGTTACATGTACATGAAATTAAATTATATACATAAAATACTTTTCTCAGTGCCTAGCACATGATAAACACTCAGTAATTATTATTAGAAAACTAGAGTCCCAGTGCACAAAAATCTGTGCACTCAGGGGGGTCCCTCAGCCCGGCCTGTGCCTTCTCGCAATCTGGGAACCCTCGGGGGATGTCCACCTGCTGGCTTAGACCTGATCCCCAGGGGATCGGGCCTAAGCTAGCAGTCAGACATCCCTCTGGCAGCCCCGGAGCCCTCGGGGGATGTCCACTTGCCAGTGGGGAGCAGGCCTAAGCTGCAGTCGGACATCCTTAGCACTGCTGAGGAGGTGGGAGAGGCTCCCGCCACCACCGCTGTGCTGGCAACCATGAGCCTGGCTTGTGGCTGAGCAGAGCTCCCCCTGTGGGAGCGCACTGACAACCAGGGGGCATCTCCTGCACTGAGCGTCTGCCCCCTGGTGGTCAGTGTGTGTCATAGTGACCAGTCATTCCCAGTTGTTCTGCTGTTAGGGTCAATTTGCATATTACCCTTTTATTATATAGGATAGAGGCCTGGTGCACAGGTGGGGGTGGCTGGTTTGCTCTTAAGGGTGTCCCAGATCAGGGTGGGGGTCTGGTGCCTGGCCAGCCTGGGTGAGGGTGAGGGGCTGAGGGCTGTTTTCAGGCTGCCCACAGCCCCTTCAGGGTGGGGGAGTCCCGCTGGGGTGCTTGGCCAGCTTGGGTGAGGGGCGGATGGCCATTTTCAGGCTGGCCATGCCCCCTGGCGACCCAAGCTCCCAGCCTCTCCTTTTTTTCTTTTTTTTTTTTTCTGGGGTTTATTTATCTTCTATAATTGAAACTTTGTAGCCTTGAGCACCGCCCAGGGCCGGCCAGGGCAGGCCAGAAACTTGGCTTCCTCCATTGCCAGGGGCAACCCAAGCCTCCTGCTCTCTTCAACTCTGTGGCCACCGCCATCTTAGTTGGGTTAATTTGCATACTTGCTCCTGATTGGCTTGTGGGTGTGGCTTGAGCATAGTGGAGGGATGATTAATTTGCATGTTTCTCTTTTATTATATAGGATAAAAAATTCAGAGGGATAGCCTCTCTTCTCAAGTAGCTTATGATGTCATAAATAACAGTAATAGGAAGCAAAATGTTCTATACATCAAAAGAGTAGAATAAACAAAATGTAAATGAGGCTTTAATAACCAAAGGTCACCAAACAGCTGGAGAGTCAGGGATAACAATTGAATTGGGCTTAGAGGAGAGTGTAGTAATTCAAAGGCTGTCAAGGAAGATGAAGGACATCTGGAAAGAACAGCAGATGCAAATGCACAGAGGTGGGAGAGAGTCCTGTGTGACTGGATTATTCAGTGAGTAGGGTTTATGGGAAGGAGCAATAAAGGATATAGCCAGAAATGAGCCTGGAGAACCCTGACATCCAAGTTGGGGGTTTGGAGGTTATATGGTGTATATAAACATACATCAAATGAGAATTTTAAATAAAAATTGATGCTTTGTTTTTGTTTTTTAGATTTAGGGTCCAAAATCATGTCAACTTAAAAAATACTTTCATTTTTTAGGGAGTCACCGCTCTTTTTGATCCACTCAAAGCTAACTTGAAAGGAATTTCAGGTAACAACAGTTCTTTCAAGATTTTTGACATTGTGTTTGTAGGAAGTTTATCATATTTTGATTAAGGGATTCATATTATTTCTACAGAGCCCTCAGTGGTAATCAACCAGAGTTAATGTTATTTAAAAGAGTAAAGAAAGTGCTTTGCATTACATAAGTCTTGCTTCTTATAACAGTCAAATTTGGGTTAGAATTTATGGAGGATGGGTGTTTCTTGAGCCCTCTAGGTACTGTTGTCACCTTCTGAGTAAGATCAATGACCATGGGACACAGTACAACTCAACCTTCCTCTGCCCATCATGACTAGGAGATGCCAGAAACACTTGTGCAATAACACAGCTCTTCATTCTGACCTCCCACTGTCATGCCAGCCTCACAATCACCTTTTGTTTCTCCCTCCCTTCTTGTACCTATTCTGTCCTCTTCTAATGAACTAACCTGAAACTTTCCCTTATCCATCCAACTTCCTTTCTTCAAATTATGCCTGCACCTGTAACCTTGCCCTAAAATTAACTCCTTCTCAGAGTCCATATTAGATTTCTTTGTCCATAGCAGACATGCTACTACTAATCAAGAGGAGCTGTGTTTGCTTATGTTCTGACAGAGGACTTACATGAAATATTAAAGAGAGTGGAACGCCAGAGCCTTATGTCCCAGAATCCTCTTGGGATACCGTTAGCTAGACTATTGGTAACTCCAAAGGCCCATGTTCATTTCTGCTCTAGATAGTAGTAAATTATCTATACAAAGATGACACTATAGCAGGCATTTTCATTGGCCTTATTTTTTTTTTTTTTTGCCTGATAAGGCTGAGAGTCTCTATTTTGAATGCTAGAACCTTATAGCACATAGAAATTTTCTAATTCCTTGTTCAGAATCTTCCTCTGAAGCAATCACAGAAAATATGGGAGTTTGGTCTATAAGAGAAGTCTTGGGCTGTAGATGTGTCTAGACTGACTAACTGGCAGAGTTACTTACCAAATATAACACAGGAGGAAGAATCTATTCCAAAGTTTTTAAGGTCCACCAACTCTATATTTATTTCCTAAACTTGCAAAGAGATGAAGTAAAGCAATAGTCAAGTGTACCAGTATGGATGCAGTGCCTCTGACAATGGTTGGCACACAGTGGATGCCCAATAAATATTGATTTAGTTGAATGATCAAACCAGAAATTTTCCCTGGTGACACAGGTATAATCTGACACTGTAGAGAAAACTAGAGGGCAAGGAAAGAGGAAGGGATGAAGAACTTGAGTGCATTCTATCTTTGGTGCACTCTATGGTGCAAAATCCAATCAATGTGTCTTCTTGTAAACCTGGAGCTTGGCATGGCATCCCTGTTGTTGATGGCAATGACATTTTTCTTTAGATTATTGTAGTTCACTCTTGGGAGCTACTCTTGACTTTTTCTTCCACACCACTACATGCAATTAATCACTATGATTTCCTGCTTATTCCTTAATAGTTCTTTCGTTTTTATTGTTTAAAGTATTACATGTCTCCTTTTTTCCTGATTAACCCCCCTCCCCGGCCACACCTACCCCTGAGGGCAAGCCCCACCTCCCGTGTCTGTGTCCACTGGTCATGCTAATATGCATGCATACAAGTCCTTTGGCTGATCTCTAACCAGCCTCCTTCCCTGCCTTCTCCCCGAGGTTGGGCGGTCTGCTCAGTGCCACCTTGTCTCTGGATCAATTTTTGTTCATCAGTATATGTTGATCATTATATCCCATATATGAGTGAGATCATGTGATCTGGCTTATTTCACTTAGCATAATGCTCTCCAGTTCCATCCATGCTGTTGCAAATGGTAAAAGTTCCTTCTTTTTTATAGCAGCACAGTATTCCATTGTGTAGCTGTGCCACAGCTTTTTAATCCATTCATCTGCTGATGGGCACTTAGACTGTTTCCAAATCTTAGCTATTGTAAATTGTGCTGCTATGAACATAGGGGTGCATATGTCCTTTCTGATTGGTGTTTCTGGTTTCTTGGGATATATTCCTAAAGGTGGGATTACTGGGTCAATTGGGAGTTCCATTTTTAACTTTTTGAGGAAACTCCATACTGTTCTCAACAGTGGCTGCACCAGTCTGCATTCCCACCAGCAGTGCACGAGGGTTCCTTTTTCTCCACATCCTTGACAGCACTTGTCATTTGTTG
The DNA here is from genome assembly GCF_014108235.1 of Myotis myotis. Lineage (NCBI taxonomy): Eukaryota > Metazoa > Chordata > Mammalia > Chiroptera > Vespertilionidae > Myotis > Myotis myotis. Next base: position 88,702,995 of record NW_023416335.1, read on the forward strand.
ATGATAGCCATTCTGAAGGTGTGAGATACCTCATTGCTGTTTTGATTTGCATCTCTCAGATGATTAGTGACTTTGAGCATGTTTTCATATGTCTCTTGGCCTTCTGTACATCTTCTTTTGAAAAGTGTCTATTTAGGTCCTTTGCCCATTTTTTGATTGGATTGTTTATCTTCCTTTTGTTAAGTTGTATGAGTCCCCTATAAATTTTGGAGATTAAACCCTTATCTGAAATAGCATTGGCAAATATATTCTCCCATGCAGTGGGCTTTCTTGTTGTTTTATGGATGGTTTCCTTTGCTGTGCAGAAGCTTTTTATTTTGATGTAGTCCCATTTGTTTATTTTCTCCGTAGTTTCCATTGCCCTAGGAGCTTTATCAGTAAAGATATTGCTATGACATATGTCTGATATTGAAGCTGTCCCAGAGGCTCCTTACACTATCTTCATATTTTTGGATTCTTTTTTCATTTTGCTTTTCCAGTTGGGTGTTTTTTGCTTCTTCATATTTCAAATCTTTGACTTGATTCTTGCGATCCTCTAGTCTGCTGTTGGGAGTCTGTATAATATTCTTTATTTCAGTCAGTGTATGCTTAATTTCTAGTTGGTCCTTTATCACAACCTCGAGGGTCTCATTAGATTTCTTGAGGGTCTCATTAAGTTTGTCGGCGGTTTCTAGAAAATTCTTGAAAAACCTTAAAAGTGTGGTTTTGAACTCTATATCCAGTAGTTTGCTTTCCTCCATATCTGTCATTTGTGTCCTGTTTCTTTGTCTCCGCATTTTTTTATGCTTCGCTGTGTCGATAGAGTGGCTTTCTGTGCTAGGTGTCCTATAGGGCCCGGTGGCTCAGCCTCCCCAATTACCTGAGGTAGACACTCTTGGTGCACCCCCTTGTGGGCTTTGTGCACAGTCTTGTTGTAGTTAAGCCTTGATTGTTGTAGGTAATACTGGGAGGGATTGACCTCCAGGCCAATTGGCTGTGAGTATCAGCTGTGTCTGCAGTCGGAGAACCGCTGTGCTGGAGACACCCCTCCGAGGCAAAACTTGCTTCAATGGGGCTTTGGTGCTCACTGAGTCTGCCCCCTGAGTGTGTCCTTTTATGGATCGGAGGAGCTGCAATCTGGATGGTCCCACTCTGACCACCGGGCACGCTCAGTATGGACATTTTAATGATGTTGATTCTACCAACCCATGAACACAGTATGTTCTTCCATTTATTTATGTCTTCCTCTATTACTTTTTTCATGTCCTGTAGTTTTCCCAGTACAGGTCTTTTACCTCCTTAGTTAAGTTTTTTCCTAGGTATCTTAATTTTTTTAGTGCAATGGTAAATGGGATTTTTTTTTTTAGTTTCTCTCACTGTGAGTTCATTGTTGTTGTATAAAAAAGCCATAAATTTCTGGGTGTTAATTCTGTATCCTGCTACATTGCCGAATTCATTTATTAAGTCTAGTAGTTTTTGATGGAGTCTTTGGGATTATCTATGTACAGTAGCATGTCATCTTGGAATAATGACAGTTTTACCTCTTCTTCTCCAATTTGGATGCCTTTTATTTCCTCTTCTTGTCTGATCCCCAAGGCTAGCACTTCCAGTACTATGTCGAACAGGAGTGGTGAAAGTGGGCATACCTGTCTTGTTCCTGTTCTTAGGGGAAATGAATTTAGTTTTTACCCATTGAGTATGATGTTGGCTGTAGGTTTGTAATATAAGGCTTTTATTATGTTAAGGTATGATTCTTCTATTCCCACTTTGCTGAGAGTTTTTTATCAAGAAAGAGTCTTGGATTTTGTCAAATGCTTTTTATGTATCAGTTGATATGATTATGTGATTTTTGTCTCTCAATTTGTTTACTAGTATGTGATGTATCACACTTATTGATTTGCGGATATTTATACCATCCAGGAATAAATCCCACTTGGTCCTGGTGTATGATCTTTCTAATGTAATGCTGGATCAAATTTGCTAGAATTTTATTGAGGATGTTAGCGTCTATGTTCATCAAGGATATTAGCCTGTAGATCTCTTTCTTTGTGGTGTCATTATCTGGTTTTGGACTTAGGGTAGTGCTGGCTTCACAGAAAGAGCTTGGGCCCTAACCAGTTTGGCTCTGTGGTTAGAGCATCAGCCTGCGAACTGAAGGGTCCCAGATTCGATTCTGGCCAAGGGCATGTACCTTGGTTGCGGGCATATCCCCAGTAGGGGGTGGGCAGGAGGCAGCTGATTGATGTTTCTCTTCCATCGATGTTTCTAGCTCTCTATCCCTCTCTCTTCCTCTCTGTAAAAAATCAATAAAATATATATATTTTTAAAAAGAGCTTGGAAGTGTGCCTTCCTCTTGAATTTTTTGGAATAGTCTGAGGAGGATAGGTTTTAGTTCTTCTTTGAATGCTTGGTAGAACTCTCTTGTGAAGTCATCCTGATGAGCTCTTTTGTTTGCTGGAAGATTTTTGATTACTGCTTCAATTTCTTCAGTAGTTATCGGCCTATTGAGACTTTTTCATTTTCCTGATTGAGTTTTGGGAGCTTTTATTTTTCTAATAACAGGTCCATTTCATCTAGGTTGTCCAGTTTGCTGGAATAGAGTTGTTCATAGTATTTTTTTCATAATCCTTTGTATTTCTGTGGGGTCAGTTGTTACTTCACCTCTTTCACATCTGATTTTGTTATTTGGATCCTCTCTATTTGCTTCTTGGTGAGCCAAGTTAGAGGTTCATCAATCTTGTTTATCCATTCAAAGAACCAGCTCTTGGTTTCATTGATCTTTTGTATTGTTTTTGTTTTGTTTTTTTTTTGTCTCTATGTCATTTATTTCCACTCTGATCTTTATTATTTCCTTCCTTCTGCTTACTCCGGACTTTTCTTATTGCTCTCTTTCTAACTCTTTGAGTTGTAGGGTTAGATAATTTATTACCATTTTTTTCTTGTTTTTTTTTTAGGTAGGCCTGTAGATCTATAAACTTCCCTCTCAGGACTGTTTTCACTATGTCCCATAGATTTTGGATTGTTGTGTTTTCATTGTTTGTTACCAGGATGCTTTTTATTTCTTCTTTGATCTCTTTGTGGTAACCAAAATCATTGTTCAATAGCATGCTATTTAGCCTCCAGGTGTTTGATTTTTTTTCATTGTTCTTATTGTAGTTAATTTCTAATTTTATACCATTGTGGTTGAGAAGAAGCTTGATATGATTTCTATCATCTTGAATTTGAAGAGACTTTGCCTTTGTCCCAATAAGTGGTCTATCTCTGAAAATGTCCCAAGCACAAACCCGTTTGCTGAGGGTTTGGGAAGGAAAGCACAGCGGGGTCCTGCCTGCATTTCTGGGCCCGGAGGGTCATGAGGCATTTCCGAGCTTCCTCGGCATGGCCCCCAGCTTCCCACCGAGGGTCTCCCCACCCACCAGCAGCCCCTGTCGCGGGGGTGGCGGGGGGGAGGGAGGTGAGCCAGTGGGAAGATGAGTTTCTGCAGTGGATTGATTTGACCAAACCTTCACTTTTATGTGACATGTTCTCTCTGTGATACACAGAGGCCTGGCCAAGGCAGTCAGGTAAAGACACTATGCGGCCCTTTCCCGATGAAATGGTTTCTCTGTAGCACAAGGTCCCGTCTAGATAAGATCCAGGGGGTGTTTTGGGTTTGAAGAAAACCCAACATGAGAAGCATTAACTTAAGGAGCCAAACTGGAAGCACCCGGTCGGAGGCTCTGGATCATGTTTGACGCGAGGGAGGTGCCACCTGCTTGCTCCCCAACCCTCTTGAATTCCAGAACCTACTATTCAATGCCCACTTTCCCCTGTAGAGACCCCCAGGGCTAGGCCTTCTCAGATAGGATAGAGTGGGGACCTTTACCTAAGAATTATGTAAATTGTGATTGTGTTTTAGAGAAATTACTATGTGCTAAAACCAGTTAAAGTCGATTGTGTGTGTGTGTGTGTGTGTCTGTGTGTGTGTGAATGACCATGGAAGGGAATTTTATAGACGTCTGTGCAGTAGAGTTGTGCCCTCACGGTGTGTCCCCATCTTATCCCCAGCTGTGAGTCAGAGAAGGTTCGTGTGTCACTGTCTGTGGTCAGGGAAGCAGCAGCGTCACACACGGAAATACCTCTGGGCAGGGTAGGAGCGGATGTTGCTGTTGCAGCCACTAGACTCCCTTCCTCACCAGTGGTGTGTGGTCTTCCTGTTGCATTTCATGGGCCTGGGAGGAGGCTCCTAGCAGAGGCGGTCGGAGCCCCTTCTCACGATGCTGCCCAGGCGTCTTTTCTGCGTTTAGTGCTCTGTATGGACACGGTCAGCGCGCGGGTTGGTGTAGATTTCTAATACCAAAGACAGAAGTCAATGTTCTTCCACATACTTTGTCTTGCCCGTATGCAGCCTTGTGTACTATGGTGGGTTAGAGTACTATTGCATTTTGTAGTATTTTGTAAATATGTTAATACAATAAATAGTTACTACAAGCAATAAATTGATGTCTCGAGAAAAAGAAAAGAAAAAGAAAATGTCCCATGTGTACTTGAGAAGAATGTATGTTCTGTAGCTTTGGGGTGAAATGTTCTGAACATGTCAATTAAGTCCATATGATCTAGTGAGTCATTGAGGATTGATGTTTCTTTGCTGATTTTTTGTTTAAAGGATTTATCCAGTGGTGTCAATGAGTATTAAAGTCCCCTACTATCCTATCTAATAAAAGAGAAACATGATAATTGGCATACGACCGCTACCCTTCCCATTGACTAATCAGGGCAATATGCAAATTAACTGCCATCCAATATGGCGGCCGGCAGCCAGGCAGCTTGAAACTAACATGAGGCTTGCTTGCTTCAGTGACGGAGGACTCCAATGTTGCCCGCCTGCCGCTGCAGGCCTCTGAGCTGCAAGCAACTATGTAACAAACATAGAAGCTAAACAAAACCCCAGAAACCTTTTTTAGTCCTCAGGGCTTCAGCCAGCAGGATCGCAACATTGTAAGCAAAGGCCAGAAACCTACTTTCAGCAGCGGAGGCCTAAGAGCTGGAGCCAAGCCTCAAAGCTAAAGCTGGCCCAGAATAAAAAAAAAAAAAAAAAGAGCGGTTGGGAGCTTCAGTCACCCCCAGCCTGAAAACAGCCCTCAGCCCCTCACCCAGACTGGCCAGGCACCCCAGTGGGGACCCCCATCCTGAAGGGTGTGTGACCAGCTGCAAACAGCCATCATCCCCTCACCCAGGCTGGCCAGGCACCCCAGTGGGGGCCCCCACCCTGATCCAGGACACCCTTCAGGGCAAACCAGCCGGCACCCACCCATTCAGCAGGCCTCTACCCTATATAGTAAAAGGGTAATATGCCTCCCAGCACCGGGATCAGTGGAGCTGCGAGGCCTCCCGGCACCGGGATCAGCGTGACAGGGGGAAGCGCCCAAACCCCCTGATTGCCCTGCAGCTCTGTGTGTGACACGGCGCGGGGCCACAACCTCCCTATTGGCCCTGTTCTGTTTGTGACAGGGGAAGGCACCCCAACCCCCTGATCAGCCCTGCTCTGTGCCTGATAGGGGGGAGCTCCCCAACCCCCTGATCGCCCTGCGGCTCTGTGTGTGACAGGGTGTGGCGCCCCAACCCCCTAATCGGCCCTGCTCTGTGTGTGACAGGGGGCAGCGCCCCAACCCCCTGATTGGCCCTACCCTGAATGTGACAGGGGGTGGCACCACAACCTCCCCATCAACCCTGCCTTGAGTGTGACAGGGGGCAGCGCCCCAACCCCCCAATCAGCCCTACCCTGAGCGTGACTAGGGGTGGCATCGCAACCTCCCGATCCGCCCTTCTCTGTGCATGAAAGGGGGTGGCGCCCCAACTCCCCAATCGGCCCTGCTCTGAGCCCAACCAGGGGCTGCACCTAGGGATTGGGCCTGCCCTCTGCCACCCGGGGGCAGGCCTAAGCCAGCAGGTTGTTATCTCCCGAGGGGTCCCAGACTGCGAGAGGGCACAGGCCGGGCTGAGGGACCCCCTCTTCCCCCCCCGCCCCGAGTGCACAAATTTTTGTGCACCGGGCCTCTAGTGACTGTATTGCTGTCAATCTCTCCCTTGATATCTTCCAGAAGTTTTTTTATGTATTTGGGTGCCCCTGCATTGGGTACATAAATGCTTATCCGCGTTATATACTCTTGTTGAATTGCTCCCTTTAGTATTATGAAGTGGCCTTCCTTATCTCTTGTTATGGCCTTCACTTTGAGGTCCAATTTGTCAGATATAAGTATTGTTACCCCAGCTTTTTTTTTTTTTCATTTCCATTTGCCTGAAAAATTTTTTTCCAACCCTTTACTATCAGTCTGTGTGAGTCCTTTGTTCTGAGGTGGGTCTCTTGTAGACAGCAGATATATGGGTCATGTTTTCTTATCCATTCTGCTACCCTATGTCTTTTGATTGGAGCATTTAATCCATTTACATTTAAGGTTATTATTGATAGGTACTTGTTTGTAGCCATTTTTATTCTTTATGCCTGTGTTTCTTCTTCCCTTCCTATTTCTTCTTTTTACAGCAATCCCTTTAGCATTTCATGCATTGCTGGTTTGGTGGTAATAAACTTCTTTAGCCCTTTTTTGTCTGTGAAGCTCTTGATTACACCTTCAATTTTGAATGATAGCCTTGCTGGGTATAGTATGCTTGGATTCAGTCCTTTGTTTTGCATCACTTTGTATATTTCATTCTATTCCCTTCTGGCTTGATGTGTTTCTGTTGAGAAATTAGTTGATAGTGTAATGGGAGATCCCTTGTAGGTAACTTTCTGTCTTTCTCTGGCAGAAAGTTACCTACAAAGGTCTCTGGCAGCCTTTCTGTCGTTGGTGTTTGCCAATTTAATTATGATGTGTCTTGGTGTCGGTCTTTTTGGGTTCAGCTTGTTTGGGACTCTGTGAGCTTCTTGGACTTGTGTGTGTTTTTTCTTCCCAATATCAGGGAAGTTTTCTGTCATTGTTTTTTCAAACAGGTTTTCTATTCTTTGCTCAGTTTCCTCTCCTTCTGTCACCCCTTTTATGTGGATGTTGTTTCATTTTGTGTTGTCCCAAAGCTCCCTTAGGCTCTCCTTCTGTTTTTTAAGTTTTATTTTTCCAGTTGTTGCCCTGCTTGGGTGTTTTTTCCTACCTTGTCTTCTAGCTCACTGATGCGGTCCTCAGCTTCTTGTAGTCTACTGTTGATGCTTTCTATTGTGTTCTTTATTACAGTGATGTCATTCTTCATTTCTTCTTGGTTCTTCTTCATTTCCTCTTGATTCTTACACATGTTGTTGAATTTGTCTTACAACCTTTTCAGCGTCCTTATGACCATTGCTCTGAATTCTTTCTCTGACAAATGCTTGCCTCCATTTTGTTTACTTCCTTTTCCGGTGATTCCTCCTTTTCTTTCATGTGGGGCTGTTTCTTTGTCTTCCCATTTTCATTCCTCTCGGGGTGTCTGGTTATGTGGCTCACTCTCTACTACATTGACTAAAAGGCACAAAATACAACTCACCAAGACACAACACAGAGGGAACAAAACACAAATGTATTCACAACACTGATAAACCCAAATAAAGGTGACCACCAGAGAAAAGAGAATTAGGGGAGAGAAAGGAGAGCAAAAATGATATTGAGAAAAGGGAAAAAGGTAAGAATGAAAAGGAAAAGAAGAAAAAATAAGGGGAATGAAAGAAAGAGAAAAAATATATACATATATAGGGAGAAAACTCCGCAAAACCAGCAACTAAACCAAAAAATGCAAACCACAAGCCCCCAGAAAAAGGAGGGGAGGTGAATTTGAAGAGGTAGAGCTTATTTCCAGAAGGTAAGGTAAAGGAATTGAATGAATGAGGGAATGGCCACAATTCAGTATAGAGGAGGTAGAAAGAGAGTGAGTGTATAAGAAGAAAAGTAAACAACAATATACTTAATTAAAAATGTAATAATAATAAGTAATAATTTTAAAATAATAGTAATTAAAATACATTACATATATAATTTATATATTAAAAATTTTCACCTTTAATCTATCTATCTATATAGCCATCTATTTTTGGAAATGGAGAATAGAGTAGCCAGCAGATAGGACTGAGTTTGGTGAGTGAAACTAATTAAGCTATTAGTAGAAGAAGAGAACAAGCAAGGAGAGGAAAACAAAAGCATAAAATAAAAAACAACAAACTATCAAACAAGCAACAACAACAAGAAAAAAAAATGGCTAGTGAAGAAATAGAAGAGAAGGGTGCATGGACTTGGAGCAGGGGAGAGGAAATTAGATATATGAGTAAGCCAATAGAGACTACTGTAATAGTAATGTGTCAATAAAGCAGATAAAGAAGATCAATTTTTAGCAGGGAGTAAAAAGAAAAGAGAGAGAAAAACTAAAGCAGGAACAGGAGAAGAGAAACAGGATGAAAAAGGGGAAGTGAGCAAGAAAGGGTGGGCATAAAGGAAAAAATGAGATAGAATAAGGTAATGATAAAAAATAAAATAAAACTATAAAGTAGAACACTAATTCAAAAAAACAAAACAAAAAAGGTCAAAAATGATAATAATCCTATCTAATAAAAGAGAAACATGGTAATTAGTGTACGACCACTACCCTTCCCATTGGCTAATCAGGGCGATATGCAAATTAACTGCCAGCCAAGATGGTGGCAGGCAGCCAGGCAGCTTAAACTGAACATGAGGCTTGCTTGCTTCAGTGACGGACGACTCCAACGTTCCCCGCCTGCCTTGCCAGCCTCTGAGCCTGCAGTTTGAACATTGTAACAAATATAGAAGCTAAACAAAACCCCAGAAACCTGCTTTCAGCAAACTGGGATCTCAGAGCTGGAGTTGATACAGAGTTTCGATTATAGAACCTAAACAAACCAGATACCTACTTTCAGCAGCTGAAGCCTCAGAGCTGGAGCCAAGCCTCAGAGCTAAAGCTGGCCCAGAATAAAAAAAGAAAAAAAAGAAAAAAGGAGCGGTTGGGAGCTTCAGTCCCAGCCTGAAAACAGCCCTCAGCCCCTCACCCAGACTGGCCAGGCACCCCAGTGGGGACCCCCATCCTGAAGGGTGTGTGACCAGCTGCAAACAGCCATCATCCCCTCACCTAGGCTGGCCAGGCACCCCAGTGGGGACCCCCACCCTGATCCAGGACACCCTTCAGGGCAAACCAGCCAGCCCCCACCCATGCACCAGGCCTCTACCCTATATAGTAAAAGGGTAATATGCCTCCCAGCACCGGGATCAGGGGAGCTGCGAGGCCTCCCGGCACCGGGATTAGCGTGACAGGGGGCGGGGCCACAACCTCCCCATCGGCCCTGCCCTGAGTGTGACAGTGGCGGCGCCCCAACCCCCTGATCGGCCCTGCTCTGTGAGTGACAAGGGGGAGCTCCCCAACCCCCTGATTGGCCCTGCTCTGTGCGTGACAGGGGGTGGCGCTGCAACCTCCCCATCGACCCTGCCTTGAGTGTGACAGGGGGCGGTGCCCCAACCCCCCAATTGGCCCTACTCTGAGCCCAACCAGGGGCTGCACCTAGGGATTGGGCCTGCCCTCTGCCACCTGGGAGCAGGCCTAAGCCAGCAGGTCGTTATCTCCTGAGGGGTCCCAGACTGTGAGAGGGCACAGGCTGGGCTGAGGGACCCCCCTCTCCCCCCCGAGTGCACAAATTTTTGTGCACCGGGCCTCTAGTAATAAATAAATAAAAATTTTAAAAAAGAAAAGAAAAAAGATTGTTAGTTTCTTAAGTAAAAGATTTAAAAAAGTGAAGTAGTGAAGTTCATTGGCTTCAGCTGAATATTTAATGTCCCATGGGACTGGCCTAAGACCCCTCTCCACTGTTCTATCTGGTACATCTCAGTTTCTTGCTAGATAGCACTGTGTTGAAGTTCCCAGTGATCCACTGCTCCTCTGTGTCAGACACCACAGCCTTGTTGTCAGTCAGGTGGGACCACTCTGCCTGCTTAGTTTGTCTGCCTGCTTTCAGTCATATTTACACAAGCATCTATTTCTGACACTGCCTTTAGGTGGCAGTGTTTCTGTATTAGTTTCTGGGACCAAATGGACCCTCAACCCAGTCCCCAAAAGCTCCCTGGAGTATTTCAAATCTTTGTTTCCCTGCCAAGCTCAAGGCTGGGTGCGGCTGCGCTGGTAGGAGGGGCCTGGTCTTCAGGAGAAAAATGTCTGCTCAGGGTTGGAGGGATCAGACTATCCCAGTGCTGGCCTCCTGATCGCCTCTCCCTATTATGTTCCCCAGCTTCCACAAAACCACCTTCCCCTGCATCACAGCCACGGTGAGTGTTTGTAATTGCAAGATCCTGGGTTTAGCGAGTAAAAGCAAGAAGATTATAAAGAAGAGCAACCACGCCGCTGCGAGTTTCTCTCCCCCAGGCCCTGCGCTGCCGGTGCAGAACTTCAGGCTGCCTTTCCGGGCACAGCCTCCCACGGCTTTGGGCTTAGATCTAGAGTCCCCTGCTGCCAGGAGCCCTGTGGATACCCTTCCATAGTTGAGTGCTACACTTGTCCCCAAGGGACATGGTATTGGTTGAGCGCAGTCCAGGCTGCGCGGGTTTCTCCCTCTAGCCCAGATCCCCAATTCCACCAGTTTCCTGGCTATCTGTGACCTCTCTGTCCATGGACTGCCTCTCCAGCTGAGTTTAATTCACGAATTCTGGGTGGATGTTATTCAATTCAGCTGTTTCTTCTATCTGCTCCGTGAGAAGGCACTGGACTCATCTGCCTTTTCGGCTACTATTTTGTCTCCCCCTGGACAAACTTTTTGGGAGCCTGTGGCTGGGAAGGATGGAGTCTCCGTGTTCGTGGGTTCACAGCTGAGGCAGATGGTCCCTGGCCAGTGTGGCTATAGGGTACCAGGTGGTGTCAGAGGTCTCCCTGGGTGGAGGTGAGGCTGGGCTCCCAGTCACAGCTGCTCTCCCCCTCCAGATGGCCCAATCTATGCGGCAGAGCCGGCCACCCCGGGAGAGATTTCAGTGGTAGTAGAGGCTGCCCGGCTAGGTGAGCCTGGTCCACCAGCCCCCAACAGTCCTGTGGAATAACTGTCCCTCATTCACACATACACACACACACCTCACACATCCACGCACTCCCCTTTCACTCTCTCACTCACTGTCGTCCTATCTGCTGCCATCTTGGATAGATCCCTTAATAGTTCTTAAACATCTCTCTGCCTTTATGTCCTGGAAGCACATCTTAAAATTCCATCAATTCTGTGTCCTTAAACAAGACTGAGCTTAACTAACATCATGTAGCTCACCTATTGATAAAGACCTCCAAAGCCTTTAAGCTCCTCTGACAAGATCTACGAATAACCAACCAAGTAGTTTAAAAAGAACCTTTAAAGATACCTAACCTTTTTATTATAATGCAGTTAAAGTCTATTTTTAAATCAGCAGAAATAGAGGCTCATGGATCTGGCTTGTTAAATAATTATTGAGCAGTTACCATGTGCCAAGAGTGAAGTTTGTAGTCATGGTTCCTGCTGATAAAACACACTGAAGCATAGTAATTCCTCCTTTGGAAAACTGCTGTTTGAACTACTCTGTTATTCTTAGTCTCTTATTCTATAGGCCAACTCTGTTATTTTTAGATAGTCCCTTATTCTGTAAAATAACTGTTTTAGTTTGAGTAATAGAAAAAGATAAAAACTTAGCTGTCTGACCTTGCAAGGTAGCCATCTGACATAACAGGCTAATACTGATACTGATAATAATTCCCATATTCTTATGCCAAGTACTGGTTTATTATATATTCAAGGTTACAAACTGCCTGTAACAATAACCTACACAGAGCTCTTTGTGAAATCTGCAGACAAAGAAGTGCAAAAGATATAAATACGGGAAACTTCCTCTATGTCAAGGCTCAGAAATTTGGAAAACACCTCCCTCTGGGCCCGCGCGAATAAAGACTCCTAATTAATTGGCTCATTAAGGCATCTCGTATCTATCTCACTGATTTATGACACAACACCAGCCTTAAAATCTCTCATAAAGTTTTGTTCCTCTAAAGTAGGGGTCACCAAATGATGGCCCAACACCTGTTTTTTAAAAAATATATTTTATTGATTTTTCACAGAGGAAGGGAGAGGAATAGTTAGAAACATCGATGAGAGAGAAACATCAATCAGCTGCCTCCTGCACACCTCCTACTGGGGATGTGCCTGCAACCAAGGCACATACTCCTGACTGGAATCGAACCCGGGACGCTTCGGTCCGCAGGCCAACGCTCTATCCGCTGAGCCAAACTGGTCAGGGCCCAACACCTGTTTTTATAAATAAAGTTTTATGGAAACACAGCCACTCCCATTTATTTACAAGTTTTATACACACACACACACACTCTCTGAGTGGCCAGATTATTATGCCCACCTGATGTTTGTAGGGAAATTAGCTATAATTTTGTGCTGAAGTTGCTAGAGGGCCAGACCATTATAAATAGGGAAGCAGGTTGTTTACAACAGTAGAAGTGATTTTTTTTCTGAAGATATGGGTAAACAATGCAATTTAACAGCCTTTGAATGTAGGATATATTTGAACGTGAGTGGCCAGATTATTATGACCACCTGATGTTTGTAGGCAAATTAGCCATACACTGCATCGTATGGGATATGGAAGCCGAAGGCCTATTCAAACACCTTTGCTGTCTGCAGTTACCAAGATAAAACGTCTCCAATTCGCACAGGAACACAAGGGTTGGATAGTCGAGCATTGGAAAAAAGTCATGTGGTCTGATGAATCACGTTTCCAGTTGCATTATGCAGATGGCAGAGTGAGAATTTGGCGGAAACAGCATGAAAGCATGCACCCCACATGCATGAGTACAACCCTTCAAACTGGTGGGGGCAGTGTTATGGTTTGGGGCATGTTTTCCTGGCATGATTTGGGCCCTTTAATTCGTGTGGAACAATGTCTGAATAGCACAACATACCTAAGTATCATTGCTGATCAAGTTCATCCTATCATGTTGATGGCGTATCCCAATGGAGATGGCTTCTTCCAACAAGATAATGCGCCATGCCACGGTGCTTGTATTGTGCAGGAGTGGTTTCAAGAACATGAGGGAGACTTTACTTTGCTTAGGTGGCCCCCACAATCACCAGATCTCAATCCAATTGAGCATTTGTGAGACAAAGTCAAAAAGAGCCATCAGGCAGCTGGTTCTACAACCATCAAATCTCACAGAACTAGACAGTGCTATTCATCAGGCATGGTGTCAGATTCCTTGCATCACCTTTCAACATCTCATGGATTCAATGCCAAGAAGAATTGTTGCAGTATTGAAGGCAAAAGGTGGCCCAATGAAGTACTGATGGGGTGGTCATAATAATCTGGCCACTCACATTCAAATATAACCCACGTTCAAAGGCTGTTAAATCGCATTATTTACCCATATCTTCAGGAAAAAAATCACTTATACTGTCGTGGTAAACAACCTGCTTCCCTATTTATAATGGTCTGGCCCTCTAGCAACTTCAGCGCAAAATTATAGCTAATTTGCCTACAAACATCAGGTGGTCATAATAATCTGGCCACTCAGTGTATATATCGGCTTTCCTGCTACAAGGGCAGAATTGAGCAGTTGCAGCATACACCATATGGCTTGCAATGGCTAAAATACGTACTTAATATCTGGTACTTTGTAGATAATGAAATTTGGCAACTAAAGTATTAAGTATTGTTTTCCAATGGCCCATCTTTCACCATAATCAAGAGAGTAGTCACTTCTGTGCCCTAGTAGGCTATTGACCTAATTCTGGAGACATGGCCATTGAATCTAACAAATAGTTCCATCATTCCTAAAACGGGGTAGCCACCTCCCACCTCACTTCTTACTTGTGGAAATGAAATTCTACAACATATAGAAAAACATCAGTAGAGAGCTTGCCAAAGAGTAAATGATCAGAAAACACTGGCCTCCCCTTCTATAATTAGCAAGAGGTTCCTATGCAGTTTTGTACTATTGATGGAAGCTTAACAGCTACAGGGGAATTTGTCCTTTTCTTTCCATTTGGTTTCAAAGCCCAGAATCATTTCACTCAAGTTCTCATTTCTTCCTTCATGTCATTAAATCCTTTTCTGCTGCCTGAACAACTTGCTCAATATCATTTCAAGGCCCAATTGAAACCAGAATGTAATTTTTCTCCCCAAACATCCTTGACACTGCATGTCATGAAGCTTTTAGAGTAATTCCAGGTTTTTTTTTGTTTTTTTTTACACTAAAGTACCAGCTAGAGATACATTTCTTGAGCAATTCTATGTCCATAGGATCAGCAGGCTTGATACAAACCCATGCTTCCTATGCCAAGTAATATTCCTTGTGTACAAACTTGAAACTGTAAAAAGAACTATTTTATTCTTGACTCTTATAAGGGAGTAGTTTCCAGTCTCTGCTCAATAAGAAGTACAAGCTCCCTGTTAGTGTGGCAAATGAGCAAACCACTCATAGCTGTTTGACTGCACACTGAAGTTAACTTATGTCACACCTGATAACTGCTCAGAACTGCAGTATGTCATCAGGATGATGACATAGGTCTTTTTGAATTTCATTTCCCATCCCAAGAAAATCAATGAGCAACTACTGATAGACACGTCACCATTGTGAAAATTCCAGCACCCCGGGGGGTGAGGTTGAAACACCCCTCTGAAACATGGAGACTGGGGAATACGTTAGAAGGATAAGAGAAATGGCTACATTCTGACTGCATCAGCCCTCCTCCAGACTGACACAATACTGTACCCATGGTGCCCTCCTCCTCCCCCTCCCCCGGGGCCTACAGTTTCTCCAGTGGGAAAAGAGAGCCAAGGTGAACATCCAGCTCACTCAAAGTTGGCAGATGCTTTCTGAGAAGCCCATTTAGGTCTTGCCTCTCAGGGACCACTGGGGATCAGATAGAGATGGAGAAGGGGGTGTGGCAAGTCTTACAGCAAGCAGCCCTCAAACATTGACAGGCCATGATCCTGTTTGCAGGGCACCTCAGCAAAGACTCCAGCCAGCAGCAATGCTGATCTACAGAGTAGAGCCAGTGGCTCTGTCTGGCCAGAGAGCTTGGTTGGCAGTTCTTCCTGATTAGATTCCCCAATGAGTCACACAACTATCCTTCTGAGGCAGGGAAGCAAATTCACAGCCACAACAAACTACCGAGTATAGCCTCAAGTCCTACCCAGCCAGGAAGCCTGGCCAGAGAACCCAGATAGCCAAGAAGCCCATCCTACAGTCCCACTTGGGCAGAGAGCCAAGTCAGCAGCCCTGCCCAACTGTTGAGCATAGCCTCGGCCCCATTTAACCAAGAAGCCTGAACAATAATCCTGGGAAGTCACAGGACCAGCTTACAGCAGCATTCAGCCACAGAGCCCACCCTACAACCCCACTCATCAATGGAGCCCAGCCTGCAGTTCCACCCAACTTTAGGGCACAGTCTATAGGCCCACCCAAACATTGAGCCCAGCCTGCAGCACCCTCCATTTGGGAAGCACAGCCATGAGACCCCACTTTAACAGGAGCAATTGGGAAGCCCAATCCATAGTAGCCCAATCATGGCATCCAATAAGTGGCACCACCCTGCCAGGAAAGAGACTGCAACCTCACCCAACCAGAGGTAATTGCAGGGCAAGTGGCCCAACCTAACCATGGGACATAAACAGAAGTCCTGCCCAAACCAGGAGCCCAGCCAGCTGTCTCATCCAACTATATAACCCAGCCAGCAGCACCCCCACAACCTCAGAGCATATGCAGTGGCTTTGCCTTAATAGAGACAATAATAGTAAGCCTGCCCAAGAATGTTGACTGGTGAAGGTCAAAAGCAAACCTGCAAAATCTGGAAGAGGAAACTTCTTACTTAAATGCACACATACAATGTAAGGAATCAAGAATCATGAAGAATCTGGGAAACATGACACCACCAAAAGAAATGAATAAATCTCCAATAACTATCCTAAACAGAGAACTATGAACTAAACAAAGAATTCATAATAAGCCTCTTAAAGTAGTTTAGTAAGCAAGAACACAAAAACATAAAAAACCCGATACAAGATTAAAAAAATAATGCATAAACAAAATAAGAAGTCAACAAAAGACATAGAAACCATTAAAAAAAACCCTCTAAAGCTGAAGAATTCAATGACTACACTGAAGAATTCAAAAGAGAGCTTAAACAGCAGAGTTAACCAAGCAGAGGAAAGACTCAATAAAGTAGAACATAAGTCATTTGAAGTTATCTAGGCAGAGGATATGGTATTGCAAAAGATCCTGAATGGCCAAAGATCCCAAAAAAGAACAAAGCTAGAGGTATCACATGTCCTCATTTCAGACTATATTACAAAGCCATGGTATCAAAACAGTATAATACTGGCATAAAAACAGACACATAGATGAATGGGATAGAACCAAGACCCAAGAAATAAATGCATGTACATACAGTCAATGAATATTTGACAAGGGAGCCAAGAATACTCAATGGGGAAAAACAGTCTCTTAAATCAATGGTGTTGGGAAGACTAGATATTCACATATGAAAAAATAAAACTGGACCTCTCTCTTACACCACTCACAAAAATTAACTCAAAATGGATTAAAGACTTAAAAGTCTGAAACCATAAAACTTCTAGAAGAAAACATCAGAAAAAGTTCCTTGAAACTGGTCTTGGGAATGATTTTTTGGATATGATACCAAAAGTATAAGCAACAAATGCAAAAGTAAACAAATGGGACTATATCAAACTAAAAGCTTCTTCACAGCAAAAGAAACAATTGATAAAATGAAGGCAATCTATAGAATGGAAGTAAACATTTGCAAACCCCATATCTGTTAAGGGACTAATATCCAATATATATAAGGAAATTATACAAATAATAATAATCATGCAATTAAAAATGAGCAAAGGATCTGAAGAGACATTTTTCCAAAGAAGATATTCAAATGGCCAAAGGTATATGAAAAGGTAATCGACTAATCATCAGTGAAATACAAATCAAAAACACAATGAGACATCACCTCACACTGGTTAGGATGTCTATTATCAAAGAGATAAGTGATAACAAATGTTGGCAATGATGTGGAGAAAAGGGAACACTTGTACACAGTTGATAGGAATGTAAATCAGTACAATGACTATGCAAAACAGTGTGGAGGTTCCTCAAAAAATTAAAAATAGAACTACCATATGATCAGCAATTCTACTTGGTATTTATCCAAATGAAATGAAATCACTATCTCAAAGAGATATCTGTACCTCTATCTTCATAGCAGCATTATTTATTATAGCCAAGACATAGAAAAAACCTAAGTGTCCATTGACAGATAAATGAATAGAGAAGGGATGGTATATTTACACAATGGAATATTATTCAGCCATAAAAAAAGAAAACCCTGCCATTTACAACAACTTGGGAAAACTTTAAGGGCATTATGCTGAGTAAAATAAGTCAGAAAGAAAAAATACAAATACTGTATATCAAGTACATGTGGAATCTAAAAAAAATAAAACTAAACTCATAGAAACAGAAAGTAGATTGGTATTTTTCAGGGGCAGGGGAAGGGGTTTGGGGAAAGGGTAAAGGTGGTCAAAGGATATAAACTTCCAGTTATAAGTTCTAGAGATGTAATGTATAGAATGGTGACTATAGACTGTATATTGGAAGTTGCTAAGAGAGTAGATCTTAAAACCTAATACACAAGAAAACTGTCATTAAGTGATGTGATTAATGTGTTAACTAATCTTATTGTGGTAATCATTTCACAATATGTACATATATAAAATCATTATATTGTACACCTTAAACTTACACAAAGTTATATGTCAATTATAATCTCAATAAAGCTGGGGAGGGGAGAGAAAGAAAGGCATGAGGAGTGGACTAGAAGAAGGAGAAAGCAACTAACCACAGCCTAGATTCAGAGGCCATTTCAGCTCCTTTTTTAGCACTCTAAATATCCTGGGCTGGGTGCTACATGACACACTCTCCATCTTTTATAATTTTTTACAATTAAAAAGATGAGAAAAATAAACTAGAAGCAAATCTGTCAATAACTTTCTAAAAATCCACTAAATTTGCCAATAGTAATAATAATTTAAAGACAAAAGACACTACAAATGATATACTTATGCTGTTTTTTTTAAAAACATATTTTATTGATTTTTCACAGAGAGGAAGGGAGAGGGATAGAGAGTTAGAAACATCGATGAGAGAGAAACATCGATCAGCTGCCTCATGCATACCTCCTACTGGGGATGTGCCTGCAACCAAGGTGTATGCCCTTGACCAGAATCGAACCTGGGATCTTTCAGTCTGCAGGCCGACGCTCTATCCACTGAGCCAAACTGGTTAGGGCTACTTATCCTGTTTTATGAGAAGCTGAGGATCAAATGTAGAGACATTGATTTATATTTTGCAATCTTGTGTTTACACAATGTCATGTTATAAAGACTCTTAAACCTTTTGAGAGTATGACCAACAACACACAAAGAATGGTGGTCTCCGCTAACAAAGGAGAAGGGCCATTGAAGCAATCATTTGAATGAGACTTACCTAAAGACTCATTCTGTCCTATGCCCCTATGATTCTACAGACACCGCCAGCATTTCCTTGTAAGAGAAATCAAATTAAAGAACATGAAGGCAGTTATTTTTATGGAAATGAAACAAATGGACAATGAGAAGTGTCTAATATTCATTAATCCAACATTTACTACACACAAGCATTATTACACTAGTTTAGCAAAGTACAAAGTATTTAAAAGGACTAAGACAGCTTCTGCATCCTAAGAGCTAACAATCTAAAAAGTAAGGTTAACATGTAAACATGTTAGAAGCTGTTATGGAAGAAGAGTGGAGATTATGCCAGAGGGAGAGTAAGGAAAAACTTACCCCTTTGCTTTGGATATTGAAACGTACTATCTTCTAAGGGTAATATGCCATGCTCTCCCACAAAATAGCCACGATGCCCTCAAATACTAGAAGAATATACTAATGTGAAAGAAAATATATTAACAAGATTAGATTTTTTTGTATAAATTTACCCTATTATTAGAAAGACCATATAGGTTTCATGATTAAATACTACATATTATAGTCCTCCTGTAGGACTATGAACATTAGCAAATTAGCAGCTCTAAGAAGTCCACTACAAAAACAAAAGCACAATACTACTCAACCTGCATTTCCCATTTTAATAAACCAGGGAACCCTTTTCTAGAGTAGCACCTATAAACAATCTTGGGAACAAATTTTGGGAAAACAAGTTGTACAACCTCAATGGCACTAAGTTGCTGCTAACACTGCAGAAGAGGACGAGCCCAATGACAGCTTTTTGTGCTTGGCCTCCTTTAAGTTGGTTTCATTAGTTGCATAACATTTCAGTAGTTCCTTAACAAAAGTAAGCATACAGGTATCTATAATACAAGATCAAGCAAGAAGAAAAACACAAACCCACAGATAACACCTGATTTCTTGTTTTGATCATAAATGTTGTTCTTCTGAAATGTTAACTCTTATCAGAGATAAACTTTGAGAGGCGCCAATGCTGGGGCCTGATGGGCTATAAGTCTTGGCTTATGGCTGTGCAAACATGGAAATGTCAATTATTGAACCATTCTTGTCATGTGATGGAGAAAAACTATGAAAATGAAACTCTTCAGTTGCAGTCTCAAGAAACTGCAATAGCTACTAGTAAGCCCATCTAACCAAAGACTCATTTGTACCAATTGGTCCCATTTCTCACATTGTGCCAAGGTGCCTGGACTCTAACACAAACACACTTATGATATTTTAGCTGACATAGGGTTTCATAGTAAACCTCTGCTCATTTCATTAACATGTATTTAAAATGTTCAGATACCACACTAGATAGCAATAAAGCCAGATTAGTAAAACCTTCTCATGACCAACAAAGAACCATTTTTTACCCACAATTATTATAGAAAGTTTCTTTTCTAAAAGATTCTACAGAAAAAGACCAATTGCTTAAATCAGATTCGTCACTGGCTTTAGGACAAGAGATGCCAGGTGAATGTTTCCATTGCTTTCTCCTTCTCTGACCCTGTCAGGTCCCCTTCAGTGATGCTGGGAAATAAATGTTCCTTACAGAGAACTCAGCCAACTCACAATTTCCTCTGTGTACTTAATTTACGAGATTGATGAAATACTGGAGAGACTATACTATGGGCTGGTTCTATTCTCTCATGACAGTCATTTGCCATCTCCTGGTATGTGCATAAAAATGCAAAACACTTCAAGTACTAGTCTAAAATGAAACAAAGAAACTGCCTCAAAATATACATGTTAATGATCAAGACTCTTACCACAGATGCCTTTCCATTAGCATGCTAGAGTTGACTACTTTTTGAAAGATGATCGTGTTTGTGTGAAGGGGTGGGTGGAAATGGGCACTGCAGTCAGAAAACCTGCATATGCCCAACTCTACTTATCAAGACTGTAACCTCAGATGCCAACAGCTCACCTAAAATTAAAGGGTTGGACTGAATAATTTCTAGTGTTCTCTAGTTCTAAAGAATTCATAACTTTCATTCCTTATTGTGTCATCAAATATTTCATTGTGTTTTTAAATGATTAATGGTTAAATTACAAAAATCCATTAATTCCTCTAACCTATGATATTCCTATTTGCCAGGTTTATCTTTGAAACTGTTAGCACACAACTATGGTAGTTTTAACTTCTCATTTTATTTGCAGATTCTAGCCCGAGGCAAGTTAATTGCATAGCTGATACAGCTCAGTATACAGAATGCACTCCTGCAGCATTAGACACATTTTCAATTCACTGAATTATGCTTTTAAAGCCTATAGTAAAACCTGCCACTGTCATCTAAAAGTGGCTCTTAAATGCAGTCCATCCAAGAAATCATCTCAGAAGCTTGACAGAAATGCAGATTTCTGGACTCCAGAATCTGCACTTCAACACATATTCTGGTAATTCTTATACCGCCAAAGTTTTAGAAATATTGACTGACAGAGATGTAAATATTAACTAGAAACTTTTTAAAAATAACTATTGAAAAAATGGGGCACAACCCTGAATATTAATTTGGGGTTTTTATGATTTATTAACTTTGTTTTGAAAGTTGCATAAAATTCTGCACCTTAAGAATTTTCTGACAAGCTCTCCCTAGCTATACAGTAAGCAATGTTAAGACTGTAACTGTTAAGTACAGTGCACTCTTGGAAAATGTACTCAAATCTCTAAAACAAATGTATAAAAAATACAATAAGCAATTCACATCTTTATCTCCTATGGTTAGGCCAAGATGGCTTTTGTTTTTGAAGTGATCCACAAAGCCAAGATTGAGGTTTGAGAGGAAGGCACCAAGGCATCTGCAGCCACAGGTGTGTTCATAAAGGGAATTGAGCTGTCCACATAGCCCCACTGCTGTCTATATCTAGATTTAGCCAGTTCAATCTTCATACTTCTAAAGTTTCCTACTGAAAACCCCAAGTGCAGACGTGGTACAGCATTTAAAAAAACACGTTAACAGAGAACAGTTTTTGAAAACTAATGGAAGAGATACTCATTTTGAAAAAGATTTGTACCATCAACCCCATAAAAGGAATAGTCATTCTGAAAAAATAGGTATCTTTTCTCTTTAAAAATTTCCCCTAATATCACCCCAAAATTAGGATGCTTTTACTTCTTCAAAATCAAGGGACTTCATATCCAACTTTAATAGTAACTTTCTTCAAATGAATAGAAAATGCAATGGGGTTCTTCTGTTTTTAATTTATCTTTATTATTGAAAGTATTACAGATATCACTTTTAATGGGGTTCTTCTATTATCTTTCCTGCAGTGCTATCGTTACTAAAAAGGTCTCAGATCCCTATTTTTAAAGCAAATCGGCCATACATCTTTTTCCTGAGCACAACACTGGCATTACAGTTTTTGTTAGAATCAGCCTCTCTCTAGCAACAAGGGCTCATTTATCCACAGTAGCCTAACAAGCATTCCCTCTAGCTAGTTTCCATGGTGCTTCATATCCCAAGAAAGGAGAACATTTCATAACTAAAGGGAAACTAATATCCTCTGTGGGTTTTCACCATTCTCTCTCAAGCTCATTTGTAGTTGATGTACATTTTTAAAATTCAAGTTTTTACTTCTGGGGAGACTTAGAAAAATCACAAAAGTAAAATAAATGATAAGTCTTGACTTTTTCCTTGAACTTGTTGCCCAGTCCATTGTCATTGCAGGATAAAAGACAGTTCCTTCAGACCACTAGAGTATCCAAGAAGTCCTCTGACTCTCAGCAACCCTAATGGTCTAGTAAATGCATGCACTCAGATTTCTAGTCTTTCTGTTGTTCTTAAGTTTGCTGAAAAAAAAAAAAAAATTCAAATGTTTGCCCTTGTAATTTTAATCCCCCTATACCTCATCTTAATTCAAAAAAATGGTACAGTACAGGCAAATAATTAGCACATAAGAACAAGCCCAGAAGTCCTTAAATGTCAACAACACTGAACAAAGTATTCAAATTATTCCTCTTAATGTTCCCCCTCCTCCTATGGCAACTATTTATCAGCCTAGGAAGGAAAAGAGATTCTCAGTAAAGAGTTGTTGGCAAGTCTAAATGTGTTCAAAAGAAATAGTATGGAACAAGACTAATAAAATCAAGCAAAAATGGATCTACTTTAACTAAACATCAGGCATTATTTTTATTTATGGAGAGAAAAAAGTCAAAAGTTAGAATCATGAAAATTAGGCATAGGCTTTACACAAATTTTTAAGGAAATATTGTCAACATCATTTTATCTGAGAATCATTTGCATACTGCTGCAAGTTGTGCTAGAAATCAAAGGAACACTTTTGTGACAAAAAGGATGAAAATGATCATTTTGGGATTATTTGGGGAGAAAAGGTCCATCAACAGATATGTCCTGCTAGTAATCATCCCAACCCCATACATATTATTAGATGAAAATGACACATATCACTCAGAACAAGCAACAGAGAGCCCTCTCTTAGAAAACATACATGTAAAAAATGAAAGATGACAGGTTCTACTCCCTTCAGACAGACAGGAGACTAAATTGGAACAGAAAGGTCATTGTCAAAAGCTGATAGCCAATTAAAGTTGATGACAGTTACGAGAACAATTTCTTTCTTGGAATTTAACTGCATAAAAATGACTGTAAAATCACCCTAACCGGTTTGGCTCAGTGGATAAAGCGTCGGCCTGCGGACTCAGGGGTCCCAGGTTCGATTCCGGTCAAGGGCATGTACCTTGGCTGCAGGCACATCCCCAGTGGGAGATGTGCAGGAGGCAGCTGATCGATGTTTCTCTCTCATCGACGTTTCTAACTCTCTATCCCTCTCCCTTCCTCTCTGTAAAAAATCAATAAAATATATTTTAAAAATGACTATAAAATCTTTGTAGTAGTAAAGGACACACTACCATTTCGATGATAGTTTGTAGAATTGCCTTAGTAAACAGAGAATGAAAACATAAGGCTAATCCAAAACCAGTGACATAATCTGCTGCACATCTATAGTCCCTGTGAATTAATTTACCTCTTTCTCAGAGATACTTACCCACATCACACAAGTGGATGGACACTCTTCTGGTGACAGGGGTATTGAAGAGATAAAAATGAGTCTCAGCCTTCAGTATACCAAATTGATCAATCTTACTAATAAGGGCAAATAATGACTCATCAATTGACAAATGGGACACATGAGACCATTAAGAAAAACTCTTTATCTCAAGATTTAACTGTTGAAAAATATAATTTGTCCAGCCTAGTCATCCAGCGAGCTGAAAGGCCTAAAAGACATATTTCACTCAAATATAGTCCACTTCCCCTTTGCTTATAAGAATTCTACAGTATTTCACTAATTGAAATATAAGCTAAGTTTCTTAAAATGCAGAAAACCTGATAGAGGTGGGATATTAAGCTTGAATTTCAATGGGTTTCAAACCTTGTGACTAGGTTTTAGGATGAGCGTGTAGAGTACTGTGGCAGAAATTGACAAAAAGAGGTTGAATAAACTGCTTCTTTACAACTCTTTCTAAGGTTCATCCCCCCAACAATGGATTAAAGGTCAAGAGTCTAAAGGATTAGTAGCTCATAAGCAACTTTTGAAATGAAAATTAGAATTTTTTTGATAAGGACACTAAATATTGGAATAGACTGAATCCCTTTCCTAAATATTCTTAAGCATGAATTTTTATCTGAATGACTTGTATGTAATCCCTTCCATTAATCTCAGAATATAAACATTTATATATAATTTAAGACCAGACAATATATTCTGGATTTTGTGTAACTCTTGCTGAATTTAGCAATGTGACTGTAGATAATTACCTTAACAATTCCATCTATTAAATGACATCCTGCTTTAAAGAAAGTTAGTAGAGGTAAAAAAGGTTTAAAGAATTGCATATGAAAATACTATGTAACATTATACATGCTTCTTTTTCTTGACAGGGTTTATCTTCAGTATTAGGAGAGTTTCAAATCCCCTAGACTAAAAAAATTAACAGATCTCAAACATGTTCTCCACTTTCATCTATGCTTTTCTTCATAAAAAGTTACAATTTCATTACCCTATACCCTTGAAATGTAAAAACTGTTCTACTAAAGTGTAAAAAGATAAGGGTATGTAATTTTCAAATGTTATGAACCTAAAAATACTTCAATTTTACTATAATTTTATAAATTTATTTCACCCACTTAATCTAAATGCATTTTTCTTTTTCTACCGGCTACCCCAAAGCACTACAAGGCACAGCAGTGATATATGAATGGTGAGTCAGGTTATAGGGTCGTGTCCTCAGTAAGGACATGAGGCCACTTTACTGAAGGTGGACAATGAAGAGTGTTTGTTTTTCCTTGTCCCAGGTAAACGGGGGTAATGCAAAATGAGCCAAGTCATCCTAATGTGTTTCCTTTTCATTTAGCTTCAAATAAAATGGAGAGTTTATGTATGAGAATAGCAGAGAACAAAGAGATCCCCCTTGAACTCCCAATTTATGGGACTTTTGTAAGCATGGCATCAAGCTGCTAACAGGAAGCTATTTCAGAGTATGTGATGTTCCCCAAACTTACAACTCCCTAACAGTTTCAACTCTGAGCCATCTATAATCCTAGTAAGAAAGGAAAAGGGGTTGAAGGGAAATAAGGAAACCAATAATGTCCAAAGGTGTCTGCTTTTTAAACAGCTTTTAAAGTATCTGCCTATCTGCTACAGATATTGTTGATTCCATCCTCTGGGAAGAAATGGGAGTACTTTGGCATGACCAACAAAAGATAAGAACATATAGAAAAAAGACAATGCAGATTATGTACCAAGTAATTACAGTTAGGTTTAACAAATATGAACTTCAAGTGGTGTATTTTTTTCAATGCTATAAAGCAAAGCTTTTAAAATTCCATTACCTTAAGATAGTTTTAAATGATTTCTTTAAATGTGATTATTTCCTAAACCACACAAGAGTAAAATAGAGCATTTATTGATGGAATAACAAAAGTGCTTTTCTTAAATATTCTTCAAAATACATTTGTACAACTTACAATAATATATCCAAAATAACTGTATATACAAAACATTACCTAGTTTTAATGTATGTGCTTTTTTCCCCAAAAATTACAAAGTAACTTCTTTTTTATTTTTTTGGCAAAGTTCAACCTTAACAGAGGTGACAATTTTAAAGGTTGGTTTAAGAAAATAGAACCTGAGGGAAATTGACACGCAAGAGTCAATGACAAGCAAGAGATTTGAAGGAATATTTTTAAGTTTGTTAAATAAAAATGTTTTTTAGAGTGATACTTTTCACATTACAAAAATAAACCAAAATGAAAAGGTCACTGTAAAATGATGAGAAAGGTTCTGTAGACTTGCTCTTAGTATTTCAAATAGCCAACAATGCATGTCAAAAAATGAATGCAAAATCACAACAGTCTTGTATTTACTTTGTATTTGGAGAAGATATAGTGAAATAAGTGGCCACATTCTGTTTTCTTTTAATTGCTATTAATATGGTTGATCTGATTGGCTCTTCGATGAATTTCATCCAAGAAGTTCTCCAGTTGTTCTATTAGCATTCGTTTTTTAAACCTGTATAAAAAAAATAATAGCACTCTCAATTCCTTTTTAATGAGTAAGTTATACATCAGTATGTTTTTCTTAAAACAGAAACTGCCTTGGGAAGATTTTTCAAAGAGAAATAAAAATTAAAAATCAACAACTTTATGATATATGAAATCTCCTGGAAGACTAGCAAATTATTTTTATCAGTACTGTATTATAATTTGTTCCTAAAACAAACAATCCAGGCCTAAGTACAATGGGAAAGAGATTATTCCTTCCACAATAAAAAAGAAAAAGGAAAAACCTAATATATACAGGATTACTAATACTGCAGCAAAATTAGGACTCCCAAAGCAATGAATCCAATAGCTTCTTCTTATATTCTTTGAAAGTTGAATGTTAAAAGGAATGTGAACAAAGTATGAATATAATCCCTCACAAAATGTTAGATGAAATGAAAGCTGGGTAGTAGCACTTAAAAGCCACAGTGTTCTACTGTTATAATTTGAAAGCTAGTAAATCAAGGATAATTAGACATCTTTAGTATAGAATATAATGAATAGTGACCGTTCAAGCTGCAATTTAAAAATTTTTTCAGTAATATAGTTCACTGAAACTGCATTTGTCTACATAGCACTAATACTGCTGATGCTTTTTAGAATATCCCAAAACACTGCCTAATCTATACCCACTTTTTCTCTATTTGTAACCACTATATTATTACATAACTCTCTAAAATAGCGATTCTCAACCTTTTCATCTCATGGCATACATAAACTAATTAGTAAATCTGCAGCCCACCAAAAAACACATTTTTGCCAATCTGACCAAAAAATAGGTCTAATTTTGATTCATGCACATTGATTATTGTTGTGATGGCTGATGTCATTTTTTAATTTGACAATGTAAGGGAAAAGAGGTCAATGCCCCTGACTAGTCAGGTACTGCAGAAGTTTTTAACTTCTTGAGGCACACTGGTTGAAAATTGCTGCTCTAAAAGGTGGTAGAAGTAAAGTTCAGGCACCAGGAATATAGCTAAATCCATGATGACATCCAAGATGACAGAATGTTATGTAAAGAGCAGAATAGATTAAATACTCAAAACAGATAATATGAAAAGTTATCGCCTTATCTTGCACCTTCAAAGTAGCCTATGCTGTAGCCTCTTTCTTACACACACACACACACACACACACACACACACACACACACACACAATGAACTGCTCAATATAAAACAAACTTTGAGTGTTTTGAGCATGGAAGAAACTGAGGGACTAATTAAAAAATGGGTATATTGGGAAGGTCAGATAAGATAAACTCTGTTTTCTTAAAATATTAAAAGTCTTAAAGGAAAAATAAAACAAATTTTTATATTCACTAAACTTATAAAACTATGCTTTCCAGTTAACTGTATTATGGAGTTACCATTTATAATCTTGATTCACATTCCTTGTACTAAAGTACATAATCCTGGGCTACTGAAGCAATCAGAATAAGGCCCATTTATCTGACTCTGGTCCCCTTAATTACAAGTTTTCCCCCATACAAGTGAGCTACATTAAAATATTGCCTTTTGAGGTTATTACTAATCACTGATTAATATTAACAGTAATCCAAATATACAAAAGAGAAAAATTAGAGGCTGTTAAATATACAGACATCAAAAGCCACAAGAGTAGGAAAAAAGAATTATGCAAGTACCTATACTTCGTAGGAAGAAAAGATTCAAGTTCTAAAGAATTTTTGTGTGGCTGTTTTTTAAGTGAACTTCTTTCAATAAATTACAAAAGAGAGAAGTGCTTATGTGTGTGTGTGTGTCACATACATGCATAGCACAATACATATTGTTAAAATACTTCTTATAATGTTCTATAGATTATTTACCTTGATGCTTCTTTAATGACATTTTGTAAAAATATTAGTCTTGTTTGTAAACTGCCTTGTACATGCTTCAGTAAAGTGAAGATTCTTTCATATTCTTAAAAGAGAAGCAAAAAGAAAAATTAAGTGGCTTTCATTTGCACTCATATTTATTATTTTTCTATTTCAGTTTACAAGATATACTAAGACAAAACCAAAAATATTCTACATAAAATTTTCACTGCTCATTGAAGACTTTAATTTGTCAAACACTGCTTTTTTAGTAAAAGTTCTCATTAAAGTTCCAAAGCTTAGAAGGGTGAATAAATAGCTTTTTGGTATTAGCTTTTTGGTATTGCCACTGAAAAGTAAGACACAAGTGGCCTTAACAAAAATGAACCCTTATAATGAAAATTGTAAACTATAGCCACCATAGGGAAAGGGGGTTGGGTGTTGGGGGTATAAGGAGGAAAAATAATAAAATAGAGTAAGAGTGACTATTTTAGTTTCAAGTTTTCACACAAAACTCTGCTAACGACTGTAAGATCCTAAATGGCAAGGACTGAGTCTTACCCATTTCTGGACCATCATAACAAGTGATCTGTCGACACCTTCTGAAAGAATGCCAGTTGATCCTGAAACTTTATCCCACAAAGTTCTTTTCTTTTCATGTAATACAGTGGTTCTCAACCTTCCTAATGCCTCAATCCTTTAATACAGTTCCTCATGTTGTGGTGACCCCCAATTTCATTGTTACAAATTGAACATAATTAAAGCATAGTGATTAATCACAAAAACAATATGTAATTATATATGCATTTTCCGATGGTCTTAGGCGACCCCTGTGAAAAGGTCGTTCGACCCCCAAAGGGGTTGTGACCCACAGGTTGAGAACTGCTGATATAATAGATAGCTTTCCTAACTTTAGTTTTTTTATCTAAACACATCCCTGGTCACCATAATAATTTAAATCTTAAACACAGTGGTCGCACTATGCCAAGAACTTTAGAGACATGAAGTCATTTAATATTCCCAACATCTTTTTGGGTTTGCTGTTACATTAAAATTTCAGTTGCTGGCTAGGAGAATACTAAAGACTATGGGTTCCTGTCATGGTAGGAACTATATGTAATTTATGTGTGCTCTTCCTGTGTTCTCAGTCCCTCCTGCTTATCATACTTAGCATAGTACTTTGGATATAGCAAGCAGATATTTGTCAGCTAAACAAAGAATCAAATCCCACATATCTATATATATAAAAGCCTAAGCAATCGTCCGACTGGTAGCTATGACGCACACTGACCACCAGTGGGCAGATGCTCAACACACAGGCATGGAAACAACAGACTGATGAATCTCAGAGGGAAGGGGGAAATGGGGAGGGTGGGAAGAGATTAACCAAAGATCTTATATGCATACCAGAGGCCCGGTGCACAGATTCATACACTGGTAGGGTCCCTTGGCCTGGCCTGTGGGGATCAAGCTGAAACCAGCAGTCCGACTTCCCCCGAGGGGTCCCGGTTTGTAAGAGGGTGCAGGCCAGGTCGAGGGACCCCACTGGTGCATGAATTCATGCACCAGGCCTCTAGTAGCTTATATATTGTTCAAGACTGATCTAGAATTAGATATAAGCTTTTAGTTAATTTTCTTTTTTTTGAGCACATACAAAATAAAATTTGAGGTTTGTGTCTAATTATACATACTTCTTCCTGGCTTTCTAATCTCTTTCATTATTTGTGCTTTTAGTTCAGTGTTGACTTTTTCGTGGCTTCTGCAATGCATCAATTTCTTCCCTTTGTTGAGTGAAGATGCTGGTATATTCTCTTCAGGGCATTGTACTTTATCTCTTGGCTCCTCATGATTTTCCAAAAATCCACCAACAGTGAGGTCATTAGTTCCTAAATGATCATGACCAAGAGTCTCTGTATGATTGGTTGGTCGTTCCAGTAAATTGGCTGGAGAAGATGATGTTGAAAATTCAGTATCCATAGCATTTGGTGTAATATCTGATGAAAGTTGGTCAGCAACATGATTTTCAACCACATCATCTATTGTTGAATCATTACTGGCTTCTGAAACTAAAAATAAAGATAAGGGGGAAAAATTATGAGAGACGATTTCAAAGTACACAGTAAACAAAACTCCAAAGAAATATTGCAACAAATTACAACTGATCATTTTCACAGATGCAAACTAATAAATAATGTGATGTGATGCTTAAACTTTGATAAAGATATGGTGGATTCAATGTGAAACGTTCACAATATTTATAAAATCTGTACAATTTTTGCTCGTAGAGAGGGAAAAAATAAAAGCAACTTCAACTTTTACTTCTCTGTTTTTCTATGGCAATTTTATTGAACAAGTACGGTTTTAATGTTTTAGGAAAATATATATGATCAAGATTGTCATGCTTATCTTTTCTTTAGCTCTAGCTCATTCCAACCTATAGCTGCCTTATATATCTGTTGTCACTTAGAGGCAAAAGTAAACACAGGGAGTTTAACATGTTCAATGGTCTTTAGGGAACATACCACCAAACAGGTCATTTTACAGTACACCCTTTTCTTATACTCATCATCTGGTCTTCATTACTGGAGTAATGCAGAACAATCTGGTACGTACTTCAGCTCATTAGACAACTAGACTTAAAAACATGCCATCTTGCCATTTATATTAGATTATTACACTTACTCCCCACAGAAAGCTGAATTCTAAGTTCCTTGATGGCTCACTAAACCTCTAAGACAACAGCTGAATTATCACTTCTCTCACTTATTGTCCAAAATGTACTCATCCCCACAAAAATCCCTTGAACTTCTGACTCTCTTAAATCCTATTCCAGAATATGCAAACTTTACTGACTGTCTTCTACAAGTCATTTTTAGTTGAAACCAGCTCTCCTGCAAAGAAACTGCTCTCCTTTTCAGACCTGAAATAGAAACTGCTTTCTCTTAAACACTCTCCATGGATGTGGACTGATTCTTTCAACTCCCAGTACCACATCAAGATCCTTTTTCCATGCACTCGTTAAAACTCTTGCTCTTTTGAGGCTCAACTCTGTCACTTCACTCATCCTCTCTCTCCTCATCACTATCTTTATCGATCTCTAGGCATACCTCTGTGGTCACGATGTCTCCAGTACCTAGTTCACAACTTCCTCCCACCCCCATGTCCCTCAGGACCTCATTCTAGGTCCTTACTACTCAAAGTGTGGTTTGTAGACAAGAAGCATTACCACCATAAGACAGCTTGCAAGAAATGCTCATCTAAGGCTCCACCCCAACTCAATGAATCATAATCTGTAGTTTTACCAGGCCCCAGGTGATTCACATACACATTCAAGTCTGAGAAGTGCTGTAGTGTGTGACTTCAATGTCTGAGAAGATAACCTACCTACACCTGGCCTCCCAATTCCTTAATTACTTATCTCCAAAGAACTTTTCCACCTATATGTTTGCCTCTCAAGTCAAACACAAATTCTGGATGAAGAGGAACCTTATCTTTGTACTGCCCCTGCTATTGCTCTTTAACTCAGCCAGACTTTTACTCCAGAGACTCCTCCACTTTCCTCCTCCTATTAATCAGATCCTTTCTAAATAACCATTTTCTTATCTATCCAATGTATATCCCATAATGTATCACTTTTTAGCAATGTCTTAAATTCTCTCATTCTTTTATCCCATAACACTAGCCAGGCAAAACCCCACATTTGATGACTCTATCCATCTGCTTGTTCCAAACCTGCATTTGGAAGGATGAGCACTACTCGAGAAATACGATCACAATCACTATCTATACTTGATCTCAGCACTGCTTTGCAATCTTATAACAGACTTTTCTACCTCTTCCACAAGAGATCATTTTAATCTTCTCCCCTCTCTTCATATCTCTGATTTTCACAATCTCTCCTCCCCTCTCAGCAGTAGACATCATCTCTTCCTTTACAGAAGAAAGAAAAGTAGAGGCCTAAGATGGGAACTTCCCCTGCTTCCCATCATTAAGCTTGCATCCACACCTATTAGGCTTCAATGGAAACAGCATTCTTTCATCTGGGGTTTGGACCATTCCCTTTACCTTTCTCAGTGATTTTGTGCTGATTATGCTTTTTCTCATCTTCATTTTCAAATATTCCTATCACGCCCGCATTTAAACATGCTCACCTCTCTATCAGCTTAAAAATAAAGCAAAATCACCATTTTAACCCCATAACCTCTTCTAGCTCCCACTCTCTTTTCCCACCTACCCTTCACAGCTAAACTTCTTCAACTGGTTGTTTACATGCACTGTCTCCATTTTCTCATCTTCCATTCTTCAACCCCTTTACTACACCAAAATTGCATTTGCTAAGATAATCAAAGACTAACAGAACCTTTCTAATCTTCTTCTTGGTTGATCTGTTTAAGAAGTATCTGAGGAAGACAAAATGGCAGAAGGACAGGTAGACGTGTCCCAAGCCTTGTCCAGGAACAGAGAGAAGGCGCAAATAAATCGAATAACATCCACCTTGAATTGGCAAAGTAGGTACAGCTGGTGAGACAATTCACAGCTGGGAAGGGCAGAGGACGCCTGGACAACAGTAACATCAGGGATCTGGGCTGGAGAGAGGTGCAGGACCTCCAAGCCCAGAGGGTCAAAAGAAAGCCACATGGCACCAAGGCCGTGTCCCTCGAGACAGGCGTTAACATCTCACTGTGGAAAGGAAGTCCACATGGCTGTTGGTGGCAAGGGATTCTAGATCTAAGCCCACAGCCATGAGAGGCTGAGCCCAGAGGGGGAAGCCTGAACAACTGCCCAAGCCATGCTATACTGGGGGAGAGGGACTCGCAGTGGCACAGCTCTTTTCCAACTTGTTGGTCTTTGCTTTTATTCGCTAAACTCAGTTCATAGGACCTTTCAAATACAAACACTCACCCATGGCTGAGGTGCAGGTGGAGTTGTGGAGTCTGGGGAGAGGCTGGGAGAGGTGGCCGGGGGTCTGGCACTGAGACATACATGAGACACCAGACCTAAGCAGCCATCTTCTCCTGAAGAAATAGACCCTCCCTGCAGTCTCCAGGCAACCAATACAGCCACACCCAGACTACACCCTGAGTGTTACAAAGGATAAATATATATATATATATATATATATATATATATATATATATATATATATATATACACACACACACACACACACACACACACATATATATATATATATATATGAATGGTCCCTGATAGCCCTCAGGGACTGGGCTGAAGAGAAGCCTTTCAGTCCCAGCAACCTCCCCAACTATAGACCTGTCAGAAACAGCTGCTTGAGAGATTAAGATTGACAGTGGGCAGACAGGCTAAGTGGGCAGACTGGTTCCACCTGCTGGCAGTCAAGGCTGTGGAGATAGACACAGAGGAGCGGTGGACCACTTGGAACTTCAGCAACCTAACAGGAAACTGAGAAGTGGCAGGCAGTACATAAGAGTGGGATCTTAAACCAGCCCCCATGGGGCATTAAAACTTGGCAGAAATGAACCACACTTCACTTTTTCATTTTTATCTTTATTTCATTTTATTATTATTTTGTTATCTTTTTTTTTCTTTTTTCTTTATTTTCCTTTTTTGTCTGTTTATTTTTCCTTTTTGCATTATTTTTTCATCATGCTATTTTTAATATTTTTATTTTATCTCATTTTTTTAATTAATTGTTTCTCTTCCTTCTCTTTTTCTTTCTTCTTATCCACTCATCCTCTTTCTACTTCCTCTATACTGAACTGAGGTCCTCCCCATATTCATCCAATTCCTTAACCTTACTTTCTGTATATAAGCTTAGCCTCTACAGATTCTGCCCCCACCCTTTTTTCTGGGTGTTTGGTATTTGCATTTTTTGGTTTTTCTGTTTGTTCTGTGGTGTTTTATCCCCATATGTATATTTCCCTTTTTCTTCTTCTTTTTTTTTCTTTTCTTACCATTTTTTTTTCTCTTCAATATCATTTGTGCTCTTTTTTCTCTCCCCTAATTCTCTGGTGG
Organism: Myotis myotis; assembly: GCF_014108235.1. Taxonomy (NCBI): domain Eukaryota; kingdom Metazoa; phylum Chordata; class Mammalia; order Chiroptera; family Vespertilionidae; genus Myotis; species Myotis myotis. The sequence goes on from NW_023416335.1 coordinate 88,736,860, forward strand.
TCACTTATATTGGGGTTATCAGTGTTGTGAGTGCACTTGTGTTTTGTTCCCTTTGTGTCATGTCTTGTCGAGTGACATTTTGTCCTGTTTGGTCAATGTGGTAGAGAACGAGCCAAATAACCAGACACCCAGAGAGGAAACTCCATCCACGAACAGGTCAATAACACTGCAGACCCAACTACAGAGGCAGGAAGATGGTGGCAGTGAGGGAGAGAGCATGACTGAGTGAGGGAGCAAAAGGGGAGTATGTGGATGTATGTGTGTGTGGGGGTGTGTGTGAGTGACAGACAGATCCCGCAGGACCTTTGGGGGCAGACAGACCGGGCTCGCCTAGCGGGCAGCCTCTGCTATCATTACAAATAGTCCCTGTGCGGCCGGCTCTACTGCAGGGCACGCCTTCTTGAAGGGGAGCCCAGCCTTACCTCCACCCAGGGTGCCTTCAGACACCACCCAGGACTCTACAGCCACCCCCGTGAGGGACCTGCTGCCTCAGCTGAGGTTCCACAGTCACTGAGACTCCAGCCACCCCAGGCATGGGCTCCTGTGTGTTCCAAAGAGTGCTCCCCTGTGGCCAGCCCAATGCTTTAGCCCAGGGCGTGGCAACCACGCGAGCATCCTGCCCCCATCCCAGGAGCAGCAGCCATGCAAGCAGCCCGCCCCCATCCGAGGAGAAGCAGCCATGAGAGCAGCGCCTACCAGAGGAGCTGCTCCAACTGAGGAGCAGCAACTGCTGCAACCACCCGAGGAGCAGCCCCCGCATGACTCGACACATAGATCCTTTGGTGAGAGCAAAAATGGGGAGACAAAGAAACCCCCAAAGGAGAGAAAAGGAGAAATTGCCAGAAAAGGAGCTAAGTGAAACGGAGGATCATACAGTTCATAAACCGGGTGGATAAAAAAATTAACAAATTATTTAAGAACCAAGAAGAAATAAAGAGTGATTAGGCTGCAATAAAAAAAACTATGGAAAGTTTCAACAGTAGACTAGGAGAAGCAGAGGTCCAAATTAGCGGATTAAAAGATAGGGAAGCAAAACACACCCAAAATGAACTGCAATTGGAGAAAAAAATTAAAAGACAGGATGGAGAGCCTAAGGGAGCTTTGGGACAAAATGAAACGAAGCAACATATGAATAATGGGGGTGGCAGAACGACAGGAAGAGGAACAAGAGTTAGAAAATCCATTTGAAGAAATAATGTCAGAAAACTTCCCTGATGTGGGAAAGAAAAGAGTCACACAAGCACAGAGAGTCATGAACCCAAAAAGACCCACACCAAGACACATCATAATTACAATGGCAAACGTTCAGGACAAAGAGAGAATCTTAAAGGCTACGAGAAAGACAGAAAGTTACCTACAAGGGATCTCCCATTAGACTATCTAGTGATTTCTCAACAGAAACACATCAGGCCAGAAAGGAAAGAAGGAAGTTTACAAAGTGATGCAAAGCAAGGGACTGAATCCAAGAATACTCTATCCAGCAAGGCTATCATTCAAAATTGAAGGGGAAATAAGGAGCTTCACAGACAAAAAAAGACTAAGGGAGTTTATTACCACCAATCCAGCAATGCAAGAAATGCTAAAGGGACTGATGTAAAAAGAAGAAATAAAAAGGGAAGAAGGAACGCAGGTACAAAAAATAAAAATGTCTACAAAGAAGTACCTATCAATAACAACTTTAAATATAAATGCACTAAATGCTCCAATCAAAAGACATCGAGTGGCTGAATGGATTAGAAAACATGACCAATATATCTGCTGTCTACAAGAGACCCATCTCAGAACAAGGAACTTACACAGACTGAAAGTGAAGCGATTGAAATATATCTTCCAGGAAAATGGAAATGAAAAAAAAAGCTGGGGTAGCAATACTTATATCTGGCAAAATAGACCTCAAAGTGAAGGCCATAACAAGAGATAAAGAAGGCCACTTCATAGTACATCTTTTTCTATGCATTTTTCTGGAAACACACACACCAGATTCTTTGTCCTATAGTTTCTCATATATGATTTTACTAATCTTATCCATCTTTTGTCATTTAACATGCTCTGTCCCTTATATTTCCTATAAATTGGTAGTTAGATCTAGAGGTGTGATCAGATTGATGTTAAAAAAAAAATTTGTGTGTGTGTGGAGGGATTAGGACTACTTCAGAGGTAGTGCTGCGTAATTCCATCAGGAGGTATATAAATATTTGTTTTCTCTCCAGTTAAAATGCTATAAGCCATGAATAATCACTACCTATAATTAACAAATCCATCAATTCATTAAGGGTTCCCTACATCCATTGTTATTCTTCCCTGATAAAATTCCACACATTTCATGGTCTTTATAAAATGCTAATCATATCTGGTCACTACTACCTCTTTAAACCTTTCAGTGGATTCTCAATGTCCTTAGAATAAAGTCTAGAACCTTTACAATGGCTTTCTGAAGGCCCTCCATGATCTGACTTCTGCCTATCCTTCAGTTTTCACCTTATCTCATTCCCAACACTCTTGCTGTACTAAAATTTTCAGTTCCTTCAATGTCCTTCTCTTTACCGTATACTCTTCTTAGACTACTCCTCTAGCATAGGCAAATGCACAGCTTTAGTTAACTAATTCCATTCACCCTTCAAGTGCTGGTTTAAACAACTCCCTAGTAAAGTGCCTTAAGCCTATACACCAAGTTAAATTCTCATGCCAAATATGTCCACAACATACTTGACGTCCCTTTCACCACACTTCTAATGAAATGTCCAATGACTTTCCTCATGCATTGTAAGTGAAAGCAGAAATCACTATCTTGATCACTGCTATACCTAAACAGCACAGGTATTTAATAACTGCCTGCATTAAACTGAAATTGAAAACCATCTTTCTATGGATATTGATAATATCCCTTTAAAAACTATTATTTTAAAATACTTAAAATTTGCAAATATTTTAGATCAGTGATCACCAACCTTTCGGAGCTCACAGACCACCAGTTGGCGACTGCTGTTTTAGATTATAAACACTAATAAAGCATAATGAAAATATAAAATGCTCAACAAAACATTAATTAAAAAGACACAAAAATAATTACATTGCCAATTTAGAATAAACATAACTTCTCTAGAAGCTCTTAGACTTTATCAGTGTTTTTCTATAATCTATTTAAAAATCTCTTCTTTGAAGAGCCAAAAAGCAGCAAATAATGTTTTTGTTGTTGATGTTGTTTTAAACTCTTACTTTTATGAAGAGGAAGGGGTTTAATAAGATCTGGCTGTGCTTGAGTCATAGGTATAGGTGGTCCTTTTCCTCCAATATGATTGTTCACAACTGGATTCTGCTGTCTGCCTCTCAGCAGTGGAGACATACAGCGACGTCTTTTAGGGATCCCTTGCATATTTGGTTCTCCAGGTCGTTTATGTTTATTTTGAGGTCCAGCCACAAATTCATCTGCTTCATCTATCATCATACCCTATAATAAAATACATAATTTCCTTGGATTTATATTCAGTTTTTAAATGGCACAACTAATTCTAATTTCCATGAAAACAACTCTATTTAACTATGTTGACATTTATTACGTACTCTACCAGGAAAATAGCTTTAGCTTACTTTAAATTCATAGTACCTAGCACAAACAAATTATATAATGGAATATTTCAAATTTACCTTTTTATCCAGCTTAAAAGGGTTGCCAAATGTATGTAACCTTCGAGGCTGATCAGGATCAAGTTCTCTTAGTGGAGAAGGTACTTGCTTGAGATATTCCTGGTAATTCCCCATTTGTGCTATAGGAACACTGTGTACTTGATCTTTTCGAACAAAATAAAGCAACAACAAAAGTTAACCTTACTAACACCTGTTCTAGTTATCACGTATCTTCTTATATATGAACTAGAGGCCTGATGCATGAAATTCGTACAAGAGTAGGCCTTCCTCTTCCGGCCCCACCAGCCCCGGCTGCCGGCACTGGCTTCTCCCTGGGCAGCTGGCAGGCACCCGGGACCTGGGTTTTCCTTGCAGCCCGGCTTCGTCCGGAAGGTTGTCTGGTCTATTTAGCATATTATGCTTTTATTATTATAGATGCTGCCTGGTGTTTGTTATTTTAGGCAGTCTTCTCTTACCACATACTCTAAATTAATGTGTTGCCATTATAAATATTGTGACATAAAACTCTGAGATTTTTAAAATAAAATTTAAAATCATTGATTTTATCTTCTAAACCAGTGGTTCTCAACCTTCCTAATGCCTTAATCCTTTAATACAGTTCCTCATGTTGTGGTGACCCCCAATTTCACTGTTACAAATTGAACATAATTAAAGCATTGTGATTAATCACAAAAACAATATGTAATTATATATGTGTTTTTCGGTGGTCTTAGGCAACCCCCGTGAAAGGGTTGTTCGACCCCCAAAGGGGTCGCGACCCACAGGTTGAGAACCGCTGTTCTAAACAAAACAAAAATATTGCAGCTAATTTCAGTGCATAGAATTAGCAATGTATAACCTTACCATGAAAAGGAATGTCTCTTCTACTCTATTCCAAATATACACAATTTAATTATAGAATTTATAGAAAAATCACATACATAACCCTTTTTTCATATATATATATATATATATATATATATATATATATATATATATATATATATAGTAGATGCTTACATCAGAGATAGAAAAAGGTCAAATTTTCATCTGACTTGATTTGTAGTAAGTGCCATGCATATGGTTGAAGGAAATATTAGAATTGTACAATTACTGGCCACCCAGAGTTAAACCATCAGATATTGGTATATCATAATAAAATAACTCAGTTTGTCTATGTGTCTGCATGTGTGAATGGACGAAAAATCGAGAAAGGAAACTAAGCTATTAACAAAGGTGGTTACATCTGGGGAATAGAATTTGGGGCAAATTCTATAGTGAAGGCAGAAAGAAATGTAAAGAATCGGGGATGACTTTTTACTTAATTTGAATTTACAATGAGAATTGTGCAAGAATTCTTTAAGAGTTACAGTATTACCCTATTGTGTTTTTATATAAAGAGAAAAATACCAATATTAAAATCATAATCTAACCTTCATCCTGTCCTTTAAGAAATCTTCGGGTGCTCTTCATAAGATTAAATCTCATTCTTGTTAAGTGATCCAAAAGATTCCGTCTAGGTATGTCATATGCATTTCTAAATGTCTGTGGCTTTAAATCCTATTGAAAATATTCAAAGACAAAAGTTATTTATAAACACAGAATTAAGAGACTACAATCTCTACCTTGCACATAGGTTTGAAAATAATATATACAAGTTAACTAATTACCTTAAAAAACAGAATAGAGCTGTGATGCAATCTTAAAGTACTGTTTTGGGAACCAAAAGATAAAAACTTGGTAGTGAGCTCAACCAAATAATCCCAAATTTACATCTAACTCAAGATTTTATTATATTTTCTGACTAAAAGAAGTACTAGTAAACACCCAAATTTTAAAGACTTCCAAGGTTTTATCTTATGCTTTGATGCATAATGTACATGCTATACAACTGCCTATTTAAGTATACAGTTCGATGAGTATTAGTAAATTTATAGTTGTGAAACAATCACCGCAATCCAGTTTTAGAATATTTCCATCATTTCAGAAAGTTCCTTGTGCCCATTTGTAATCAATTCCTATTATTAGCCCCAGGCAACAACTTATCTGCTTTCTGTCTCTGTACATTCCATTTCATAAATGGAATTTTGCAATATCAAAATTTTCTATCTGGCTTCTTTCACTAAGCATGATGTTTTTGAGATTCATCCATGTTGTTCAAGTGTCAGTAGTCTATTCCTTTTTTAATCACAGTAAAGTAGTATTTCATTATATGGATATGCCATATCTTTGACCTATTCACTAGTTGGTCAACACTGGACTGTTTAGAGTTTTGGAGTATTATCAATAATAATATCTACCCATTTATCTTGAGTAGATACTTACAATTGCTATACAAACAACATATATATTACATATATTAATATAATATATGAGAGTTCCAGTTGCTCTACATCCTCACCAATACTTGACATTTTTCAGTCTTTTAAATTTTAGCTATTCTAGTGGGTATAAAATGGGACCTCATTATGGTTTTAATTTCCATTTCCCTAATGATCAATAAGGTTGACTGTCTTTTCATGTGCTTGTTCAAGTTTGTATATCTTATCTGGTGAAGTATCTGTTCAAATATTTGCCCTTTTTTTATGGGGATGTTTATCTCTTTATTAGGTTCTATGAGTTCTTTAAGGATTTTGATATTAAGTTCTTTATTCAATATGTGTTTTGTTCCCAGGTTATAAGTTCCTTTTAATTTTTCAAAGTTTCATTTGAATTAATAATTGCAATGAAGTTCAATTTATCAAGTTCTTTTTGTTTTGTATTTTAGAACTCTTCCATGATCCATGACCCAAGTTCATGATGATTTTCTCTAGTTTTCTTTTAGTTTACAGTTTTAGTTCTTACACTTAAGACCATGATCACTTCAAATAATGTTAGGTAAGGGTCAAGTTAAGTAATTTGAATATGGATATCCAATTTTTCTAGTGCTACTTGTTGAAAGGAGTGTATTCTCACTTACTGAATTATTTTGGCACCTTGTTAAAAATTAATTGACTTTGTGTGAGGGCCTACTTCTAGACTATATTCTGTTCCATTGATCTATATGTTTATCCATATGCCAACAACACAAAGTGTTGATCACTATAGCTTCACAGTAATTTTTATTTTTATTTAGTTATTTTTTTACAGTAATTTTTAAAATTAGATAGTTCAAGTTGTCCAACTTTATTCGTTTCCAAAACTGTTTTAGCTATTCTAGTACCTTTACACTTCCATATGAATTTTAGAATCAGCTTTTTTTTTTTTTTTATATAAAAGCTGCTGGAATTAGGTCTTTTTAATAGCAAGTATTCATAAAGCATTTTAGGATCACACTGTGCACCCAAGGTCATAAGTACCAAATTACAGTGACTCTACCATTAGCTATATAACTTTAAGCAATCTCTAAGCCTTTGTTTACTACCTTATAAAATAAATGGGTTGGTTTACTTTTTATCAATACATTCATTCACTCACCATGGACAGTTTTTTTGTTTTTTGTTTTTTTTTTAAGAACAGTTATTGATTTTTAGAAAGAGTAAGGGAGAGAAAGAGAGAGAAACATCAATGTGAGAGTGCAACATCAATTTGCTGCCTCCTACATGCTCTCCACTAGGGGTGGAGATGCAGTGGGGGATTGAGACCACATCCCATGCATGTGCCCTGACCAGGAATCAAACTGGCAGTCTTTCAGTGCACAGGAAGATGCCCAACCAATGGAGACCAGCCAGGGCTGTCTGTTTTAATTCTAAAATTCAATTATTCAATCAAAGTATAATGATCATTATTCTGCAGAGGCATAAAAAGTACTTCTGAAAATTTGGACAGTTTCAGTTAACAGAAAATTTGATCTATATTCAATATAACAGAATATAACTAGAGCAGTACTAAATTCATGTAACTATTACCTTATTGAGCAAAGCAACTTGGAACCCAGTGTATTCTTTCATGTTCAGGTCCAGCAGTCTATGAGGAACATCCTCTGAAATTCCCTGGAGGAGTTGTTGAAAATCTTTCCTATAGGCCATTGATAAACCATGTGATCGGCTTCGGACTTTAATTCCAGTTTCCTGTACTACTTTTTTGCCTACAGATCCAATGACTCGATCAGATTCTATTTTGGCCTACAGTAAAAAACAAACAAGAATATCTTGATATAATCTAAATTGGTAAATTAAATACTATAGTTTTAATCTTCTATAAACTAAACATTTATGTATTTTAAAAGTATATAAGAAATTAAAATCTCAAGTGACATACTTTATATCAACTACTTGGTAAATTAAACATAGTTTAAACAATGTCTTATGATTTTAAATCATTATTATAACCTTTTGGAGCAGGGTGAACAAACACAACTTTAATTGTATTTACCTATCTAATTTTTTTAAAAAATGTTTTTATTGATTTTTTTAAAGAGAGGAAAGGAGAGGAAGAGAGAGAGAAACATCGATGAGAGAGAAACATCCATCAGCTGCCTCCTGTATGTCCCATACAAAGGATTGAGCCTGCAACCAGCACATGTGTCCTGACTGGGAATTGAACTGGTGAACTGTAAGTGCATGGGACCATGCTTAATCTATGGAGCCACATCGACCAGGCTAATTGTATTTATTAATACCTACTATACTTAAACCATGAAATGTAAAGATGCCCTAAATGAAAATATGTATTTCTAATTCAGAGCTGATATAAAATTAGAAAAAAATCATTGCACCAATATTTACTTAAAGATATTAGTATATAACTAATGTTCATACATACAGTAAATGATGATGTAATTTTTCACTGGAAAGCAAATACCATTATTTTGACTCTTTACAACCTGCATTTCAATTACTGGTAGCAGTGAAAGTAGAGATGGCAGAAGTCCTGGGAAAATGTTGTATTTTATATGACAGTAATAACTTGGCAATGAGTTTAAACTCTATTGCTGAACTACCATAGTATCTGTTAATGTGATTTATGCCCAAAATAATAAAATTCAATGACTCTTACAAACATTTCAAACTAAACTACCATTTTGAAAGAAAAACACACACACTATAGGTCTTAAAGCACAAAAGAAACTGATATTTTATCCTAGAAAAATAACTTTCTAACATAAATTTCTCAAAGAAAACAAAGAATATTCACACAGAGGAAGTCTAGGAAGCCATTTCATAAACTAGGAATTATTACTTGAAATTAACATTTCAAATCATAGCATACCATGTACTTGAGACAGAATTATGGATATATTAGAGGCCTGATGCACGAAATTCGTACAAGACTAGGCCTTCACAGCCCGGCTGCCTTGGCCAGCCCTCACAGCCCCGGCTCTGTCCGGAAGGTATTCCAGAGGGTTGTTCCGTTGTTCGGCCATTTGGTCAATTTGCATATTATGCTTTTATTATTATAGATTATTATAGATGATATATGTGATTTTAAAATGTAATACAGTAATATAATGAAATTCTTTTAGGATTATCAAGAACTAATATCTGGTCTGCTAACCATCTTAAAAACCATTCAAAATATGTAATGGCTCTATTTCTTAACATTACCTGTTGACTCAATTTTTTGAGGTATGAAATGACACTGTAACTTAGTCCATATTCCATACTGTCTGCTATGAGGTTAGGTGCTCCCATCATTCTAACAGCTTTCCTCAGAGGCTATAGGCAAAAAAACAACAACCATCACTTGTCAGAAATTTATGGCTAGATGTATTATGTCAGTTTTGAACATTTTTGCCCCCCAAATTTCTCCTTTTCTTCAATAAGAAAGTAACAACATATTTGTATTTCAGTAAAATGTTTGTGTTGTACGAAAGGCAGTTTGAAATACTAGTAAAAAGGGATTACACTCAGGGTGAGAAAAGGTGAAGTCTTGAACTTTTTATTATCCCTGGAGATAGTAAATTTAAAGGAAATAGCAGGAGACACTGCAGAGGTAGATTTGGTAGAACTTGGGTAGTAGCTGAAAAGGAGTAAAAGGAAATAGAAGATTCCTACTTTGGGTAACTGTGTGGGTGTGACTCAACCACTCACTAGCTTTGTAACACTATATCAGGTTATATAACCTCTCTATGTCTTAGTTTCTCATTTATAAATGACAATAATAGTATCTACTTCACATGGTTGTCATGGTTTTAAATGAATCAATACAAGTAAAGCACTTATAAAAGCAACTGGCACACAGTAAGCATTCAGTAGGTGTTAATGATTATGACCATTATCATTAGCTGGGCTGAAAAAAACCAAAACAGAAAGAAGCTCTGAAGGAAAAATGAGGAGGAAAAAAAGTCTAATATTTATTATGGATGTGATATAGTGAAATAATATTTAATTGCAATGAGAGACCAATTGAAACCACTTTGTACAATGAAAAATATCACTAGCAGGAGCGTCTAGCATATTTAAATGGAATACAGACAGAAAAAGGGTGATAATTCATTGACATATTAGAAAGTGTAAAACTAGAATCAAATCCCAGCTCTGATATTTAATATCCATGTAGCTTTGGCTAAATCCTCAGGTTGCTATGAAATGTAAATGAGTCAACATATGTAACATTTGATATTCAAAGTGTTTCTTCCTTTCACTCTCTTACATGGCAGGCATTATGTGCTAGACTCTCATAAACTTATCACTTAAAACCATAAAATGTGACTTTTAAAGTTCAAGAAATTAATGTTCTTATGAGGAACCATTTACAAAGATCAGTTATAGTCAAATGCTATAATATTCCTGAATTAAAAGCAGAAGTAATGTCTAAAAAAGTTACTTTTCATAAAATAAAGTACACTTAATAATATACACATTATTGGTCTTATCTCTATGATAAACTAGGTTTTAAGTAATTAGAAAATTATGGTTCTAAAAATATATGGTTCTATGAGAATATACACGTATCTTAACCTAAAAACATATTTCTGAAGATTCAGGAACTAATGAAACAAAAATAATTTTATACCCTTAGAGAGAAATAATTCTGAAATGGCAATTAAAAAATACAGTACAACAATTGAGATTAAAAACCTAAATTCTAAAGCCAGACTGCCTGGGACTGAATTCCAGTGCCCCATATATTTGCAATGTAGCCTTAGACAACTTAATATTTTAGTGCTTTAGTTTCCTCATCTGTGAAACAGGAACAATGATCATTCCTACCTCAGAGGGTTACCATATAAATTAAATAAGATTAATACATGTAAAGTACTTAGGACAGTACCAGGCGCAGGGTAAGCATTGTATATATTCATGATCATCATCATTATCATTTTGCAAGTCATGAAACATTTCTTTCCCACAATATCTATATTGGTTATTTGTACACACAATTTTCATGACATTTAATCTAAACAGCATTAAATAGAAGTTTGTAATGCAATAAAGTATAAGCATAATATAAAACTTTATAACAACTTCTATTTTTAACAATAATATTCTTACCCCAAGATAGTAGGGAGGCATTGTCTTCAAATAACTTTCAAATGACTGTCTCCATTTCAATGTTGGTTTTGCTTTATGTACTTTAAACAAGTCATCTATAAATGTACAATGTAAACAAACTATTATTACTCATTGTTCTCACAGATGAAAATCAGGTCAGATTAGTCTGTTTTCTTATTTGTAAGAGGAAGAGTAACATGAGATATAAGCTTTTAATAAAATAAAAGTAGTAAAATTTTTGGTTCTGGAATTTTCAATTAGTAATACCATTTTTAAAAAAAAGCCAATAATTGTATAGAATTACATCAAGGTGGAATCAGGAAACACACAAGGAAAAACTGTACCCTATATAGACCTAGACATGAAACAGATTTGAGAAAAGAAACAAGTATGCAAAGTGTTTTCTATAAAATATACCTACTAATATTTTGACTACAAAATTTGAAGTGATTTCATAAAGGAAAATTAGTCTTCTCCAATAGTACTCTTCAAAAATTATAGACAAATGGTCCCCATAAACTAACTTTAGGCTTTTATCATATTACTAGAGGCCCGGTGCATGAAATTCATGTGGGGGTGGGGGGGTGAGGGGGTGGGTGAGGGCAGGGTCCCCTCAGCCCAGCCTGCACCCTCTCCAATCTAGGACCCCTCAGGGAATGTCCAACTGCCGGTTTAGGCCCGATCCTCCCTCTCACAATCTGGGACTGCTGGCTCCTAACTGCTCACCTGCCTGCCTGCCTGATTGCCCCTAACCCCTCTGCCTGCCTACCTGATCGCCCCTAACTTCCCTCCCCTGCTGGCCTGATTGCCCCTAACTGCCTCTGCCTCGGCCCCCGCCACCGTGGCTTTGTCTGGAAGGAAGGCAGGATGACCAGAAGATGTCCAGTTGACCCAGTTTAATTAGCATATTACCCTTTTATTAGTATAGATTTTGGAACAGGTTAATTCTTTTTTAAAAATAAAAATATCTGCCAAGTGAAATTAAGATAAATTCTTACAAGAAAATACACTCAGATTTTATGACTATGCTTCACAAAATGTCTTATTTACCAAATACAAAGCCTACGTTACTAATTCCATGTAAGAAATCTAACTTAAATTTAATCTAACTTAATGAATTAGAATATTTGATTTTTTTTAATCCTCACCTGAGGACATGTTTATTGATTTTAGAGAGAGACACATCGATCAGTTGCCTCTTATATGAGTCCCAGCCGGGCATCAAACACTAAAACCTGGGTATGTGTCTTGACCGGGAATCAAACCCAGAACCTTTTGGTCTACAGGACAAGGCTCCAACCAACTGAGCCACCTGGCCAGGGCTAGAATATTTAATTAAAAAATTTAAAATATACTACCTTCATAAATTGTTGACTCAAAGGTGATTTGACACTGCCTTTCAATTTGCCACAAACATGTAATAAAACGACCTTTGACAGGTTTAAAATTTTAAAGACATTTTCATTAATTTTTAGCAGATAAAAGACTCACAAAAAACGTTCCCAAAGTTTATTTTTAGGAAATATGTATGTATGTATGCTAAGCCACAGAGAATGTGACAAGAATGACTTACCTAAAAGGGGAAGGAGGACTGGGTAATTGTAAGGCATCACAAATAAGTTGACACAATTCAGTGCTGTACTGGCTTTCAAGTAACCAAAGGGATGACCAAGTTCACTATATTTTGCACTATTGCTCACATATACCTGTTAAAAAGGAGTGGTTAAAACTTATTATTATTATTTTTAATATATTTTATTGAGTTTTTTTACAGTGAGGAGGAGAGAGGGATAGAGAGTTAGAAACATCGATGAGAGAAAAACATCGATCAGCTGCCTTCTGCACACCCCCTACTGGGGATGTGCCTACAATCAAGGTACATGCTCTTTACCGGAACTGAACCTGGGACCCTTCAGTCTGCAGGCCGACGCTCTATCCACTGAGCCAAACTGGTTAGGGCAAAACTTATTATTTTTTAATCCTCATCTGAAGATATGTTTTTACTGAGTTTGAGAGGAAGGGAGAGGTAAAGGGAGAGGTAGAGAGAGAGAGAGGGAGGGAGGGAGGGAGAGAGGGAGGAACGTGAGAGAGAGAGACAGGGAGAGAGAGAGAGACACACATCAATTCACTGCCTCCCTGATGTGCCTGGATTGGGACTGAACCCGAAACCTGTGTATGTGCCCTGACCAGAAATCAAACTCACAACCTTTTGGTGATGACTTTTCCAACCAAATGAGCCACACTGGCCAGGGCAAAACTTCGTATTTTTATGAAGGTTAAAACCTTTACAGAATGTTATATAAACTATTGATTTTATTTAACTTTTTAGGAAACATTTAACTTAAATAATTGTTCAGCTCACCTGCCAACATGTTTGAGGAGATTTCCTTTCCAGGATAAATTGAGTCAGTGGTGAAGGTTCCAACTCGTATTTGTCAAAAGGCAATTTGTCAATAACCATTGGTTCACAGTCTGTACAGGAAAACTTCACTACAGGATGAGATGTACGAGGTGGCTAGAGGGGAAAATCTGATTACTATTTACACAAAATACCAGAAACAAACTCACTTTCAGTCTCCCTCATTACCAAAATTTACTTAGTTTCTAAGTTTTGCTAGTCAGAGTTTGATTTACTACAGAAAGCATCATTAGCTGAAAGAAAATACTTGAAAATGCAAAGCTTAAATTATATAATATTCAGAAGAAAAACACAAAACACTTCAAAATCTATATAAAATGGAAATCTTTTTAGGTTTACAATGTAAAATTTTAGACTAAGCACTCATTGAGTTTTATATCCAAGAAACAAGAAACATATAGAAACCTTCAATTTTAAGTCCTCACTTGTAGAAATTTAATTACTTGTATAGAGTAGTGGTTTCCAAACTGATCATACACCTCCAAATTTTTGAATACACAATTAAGTTAGGACATTATATATATTTATTTTATAATTATTTATAAATTATTAAGCATGTATATATGTATAGGTACACAATAAAAGTTTTAATGTTATTCCTTCCCTATTGTGGTAGACTGTTTTGGTTATCCCTGTGGTTTATACACCTTACTTCTAGAGATACAATACTTCAAAGGAAAAAAAGGGTGGGAGCATGTTACTCTATTTTCTCCTTAATAGTTTCCTTCTTAAAAATCTCATTGGTCTTTTTTGAGGGTCACACTGAGCTCCAACCAGCTTTAGGGGCATCTTTACAAGTCAGCAACATTGCAGAAGACATCAAGGCCAAAATCAAGATCTACCAGCCTGCCCTCTGAGAGTCACTTCCTCAGCCAGAACTGGAAAGGGAGCTGCTGGCCACCTGGGGGGATATGTCTCCGTATATGAAAGTTACTGGTGAATGTACAAGTACCCCTGTCCCATATCCTGGGTGTCAGCCTAGGACACAACCACCAGGCAAAAGTCATGATTCCTGAGAAGATCTGAACTGGCCCCACACATCTCTCTGTCCTTCATCCTTCTCCCCGGGTGGCGAAGGAAGCCCTGGGTACATGCTGATTCCCATCCTGGGACCTTGAATCATGACTTAACTAATAATAATTGTTGGAAAATGGAAAATAAAATCTCACCAAATGAAGATCGGTGAAGAAAATATGAGCTATGAAGATATAATTTAAAATTTCATAGCTATAAAGGATTCTCAGCCTCGGTTACTATGTGTACATTGGTGGCTCCCAAATCTGTGTTGGGACCAGATCCCTCTCATTTCTCTTATGTATTCAACAGCCTGCTAGACATAAAATAAATCTCCTATAGGTCCCTCAGATATATTATAATCCAATTTGTTATTTCTCCTCCACACCACAAAATCTATTCTAAAAACCTAGATATTATCCTTAATATCTTCTATTTATCCTCCATATTTAACTGTCACAAAGATCTAGATAAAGATTCCATAAATTCCAAGCCACTTAGCAGAATACAAACATGGCAGGTGCTCAGTATTTAGTTACTACCCTCAGTCAGTACTAAATTCCCATCTCTCTAGAAATTTATCTTCTATTTCTTATCACTCTAATTCATGCCTTCATTTCTCAGACTAGACTTGTATAACTGCTTATTTTTAACTAGTTTCCCTAATTATTCAGCACCCTCTAAGGCCATGAAATATGATCATGTAATTATCCTACCTGAAAATATTTGATAAAAGTAATAGCCAATCACCTGAAAATAGGGTCCAGACTCTTATCAAACACAAAGATCCTTAATGATCTGGTCCCCATCTGCCTTTCAACCACCACACTGTGTACACTCTGTGCTCCTGCCATGCCAAACTATTTGCAACTGCTCAAATAGATCATCTTTCACGTTCCTGTATTTCACATGTTATCCTTGACTGCTTTATTATTTTCTCCCTTGTATATTGCAAATAAAGTTTTGAAGTCTGAACTGGCAAGTATCAACCACTAAAAGACTTCTTTCCTTATACTCATCCCCACCCTGTATCCTAAACACATACCAGGCAATTGGCACCACCTCCTCTGGGTTCTGGTCTGCCCCCCTATTACAGGTAACACACTGTACTCTACTATGTTTATATATCTGACCTTCCTATAAAATGGTTAGGTCAACAGGGCGAGCACTACGTTTTATTCATCTCATGCTCCTGTGCCTAAGTTGCACCTAACACATTGCTTATTGCATCAGTCCATGAAACTCACTTGTTTTTTGGATGAAAATATTGAGGTCAAGAGAAAAAGAGAGGCAGAGGGAATCCTCTAGAATTTGGCAAACAAATTTTGCATTATTTCAGTTAATCCCCCAAACAAGCCTATGAGATAGGAGCTACTATAATTATTTAACAGATAGGAAATTAAGGTTTCGCTAATAACTGGTAGAGCCATGATTCAAATTCAGAATCAGTCTCTAATAAATCACACTTATTTTCAGTATCAATACTTTTTATTTGAAATAAAAATTTATTTCCCCTCTAATATCCTTTAGTCACTAAATTTTGCCAGTTCTTCCCATTATCATCTTTCTTATGATTCTTTCTTCTATCATCTTAATCCAAACTCTTAATATCTCTTATGTGAACTATTGCAATTGCCCAATAGGAAACCTGACTACCTTCCAACACATCTACTTTTGCTGCAAATAACAACCACCAGATCAATTTTCCTAAAGCACTCTAAAAAATGTCATCAGTTATCCTTTCAGTCCCACTGAAAAAGGCTTAAATTCCTTAACCCTGCACTTAAAGTCATGAACAATTTGGCTCATTTAATAGTACTCTCAATGTACTCTCAATATGTGTTTTGACCCATGTTACTCAGGAATACACTTGTTTTTCCTCTAAATACACCTTGATCTATTTACTTCCATACTTTTTTCTCATACTATTTTCTCTCCCCACTGAAATCCTATCCACACTTCAAATTCCTCTATGGCTTGTAATAATTTGCAATAGACAACTACAGTAATGTTAATAGATATTGCTTGTGATCCAGATTTTGAATTTCTATTAGGCCTCAACAAAGTACCATTTGTACTACTGTAGGTATTAAATAAAGACTACAGACTGAATAACCAACGAGACAATATTTCATACAAATATGTTATCTGTTCTATAAGAGTTGAAAGAGCTCCAGAAGAGAAAGTAAAATGAACAAAGAAATTGAGAATTTCTCTATAAGGCCAGACTGGAAAAACTATGATGGTTCAATCAGAAAAAAAGAAAAGGAATAAAGAAGATACCTCACTGAAATTTATAAAACCTTAATTTCATTAAACCCCAAATGAATAAAAGAAATATCACTTTATAGAGCTTGTGTAGATTAAAAGTAAATATTATCCTGAAGAGTTGATATAGGTTTAAAGTATAAATGGTGTCAAATCGGATTCAGTTTAACTCATAAATGATAGCTATATGAAACATTCAAGACTGCTTAATGGTATCTGAAATATAATTCTTATCTTTAAAGTAATAAAAATATAATTCTTCTAAGAGTAATATGCCATGCTCTCCCACAAAATAGCCATGATGCCCTCAAATACTAGAAAAATATACTATATAATATACTATGTAATGCGAAAGAAAATATATTAACAAGATTAGATTGTTTTGTATAAATTTACCTTATTAGAAAAACCATATTGTGAACACTGATAATTCATATATATCATTCAATAAGCCCCACTGTTTCTTTTGTTGTTTTCTTATTCCTCATTAGAGGATATTTTTCCTTTGTTTTTTTTTAGAAAGGATGGAAGAGAGAGGGAAAGACAGAGAGAAATATTGATGTGAGAGAAACACATTGATTAGTTGCCTCCTGTACGAGCCTGGACCAGGGCCCAGGCCAGGGAGGAGCCTGCAATAGAGGTGTGTGTTCTTGACCGGAATTGAACCCTAGACCCTTCAGTCTGCAGGCTGACACTCTATCCACTTAGCCACACTGGCTATGGCAAGCCTCATTGTTTCTAAAAAATAATTCATGTAGCCCAGCTCGTTTGGCTCAGTGGTAGAATGTCAACCTATGAAACAGGAGGTCACAGTTCGATCCCAGGTGCAGAAAGGCAGCCAATCAATAATTATCTCTCATCATTAATGTTTCTTTCTCTCTCT
Source organism: Myotis myotis (assembly GCF_014108235.1). NCBI lineage: Eukaryota > Metazoa > Chordata > Mammalia > Chiroptera > Vespertilionidae > Myotis > Myotis myotis. The sequence continues at coordinate 88,754,483 of NW_023416335.1, forward strand.
CTCTCCATCTCCCTTCCTCTTTGAAATCAATAAAAATATATTTTAAATAATAATAATCCTATCTAATAAAAGAGAAACATGGTAATTGGCGTACAACTGCTACCCTTCCCATTGGCTAATCAGCGAGATATGCAAATTAACTGTCAGCCAAGATGGCAGCAGGCAGCCAGGCAGCTTGAAACTAACATGAGGCTTGCTTGCTTCAGTGACTGAGGACTCCAACATTCCCCGCCTGCCGCTGCAGGCCTCTGAGCTGGCAGTTTCAAACATTGTAACAAATATAGACACTAAACAAAACCCCAGAAACCAGCTTTCAGCCAGCTCGGATCTCAGAGCTGGAGCTGATACAGAGTTTCGATTATAGAACCGAAACAAACCAGATACCTGCTTTCAGGAGCAGAGGCCTAAGCGCTGGAGCCTCAGAGCTAAAGCTGGCCCAGAATAAAAAATAAGAAAAGAAAAAAAGGAGCGGTTGGGAGCTTTAGTCCCAGCCTGAAAACAGCCCTCAGCCCCTCACCCAGACTGGCCAGGCACCCCAGTGGGGACCCCCACCCTGAAGGGTGTGTGACCAGCTGCAAACAGCCATCATCCCCTCATCCAGGCTGGCCAGGCACCCCAGTGGGGACCCCCACCCTGATCCAGGACACCCTTCAGGGCAAACCAGCCAGCCCCCACCCATGCACCAGGCCTCTATTCTATATAGTAAAAGGGTAATATGCCTCCCAGCACTGGGATCAGCGGAGCTGAGAGGCCTCCCGGCACTGGGATCAGTGTGACAGGGGGCAGCGCCCAAACCCCCTGATCGCCCTGCAGCTCTGTGTGTGACAGGGGGCGGGGCCACAACCTCCCTATCCACCCTGCTCTGTTCATGACAGGGGAAGGCGCCCCAACCCCTTTATCAGCCCTGCTCTGTGCCTGATATGGGGGAGCTCCCCAACCCCCTGATCGCCCTGTGGCTCTGTGTGTGACAGGGGCGGGGCCACAACCTCCCTATCGGGGCCCTGCTCTGTGCCTGATAGGGGGGAGCTCCCCAACCCCCTGATCGACTCTGCTCTGTGCGTGACAGGGGGGAGCTCCCCAACCCCGATGGGCCCTGCTCTGTGTGTGACAGGAGAGAGCTCCCCAACCCCCTGATTGACCCTGATGTGTGCGTGACAGGGGGAGCTCCCCAACCCCCTGATCGGCCCTGCTCTATGCGTGACGGGGGCAACACTCCAACCCCTGATTGGCCCTGCTCTGTGCATGACAGGGGATGGCGCCGCAACCTCCCCATCGACCCTGCCTTGAGTGTGACAGGGGGCGGTGCCCCAACCCCCCTATCAGCCCTACCCTGAGCGTGACTGAGGGTGGCATCGCAACCTCCCAATCCGCCCTGCTCTGTGCATGACAGGGGGCGGCGCCCCAACTCCCCAATCGGCCCTGCTCTGAGCCCAACCAGGGGCTGCACCTAGGGATTAGGCCTGCCCTCTGCCACCCAGGAGCAGGCCTAAGCCAGCAGGTCGTTATCTCTCAACGGGTCCCAGACTGCGAGAGGGCACAGGCCAGGCTGAGGGACACCCCCCCCCTACCCCCCTGAGTGCACAAATTTTTGTGCACCAGGCCTCTAGTAATTCATATAAACAAGACCAGAAAATCTTTCTACCTTAAATCTCTAGATTGACAACACTGAATATAACTAAAACCATGCAAGTCAACTCCTAAGAGATTGAAAGCAAACTATCAAAATTATTGTGGAAGCCTTCACTTAAGTTCCAAATTATGTCTCCAAGACAAATCTTTATGTTACATTATGTTTAGAGTCCAAAGAGAAACTCCTTATATTTATGATTCTGTACCCAGATGCTAAATAATAAAAACATAAGCATAGTATTAGATTCTAAAGAAAACAGATGACTTTTTTCCCATTTCTACATAACAATACAGTATATTAAAGCAACTAATAGCTTATCATAGCACTCTGAACATCTTTCTGATTCCTGTAAACTAGCCACACATTTAACTGATAATAGTAAAACTAGTATGAAAAACAACTAAATGGCTACTATTACAAAGTCACAGTTTCTCTGGTACTTACTAATGTTGGAGAATTCTGATCTGGCCAAAAAGACTCTGGAACAGGCCAATGACCTATAGGAACCCCAGTTTTGGGATTTGGCCTGACATATATGAGTTTGTGACAGCTATGCCAAGGCTGAGATCCAAAAGGCCTTGATATATCTGGCTGCCCATCTATAGCAAAGAAATTGACACAAAAAAAGCATATATCATTAAGGGGGAAAATATCAAAAAGTTCAATTATATCTCTTATTACTTAATAAAAATGTCCCAATACTTGTTCAATTCTGAATTGGCCTAGTTTTCTTAAATGGTACAATACTATCACAACTGCTTAACATTTATATGAGATTAAAATTTATTAGAGAGTAAAGTCTGCAAATGCCAACTATGAGTTCAGCAGTTGAAAGGAGGGCTCACAGTATCATTTGCTTGCCCAATCAGAATATGTAAAACATACTTCATGGTAAATAGTTATTTAATGAATGATATGTTTCCCCATCAGATGATAAAGGCAAACACTCAATATCTTCATCATTGTGGTTGACTTAGGAAATACTAGGTAAGTATTGCTAAAAAAGTAATCATTTTAACTAAAGCCTAATAACTAAAGAAAAACTTAATATGCAAATCCAGATTTGAAATACCTACCTTTTTTTTAAAAAAAATAATTTTTATTTCTTGAAGTATTACAAAGAGTATTACATATGTCTCCTTTTTCCCCCCCCTTGACATTCCCCCAGCCTCCCCTACCCCCTAGTGTCTTGTGTCCATTGGTTATACTTACATGCATGCATATAAGTCCTTTGGTTGATCTCTTAACCGCCCCCCGCCCCCCCAAACCCTCCCCAGGCTTCCCACTGTAGTTTGACAGTCTGTTCAATGCTGCTCTGCCTCTGCATCTACCCCTGTTCATCAGTCTATACTGGTCCCCATTATCTGTCCTAACCTCACTGGAGCCGTCCCAACCTCACCGGGGCCGTTTTGTCCTCACCAGGGCCGTCTTGACCTCACCGGGGCCGTCCTGACCTCACTAGGGTCATCCCTACCTCACCGGGGCCGTTTCAATACCTACTTTTAATCTGAAATAATTCTACCAAAATAGCAACCCTCTTCAACTAAACATTTATTTAGTGCCTAACTTTAAGCCAAGTACTAAAATATAAAAATAAATACATTCCATGCCTAACAATTCAATTAAAAATTTAAAAAACAGAAACAATGATACAATTTATATAATCTTAACTGTCTTCTGCTCCTTTCCTATAATCCCCCCCTGAGGATACCCATTTTTTCATCTCTATGACCTTTCTCTTCTCCCACTCTGTGGATCACCTCTGCCAAGTGTCGTTAATGACTTTCTAATTCTTGTTATAAGCTCCATTGTATAATGCAAAGGGTCCAGATGTAATAGCTGCCCATTGGTTCTAAGGTAATTCCTTATACCTTTTAATATAAATAGTTCATGATCATAGAACATTGGAATAAAGCTAGGTGGAGCTTAGCTGGAGTTAAATAATCCAGTTTAATGGTACAGGCTGGTTCCTCGTGTTTGGAACCACATAAATCATTTGGTTCTGGCCAGTCTGATCCTTAGAAAAAATAGTGCTAAGGAATTAAACAAACACCTAGAGTTCGCTCTTGTGAATAAGGGACATGGGAGAAGCATGTATACAGGAGAGAGACAACATTATAATACTAACAAGGAATATGAGGTTGCTTAAAAAGGTCTATGGCTCTTATTTTTCAATTGTAGATGAATAATTGATACAGCAAGTTTAGAATGTCTATAAGAAAAGTGTGATAATACCTTCTACAGGGGAAGGATCTGGTCCTGCTTTTTCAAAGTTTATTACCACTCCACTTTGCACTTTCTGCACCAAGGACTCCAGACACTGATTAAGCATTCTTGGAGAACATACAGAGTAAGAGCGACCTGTGATTTTAAAAAAAAAGTAAAATAAAGTGAACTAGTCAGTTGTAGTTGTAGAAAATCCTACCTTTAGTAAGAAAGAATAATAGTGGATTTTCTGACAGTATATTGGTTAACAAAAGTTCAATGGTAAAGCTTGACTTATTTCATTATCTTCTGCAAGAACGAACAAAATAGAAATTTTCAATAAACCAACAATGCCATGTCGTGAGAGTCTATAAATTTTTTCCTTCCAATAATGGGTACATGGAAAATAGAAATCTTATTCTGAACAAACCACAATAAAAATGTCATATTTTACTTAGATATGATATAAAGTGTGATTTCAAAAATATAGACATAAAAAACTATCTCCAACTGTTACCCAATACAATTAATTTATCTTTACTATACTAGTACATACACAACATCTAGGATCTAGCTCCCCCAAAACCTTACTCCTGCTTAACAAGTATTATCAATAAAATTAATGCTAAGCACATAGGAGATCACGTATTTAATTGATCTGCTGACAGTTATTGCTTATTTTAAATATTTTCATTTTAATATACAGATGATAGCATGTGCTTTTCTAAATTTCATTTGGCTTATATGCTTGAAAATTACCTATCTTAAATAAACTTCCCTTTTGAATATTTTAAATCTACAGGATTTTTAGTCCAGAAGCATTGAAATGCTAGTAATTAATAAGAAAATACTAATAAAAGGATCCCTTAAACAGAAATTTTCAATATATCTAGACCTGTGCTATCCCATATGTGGTCACTGGCCACACATGGCTATTAAAAACTAAAAATATGGCTAGTCCAAATTGAGATGTACATTAAGTTTAAAATATACACCTGATTTTGTAGTCTTCATATGAAAATTACATAAAATGTCTCAACAATTTTAAATATAGATTTTACGTGAAAATAATATTTTATATATATTAAGATATTAAAATTAATTTCACCTTTTTCTCTTTAATGTGACTACTATAAAATTTGTAATTAGATCTTTAACTTGAACCATACTTCTATTATATGTGTTAAAACAGACCAATACTGAAAAGCTTAACAACTAAAATAATCTTTAAACATCTTACAACATAATTTGCAAAGAGATATGGAATTTTACAAATTCAACAATTCAATCAAACATGACTATATCATTGTATCTGACATACCAAATTACCCATATCAATTTATATTTAACATGTGGTTTGCTAAAGGCTATTCAGAAAAGAGAACATTACGCAGCAGTGTGATTCAAATCCTCAGAGTCAGCTTTACTTAGAAAGCAAGTATCATATAACAAGTAACTTATCATTGTATGATAATGATAGCTGAAATCATAAAAATACCTACCAATTACAGAGTGTCTATGTGCCTGGCACCATTCTAATCATCATATTAATTTATTTAATCCTAAGTAACAATGGTTGGGCTACTTTCTCCCAATAAGAAATAAGAAAACTAAAAGCACGAAGAGGTTAACTAATTTATCCAAGTTAGTACACTAGTACAGCTAAGATTCAAATCCTTAGAGTATTAGAAACTTTAATCTGGGTATACTTTGTTCCCCGGAAATTATGATGTTAATTGGAAATCAATATTGTTTTAAATGTCTATATGGAGTCATACTTAATTGAAAGAATTAGTAAATTATTTTTTCTCAGGCAATTTAAAAATGTACATAAAACAATACATTAAAAGGCTGACCATCTTGCCCTAACTGGTTTGACTCAGTGGACAGAGCGTCAGCCTGCGGACTCAAGGGTCCCAGGTTCGATTCTGGTCAAGTGCATGTACCTTGGTTGCGGGCACATCCCCAGTGGGGAGTGTGTAGGAGGCAGCTGATCAATGTTTCTCTCTCATCGATGTTTCTAGCTTTCTATCCCTCTCCCTTCCTCTCTGTGAAAAATCAAAAAAAAAAAAAAAAAAAAAAAAAAAGGCTGACCATCTTAACACACAAAGTATATAGAAGACTATATAAAGGTTGAATATCTTGTTTCATGAAACTTAAGCATATTCCTAAGATGTCATTAAAAAACAAAAGTTTTTAAGTGTGAAATTGTGGGAATTCTCTCTACTCCCCTAACCTGTGTCATCAATTAACTGATTAGGAAAATGTAAGTAAATGAGTTATGATCTTAGTATGAAATAAAATTACTAACAAAGATGTTTAACAAAAATTAGAGAAAAAGTAAATATGAGTGTGAATAAACTTGAGTCACTTGGCAAATAACAAAAATCCATTATTTTTTTTTTTAAAGTTAAAGAGAAATTTTGCCATTTTTACAAAGTGAGCCTATATCCTACAGAATGTTTCTCCTATTTTCTATGTAAAAACTCACCCCTTGGAATGTAAGATACTTTGAAGCATAAAGTTTCTAGGATCACTCGTTACATTTGTGCAGAAAACACACACCTTCAAGCCAAAAAGCTGGCTCACTTGTGGTTATGTAGAATCCACCAAAATTAAAATAAAAATCTCAATACAGGAGCCTGAAGACAGTAAGTGAAAAAAAAACTACAACTTTCCCACAGAAGTCTACTAGACAGCATTTTAGTATAACAGAGAAACAAAAGAAACATTTCTAAGTTGGGCAACAGTCCTTAACAGAGGCTAAGTTAAACTGATTTACTCTAGAAAATTGTCTTACAATTTTTATGAAATGCTTTTGATTCTTGATACTTCCACTGACATATCTATTAGGCATTTTTTTATTTGAAATCATCCCCCTGCCTCCCCGACACCTGATTTTCCCCAGTGTACCCATACAAGTCCATTCACTTGCCCCTGTTCAGGCCAAAATGGATAATTTAGGAATCATCCTTGATTCCTTCTTCCCTCATTGTCCTTATCCTTGGTTCTCCTTTGCATCAGATCTCCTTACCACCTCCAAACCTAGCAATTTAAACCAAAGTACAGTCATCTCTTACTAGCCCATGCTTCAATTCTTGCCACTTTACAGTATATTTTCATCTAGGAACTGAAGTGATCTTTCAGAAATAGAAATCAGATGTCACCTCTTATAAAAAGCCCTGTAATGGCTTCTCATTGCAGTAGGAAAATAGAAAATATTTATTATGACCTAAAAGGATATTCAATATTTGGTCCTTGCTACGTCTCTACACCTGTTACTCTCTATTTCTTACCATGTAAGCCCTAGTCACATCATCTTTCCTGTTGCTTCGAAAATACAGAGCATGCACCTTCCCTTACTATTTCTTCTGCCTAGATCTTTCTTTACCTCATTATTCAAATCTCTACTCGTATGTTACACTTGTGATCATTTCTCAACATATACAAATATTAACTCACGTTGTACAACAGAAATAACATAATGTTGTATGTCAATTACACCTTAATTGAAAAAAAAGAGGGTGGATGAACATGCTGTAACAATAGTTTTAGCCAGATTAATATTTTTAAGACACACCAAGGCTGATTTAATTTCTATTCAAACAAGTGACATTAACTTCAAGGTTAGAAATATGCAAATGTAATTTATTTTTAAAACTGTTGTTTTATTTACTTCTTTACACAAGATAACAATCTAAAAGGATAAACAATATTTCAAACTGATTCAAACAGGAGTAAGCATACACTTTAGGTATATGGTTTAAAAAAAGTGGGGCACCTCCTCAGATTTCCCAAGAATATTCACTGTCTTTCTCAAGTTATTCTCTAAACTCTTACCCTATTTTTTTCTTCACAATAAGTAGCACTCCCTACAATAATATTTATTCATTTTACACGCTTTCATGTCAGTCCCAAAATGTAAGCTTTCTGACTATTGTTCCTGCTGTATTCCCAGCATCAAGAATAGTTATTTGGCCCTAGCTGATTTGGCTCAGTGGATAGAGCATCGGTCTGCAGACTGAAAGGTCCCAGGTTTGATTCCAGACAAGGGCACGTGCCCAGGTTGCTGGCTTGATCCCCAGTAGGAGGCGTGCAGGAGGCAGCCAATCAATGATTTTTCTCTCATCATTAATGTTTTTATCTCTCCTCTCCTTTCCTCTCTGAAATCTATATCTATATATCTATATATCTACATAGATATATATATAAAAAAATCAATCAATAAGTGCATTGGAACAAATCGATGTCTCTCTCTCCCTCTGTCTCTCTAAAATCAATAAACAAAAAAATTTTTTTAGGTAATTTTTATTTATTTTTTATTTTTTTATTAAGTTATTACATATGTGTCCTTATCCCCACATTACCCCCTATCCCCCTTACTCATGCCCTCACCCCCCTGTTGTCTGTGTCCATTGGTTAGGCCTATAATCTTGCATATAAGTCCTTTGGTTGATCTCTCCCCCTTACCACCACTCCTCCCTACCCTCCCTCTGAGGTTTGACGGTCTCATCGATGCTTCTCTGTCTCTGATCTGTTTTTGTTCATCAGTTTATGTTGTTCTCTATATTCCACAAATGAGTGAGATCATGTGGTATTTATCTTTCTCTGACTGGCTTATTTCACTTAGCATAACGCTCTCCAGTTCCACCCATGCTGTTGCAAATGGTAAGAAATCCTCCTTTTTTACCACAGCGTAGTATTCCATTGTGTAGATGTACCACAGTTTTTTAATCCACTCATCTATTGATGGGCACTTAGGCTGTTTCCAAATCTTAGCTATGGTGAATTATGCTGCTATGAACATAGGGGTGCATATATCCTTTCTAATTGGTGTTTCTAGTTTCTTGAGAATAGTTATTTGGCATAGAGTGGGTGCTCATTAATTACGTGGTAAAGAAAAACGCTTACAATGACAATTATAATTTTTTTAAAAAAGCAAACATAAAAAATATAACAAAATATTAATCATTATTTTGGCAACACAGGCAAATTTCTTTCCAATTTTTTCCTCAGTGAACATGAATTATTCTACAATGGGAAAAATAAATGTATACACGCTACTCATACCATTAAGTCTTTAAAAATGCACAAGAAAAAGTGCACAAGAATTAGTATTGATTACATATTACATAGTGTGATACCAATGAATATTAGCTTTTCTGTTCTTTCTATCTTTCTGATATTTTAATCCTCAAAACTTTCTTTAGTGAACAATAAATAAGAAAACATATTGAGATACTAGAGACCTGGTGCACAGATTTGTGCACCGGTGGGGTCCCTCAGCCTGGCCTGCACCCTCTTGCAATCTGGGACCCCTTGGCTTTTGCCAGACTGCCGGTTTTGGCCCAATTTGGGGGGCTGAGCCAAAATTGGCAGTCTGACATCCCTTGAGAGATATAGTAGTGCACAAAGTGGCAGGCAGCCGGGGAGGAGCCCGAACCAGGCACCGTGCTGCTCCCGCTCATCCTGGCCCTGCTGAGCCTGCCGCCGCCGCTGCACTGACCACCAGGGGGCAGCTCCTGCATTGAGCATCTGCCTCCTGGTGGTCAGTGCGTGTCATAGCGACCAGTTGAACGGTTGACCGGTTGCTTATGTTTTTATATACATAGATATGAAAAGCATTTGAGCCACTTCCCACTATTGCTAACAAGAGCATGAAAAGAGGGAAATAAAATAGTACTTCAGGATGTATATTTGGGAAAAGCTTCCTAATTTCTTAACCAACTAAGGTTTCTGGGTCATTAAGAGGTATTACCAAGGGTGACTTCGGAATCTTCTCCTCTGGAGATGTTCCTTTCAAAGAATAAACAACATAACTTTAGTATATTACTGCCCAAAGGCAAGGACATTAACTACTACATGAGGTCTTAGGTTCTTTTCAGGCCCTTTCTGATTATACCACTCACTTCATTTCACACTCTGAATATTCTTGATGCTAGAAGTCCCATAACTTTACCATAATTCAAAGTTCAAACTAAGTAATTTATAGTAAGGAATTTCCAAAGTGAGAATGTTTAAATTACAGCCTCAATGCCCTTCTTCAATCTGTTAAGTAAAAAACCTAGAGTTAAAAAAAAAAATCAAATCAGGATTTTTAGCAAGGCTGAAAACTAATATTTCCTGAATACAAATGTGCATCTACCCACAGAAACAATTAGGGCTGTCAATGAAAAATATTATTCATGCACAGAGAATTGTTAACAGTGATTCTTCAAATTTAGATGACAGATAGGTTTCCCTTTAAATTGTGTACACACATCTTTTTTTCTTTTGTAAATTAAATTATACGAGAGTTCATGAAAAAGTACTTCTATTAAATGAGAACATTTAATAATAGAATAACAATTTTCTAACCAATCTACTTCACATACCCTTTTTGTCTGTGAATTTTGCAGATGTCCAACACCCGTGGAATTTTAGAAGGCACCTAAAGTATCAATTAGACCTTATAATTTTCTTTAACTTATTATATAGCTGTCTATGAAGGAATCTCAATAAAGTACCACCAACTGTGTCTAGAGACTATGCCACAGGTCCCTGACACAGGTGAAAGAGTGGCATGCCAGACTTGGACATTTTACTGTTAAATTCCTTCAATAAGAATTAAAATGCTCTGTGAAAGCAAGACTGCTATGTCTGTCATATTCACTACTGAAGTCATAGAACAGTGCTTGGTACACACTAGGTACTCAATACATACCTATATGAATTAATCCATCTGTTAGCCAATTCCACAATAAAGAAGTCCTGAGTCTATTACATATTCTGTTTCAAGAGTTTTATTAATGTTAACTTAGCATATTGACTACCTGGACTAACTGGGTATGACCTTACTACCTGTGTTTCCTCTAACACATCTAGCTTCCTCTTTGCCTCTGGGGAAAACTGCATTTAACCAGGCTTTAATCATTACATGCATAATAGATACTGATATGATTCTCAAAACATTTTTCACAGAAAGTAATTCCATGACATTTGTAAATCATTGGCAATCTTTGTAGATAAGAAAATAAGTTTAACAACTTCAAATACCAGCACTTTCTATATGGGCAGAAAAAATTACCATTCATTATTAGATCCAAAAGTATTCATATCCTATTCAAATCAAAGCACAGACCTTCATCAATATAGTTTTAAAACCATATATGACTACTAATTACTAATATTATAACTTGTTAGACAAAAACAAACATGGAGTTTTTGAAATGTACATTTTAAAACATTCAGGTAAACTCTGCTTTAAGTCACTAAATTACTGCCAGCAAAAAACTTACCGCCTGTCACTTCACACATTGGTGTGATTGCAGAGTCATCTAAAGGCACACCTGTCAACTGTTCTGATTCTACTGACATGGTGCCAGGCAACCGCAACACTAATGCAAAGAGTCTCTGATCCCAACGAAAAGGTTCCTTGGTCAATTCACTTCCAGGCAAAGGAGAATTAAGAGGTAAATGGAGCTGAAAGTAAGGGGGGGAAAAAAACAATAAGATTTCCACACGCTACTTTCCCCAAAAGGCCACATTAATTACACTTGTATTAAAACTACATCATGAGTGTCCTATCACTCAAAAAACAAGCCCCAAAGCATTTGCAGATATAACTAAAATAGCACATAAGATACTATTACTTCAATTTTCTTAAGCTCTTCTCTGAAGATCTCAATTGAAAGAATCTATAACTGTAATGTTTTTCAGATTTTAATTCAACTATCCACCAAGTGCTGGACTGCTTTCAAATAATCATTTCATCATCAAAACCACCCTTTTTATTCCTATTTTCTAGATTTTTAAAAAAATGGGCCTCAGAGAAAATAAATGATTTTGGCCTCCTGGGTATGAGTCTGTACTTTTTCTATTACACTGCAGCAGTCCTAAACATCTCCACATTTAGTAATTTAAATATGCTTCACTTTATACATAACATACATTTCCAAAGCATTTGCAAGAAAGTAAATTTTGTCACTCTAATTGCATATTAAATGTTATTAAAGGTAATGATTCTTATCACATCTGAGTAAAAACAGAGGGTTTGGGGGTTGTTTGCATCTGTTTTTTCCCCCATCACCATTTACCCCCATACCCTCTTTGCACGTGTTTTTTTGTTTGTTTGTTTGTTTTTGTTTGTTTGTTTTTTATGTCTTTCCTCTTCCCCAATAGACCTGCTAAATCATAATCTAAGATTCTTAAGAATCCTGAAAAGCTTTAAAGTGATTCTAATGGGCACCTCTGTACCAACAGAGTAACAAGACAATCCACACATCAATCTTAACATAACTAAATGGAGACAACCAGACAGTATGTGTCTCAGAGTATAATGCAATAGGATGTAAAACATTAAGAGGAAAAAAAAAGGGAAAGGGAAAGGAAAGAGAAGGTTGAACCTGCATCTAGTCAAGTCTAACTACCAGTTTACTGGAATACTGGGGATTATAGGAGGATCAAGTTTAACACCACCACACCTCAGCAATCAGGCAAATCCAGAATGTGAGATGTTCACAGGACAGATGTCCTGGTTTCTCCAATAAATAAATGGCATGAAAATGTAGAGTGGGAAGTGAGGAAGGTTGATGGAATTGTTATAGAATAAAAGACAAAGAAAATCAAAAGGAAAGGTTTTTGTAAAAATCGGGAAATTTTGGAATTATAAACAACTAGAGGCCCGGTGCATGAAAATTCATGCACTGGAGGGGAGGTCCCTCAGCCCAGCCTGCCCCCTCTCACAGTCGGGAGCCCTCAGGGGCAGGAGGCGACCCGGCGATCAGGGGAAGGCAATGTCCCCATCACACCTCTGCTGCTGCCACTGCCGGCAGCACAAGCCTCGGCCGGCCCTGGTTACCTGAGCCGCGGGTGGCCCTGGGTGGCTGGGCAGCCACCAACTGAGGCTTGCCTGTGCCTCGGCCGGCCCTGGGCGGCTGAGGGGACTGGGAGACTCCAGAGGCAGGCACACAGAGCAGCTGGGCCTGCCTGGGTGCAGGCCTGGACTTGCCGCCCCGGCAGGGCCGAGGGGACTGGGCACCGCCATCTTGTGGCTGTGGGTGCCACCATCTTTGAGGGTGTGGCAGTAAATAAGCATATTCCCTCCTTATTGGATACGGGCGTGGCCATCTTTGAGGGCAGGACAGTCAATTAGCATATTCCCTCCTTATTGGCTGTAGGCGCCGCCATCTTTGCTATGGCATGAGGGTCAATTAGCATATTCCCTCTTTATTAGGTAGGATATTTTAAGTGTGATGATGATATGGTGCTTAGGAAAACAAAAGTCCGTAACACTTATAAAATTTCTAAAAATAAAAATAAAGACCAGAATCAGTATACTGGGGAACTTATTTATATAATATTGGAGTTTTCTTCAAACTATAAAATTATTATTTCCAAATTCATTGCCAAAGTTTATGCTACTTTATTCATAAAGACAAACTTGCATTGCTTACAGCCTTTCTATTTCTCATCTCAAGGAAGACTTCTGAACTTAATTAATTATGGATTGAAGTCATTCTGCACCAACTTAAAACTCAAGTTTCTTCATTGATTTACATCAAACCATTAAAAGAAAATCAGATTCTATTCTAAGGAAAGGTCCTAGTAAAGCTCTGCAAATCTGACACCTCTCTCCAAAAGATTCATGCCAAGAGAATATGATTCTTTTATCAAGATCAGCCAAGATTTTGTGACCATGGCCAGGAGTCATGAGCTCTTCCTCTGGCACTGACCCTACTTAAGGCAAAATTCAGAGGAGATAAGGAAGGAATGTTGGAAGATAACTGGCCAAGATATTCTCTGAGGAAGGTTCTCTAACCTCAAAGACTCTGTAACACTTGTAAAACAGCGCAGGAACTCCAAGCTCTTACTGCTGTTACCTCATCCTGCCAGAAGATAAATAAGAAAGCCTTTTACTCCAGACTAACCACCCTTGTACTACGGAAGTACAACTACTGGGTGCTTGGTCCTTTTCTCTTTAAGATCACAGAAACATCAAAGCACCAGTGACACTGGCAGAAAAGGGTTTCAACTGTTAATGCAATGCTCTTAGATGTAATAGATACGTAGATCTATCTCAAGAATCTAGTGGATAAAAGCACTGCATAGACCTTAATATAAGTGGAGAATAGAATAATGAGACCCCATACTATAAACACATACAATATATATACAAACAACTAATCAGGTAATCTGACATACATACACACACAAAACTAATCAGATAATGATGAACATCTACAAAGGAGACAATATATAATGGAATATCTAATGGCTGTATAATGAAAGATCTAGAATGTATTTCAATTAAAACAAACAAAAAGCCAAAAATGGTGACAAGCATATTTTACACATTTTATAAACCTGTCAAATTTTATTCATTTTCCTATTTCTTATTATTTCCTATTCCCATATCACTACCCTCTGTCATTGCTGGAGAGGAGAGAGGAAAATCCCCTATAGCAAAAATGTGCTAGTTAAAATTGGAAGAGTGATAACAGACAAACAGGGACAGGAGAAATATAAAAAGCCTGGAAGAAAATATTCTTAGAGGGTTGAATTACTCCAAATCTAAAGTCTACAGTTGAAATTTCAGCAATGTCTTAAAATCACATAGAGAAGTTTCTCTAAATACATTGACTTTGAGAATCAAAGCAAATTGCATGTAAATCAATAAGAAAAACATAAAATTAACTGTTAGAAAAATATGTATTAAATATGAATAGATAATTCCCCAAAATGAAAAATGGACATGCACAAAAAATACTCAAGAAATCCATATGGCCTATAAATATGTGGAAAGATGCTCAAATACACTAACAGCAGATAATACAAATTAAAATATCAAAGATATAATTTCACACCCATCACATTAGCAAAATTTAAAAGTATGAAAATACCAAGTAAGAGGATAGGCATACATAGCAATGGGAACTCTCATCACTCCTATATACAGTCATTTTGGAGAGCAATTTGTAATGTCTGGTTAGCTAAAGATGAGCATACTCTAGGACCCAGCAATGTCATCTCTAGTTATAGAGAAACTCTCATGTTTATTTTCACAAGAAGCCATGTAAAAGAACACTGTCTACAGCATTATTTTAAATAGAGGAAAAATGGAAACAACCTAAAAGTCCAATAAGGGAATCCTATCTAATAATAGACAAACATGGTAATTAACCGTACCTCAAACACGCTTCCCATTGGCTAATCAGGACGATATGCAAATTAACTACCAATCAAGATGGCGGCCGGCAGCCAGGCAGCTGAAGTGAACAGGAGGCTTGCTTGCTCCAGTGATGGAGGAAGCCAAGGTTCCCCGCCTGCTGCTGCCGGCCTCTGAGCTGCACTCTAAGAAACAATGTTGCAATTATAGAAGCTAAACAAACCCCAGAAACCTGCTTTCAGCCAGCTGGGCCTCAGAGTTGGAGCTGCAACAGTGTTTCAATTATAGAAGGTAAACAAACCCCAGATACCTGCTTTCAGCAGCCGAGGTCTCAGAGCTGGAGCCGAGCCTCAGAGATAAAGCTGGCTCTCAGCTCCAGTGACAGCCATAGAAGGTAAATAAATCCCAGAATAAAAAAGAAAAAGAAAAAAAGGAGAGGTTGGGAGCTTCAGTTACCCGCCAGCCTGAAAACGGCCCTCAGCCCCTCACCCAGACTGGCCAGGCACCCCAGTGGGGACCCCACCCTGAAGGGGGTGTGACCAGCTGCAAACAGCCATCATCCCCTCATCCAGGCTGGCCAGGCACCCAAGTGGGACCCCCACCCTGATCTGGGACACCCTTCAGGGCAAACCAGCTGGCCCCCACCCGTGCACCAGGCCTCTATCCTATATAGTAAAAGGGTAATATGCAAATTGACCCTAACAGCAGAAGAACTGGGAATGACTGGTCACTATGACACACACTGACCACCAGGGGGCAGACGCTCAATGCAGGAGCTGCCCTCTGGTGGTCAGGGCACTCTCACATGGGAGGAGCTCTGCTCAGCCACAAGTCAGGCTGATGGCTGCCAGTACAGCGGTGGTGGTGGGAGCCTCTCCTGCCTCCTCAGCAGCGCTAAGGATGTCCGACTACAGTTTAGGCCTACTCCCCGCTGGCAAGTGGACATCCCCCGAGGGCTGCCGGAGGGATGTCTGATTGCCATCTTAGGCCCAATCCCCTGGGGAGCAGGCCTAAGCCAGCAGGTGGTCATCCCCTGAGGGGTCCCAGACTGCGAGAGGGCACAGGCCGGGCCGAGGGATCCCCTTCCCCCCGAGTGCACAAATTTTTGTGCACCGGGCCTCTAGTCCTATATAATAAAAACCTAATATGCTAAGTGTCCATTCGATTGTTCAACCAATGAAAGTGTAATATACTAATGATATGCTAAGGCCCCTCAACGGCTCACTATGACGTGCACTGACCACCTGGGGGCAGAGATTTGACCGGTTGACCAGTTACTATGATGTGCACTGACCACCAGGGGGCAGATGCTCCAACCGGTATGTTAGCTTGCTGTTGGGGTCCAGCCAATCTGGACTGAGCAAGACAGGCCAGACACGCCCTGGCACCCTCCCACGGCCCCGCCCTGGCTGGCAAACGTCTTGTGTCCCTCCCTGGCCCTGATCATGCACCAGGCCTTTAGTCAATAAATAAACTGTTATCTATTCATAAACCAGAGCTGAAATGAATAAACCAGATTTCTAAAATTCAACACAGATCTCAAAACAGTATTTTTTGGATAATATAACATAAATAGAATTTGCTCTCTTTGGCTTATTACTTCTTTCATTCAATATCATAGGGAGAGATTCATCCATACTGTTGCATACAAGTGTAGGTTATTCATTCCCATTGCCATGCAGCACGTGTGGGGCAGGAGGGAGGGGAATACACTTTAACTTATCTATGTTTTTTGTTGATAGGCATTTGGGTTGTTTCTAGTTTGGGTATATTATGAATAACAAAACCATGAAATTATAGTACATGTCTTTATGGAAAACATACATATGCATTTCTGCTGGATGTGCACCTAGAAGCATTAGTGCTGGGTTAAGAGTATATGAATATACTTAGTTTTATTACATACTGCCAGTTTTCCAACATGGTTGTACCAATTTATACTCCAACCAGCAGTGACCAAGAATACCAGTTGTTCCATATCTCTTTCACCAACATTTAGTTTGGCTATCTTTTTCATTTTAGCCATTTTGGTGTGTGTGTGTAGTGGAATCTCAGTGGGATGTGAATTTCCCTAAAATCTATAGAGGATGAACACCTTTCATTAATTTCTTGGCCATTTTGCTATGCTCTTTCATCAAGTGCCTATTAATTTCTGCCTACTTTTTAAAAACTGAGTTATCGTTTTCTTATTGATTTGAAGGATTATTAACATACTAGAGGCCAGGTACACAAATTCATGCACAGGTGGGGTCCCAAGGGGGAGGGGGCCTGGGATGTGATAGGCCCTTCAGTTGGGCAGTGGGACGTCCTTGTTGGCCCGGGATCTGGATCCATCCTGACGACATTCACGCTGGTTGTCAGGAGCCACCTGGCGTCAGCTTTTATGTTGTTTCTTTCCTACAGAGCGTCTAGGGAGGGAAAATGGTCGCGGCGCCCAAGGCCAACTTCCAGGAGGCTGGCAGCACTGTCAGGACCATGCCAGCAGAGCTGTTCCGTCAGTGCCTGGACCGTTCTCCGGAGATTGGACCTGCAGGACTCCTGAGGGAGTGAGTGGCTGCAGCTGGGCTGGTGGGCTCCCAGGAAGGGTTGGTCAGCTGAGTGGCGCTCCCGCTGTGGGAGCACACTGACAACCAGGGGGCAGCTCCTGCATTGAGCATCTGCCCCTTGGTATTCAGTGTGCGTCATAGCAACTGGTCGTTCCATCACTTAGGCTTTTATATATACAGATTATAGATGAGTCCTTTGTTAGATATAGGCATTACAAATATCTTCTCCCACAATGTGACCTCTTTCATTATTTCAATGGTATCTTTTGATAAATAGAATTTGTTATATTTTTCCTTCCATGGTTAGTAAAATACTTTTGTGTCCTCTACAATCATGAAAATGTTCTATTTTCTTCTAAAAGCTTTATTATTTTCTCACATTTAAACCTGAAATGTATTCAGAATTGGGTTTACTATATGATATGAGGTAGGGGTAAAGGTAGATTTTTTTTCTCTCTAATGAATATCCAATTTACATAGCCCCATTTTTGGTTTTTGTTTTAATCCTCACCTGAGGATGTGTTTTTACTGAATTTAGAGAAAGAGAAATGGAGAGGGAGGGAGGGAGTGGGGAGAGAAGGAGGGGGTAGAAAAAGATGGAAAGGGAAGGGGAGAAAGAGACAGAGGGGGAGGGAGAGGGAGAGAAACATCGAGCAGTTACCTCCTGTATGCACCCCAACTGGGGGATCAAATCTCTCGAACTACACTTCAACTAACAG
This sequence comes from Myotis myotis, assembly GCF_014108235.1. NCBI lineage: Eukaryota > Metazoa > Chordata > Mammalia > Chiroptera > Vespertilionidae > Myotis > Myotis myotis. The sequence continues at coordinate 88,772,729 of NW_023416335.1, forward strand.
AGCCACACGGGCAGATATAGCCCTGTTATTTTAAAAGACCATGTTTTCTCTGCTGCCCTGGAACGTCACATAATGTTCAACTGGTTGACTATACAAATGTGAGTTTATTTCTGGATCCAAACAAATATGAGATGAAAAAGAAGGCACAAGGCAAAATGGTACACAGACTAGCATCCATAGGTACTGTTAATTATTTAGTCTTATATATGTACAATATATACATGTAGTGAAACATAAACTGGAAGGCTACACACCAAATTCAAGGTAATTGTTGCTTCTGGGATGGGGAAGAGGGACAGAGTAAAACCGAGTAGAGGAACAAAGGAAACTACACCTTCACTATCTGCAATGTTCTGTTTCATTTAAATTTTTAAAAATCTGTAACATACAATTAATTGTATGTCAGGCAAATATGCAGTAATTTTTATCTATTATTCTTATCCAAAATAGTATTAATATGGAAAAAACTGTAAAGAGCCAGTAAATTATTCAAGTAGTTGAATAATCTATCCCTCTTTTATGACAGTATCATTATTTTATACAAAACCCAAGAAAACTTCATACACATCTCAACTCAATAAAAGGTAAATCAGATATAATCACTAACCCCACATTTATAAGAACTCTAACGAAGTTCTACTTGATATCTATTAAAATATACTGCAAGAGGATAGACTATATCCCTGAAAATTATGCCTGCTTCCACACACTTTTTATGCACCTACCAAATATTAGGTATGTTGAGACTCTGGAGATTTAAAGATGCATAATAAAAACATGGTCCCACTAATTAAAGAGTTCTGAGTGAAAGGTTTCATGTTCCTAAAGGAATCTGTTTTAGAGATGTGTTTAAGGATAATCTAACAAACAGAAAGAAGAAGAAAAAAAAATCACAGTATGGCACCCTGGCCGATGAGGCTCAGTTCTTTGAGCATCATCCTGTGCAAAAGGTTACCATTTAAATCCTGGTCAGGACACATGCCCAGTTGTGCATTCAGAACTGGTCCAAGTGCATATGGGAGGCAACCAATCGATGTTTTTCTCCCTCTCTCCCCTTCCTTCCTTTCTCTCTAACATCAATAAAAACATTTTTATTAAAAAACAAAACAAAGAAAATCACAGTTCTGGCTATCAAGATATTATCAGGATTTTTATTTCTGAACAGTTGACAGGAAAATAGTTTTATAATAGCTATTTTCTGAAACTTAATTGCAGGAAACTTTAGTATGAAATTTAAGTGTCTAAACTAATAATGCTAAAAAATTAGTCACTAATAATAACCAGACTTACTATTATATGACAGTGTTATAAACCCTCTATATACACTAGTTCATTTATTCCACAGGCAGTATTATAATCCCTACTTGCAAATGATAAAAACTGAGGCACAGACAGTTCAGTAACTTGCTGGAAGGTGCATGGTAAATGGTGAGGAGACAGAATCGAAATCCAGTTAAGGTGGCCTCTGATTCTGTGCTCTTAAATAATGCTTACACTTTAGTGAAACCATATCTGCATTTTAAAAAATCAAGTGTTGAGATATTAATATTTAAAAAAAAAAACTTATTTGCCCTGGCCAGTGTGCTCAGTGGTTAGAATATCAGCCCACACACAGAAGGGTCTCCTGCTCTAATCCTGGTCAAGAGCACATACCTGGGTATGTCAGGAAGCAACCAATTGATACCTCTCTCTCTCTCTGTCTTCTCCCTCCTACCTCCCTTCCTTCCACTCTCTCTAACATCAATGGAAAAAAATACCCTCTGGTGAGGATTAACCAAAAAAAAAGGAAAGAAAAAAACACACACTAATTCTATTTAATGGAAAGAAACTTTAATTATAAAAATGACCACTTTAAGAAAAAAAAAATTCAGATCACAGGCTTCCGAATCAATCTAGTAATTTTAAGCCACAAATTAATATTATTAACATTTTAGATTGCTTGTCTGTTTTAATAAAGCACAATCCTATTCTTTCCCGCCAGTTACTCTTTTATCCAATGGAAAGAGGCAGCAATACACTTTTCTCCCTTTTGTTGGTCTCTTCCCATTCTCTGGTACGTGAGTAATAACAATAAAATTAAACAATAGTTAACATATTGAGAACTTACTATGTGCCAAGCACCATTCTATGATCTTTTCATATATTTATAACAAATCAATGGGGTAGGTAATATTATCATCCCCATTTTAGAGGCAAGTTGTAATATAAGATTGTATCTCAGGAGACATCTGTTTGGAGAATACATGATTCAACTTTAGAGAATCTAAGGAAAACTGAGTATTTTAAGAATTGGATAAATCATGTGTAATTCAATAGTACAATAATTTTCCCATAACTCTGACATTGATCTTCATTGGGGTTTTCATAAGATTATACTTGGCAAAACTTCAATCTAAATGGACTAATAAGCAAAGAAAATTATTGTTTATACTAACAAAGTTTTACTTTTACTTGAATACAATTGAGGTTCTCTACATTATTATTTAAAATTATTAATTTTATTGATACTACAGTCCAGATATCTTAAGCAATTATCTTAACAGCTAACAGAAAAGGAAATGTAGCTCCAACTTAAATTTAGGAAGACTATTTTTCCTGCTTTCCTTTGGAGATCTATCTTATTGCCCTTTCACCCTTGAGTCTTTCTTGGAACTTATTTTTTTTTTAAAGTAAAATTTCTTTCTCCATAGGCATAAAAAACAAAGGGCAGATTAGGTAGGTGATAGTCTATCATTAGATATGCTCAAATTTTCTGTACATATAAAAGTACAATTTTCCCTTTATTTGTTTTATGTTTGATTATGGTTCAGACCCTAATTATTCGTGACTTTGCTAAGACTGGACTAAGGCTCAACTTAAATTTTATTTAGTTACTAGAAGTCCGGAGCATGGCCTGGCCTACAGTGATTGGGCTGAAACTGGCTCTCCGACATCCCAAGGGGATGAAATTCGTGCAAGGGGAGGGGGGGGTGTCCCTCAGCCTAACATGCACCCTCTCCAATCTGGGAACCCTCGTGGGATGTCCGACTGCAGTCGGACATTCCTCTCGCAATCCAGGACCACTGGCTCCTAACCATTCACCTGCCTGCTTGCCTGATCGCCTCTAACCATTCTGCCTGCCAACCTGCTTGCCCCCAACTGCCCCAACGCCGGCCTTCTTGCCCCAATGCCTCCCCTTTCTGGCCTGATTGCCCCCAACTACCCCCTCCCCCCCCCCCCCCCCGCCAGCCTGATCGTCCCCAACTACTCCACCTGCCGGTCTGCTCTCCCTCAACTGCCCCCCACTGCCGGCCTGCTGGCCTTCAACTGGCGCCCCCCTGCTGGCCTGATCACGATCACCCCCAACTGTCCTCCCCTCCTGGCCTGATCACCCCTAACCGCCTCTGCCCCGCCACCATGGCTTTGTCTGGAAGGATGTCCAGAAGGTCTCGCAGTCTAATTAGCATATTACCCTTTTATTAGTATAGGTATATATAGAGATTTTATATTTTATATTTATATATAGAGATTCGCTGAGCACCTACCATAAACATGGCATTTCAGGATTTAATAAGGATTATACTAAGCCAAATAAACAAGATTGGAGATAAAGTTTTAGCAAGCTCACTTTAAAAAAAACTGTTATAAGACCTCTGCTAATGAGGATTCTAATACATTGTTATTTACTTTTTAAATTTGCAAAATGTAAAAAAATAAATAAAAGTCAACTAATAGCAAAAGAAGATTAAAAAAATTGTATTTAAAATATTTTTAAGTCAGGAACCAAACATATTTCTCCTGGCATACAACCCAACTGGCTCCTGAATAATGATCATATCAGAGCTTTTCATGAATGTCAGGATTAACTAACTGGTTTATACCAACACTTCAGAGGTGTCCTCTTGCACTTGGATATTCTGCCAACTGGTTCTATTTGTGAAGTAATTAAAATTATACATCCTTTAATAAGTATACTTCCCACCTTGTTTAATGACCTATTTACCTGGCTGTCTATCCTACCATTTTAAAAGAGGGCAAGAAGAGGGATCTGATTGTTTTCTATGTCTCTCTCCCCCCGACAGATAGTATCTGTCAAATGAAAGAATGAGGCCCCTCCCATTCCCACAGCATAAAGAAAGCACAAGAGCAAGAGGAGCAGAATAATGGCTACAATCAGAGCACAAGCATCTCTGTGTCCCTCCCCATCCAAGACACATACTGATGTGGATTAGACACACAAACAGGGACTCCACAGTCATGTATGTGAAACATTACCAGAACATCACAGAACTAATTAGGCCTATTTCCAAGAGCTGGAAGTGTTGTTCTGTCCCTATGTATCTAAGCAGCTAATTATGGCCCTTGTATGTGCCCGCACATAAAGGACACAAAGACATGAGCTGCAAAACCTGCCTGACATCTAGAACAGGACTGGAGAAGAAACAACCATCCCATATGTTGAACCCATAACAACAATTCCATCTAGCTCAGTGTACAGTACTCATAATGATAATTTGCATATGGGTATACTTCCACTAAGACCCACAAAATATAACCTCATATTCTTCACTTATTCAGAGATACAAAGAACATGACCATATATTTCTTGAAAAATTTTGTTTACCTCAAACACCAAGCCATCATTTTTCTTTATAGTTTAATGCACTGGCTAATACCAATGAACTTGGCACAGTATCAAGGAAGTAATTAGGTCATTATAAATATTCGATTTTTAATTGTTATCATTAGAGGCCTTTTATAAAAATAAGAATGGGGATCACAAATAAAGCTATAACACAGGAATTATTTAATGAAAATTGACACATCAGACACTAATTTTCTACCTTCAAGAACATGTAAACAAATAATTGTAATATGGGGGTGAATTAGGGAAGACTCACAGAGAAAACAGCATCTGAGTAAGTTTAAAGAATGAAAAATAAACTAAGAATCTATAAACTTTTGCAGGTTACAGGGAATATACAGAGTGAAGATCATGATAAAAAAAAAAACATGAGGTAAGAAACAAAAAACAAACACTGGGATAAAAAACTAAATGAAAATTCAGGACTGCTGGAGGATAAATACAAAAAAGAAGAGAAACTGAAGATTTTTGGAAAGCCTCAGAATGTGTAAAATTTTAATATGGGGAAATAGAGGAATAACATTCAGGGAAAGAGAACATGCAAGGAAAGAAACTGGAAACATTCAGAAAATAGTAGCCTACTTTGGGTCAAGTTTTGAGAAAATATAGAAGATTGACAATAAATTTTTCTTCATTTGCTAGTCATTTTCTAGTCTCTTCACTCTACTAAAATAACTCACGCTATTAGTCATCAATGATTTTTTTTTGGTCATTGTGGTAGATGAGTGTGGTCAAAGTGTTTCAGGCCTAAGTCTTAACACAGGCCTCACAGTTTTGTTGTCACCTCTTAGGAACCAGCTGCCATGTAAAGAAGCTTGAACTAGGCTACTGACGATGACAGATCACATGGAGAGACAGAAGCCACAGGGACAAGAAGCAAGGTACCCACACAACAGTGAGCAGCAATGGCCAGACAAATAAATAAGGTTATCTTGGGTGTTCCAGCCCCAGCTAAGCCCCCAGCTGAATGAAGCCAACCCACAGAATCTTGAGAAATAATAAACTGTTGTTTTAAACCACTAAAATTTAGGGTGACTTGTTAAATAGAAATAGGTAACCAAAGGAGTCATAAAAACAAGTAGAGATTGTTCAGATTTGGCTTTCCAGCAGCATTCAAAACTATGTACCGCTTTTTAGAAATACATTCTTCCTTTGGCTTTCGTGCTGAAGTACTTTCATGGTTTTCCTCCTCTTCTCTGGTTGTTCCTCTCTCTGTCTTCTACCCAAACCCTCAAACTGCAATACCTAGCCATTAAGTGCTACACATCCTCAAGGCTCAGCCTTAAGTCTTGGCCAATTTATGCTTAAACCCTCATCCCGCCTACCCACGGCTTCAGTTGATATATACACTCAGATAATATTTTAAAATTTTATATGTCCAGCCTAGATTTTTCTTCTGAGTGTCAAATAATCTTCTGCCTACTTGATATTCCCTGTTGAATGGCTCTAAGGTTCCTCAAACTAACATGTTCAAAACTGAACTCACAATTTTCCTCCACCCAAAATGGTGCTCTTTCAACATTTCCTAGCTCAGTGAATGGCATCATAATATATCCAGTTTTGTAAAAAGTCATCTTCCTTTCCTTATACCACCAAATGTCAGAAAATTTGGTTGATTTAGCCTTCTAAATATCTCTTAAAACTCGCTTCTTTCTATCTCTTCTATCATCACCAAATTCCTTGGCCAATGCAACACTACTTGCCTAACTGGTCTTTCAGCAGCCCCTTGTCTTCCTCCAAATAAAACCCTTGCTTTTATATTGAAAACATTATTTAGGATGATCTCAGCGTCCCTGTGTGGTATCAAGCCCAACCAACCTTCTTTTCCATTTTTTTACAATAATTCCTCTTCTTTATATCTAAGTCATTTTAGCCCTCTCCCAATCCCTCACTCTCAAGCATACTTCCTTTGGGGGGAAAAGCCTTTGAACAATGTCTCTGCCTGGTATAACTATCCTTCTACTTTTTGTGTAGTAAATCCTACTCATCTCTTTAGATCTTAGCTTTCCATGAGCTCCTTGACTAAATGTAGTGCACCCTTATTGTAAACTCTCATAGCACATATTCCTCCCATTTGTTGGATTTATAACAACTGCAATTTCACTTTTATCTATGTGACATTTTTATTAATGCTTGTTTTGTCAAAACCAGACCTGTGGAGGCAGAGCTCCTGCTTATTTTTGCTCACCATTTGATCTCCGAGCCTAGTACAATGACTGGTTCATGGAAGAAATTCAATATACCTAAATAAATAAATGAATAGGTGGATAAATAAGGTGCCTAGATAGGCTGTGAATGATACTAAGGAACTAGTGGACAATGCAAAGCATTGAAACATTGTGAACAGTAGAAAAATATGCTCCAGTGGTATGCTTTAGAACAGCGGTTCTCAACCTGTGGGCCGCGACCCCTTTGGCAGTCGAACAACCCTTTCACAGGGGTTGCCTAAGACCATCCTGCATAGCAGATATTTACATTACGATTCATAACAGTAACAACATTAGTTATGAAGTAGCAACGAAAATAATTTTATGGTAGGATCACAACATGAGGAACTATATTTAAAGGGCCAAAAGGTTGAGAACCACTGCTTTAGAATCATTATTGCCATGTTATAAAAAAATGAAGGAAATGAAGACAAGTTAGGAAGCTAATGTAATACTTTAAAAAAATCACCAGTGTAATGGATGGTAACATGAACAGTAATGAAAGGAAAAAATAATAATAAAAGTAAAAAGCAAGGGACTGATACCAAAGACAATTACTGAGGAAAAAAGACAGTACAGTAAAACCTCATTATAACGGACTAATTCAGCTGAGGGGATGTCCATTAGAGCCGTAAGTCCATTATATAATAAAAGAGGATTTCCAAATGCATTGTTAAAAAATTGACAAATTAGTTTACCTGTTTATACTTCCATTTGTTTAATAAACAAAAATTATGTATGCATGAAAAGTTTAATTAAGTAAACAGCAAGTTTTCAATGTATTGCTCTAATTTTAAATTTATACTGAATAGATCTAGTAAATGTGTGCATTCCCCAGTCACCTCCAGTAAACAAAGGCACACGGCTGGGACATGGCTTAGCGCATGTGAAACATTAGCCAGCACACATTAAAACTGCTGCGGAAAGTCACACCACACAACAACAGAACAAATTAGCATGCACAATGTGGTGTGATCACGTGCTAATCATTCCCCAAACACTGTTTAGGAGCGGTGACTCTTGGATTTAAATATGTAGACTATAGTTGTAGATATATAATATTTATTTATGTCAGCAAAATTACTGGTGTCTTTTCCAACATATGCCTCTTTGCTAAAATTTATTAAAAATAACAGTGAAGGGGAGAGATCAACCAAACGACTTATATGCAAGCATATAGGCCTTACCAATGGACACAGACAACAGGGGGGTGAGGGCATGAGTGGGGGGCATAGGGGATAATGTGGGGATAAGGACACATATGTAATAACTTAATCAATAAAGAAATTTAAAAAAAGAAAAAAATAACAGTGAATTAATTTAAAAAAATAATCTGTAATTTAATTAAAAGCAAATCTTGGTTAAAAGCATTTTAAAATTAATAGGGTATTAATTTTCACATATGACATACAGACTGGAAACTTTGTCCCTTAAATCCAAAGTCTGTTAAATCGAAGCCCACAAAAGCAAGGGCTTATTATATGTACATGTCTTAAGGCCCTGACACTTTCACTACCTCTACTGTTATAGTGATGATTTGACATATTCAAAATGATGTTACAAGGTGCTGTAATATATGAAGCAAGATTGAAAATAAAAAGCACTACAAAACTAAGTACCAAATACATACACACTAAAAAGAGATTTTTGCAAAAGTACAATAATGTTCTCAATTCTAATGTATAACTTCACATAATTGTTAAATAATATCCAAATTATTCAGAATCTAGCGTAAAACATTTAAACTAAAAGAAATTATAAAGTATTAGATCAGAAAATTAACTTAAAGTGTACTGATAAAGAAACATAAAAAATATATATATAGTAAAAGTTTTGTGAATCATATTGAGAGCCATTATTTTCTAAGTAACTAGGAGCATTTAATGCTTCAAGCACAAAAACATATCAACAAATTTCCTCCAGTGTATTATAGTATGTCCCTATCTTCTGGAAACAGATTATAGCCCACAAAAATAATAATAATCTTTTCTTGATAATTCAAAGAAGTAGGGAGAGAAAAAAGCTTAAAGACTTCTTGTTCTTACCAAATATTAATTGAAATCAGAAAGTTAAGGGTTTCAATTAGATATCCTACATTTAGTCAACTTATTTAATCCTCCAACACACCTATTACCTATACCTATTACCTATTACCTAATTGATTCTAAGGTGTATCAATTTAGTATATTTCCCCAAATTTTAACATTAATGTACACAATTTTTTTTCCAACAAAAGAATATTAATTATCCACACAGCTGCACATCCCTTGCTTCTTCTATTTCAAGTTTCATAGAATTCCAGTATCACAGACTGAGTCGAGGTCTTCTCCACATTGGGTCTAGAGCAGTGGTTCTCAACCTTGGCTGCACATTAGAATCACCTGGGAATCTTTTTAAAATCCTGATTTCTGGGCCTCATCCTCCGGAAATTCTGTTTCTTTGTTACTAATGTTGTGGCCCCACCCCATAACAAAGAAACAGAATTTCCGGAGGATGAGGCCCAGAAATCAGGATTTTAAAAAGATTCCCAGGTGATTCTAATGTGCAGCCAAGGTTGAGAACCACTGATCTAGAGGTTCTTCTGAATCCCTTTTGGCCCTTAGAGATTAAGCAGAACATCAGAGTCATATTTTATAGCCTGTGCTTATGATCTTGATCTCTTTGGCACCTTTACTTTGAAAATTGTAATTTCAAGGTATATCAAAGACTACTAACTGGTATTTCATTTGCATTTCTATTTGGTTAACCTTAGATTATTTTTGTATTCTCTTTATTTCAATTATAAATTAGTAGATGCTAAAAAAATTTACTCTATGCTTCCCTTTAAAAGGTTAACTTTGGGCAATTGTTTGACTGGTGAAAATTGTATCCCTCATCTTCCGAAATTTGGCAATTTCAACTACCTTTATTTGCATTGCCTGTTACAAGTTAGGTAATCTAATGTTGTATTTTTGTTTCAATGCTAATTCACTATAAGGTAATAATTTCCCTAAAAAGTTTCAAAAACAATTAGGGATCCAAATTTGTCTTAAACATCTATGAGACTTCAAATTCCAAATAGATAACAGCATTTGTAATATATGAACCATGTTTGGATTCTGATTCAAACAAAACAATTGTGAGACAAGTAGGAAAATTGGGATATAAATTGGATATTAATTTTACTTCCTGGACTCTTTCAATTTTTTTGTTAAGCTATAAAGATAAATCAAATTTAAATCACTTAAATTAAAATCAATTATATTTAAAAATTAAATTTAATAAATTTTTTAAAAATCAATTAAAATGTTAGGCTACAGAACACTGCAGATACACACACACACATATATAAATATATATATTTAGATAGCCTTATGTGTTAAAGATAATGCCTACAGAAATATTTATGGGTGAAATTATATAATGTTTGGAATTTACTATAAAATATTTCCCGAAAAAGTGTGTATGGAGGTAGGGGCAGAACAGATGAAACAATTATCCTGCAAAATGTAGACAATTATAGAATCTGAGCAAGAGCTCTTGAAGTTTATTACTTCATTTCTCCAATTTCTGTGTATTTTGAAAGCTCCATAATAAGGCTTTTTAAAATTGGACATAGGTGAGTTAATCAACAGAATTAAAAATGTACACAATTATGCCCAGGCCAGTGTTTCTAAGTGGTTAGAGCATAGGCCTATGCACCAAAGGGTTGCAGGTTCGAACCCAGTCAACCAATCAATGTGTCTCTGTCACATGGTTATCTCTCTCTCTCTCTCTCTCTCTCTCTCTCTCTCTCTCTCTCTCTCTCTACCTACCTCTCCCTCTCCCTTTCCACTCTCTCTAAAAATCAATGGGGCGAAATTACACAAAACTAAAAGCCTCTGTGGGAGGGAAATGAGAATGAGAAGGAAAGTACTGCTTTTATTAAGAGTGTGCCTATAAACAATTATTAGCCAAACTAGAGGCCCGGTGCACGAAATTCATGCATGGGTAGGGTCCCTAGGCCTGACAGGCGATCAGGGCCAATCTGTGGGGTGACCAAGGGGCGATCGGGGGGCCCCCGCTGGCACCCGCCTTAGCTGGCCTGGCACCACCCACTCACCGGCCCTGCCACCACTGCTGGTCACCTCCCTCTGCAGGGTGACAGGCGGGGTGATCGAGGGGCCTCCACTGGCTGGCCTGGGGCCTGCAGGCTAGGGGCAGCTCCTGCACTGAGAGTTTGCACCCTGGTGGTCAGTGTGTGTCATAGCGACAGGTCGTTCTACTGGTCGTTCTGCTGTTTGGTCGATTTGCATATTAGGTTTTTATTCTATAGGATATTTATGGTGCTTAAACTGAAATGTTTTAACTCTTTTAAGCAGAATATAAAAATCTCACCTGACATAAGCTGCTAGTAAAGCAAATAATTTAACCTCTGTGAGAGCTAAATGATCCATACCTACACAGTGACACAGGCAGTACCAGAAACAAGTCCATTAAAGGTTATTTCCTGGTGGAAAGCCAATTTTTCCTGATTTCAGAAATGCTAAAGAGGATAGGGAATAGATGGGTAACACTTCTTAGAATCAAAGAAACAAAGAATTATCATTTGGGGGTAAAAAGGATAAGGAAACCTTGACACAAAAAGATTGATAAAATTGTCCCAAGTTATTTCAGATTCTAGAAAAAACACACACCAAGATTTAAATTCACATTCTCCCACTGAGCCACATCATTGTTACATATCTGGATTCCCATGTTTACACTGTGCCCATACTGTTTTTCTAATGACCTTATAGTAAATAATTTCAGATTGCTGCTTTCTGGGTTCCTATGCCTGCTTACTTTACATCACTGTTTTTGTGTTATCAGCTTCCTTGTCTATAAAATATACAAACACTAGAGGACCAGTGCACAAAAATTTGTGCACTCGGGGGGTTCCTCAGCCCGGCCTATGTCCTCTTGCAGTGTGGGAACCCTCGGAGGATGTCCACCTCAGTGGGGACCCTCACCCCATGGAGGTTTGGCCAGCCAGGGTGAGGGGCTGATGGCTGTTTTCAGGCTGGCCACACCCCCTTTAGGGTGGGGGGTCCCCACTGGGGTGCCTGGTCAGTTTGGGTGAGGGGCTGAGGGCCGTTTTCAGGCTGGCCAAGCATCCTGGCGACGTAAGCTCCCAGCTTCTCCTTTTTTTCTTTTTTTTTTTATTCTGGGATTTATTTACCTTCTATAATTGAAACTTTGTTGCCTTTAGCGGAGGCCTGCGGAAAGCTTGGCTTCCTCCATTGCCAGGGGCAACCCACTCCTGCTCGCTCCAGCTCTGTGGCCATGGCTGGCTGAAAGCAGGTATCTGGGGTTTGTTTACCTTCAATAATTGAAACTTTGTTGCTTTCAGTGGAGCTCAGAGCCGGGCCACGGCAGGCGGGGAACCTTGGCTTCCTCCATCACTGGAGCAAGCAAGCCTCCTGCTCACACCAGCTCCGTGGCTGCCAGCAGCCATCTTGGTTGGGTTAATTTGCATATAGTTGCTCTGATTGGCTTTGTGGGCGTGGCTTAAGGCATAGCGAAAGTGCAGTCAATTTGCATGTTTGTCTTTTATTAGTATAGGATATATATAAACACACATATATATGGTTGGTTTAACATTAAAAATTAATCAATGTATTGTACCATATTTTAAAAGAAAAATCATGATCATCAACATATTCATTTAGCAAAATTCAATACCCATTCATGATTCTAAAAAAAAAAACACAAAACCTCAGAAAACTGGTAACAAAGAAAAATTTACACAATCTAAGTTTTAAAATATACAAAAAAACCTACAATTAGCATCACACTTACATGGTAAAAGGTTTCATTCTTCACCTCATCCTCTAAGATCATAAACAAAACAAAGATGTCAGTTCTCAATACCTCTACCACATTAAGGAGAGAAACAAAGGCAGACAAAAACTGGAAACGAACAAGTAAAACTGTCTAAGTTCACAGACAACGTGATTTTGTGTCCAAAAGAAAAAAGAAAAAGAAGCAATCTAGATAAAGCTATTTAATAATAGGCAAATTATTAGGAAGGTCACAGAATACAAGGTGAAAATACAAATATCAACTGTATTTCTATGCACCAGCAACAATCAAATTTGAAAGTTAAAAACTAATTTACAATACCATCAAAATACATGTGCAAAACATAAACAATGAAAACTACAAACATTGCCCTAACTGGTTTGACTCAGTGGATAGAGCATCGGCCTGTGGACTGAGGGTCCCAGGTTTGATTCCGAGCAAGGGCATGTGCCTTGGTTGCGGGCACATCCCCAGTAGGGGGTGTGCAGGAGACAGCTGATCAATGTTTCTCTCTCATCGATGTTTCTAACTATCCTTCTCCCTTCCTCTCTGTAAAAAATCAATAAAATATATTTTAAAAAAAGAAAACTACAAACATTGCTGAGAAATATTAGACTTAAAAAAATATGAGATATACCGTGTGTAGATCAGAATAATCGATACTATAAAAAGTCAGTTTACTTACATTCAAATTAACTTATAGATGCAATATAATTCCAATCAAAATTTCAATAGGCTTTATTTTAAAAAAATTAACAACCAGATTCTAAATTATTATGAGCCTTAGCTGGTTGGCTCAGTGGATAGAGAGAGCATTGGCCTGCAGATTGAAGGGTCCTGAGTTCAATTCCAGTCAAGGGCACATACCCAGGTTCTGGGCTCAATCCCCAATGGGAGGTGTGCAGGAGGCAGCTGATCAATGATTCTCTATCATCATTGATGTTTCCATCTCTCTCTTATCCCTACTTCTCTGAAATCAATAAAAATATATTTTTAAAAATGTTTTAAATAATAAATTTATATGAAAACTCAGAAGGATCTAGAAAAGTCAAAATTTTGAAAAAGAAAAAGTTGGAGACTTAAACTGACTCCAAAACTTAAAAAGTTACAGTAGTCAAGACAATGCTGTACAGGCAAAAGACAGACACAGAGATCAACAAAACAGAATAGAGTGTCCAGAAATAGATACACAGATATGAGGCTAACTGACTTTCAACAAAAATGCCACCCACTTCAATGGGGAAAGGATTATCTTTTCAACAAATGGTACTGATACAATTAGTTAATGATATGCTAAAAAATGAACCTCAGTACTTTCTTCCCATCATAAATAAATATTCTAAATGAATCATAACCCTAAAATTAAGAGTTCATACCATAAAACTCCTTGAAGAAAATACAGGAGAAAAATATTAACCCTGGCTTAGGCAAAGATTTCTAAAATAGGGCACAGAAAGCAAACTATAAAAGAAAAAATAAATTGGAAACATTTGCTCTTCAAAAGACACTATAAAAAATGAAAAGGCTGGGAAAAAATATTTGAAAACATGCATCCCATAAAGGACTTGTATCCAGAATATGTAAAAGAATTTTATAACTCAATGACAACAAGACAAACAACCAAGTAAAAAATGGGCAAGAGATTAGAACATTCACTTCACCAAAGAAGATATACAGATGGCATATAAGCACATGAAAAATGTTCAACATCATTAACCATTAGGGAATGCAAACTAAAACCAAAATGAGATACCACTACACACCCACTATATTGTCAAAAATTTTAAAGTCTGAAAAAAATTCAAGTGTAAAGCACCTAGGACTCATATATTTCTGGTGGGAATATAAAATAGTACAGCCACTTCAGTAAATAGTATAGCAGTTTCATATAAAGTTATACAATTACCCTATGAGTCATCAACTGTGCCCCCAGATATATACCCAAAAGAAATGAAAATGTATTTCTACAAAAGGACTTGTATACCAATGTACACAGTGGCTTTACTCATAATGATCAAAAAAGTGTGTGTGGGGGGGAGGGGGGGAAAAAAGTTCTATCTGGTGAATGGATAAGCAAATTGTAGTATAGCCATAAATGGAATACTACTCAACAATAAAAAGGAATTATTGATATATGCAACAATATGGATGAATCTCAAAATCATTAGACTAAGTGAAAGAAGACAGACACAGAAGACTAACATACTAAAACTACACACACACATACAGAGAGAGAGAGAGAGAGAGAGAGAGAGAGAGAGAGAGAGAGAGGGACAGACAGGGACAGACACAAATCAAGTGGTTCCAGGGTACAGTGATAAGAGAACTTTTTGGAATGACATATCCTATATAATAAAAACCTAAAATGATAAGTGTCCAGTTGTCCATTCAACCAATCAACGCATAATATGCTAATGATACACTAACACTGCTCAACTGCTTGCTATGACGTGCACTGACTACTAGGGGGCAGACAGGTGACCGGTTGACGAGTTGCTATGATGTGCACTGACCACCAGGAGACACATGCTCTGACCTGTAGGTTAGCTTGCTGCTGGGGTCCGGACAATCAGGACTGAGAAAGATGGGTCGGACATACCCTGGAGCCCTCCTATGGTCCCGCCTCAGCTGGCCAACCTCCCACATCCTTCCCCGGTCCCTCTCCAGCCCCGATTGTGCACTGGTGGGGTCCCTCGGTCTGGCCTGCACCCTCTCACAGTCTGGACCAGCCCGATCCCGAAGGCCAGGCTGAGGGACCCCACTGGTGCACCAATTCGGGCCTCTAATATTTTATATCGTTACTAGAGGCCTGGTGCATGAAATTTGTGTACAGAGGGGGAGAGTGTACCTCAGCTCAGCCTGCACCCTCTCCAATCTAGGATCCCTTGAGGGATGTCCGAATGCCCGTTTAGGCCCGATCCCGGTAAGGTCAGGCCTAAACAGGCAGTCGGACATCCCTCTCACAATCCAGGACTGCTGGCTCCCAACCGCTTGCCTGCCTACCTGCCTGATTGCCCCTAATCGCTTCTGCCTGCCAGCCTGATAGCCCCTTAACCACTCCCTGCCAATCTGATCGACACCTAACTGCTACCCTGCCAGCCTGATTGCCCCTAACCGCCCTCCTCTGCCGGACCAGTCACCCCTAACTTCCCTCCCCTGCAGGCATGATTGTGCCCAACTGCCCCCCCTGATCCCTCCCAACTGCCCTCCCCTGCTCGCCTGATCACCCACAACTGCCCTCCCCTGACGGTCATCTTGTGTCCAAATGGGGGCGGCCATCTTGTGTGTTGGAGTGATGGTCAATTTGCATATTACCTCTTTATTATATAGGATTGTGCTGTTAATAACATGATGCTTATATTTGTCAAAGCTCATCAACTTTTATAGTTGAAATTGCTATATCTTATTGTACATAAATTATAGCTACAAAAATGAAAGAACAGCAACAAAGGAAATACAAACTAATTCAAATTTTGAGTACCAGATACTTAGTGGCCAAAAAAAAAAAAAAAAAATGGGGGGAAAAAGAAAAGGTTCTGGAATACATATGCCATTTAATTTGGAGTCTGGTGCCGTAAACTATTACCATGTTACCTCTGTCTCCTTTCTAAGAGTAATTCATTCTCAATCTTTTCCATGGGACACAAAAGATGTGCATAGATGGGGGAGGGTAGAAGGTCGGGGCTAGTTTGCCTACCTTAAGTGACAGGCAAATAAACTAAGATCAAGAATTAAAACAAAACATGCCGAAACCGGTTTGGCTCAGTGGATAGAGCGTCGACCTGCGGACTGAAAGGTCCCAGGTTCGATTCCGGTCAAGGGCATGTACCTGGGTTGCGGGCACATCCCCAGTAGGAGATGTGCAGGAGGCAGCTGATCGATGTTTCTCTCTCATCAATGTTTCTAACTCTCTATCTCTCTCCCTTCCTCTCTGTAAAAAATCAATAAAATATATTTAAAAAAAAAAAAAAGAATTAAAACAAAACAAAAAGCCAAAGGCAAACCAGGAGAGTGTAAACCCAAAAGCCACAACATACTTGAAGAGTATTCATGCCCTGGCCAGGTGGTTCAGTTGGTTGGAGCATCATCCCATACACCTAAGGGTTGCAAGTTCATTTCCTGCTCAGAACACATACCTAGGTTGCAGGTTCGATCCCCTGTTAGGGTGAGTATGGGAGGCAGCTGATTTTCTCTCTCTCTCTCTCTCTCTCTCTCTCTCTCTCTCTCTCTCTCTCTCATTCTCTCTTTTTCACACACACACACACACACACACACAGTAACAGCATTTTTAAAAAAAGAGTGGTCAATAGTGCTGGCAAAACATCATGATAGAGAAAAATTTTAAGCCAATTATTGGATTTGGAAGATGAGAATCATTAGTGACTTTATTAAGAATGACCTTATTAAGTTAAGAATGTTACGATCAGAAGCCAGATTATAATTAAGGGTTAAAAAAGAGGTGGGGAAGCCCAGCTGGTGTGGCTCAGTGATTGAGCATCGACCTATGAACCAAGGGGTCACGGTTGGAGTCCCAGTCAGGGCACATGCCCGGCTTTTGGGCTCGATCCCCATAGTGGGCATGCAGGAGGCAGCCAATCAATGATTCTCTCTCAGCATTGATGTTTCTATCTCTTTCTCCCACTCCCTTCCTCTCTCTGAAATCAATAAAAACGTAATCTTTTTAAAAAAGAAAGAGCCCTAGCCAGTTTGGCTCAGTGGATAGACTGTCAGCCTGGGGACAGAAGGGTCCTAGGTTCGATTTCAGGCAAGGGCATGTACCTCGGTTGCAGGCTCCTCCCTGGCCCGGACCCGGGGCACGTGCAGGAGGCAACCAATCGATATGTTTCTCTCAGATCGATATTTCTGTCTTTCCCTCTCTCTAAAAATCAATGGAAAATATCCTCAGATAAGGGAAGGAATGAAGGGAGGGAGGGAGGGAGGGAGGGAAGAGAATAGGGAGGGGATGGGAGGGGAGGGGAGGAAAAGGAGATAGGGCAAAGAGATATCAAAAATGATTTCCAAATTTGCTGTGAAAGAAAATTAAAATCACTAGAGAGGGAAATAGGGTATGTGGGGGTAAAGATATGAGTTTTTCCATTTGTTTTATTTCATTTATTTAGAATGGGTGAACCAGAGAGACAGTGATATACGACCATCACTAATATCTAATTTTAGAACATTTTAACCACCACCCCCCCCCCCAAAAAAAACCCTCATGCACATTAGCATCCCCACTTACCCCTACAACCCCTAGCAACCACTATTTCTTTTTCTATGGAACTGCCTATTCTGAACATGTCATATAAATAGGATAATTCAGTAAGTGGCCTTTTGTATCTGGCTTCTTTCACTTAGCATGTCTTCCAGGTTCATCCTGTTATAGTGTACTAGAGACCCGGTGCATGAAATTTGTGCCTGGTGGGGGTGGGGGGGGGTGTCCCTCAGCCCAGCCTGCACCCTCTCCAATATGGGATCCCTTGGGGGATGTCCAACTGACAGGGATCAGGCTTAAACCGGCAGTCAGACATCCCTTTCACAATCCGGGACTGCTGGCTCCTAACCGCTCGCCTGCCTGCCTGATTGCCCCTAACCGCTTCTGCCTGCCAGCCTGATCACCCCCTAACTGCTCCCCTGCCAGCCTGACTGACGCCTAACTGCTCCCCTGCTGACCTGATCGTCCCCAGCTGCCCTCCCCTGCAGACCTGGTCGCCCCCAGCTGCCCTCCCCTGCCAGCCTGCTCGCCCACAACTGCCCTCCCCTGCCGGCCATCTTGTGGTGGCCATCTTGTGATGACATCGCGTGAGGGCGTGATGCCACTTAGGCTTTTATTATATAGGATGTCAGAATTCCATTCCTTTTTAAAGCCG
Organism: Myotis myotis; assembly: GCF_014108235.1. Classification (NCBI taxonomy): domain Eukaryota; kingdom Metazoa; phylum Chordata; class Mammalia; order Chiroptera; family Vespertilionidae; genus Myotis; species Myotis myotis. The sequence continues at coordinate 88,791,229 of NW_023416335.1, forward strand.
AATACTAATCCACTGTATGGATATACCACATTTTGTTTATTCAACAGTTGATGAACATTGGGGTTTTTCTACTTTTTGGCTATTAGAAATAATGATGATCTGACATTTTATGTGGACATGCTATTATTTTCTTTAGGTACATACCAAGGAGTGAACTTTTGTGGTCATAAGTTAACTGTTTCACTTCTTGAAGAACTGCCAAACTACTATTCACAGCAACTACATTACTTTACACTTCCATAAGCAATCTATGAGAGTTCAGTTTCTCTACATTCTCAACATTTATTATTATCCATCTTTTTTTATTATAGCCATTATAAGTGGTATCTTGTTGATTTGCATTCCCTTAATGATGGTGAACATCTTTTCATGTACTTATTAGCCATTTATTTGCCTTCTTTGGAGAAACAACCTTTTTCAGTCCTTTACTCATTTTTAATTGGATTATCTATTTATCTTTTTATTTTTTGTTAATCCTTATCCGAGGATATTTTTTCCATTGATTTTTAGAGTGGATGAGAGGGAGAGAGAGAGGAGGGGGTAGGAAGAAAGATAGAGAGACAAACATCGATGTGAGAGATACACATCAATTGATTGCCTCCTGCACTTACAACCCAGGTAACATGTGCTTGACTGGGAATCAAACCCGTAACCCTTCAGTGTGTGGGCCGAAGCTCTATCCACTGTACTACACCAGCCAGGGCTCTTCTTATTTTTGTACTATAATAGTTATTTGTATATTCCGTATCCTGGGACCTTATCCGATATATGATTTGCACACATTTTCTCCTATTCTGTTACTGTCTTTTCTTGATAGTATCCTTTAAAGCACAAATACTTTTTAGTTTTGATGAACTCAAATTATCTAATTTTTCTTTAACTGTTCTCTTTGAGTGTCATGCCAAAGAAACTGCTACCTAACCCAAGGTCATGAAGATTTACATCTGTTTTCTCCCAAGAGTTTTAATTCTCACACTTAATTTGCTCACCCATTTTTAGTTCATTTTTATATATGGTGTCAGGTACAAGTCCAACTTCACTCGCTTGCATGTGAATATTCACTTGTCTAGTACCATTTGTTGAAAAGATTATCCTTTCCCCAACAAACTGTCTTGGCTTCCTTGTTGAAAATCAATTGACCATAAATGTATGGGTTTCTTTCTGAACTCTCAATTTTATCCACAGATCTATACATATATTCTTATGCAGTATTGTACTTTTTAAAAATCCCATACTAGAGAATAAAGAGCAATAGACTTGAAAAAAATAGGAAAAAAAAAACAATGGTCAAGCTCTGCCTCTTACTTGGGAAATAGCTATATACTAAGATTCATTTTCCTCACTATCACAGAATTGGAGATTGAGTTGCGAAATTACCTTGTAAACAATAAAAAGTAACACAATTCAGTTTTATACATATTTTCTTAATGATTATGTTAAAACTCATACATGATTTTGGCATCCAGGAATAAATGAAAGTAGCATAGTAAAAATCTATCACTATATCTGTTTCTAAGAAACAGTGCCTAGCACATAGTAGGCCCTTAATAATATTTATTGAGTGAAAACAACCATTTTCCAATTGTTTTATATTCTTTTTATTCATTTTCTATAACTGTTAAGGTTATGAAGAAACAATTTACAAATTTAAAATCATCACACTTAGATTCTTTCTTTAACAATTATTCCCTTGGAAAAAAAGAAATCAAGTAAATTTCCCTTAGCTTATTCCTAGCTTTTTGATGTTATATAAACACTTAAGATTCTCCTCATATGATATTAACATGAAAAGAAAAATTTTTTTAAAAAGAAAAGGAAAGCCCTAACCGGTTTGGTTCAGTGGATAGAGCGTCGGCCTGTGGACTGAAGGGTCCTAGGTTCGGTTCTGGCCAAGGGCATGTACCTTGGTTGCGGGCACATCCCCAGTGGGAGGTGTGCAGGAGGCAGCTGATCGATGTTTCTCTCTCATCGACGTTTCTAACTCTCTATCCTTCTCCCTTCCTCTCTGTGAAAAATCAATAAAATATATTTTAAAAAAATAAAATAAAAAGAAAAGGAAAATTAATAAATTATAAGTCAAAGTGAATTCTATAAACTTTAGTTCCTACAGTTTCTTTTTATGATTACAATGTATGCCCTTTAAGGTAAAAAACACGCACACTTTTTGGGGGTTCTAGTATGTTCATATTTGTTCAGAGAAAAGAGCAATTACTTGGCAATCGTAATATGGAAATAATTTCTAACAAAGTTTTACTCCAACAAATTTCAAAGGTGAGGTCTTTCTAATTTTTTTAACAACTTTGAGGTATGCTAGTAATTACCTACCATAAAATTCAACCATTTAAAAATTATCCAGTTATTTTTAGTAAACTTAAGAGTTATATAACCTTCACCACTATCCAGTTTTACAACATTTCAACATCCCAAAAGGATCCCTCCTGCTCATTTGCAGTCAGTCCCCAGTCCACCTCCTGGCAACCACTAATCTACTTTATGGACATTCCATACAAAAATGGCAATATAGAATATGCATCATATGATATATGATCTTTTGTATCTAGCATATTTTTTTAGAGGATTATCCATATTGTAGAATATGAACAGTTCATTCCTTTTTACTGCTAAATATATTCCAAGTTTATGTTACATCTGATGCAAAACAACCTATAAACAATGGTGTCCTTTTTCAGAAGGAGGTAAAAAAAATGAGTTGTCAAAAACATCTCATTGTATATTCCCTACTACTGTCACTATCATTCTAAAATCTAAATCTGATCAGTTTCTCCAGTACTATATCTCTTCAATGATTACCATCAACCTTTAAGGCAAAGTCCAAGTTCTTTGGAGGAGCATACACGATATAGGCCATGCCAATCTGTCCACTTTCATTTCCTGCTGCTATTTTCTCAAACACTCTGCCAACTGTCAAAACTGAGGTAATACACGGTTCCTCCACGTTCGCTTTTATCACCTTTATGCCTTTGCACCCATCCACATCACAACCTTTCGAAGTCCAACAGGAAACATCATTTCCCAGTGCCAGCCTCACTTTCTCAACAGCTTGTGCTGTAATATTTTACTTTTTACACCAAGCCCTACTCTTTACCTGTCTTTCAAACTCCTGATATCAGCACCTAACCTTGTGCCTGAATCACTGGTGTTTCTATAAGTATTTGTTCAACTAAACTGAACGCATTCTGACTACTAGTATTCTTCTGCTCAGTCAGTATAAGAAAGATCAAATGCACTCTAAAACTGCTGGTGAAAAATAACTAACAAAAGCAGAATAATACAATTTCAAGGTCTAGGCAGGTGGCCAACCAAACAGGATATACTCCCGGGGTCAGTAAACAATTGCACACCAGCCAAATCCAGCCCACAGCTTGTTTTGGCAAATAAAATTTTATTAAAGACAACCACATTCATTAGTTTAAAATATTGTCTATAGCTGCTTTTGCCTTACAATGGAATCCAGTAGTTCCAATAGAGACCATATGGGCTGAAAGCCTAAAATATTTACTCTCTGGCCCTTTAAAAATGGTTTGCCAACCCCAGTATACATCATGACGAATGATGTGAAAGAAAATATCAGAACTTCTTTTGCGTAAGTTTTCTTTACCTCATCTTCTTTAACATTTTTGCATGTTTTTAAAATATTAATATAGCAGTGACATATATAATTTCTAAATGTAAAAATGCACATTCAAATTGGGGATGGTGCATGCCCATGTTGTTGTTTTTTTCTAATATCAGTGACTCATTAAAAAAACAACAACCTATAAACTCTTAGGACAGGTTTTAGAGTTTGAAAATTTAGCAATAAAGCCTAGTATATGAACAAGTTTATTATATATAAGTGCATAAAACACAGAGAGCGAGCCCTGGATTTAAATTTGCTCCAAACTAAATTGCTCAAAACACCTCTAAATAATTTTTCATAGAGCTAAAAATGTTATTTTAATTATGCCAGGCAGTTTTAATATACTTCAAGTTGAAGGCAATAAAATATGAGCCACATAAATCCAAACTGCTACAAAGACAGCTGTTTTTTAACCTCAGGTTCTGAAGGGCTCAGGAAATACCGAATCCCTCCCTTTATAGATCTTAAGGTTAGAAGGGTAGTTTCTAATAACTCAAAAAAGTTGGGGTCTGATCATCATCAACAAATTTATAAACTAACGTTAATTTACCAATTGAGCCTGGATTTGTCAGGTTAGGGATGTTATTCTATCTTGAATCATATTCTCCAACAAATAGTCACAGCCCCCAGAGAGAACTACACTCTACTCTGCTCACCTTTAAGGCTTTTTCTGAGGCCTTCCGAGATGACTAGCATCAGACTTTTGAGGAAGGCTAGCCATTAGACAAGGCTTTTCCCCACGATCTGACTGCTTGAAGTGACATCCAGGATCAGGTCGATCCTGTATCCAGGAATCATGACCCTCCCTGAGGCACCAGTCATCATGAGACAGTCAGTGCACTTTGGCACTTCTTGAAAACCACTGGGCTGCTCCTTTAGCTGAAAGGAAAAAAAACATCAAAACCAAAACAAACAAAACAAAGGGGGGGGGGCAGGGACAATCAGTAATTCAACCTGAAAAGACAGAGCGTGGGGAAAAATATAACAAAATAGCCTTGTCTAGATCAAAATGTAGCCTTGCCTTGAAGTAAAAATCATAGTTTCAATATCTTCCAGTCACTGCACAGTTTATTCCTAATACAGAAATTTAAAAATTTTTATATCTATTGCATTATATCTGAAAAGAACACTTGAAAGTGGGAATTACATAAAATATTTATGGAATACAGCTAAGAAAGTATAATGAAGGTACAGTAAGCTCTTGCTTTAACGGACTTCAGATATAACCAATTTTCCAATCCATGTCATATCTGAAAATTAACACCCTGTTAATTTTAAAATGGTTTTAACCAAGATATGCTTATAATTAAATTAACAGGTTATATTTTTTGTTACCAATTCATTGTTATTTTTAACAAATTTTAGCAAGTAGGCCATATGTTAGAAAAAATGCTGTAGTAATATCGCTGACATAAATGTATATTACAAATCTACAACTATAGTCTACATATTTAAATCCCAGATTCACTGCTCCTAAACAATTTTCGGAGAATGATTAGCACGTGATCACACCGCATACGAGGTAATTGAGTCTGTTGTCCTGTGGTGTGACTTTCTGCAGTAGTTTTAACATGTGTTGGCTGATGTTCCCACGTGGGCTAAGCCACGCCTCAGCTGTGTGCCTTTGTTTACTCGAGGTGAGTTGTGAATGTACACATTGACAGACCTATTTAGTATACATTTAAAATTATAGCAATACATATAGAAAATTTCTCTGTAAAATTAAATTTTTCATACATAATCACACAAACGTGTCTACATAAGTAAAAACAGGTAAACTAATTTGACAAATTTTTAACATATGCATTTGGAAAACCTACATTATTATATAACGGACTTTCGGCTTTAACAGACATTCCCTTGCCAAAATTAGTCCATTATACCGAGGTTTTACTGTATTTATAAATGACTAGCAGCTGAAGGCTGATATGACTGTGCCTCATCAGGCGACCAAGTACTCAATTTTTTCATGCCCAAATTGTAATCTGATTTAAAGAGGGATGAAATACACCACACAGGCTAACTGGCAGAAAATTGCCAATACAGTTAAAGCCAATCTACTACTACTTTTAAATTACATTCTAACAAATAGAAAAGGATTTAATCTTATATCCTCTTTTACTGACTTGACACTAGCACAAAGCATAACCCCCAGGCACAACACCCGTCCTAGCATTCTGAATTGCAATGTTCATGCTTGTTTGAAATAACCAATTTTACATGCTGACATCACTATGGCTTTAAATTTAAAAACTCAAAATATCTGATAAATAATAAGATAACTTAAGACTTATTCAATCAGCTTCAAAATAAAAATTTTAATTATTGGAAATCAGAGAAAATTGTACTTATTTCTGTTTTTAAATACAAAATATTTTTCCTAAGACATAATATTAAAAGGAAAAAAAAAATCTTTGAAGTTGTTTTAAAAGTTGTCTCATAACTCCTTTAAAACATTAGTACCCTTAAGATAGTTAATTTATCAAACAATCTATATATATAAAAGCCTAAGTGATCATTACAACCAGTCACTATGACATGCACTGACCACCAGGGGGCAGGCGCTCAATACAGTAGCTGCACCCTGGTGGTCAGTACGCTCCTACAGCAAAACTCCCTTGGCTGGCCAACCACCCGAGGTCCCACTCCCTCCCACTCCCACCCGGCCAGCCCGAGGGACCTCACCCATGCATGAATTCGTGCACTGGGCCTCTAGTTGTTTTATATTCCTTTCTACCACTTATTCAATATCCCCCATTCAGTAAACCCTACCAACATCCACATAGATTCCCAAGTTGGAAACCTCAAAATACTTCACGATTGTTGTGGCTTTGTTGTTGTTTTTTACTTGTTTGAGAATATGATTAAACCTTAACCTCTGTCCCTGAGAAAAATGTACATACACACAGATGGACAATGTCTGTAAATAAGATTTCAGGGAATTCATAGAACCCTCTGAAGCCCAAGTCCTGGGGTTCAAATCTCCTGTCAAATACTGCTTTATTCTGCTACTAGAGGCCCGGTGCACGAAATTTGTGCATGGGGGCGGGGGTGTCTCGCAGCCCAGCCTGCACCCTCTCCAATCTGGGACCCCTCTCACAATCCAGGACTGCTGGCTCCCAACTGTTTGCCTGCTTGCCTGCCTGCTTGCCCCTAACCGCTTCAGCCTGCCTGCCTGATCACCCCCTATCCACTCTCTGCCAGCCTGATCGATGCCTAACTGCTCCCCTGCCAGCCCGATTGCCCCTAACTGCCCTCCCTTGCCAGCCTGGTCACCCCTAACTACCCTCCCCTGTTGGCCTGGTTGCCCCCAACTGCCCTCCCCTGCAGGCCTGGTTACCCTCAACTGCCTTCCCCTGCAGGCCTTGTTCCCAACTGCCCTCCCCTGCTGGCTTGACCCCCGGGAAGTGCCCTCCCTTTCAGACCTGGTTCCTCCCAACTGCCCTCCCCTGTCGGCCATCTTGTGTCCACATGAGAACGGCCATCGTGTATGTTGGAGTGATGGTCAATTTGCATATTACCTCTTTATTAGGCAGGATTGCCATCTTTCAAGACTTGACTAGTATTATCTATTGAGTCGTCTCTCAAAAATTTCTGCCTTCCTATCCAGCATTAGCTTAGTTGTAGCATATCCCATGTTTTTTCCTGAATTGTTGCATGCAGTTTGCTAATTCTTCCCTGTTTACAACTCTTCTGTCACCTTGCTGGTAGCAAAAGCTTGTTAAAATTGTGTCACTCACCTGCTTAGCATCTTCAATACCTCCTTTGTAAATGTTAAACAGATTTATATTGTCTCCTTAGGTGGTATCATCTGGCCTCTGCCTATATTTCAAGCATTCATGCCTCCTACCTAAAATTTCTATATTTCACTCATCCTATCTAATAAAAGAGAAACATGGTAATTAGCCGTACCTCCGCTACCCTTCCCATTGGCTAATCAGCGAGATATGCAAACTAACTGCCAGCCAAGATGGCGGCCGGCAGCCAGGCAGCTTGAAGCGAACATGAGGCTTGCTTGCTTCAGTGACGGAGGATTCCAACGTTCCCTGCCTGCCTTGCCGGCCTCTGAGCTTGCAGTTTGAAACACTGTTACAAATATAGAATCTAAATAAACTCCAGAAACCTGCTTTCAGCCAACCGGGATCTCAGAACTGGAGTTAAAACAGTGTTTCAATTATAGAACCCAAACAAGCCAGATACCTGCTTTCAGCAGCTGAGCCTCAGAGCTAAAGCTGGCCGAGAATAAAAGAAAAAAGAAAAAAAGGAGCGGTTGGGAGCTTCAGTCACCCGCCAGCCTGAAAACAGCCCTCAGCCCCTCACCCAGACTGGCCAGGCACCCCAGTGGGGACCCCCACCCTGAAGGGTGTGTGACCAGCTGCAAACAGCCATCATCCCCTCACCCAGGCTGGCCAGGCACCCCAGTGGGGAACCCCACACTGATCCAGGACACATTTCAGGGCAAACCAGCCGGCCCCCACCCATGCACCAGGCCTCTATCCTATATAGTAAACGGGTAATATGCCTCCCAGCACCAGGATCAGCAGAGCCGCGAGGCCTCCTGGCACTGGGATCAGCGTGACAGGGGGCAGTGCCCAAACCCCCTGATCACCCTGCGGCTCTGTGTGTGACAGGGGGCAGGGCCACAACCTCCCTATCTGCCCTGCTCTGTTCTTGACAGGGGAAGGCGCCCCAACCCCCTGATCAGCCCTGCTCTGTGCCTGATAGGGGGGAGCTCCCCAACCCCCTGATCAGCCCTGCTCTGTGCCTGATAGGGGGTGCTCCCCAACCCCCTGATCGCCCTGCGGCTCTGTGTGTGACAGGGTGCGGTGCCCCAACCCCTGATCGGCCCTGCTCTGTGTGTGACAGGGTGCGGCACACCAACCCTCGCCCCCCCCCCCCCCCCCACGGGCCCTGCTCTGTGTGTGATGGGGTAGAACCATAACCTCCTCATCGGCCCTGCCCTGAGTGTGACAGTGGCGGTGCCCCAACCCCCTGATCGGCCCTGCTCTGTGGGTGATAGAGGGCAGCGCCCCAACCGCCCCCCACAGGCCCTGCTCTGTGTGTGATGGGGTAGAGCCATAACCTCCCCATCGGCCCTGCCCTGAGTGTGACAGGGTGCAGCGCCCCAACCCCCTGATCCGCCCTGCTGTGTGTGTGACAGGGGGCGGTGCCCCAACTCCCCTATCGGCCCTACTCTGTGAGTGACAGGGGGGAGCTCCTCAACCCCCTGATCGGCCCTGCTCTGTGCGTGACAGGGGGGAGCTCCCCAACCCCGATTGGCCCTGATCTGTGAGTGACAAGGGGTGGCGCCGCAACCTCCCCATTGACCCTGCCTTAAGTCTGACAGGAGGCGGTGCCCCAACCCCCCCATCGGCTCTACCCTGAGCATGACTGAGGGTGGCATCGCAACCTCCTGATCTGCCCTGCTCTGTGCATGACAGGGGGCGGCGCCCCAATTCCCTAATTGGCCCTGCGCTGTGCCCAATCAAGGGCTGCACCTAGGCTTTTGGCCTGCCCTCTGCCACCCGGGAGCAGACCTAAGCCAGCAGGTCATTATCTCCCGAGGGGTCCCAGACTGCGAGAGGGCACAGGCCGGGCTGAGGGCCCCCCTGCCCCGAGTGCACAAATTTTTGTGCACCGGGCCTCTAGTATATTTCATAATTGCCCAATACACTGTTTTCATACCTTCATACATTTTTTTGCACTGTCCCTCTTCCTGAAATTTCTGCTCAATTCCTTACCCAAGCCTCAAAGCTAAGCTCCTCTCTTCATTTCTCTCAGAACATTCTGCTTATTTATGCCATGAGATTTATCTCAATGCATTATTACAAATGCTTGTATGCTTGTTTACTTGCATATCTCCAGGCAATATGCAAGAGTCTTCTAAGGGCAAGAGTCTTGCTTAATTCTATCTTTGTGTTCCCAGTATCTAGAACACAGTAATTCTAAATATAAATGGTGAGCCAATATTCTTGTATACAACCAGTTAGTAAGCATCACAAGAAAAATTATTGCTGAATTAATCTAAATATACTTTTAAGAATTCAAAATCAATCTCGGGGGAGGGATGGGTTCAGGGTTGAGGTGGTCAATGGGGAAAAAAGGGGGACAATAAAAGATAAATTTTTTAAAAAAGTATTCAAAATCAGAACAAATTGTTACAAAAGGGTATTTTAGTAGCAACTCACCAGAAAGCAAATATTAAGTGTAACTATGCCCACCTGGGTCGTGTGTGTGTGTGTATTTGTGTAAAATAATGCTAATTATAGACATCCAAACCAGGAATTAAAGCATAAGGATAACAGAATACTATGTAGTCCTTTGGATAAAAACTCCTAAGCCAGGGATAGCAAGCACATGACAGAATATGAATTAATTACTCCCCTTTTCTTACCTTCTCCTCCTCTACCCCATCTCCTACTCAGGGTCTAAGATCTTCCTCAATATAGCAAGCCAGAAGCAGTAAATACAGATTACAGTCAGCACATAATTTAATATTTCAAGGCTACCCAATAACTGATTCTAAAGCAGACCAAACACAATATAAAATATTCACACAAGGCCTATTCCATATCCCTTGGAAACTCCTTTACAAGTTTAACAATTCTAAAGGTTAAGAATTAATTTTCTTAAAATATTTTGATGGTCTTTGTGTAAGTCAGAACAGTTTTAACTTGTTTTGTTAAAAGTATTCACTTTCAAATGTATTTTTAGCAGTTTTTAAAAATATTTATTTATAGTTATACTGTGCTCTGAAACTATAGTTTCTAAATCTGTGCATCAAAATCAACTGGGATACTTCAAAAAATGCAGATCCACAGGTCCGTGCCCAGGTCAACTGAACAACATTTCCAGAATTAGCGGTATATTTTCTAAAACATCCTAGGTGATTATTATGCAGCAACTTGAAAACTACTATTCTAAATATCACAGTAGTTTACTAGTATATATGGAAGAGCTAGAATCAGAAATTTTCCTTACATGTACAGTGTTGCTTATTGCTTGCTGGCTCTGACAGGCTAACAAATTCAGGGTGAAGTTGTTTCACCCTCTGAATGAAAACAATGTTGTGATATCTTACCATAAGTTTCTAGATAATAAACTAGCTATTGTAGCTACATAGTTTCATTAAAGAATAATCAGCCAGCGTTTCTTTTTAATTATTCTATTACAGTGTTTGTCTAGAGGCAATTCTTAAGAACTTCCCTTTACACAAGCCCTTGAAAAAAAAAAAGAGTATTGCAAATGTGAATTGCTGAAAATCCACTATAGGTATTAAATTGAAATATTTCATCATCATCTTTTAATTATGCATTTTTTATACATACTAGAGGCTCGGTGCACAAAATTCGTGCACTGGGTGGGGGGGGAGGGGGGGGGACCCTCATCCAGGCTTGTGCCTAATCCCCTTGGGGAACTGGCCTAAGCCGGCAAGCGGACATCCCTCTAGCAGTCAGGGACCCCTTGCTTCTTACTGCCTGTCTGTTCGTGAGCCTGGCTTCTGCCTGAGAGGCGCTGCCTCTGTGGAAGCGCACTGACCACTAGGGGGCAGCTCCTGCATCGAGTGCCTGCCCCCTGGTGGTCAGTGTGCATCATAGCAACTGGTCGTTCTGCTGTTCGGTTGATTTGCATATTAGGGTTTTATTATATAGGATTTTTAATATACTCATAATTGCAGATATATCATTTTTTATAGCACACCAAAATAAATCAAGAGTTGAGAGAGCAGGGCCAAAAATATGGGTAAAAAAATAATAATTAACTGCATCCAACAAATTCTTATTAAATGTTCCTGAAAAGTTGTGTTGATAGAGACTAACATATACAGCAATATTGTACATATGTTTAGAACATTTGAATCACAGATCAGTAAAATAGGAGCTACTGTTGAAACTGCTACTGAGCCCCTACTACTATCAATATGAACAGGCACCACTATTAAGGAGGAAACATGAAAATGCAGAAACACATTTACACACAGATCTGTTTGACATATTCTATCATACTACAATGACATCTTTCAAGATTCCTTAGTGGTCTTTTTTAAAAAGAAAGAAAAAGTACCCCCAAATTCTAAGAATACGGGGAGAAAAATAACTATTTTAAATATATGTTTAAAGTCTTTCCTGACACAACTTAAACAGTTTTGACAGCGTTTGGCACATATTTTTAATAACTTTAGTGAAATAAAAACATTTTATGGGGGGAAGAGAGATGTGATATCTGAACTATTTCAGATACTAGAAACAGATTTCAATAAATTCTGGACTGTCCTATTAATCAGTAACAGATCATGAAGAGTTAAATACAAACTATAACTATAGATTCTAATCATAGATTATCCTTGTTAAAGGTAAAACTATCTACATTCCCCAGCAATGATCCAGAAAAATCACTAATGACAATCAACAACCCAAAGACTCATGGGACATCTGCATCAACTTTTGAAAACTGAGAAGTTAAAACATAGCTGAGATTACTCAGACAATTTTTTCCTGCAAACGCATGCCCTTCCTGAACATCTGCCAAAAAGTTATAATAGTTGCCCTAGTTCTTCTTAAAAAGCTGGGGAAGCTCATTAAAGGCAAAACTTTTAATGTCAAAAACCAACAGGGGTTTGTTTTTTGTGGGTTGTTTTTTTTTTTACTGCTAATATCTTCTCTAAAACGTTAGCTTCCAAAGCAATTATAACATTGATAGAGATGCAGATTCTTCAGCATATAGAAATCTCAATATTTGAAAGATAATACTACTATTAGCACTTTCAAGGAAGAGAAAAATAACTGCTACACTTCCTGTAATGTCATTCGTCACCAAGAAGGTACTGGCAGGATTTCTTCTGGCTGCTTTATTGAGCAATATAGTTAGCCACCTGCTCTTGGAATCATAGTACAGAACAGTTTTCCATTGCAAAACAGTTCTTAAGAGGATTATTGCAGGAAACAAGACCAGAAAAAAATGTTTTCCAAAAACTCTATAATTTGGTAATTCTACCAAAACATCTGACACATCAATAATATAACACGCTGAATGGTACTATGATTATTTGGCCGCAAGTATGTTTACCAACATCAAAGATTACTACTATGGAGGTAAACAATATTGTTTTCTTGTGTATCAGAATTCAAAGTCCCATCTATTTACTCCTCGTAGGTAAAAATATTGGAAACATCCAACTATATCAAATAGCTGCATTTAAAAAGAAAAAAAAATGTATTTTAAAATACACACATACTTTTCCAACACAAACAGTTATCAAAAGTCCTACAGAGTTATCACAAATGCTACACTATAAACACACTTATGACACCTCAAACAATTGCCTGGACTTTTCATTAAAGGAGGCCAAAAAGATAGTCATGAATTAAGGTAAAATGATGATATACACCTCAAGATTTTTGTCCGCAGTCCAAAGCTGCAACTCTTCTAAATCCGAACACACTAAGAAATGAGCTGTCACAAAATAAATAGTAGCCCTATAATTATTTTGACAAACAAGTTATAATTGGATCATTCTGGCCTGCATAAAGTTAACCACCTCAAGAGACAATTATTGCACCAAGTTTTCCCATTAATTATTTTCTAGGCTTAAAACAACTTTTTATCAGGCTTTATAACTTCACAGATATAAACTGTAAGCCACATCCTCTACCAAATCATCTGCAAGATCCTTGAATAAAAATTAAATGACTATAAAAATTCACATTACACAGGATTTGACATGTATACAAGATAGCTAATATTACAATTACCCTCCCTCTTCAATACTCCCATTCACTTAGTATGTGTCTTTATTTTATCATTCTTAAAGCCATTTAATAGGTGATCACCCCCATAAGACTGTGAACTTGAAAACTGGAAATCCACCCTATTTATCTTGGTTATCCTCACTGCCTAGAAATGCCCTGGCCAAAATAGTCATTTGAGATACACTGTGTGACTAAGAACATAATACCTTCGTCACAACTGCATAAAAGCTGAAGGAGATAAACAGGAAATCAAGTAAATAGAAGATAATTTTAAGAACACACAAAAACAGAATCTGAGCGGTAACAGATACATCAGGGGAAAAAGCACTGGTCTGGAGGGGCTGGAATGCCTTTGGAATTTAGATAAATTCTAATCCAGATTTTGACAATAACAGATTTTACAAACTTTAGTGAATCACTTTGCTTCCTGGATCTCAATTTCCCCATTTATAAAATAAATACTATGATTAAATGAGCTCTAAGTTTACTTATATGCCATAAAAATGATTTTAAAGCAGCAGGAACACTTATTCCTGAAAAACAGCACTGACAGAACAGTTATAATATACTATGCGAGATAATGTGATTCTGGAGCAAAAGATATTGTATGGGTGGGATGCACAACACCATAAATAGTAATAGGTCACATCAATAGCAGCCATAAGCAGGCAAGAATTATATGCACACATACCTAATGTGAAAAATTACTGATATTTTCACTCATTCAATAAATCTGAAAAGGAATCAAGTTCTGCCAAAAGCAAAGGTTAAGAGATCTGAAGAAAAGAGACATAAAGGCAAAATTCTGTTTGTTATTCCCAAGTAGAAATTATAACAGTACAGATCATATGTAGTGTGCGCATGTGCGCGCACGCGCACACACACAAACACATACATGAAAAAAACACGAAGCATTTTTATGCTTTCTATGAATTGAAAGGCTCGTTAAAATGAATCACATAATTTAATTATTTGGGCTAGAACAAACCAATATTTCACAACATTTTAGCAAAAATTAAGTTTCAACAATATGCACATCTGGGATATATTGTCTTTCTGCCCCACTTATTGGGACACTGAAAACCAAACATGCATAGGATCAAAGACATTCATTCCTAAACTTGAAAACTGAAACAACTCATAGACCTATAATGTAACCACATAACCAAAATAAAACTTTGCCTTAATACAAATGAATCATCCACCTCAGAGAAGAACTTTAATGTAAGCTCTGTTATCAGTACTATGCTAAATAGTGTAAAAGATCCTTGCCCACAGGAAAATTTCCCAAGCTACTAGCAAGGTAGTTTTCGGTCACTGTAAACACACAGTCTCATTTCTCCAACATCCTTCCCAAAAACCTAGGAAGAAAAGTAAGCAATTTCAATATCCATGTATATTTCAAGATATTTTTAAAAGGTACAAGAGGTCCAACAAAACAAAAATTACAAATAAAACATATCCTTGCCCTGCCGACATGGATCAGTGGTTGAGCATCGACCTATGAACCAGGAGATCATGGTTCTATTCCTGGTCAGGGCACATGCCCGGATTGCAGGCTCAATCCCCAGTAGCAGGCATGCAGGAGGCAGCCGATCAATGATTCTCTCTCATTACTGATGTTTCTATCTTCCCCCCTTCCTCTCTAAAATCAATCAATATATATATATATATATATATATATATATATATATACACACACACACACATACATATACACATATATATAAATAAATATATATATATTTTTTAAATATCCAGTTGTATGAAAACAAAATATACTGTACCCCAAAGGGCATGTCCAGAAAGGGAGTAAGACAGAGCACCTTGAGATTATCTCACAATAGAAAATAGAAATACATTTTCAGTCATCACAACTACAAATCAAAATCATTAAGAATAGCCCTAGCCGTAGCCGGTTTGGCTCAGTGGATGGAGCGTCGGCCTGCGGACTGAAGGGGCCCGGGTTCGATTCCGGTCAAGGGCATGTGCCTTGGTTGCGGACACATCCCCAGTGGGAGATGTGCAGGAGGCAGCTGATCGATGCTTCTCGCTCATCGATGTTTCTAACTCTCTCTCTCCTTTCCTCTCTGTAAAAAATCAATAAAATACATTAAAAAAAAAAAAAGAAGAAGAATAGCCCTAGCCAGTTTGGCTCAGTGGATAGAGTGTGGGCCTGCGAACTGAAGGGTCCCGGGTTTGATGCCTCAGTTGTAGGCTCCTTCCTATCCCAGGCCCTGGTCGAGGCTCATGCAGGAGGCAACCAATCGATGTGTTTCATTCACATCGGTATTTCTGTCTTTCCTTCTCTCTTCCACTCTCTCTAAAAAGCAATGGAAAAATTCCTTGGATGAGGTTTTTAAAAAAAAAAATTAAGAAAAATAAAATGAAACAAACCATCAAAAGACTTCTATAAATTTTCCAAAAAGTTCATTGTTATGGGTTCTATTAATAGTATTTCTGACCTGACTATTAATACATCAATCTTTCTGAAGTTTTTCAAAAGGAAGGTGAAGTAGAAAAAATCAACTGAGAGTTTCAAATTTAAGCAACATTTCTATTGCATGTTCATGTATATAATCAATGTCTATCTGATCCTGATAATGGCAGGGTATCACACATGTCCACTAAGTTAAAAAAAAAAAAAAAAAGCCCCAAACCAATTAAAGTCAATTATGGAGCATTCCAAGTCTACTAATTATATATAGACTAGAAAGTATTTAATTATGAATTTTAATCTACCTAAACTTTTCAGCTCTATCTCCAGGAATTATAGCCTAAATTCCCTCTGACATCAACTGCTCACACAAAACAATTCTGGCTCTCCTCCCCCCTAATCAAGATCAGACAATCACAATTCTTTACTGGTTCCAATGTTTCATGATAGGACATGTTCTTTTTTTTACAGCCTACCAAGCACTTGCACATACATTAATTATTTCATTTAGTCTTCCAACAATCCTAGGAGGTAGGGCAAGAATTATCATCTTCATTTCATTGCCAAAATAGAGATTGAAAGATGTTAAATAGGTAGCTAGTTCACTGCTAGAAAGTAGTTGAAGGAAGACTAGAATCCACATGTCTTTATTCCATGTCCAATTACATTCCCCAATGTCACAAAAATAAAAAGTATTGCTAAAAATTATTGAACTTAAAAATTACACTTTTCTTACTTAATCAAACCCTCTGTAGATACAATAAGAATTAAAGTTAAGATTCTAAAGCAAATACAAACAAACAGTTAATAGTCTAAACCAGGGGTGGGAACATCTGGCCCACAGGCCATTTAAGGCCCGTGAAATCATTTGGTCTGGTCCTGCCAAGGCATTAGGGGGTGAGTTAATTAAATGTTTGAGCAAATATAGCAGGCTAATTTTTAAGTTGATAATTTTGTATGACCTATGAATGATGGTATAAATGTCCAAATGGCCCTTGGCAGAAAAAAGGTCTAAACCAACTTCTTCCTATAACATACCTTAAAAACCTAATGTAATATTCAAGAGCAATTCAAATACTACAATAAAAACAGCTTAAAGTTAAAAATAATTCTACTGTATTCATCCTATCACATAACACACAACCAACTCTGCGTAATGCATGCTTGTAGACAATAGGTGAGGTTATTATTATACTATATTTGAATTCAAATAAAAATGTCCAAAAACCTCCTAGTCTTAAGCTCCTTGTGGCTTTGCTATATTCTAGTCTAGGAGTGTCCACAGTGGGGTGCACATGAAAATCCACTGAAATATGGGAAGAAATTATTAGAATGCTGTCTTCATTTTTTTAACCTGAAAATATTAATTTTACTAAATTTACTGTATGAATTGATACTGTCACTCTCACATAAACTCAAAAATACACATATATTTGGGGTGGGGTATGCTCAAAATAGTTTCACACAAGGGATTCCTATTCAGGAAAATTTAGAAATGGTTGCTTCAAACAACAGAGAAGGTACACGAGTACTAGAAAACAGATGACTCTAGACTGCATCAAATAATAAAAGAATCTATTTAAGGCAGTCAATATCCTGCAGTTGCATATGAAAATAAAGGTCTTAAACTGCATTTACATAATCCATGCTGATATAAACATAACTTACCTCATCCTGGACTCCACTAGTAGTAGTCAACTTGCTCCCATCAGTAATTGTAATAATTATTGCTGGCTCCAAGAAAAAGGGGTTTCTTCCCTAAAGTCAAAAAACACATTAATCATATTAAGATCTAGACCAGCCGTGGGCAAACTACGGCCCGCGGGCCGGATCCGGCCGTTTGAAATGAATAAAACAAACAAAAAAAAGACCGTACCCTTTTATGTAATTATGTTTACTTTGAATTTATATTAGTTAACACAAACACTCCATCCATGCTTTTGTTCCAGCCCTCCGGTCCAGTTTAAGAACCCATTGTGGCCCTCGAGTCAAAAAGTTTGCCCACCCCTGATCTAGACATTAGTTCATTTTTTCTGAGTAAAAAGTCAATGCTCAGAACAGTGCCTAAATCCCTCTTTATGTTGTTAAATTTTAAAGATAGTGTATAGGCTCTTGTACATTTAAAAAAACTAGAAGGAAACAAACCAAACAGGAGATAATCTTAAAGGAGTAGGATTAAGTAGAGAAAAAGGTGGGCTTTTCACTTCTCCCTACATTGTTTTAATTTTTATAGTGAGCATTTACATTTATGTAACTATCTAAAAGTATTTAATTTCTTAAAAGAGATTCCATAATTAAGTTCTAATAACTGAGCATATTCAGATATTACAAATTAAAAGGATAACATTTTCTTAGAAACTTCTTAAAAAGGAAGGCAGAATGATAGGTGAACATTATCATGTAATTTAATCCAAGAGCTAGTTCCATGGAAAAACTAGGGCTACTCTGAGCTTAGCAAAATTAATAATAGTCCAATGCAAAAAATTATATAGTAATTACACAGGATGGTTACTTAAAGAAACTACTTGGTGAAGAGTACAAAAACAGTAGCGGTGGCAATGGAACACAGTGAAAAAGTTCTCAAATGCTCTATAGGTAGGGTACAATAACTACATTAACTTCCATTCAAATCTGTAGTCAAGTCATTCTATGAATACAATAATCGATTCTAAGTGACATAGGGGCTCAGATAAACATAAACTTATCTTTTACATATAAATGGTTCTCATCTGAGATACTAAGCACATTGTGTATAAAACTATAATGAAAGATTGAAGTTTCTAGAGGGTAAACCTGGTGTTTGAAATCAAAGATATCAAATTCTCAGTTACTAACAATGTTCAAGGACAGAATGAAGTTTTATTGGATATGATGTTAAAAAGCATGACAAATTTTAATGTGCATATGAACATGGAGATCTTGATAAAATGCAGGGTCTAATTCAGTAGGTATGGAATGGAGACTAGTGTTATTATACATATCTAATAAGATTGCAGGCTAGGAGATGCTAATGTGCACAGACCATACTTAGAATAGCAAAGATGTAAAAAGATTTTTACATGCATGTACTCATCTATGGGTCTATAAGCTTTCCCTTACACATTTATATAACTCTCGATCATTAGCATATTATAGTACATAGTCATTATTTATTGAATTTTCAAACACTTTTTCACAGACAGTAATTGTGATCATAATCTAATCATCATAAAGAGCTCAGAGTGGGGGTCTAATAGATTACATTTCTTGATCAAGTTACACAACTTCTAAGTGGCATATACATTTTTTCAAACTGGTGTCCAGATGGAGGAAGCTTCTTCTGGTCAAATAAAATATGTTGGATATAAGCTCGAGGATTTCGAATGCACAGTAGCATTCAAATGTTAGAGAAGCTTTGCAGGAATAACATATGAATTTACCTTCCCTTCCTCCTCTACAACATTCATGGTAAATATGACACATTTTTGGAACTATTACATTATACTATATTGTCTCTAATACCATTCACCCCCAACATAAATGACAAATTCTAATAATGCAGTTCTTCTCATGGATCTAGAAACAGATAATGCTCATTCCCATCTCTGAGCTTTGACTAGTTCCCTCAAGTAGAATGCTTTTCCTTTTCCCTGCCCACAACCCACCCAATTCCTAATCATTCCTTAAGGTATAGTTTATCATAAAGTGCTGAGGGTACGAGTCTGTAAATTACATTTCTTGATCCTCTTCTTCCATGAAACCTTCCCTGATTACTCTGGCCTTAAATAAGTACACCCTTCTCCTTCTCCAAATTCTAATAGTAATAGTTTTCAAGCCCAAGTTAAATAAATATATTTACATATTTAACATAGATAAATAAAGTATTTCTTCAAATAAAACTGGATTTTGAGTGGTTTCATGGAGTACATTTTGAATACCACTTCCCTACAGCATTTATCCCCTCTCAACAAATTATTTTAAATTTAAATATATAACACCTTGCACTGCAATATGAATATTTAACACTACTAAACTCTACACTTAAAAACAGTTAAGATGGTACATTTTGTTGTGTGCTTCTACCACAATTTTTAAGAAATACACTATCTTGTATTATTTGCTATTGTTTTATGTGTTTCAATACATTAAAGGCACGGATCATGTCATATTTCTTCCTTGGGCCTGAACACAAAATATTTAAACAATGAGCACTTAAATGTTCATTATTCACGAATTATATAGCCTATTACAAACCTGTCAAAGTTCACAGAACCATTTAAAATTATTCAAACTTCAATAAGCTTAAAAAATGCTACCTTCGAAGAAACCAAGATGGCGGCATAGGCAAAGACCGAAATTGCTGCCTCCTACAATAACTTCAAAAATACAAGAAAAAGACAAAATGGACATCATCCAGAACTACAGGAAGGCTGGCTGAGTGGAAATTCTACAACTAGAAGGAAAGAGAAAAGCACACTGAGAGTCAGGAGCTGCGGAAGTAAAGTGCAAAGGTACGGAGGCTCGAGCGCGCGCGGAAAAGGGGTTGGCACCTGAGGACGCGGCTGTCTTTTTGAGTCGGGAGGGAGTCACAAGCTCCTGACTGCTCTGAACTCCAGTTCCGGGAAGTCTCTGGGGACCCAGGACTCATACGGGGAGAAACTGGACTGTCTGGCAGCAGACAGAACTCGGAACTCGAGGGCGGCTTTCCCTCAGAGGTGCCTGCAGCAATTAAATTACCGGGACACTGAGACATGCAGCCCTTTAGGGCTGGGCTGAGGATCTGCCATAGCTGCTTGCTCCACCCTGTTGATTCCTTGAGACCCCGTCCCACCCAGGCTGGGGCAGAGGCTTTTGCATACGAATACCCTGGCCATTTGCAACCTGAAAATTACCTAACAAATTACAGCTGGGCCAGACAGACCCAGAACTTCCAAGAGAAGGCCCAAGGCCCCATAGCAGCTTGCATTGCTTCACAGCTGGGCCTCATCTGGGCACCTCCAAACTCCAAAAAAGGAAGGGGAATCTGCAGATCTTTTGATAGCTCCTGCTGGGTAACCTCAGGAAGAGACTAAATTAGCACCTCCTTAGATCCAAGAGCCAGTGTACCCAGTGGTCAGAGTGGGACCATCCAGATTACAACTCAGATCCATAAGGGACACACTCAGGGGGCAAACTCAGAGAGCACCAAAGCCCCACTGAAGCAAGTCTTCCCCCAGAAGGGTGTCTTCAGCACAGAAGTTCTCCCACTGTAGACAGAGCTGATTCTCACTGCCAATTGGCCTGGAGGTCAATTCCTCCCAGTGATACCTACAACAATCAAGGCATAACTACAACAAGACTGTGCACAAAGCCCACAAGGGGGTGCAACAAAAGTGTCCATCTCAGATAATTGGGGAGACTGAGCCACTGGGCCCTATAGGACACCTAGCACACAAAACCACTCTACCAACACAGGGAAGCATAAAAAATGCACAGACAAAGAAACAGGTCACAAATGACAGATATGGAGGAAAGCAAACGACTGGATATAGAGTTCAAAACCACGTTTATAAGGTTTTTCAAGAATTTTATGGAAACCGCCAATAAATTTAGTGAGACCCTTGAGAATATGAAAAAACACCAACTAGAAATTAAGCATACACTGACTGAAATAAAGAATAATATACAGAGATCCAACAGCAGACAAGAGGATCACAAGAATCAAGTCA
Source organism: Myotis myotis (assembly GCF_014108235.1). Taxonomy (NCBI): domain Eukaryota; kingdom Metazoa; phylum Chordata; class Mammalia; order Chiroptera; family Vespertilionidae; genus Myotis; species Myotis myotis. The sequence goes on from NW_023416335.1 coordinate 88,812,742, forward strand.
AAGATTTGAAATATGAAGAAACAAAAAATACCCAACCAAAAAAGAAAAAAGAATCCAAAAATATGAAGATAGTGTAAGGAGCCTCTGGGACAACTTCAAGCGTACCAACATCAGAATTATAGGGGTACCAGAAGAAGAGAGAGCAAGATATTGAAAACCTATTTGAAGAAATAATGACAGAAAACTTCCCCTACCTGGTGAAAGAAATAGACTTACAAGTCTAGGAAGCACAAAGAACCCCAAACAAAAGGAATCCAAAGAGGACCACACCAAGACACATCATAATTAAAATGCCAAGAGCAAAAGACAAAGAGAGAATCTTAAAAGCAGCAAGAGAAAAAAAGTCAGTTACCTACAAGGGAGTACCCATACGATTGTCAGCTGATTTCTCAACAGAAACCATGCAGGCCAGAAGAGAGTGGCAAGAAATATTCAAAGTGATGAATAGCAAGAACCTACAACCAAGATTACTTTATCCAGCAAAGCTATCATTCAGAATTGAAGGTCAGATAAAGAGCTTCACAGATAAGAAAAAGCTAAAGGAGTTCATCACCACCAAACCAGCATTATATGAAATGCTGAAGGGTATTCTTTAAGAAGAGGAAGAAGAAAAAGGAACACTTATCATTTGCCACAGCATGGATGGAACTGGAGAGCATTATGCTAAGTGAAATAAGCCAGTCAGAGAAGGATAAATACCACATGATCTCAGTCATTTGTGGAATATAATAAACAACATAAACTGATGAACAAGGACTGATCCAGAGACAGAGAGGCATTGATTGGACTGTTGGGCCTTGGAGGGAAGGTAGGAGAGGGTGGAGGTAAGGGGGAAAGATCAACCAAAGGACTTATATGCAAGCATATAGGCCTAACCAATGGACACGGACAATGGGGGGGTGAGGGCATGAGCGGGGGGTTTGGGGGGATAGGGGGTAACGTGGGGATAAGGACACATATGTAATATCTTAATCATAAAAAAATATATTAAAAAAAATGCTACCTTCACTTCCATATAAATGAGTGCTTCCCAAACTTAACACATAACTCATGAACTTGCTAGGCTACACAGGTACACTCCCTCCTATATCTGTCTGGCCATCACTATCCATTCACATTCCCGTTTGTCATTCAAACACTTACTGAGTGGCTACCACAAGTGAGGCATTGTGCTAGGTGCATAACACATAAGCTCTACTCTCATAATAAATGTACAAATCTTTGTACATGTAACAATCTCTCTCCTTTCCTCGTCTCTACAAATACCACTGTAGCTGAAATATTGGCAAAGGGAACTAAAGAACACCACACCACGATGTCCTAATATCTTCAAAACTATTGTATCTTGATTCCATCCTTAAGCTAAAACTACTTCGGTTGACTTGCTGCCTTTCAAAAACAAATCAGCAAATATCTTAAAGCCACCACAGCATGGACCAAAGATTTGCTGTAGTGTCTCTGTATCATCTCCACTGTAACCTAAGTCAAAGGCATTATTTTCTGACCAAAAGTTGATATCCATCCATTCTTATCCTATGTAATAAAAGCCTAATAAGCAAATTGTCCCCTCCATGGGGGGGGGGGGGGGGAATTTCGACTGCTCGCTATGATGTACGCTGACCACCAGGGGGCAGTGGGGAACATGGCAGGCATTGGTGACAAGGCGCTGGCAGCAGGTGGCAGTGGAGGTGCTGCCAGCCTGATGGGCCCCGATGGGAGCAGGACAGCGGCAGGATGGTGGAGAAGGTGAGCGGGCAGTGCCAGGCCAAGGTGGGTGCGAGCAGGGCCCAATCGCGCCACCGATCACCCCGCAGATGGTGACCAGTGGCGGTGGCAGGGGGTGGGGCCGCCATCCGGCTCCCAGGTGCTGAGGGAGCCAGGCAGGGGCCCGATGACTCAGGCGGAGGAGGGGCATGTGGGGGCCTGGGGCCCAGATGCTGCCCAGCTGCCCAGGGTCCAGAGGTCAGCTGGGACCTGCCCTTCCATGCCAGATGCTGGCACTTGGATTGCTGGCCAGGCCTAGGACCACATCCGTGCACAAATATCATACACCGGGCCTCTAGTTACTGTATAAGCACATTGAGAATTATACTCCAGAGCAGAGAGAACTGGTCATATCTATAGTAAAATAACAATAATCTATGGTGTATTAATAAGTTTATAGATGATTATGTCAACCCAAAACTAATATACTTTCTTAAGAACCATGTCTAAAGATCAAATTAAAATGCATTCAAGCCCAGTCACTGTGGCTCAGTGGTTGAGCATTGACCTATGAACCAAGAGGTCAGGGTTCAATTCCTGGTCAGGGCACAAGCCCAAGCTCAATCCCCAGTAGGGGGAATGCAGTGGCAGCAGATCCATCATTCTCATTAATGTTTCTATCTCTTCCTTTCCCTTCCTTTCTGAAATCAATAAAAAATAAAATAAAATAAAAAATTTTTAAAAAGCATTCAAATTCAGCAAAAAGTCTGTTATTAAAATTTTAGGTAAATTCAAAGTTACTTTTTCCTTAACAACAAAATGAAGCTTTGAATTAAAATTTTACTATAATCTTATATACACAGTGGTCTCCCCCACCAAGAGGCTATTCCTGAAATTACTAATAACAACCATGTCCTTAATAATAATAATCTCTCTATATAAAGGCATAATATGCAAATTGACCAGATGGCAGAGCGACCAGTCAGCTATAATGCCGCACTGACCACCGGGGACAGACGCTCAACACAGGAGCTGCCCCCAGCCTGCAGGCCCCTATTGCCCAATGAAGAACGGGGAACCAGAGAGTGGGTGGCGGTGGACACAGGTGGTGCTGGGTCCCCAGGTGATCAGTGGCAGCAGGAGACAGGGTCAGCGAGCAGGAGGAACGGCCAACCTCTTGGTCTCTCCCCCTCGCCAGCAGGCTCCAATAGCCCCATAGGAAACCAGGAACTGGGGGAGGGCAACCAGCGGTGGCGTCGAGGCGGGAGAGGAAAGGGATCGACCCTGATAACAGGCCAGGCCTAGGGACCCTACCTGTGCAAAAATTTCATGCACTGAGCCTCTAATAATAAAGAATTTACGAAAACCAAGATGGCGGCATAGGTAAACACCAGAGATTGCTGCCTCGCACAACCACTTCAAAAATACAACTAAAAGACGGAACGGACATCACCCAGAACCACAGGAAGGCAGGCTGAGGGGAAATTCTACAACTAGAAGGAAAGAGAAAAGCATACCGAGACTCAGAGGAGGCGCAGTTTGGAAAATACAAAGGTGCAGAGGTGCGTGCGGAGCGGGCTGGCGGCTGAGGGCGCGGTTGTCTGTTTCAATCTGGAGGGAGTCTCAGGCTCTGAGCTCCAGTTCCGGGTGAGTCTCTGAGGGCCCAGGCTCAAACGGGAGAAGCGGGACTGTCTGGCATCAGTCAGAACTCGAGGGCAGCTTTCTCTCCGAGGTTTGCAGCAGTTGCTGGGACTCTGAGAGGCAGAGCCTCTGGGGATGGGACTGAGAGCAGCCATAACTGCTCACTCCGCCCGCCCTGTTGATCCCCTGGGACCACCCCGCCCAAGCCTTGCACAGAGGCATTTGCGGGATAGCTTCAGGCAGAGGCTAAATTAGCACCTCCCTAGAGATCAGGACAGAAGTTCTCCCACTGCAGACACAGCTGATTCTCACAGCTAGTTGGCCTGGAGGTCAAATCCCCCCTAGTATTACCTACAACAACCAAGGCTTAACTACAAGACTGCGCACAAAGACCACAAGGGGGTGCACCAAGAAAGCATAAAAAATGTGGAGACAAAGAAACAGGACAAAAATGACAGAAATGGAGGGTATAGAGTTCAAAACCACACTTTTAAGGTCTCTCAAGAACTGTCTAGAAGCCGCTGATAAATATAGTGAGATCCTCAAGAAATCTAATGAGACCCTCGATGTTGTGATAAAGAACCAACTAGAAATTAAGCATACACTGACTGAAATAAAGAATAATATACAGACTCCCAACAGCAGACCAGAGGAGCGCAAGAATCAAGTCAAAGATTTGAAATGCGAAGAAGCAAAAAACACCCAACCGGAAAAGCAAAATGAAAACAGAATCCGAAAATACGAAGATAGTGTAAGGAGCCTCTGGGTCAGCTTCAAGCGTACCAACATCCTAATTATAGGGGTGCCAGAAGATGAGAGAGAGCAAGATATTGAAAACCTATTTGAAGAAATAATGACAGAAAACTTCCCCCACCTGGTGCAAGAAATAGACTTACAAGTCCAGGAAGGGCAGAGAACCCCAAACAAAAGGAATCCAAAGAGGACTACACCAAGACACATCATAATTAAAATGCCAAGAGCAAAAGACAAAGAGAGAATCTTAAAAGCAGCAAGAGAAAGAAACTCAGTTACCTACAAGGGAGTACCCATATGATTGTCAGCTGATTTCTCAACAGAAACTTTGCAGGCCAGAAGGGAGTGGCAAGAAATATTCAAAGTGATGAATACCAAGAACCTACAACCAAGATTACTTTATCCAGTAAAGCTATCATTCAGAATTGAAGGTCAGATAAAGAGCTTCACAGATAAGGAAAAGCTAAAGGAGTTCATCACCACCAAACCAGGATTATATGAAATGCTGAAAGGTATCCTTTAAGAAGAGGAAGAAGAAAAAGGTAAAGATACAAATTATGAACAACAAATACGCATCTATCAACAAGTGAATCTAAGAATCAAGTGAGTAAATAACCTGATGAACAGAATGAACTGTCGATTATAATAGAATCAGGGACATAGAAAGGGAATGGACTGACTATTCTTGGGGGGGAAAGGGGTGTGGGAGATGCGGGAAGAGACTGGACAAAAATCATGCACCTATCGATGAGGACAGTGGGTGGGGAGTGAGGGCGGAGGGTGGGGTGGGAACTGGAGGAGGGGAGTTATGGGGGGAAAAAAGAGGAACAAATGTAATAATCTGAACAATAAAGATTTAATAAAATTAAAAAAAAAGAATTTACCTCATTTGACCCTAAAAACTTGGTGAGGCAAGTAAATGTTCAGAGAGATTTGATGATATAATCCAAAATCATCTAGCTGGTAACTAGCAAAGCCAGAACCTTAATTCAACTCCAAATCATAAGGTCTTTCAGCAACACCTGAAAGTCCTGTTGGTAGATGCTAACAATTCTACAACCAATCTGGATTATGATGTATTTACCCAATGATGAATGGTATTAAATAAGTTTGATTTTATTTATTATATTCTATCTGCAATGAAATTAACTACTGTAGTACTATTCCTTTACTGGTTTCCTGTTCCTATGCTATTTTACCCATCAATTCTTCTATATATAAATCAATATACCTCCCCAAACAAAAACACACTCATACAAAAAGCAGTATGTATTAGCGTTTACTTTTAAAAACCATATGACTTCAACTTTCAGAGAGTATATACATAAATGTAAGATAAAATATTAATTTTAATAGCTTTAAGGTTTGGAAAATTCAGATAAAGATCAAAGGTAGAAGGAAAAAAGTAAAGAAAAATATCATTTTCATTCCACCTATGGATCTGAGGTATTCTCAAATCTTTACCTTTAATTGTTACTATTTTAAATTTTTATTCTTAATGTTTATGAAGTCGATCATTGGAAAACAGTCCGTATTTAGAATTTCCCTCAAAATTCACCTTGGTCATAAAGTTATAAACAGACTTTTGTTTAGTTACAAGATTTCAAAATAAATAAATAAATAAATAAATAAATAAGCTCTGCTACAACAAAGACAGCCAGTAGAGGGACTAAAAGTTTACTTTTGCCATTAGCAGAATTAAATTCAAGATGTACAAAACAGATCCAGAGACACAGACGCATAGAACAGACGTGGAATCTGAGGGAAGGCGGAGGAGGGAGACAGGTAGGAAGAGATCAATCAAAGAACTTGTATGCATATAAACATAACCCATGGACACAGAAAATAGGGTGGTGAAGGCCTGGAGTGGAGGATGGGGTGGGCTAGAAGGGGTCAATGGGGGGAAAAGGGGAACATATGTAATATTTTCAATTATTATAATATTTATAATAGAGATTTAATTTTTTAAATAAATGTTTTAATGTGAAAGTAGTGGTTCTTGGCAAAGAAATCTAGACATGTCACCAGAAAATATAGTGCAAATTATAATATTCTACCTCTAGAGCTATTTGCTAATGGAAACCCTGTCACTTAGAAAAATTGAATTTAATATTGGTCAAAAGCCTCAGGTAAAAGAGTTTTTATAAAGTAAAATTTTCACTTAAGTTCTCAATAATTTAAAAATATCCCAGTGTTAATTCAATTAAAATATAATACCAATAAGAAAATTTTAAAAATATAAAGTAGAACTTATCTGTTAGAACCTGTTTCATTTTTGTAAAAAATGTTTTTGAAATGTTAAAACATTGCAAGGAAAAGTTTTGCAAATGTAATAATAAGGCTAATTTCTCCCCAAATATTAAATAACCTGGTTCTCAGAATCAGAATTTTTAATTTTACCCCTAAACTGTCAATATACTTTGGGGAGGGACACAGGAATTTTACTATACCCTTAAACGGGTCTTAGCTGTTATCTTCTGAAGCAAAAGGAAGGCAACTCTGAGCACTTAGAAAACTTAGTTGCTACTGTGCTGTAAGACCAAAGGGCTCTTTGGTCTCAAGTTTTCTTCCATGCTCCACTATGTTACCAGTCCTTTGAATAATCCCATGAGGACAGCCAAATGCCTGTGTGTGCTACATTTTCCCCAGGGCTTAAGGTTTCTGTTGGGAAAATTGCACCAAAAGTGATCTCTCTGGCTCTTCTGCGGTAGTACCTTCAGTTAATCCACACCAATTACTTACTACCTAGCTATTTTTCTATATGCCAAGAAAGCTATGGCCAACAGCAATCAACAGAAGAGATGTTAAGGTATATAACATCTTATACATCTAGGTTAAAAGAATATCACCTAAACAAAAATATCAAAACTTCCAGAAATAGCCTGTGCTTTTTCAATCTTGGAACTTCCTTTTCAAATAAATAAAAGAAATAACGAGTAGAAAGATGGGAAGGGCTGCCATAGTTAAGAAATATGTACTATATCATTAAAAAGTTCTCATGCATACACTGAACAAGTACTAAGCAAGACCGTTGTTAAAATTTTCATAATGGTTAAGTTGCTACATTAGATCTTTGGTTTTCTTTATTTACATCTTCACAGAATTTACTTAAACAGTAAGAATATGAAATGAAGCCTGCATTATCTATCCTACTTTCCTCTATTACCACAGGTAAGTTTCTTTCTTTTTTTTTTTTTTTAAATATATTTCTCCACTGATTTCAGAGAGGAAGGGAGAGGGAGAGATAGAAACACCAATGATGAGGGAGAATCATTGATCGGCTGCCTCCTGCACACCCCCTACTGGGGATCGAGCCCGCAACCCAGGCATGTGCCCTTGGCCGGAATCGAACCTGGGACCCTTCAGTCTGCAGGCTGACGCTCTATCCACTGAGCCAAGCCGGCTAGGGCCACAGGTAAGTTTCTTAAAATGACAAACCACCTCATATTCATTTAGAAACTTTTTATATAATTCCTATATAATTTGTCAAAATTCAGATTCTGAAAACATAAAATATAAAGAAAATATAAGATATAGAAACATTAATATTAAGTATAATATTCTACTTTAAGCTTATTTCTAAAAGAAAACTATCTAAGGATACAATTCACATCCAAAGACTTACTAGTCATAATACAGATAATAATAAACACTATTACAACTATATATAACTGAGAATAGCAGCTTTTAATACAACTAAAATAAATAACATTCCTTAGTTCAGTATTGCCCTGCCCACATCTGTATACCACAACCAGAGTTTTTTCAGTATCTTATTACCTGTACTAATATTTAATATTTTTCTTTAAATTAGTTCCATTTTTTATTTTACTCTAACACTACAGTAAGATCTATGAAATCATAATCCTAATTATATTTAATTATATTTTCTATTCAATAATTCATTGTCATTAATACTGCTTAGCTAGCTTTTTATTTTGTTTTGTTTTGTTTTGTTAATCCTCACCCATGGGAGGAAGGGGGAGAGACAGAGAGAGAAACATCGATATGAGAGACACACACCAATTCATTGCCTCCCACATGCACTCTTACCAGGGTCAGGGATCAAGCCTGAAACTGGAAGCATGTGCCCTTGACGGGAATCTAACCCAGGACTCTTCAGTCTGAGGGCCAATGCTCTCCACTGAGCCAAACTGGCTAGGGCATAGCTATATTTTTAAAGGATGGGGAGGTTCAATATATTATAGGGATGAATATACAACAGGTTAATTACACATTCCAAACAAAATATAGTAACATTTAAGTCAATAAAGACCTGGCAGATATACATTTAAATCAATATTCCAAGGCCAGAATTAAAATTTTATGTTTGTTTTAGGATTCAGCAAGATTATTATTTTTATCGTTAAGTTCTCAAGTGATGTGGCATGTCTTTCGATGTAAAAACTCTAAAATATTCATCTTAAGAAATTAGTGCTTTTAAAATACCTTTGATTATATACAAAAGATCTCTGAAGGGTATGTCACAAATTGATAAACCATGGCTGCCTCTGAAGAATGGAAGTGAGCATCTGTACAACTTTCTATAATGCTTGAACTTTTTAACCAGGGCATGATGTGTTCAAAATTAGTACTATTTAAAATTAAAAGGTGCTTAGCATCCAAAAATAAAATTTTAAAAATCTGCTAGTGTATAAAAATGAGTATCTTAGAATACATTAAGGTTTAGAGCTTATTAAAAAATGTTAGAACTCCATATTAAAAGAAACATTTTTAGTTTCAAGTAATTCCATTATACAATTGTATACCAATACAGTTCCTTTACCTAACCATATAATTCCTTTTTTAAAAAACATAACAACATTAAAAACAATTGAAAATTAAGACCCGCAAAAGCAGGAGAAACTCCTATATTCATTTTAATATAATGACTAAGGAGCAATGTCCTGGAATTTAATTTAAATAAATCAAATAGTAATGATTACAAGAAATACCAACTATAAGAACTAGAAAATTATGTGAAAAAAAATTGTTAAGGAAACTCAATAATTGATAAGGCTAAGTATACTGCATCAAAGGACAGTAATGTCAATTCAATATATCTAAAATATTTAATAATTTCACAGATTTTGAGTTTTACATTTGAACTGGAATGTAAACTTTGAATAAAGTTATTCTAGAAAATAAATTATTGGTTTGGGCAATATTTAAAAGTAGTACTAGCCAAATAGTGTTTATACCGGCATAAAAGGAATAATGAGGCTACCAGAAATATATTTTACTTAATACTAACATTCTGAATAAACAACTTAATATAACCCCACAGAAATACAAATTATTGTTAAAAAATACTAAGAACAACTCTACTCCAACAAACTAGACAACCTGGAGGAAATGGACATATTCATAGAAAAATACATTCCAAAACTCAATCAGAAAGAAGATAAAAATCTCAGCAGGCAAATAACTATGGAAGAAATTGAAGCAGTCATCAAAAAGCTTCCAGCAAACAAAAGCCCAGGACCAGACGGCTTCACAGGGGAGTTTTACCAAACATTCAAGGAAGAACTAAAACCTATCCTCCTCAGAGTATTCCAAAAAATTCAAGAGGAAGGAACACTTCCAAGCTCATTCTATGAAGCCAGCATCACCCTCATACCAAAACCAGATAAAGACAAACACAATGAAAGAGAATTACAGGCCAATATCCCTCATGAACATAGATGCCAAAATCCTCACAAAATCTTAGCAAATCGGATCCAGTAATACATCAGAAAGATCATACACCATGACCAAGTAGGATTTATCCCAGGGATGCAAGGATGGTACAATATCCGCAAATCAATAAACATTATACATCACATAAACAAACTGAGAGAAAAAAACCACATAGTCATATCAATTGATGCAGAAAAAGCATTTGACAAAATCCAACACCCATTTTTGATAAAAACTCTCAGCAAGGTGGGAATAGAAGGATCATAGCTCAACATAATAAAAGCCATATATGACAAACCCACAGCCAACATCATACTCAATGGGCAAAAACTAAAACCATTTCCCTTAAGAACAGGAACAAGACAGGGATGCCCACTCTCACCACTCCTGTTCAACATAGTACTGGAAGTGTTAGCCATTGCGATTAGACAAGAAGAAATAAAAGGCATCCAAACTGGAAAAGAAGAAGTAAAACTGTCCTTATTCACAGGTGACATGATAATGTACATTAAAAACCCTAAAGACTCCATCAAAAAGCAATTAGACATAATAAATGAATTCGGCAATGTAGCAGGATACAAAATTAACGCCAAGAAATCTATGGTGTTTCTGTACACCAATAGTGAACTTACAGAAAGAGAGACTAAAAAAGCAATCCCATTTACCATCACATCAAAAAAATTAAGATACCTAGGAATAAACTTAACTAAAGAGGTAAAAGACCTCTACTCAGAAAACTATAGGATGCTGAAAAAAGATATAGAGGAAGACATAAACAGATGGAAGAACATACAATGTTCTTGGATTGGTAGAATCAACATCATCAAAATGTCCATACTACCCAAAGCAATCTATAAATTCAACGCACTTCCCATTAAAATACCAACAGCATATTTCACAGACCTAGAACGAACTCTCCAAAAATTCATCTGGAATAAAAAAAGAGCCCGAATAGCTGCAAAGATCCTGAGAAAGAAGAACGAAGTAGGTGGGATCTCAATACCAGATATCAAGTTGTACTACAAAGCGACTGTTCTCAACACTGCCTGGTACTGGCACAAGAACAGACATATAGACCAATGGAATAGAATAGAGAGCCCAGAAATTGACCCGAACCAATACACGCAATTAATATTTGACAGAGATGGCAAGAACATACAATGGAGTCAAGATAGTCTCTTCAATAAATGGTGTTGGAAAAATTGGACAGATACATGCAAAAAAAATGAAACTAGACCACCAACTTACACCATACACAAAAATAAACTCAAAATGGATAAAGGACTTAAATATAAGACGGGAAACCATAAAAATACTAAAGGAATCCAAAGGCAACAAAATCTCAGACATATGCCGAAGCAATTTCTTCACTGATACAGCTCCTAGGGCAGTGATGGCGAACCTATGACACGCATGTCAGAGGTGACACGCGAACTCATATTTTTGGTTGATTTTTCTTTGTTAAATGGCATTTAAATATATAAAGTAAATATCAAAAATATAAATCTTTGTTTTACTATGGTTGCAAATATCAAAAAATTTCTATATGTGACAGAGCACCAGAAGAAAATAAACAAATGGGACTACATCAAAATAAAAAGCTTCTGCACAGCAAAAGAAACCATCAACAAAACAACAAGAAAGCCCACTGCATGGGAGAACATATTTGCCAATGATATCACCGATAAGGGTTTAATCTCCAACATTTTTAGGGAACTCATACAACTTAACAAAAGGAAGATAAACAGTCCAATCAAAAAATGGGCAAAGGACCTAAATAGACACTTTTCAAAAGAGGACATTCAGAAAGCCAAGAGACATATGAAAACATGCTCAAAGTCACTAATCATATGAGAGATGCAAATCAAAACAACAATGAGGTATCTCACACCTTCAGAATGGCTATCATCAACAAATCAACAAACGACAAGTGCTGGAGAGGATGTGGAGAAAAAGGAACACTCGTGCACTGCTGGTAGGAATGCAGACTGGTGCAGCCACTGTGGAAGACAGTATGGAGTTTCCTTAAAAAACTGAAAATGGAACTCCCATTTGACCCTGTGATCCCACTTCGAGGAATATATCCCCAAAAAACAGAAACACCAATCAGAAAGGATACATGCACCCATATGTTCATAGCAGCACAATTTACCATAGCTAAGATTTGGAAACAGCCAGGGTGCCCATCAGCAGATGAGTGGATTAGAAAACAGTGGTACATCTACACAATGGAATACTATGCTACTGTAAAAAAGAAGGAATTCTTACCATTTGCAACAGCATGGATGGTACTGGAGAGCATTATGCTAAGTGAAATAAGCTAGTCAATGAAAGAGAAATACCACATGATCTCACTCATTTATGGATAATAAATACCATTATAAACTTATTAACAAAAATAGATACAGAGGCAGAGCAGAATTGAACAGACTGTCAAACTACAGCGGGAAGGCCAGGGAGGGTTGGGGGGTGGGGGCGAGGGTAAGAGATCAACCGAAGGACTTGTATGCATGCATATAAGCATAACCAATGGACACAAGACACTGGGGGGTAGGGGAGGCCAGGGGAATGGCAAGGGGGGGGGGGGGGGAGGAGACATATGTAATACTCTTTGTACTACTTTAAGCAATAAAACAAAATTTAAAAAACAATTTTTAAAAAAAGAACTTAATATATCCATTATATTAAATGGATTGGGTAATATTAACTTGGGAAAAATTATTCCAGCAAAGCATGTAATAAACATCTTAGAAACACGACAAAAAAAAAGTAAAAACTAAAAGCCAAAATGAAAACATATCTTCAAAGACAAGTGAAGTTATATAGCAATGATGCTGAAAATTAATCTGGCTACAATAAATCACACAGATCTGCCTCTTCTATCAAGATTAATCATCTACTTGGTTTGCTGATTACCAGTAAATCTGCAGATATTACTTCTGCAAAGGTCTGTTTAAGTCATTCCTTTAACCATTATGGTTACTTCCTTCTAAAAACATCTACATTACAAATATGAATATGCTCTCAAATGAATCATTCATACACACAACAGCTGTCCTACCAAATATATGGAATTTGACCATAATATTCTACATAAGTATCTTCAAGACAGCAACTGAAAATGAAAGGGGACTGCATAATAAGTGTTACATATTAGTAAAGTTAGTAATAAAGCATGCAATTTAATAAAGGGAAAAAAACTCATGATAAGCACTTGGGAAAAACTGAGTCCGTTGTTTCCCTTATGCTATGGCTGAAGACAAATCTGAAAATAATTTAATCAAATAAATCATAATGTGCGGTTAATGTTAAAGGGCCCTATTTTGTAAAAAAAAAAAAAATGTATCTATATCTGTATCTATATCTATATATGGGTTTTCGATTTTCTAGGAGAATGGGTGATAATCCAATTTTAGTAAGATTTTTTTAGGAAATATTTAAATTTCTCCAAATCCATTACTTAGGTATATATACCTGAGCAATGAATTTTTAGAAATTCATTTTTGTTGGTTCCAATTATTTATGCTTGTGCTAAATACCTTCCAAAGTATATATAGATTTTAAATTTTCAAAGTAGATGACATTTTGGGAAACAAAATAATATCCACATATTTGGGCCTAACGTGAAAATTTTTTAAGCCTTCCTAACTATACATATAAATCCAAGGTTCTACCTTAGAAATGAACCTTATGAAAAGGCAGCTGTCATAAATAGATAAAAACAGATTGTTACATGTTTCAGATTGCTGCTATAGCTCACTAAAATGGAAGTCCTAAGAACATGACAAGATAACTTTTTTACATCAGGATTTACATCCAACAGACAAATCTTGTTTGGGATTACATTGTCCATTATAGGTTAACAATAAAATTTACTCTTTCTACTACTTGACTTAGGCCCAATTTTCTGGAGGCAATTTCTTGTTTTTTTTCTTTCTAGCTTACTGATTTGAGAAATGGGGTTGCCAACTAAAATTGCAGAAAATTCATAATTTTACATTAGTTATTACAGGCCAAAGTGCATAAATTATCAGGAACCATGACAACTAAGGTATTTCCAAAGGCCAATACATTGTTTTGCTTATTCCTAATATAAGAGTACTACAGTCTGCCATGTTCTTTCCAACCTAGCCTTTGTAACATCACTCACTGTGGTTTTTTACAACCAACTTTTCATAGAACACTGAATATTCCATCATCTTCAATCCCAGTGATTAAAAATAATCTATTATCAAAAGTAATAATGACCTATTGTTTTTAACCCTTCCAGAATAATTGTTTGGTGCTTCCAGTGTTTAAATTCCATAACAGCTAGAAGACTTTGTTGGTGATTTCTAATATCTAATTATGTTTACCAGGTTTAAGATAAAGGGAAAGTATTCATTTAACATGACAGTATCAATCCTTTCATTTACTAGTTACAAATTATATTACTTAACAGCTAATGCTACAATTACTTTTTCTCAAATAGTCAGAACTGTTTGTATTTCTGCAACACACTTTTTTAGATGCATTAATCCTTCCAAAGACCTTTACCATAAGTCCTCTAGCTTTTTCTGTCAAAACTATGGATAAAATATATATTACAATGTCATACCCTTTTAAGGCACAGATAAGAAAAGCAAGAATCCATAGAGACTAGTGGTAAGACATTACTAGGCTGATATAAATTTGTCCTTTGTTTACAACTAAACCTCTTAATTGTAAGTTAAAATAGTTTATGGGCAACTATCTCAATATATCGATAATCAAAGTTCAAATCATATATGCCCGAAAAAAGAAATACTGTCACATAAAAAAAATCTTATCCTGCTATATTTTTCCCCCACAATAAATCTACATTACAAATAAAGGGATCATACACTTTACATTTGACCTTTCTGGACAAAAACCATCTCCCTTCTCCCCTATCCCAACTATCACCTACTTAAATTCTAAAATATACTATTAGAAAGCCCTAGAAATTGACTTGAATCTAAATTTCCTCAAAGAGGCTTAAAACCCTTTCTCGCTTTGAAAATCAAAAACCTTTTTTAATAAAAACACTTTTATTATCTGTTTTTGAACAAGAAACAGATTTGAGGGGAAATACTTTTGTAATACCAACAGGAAAGTATTTCTGGAGCAATCTATAGCGCTTCAATTCAAAACCAAAAGCCATTGCATTCTCTATGGCAAGATATTTTACTTTAGCTGGACCTACTGAATAGCTAACTCTCGGTCGCCGTGATGAATTATGAAACACTTTTTATTGTTTTTTTTCTCTCAAAGTTTTCAAATTAGAAAGCTTTACCCTATTAAATGTTTACCTTACTATTCAGGATGATGATCATCATCATCATCTGAATTTCTACCATGTACCAAGCAAATACTTTGCTAGGTAAATAACAAATATTATTTATACATAGTTGAGCTTGCATTTGGAATTCCCAACAACAAAAAGTCTAAATAAAATTTTTATAAAATTATATTAAAATTATATATATGTGTGTGTATATATATGTATATATATACACACACATACACGTTATTTCTAATTCTTATAAAAATTTTCAAATTTGGTATTATCACCATTTTGTGGATGGGAAATTTGAAACTCAGTGAGGTTAAGGGACTTGTCAATATAGCATAAGCTAGTAAGTGGCAGAGCCAGGCACAGTCAGTTCTAATGAAGCAGTTCTTTCATTATCACACTGCTTGTTCTAAAAGGAACTGGATAAAATACTCTATGTAACCATAACTCCAATTTTTAAAACTCAAATAAAAGGAAAGTCACAAAAATGGTAATATGTGTTAAAATAATAAATTATGTTGTATATCACCTCATCTTTACCACAATCCTGGCAAGATAGATCCTTTCATCCCATTTTCCTAATGGGGAAACTAAAGGCTAAGAGGTTACAAAACATGCCAGAAACTTATAGGTGGAGTAGGAATACAGAATCAAGCAGGTATTTCTGAATCTTAAAAAACAATGATTAGATTTTCAAAATTACCTTACATGAAAAGAAACATAATAGTTAATTACAAAACTTTCCAAGTAAAAAGTTACAATTACAGCACTAATAGTGGCTGGTGTACTATAACAGAAAAGTCAATTGACTAGGTTAAGAGCTCTATATTAATTAACTACATCAGAAATGTAATAATCTATGAAATAAAGTCAAAAGGTGCCATTAAAAAAATATACATATACTAATATATATATATGTATTAGTATCTAGGCTTAAACTAATGTTGGTAAAATAAAAAAATCCTGTCAACTGTCCTCCAAATTCATTATTTTTTTCCAAACATGGGAGTAGGGAGGAAATTCATCTGAATCTAATAAACATTATTTCAATAGTGTGCTACAAGAAAGATTAAATGTAATACAATGGCAAAGTGAAATGCCTGGTATTCAGAGGAACTGAAAGAATGTATATTTCATTAAAGAATTAGAGATATACCCCAAAAAAGAGCTCAGATCTACTGGTTATGCCTTTAACTAAAATGTATTCTTAAGTATTACATAAACTACTAATAAAATCTGCATAACTACTCCATAACCAATTGTAATCTTTAAAATATTTCAGAAATGTCAATTAAGCATTTTAACTTCTCTAGGCGTTACTTTCTTTATCCATAAAATGAAAAAAGATGGAGTAAACGTCTAACATCACTTTGACTTCTAAAGCCCTATGAAACAATAACCATAATACTTATAGAAAGGCCAATGTAAAGTATTGTCAATATATGCAAAGTTCAAATTTTTTTCAAGAGTGTATACAAAAATTCATTAAACTTCAGACTTAGGATCTATGTACTAAGTTGTATTTCAATAAAAGGTTGGTGGAAAAAAAAATCAAGAAATAAATACAACCTAAAACAAAACCAAAAAAAAAAGTTCAGTATTTTGTTTATGATCTGGAGGCCATGCTTAAGTTGAATAGATTAAAAATAAGGCTAAACAAAAATTAAATTTATATAAGGAAAATTTTTTTAATTAAAAAAATGAACATGACTGGTTTATGTGATTTTTTTAAAAAAAAAAAGTCCACCAAGATTATAAATTTGGGTGAAAGATTACGATGGCTAAAAATAATTTTAAATATTTAAGAAAATCTCAAGTTACAAAATATTACACAATCTCTCTGAAGAAACCCATGACATGAACATGGATAAACTATCCTTTTAGCTAATTCTGAGCACAAATAATCTTAAATTAATTCAAAATACTCGAATAAGTGAATTATTTCATTCAAATATTAGATTTGTTGCCGGCCTTTTAATTTTCAGTTGTACATAGTTTAATACATAATTATTGACAACCTCTAGCAAGAAGGAAAAATAAAATTCTCTTTGAAGAAGCAGAACCTATTACTTTTGCCTTTTGTACTCATTCCTTTTTAATAATTTCTAGTTAAGAATGCAATGATATCCTTATTGTTTTTCATTTTCTTTTGAAAAATCATGAAAGGGTAGTTTTTGTTCCTTTAGAAAGAAATTTGGAGTGTAATATTATGAAGAAAAATTATAGCAAGTGTTTTAAAAAAATAAACCTTCAAATTTTTTATTTAAATTACCACCTTTAAAAATAACGCTCAATGGGAAATAAACCATATCCATTTCGTTACTCTGAGCTCAGTCAAACCTTATTAAAATATCCCTGATTTCCCAACAGATGTGCTCCTCAAAGCTTCTTTATTTAAATCTCATCTTAAATGCACTAGGGGGAGCTCCCTCTTTGAAAGAACCCTAAAGCATGTGTGTTCCTTTTCTAACTTTAATTCCTGCAAAATAATGATTTACCTGCTGAACTATTTATGTCCAACTTTTGCTTAACAATTTTTTTTTAAATACTAGCCCTATACTTTATCCGTTTATCAATTGCCATTATTACAACTTTCACCAAGTTATAGTATTTACTGCACTGTTTCCCAAAAAAGAATACAAAGCCCAGAAAAATATACATTTAATATACCACTAATAGATTTTAAACCATGTAATAAAAATCAGCTTAACATGTCACTAGATTTGTATAATTGTAATCTCAAATTTTAAACTGAAAAATAATAGAAAACTAGAGGGAAATAAACTAATCTATTAATGAAAAAAGTATGCTTTGTGCCTTACTGAGCACTTCATAATTTTTAAAATACATTTTACTATACCACCCCATTTAACCCTCTCATCAAACCTCTCATTGATTTTATAACAACAGTACAATGGCTTCATTAGAATACGAAGCAGCAGAGAGACAGGGTAGTAAAGTTAACTGTCCAATGTTACAAAGTAATGCAAATGTTGAGGTCAGAACTGGGATTCAAATTTTCACATTCCTGGCCATTCCTCTTCTTTTACACAATTAAATAAAGATGGAGAAAAAACATTTAAGCAAGTTTTACTGTAGAGTTCCCTATCAGCTAACAATAACTATTAAAAGTAATTTTAGGAGGCTAAAAAGTTTAAGGACTTGCCAAGACCTTTAAGTGGGGAAAGGGCAGTCTTAACAAATGGTGTTGGGAATACCAGATGTCCACATGCAAAAGAAAGATGTTGGAACCTTACCCTACACCATATACAAAAATTTACTCAAAATAGATTGAAAACTTAAATGTAAGACCTACAACTAAAACTCTTAAGACAAAATACAGGGGAAAGCTTCAAAGACATTGGATTTGTCAATGACTGCTTAGATATGACACCAAAAGCATAGGCAACAACAAAAAATGTTGATAAATTAGACTGCATCAAAAATTAAAACTTCTGCCCTAACTGGTTTGGCTCATTGGATAGAGCATCGGCCTGTGGACTCAAGGGTCCCAGGTTCGATTCTGATCAAGGGCATGTACCTTGGTTGCGGGCACAACCCCAGTAGGGGGTGTGCAGGAGGCAGCTGATCGATGTTTCTCTCTCATCGATGTTTCTAACTCTCTATCCCTCTCCCTTCCTCTCTGTAAAAAATCAGTAAAATATATAAAAAAATAAAAATTAAAACTTCTGTGCACCAAAGGACACAATCAATAGAGTGAAAAGGTAACCCCTGGAATCTGAGAAAGTATTTGCAAATCACATTGTCTGATAAGGGAACTCCTACAGCTTAAAAAAAAAAAAAAAGAAGAAGAAAGAGCAAAGGTCTTGAATAGACATTTCTCCAAAGCCAATATACAAATGTCCAACCAGCATATGAAGAGATGCTCAACATAAATAACAATCACGTAAATGCTAAAAAACCAATGAGCCCTACCCGGTTTGGCTCAGTGGTTAGAGCATTGGCCTGCGGACTGAAGGGCACATGCCCAGGTTGTGAGCATGCAGGAGGCAGCCAGTCAATGGTTCTCCCTCATTATTGATGTTTCTATCTCTCCCTCTCCATTCCTCTCTGAAATAAATAAAAATATATATTTTTTAAAAACCACAAAACAATGAGATATCACCACCTGACACCCATCACGATGACTAATCTGAGAAAAACAAAATAATAAGTGTTGATGAGAATGTGGAGAAACTGTAATTACTGTGCCTGTTAGTGGAAATATAAAATAGTGCAACCGCTATGGGAAGCAACATGGCGGTTCCTCAAAAATTTAAAAATGGCAGTTCCTCAAAAATTTAAAAAGTTTACCATTCGATCCAACTGCACTTCATGGGATATATCCAAAAGAATTGAACACAAAACCTTTCACATTTGCATACCATGTTAATAGCCGCATTATTCACAATAGCCAAGAGGTGGAAGCAACCCAAGTGTCCATTGACAGACGAATGGATAAGCAACATGTGGTATGTACGTACAATAAAAAATTATTAAGCCTTTTGAGGAATGAAATCCTGACATGTATGGACCCTGAGAACATTGTGCTAAGCAAAATAAGCCAGTTGAAAGAAGACAAATACAGTTGACCCTTGAACATGGAACTGAGCTGCACAGGTCCAATTATACTTGGTTTTTGCTGTTGTTTTTTAATAAATAAGTACAGCACTGTAAATGTCTTATAATTTTCTTAACTTTTTTTCTAGCTCACTTTATTATAAGCATACAAGATATAATACATATAACATACAAAATATGTGTTAATTGGCTGTTATGAGTAACACTTATAGTTAACAGTAGGCTATTAATAGTTAGGTAGTGGGGGAGTCAAAAGCAGGGGAAGGTGTCCCTAACCCCAGCATTGTTCAAGGGTCAACTGTACTGTATGATTCCACTTACACAAGGTATCTTTAAAGCAGTCAAATTCATAGAGACAGTAAGTAGAATGGAGGTTGCTAGAAGCTGAGAAGAGGGAAAATGAGGAGTTACTACTATATAATGGGTACAGAGTTTCAGTTTTGCAAGATGAAAAGTCCCAAAGACTGGTTGGAACAATGTGACCAAACTCTACTAGTACACATGAAAATGGTTAAGATTGTAAATTTTCTTATATGTTCTTTACCACAATTTAAAATTTAGGAAAAATATTCAGGCACTGAAAAAATTTACCAAATACAATTCACCATTGTGTTTCCAGTTCATATTCAGCATAATAGTATGTTCAAGTATAATAATCTAATTTTCTTTTGAAAAGATGTCTATAGTCAATACCAAACTACTGTGAATACATTTGTTGATAGCTTATGGGAAACCAAAAACCCAAATGGGAATCAAGTTTTCATTACTTGACCTACCAACATTAAAAGAGGCCTGTATTTTGTACTGAGTATTAAATGTGTACTGCTTGGGTAAAGGAGGAAAAACTCTACCTGCATTTTCTGCAAAGTTCACCAAAAGTTCTTTATGCTGAAGAATCAAATTGTTTAAAATTATTCTCCCTAAGATTCATTCTATTTAATCTTATCTGAAAGCCACCATTTTCCAGTGAAGTTTACACTCAAAAAATTAAATACATATTACATCTAATTTTAGGGTATTGGCCAAAGATTATCTTCACAGAGGGGACACAGAGTAGTAGTAGGTCAGGTACCATTCTAAATCCTGAAATAACCTAACCAGTACTAGTATAATGAGTTGTAGGAGTATGGAATCAGTCTAGTGACAAAAATGATGAATTACAGGCTAGAATAATATTTAACATCTGAATATAGCTGGAACCGAACTTAAAAAAAAAAAGTGTGGGGGGGGGTCGGGGGGGGGCAATATTGAAAACATTTCAAGAAAACAGAATAATTTGGGACAGTATGAAAAATAAACCAAACTACATATAAAACTTTAATCAGACTTCTATAACTTTAGATGTGCCCTAACTTTAGAAATTAAGTTCAAATGTTCAGTGGCTCTCAAAAGATCAGCATTATTTTTGAAACTCTGGTGAACATGTGAAAAATATATATATTGAATTTAGCTGCAATGATAAGCAATTTAATAAGGAGCTGCTATACTTAAGGAAAAGATTTGACTAGAAGCTACACATTGTTCCATGACTGTAGACATGGTACTAATTGTCAAAATTAAATATTTATAAGGACTTCTAAATGCAAGGAATATTTTTAGTGGGATATCCAAAATGCTTGAAGAAAACATTCACCAAGAATCATCCTTTCTCAGCTATTCTACAGAGGCCCTGCAAATTCCTTAGTATCCTAACTAATATCTCAAAGATGTTTTACTTATAGGTATGCTAACTAAATTAACAGATGCAGTATAGGTATTAAAAATACTTTTGGCTATAGAAAAATCACATATGTACATGTATGTGGGGAGAGCAAGTTTGCAGTGTCTATGCCATACATACATACATACACACATGCCCACATTTATGCTGAAGAATCAAATTTAGATATTTAAGAAAACTTATAAACTTAAAAGGTTTTCAGATGCTCTATAAAATTAAGCATCTAGCTGGCCTTTCCTCATTTCCTTCAATTATTGTGATTATATACAAATATTTAGTAGTGTGGTCTCCACAGATGCTAGCATAGATGATGAAAGTTATTTATGTAAAAACAGGGTAAGGGGTATTCCACAGAAAATAGGCAGATACAAAGTACTTTTACAAAGAAAATGCATGAACTATATTTTGTGTTAATTATTTGAGACATCCAAAATTCTTCATAATTTACAATTTATAATTGTAAATGTATACTATCTAAATTAGCAAAAAAAAGTCTTATGATGAAAAATATTATCTGGAAAGATGTTTTCTTCTCACTAAACACTTTACTCCATCATTTTCATTTTCATTTTGAAATTGTGGCTTCCTAAGTTAGTTTAATACTAGTATCATTTTATGTGCCAGCTCAGGACTTCTGTTAATATCTCTCCTTGCTTATTCATCAAAATAACTGAGAAATATTATTCCTTCCCCTTGTTGAATTAATAAATCCTAACATGCAAAAACATCCTAATCTCCAGGCTTTTCTCTTGGTCAAACTGGTAACAGCACAGCTGGACCACCTTCAACCTCAAACTTTCTGTAATCTTTATGGACAAGAACTTAAGTGATCTCCAGTGGAAGATGGCAACTGGGAAAAAAGAAATACAGGTTTAAATTACAAATGTCATCAGTCTCTCCATTATAATCAGTTTTTCTAAGGAAGCACCCTAAGCAATATTTTTAATTAGCTGGCAGAAAGTAAATGTGTCTAATTGTCTTTCCCACTTATGAAATGTAATGCAGAAAAACAGGAAATCAATAGTTCTGCTACATACTGAAAACCTGACAACCAAAAAAGGATAACCAATGGCAAGTTTTAAATTTTTTTTTTGATCTAAAAGAAATTTAGACCAAAACCTTAAGCAGTGAAAGACTGTTTAAGTACTACATATAACAAAGAAATATGAAAAGAAAAGGAAATCCATTATTTTACAAAAACAAACTAAAAAAGTCCTGGCAAATCTGCCTAAAATACTGAGTTGCAAAATAGAGCAACACAGAGAAGGGGAAACAAAAAGATTAATGTGGTAGGAAAATACACATTTACTTAATTAAACAATGGGAATCCATTTAGATAAAAACAGAAACAAAGTGACTGAATTCCAAGGCATACTAAATGCTATATGGCTAAGTTACTCCTAAGAAGTAAAATGCAAACATTTCTAAACCGAGGGAACAATTCTGTTTCTTTCTATATAAAACAACCACAAATTGTAGTAAGGTTATTTGCCCCTGAAATTTGTGAAATTCATAAAAACTGAGGCTCATGAAACTTGAGAAAAGAACAAAATGTATACCTAAATATATCATTGTGGTAATAGTGCTTTGCACTGCAGCATAAAAATTAAACTCCTTGGATTTTAATATTCTTTTATGTGTAACATAACACATTTTTATTTTCCAGGACTGAAATCTCAAAAAGTTGTAATAGATTGCCTTACATTATTCCATAGTGAACCATCATGTGATTTAAAGCTCTTGCTCACCTTCAGACAGATACAAGCAAGTGCAGTAGATGGAAGAGTGTAGGGAGTGGAGTAAGGGAGTAAGGAAAGGTTCTTTCATATTTTCAAACAGCATCTCTCCCAAAGTTTTAGGATAAAAAAATTAAAATAAATTTTAAAAAACCACCTCTGGACCTGCCATTTAATTCAGAAATGAATTAAGAATTCTTCCTGAATAATTGCTTATGGTATAAACTTCAAAAGCTGAGAAATCTTAAATGTATTCAGCCAGTTATTGCACTCCAAGGAAAATATTACCTTTCATAGTAGTTATACAATATAGTTAAATTAAACCCTGATATAACAAAAAGAATAATTTCCTAACATTTTTTCTAGCATAGAAATGAAGACCACTAATCAACTAGTGTCTGTACTGAGTGGGATGAGGCAGGATATTTATCTATTTATGTGAGTGCAAGGTAACAAATACATTTTAAGATGAAAAAGAGGACTACATATAAAACATATATAGTATGGTCAGAGTTTCATTTTTGTATTATGTGCTTGTTGTATTTTAATACAAAATCTTTTGTACTGTATTTCATGTTATATAGTTTTTGGACTGGGCTGTTTTTCCACAAAAAGAAAAATTAACTGTTTTCCACCTTAATATTCAACCTACCTGCCCATAGTTGTCTATGCCAGTTACTAATCTATTTAAATTTAATAAATCAAAAGCTGTCCTTAGGGATTGGCCAAGAGTCGTAAGTCCTTCAGCCTGAAGGTTTTTCAGTTCATTCATAAACGTTGCATGGTTTTCTTTCCATCCGGCCTAAAAAGAAATATGTAAGAATGGTTTTTTTTCACTATTTAAAGCCATGTATACACAAAACACCATTACAATCTGTAGCTGATCAAACAGCTGCTTTGCTTTACACTATGGTTTGACTAACGTGTAATTCCCTATCACCGCTGAAGAAACTCTCCTCCAAAGGTGGCCAAGAATCACCCTGCCTGCACTACAGCTTTGGGCAGCCCAACTACTTCGCAACTTCCCTGGGAAATGCACTCCCTAACTTAACACCCAAAACGTGGGATGTAAAGTGCTAGCGGGAAGCAGGCGCGGGCAGGACTTCTGAAGTTCACCTCCCGCTGCCCCACGACCCGCGGCCTCTCGGGAAGGCTCCTAACACCAAGCCCGCAGCCCCCGCCAGGCTGGCTCGCCGGCGGCGAGCGTGGGGAGGGCGGCCGAGCCGCGGGCCGATTCCCCTTTCATGCAAACCCGGGCTCCCGGCGGCCGGGCCCGGCTGTCACTCGGGCTAAGTTGAATAAATATCCCCCACAGTTCATTGCTGCCGCTCACGCCGCGGAGGGGAAATGTCGGCCATGTTGATCGCAGCGCCACCGCCGCCGCCGGGCCGGGCTGGGGAGGGGACGGCGGTGGCCCCGCGACTCCGCACCGCGCCACGGCGCTCCAGAGCGGGGGAAGGGGTGGGAGCCCGTAGGGAAAAAGACCTCTGCGCCTGGAGCACAGCGGGGGGGAGGGGAGCAACATGAAGGGTGAATGGGGGGGCGGCGAGCGAGGAGGGAACAGGAAGGGGAAGGGGGAGGGCAGGCGCTGTTACCTTGATAGCATAGGGCGGCTCTTCGAAAGTGACCAGCATATACCTGTCTCCGCGGCTGGCAGGATCCCGGGCGCGGAGCTGCAGGAGAGCGGGTGGGGGGCGGGAGGAAGAACAGGGCGAGTGAGAGGGAAGCACAGAGCGAGGTTACGAGGCGGAGAAGGGGCGCCCCCGGCCCCGCCGCCCCCCTACAGTACCGCACACGCCGCGGGCCCCCCCCCCCCACGCCGCCCCCCACACACACAGATCGGCTCCGACACACCGCCCGGGGCCGGAGCCCGGGCCCGGGCCGAGCCCGGCTCGCAGCGCACGCCCGCCCGCGCGGTGGGGGAGGGGGTCCCCGAGCCCGGCAGCTCCCGCAGTCAGGTCCCCGACACCTCCGCCTCGCCGCCCCCGGCCGCGCTCCCCGCCACCCCTGCCGCCCGCGGGCAGCTGGGCCGGGGTCGACGCCCGGGCTCGGTCAGTCGGTACCTTCATGAAGGTCTCTACCGCGCCTTTGGCCGTGTCCAGGTAGGTGGTGCCCAGATGGCTGCGCTGGTTCATAGAGGCAGACGTGTCTATCAGGAACAGTAAGATGGGCATAGTGCTGGCCGGGAACACCGGGGCCCGCGGTGGTGGAGAAAGAGGAGATGGTAGAGGTGGAGGCGCCGGTGGCGGCGGCGGCGACCGCCGCTACGCGGGGCGGGGGAGCGCGGCCCCCGGGAGGAAAACACCGTCTGGGTCTTTCCTCCGGCTGCGGGGAGTTTCTCCCCCGGTAGTTGAGAGGAAACTCCCAGACCCAGTCCTCCCCGTCGTACCCCCGTCTCCGCCTCCTCCTGCCTGCCTGCCCGCTGGGGCGGGAGCCGGCCGTCTGTCTGTCGGTCCGTCCCCCCGCCTCGGGGGTCCCGTCCCCGTTCCCGGCCCCTGTGTGTGTCCCAGCGGGAGACGAGCCTGGCCCCCCACCCCACCCCCGATGCAGGGAGTGGGGACCTGGGAGCTGGCGAAGAGGGGAGTGGGCTGAAAGGAGATTGGCCCTGGGGCTGTTGGGAGAAGTTTCAGGGACTCCCTCCGCAACCCGGCGGTGTCACCACTTTCTCAGCCCCTCTCGCTACTGAAGCGCTTTTCTCTCTCACACTCCGGTTTTAACTCGGGCTGGGGCTGCAGAGCCACCGCCCCCTGACACGTCTTCGCGCCACGTGACGCACCGCTCCGCTATTCTATTGGCTGGTGCTTAGCCCCTCATTAGCATATTCAAACAGCTCAGGGACAGGCGAAGCTTGTAGGCCGGCTTCGGGAACTGTTATTGAGCACGCGTGAAGGCGGGGCGTCGGGTGCGCGCGCGAGCGAGCGAGCGCGAGGGGTGAGCGGCGGGCCGGCGGACGCGGAGGCCGGCTCCGGGAAGGGGCGGAGACGGGCCGCGGAAGGATCGCTGGGTGGGGGCGGGAGCAGCGTCAGCGCGCGCGCGCGCAGGTCGGCTGCGGCTGTGAGTCTGCGCGGCGGTGCCGCGGCGCTCTCCTTGGCTGTTGGAGGTGATAGGGGTCGGGAGGAGGGAAGTGGACGCGGGCCTCGGCGCTGCTTCCGCGGTCTCCGTAACAAGCCCCTTCCCCGCGGGGCGAGCGAGGAGGAGAGAAGTTACGGATCAAACGCCCGTTTAGGGTAGGAGGCACGCCCGCGGTCAGCGGAGGAGTTGCCTCGGTCCTCAGAGGGCCGGCCCCGGCGTGGGCGGACCCGGGGCGGGGGAAGGGAAGTGAGAGGTTGTTTATGACCAGGGACTGATCTCCGAGCGGCCCGCCGCTCCCCCTGGGCCGTGAGGACGGAGCCGGCTCCCTGGGCCTTGGGGCGGACCCGGGACAGGCCAGGAACCCTCTCGTCGGAGGACCCAACTAAAAGGGAACAAGCCACTTGTTTCTAACTCAGCACTTAAAGGTCGTGGCGGAAGGCTTACTCACAGTTTGTTGCCCTTGTTAGTCTCAGGGAGAAAAACCGGTACTACCCAGAGAAAGACCGCTCCCAAACCATGTTTACTTCGTACACTGCCAGATTCAGAGCTAAAAGGGACCTTGGAAAACCATAATCCGTTACTCTTATTTTTAAGTGAAAAAACTGGCCGGCTTGCTCGAGTGACGCAGGGAATGGGCTGCCTGCACCCTGCCTGTCTCTCACTAGATGTTATCTCAGAATCGCCCCGTCCTGGGGAGGGAACTAGTGCTAGGTTAGACCTGCACCTGCCGCGATGCCAGAAATAATGAAATCTCCTGAGGATCGGGGAAACAGCTTCCTCGGACTCACTGGTTAAAATACTGAAGACTGCCTCAAATACAAGTTGAATTAGAGATATAGCCCTGATAATGTACTAGCCTTGAATTTTGATTTTTTTTACTCTTTACCCTAAAATTTATTGTTTACCTACTGATCATTTTTTAAGAGTCGTTCCTATTGACATTAACACAGAAGAGACATGCTTTGTGACACTTTGTTTAAATCTTGAGTTTCACAGCTTGGACTTTTTCTAATTAAGTCAGTCTCTGAACTTTTTGCTGTAATGGGGCTATTTCAGTAATATGTTGTATGTACCATAGAAGAGAGATTTTTTTTGAGATTTTTTTTTTTTTTTGGACTACAAAATAAGATGAAATACAGGTTTTACAGTATTTGCTGAGGACTGGTGGAGTTAAAAATGATTAAAATATGCTACCTGCCTTCGAAGAGCTTAAGGTTTTTCTACAACAATATTACATACATATTATTAGCTACTACAAGGCAGAAAGTGATTAGATAGTAAACTCAGAAAATTCTGAGAAAAATGTATTACCCTGCAGTGATGAAAAAACATTTTCCAGGGTCAATACATTTAAGCTGTGCCTTAAAGCAGTGTTTCTAAAACTAGGATCCTAGACCTGGAGCTAAGAATGAGAGTTGTTTTAATAATCACCAGAGGATATTTTTCCATTGATTTTTGGACAGAATGGGGGTTGGGGGTGGAGTGGGGGAAGAGAGAGAAACATTGATATAAGAGAGAGACATCATTGGTTGCCTCCAACATGTGCCCCAACCCGGCTGGAGAACCTGCAACATATGTAGGTGCCCTTGACCAGGAATCCAAACCAGTCCCTTCAGTCCACAGGCCTGTCTCTCACTAGATGTTATCTCAGAATCGCCCGGTCCTGGTGAGGGAACTACTTTAACCATTGAGCCAAACCAGCCAGGACAAGCGTTCTTGAATGCTTTAAAATTTTTTCTTTTTGTTTAAAGAACATACAAATTGTTTTCCTAGTTCTAAAGACAGAATTATTCTTTCAAAGTGATACTTTGCAACTGAAAGATTTCATGGAATTGGTCTTCAGTTTTCCACATTCGTCCTTTTCAAACTGGTCTATGGACCCCACCCTGCCTGTTCAAAAATGTATTTTGTAGAATCATAGTAATTTCTTTTATATTACTCAGGTTTGGGAAATACTGCTTTAAAGGACTGGTAGGATTTGGATATGGTGGGTATATGCAATCCTACCAATGGATAGAGGAAGAGGAAGCTGCTGGTGAAAAAGTCCGAGGCATTGAAAATGTAGTGAAGAAAGGAAGTTAGCACACCATTGCCAATGGCTTTCTGGGGAACAGTGAAGTTCAGCTAGGCTGGAGCACCAGCTACACAAGGAATAGCATAAGATCCAGAAATGTAGGTCATATCTAGAGCATAGAGGGCCTTTATTCCAGGCTAAGGACTTTTTCCATATAAGAATTTTTGGTTGGGGTGCTTTTTACAAAGCAGTGTTTGAAGGGCATCAAACTAGACTACTGAAGTAGATGAGCATGCATTACTAATGACCTTACCTATTTTAATTATTTGAAATCATTTTGGAGCCATCTTGGCTCTTCCCTCATAACTGGAAGTGTATGGTGGAGCCAGAATTAGATACAAAGATCAGGAGAGCCAAGTCCAGTGAGCCAACCTGGCGCGTATAACCAGAACCTATGCTTATGATGGCACCTGAGATCAAAGGCCAGGTTTCCAGTTCAGAAGCCCAGAGGTGCTGGAAGGCAAGGCCCTGAGACAGAACAGGAAAGAAGTCAGGACATACATAGGCAGCAAATCAAGAGGCAATCAGGAACCAGGAAGCACTGAGTTATCCCTAGGCAAAATTGTGAAATAGGCCAAGTTGATTCTGGTTGACAAACTATTGGTCAACGGTGGCTTAAAGCCTTGGTTCTGGGCCAGGAGGTACTCATCAGCATTACCTATAGAACTTTAAAAAAAAATAATAAATGTACTAAATCTCCATACCCAAAGAAAACTAATTCAGTAGAATTGGATGGGCCCTGGCCATCTCATTTTTAAAAAAGCTCTTCAGGTGATTAAGAACTATGTACTTAAAGTATAAAAATAATGTATTTGTCTAGCATTTAATATTACCCTTAGAGTTATTACATTTCTTAAACTCCTAAAATCTGCAAACTAAAGGGGAAAAAACTATAAATGTGACATAAATATAGCTAACAGTGGATTTGCATCACATACTTGTACTTAAGTAAATTACTTGAATTCAACTACGTTTGACAAAAAATAAAAATAAAAGTAGTGCTGGATATTCCCACTGTACCCCTTGGTGAGCTTATGCCTTAAAGCACAGGAAGGGAAACATGAATCTCTTCTTCACTCAATATCTGTGCTTCTAGAAAGATTCTGGTTATGTGCTGGCTTCTTTTTGTAAAACATGGCCTCTAAATGCAAGCCGAGTATTTCATTAAACTCAACTGAAGAAACAGTGAGCTCTTGCAATGCTAGGGAGAACTAGTTGGAGTAGTGTGTGCTAAATCCTGTGCTGTTGCATCTAGGGGATGAGGGAAGATTTTTCTGGGAGGGCATTGGTCAAAAAAGGTAAGTGGGAAAAAACTTGCTCTTTGCTGCTATTTTTAAAGAGTGCTGTCCAAATGCTCCAGTTTTAAAGGGAATGAATAAATTCTATGAAACCTGAAAGAATGGTGACTAAATTGTTGAAATGGAGCTATTCTAACCAAATTAAAAGTGGATGAACTAGATTCATTTGTAGAAGCTAAGCAGAAACCCTTTTAAATTATTTTAAACCAATTAAGCAGGTAGCACAGTTTTTAAATAATTATGTGCAATAACTTGGCTTATGGTGTCTAAGTGTGCCATCTCAACAAAAAAATCAGAGAAAGCTAGTGTTCCTCACAAATACTCTTGTGGCTGTCTTACCATTTCCTTAGCTCTCTGCATTCTTCTTTAAGATTACAATAGTCAATGATATTGAGAGGTTGAGAATATTTTTTAAAAGTAATAAGCATAAAAAATTAGATGTGAAACTGCAACAGAAGGTATTCAGATAATACAAGTATAAGAAAATTTATTTTGGTCATCCTAATATTATATAACTAGAAGCCCAGCGCGCAAAATCGCATAGCCCTGCCCATTCGCTCGTGCCTTCGCCCTCGCAGCCCCGCCCACCCATGCCTGTCTTTGGTCGTTATGGTATTAGGGCCACAGGCCTTTTATAATATAGGTAATATAGATATCAATTCTCAGGCAGGGTGGGGAATATGCTATTGGGGAGTACTATTAAAAAGAAATTAGACCTTTCCAAAGAGCAGTATTTCAAAGTAATAATTGAAGTCTGAGATAATTCAAGATCAGTCCTAAAAATGGAGATAATCCAAAATGAGAATTAGAATCACAGTGGAACAGTTTCTCTAACAAAAGAGCATGAAAATTACAGTAATTTTTAAATTAATATTAATTGCACACCTCCTATATAATAGGCACTGTGGTAGGCCAAAGAGAGTTTATAATCTATGGAAAGAGACAGCAGATAAACAGATGAGAATATTATGACAAGTCAGCAGACCCCTAGCATGATATAATAAAGATCTGTCTCAGAAGATTGTTTTCAAAATGCAAAGTAACATACCGTGTTTCTTTTCTTTTTTCTAAATATATTTTATTGATTTATGAGAGGAAGGGAGAGAGAGAGAGAGATAGAAACATCAGTGATGAGAGAGAATCATTGACTGGCTACTTCCTGCATGCCCCCAACTAGGGATCGAGCCCACAACCGGGGCATGTGCCCTTGACCGGAATCGAACCCGGAACCCTTCATTCCACAGGCCGATGCTCTATACACTGAGCCAAACTGACTAGGACAACATACCATATTCATATTTCATCAGTGCTGAGACACCATAGGTTCTAAGAAATGCCATTATTTTTGTACCACTGAAAGAAGAATGCTAATTAAACTGTGACATAATGCTTATCAATTACAGTTTATCCTTACTGTATTAAATTCCAGCCAGGAGCATTAGTGATGCAAAATGTTTTAAAAGAATACTTCACTATTGTCTTCAGTAGTTTCTTCCAAACCACTGGCTTCCATTCTGTGTTTTGATGCTGCTGCTTTCTTGATCAAACTAAAGGTATCAATGAGAGATTTTTAGATCACAGCCGGGATTTATATCCTTTCTTTCAATGGTTGACTGAAACATCTAGGGTTTGCGGTAGGTAGAGCTCGGGAAATATGTCTCAGCACTGCGGCTGATGCAATGGTGTGAGCACACTCCACCATGGCATGCTTCCTCAGCACACCAGGAAGTAGCAACGCCCGCCTGAACGAACTCCTAGAGCCACGTGCACAGTACCCCAGCCTTTCAGCCATTGTTTGCCTGTAGCAACGTGTCTCCCTCTGATTGGTCCCCTCATGCTATATATTCACCTGTAGTTCCACAATAAAACGGATCTGTGTCACTGAACCTGGTCTCCGGAGTCGTGCATGCAGACGCCCTAGCGCGTTGGGGCTCTGTCGTCCTCACCCCCGAGGGACCCCCTGCTTCAGTTTGCAATTGTCTAGTTGTGCCAGCAGGAATGGCCACGAAGTTTGCACATGTATAAGCTCTCAAGGCTACATCACAACTGCCTTCTGGTCACAGCATTGAAGATACCATTATTTCAAGTTAAATTCCAAGTTTAGAAGTGTTAAAATAGAAATGTACATTTAAATCAGTAAAACACCACTTAGTGCTGGTAGCTGTTAAAATAAGGTCAAAGATCTCTGTCAGCACTGAGGATAGGCCAACTAATCTTACAAAATAAGTAATATTTCAGCAGACTGAAATCATATGGGGCTGAAAGAAATGTGGAAGAGTGATAGGAGTTAAGGCTAGGCCACATCATAAAAGGTTTCATTTGCCCAAGTAAGATACTTTGAATTTTACCTTTGGGTGATAGGGAGAAAAAGGGGTATGTGTGTGTGTGTGTGTTTTGATTTTTTTTTTTTAGAGAGGAAGGGAGAGAGGGAGAGAAACATTAGTGTGAGAGCACAACATCGATCTGCTGCCTTCCTACATGACACTACTGGGGATCAAGCCCACAACCCAGGTATGTTCCCCAACTGGGAATTAAACCAGCAGCTCCCCAGTGCACTGAAGAACACCCAAACAACTGAGCCACACTGGCTCGGGTGGGAGACAAAGTTTTGGGGCAAGATAGTGATATGATCAGAGTCTCACTTTAGAAATATAATTTTCATAACAATTGAGAAGGTAGGTTAGAAGGGGAAGACAGTGGACAAGAAGACCAATTAGGCAATTTCTGCACTAATCCAAGGAATTTAGCTGTGAATCATTTTGTAAAGACAAATGTTGAAGTGGGAACTGGAAGGTAAAGAAAGGATTATATAGAATATCAAGGTAATAGAATTGACAGAACTTGGTGAACAGAGTAGATGCAGGCAGAATCATATTTTTTAGATGGAATCCATCTTGTGTCATGTAAAGTGACTATCATCAAACTACTGCCCTAGCCTGTTTGACTCTGTGGACAGAATGTTTGCCCACAGACTGAAGGGTCCCAGGTGCAATTCCAGTCAAGGGCATGTACCTTGGTTGCAGGCTCAATCCCCAGGCCTGGTTGGGGCACGTGCAGAAGGCAACCAATTAATGTATCTCACAGCGATTTTCTGTCTTTCTGTGTCTCTGCTCCTTTCCACTCTCTCTAAAAATCAATGGAGAATATCCTCCGGTGAGGATTAACAAAAAAGTAAAACAAAAAACTACTGGTAATTACAAATGCTAATAAGAACCAGTGATGTTTATTCAGTCACTTGTTCAAATATTTATTGAATCTAGTATGTGTAGGAGCTGGGATTTCTGCAGTGAGTGAAACAGGAAGGAAAATACCTGACCTTATGAAGTTTACTTATAGCGAAAGAGCTGAACAATATGATAAGTAAGTTATATAGTATATGTAAGTGCTAAGAAAGAAAACTAAATTTGGGAAAGTTAATAGTATTGCAGAAGGGTGAGAGTTGCAGTTTTAGATATAGAGAACAGGTAAGGCATTGAAAAAAAATGATATTTGAATAGAAATCTGAAAGAAGTGAGAGACAACTTTGCAGATATTTAGGGAGAGACAGATTTTATCTACTTACTGATGTTTAGTAAAACATTTGTGGTTTGAAAGGCTGATTCATATTAAAGTCTTATCCGTTAATCATATTTTTTACCAATACTTAGTAATCTTATTAAGAAATATTAATAAGTATTCTTTTCTGATACTTAATACATATTCTTATTAATAGCAGTATTATTCTAAATAATAAGTATTCTTTGCTGATACAAGTTCTCCCTGAAATGGTTAAAAAAAAATGGTTATAAGGATTCTCAAGTAACTTGGAACTTCAAAAACTTAGTGAGAACTTCAACAGCAGGTACCATAAAAAGATCCTGCCAGAAATTAAGAATACAATATCTGAAATGAAGACTATACTAGAAGGAATAAACAGTAGGTTGGATGAAGCAGAATATCAAATCAGCAATTTAGAAGACAAGGAAGCAGAAAACACCCAATTAGAGCAGCAAAAAGAAAATAATTTTAAAAAATGAGTTGAAGGGACCTTTGGAGCAACATGAAGCATAACAACATCTGCATCATAAGGATACTAGAAAGAGAAGTGATGCCGAAACCGGTTTGGCTCAGTGGATAGAGTGTCGGCCTGCGGACTGAAGGGTCCCAGGTTCGATTCTGGTCAAGGGCATGTACCTGGGTTGCGGGCACATCCCCAGTGGGGGATGTGCAGGAGGCGGCTGGTCGATGTTTCTCTCTCATCGATGTTTCTGACTATCTCTCTCCCTTCCTCTCTGTAAAAAATCAATAAAAATATATTTAAAAAAAAAAAAAAAGAGAAGTGAGAGAGCAAGGGATCAAGAACCTATTTGAAGAAATAATGACTGAAAACTTCCTTAACCTGGAGAAGAAAAAAGACACAAAGTCCAGAAAGCACAGACAGAGAGTCCCAAACAAGATGAACCCAAAGAGGCCCCCACAGCAATACACATTATAATTGAAATGGCAAAGATTAAAGACAGAGAATCTTAAAGGCAGCAAGAGAAAGACAGTTTACCTACTGTCTTTAAGGGATCCGTAAGGGAGCTCCCATAAGACTTCAGCTGATTTCTCAATTTCTCAACAGAAACATTTCAGGCCAGAAGTGATTGGCATGAAATATTCAAAGTGATGAAAGCAAGGATCTACACCAAGGCTACTTTACCAAGGATAGCTATCATTTAAAATTGAAGGAAAAGTAAAGAACTTCCCAGACAAGAAAAAGCTAAAGAAGTCCATTACCACCAAACCACTAATACAAATGTTAAAGGCTGGCTTTAAGAAGAAGAGAAAATTTTAAAAACACAGGAACATAGTCATAAAGAATAAAATGGCAATAAATACATACCTATCAATAATCACTTGAAATGTAAATGGCTTAAATGCTCCTATAAAAAGACATTGGGTAGCTGAATTGATAAGAAAACAATACCCATACATATGCTGTCTATAAGAGAGCCACCTCAGAACAAAAGATACACACAGACTAAAAGTAAGGGGAAGGAAAAAGATATTTCATATCAATAGAAATGGAAAAAAAAATGCGGGGGGAGCAATAATTAGATAAAATAGACTTTAAAACAAAGGCTATAACAAGAGACAAATAAGGACACTATGAAATGATGAAGGAATCAATCCAAAAAGAGGATGATATAACCCTTGTAAACATTTATGCACCTAACCTAGGAGCACCTAAATATATAAAGTAAATCTTGATGAACATGAGGAGAGGCTGACAGCAATGCAGTCACACTAGGGGATTTTAACACTCCACTGACATCAATGTATAGATCTTCCAGACAGAAAATCAACAAGGAAACAGCAACCTTAAATGACACATTAGATCAGATAGATTTCATTTGTATCTTCAGAAAATTTCACCCCAAAGCAGCAGAATATACATTTTTTTCAAGTGCACATGGAACACTTTCTGAAATAGACCACGTATTACAGCAGTTCTCAACCTGTGGTCACGACCCCTTTGGGGGTCGAACAACCCTTTCACAGGGGTCACCTAAGACCATCGGAAAACACATATATAATTACATATTGTTTTTGTGATTAATCACTAGGCTTTAATTATGTTCAATTTGTAACAATGAAATTGGGGGTCACCACAACATGAGGAACTGTATTAAAGGGTCGCGGCATTAGGAAAGTTGAGAATCACTGACGTTTTAGGACACAAGACAAATCTCAATACATTTAAGAAGATTAAAATCATATTAAGCATCATCTTCTCTGACCATAATGTATGAAACTGGAAATCAATTACAAGAAAATAAAAACACTGAAAAACATGCAAAGACATGGAAGCTAAAGTGTCATATTACTAATAATGAATGGGTTAAACATGAGATCAAGGAAAAAATAAAAAGATGTCTTGAAAGAAATGAAAATGAGAACTCAATAACCCAAAATCCATTGGATGTAGTGAAAACAGTCATAAGAGACAAAATCATAGCATTTCAGGCCTATTTCAAGAAACAAAAAAATCTCAAACTATTAGAAAAAGAACAACAAACAAAGCCTAAAGTGAGTAGAAGAATTTAAATAATAGAGATCAGAACAGAAAAAAAAAATGAAATAAAGTCTAAATTAAAAAACAACACAAAAGATCAATGAAACCAACAGCTTTTTTTTTTTGAAAAGATAAAAAAGATGGAAAAACATTCAACCAGACTTATAAGAAAAAGAGAGGACCCAAAAAAATAAAATCAGAAATGAAAGAGGAGAACTAACAACAGAATCCACAGAAAGGATTGTAAGAAAATATTATGAACAACTATATGCTAACAAAATGGACAATTATTTTTTGTGTGTGTTTTTTTATAATCTTGACTAAATGAATAAATTCCCAGAAACATACAATCTTCCAAAACTGAATCAAGAACAATCAAAATCTGAAGAGACTGAAATTGAAGCAGCAGTAAAAAAAAGTTTTTTAAAAAAGCCCTAGCCGGTTTGACTCACTGGATAGAGCATTGGCCTGTGGACTGAAGGGTCCCTAATTCAATTCTAGTCAAGGGCACAAACCTCGGTTGCAGGCTCCTCCCCAGCCTGGGTCCTGGTCAGGGCTCATGCAGGAGATAACCAACTGATATATTTCTCTTACATTGATATTTCTCTCTGTCTTCCCCTCACTCTTTCACTGTCTCTAAAATCAATGGAAAAATATCCTTAGGTAAGGATTAAAACTAAATAAATAATAAAAATTTAAAAACTACCATCAAACCAAAGACCTGGCTTCACAAGTGAATTTTAGCAAACATTCAAAGAAGAACTAACACATATCCTTCTCAAACTATTCCAAAAAGTTCAAGAGGAGGGGAGACACCCAAGCTTATTTTATGAGGCCAACATTATCCTAATTCCAAAACCAGATAAAGAAAGGAAAAAAGTTATAAGCCAATATCCCTAGTGACCATAGATGGTAAAATCCTCAAAAAAATATTAGCAAACTGGTCCACCAAAACAATAAAAAGGTCATACACCATGATCAAGTGCACTTTATTCCAAGGATAGGAGGTTGGTACAAATCTGCAAATCAATAAACACGATACACCACATAAACAAAATGACAGATAAAAATCACATGATCACATCAAACGAAGCAGAAAAAGCATTTGGTAAAATCTAACATCTGTATGTGATAAACACTGTAAGCAAAGTGGGAATAGAGGGAACACACCTCAACATAATAAAGGCCATATATGACAAACCCACAGCTAACATCATACTCAACAGGCAAAAAATAAACTAAAAGTGTTTCCCTTAAGGAACAAGATAGGGATTTCTGGTTTCACCACTGGAAATCCTAGTTACAGCAATAAAACAAAAAGAAGAGAAAAAAAAGGATCCAAATTGGAAAGGAAGAAGTAAAACTGTCATCATTTGCAAATGACATGATACTGTATATAAAGAACCCTAAAGATTCCACCAAAAAACTGGAACTGATAAATTCAGTGAAGTAGCAGGATACAAAATAAATATCCAGAAATCAGTTGCATTTTTATACACCAACAAAGAAATACCAGAAAAGGAAATTAAGAAAACAATCCCATTTACAATTGCATCTAAAAAAAACAAAAAACACAAAAACACAAAACACCCTAGGATAAATTTAACCAAGGATGTAAAAGACCTGTACTCAGAAAATTATAAAATACTGAAGAAAGAAATTGAAGAAGATACAAATAAGTGGGAGCATATACCATGTTCATGGATGGAAAGAATTAACATCATTAAAATGTTTATACTACCCAAAACAATACATAGATTCAATGCAATTAAAAGTATATATTTTTATTAATTTCAAAGAGGAAGGGAGCGGGAGAGAAAGATAGAAACATCAATGATGAGAATCATTGGTCGGCTGCTTCCTGAACACCCCCTACTGGGGTTCAAGCCTCCAACCTGGGCATGTGCCATGACCAGGAATTGAACTGCAACCTCCTGGTTCATAGGTCAGTGCTCAACCACTGAGTCACGCCAGCTGGGCTCAATGCAATTCTTTTCAAGGTACCAATGGTATATTTCACAAAACTAGAACAAATATCCCAATAATTTATATGGAACCAAAAAAGACCCTGAATAGAAAAATAAAGTTGGAGGAATCATGCTACCTGATTTCACTATACTACAAGGTCATAGTAATCAAAACAGTGTAGTACTGGCATAAAAGCAGAC
Organism: Myotis myotis; assembly: GCF_014108235.1. Lineage (NCBI taxonomy): Eukaryota > Metazoa > Chordata > Mammalia > Chiroptera > Vespertilionidae > Myotis > Myotis myotis. The sequence goes on from NW_023416335.1 coordinate 88,850,498, forward strand.
ATTATAGATCAATGGATCAGAATAGAGAGCCCAGAAATAAACCCATGCATTTATGGTCAATTAATATTTGACAAAGGAAGCAAGAACATACAATGGGGTAAACACAGTCTATTCAACAAATGGTTGGGAAAATTGGACAGATACATGCAAAAATATAAAACTCAACCACCTTCTTACACCATGCACAGAATTAACTCAAAATAGATTAAAGACTTAAATGTAAGACTTGAAGCCATAAAAATCCTAGAAGAAAACATAGGCAGTAAAATCTCAGAAGATTTCTGTTATGTTGCCTTGGGCAAGGGAAACAAAAAAAAATATAAGCAAATGGTATTTCATTAAACTACAAAGGTTTTGTACAGCAAAGGAAACAATCAACAAAATGAAGACAGCCCACCAAATGGGAGAACATATTCACCGATAGATCTGATAAGGGATTGATATCCAAATTTTATAAACAATATAACTCAACACCCCCCAAAAAATCATCTAATTAAAAAATGGGCACAGGACCTGAATAGACAGTACTCCAAAGAGGACATACAGATGGCCAAATAGATCTATACAAAGATGCTCAACGTCACTAATCATCAGGGATATGCAAATTAAAACCACAATGAGATATCACTTCACACCTGTCAGAATGGCTATCATCAAACAAGTGTTGGTGAGGACATCAAGAAAAGGGAACCCTGGTGCACTGTTTGTGGGAATGCAGATTGGTGCAGCCACTGTGGAAAATGGTATGAAGTTTTCTCAAAAGTTAAAAATGGAACTGTATTATGACCCAGCAATTCCACCCCTGAGAATATATCTGGAAAACAAAACACTAATTCTAAACAGTTTATGCACCCTATTTTCATTGCAGTGTTATTTCCAATAACCAAGATTTGGAAGCAGCCCGTGTCTATCAGTAGATGAGTGGATAAAAAAAGCTGTGGTGGTACATTTACACAATGAAATACTACTCGGCCGTAAAAAAAAGTAGTATATCTTACCTTTTATGACAGCATAGATGCACCTGGAGAATATTATGTTAAGTGAAATAAGCCAGTCAGAGAAAGACAAATATCATATGATTTCTCTTATATGTAGAATCTAGTGAACAAAATAAACAAAATAGAAACAGACTCATAGATACAGAGAACAGACTGATAGCTGTTATGGGGAGGGAGTTAAGGGGGCTGGGTGAAAAAGGTGAAGAAATTAAGCAAAAACAACAACTCAGACACAGACAATAGCATGGTGATTATAGAGGGAAATGGGAGTGAGGGATGTAGAAGAGCGTAAATGGGGTATAAGTGGTGATGGAAGGAAACTTGACTTTGGGTGGTGAACATATAGTACAATATATAGATTATCTATTACAGAATTGTACACTTGAAACCTATATAATTTTATTAATCAATGTTACCCCAATTTAATAAAAGTTTTTTAAAGACTGAAAGATATTTAATAAAATATTAATAATGAAATTGTGAACTGTTTTTATTGTCTTCTTTATATTTTCTATTTTTTCAATTTTCTATGATGAGCATGAAAATAATTTTAAAATAACTACTAAAATGTTAACCAAAAATACTATCTCACAAAAACAAAAACAAAAGAAAGCAGAGTAAAGGGAAAAAGTAGTATCTCATTTCATTTCAATTCATTGAGTTATAATATTAACATTAAATATTTTTCTTTTGTGTACTTTTGTGTAGTTTTTTTTTTAATAAAAGAGAGAATTGAAAATTAGAACTCTTTGGGCTAATACCCTTTTGGATAATAAAAACTGAAAGTTTATATTTTTCTTTTATTACAACCATTTGCAAGGTTGTGTCTTTCTTGATTTATTTGAAAGCATTGTAGCCTGGTGTTAAGCATGTGAACTCATGTCTGACTCCTTGAGTTTATAGATTCAGCTCTGCCATTATAAAAAATATGTTTTTGCCTTAGCCAGTTTGGCTCAGTGGATAAAGCGTCGACCTGTGGACTGAAGGGCCCCAGGTTCGATTCTGGTCAAGAGCACATGCCCAGGTTGCAGGCTCGATCCCCAGTAGGGGGCGTGTAGGAGGCAGCCAATCAATGATTCTCATCATTGATGTTTCTTTTCTTTTTCTTTTTTGTCTTTTTTTTTTTAAATTAAATCTTTATTGTTCAGATTATTACATTTGTTCCTCTTTTTTCCCCCCATAACTCCCCTCCTCCCAGTTCCCACCCCACTCTCCGCCCTCACTCCCCACCCCCTGTCCTCATCCATAGGTGCACGATTTTTGTCCAGTCTCTTCCCGCATCTCCCACACTCCTTTCCCCCACAAGAATAGTCAGTCCATTCCCTTTCTATGTCCCTGATTCTATTATGATCACCAGATTATTTATTCACTTGATTCTTAGATTCACTTGTTGATAGATGCATATTTGTTGTTCATAATTTGTATCTTTACCTTTTTCTTCTTCTTCCTCTTCTTAAAGGTACCTTTCAGCATTTCATATAATACTAGTTTGGTGGTGATGAACTCCTTTAGCTTTTCCTTATCTGTGAAGCTCTTTATCTGACCTTCAGTTCTGAATGATAGCTTTGCTGGATAAAGTAATCTTGGTTGTAGGTTCTTGGTATTCATCACTTTGAATATTTCTTGCCACTCCCTCCTGGCCTGCAAAGTGTCTGTTGAGAAATCAGCTGACAGTCGTATGGGTATTCCCTTGTAGGTAACTGAGTTTCTTTCTCTTGCTGCTTTTAGGATTCTCTCTTTGTCTTTTGCTCTTGGCATTTTAATTATGATGTGTCTTGGTGTGGTCCTCTTTGGATTCCTTTTGTTTGGGGTTCTCTGTGCTTCCTGGACTTGTAAGTCTATTTCTTTCACCAGGTGGTGGGGGAAGTTTTCTATCATTATTTCTTCAAATAGGTTTTTAATATCTTGCTCTCTCTCATCTTCTGGCACCCCTATAATTCTGATGTTGGTACGTTTGAAGCTGTCCCAGAGCCTCCTTACACTATCTTCGTATTTTTGGATTCTTTTTTCATTTTGCTTTTCCAGTTGGGTGTTTTTTGCTTCTTCGTGTTTCGAATCTTTGACTGGATTCTTGCGCTCCTCTGGTGTGCTGTTGGGTGTCTGTATAATATTCTTTATTTCAGTCAGTGTATGCTTAATTTCTAGTTGGTTCTTTATCACAACATCGAGGGTCTCATTAGATTTCTTGAGGATCTCACTACATTTATTGGCGGTCTCACCAGTCTTTTCGAGGGCCTTACTAAGTTTACCGGCAGCTTCTAGACAGTTCTTGAGAGACCTTAAAAGTGTGGTTTTGAGCTCTATATCTTTCATTTCTGACATTTGCGTCCTGTTTCTTTGTCTCCGCATTTTTGTATCTTTTCTTGGTGCACCCCCTAGTGGTCTTTGTGCACAGTCTTGTTGTAGTTAAGCCTTGATTGTTGGCAATACCAGGGGTGATTTGACCTCCAGGCTAACTGGCTATGAGAGTCAGCTGTGTCTGCAGTGGGAGAGCTTCTGTGCTGGATCTCTAGGGCGGTGCTAATCTAGCATTTGCCTGAGGCTATCTGGCAAATGGCTCCGTGCAGGGCTTGGGCGGGGCGGGTCCCTGGGGATCTACAAGGCTGGTGGAGCAAGGAGTTATGGCTGCTCTCAGTTCCGTCCCTAGGGGCTCTGCCTCTCAGAGTCCCAGCAACCGCTGCAAACCTCGGAGAGAAAGCTGCCTTCGAGTTCCAACCGAAGCCAGACAGTCCCGCTTCTCCTGTTTGAGTCTGGGTCCCCAGAGACTCGCCGGGATCTGGAGCTCAGAGTCTGAAACTCCCTCCCGATTGAAAACAACAACCGCGCCCTCGCCGCCAGCCCACTCCGCGCGCGCGCACTCCGCACCTGAGTATTTCACTTCAGCACCGTGCCTCCTCTGAGTCTGGGTATGATATTCTCTTTCTTCCTAGTTGTAGAATTTCCACTCAGCCAGCCTTCCTGTGGTTCTGGATGATGTCCGCTCTGTCCTTTAGTTATATCTCTGAAGTGGTTGTTCGAGGCAGCAATCTCCGGCGTTAACCTATGCCGCCATCTTGGTTTTCAGATCTTCTCTTTTTTGTCTTTTTTTTTTCCCCTTCTTTATCACTGATGTTTCTTTCTGTCCCTCTTCCTTCCTCTCTGAAATCAATAAAAATATATTAAAATAAATAAATAAATAAATAAATAAAAATATGTTTTTATTGATTTCAAAGAGAGGAAGGGAGCAGGAGGGAGAGATAGAAACATCCATGATGAGAATCATTGGTCAGCTGCCTCCATGCCCCCTACGAGGGATCGAGCCTGCAACCTGGGCATGTGCTCTGACCAATAATTGAACCATGACCTCCTGATTCATGGGTCAATGCTCAACCATTGAGCCACACCAACCAGGCAGCTCTGCCATCTTTTAGTCCATGACTGTAAGTAACTCACTTCCCCACTCTAATTTTCAGTTTCTTCTCAAGTAAGGGTGATAAAAGTATTCATTTCAAAAGAGTTGTAAAACATTTAAGTATTTTTTGTTATTGTTAGTGCTATGATATATGATTAAATTGTTTTTGCTCTTAAAAAAAAAAAAGCATAGATTGGAACATTAGGATGTGAAAGAGGGGGCACTGACTTCTCTGAGACCAGAAATAATTACAAGAATGTGAACAATGCCTAGCACAGTGCCCAGTGTGATAGTTAATTTTATGTTTCAATTTGATGGGCCACAAGGTGCCCAGATATTTGATCAAACATTTTTCTGGGTGTATCTGTGAGCCTGTTTTGGATCCAATTAACATTTGAATGGTAGACTGAGTCAAGTCGATTGCCCTCCCCAAAGTAGGTGGGCAATCAAAGACCTAAGTAGAATAGAGACTTACCCTTCAGGAGTAGGGGGTGTCTCCTGCCTGACTGTCTTGAGCTAGGTCTTTTCCTGAATTCAGACTCAAACTGAAACATTGGCTCTTCTTGGGTTTCAAGCCTTCCAGCTTTCATACTGGAATGACGCCATCTGCTCTCCTGAGTCTCCAGCTTGCCGACAGCAGATCTTGGAACTTCTCAGCCTCTATACTCATGTGAGCCAACTCTCTCTCTCTCTCTCTCTCTCTCTCTCTCTCTCTCTCTCTCTCTCTCTCTCTCCATATAAAGATATAGATTAGATAAAGATGGTACATGTAGATATAGATATAGATAGATATAGATATAGATATGGTATCTATTGGTTCTTTTTCTCTGGAGAACCCTGATTAATACACCAGTATATAGTAAATGTACAAGCAAGCATATTGTACAAGGCTCTTATTGGCAAAGATCCTGGCAGGCAGTGGTCAACCTCTAGGACAGTGGTCGGCAAACTGCGGCTCCTGAGCCACATACGGCTCTTTGGCCCCTTGAGTGTGGCTCTTCCACAAAATACCACATGCGGGCGCGCATGTACAGTGTGTTTGAAACTTCGTGGCCCATGTGCAGAAGTCGTCTTATTGATGAGAACCTGGAATCGTGCCTAAAATTAAAAACAACAACATACAAACCTGACTTACCCAAACTTTCCAAGGAGATGCAAGGCCATTGTTCACATTAGTGTTTGTCAGTCATTGTCATGATTTAATTTCATGGATATTGTAAGGTAAATTGTAAGGAATTTAATTTTATCAATAAATAATATCGTTATTAAGTATGATATCAAGTTTTATTCAACGTACCTATAGTTTAACTAAGACTTAAAACTTTAAGTAAAGTTTATTAAGTTAATTTTAGGGAATGTTGTGGAGTGAAAGAAGATGTCGAGGATTGAGAAAGGTATGTTGAAATGGTTTGGACATATAGAGAGGATGAGCAAAAGGAGATAGACGAAACAAGTATACAAGACGAGTGTGGATGGGAGAGTTGGAAGGGGTCGACCTCAGCGAACGTACCTCAATCAGATTGAGGATGTTTTTAGCAAAGGCCAGTTTAGGAGTACCCTAATTAAGTTAAAAACAATGTACCTACCTATATAGTTTACCTTTAAAAAATTTGGCTCTCAAAAGAAATTTCAATCGTTGTACTGTTGATATTTGGCTCTGTTGACTAATGAGTTTGCCGACCACTGCTCTAGGAGATTCAACAAGCATTCCTGTAAGAAGTTAGAGCTCTGAGTAAGGAATGTGATAGCGACTAACATGAAGAAATGGGTGAAAAAAGAAACATTTTATTGCCTACTTATGCCAGGTACTCTGCTAGAGCTCCCCATGATCATTTAATCTGCTAACAAACCTGTAAGCTAAAGGCTCCAGTGCCTGAGAAAACTGTAGAAACAGGGATACCTGGCATGAAAACAAGGCAGAGACTCAGCAACAGAAGAAAATGACAGGGAGACAACAAAATATAAGGAAGGAATTTGTTCGTAAGAACAAGATAGGAAGGATAAAGGGATGAGAGCTTCTAGGATGTTAGGGAGATTGTTTTAATACTCAATTCACTAGTCTCCAAAGATTCATGTTCTAAAACAGCAAATAAAATAGCTTAACATCTGATTATGCAATATCTGTCCTTGGTGATGGGCACATAGCAGCTCTCATGACTTACACTTAATTTGCCAGATTAATTGATGTTTTTAGTTCTCTCTTTAAAACATTGCCACAGCATGATATGTACTCAACAATTAATAAAATTCTTTTTAATATAATTGTGAACTTCTGCTCCCACTACAAATTCCATGCTTGTAGAGTCAGTTGCATTTTTCCCCAATCCCCTTTATATCAGTTGAATGTGTTATTGTAATTTTTAATTAATTAAATATTATGTAAAACAGTGGAATGTGAAACAAAAGTCACTAAAGAAATTGCTGTCAAATTGGGTGAAGCAAGAAAACTGCAAAAGTCCTAGCTGGTTTGGCTCAGTGGATAGAGCTTTGGCCTGTGGACCAAAGGGCCCCGGGTTCGATTTTGGTCAAGGGCACCTTGGTTGCATGCTCCTGCCTGGCCTGGGCCCTGATCAGGGTGCATGCATGAGGCAACCAATCAATGTGTTTCTCTCACATGGATGTTTCTCTCTGTCTTTCCCTCTCCCACTCTCTCTAAAAATCAATGGAAAAATATCCTCAGGTGAGGATTAAAAATAAAATAAAATAAACACTAAATTATTTTTTTTAAAAAGAAAGAAGACTGCAAAAGCTTAGAAAAAGTAAAAATCTACAAGTATTTTCCATTTCAAAAGATTGACAAATAAAATATAATTGTAGTTCAAGTTAAAATGAAAAGTTCAAGGCACGTAGTATCATTTAAAAAATGTATTTGCTTTAATTTACTTCTTCAATCAACCAATGACCTACAAATGTTGGATAAGGGAGCTTTAACCATGCTCTGTACTATACATGTATAGCACTTTTGTTTGTTCTTTCCAGACACAATCTGTCTAGAAAAGCAAAATTCAAGGCTGGAGTTTACAATCTTTTAGTGACTACATTCAGCACATTTGTGTGAACCTCATTACAGGGTGTAATACTACGTGCCTGTTTAGACTATTCCTCTAAGTCTCAGGGATATTAGGGCTCTTATGTATTAAATTTTGTAATGTGTACATTTATGGCTCACTGGTAATCATAAGATTATCAGGAATAATGCATTTGGGACGAGGTTGTTGTTTTACTATAGGCCAATATGTACCACATTTTAATAGTTCTCTCTGTAAGGCATCTTAGAAATAATCTAGTGCAATTCTCTTGCTTAAAGTAAACTGAGGACTAGGGTTTAAAGACACTTGCCCAAGATGAAAATTTATTTTTTAAAAATTAAGGGAGCCCAGGCTGGTGTGGCTTAGTTAGTTGAGCACTGTCCCATGCAACAAGAGGTTGCCTGTTTGGTTCCCAGTTGGGGCACACGCCTGGGTTGCCGGCTCGAACTCTGGTGGGGGGCATACAGCAGGTAGCTGATCAATGTCTCCCTCTCATCAATGTTTCTCTCCTTCTCTCTCAGCATCTCCCTTCCTCTCTCTCTAAAATCAATAAAAATATATTTAAAAACTTTTCTTAAATTAAGGGAAATGTTTAAATGGCCTCTAACTTTGTAACACTTCTAATCCAAAGTTTTCAAATCACTTTTAAATCAGATCATTAGTGATTCTGATACCTATGTATCAAATTGTTATTCTATTTTCTACCAGCTGGGTTACCTCTTCTCAGACACTGAAAAGGTCAACATTTTCTTTGCAGACGAACAGTTCAGAGTTGCAGTCATCCTGAATAAGGAACCTGAAAAACAAGAGGGTTTTTTTTGTGTGTGTTTTTTTATCATGTATGTCAGTGATTGGCAGTCCAGGCAGGCCTTATCTGTACACTGTAAGTTTCATAATGTCATTAAAAGTTGAGGCTTTCTTTGTTTTCTTGCTCAGCCAATCTTAATGTGTACTTGTCAACTGGTAATTAGCTATTTTATGTGAAGGAGAAAAGAAAGCAAATCAGCTGAGCTGGCCTTCCCTAAAAAACACATTTTCTAAAAAACACATTTTCTGCAACCACTCCTAATAATTCCTCTTGGATCTAATCGGCCAACTACATTGCATGGCCACTCTGATCTGCATAGTGGCTGCACTATGTATTGGGAGGGCAACCAGGAGTCTCATAATTGCAGGACTGTTGCCAAGATTAGGAAGAATGTATGTGCAGCGCCTAGCATGTGGTTGGTACCGAGTAGATGCTGAAAAAAATGGTAGCTCTTATTTTATTAGCAAAAAAGTTAAACTAGTGATGATCTCCAAATTTCTCCCATAGTAATTATGAAAAAGTGTTTTCATACATGTAAAAAATTCAACATGGTAATAAAATAATTTTTAGTAGAAAAACAACATTTTACTAAATTTCCATTTGGCATTAAAATATTGGAATGGCCTTGGCCAGGTGGCTCAGTTAGTTGGCACATCCTCCCATACACCAAAAAGGTTGCTGGTTCTATTCCTGGTGAGAGCAATACCTAGGTTATGGGTTTGATCTCAGGTTGGGGCGACTACAGGAGGCAACCAGTTGATGTTTCTCGCACATCAATGTTTCTCTCTCTCTCCCTTCCTCTTTCTAAAATCAATAAACATATCCTCAGGTGAGGATTTAAATCCTATATAATAAAACCCTAATATGCAAATTGACCAAATGGCAGAACGACAGTCGCTATGATGCGCACTGACCACCAGGGGGCCGTTGCACCGACTGGGAGAAGTTCCTGTGTTGAGTGTCTGCTCCCTGAGAGGGAGGTAACTGGCGGCAGTGATCGGGGCTGCGACTGGCCGGGGAGTGCCCTGCTGAAAACCAGCAGTCGGACATCCCCTGAGGGTGCAGGCTGGGCTGAGGGACCCCCCCACACACACTCCCCTGTGCACGAATTTCATGCACCAGGCATCTAATATATATATATATATATATATATATATATATATATATATATATTACTCTGGCCAGTGTGTCTAATGGTTAAAGGATCACGGGTTTTGTGTGTGTGTTTTTAATTGATTTCAGAGAGAGACATGGAGAGAGAAATAGAAACATCAATAAGGAGATAAAATCATTGATTGGCTGCCTCCTGCATGCCCCCTACTGGGGATCAAGCCTGCAACCCGGGGCATGTGCCCTGACCAGGAATTGAACCGTGACCTCTGGTTCATGGATTGATGCTCAACCACTGAGCTATACTGGTCAGGCTGGATCACAGGTTTGATTCCCAGTCAAGAGTACATGCCTGGATTGCAGGTTTGATCCCTGGCCCTGGTAGGGGCACATTCAGGAGCCAACCAATCGATGTGTCTCTCTCACATGGATGTCTGTCTCTCCTCCCCCCCCCCCCCCTTCCTCCTTACATCTTTCTCTAAAAGAAATCAATGGGGAAAATATCCTTGGGTAGGAATTAATTATATATTTTACATATAGAGATATACATAGGGATATAGATATCCACCTTTAAAAATTCACTTGGTGAACCAGATTATCATTTTGGACAATGGTCAATATTTGATGATTGTGCACTGTAGTCTCAAAAGTTTTAAAATATAAATAAACTTTTTCTCTCTTTATGTTTTATGAGTTGGAAAATATTTGTTTATTATATTTAATTATCATTAAAATATATTTTATCATAGCTAAAGCTTATTCAATTTGGTGACATGTTGAAAAAATAACATTTGTTGAACCATTAAAATTTTACCACAAATATTTATTTGTATTATTCATATATTGTTAAGTAAAGATCTTTACCTTCAAAAGCTGTATCTGTGGGATCACTGGGTTTCTGATTCAGTTGCAAGAATTGCTAGTTGCTATAGGCATTGTTACTAGAAGGGCAATACTAGAAGTTTTATGTCAGATACTTGATTTTGGAAAGCAACAAGAAGAAAAAAGATACATATGTATTTCATAAGAAAATTAACCATTTTTTTACATACAAAAATGAAAAATATTTTTAGAACTTCATAGGTATAAAAATACCTGGAGGTGCCCTAGCAGGTTTGGCTCAGTGGATAGAGCATTGGGCCTCGGACTGAAGGGTCCCGGGTTCAATTCTGGTCAAGGGCACATACCTCAGTTACAGGCTTGATCCCCAGCCTTGATTGGGGTATGTGCGGGAGGCAACCAAATGTTGCGTCTCTCTCACATAGATGTTTCTCTCTCTCTCTCTCTCTCTCTCTCTCTCTCTCTCTCTCTCTCTCTCTCTCTCTCTCTCCTTTCCACTCTCTCTAAAAATCAATGGGAAAATATCCTCGGGTGAGGAGTAACAAAATATATGTAGTTAGAGATAACATCTGCCTTATATCCCATGATAAAACAAATATGAATATGAGGTGTGTGTGTGTGTGTGTGTGTGTGTGTGTGTGTGTGTGTACTAAAAGGTAGGGAATCTAATCATTGAAAAAGTCTATCTAGCCCAGCTGGTGTGGCTCAATGATTTAGTGTTGACCAATGAACCAAGAGTTTACCAGTTGATTCCCAGTCAGGGCACATGCCCAGGTTGTGGGATCGATCCCCAGTAGGGGGCATGCAGGAGACAGCCTATCATTGTTCTCTCACTGATTTTATTTTTTATTTTTATCTCTCTATCCTCCCTCCATCTCTCTCTAAAAAAATCAATAAAAACATTTTTTTAAGTCTATCTAGAAATCAGTATGCTTAGTGCTTTACAAACACAGCTCTAAATCTTTACAACAACTCGACAGTTATTCCTCCAGCAAAAGTGAATCACATGGAAAGGAGACATCAGAGAGTAAATGTCCCAAACAGGGACTGCAGAAATGTGATTCAAACACAGATCAGAGGAGCCTACAGTCTGGATTGATTCCTCTATTTCATGCCCAAAACATATAATTGTCTCATGTATGACTTAGCCTCTAAGTTTTTCATGTAGCAATTTTGTGATCTTTGATATTAATAGAGAGATGTATTGTGGTTTTTATTTTTTTCACATAAAGAAGAATACACTTTTATTCTTATCACAGTTTCTTTACATTGTTAAAGGTGATATTTTGTAGTGTATGATTGTATGTCTTATAAAGAATAAAATGGCCCTAGCTGGTTTGGCTCAGTGGATAGAGCGTCGGCCTGCGAACTCAAGGTTCCCGGGTTCAATTTCAGTCAAGGGCACATGCCCAGGTTGTGGGCTCGATCCCCAGTGGGGGACTTGCAGGAGGGAGCCGATCCATGATTCTCTCTCGTTGTGGATCTTTCTATCTCTCTCTCCCTCTTCCTTCCTCTCTCAGATCAATGAAAATATATTTTAAAAAAAGAATAAAACGATGAAAAAGTATTTATTTTTACTTTTTTACCTTTAAATATCTTTTAAAATTGCCATTTTTCTTTATTATGGGAAATTTCCCATTTATTAGGATGATGGTATGTTTTTTATCTTTATTGTTGAGAATATTACAGATGACCCCTACTTTTCCCCATTGCCCCCCTCCACCCTGTTCCTACCCTACCCAAGGCCTTCACTTCACTAATGTCTGTGTCCATAGATTATTCATATATGCATACAAGTTCTTTGGTTAATCTCTTCCCACTCACCCACCCTCCCCTGCCTTCCCTCTGTGATTCCTCAGTTTGTGCCATATTTCCACGCCTCTGGACCTATTTTGTTCATCTATTTATTTTGTTCATTAGATTCCACATATAAGTAAGATCATGTGATACTTGTTTTTTTCTGACTGGCTTGTTTCACTTAGCATAATACTCTCCAGGTCCCTCCATGCTGTTTTAAAGGGTAAGAGATCCTTCTTTTATACTACTGCATAGAATTCCATTGTGTAAATATACCACTGTTTTTTTATCCACTCAGTTAATGATGGGCACTTGGGCAGTTTCCAGGTATTAGCTATTGTAAATTGGGCTGCTATGAACATTGGAGTGCATATATTCTTTCTGATTGCTGTTTTGGGATTCTTAGGATATATTCCTAGAAGTGGGATCCCTGAGTCAAACAGCAGTTTGATTTTTAATTTTCTGAGGAAACTCCATACTGTTTTCCATAATGGCTGCACCAGTCTGCATCCCACCAGTAGTGTATTAGGGTTCCCTTTTCTCCACATCCTTGTCAGCACATGTTGTTTATTGATTTATTGCTGGTAGCTAATCTGGCAGGTGTGAGGTGATACCTCATTGTCATCTTAATTTGCATCTATATGGTGATCAGTGATTTTGAGCACTTTTTCCATATAACTTTTGGCCTTCTGTATGTCCTCTTTGGAGAAGTGTCTATTTAGGTCCTTTGCCCATTTTTAAAATTGGATTATTTGTCTTCCTTTTGTTGAGCTGTATGAATTCTTTATGTATTTTGGAAATTAACCCCTTATCAGATATATCATTGGCAAATATGCTCTCCCATACAGTGGATTCCCTTTTCATTTTGATACTGGTTTCTTTTGCTGTGCAGAAGTTTTTTAGTTTGATGTAGTCCCATTTGTTTATTTTTTTCTTTTATTTCTCTTGCCATAGGAGATATATTGGTGAAAATTGTATTGCGATTTCAATTTTCAGATTTGTGAAATGTAATTTTGGTTTAGGTTTGCTTTTTAAAATACAACACAAAATAATACAAGCGATGCAATATAGAAATGAATAACTAAGTGATGAATTTAACCAATTGATAAAGTTTGAATCCAAGCTTCCCATTGATTGCTAGATTTGTCTTTTTTTTTTAATTAAATCTTTATTGTTCAGATTATTACATTTGTTCCTCTTTTTTTTTTCCCCCCCCATAACTCCCCTCCTCCCAGTTCCCGCCCCACCCTCCGCCCTCACTCCCCACCCACTGTCCTCATCCATAGGTGCACGATTTTTGTCCAGTCTCTTCCCGCATCTCCCACACCCCTTTCCCCCCCAGGAATAGTCAGTCCATTCCCTTTCTATGTCCCTGATTCTATTATAATCGACAGTTCATTCTGTTCATCAGATTATTTATTCACTTGATTCTTAGATTCACTTGTTGATAGATGCATATTTGTTGTTCATAAATTGTATCTTTACCTTTTTCTTCCTCTTCCTCTTCTTAAAGGATACCTTTCAGCATTTCATATAATCCTGGTTTGGTGGTGATGAACTCCTTTAGCTTTTCCTTATCTGTGAAGCTCTTTATCTGACCTTCAATTCTGAATGATAGCTTTGCTGGATAAAGTAATCTTGGTTGTAGGTTCTTGGTATTCATCACTTTGAATATTTCTTGCCACTCCCTTCTGGCCTGCAAAGTTTCTGTTGAGAAATCAGCTGACAGTCGTATGGGTATTCCCTTGTAGGTAACTGACTTTTTTTCTCTTGCTGTTTTTAAGATTCTCTCTTTATCTTTTGCTCTTGGCATTTTAATTATGATGTGCCTTGGTGTGATCCTCTTTGGATTCCTTTTGTTTGGGGTTCTCTGCGCTTCTTGGACCTGTAAGTCCATTTCTTGCACCAGGTGGGGGAAGTTTTCTGTCATTATTTCTTCAAATAGGTTTTCAATATCTTGCTCTCTCTCATCTTCTGGCACCCCTATAATTAGGATGTTGGTACGCTTGAAGCTGTCCCAGAGGCTCCTTACACTATCCTCGCATTTTTGGATTCTTTTTTCATTTTGCTTTTCCGGTTGGGTGTTTTTTGCTTCCTCGCATTTCAAATCATTGACTTGATTCTTGCGCTCCTCTGGTCTGCTGTCGGGAGTCTGTATAATATTCGTTATTTCAGTCCGTGTATGCTTAATTTCTAGTTGGTTCCCCAATATAAGATCGAGGGTCTCATTAGTTTTCTTGTAGATCTCATTAAGTTTATCGGCGGCTTCTAAACAGTTCTTGAGAGACCTTAAAAGTGTGGTTCTGAACTCTATATCTTCCATTGACAATTTTGTCCTGTTTCTTTGTCTCCGCATTTTGTTATGCTTCCTTGGTGCACCCCCTAGTGGTCTTTGTTCGCAGTCTTATAGTTAAATCTTGATTGTTGTAGCTAATTCCAGGGAGGGTTTGACCTTCAGGCCAAGTGGCTATGAGAATCAGCTGTGTCAGCAGTGAGAGAACTTCTGTCCTCTAGGGAGGTGCTAATCTAGCCTTTGCCTGAGGCTATCCGGCAAATGCCTGTGTGCAGGGCTTGGGCGGGGCGGGTCGCACAGGATCAACAGGGTGGGCCGGAGAGAGCAGTTATGGCGGCTCTCAGTCCTGTCCCCAGGGGCTCTGCCTGTCAGAGTCCCAGCACCCGCTGCAAAGCTCAGAGAGAAAGCTGCACTCGCTCTGACCGAAGCCAGACAGTCCCGCTTCTCCCGTTTGAGTGTGGGTCCCTAAAGACTCGCCCGGATCTGGAGCTCAGAGTCTGCGACTCCCTCCCGATTGAAAACTCCAACCGCGCCCTCCGCCGCCAGCCCGCTCCGCGCACTCCGCACCTCAGAATTTGACTTCAGCACTGTGCCTCCTCTGAGTGTCCGTATGCGTTTCTCTTTCCTCCTAGTTGTAGGACTTCCACTCAGCCAGCGTTCCTGTGGTTCTGGGTGATGTCCCTTCCGTTTTTTGGTTTCACTTTTGAAGTAGTTGTTCAAAGCAGCAAACTCCGGCGTTAACCTATGCCGCCATCTTGGTTCTCTCTAGATTTGTCTTTTTTTCTCTATAATTCCCAAAATACTTGACTCAGTCTTTTGGGGTTCATTTTGTTTGGAACTCTGTATGCTTCTTGGACTCGTGTGACTTTTTTCTGCCCAAAATCAGGATAGTTTTCTGTCATTATCTCTTCAAACAGGTTTTCAATTCCTTGCTCAGCTTCCTCTCCTTCTGGGACCCTATTATGCAGATGTTTCATTTCATGTTGTCCCAAAGCTCCCTTAGGCTCTCCTCTAGCTTTTTAAGTTCTGTTTTTTCCAGATGCTGCTTTGCTTGGGTGTTTTTTCTACCTTGTCTTCTAACTCACTGATGCATTCCTCAGCTTTTTTCTAGTCTATTATTGAAACTTTCTATTTTGTTCTTTATAGCTGCTATGTCATTATTCATTTCCTTTTGATACTTTCACATGTTGTTGAATTTGTATTCCATCCTTTTCAGCATCCTTATAACCACTGCTCTGAATTCTTTCTCTGACAAATTGCTTGCCTCCATTTCATTTATCTTCTTTTCTGGTGATTCCTCCTTTTCTTTCGTATGGGGGTTGTTTCTCTATCTCCCCATTTTTGCTGTTCCTTTGTGATTGTTTGTATGTATGAGATCAAACTGCGATGCCACCCAGATTTTTTGAGTCTATCTTATATAGTAGATGTTTTGTGGAGCCAGTGATGCAGTCTCTCAGGTCTTCTGGGCTGGGTATTCTAGGGATGCCCCCTACTTGAGATATTTGGGTTCTCTTGGTATAGTTGGGTCTTGAGTGTTATTGTTTGACTCGTGAATGGAGTCTCCTCTCAGGGTGTCTGGTTATGTGGCTTGCTCTCTACCACATTGACCAAACAGCATAAAATACAACTTGACAAGACACAACACAAAGGGAACAAAACACGAATGTACACATGACACCGATAACCCCAATAAAAGTGACTACCAGAGAAAAGAGGATTAGGAGAGAGGTAAGAGAAAAAAATATATGGGGAGAAAACACCACAAAACAAACAAATAAACCAAAAAACGCAAATAAACCACCCTGAAAAAGCAGGGGAACGCATCAGTGAGTTAGAAGACAAGGTAGAAAAAACACCCAAGCAAAGCAGCATCTGGAAAAAAAGAACTTAAAAAGCTGGAGGAGAGCCTAAGGGAGCTTTGGGACAACATGAAATGAAACATCTGCATAATAAGGTCCCAGAAGGAGAGGAAGCTGAGCAAGGAATTGAAAACCTGTTTGAAGAGATAGTGACAGAAAACTATCCTGATTTGGGGCAGAAAAAAGTCACACGAGTCCAAGAAGCATACAGAATCTGTAGAGGCAGAGCTTAAATACAGAAAGTAAGGTTAAAGAATTGGATGAATATGGGAAGAACCATGGTTCAGTATAGAGGAGATAGAAAGAGAATGATTGGATAAGAAGAAAAAATAAATAAATAAATAAAAAGATAAAACAAAAATATTTTTAAATTTTATCTATTTACTCATTTACTTTTGGAAAAGGAGAATATAAGAGAGAGTAGCTAGGCTTGAGTTTAGTGAGTGAAACTAATTAAACAATTAAGAGAAGAAGAGAGTAGGAGAGGAGAGGGGGCTTTTTTCCCCCCCTCTCCTCTCCTGCTCTCTTCTCTTAATTGACTAGCGAAGAAAGAAAGAAGGGAAGAGTGCATGGATTTGGAGCAGGGGAGAGGAAATTAGATATATGAGTAAGCCAACGGAGACTATAATAATAATAGCACATCAATAAAGCAGATAAAGAAGATCAATTTTGAATAAGGGGTAAAAAGAAAGGAAAGAGAAAAACTAAAGCTGGGACAGGAGAAGAGAAAACAGGATGAAAAAGGGAGAAGTGGGGAAGGAAAAGGTGAAAAAAAAGAAAAAATAATACAAAATAACAATACAAAAATAAAAACAGAATAAAGAAAAAATAATACTAAAAAAATAAAGAACAATTTTTTTAATAAAATAAAAAAAATGAAATGTTGTTCACTTCAGCCAAGTTTTACTAGGTGTACTGATTAATAATGGATTTTGTAATAAAAGAAAACATGATACTTTCAAGAGAAACATCAAAAGTGCTTTATTTAAATAATGTCCATCGCTAGCTACACATTTCCCCCATCCTACAGGTAATTTGTGGATACCGTCCCAATAGAACTTTTCTTGTTTTGAGTCAAACCATTCAGAGACCCAATTTTCCACTTCTTCGTATGTTTTGAAGTACTGCTAAGAAAGTGTGTGTGCCATCAATCGGAATAAGTGGTAATCTGAAGGAGCAAGATCTGGTGAATACTGCGGGGGTGTTAATACTTCCCAGGCAAGATCTTTTAACATCTTTAACTGGTTTTGAAGCGTATGATGGTGCGTTATCATGAAGCAAAATTACTTTGCCATGTCTTCTGGCCCATAGTGGTCATTTCGTGATCAAAGCATGGTTCAAATTGATTATTTGTTGTTGGTAATGATCAGTATTAATGGTTTCACCTGGTTTTAGAAGGTCATAATACACCACACCTTTCTGATCCCACCAAATGCAGAGCATTGTCTTCTATCCAAAGCAATTTGGCCTTGCAGTCGATGTTGATGGTTGACCTGGATCAACCCATTATTTTGTGCATTTGGGATTCTCAAAATAAATCCACTTTTCATCTACAGTCACAATTTGATGCAAAAAAGACTTTCTTTCGTGCTGTTGAAGCAACATTTTACTGATGACTTTTCAGTTTTCCATTTGTCTTTCGTTCAGTTGATGTGGCACCCATTTTCCTTCCTTTAAAATCTTTCCCATTGCTTGTAAATGATCAGAAATTGTTTGCTGAGCAACGTTTAATCTTTCTGCAAGTTGTTTTTGCGTTTGACATGCATCTTCATCCAATAATGCTTGTAATTGTTGGTCTTCAAACTTTTTCAGTTGACCTGGATGTTCTTTGTCTTTCACATTGAAATCATCACTTTTAAAGCATTTAAACCAGCGTTCACAAGTATCTTGAGATGGAGCATGTTCACCATAAGTGTCATGAAGTATTCAGCAGCACTTTTCTTCAAAATAAAGTAATAATTTTAAACTTCCCACAAATGCTCTTTTTTTGGCACGAAATTTGGCATTTTTAAGTGTAAAAATATCTATGATATTCAGCAAATTTGACATATGAAGTTTTGAAACTTGCTGTCAATACAACAAAATAGCATACATATCAAATCGCATATATATCACCATATGTGTAACTCCAGCTATTGAAAAAAATCCGCATTATTAACTGGTATGCCCAGTAATGCCCCTGGGGACTGTTTTAAGACCCCCACCCTTCTGTCTGCCACTTCTCAGTTTCCTCTTAGGTAGTCAGCACCATGTTGAAGTTCCAAGTGATCCACCGCTTCTCTGTTTGTGTTTGTCTCCACACCTTGGCTGAAAGCAGGCAGGACCAATCTGCCCAAGAGTCTCTGTTTCCTTTGTACAGCTGAAGGTGTCGCTGGGCATGGCTGTATTAGCTGTCTTGAGGCTGCTGGGAGGGGCTGGCTCTTCAGGAGAAAAATGGC
Organism: Myotis myotis; assembly: GCF_014108235.1. NCBI lineage: Eukaryota > Metazoa > Chordata > Mammalia > Chiroptera > Vespertilionidae > Myotis > Myotis myotis. The sequence continues at coordinate 88,869,061 of NW_023416335.1, forward strand.
TGCTTAGGCTTGGAGGGTCACAAATGTCTCAGTGACAGATTCCTGGGCACCTCTCGCTCCTCTGCTTTCCTCCACAGCCTCTCCCCAGACTCCACAAATCTGCACCTCTACCTGCACCACCGCCTCAGGTGAGTGTTTGTAACTGAAAGGTCTTATGAACTGGATTTAGCGAATAAAAGCAAAGACAAAGGCCAAACAACCATGGGACTGCCAGCCCCCCCAACCCCCGCTGGCACTGTACTGCTCAGGCAGCTCTTCAGGCCATCTTTCTGGGCACAGTCCCTCTTGGCTATGGACTTAGATGTAGATTCCCCAGCCACAAGCTGCCTTGTGGCCTTTCCACAGTCAGATGTTACGCCTGTCCCCAAGGGATGCAGCCTTGGTGCAGTGCAGCTTCCTCCTGATCCTTTCAGCCCAGTGGTTGTATGTATCTTTCTAGCCCAGATCCCTGATTCTGTTGTTCTCCAGGTATCCTCTGTCCTTCCCGGCTGTGGTTTGTCTGACCAGCTGTGTCTAATTTGCCAATTCTAGGTGGATGCTCTCTGATTTAGTTGCTTCTTCTATCTGCTCTGGGACAAGGCGCTGGACATGTTCACCATTTTTCTTAATTGCTTCTTTCCTGTCAGTGAGCCAAAGCAACCCAGCCTAGAGTCTCTCATTGCTTCTTCTATGCCCTTCCTTGTTCCACTGTTCTAAGTGTGTTTGTGCTGTGGTCAATAAATTCTTGCTTGCTTTTCTTTTTTTTTTTCTTCTTTTCTTAAAAAATATATTTTATTGATTTTTTACAGAGAGCAAGGGAGAGGGATAGAGAGTTAGAAACATCAATGAGAGAGAAATATCGATCAGCTGCCTCCTGCACACTCCCTACTGGGTATGTGCCCGCAACCAAGGTACATGCCCTTGACCGGAATCAAACCTGGGACCCTTCAGTCTGCAGGCCGGCGTTCTATCCACTGAGCCAAACCAGTCAGGGCTCTTGATTGCTTTTCTATGCTTTGTCTCTTGATTGAAATCTTTCCTTCAAGAAGGCAAGAACCAGGTCTTCTTGTCTTGCTGCTAACACTTAGATAATAAATCAAAAAGACATTTTTAATATCTTTTGGAAACAAAATGCATGTCTCTCTTTAATCCATTGGATCTCTTGCAAATAAAAAATGTTCAAGTTAAAATCTTTCATTTTACTCACTATGCTTTCAACACAATCTTATTATACATTTAAGGAATACCATTTTCATAAAGAATTCTGAAACCTATTAGCTACTCAGATCTAATAGTTTGCTTCTCTCTACAGATCAGGCGAAGCTAACTCGCCTGACAATAAACCACCAGGAATTATAGTTGAAGAATATTACTCTATTCCTTCACAAAAAGGGCCTGGAAATGCTAGCAATGCCCTAGTCTCCTAACCATTTCTAACCCTTACTCAAGGGTTAAAAATGTTTGGCATGGTAGATTTCCCCTCCAATTAATACACTTTATTTCTTTTGTTTAAAACAGCTAAGTTTACTACAACTAAACTGTTATAAAAAGTTTAGCATGAAAAAGTACATTATTACAATTTGTATACAGAAATATACATGTCTGCCACTGTACAAAAGAACTCTAATTAAAGGGTACACAAGCTTTCCGTTTATATACAGCATTCAGTAGGCTTGCATCAAAAAGAGAATTTTTGTCCAAAAGACTGCATTTAAGTAATTGAATACTGGATCTTTCTGGTATTCACGCTCAATCTTTGAAAAAAGGCATAATCTTAAATTCAGCAATTCCTTGTGATTTTAACGTTTTTGCTCTCCATGGTGGAAATAGTATAGTATAAAGAAAACCTTCTAACTACAGAAAGGGCATTAAAAGTTTTTTTCATAAATAGCTAATATCAGAGTCCAGGTCAGAAACACCTTGCAGAAGATGATCTGATCCTTTTAGTTTTGCTTCCAGTTTTTAAAAAAATTGCATTCAACTTGTCCTCCTTATGAAATGGTTGAAAAATAAGTTCCTGTGGATTTGTTGTTGTGCAAAGGAAAAAAAAAAAGTAATGAACACCATTTATTCAGGCACAGAGCGCCTTGCTGTCACTTTACATGAACTCAGATGGGAATTAGGAAGCCTGCAAGGACAGGATGCTGATGTCCGTGTTTAGGGTGGTCAGAGGGTCCTGGACACTTGGCTCTGTCCAGGTCGCTAGTGGTGCAGGCTGACAGGAGTGTGGTGTGAGTCTAGGGCTATCTGCAGGTCCAAGATGTAATGGATGGTGTGCTGTAGGATTTCCATCTTGCTTACCTTTTTCTGGGGGATGCTTGGCACCATCTCCTTGAGCTTAGAGTAGTTGTCATTCATGTTGCACAGCAGACTCATTGGGTTGTCCCCCAGAGTTTTGCTCTGGGAGATTTAGGCCCAGGCTGTGGTCTGAAAGGTTGTGTCCCCTATTGGACCTCACTGGACTGAAGACTTTCATTCTGACAGTGGAGAGGAAAGAGAGATGGGGAGAGGGTGGGCTGCCCTGGAGCTCAGGCCACTGCCATCTGGGGAGCTTCTAGTGCTCTGTACCCACTCAGCCCAGAATGAATCAGGTTTTTAAGATGAAATTGAAATGTATACTCATTATGGGCAAATTACTTTCTAAAGTGTGTTCTGCCTAATTTTCTCAGGTATACAAATATTTTGAGGCAATTTCAACAAATCAGATTTCAGAAAACTATTAAATATTTTTTGTGTGAGTTGCTTTCATTTTGTCTGAATTATCCTATCTAATAAAAGAGAAACATGGTAATTAGCGTACGACTGCTACCCTTCCCATTGGCTAATCAGGGCAATATGCAAATTAACTGCCAGCCAAGATGGCGGCCGACAGCCAGGCAGCTTGAACCTAACATGAGGCTTGCTTGCTTCAGTGACAGAGGACTCCAACGTTCCCCGCCTGCCGCTGCAGGCCTCTGAGCTGCAACTCTAAGCAACTATGTAACAAATATAGAAGCTAAACAAAACCCCAGAAACCTGCTTTAGTCCTCCGGGCTTCAGCCAGCAGGGTCGCAACATTGTAAGCAAAGGCCAGAAACCTACTTTCAGCAGCGGAGGCCTAAGAGCTAGAGCCAAGCCTCAAAGCTAAAGCTGGCCCAGAATAAAAAAGAAAAAAAGAAAAAAAGGAGCGATTGGGAGCTTCAGTCACCCCCAGCCTGAAAACAGCCCTCAGCCCCTCACCCAGACTGGCCAGGCACCCCAGTGGGGACCCCCACCCTGAAGGGTGTGTGACCAGCTGCAAACAGCCATCATCCCCTCACCCAGGCACCCCAGTGGGTGCACGGGGGTGCACCCACCCGTGCACCAGGCCTCTATCCTATATAGTAAAAGGGTAATATGCCTCCCAGCACTGGGATCAGCGGAGCCGCGAGGCCTCCCGGCACCGGGATCAGCGTGACAGGGGGCAGCGCCCAAACCCCCTGATCGCCCTACGGCTCTGTGTGTGACAGCGGGCGGGGCCACAACCTCCCTATCCACCCTGCTCTCTTCATGACAGGGGAAGGCGCCCCAACCCCCTGATCAGCCCTGCTCTGTGCCTGATAGGGGGGAGCTCCCCAACCCCCTGATGGCCCTGCGGCTCTGTGTGTGACAGGGTGCGGTGCCCCAACCTCCCCCCACCCCCCACAGGCCCTGCTCTGTGTGTGACAGGGTAGAGCCATAACCTTCCCATCGGCCCTGCCCTGAGTGTGAGAGTGGCAGTGCCCCAACCCCCTGATCGGCCCTGCTCTGTGGGTGATAGAGGGCGGTGCCCCAACCCCCCCTCCCCCACGGGCCCTGCTCTGTGTGTGACGGGGTAGAGCCATAACCTCCCCATCGGCCCTGCCCTGAGTGTGAGAGTGGCAGTGCCCCAACCCCCTGATTGGCCCTGCTCTGTGCATGACAGGGGGTGGCGCCACAACCTCCCCATCGACCCTGCCTTGAGTGTGACAGGGGACGGTGCCCCAATCCCCCAATCGGCCCTACCCTGAGCGTGACTGAGGGTGGCATCACAACCTCCAGATCGCCCTGCTCTGTGAATGACAGGGGGCAGCGCCCCAACTCCCCAATCGGCCCTGCTCTGAGCCCGACCAGGGGCTGCACCTAGGGATTGGGCCTGTCCTCTGCCACCTGGGAGCAGGCCTAAACCAGCAGGTCTTTATCTCCCGAGGGGTCCCAGACTGCGAGACGGCACAGGCCGGGCTGAGGAACCCCCCTCCCCCCCGAGTGCACAAATTTTTGTGCACCGGGCCTCTAGTCTATATATAAAAGCCTAATATGCAAATTGTCACCACAGGAATTCCACTGGGAGACTGATTGCTTGCTATGACATGTGCTAACCACCAGGGGACAGCGCAGAATGAAGGAAGGCCCCGGCTGGCAGCCAGCAGCCTGTAGCCAGGGAAGGGAGGCCCTGGCCAGCAGCCAGAAGGAAGGCCCTGGCCGGCAGCTGGAAGGCCCTGATCATCCCTGATCACTGGCCAGGCCTAGGAACCCTACTCATGCACAAATTTCATGCACTGGGCCTCTAGTAGTACTATAATTATAATATTTCAACACTTTGTTATATTTGAGTATATAGGTTTGTCTGTCATTTTATAATTATCAAAGGAAAATTCTTATTTTAAATCTCTACATCATCATTAAATAGTTCTAATAACAAAGGACCTAAATGTTAAGTCCTTAGGGACATCAAGGTGTCTCATCTACTATGTTCTAGTTCTGTCAGCATGTTGCAAAGCAGACATGTAACAGGCAATAGGGGGTAAGGACAAAACCTAACATTGTTACCTGATTGTTGAGAATACCTAAGATACAGCATAAGATTATAAAGTATGTTGTTTAAGGCTAGCAGACTATTTTAATAAGTGAACCAAAAGGGGTGGAGGAATTGCTTGGCATATCTATTTCAGAATATATTTTATAATTGAATCTTTTTCCTTCTTAACTAAGTGTATTCCTCTTAGTACTTAGCTCAAGGTATTGTTATAATATCCTTGGAAAAATAATTATTTGAAAATGAAGTTAATGCTGACAAGCCCCATTGTTCCTTTGCTGAGCTCTCCCCCAACCCAGCCTACAGGTGAAGGTGGGCACCAAATCTGAATCTCCATCAAACTCATCCCACCCTGGTGATTCTCTTAGATCCAACCCAGGTACCAACCCAAACCCCTTTCAGGTAGCTGCCTGTCCTGTTCCTCATAAGCTATCAGCATTGGCCCATGCCAGGGACTGTCCTAAATCTCCCAAAGGTCCACAAACCCCCAGCAAGCAGCAGCTGGCCTCAGCGTGCTCTGAGTTCACATGATAGCTCTCTCAGGGCATCCCAGTCCAGTACAGGCAGTTGCCAACCACAAATCACAGTGTAGCTCTTACCAGGTGGCCCTGGTCAGGCCTATGCAATGGCTGATCTGGGCCTGCATGAAAGCTCCTCCCAAGAGGTCCAAGAATCAACCATGGCCAACATCAGACCACACCAGAGCACCACCAATTAGCTCCACAAATGACACTCCCAAAGAGTGGATTCAGAAGGCACTAGAGTCCTGCTACAGTGAATCCAGTTCTGTGGGGTCATCCCCCCACACACATAATAGAACTCATCAGCTGTAGTCATGGTCAGTCCTCAGAGCCAGCCAGCCTAACAGCAATACCTTCCACTAATGTGCCAACAACAATCAAGGCTCAACTACAATAAGAGGGCACACACAACCCACACAAAGAATAACCTAGAGCACCTGGCTCAGGTGACCAGGGAGTTTGCACCCCGGGGCCCTGCAGGACATGTACTACATAAGGCCACTGTGCCAACACTGGAAGACATAGTAGATCTACCTAATAAATAGAAATAAACACAGTGAGGCAGCCAAAATGAGGAAACAAAGAAACATGTTCCAAATGACAGAACTGGGCAACACTCCAGAAAAAGAACTAAACAAAATGAAGGCAAGCAATCTACTAGATACAGAGTTCAAAACACTGGTTATAAGGCTGTTCAATAAACTTTAGGGGAAGAATAAATGAAATCAATAAGAAGTTACACAAAGAGCTAGAAACCATAAAAAAAGAACTACACAGAAATGGAGAATACAATAACTGAAATGAAGAATACATTAGATAGAATCAATAGCAATTAGATGAAGTAGATAATCTAATCAGTAATATGGAAGACATGGTAGCAGAAAACTCAATGGAAAGAGCAAAAAGAAAAAAGAATTATTAAAAATGAGGGTAGTTTAAGGGACTTCTGGGATAACATCAAGCATACCAATATCTTCATCCTAAGGGTACCAGTGAGAGCGAGAGATTGAAAACCTATTTGAAGACTGAATGACTGAAAACTTCCCTAATCTGGCAAAGGAAATAGATATACAAGTCCAGGAAGCATAGAGACTCAAACAAGATGAAACCAAAGAGGCCTACACCCAGACACAGCATAATTAAAATGGCAAAGGTTAAAGACAAAAAGAGAATCTTAAAAGTAGCTAGAGAAAGTCAGTTAGTGACATAAAAGGAAGTTCCCATAAGACTGTCAGTTGATTTCTCAACAGAAACTTTGCAGGATGAAGAGATTGGCACAAATATTCAAAATGATGAAAAGTATGGATCTACAGGGAGGAACCAAGATGGCAGCATAGGTAAACACCTGAAATTGCTGCCTCGCACAACCACTTCAAAAATACAACTAAAAGACAAAACAGACATCATCCAGAACCACAGGAAGGCTGGCTGAGTGGAAATTCTACAACTAGAAGGAAAGAGAAAAGCACACTGAGTCTCAGGACAGGTGCGGAAGTAAAGTGAAGAGGTACGGAGGCGCACACAGAAAGGGCTGGCAACTGAGGACACGGTTGTCTTTTTTAATCGGGAGGGAGTCTCAAGCTCCCGACTACTCTGAACTCCAGTTCCGGGAGAATCTCTGGGGACCCAGACTCATACGATGAGAAACTGGACTGTCTGGCATCGGGCGGAACTTGAGGGTGGCTTTCTCTCAGAGGTGCTTGCAGCAATTATCATGGGACACTGAGACCCGGGGCCTCTTAGGACAGGAGTGAGGATCAGCCATAGCTGTTTGCTCCGCCCTGTTGATTCCCTGAGACCCCGCCCCACCCAAGCTGTGCACAGAGGCTTTTGCATATGAATGGCCTGGCCCTTTGCAATCTAAAATTATCTAACAAACTGCAGCTGGGTCAGAGAGACCCAGAACTTCCAAAAGAAGGCCCAAGGCCCCACAGCAGCTTGCATTGCTTCACAGCTGGGCCTCATCTGGGCACCTCCAAACCCCAAACAAAGAATAGGAATCTGCAGATCTCTCCGAAGCTCCTGCTGGGTAGCCTCAGGCAGAGGCTAAATTAGCACTTCCTTAGAGATCCAAGAGCCAGTGTACCCAGTGGTCAGAGTGAGACCATCCAGACTACAACTCCTCAGATCCATAAGGGACACACTCAGGGGGCAGACTCAGTGAGCACCCAGCCCCACTGAAGCAAGTCTTGCCCCAGAAGGGTGTCTCCAGCCCAGAAGTTCTCCCACCATAGACACAGCTGAATCTCACAGCCAATTGGCCTGGAAGTTAATTCCTCCTAGTGATACCTACAACAATCAAGGCTTAACTACAACAAGACTGTGCATACAGCCCACAAAGGGGTGCACCAAGAGTGTCCACCTCAGGTAACTGGGGAGGCTGAGCCACTGGGCCCTATAGGACACCTAGCACAGAAAGACACTCTATCAACACAGGGAAGCAGCCAAAATGCAGAGACAAACAAACAGGTCACAAATGACAGAAATGGAGGAAAGCAAACTACTGGATATAGAATTCAAAACCACAGTTATAAGGTTTTTCAAGAATTTTCTAGAAACCGCCGATAAATTTAGTGAGAACCTCAAGAAATCTAGTGACACCCTCGAGGATATGAAAAAGGACCAACTAGAAATTAAGCATGCACTGACTGAAATAAAGAATATTATACAGAGATCCAACAGTAGACTAGAGGATCTCAATAATCAAGTCGAAGATTGGAAATACGAAGAAGCAAAAAACACCCAGCTGGAAAAACAAAAAGAAAAAAGAATCCAAAAATATCAAGATAGTGTAAGGAGCCTCTGGGACAACTCCAAGCGTACCAACATCCAAATTATGGGGGTGCCATAAGAAGAGAGAGAGCAAGATATTGAAAACCTATTTGAAGAAATAATGACAGAAAACTTCCCCTACCTGGTGAAAGAAATAGACTTATAAGTCCAGGAAGTGCAGAGAACCCCAAACAAAAGGAATCCAAAGAGGACCACACCAAGACACATCATAATTAAAATGCCAAGAGCAAAAGACAAAAAGAGAATCTTAAAAGCAGCAAGAGAAAGAAACTCAGTTACCTACAAGGGAGTACCCATATGATTGTCAGCTGATTTCTCAACAGAAACTATGCAGGCCAGAAGGGAGTGGCAAGAAATATTCAAAGTGATGAATAGCAAGAACCTACAACCAAGATTACTTCACCCAGCAAAGCTATCATTCAGAATTGAAGGTCAGATAAAAAGCTTCACAGATAAGAAAAAGCTAAAGGAGTTTGTCACCACCATACCAGTATTATATAAATGCTGAAAGGTGTCCTTTAAGAAGAGGAAGAAGAAGAAAAAGGTAAAGATAAAAATTATGAACAACAAATACATATAGTGATTCTAAAAATCAAGTGAATAAATAATCTGATGAACAAAATAAACTGGTGAATATAATAGTATCAGGGGCATAGAAAGGGAGTGGACTGACAATTCTCGGGGGGAAAGGGGTGTGGGGGGTGCAGGAAGAGACTGGACAAAAATCGTACACCTATGGATGAGGACAGTGGGGTGGGGCGTAAGGGCAGAGGGTGTGGTGGGAACCGGGTAGAGGGGAGTTTTGGGGGGAAAATAGGAACAACTGTAATAATCTGAACAATAAAGATTTAATTTAAAAAAAAAGAAGAAGAAGAAAAGAAAAGCATGGATCTACAACCAAGATTGCTCAACCCAGCAAGGCTATCATTGGAACCAAAGGAGAGATGAAGAACTTCCCAGACAAGAAAAGCTAAAGGAGTTCATAACCACCAAGCCAATATTAAGAGAAATGTTAAGGGACTTCAAGAAGAAGAAGGGGGGAGGAAATGGGGGAGAATAAAAATTTAAATAATAAAATGGCAATCACTACATACCTATTAATAATTACTTTAAATAGAAATGGATAAAATGCTCTAATCAAAACACATAGGCTGGCTAAATGAAGAGGAAAACAAGACCTATACATGTGCTGCCTACAAGAGACCACTTCAGCCCTGGCTGGTGTGCCTCAGTTGATTTGAGCATTGTCCTGTATACCAAAAGGTCACGGGTTGGACTCTTGGTCAGGGTGCATACTTGGGTTTCTATCACTAGTCGAGGCACATACTGGAGGCAAATGATTAATGTTCTGTCTCACTCTCATTCTGCCTTCCCTTCTCTGTTAAAAAAAAAAAAATCAATGAACGTGTCCTCAGATTCGGATGAAAAAAAATAATACCACTTCAGATTGAAAGACACACACAGACTGAAAGTAAAGCAATGGAAAAAGATATATCATGCAAATAGAAATGGTAAAACAAATGTTGTAGCAATACTTATAGCAAACAAAATAAACTTTAAAATAAAGGCTATCACAACAGGCAAAGAAGGACATTATGTATGCAATAACCAAAATATGGAAGCAACCCAGTCCCAGCAGAGGGAGCCATAGCAGAGTGCATTATAGATAGCTCAAACAGGGTACTGAGGACCAGTTAGAAACAGCCTGACATTGTCCTGCACCAGAGATTTGGAGTCATAGCAGATCTAACTAATATGTAGACACAAACCCAAACAAGCAGCAAAAATGGGGAAACCAAAAAACAAAACTAAACTAAAAGCAATCCCCAAAAGAAAGAACAAGAGAATTCTGCAGAAGACCTAAATGAAATGGAGATAAGAAATGTATCAGATATAGAGTTCAAAATAATGATGGCAATGATGTTCAACAGCATGAAAAAAGATATAGTAACTATGAAAAAACACCAGTTGGAAATAAAGAATGACATAGCACTAATAAAGAACACATTGGAAGGAAAACACAGCAGATTAGGGGGAGCTGAGGATAGGATCAGTGAATTAGAAGACAGGGTATAACAAAATCACTCAGAGAGTCAAAAAGAAAAAACAATTAACAAACAGGAGGACAGCTTAAGGAAGCCAAGGGATAACATGAAACGTAACAATATTCGCATAGTAGGCGTAACAGAAGAAAGTGAGCAAAAACATGTTGAAGAAATAATGACAGAAAACTTTCTTAACCTGGTAAAACACAAGGCCACACAAGTCCAGAAAGCACAGAGAGTCCCAAACAAGAAGAACCCAAACAGGCCCACACCTAGACACATCATAATTAAAAGGCCAAAAATTAAAGACTAAGAGAAAATCTTAAAGGCAGAGAGAGAAGAGTAATTTGTTACCTACAAAGGAGCTCCCATAAGGCTGTCTGCTGATTTCTCATCAGAAACTCTACAGACCAGAAGGGATTTGCATGAATTATTCAAGGTAATGAAAAGCAAGGATCTAAAACCAAGATGACTATATCCACTAAAGCTATGATTCAAAATAGATACTGAAATAAAGAGCTTCCCAGACAACAAAAGGCTAAATGAGTTTATCACCACCAAACCAGCACTGCAAGTAATGCTAAGGGGACTGATGAAATGAGAAGAAGAAATACAGAGAGAGGAAAACATAGGCATACAGAATTAAAATGGCAATAAATATCAATAATCTTAAATGTAAATGGATTAAGTACTTTATTCAAAAGACATAGGCTAGCTAGCTGCATAGATAAGAAAACATGACTCATATATCTGCTGTCTAAAAGAGAACCACCTCAGAACAAAGGACTCACACAGGATGAGAGTGAAGAGATGGGAAAAATTTTTTCATGCAAATGGAAATTAAAAAGAAGCTGGGGTAGCAATACTAATATCTGACAAAATAAACTTCAAAACGAATGCCATCACAATAAACAACAAAGTTCACTACAAAATACTAACGGGATCAGTGCAACAAGAGGATATAACCCTGGTAAACATATATGTACCTAATATAGGAATACTTAATATATTAAAAAAATTCTACAAGACTTTAAGGGAGAGATCAACAGCAATACAGTCACAGGAGGGGACTTTAACACCCCACTGTCTTCACAGGATGGATTTTCCAGACAAAAAATTAACAAGAAAATAGTGACTCTAAATGATACACTGGATCAGATGGATTTAAAAGACATTTATAGAACATTTCACCCCAAAGCTATAGAATATACATTCTTCTCAAGTGAACATGGGTCATTCTCAAAGATAGACCGCATGTTAGAACACAAAACAAGTCTCTTCAAGTTCAAGAAGATTGAAATCATATCAAGCATCTTCTCAGATCACACTGGAATGAAATTAGAAATCAACTACAGCAAAAACACTCAAAAACATTCAAATACATGGTGACTAAATAGCATGTTATTAAACAATGAATTTTGAGATAGGCCTGTACTGCTATGAACGTCCCTCTCAGGACTGCTTTCACTGGGTTCCATAGGCTTTGGGTTGTTATGTGTTCATTTCATTTGTTTCCAGGAAGCTTTTTATTTCTCTCTTGATTTCCTTGGTAACCCATTCATTACTTAATAACATGCTATTCAGCCTCCATGTGTTTAAATATTTTGGGGTGTTTTCATTGTAGTTCATCGTTAGTTTCATGTTATTGTGATCTATCTTTGAGAATGGCCCATGTGCACTTGAGAAGAATGTATATTCTGCAGCTTTGGGGTGAAATGTTCTATAAATATCATTTAAGTCCATCTGATCTAGTGTGTCATTTAGAGTCACTGTTTCCTTGTTAATTTTTTGTCTGGAAAATCTATCCAGTGAAGACAGCAGGGTGTTAAAGTCCCCTACTATGATTGTATTACTGTTGATCTCTCCCTTAAAGTCTTCTAGAATTTTTTTAAAATATATATCTAACTATTCCTATATTGGGTGCAATTATGTTTACCAGGGGTATATCCTCTTGTATCAATCCTTTTAGTATTATGAATGGCCTTCATTATCTCTTGTTATGGCCTTCATTTTGAACTCTATTTTGTCAGATATAAGTATTGCTACCCCAGCTTTTTCTTTCATTTCCATTTGCATGGAAAAATTTTTTCCATCCCTTCACTTTCATTCTGGGTGAGTTTTTTGTTCGGTGGTGGGTCACTCGTACACAGCATTTAATTGGGTCCTGTTTCTGTATCCATTCAACTACCCTATGTATTTTTGGGGGGAGCATTTAATCCATTTACATTTAATGTTATTTTTGACAGGCACTTATTTATTGCCTTTTTTTTCCCTTTATGCCTGTGTTCCTCCCTCTCTTTCTATTTCTTCTTTTTTTTACAACAGTCCCTTTAGCATTTCTTGCATTGCTGGTTTGGTGGTAATAAATTCCTTTAGCCTTTTTTTTGGTCTGTGAAGCTCCTAATTTCACCTTTAATTTTGAATGATAGCCTTGCTGGATAGTGTAGTCTTAGATTCAGTCCCTTACTTTTCATTACTTTGTATACTTCATGCCACGCCTTTCTGGCATGAAGTGCTTCTATTGAGAAATCAGCTGATAGTCTAATGGGAGTTCCCTTGTAGGTACATTTCTGTCTCTTGCAGTCTTTAAGATTCTTTTTTTGTCTTTAATGTTTGCCATTTTAATTATGATGTGTCTTGGTGTGGGTCTTTTTGGGTTCATCTTGATTGGGACTCTCTGTGTTTCCTGGACTTGTGTGACTTTTTTCTTCACCAGGTAAGGGAGGTTTTCTGTCATTATTTCTTCAAACAAGTTCTCTTTTTCTTGTTCAGCTTCTTCTCCTTCTGACACCCCTATTATGCAGATGTTGTTTTGTTTCATGTCCCAAAGCTCCCTTAGGCTCTCCTCCTGTTTTTTTTTAAGTTTTTTCTCCAGTTGCTGCTCTGCCTTGGTGTGCTTTTTTCTACATTGTCTTCTAGCTCACTGATGCAGTCCTCAGCTTCTTCTAGTCTACTGTTGATGTTTTCTATTGTGTTTTTTTATTGCAGCGATGTCATTCTTCATTTCTTCTTGGTTCTTCTTCATTTCCTCTTGATTCTTATACATGCTGTTGAATTTGTCTTCCAACCTTTTCATCGTCCTTATGACCATTGCTCTGAATTCTTTCTCAGACAAATTGCTTGCCTCCATGTCTTTTAATTTCTTTTCCAGTGATTCCTCCTTTTCTTTCATATGGGTCTGTTCTTTTGTCTCCCCATTTTCACTCCTTTCAGGGTGCCTGGTTATGTGGTTCACTCTCTACCACATTGACGAAAGGTACAAAATACAACTCAACAAGACATGACACAGAGGGAACAAAACATGAATGTATACATGACACCTATAACCCCAAATAAAGGTTACCATCAGAGAAAAGAAAATTCGGGAAGAGAAGAGAGCACAAAAATAATATTGAGAAAAGGAAAAGGGTATGAGAGAAAAGAAAATGAAGAAAAAAGAAAGTGAAAGAAAGAAAGAGAAAAGAAAAAACATATACATATATGGAGAGGAAACTCCACAAAACCAACAACTAAACCAAAAAATGCAAACCACAAACTGCCAGAAAAAAAAGGAGGAGAGCTGAATCTGAAGACGCAGAGCTTATTTTCAGAAGGTAAGTTAAAGGAACTGAATGAATGGGGTAGTGGCCATGATTCAGTATAGAGGAGGTAGAAAGAGAATGAGTGTATAAGAAGAAAAGTAAAAATCAAAATACTCAATTAAAAATATATATAATAATAATAAAAATAATAGTAATTAAATATATATATTCCAAAAAATTATAAATTTATATTAAAAATTTCCCCCTTTATCTATTCATCTATTTTTTAAAAAGGAGAATAGAGTCGGTAGCAGATAGGCCTGAGTTTGGTGAGTGAAGCTAACTAAGCTATTAGTAGAAGAAGAGAACAAGCGAGGAGAGGAAGAACAAAAGCATAAAATAAAAATCAAAAAACCAAACTATCAAATGAGCAACAACCAGAAGAAAAAAATTGGCTAGTGAAGAAAGAGAAAAGAGAAGGGTGTATGATTTTGGAGCAGGGGAAAGGAAATTAGATATATGAGTAAGAGTCATATGTATAAGCTGGAGAGCAAAACAGGGAGAGGTGATCCAGATCTTGTAATTGCAAGATCCTGGGTTTAGCGAGTAAAAGCAAGACTCATAAGACCCAATAGAGACTACTGTAATAGTAATGTGTCAATAAAGAAGATCAATTTTTACCAAGGAGTAAAAAGAAAGGAGAGAGAAAAACGAAAGCAGGAACAGGAGAAGAGAAACAGGATAAAAAAGGGTGAAGTTAGGAAGAAATGGTTGGCATAAAGGAAAAAATAAGAATAAGGTAATGATAAATAAATAAATAATTAATTAAATAAATAAAAATAGAATGTAGAACACTAATCCAAAAAATAACAACAACAAAAAGGTTAAAAAATAATAGTAATAAAAATAATAAAAATAAAATAAAGAAAAGAAAAAACAATTTTTAGTTTCTTAAGTAAAAGTTAAAAAAAAAGTGAAGTAGTGAAGTTCGTTTAATGTCCCATGGAGGCTGGTCTAAGACCCCTCTCCACTGTTCTTTGTGCCACGTCCCAGCTTCCTGCTAGATAGTCAGCATCGTGTTGTAGCTCCCAGCGGTCCACAGCTCCTTTTTGTCAGACGCCACAGCCAGGAGGGACCACTCTGCCTGCTTTGTCTACTTTCAGTAGTATTTACACAGGGGTCTATTTCTGACACTGCCTTTAGGCAGCAGTGTTTCAGTATTAGTTTCTGGGACCAAATTGCCCCTCAACCCAGACCCCAAGGCCTCCCTGGAGGTATTTTGAATCCTAGTTTCCCTGCCCAGCTCAAGGCTGGGTGTGGCTGCGCTGCTGAGAAGTGCCTGGTCTCCAGGAGAAAAATGGGTTGGAGGGAACGGACTGTCCCAGAGCTGGCTTTCTGATCACCTCTCCCTGTTTTGCTCTCCAGCTTCCACAAAACCACCTTCCCCTGCATTGCAGCCACGATGAGTATTTGTAATTGCAAGATCCTGGGTTTAGCGAGTAACAGCAAGGAAATTATAAAGACAGAGCAACCTCCCCACTGTATGTCCCCGATGTCCCCGTCCCCCCCCCTCCCCCCGCCCTGCGTGGCCAGTGCAGAACTTCAGGCTGCCTTTCTGGGCGCAGCCTCCCAGGGCTGTGTGCTTAGGTCTAGAGTCCCCCGCTGCCAGCAGCCCTGTGGACACCCTTCCACAGTGGAGCGCTACCCTTGCCCCTAACGGACGTGGTGTTGGTTCAGCACAGTCCAGGCTACGCACATTTCTCCCTCCAGCCCAGATTCCAGATTCCACCGGTTTCTTGGCTAACTCTGACCTTTTCGTCCATGGATTGCCTCTCCAGCTGAGTTTAATTCACAAATTCCGGGTGAATGTTTCTTCTATCTGCTCCATCAGAAGCGCCTGACCCATCTGCCTATTCGGCTACCATTTTGTCTCCCCCTGGACAAACTTTTTAGGAGCCGACAGCTGGGGAGACTGGAGTCTTGGTGTTTGTGGGTTCACAGCTGTGGCAGCTGGTGTCTGCCTGGTGTGGCTGTAGGGTCCCTGGTAGTGTCCGAGGTCTCCCTGGGTGGAGGTGAGGGTGGGCTCCCAGCCACAGCCACTCTCCCCCTCAAGATGACGTGGTCTCTGCAGCAGAGCAGGCCACCCTGGGAGAGATTTCAGTGGTAGTAGAGGTGGCTCCGCTTGGGGGAACCTGGTCCGCCAGTCTCCAACAGTACTGCGGAATATAACTGTCACACACACACACACACACACACACACACACACACACGCCCCACAGGTTCACACACTCCCCTTTCGCCTTCTCAGTCACACTCTCTCTCACTCTGTGTTTCTGTATTTAAAGTGTATTGCTTGCAGACAGCAAATAATTAGGTTTGCTTTTTTTATCAAATCTGAAGTCTGACAATCTCTGCTTTTTATTGGCACACTTAGTCAATTTAAACTTAATGTAATTATTGATCTGATTGGTTTTAATCTACCATTTTGCTATTTGCTTTCTATTTTTGTCATCTATATTCCCCCCTCTTCCTCTTTATCTTCGTTTGTATTAATTCATTATTTTTGCATTCCATTTTAATTTTTTGTATTATTTTTTATCTATTTCTCTTGATATTATTTCTCTAGTGATTGCCCCAGGGATTACAATATTTAACTTATCACAATATACTTCATAATGTTGAAATATAAGAATCCTGTAACATGGTTTCACTTAACATTTCACTCATTTTTTTGTAATGCATTATAAACCAAATAATACTATATCCCAAGTTTCTGCTCTATTATGATTGATTCATGGTCAAATATTCAATTTCAAACAATACTCATAGTTATGGTAGTTACAACCTGACCCAACAAAGACAAAACCAATTCTCATTGGTCTAAAATTTTTTCTGAATAATTCCATGTCTTTATCTATATATATAAAAGCCTAAGTGACCATCGGACCGTCCGACTGGCTGGTAGGTATGATGCTCACTGACCACCAGGGAGAAGATGCTCAACGCAGGAGCTGCTGAGCTGTGGTGACTTGGCAACAGCAATTCTTGGAACCAGGGAGGAGGGAGCACGATTCCACCTTCAGCTGTGGGTTATGTTGTTGCTGGGGCACTGTTGGCCCTGAATCTGGTTTACTGCACACTTGCATTTGTGTTCCACACCCTGTACGACAGCAACTTTGCAGAGTGCCCTCTCACACTCCAGGACCCTTTAGGGGATGTCAGAGAGCCAATTTCGGCCCGATCCCTGCAAGCAAGGCCGAGAGACCCCACCTTCTGGAGGACTCACTCACTCTGCAAACACCCTTCGAACCATGGTGCCACCCCAGGTGCTGCTAGCTGGGGTGGGACCATGGGAGGTTGGCTCCAGGGCGTGTCCAGCCCATCTTGCCTAGTCCCGCCCCACCAGCCACCTCCTAATTAATTTCCTTTCAATGTGCATGAATCTGTGCACCGGGCCACTAGTCCTATATAAAAAAAGAGAAACATGGAAATTGATCATCCCTCTGCTATGCTCACCAGCCAATCAGGAGTGAGTATGCAAATTAACTCAACAAAGATGGTGGGTTAATTTGCATCCACAGGCGCTGGGTGGAGAGCAAAGCAGGAGAGCTGGCGGAGAGGGAGCGGCTTGGGGAAATTGGCTCCAAGCCACCAGATGGAGAGAGAGAGGGAGAACTTGGCAGCTTGGAGGACTTGGCAGAGTGGGAGGCCATGGGACAGAGACAGAGGAGGAAGGGAAAACCAAGAGCATGGAGCACCAGGAATTCTGGGAATAGTAGTTCTGGTGGCAGCCCCAGGACTGGAAACAGAAGCCCAGAGTGTGGGGAGCACCAGGAATGCTGGGAATCGTAGTTCTGGTGGCAGATGGATCTCCTAGCCTAGACACTAGAGCAGCAGTTCTCAACCTCTGGGTTACGGCCCCTTTGGGGGTTGAACGACCCTTTCACAGGGGTCGCCTAAGACCATTGGAAAACACATATATAATTACATATTGTTTTTGTGATTAATCACTATGCTTTAATTATGTTCAATTTGTAACAATTAAATTGCGGGTCACCACAACATGAGGAACTGTATTAAAGGGTCGCAGCATTAGGAAGGTTGAGAACCACTGCATTAGAGCAAAGTGAGCCTGGAGCAAGTTACTATTGCAGTGGGGGATGGAGGGAAAGCAAAGGTGCGAGACATAAGTAAAATCAGAGTGTCTAGGAAAAATTAAAGGGATGATATCCTAAAACTTCCAGGAAATCTCCACCAATGAAGCAAAAAGAAAAAAAAAAAAGCCTCTATTATTCTATGAGCAACAAACCAAACTGAGTTGGGGTCTCAGACAATTCTCTCATATGACTGCAAAGACTGAAACTACCGGATTGGAGAGGGCTCCCCTGAGGGCTCCCAGATTGGAGAGGGTGCAGGTCGGGCTGAGGGACCCCCACACCTCCCAGTGCATGAATGTCATGCACTGGGCCTCTAGTATCATTATAAAAGTGATGGTGAAACCTAAGTAGCTCACTGAAGTTTATTCCCTGTCTCTAAACAAATATTTGGAACATTTAAATTTAAATTCCAAAGTTGAAAGAAAATTTAAAATCCTCTAGTCAGGACCCTCATTTTATATACAAAGAAGTGATATCTGGACACGTAAAGGGCTGATCTAAGATCACATGCATTCCAGCCTTGGCCTGGTAGCTCAGTTGGTTAGAGCAGTGTCCTGATACTTCAGAGTTGTTGATTCTGTCCCCCATCAGGGTACATACAGGAAGCAACCTTTAAATGCATAGATAAATGGAGCAACAAATCGATGTTTCTCTCTCTCTCAAAAAAAAATTAATAAGATCACAGGCATTCATTCATTTATTAATCACTTAAAATTTTTAAATTTATTCTAAAAACATGCATTAAGTGCTTGACATATACTCGCCACTGAAGATAGAAAATGAATAAGAACTAAAAATCATCGAATTGTATACTTAAAACAGATGTGTGTTATAGTAGGTAAGTCATATCTCAGATAAAGCTATTAAAAATGAGTGAGATCCAGTCCTTCCCATCATGGAGATCACAGTACAGTAAACCCTCTATTTTGCAGATCTCCATTTAACACACTTCAGATTTAACAGACAAAATTTCCAGTCTGTATCTCATATGTGAAAATTAACAGCCAGTTAATTTAAAAATGCTTCTAACCAATATTTGTTTATTTGGTTATTTTTTGTTATTAATTCACTGTTATTTTTAACAAATTTTAGCAAATAGGCCATATGTTGGAAAAAACACTAATAATTTCACCGACATAAATAAATCATATCTACAGCTATAGTCTATATATTTAAATCCCAGAGTCACTGCTCATAAACAGTGTTTGGGGAATGATTTGCACAAGTTCACACCACATCTCAAGTGGTAATTGGTTCTGTTGTCTGGTGGCCTAACTTTCTGCAGCAGTTTTAACTCCTGCCAGCAGACCATCTGACATGCACTAAGCCAACCCTCCACCGTGTGCCTTTGTTTACTTGCGGTGATTGGTGAGTGAATACATTTACTAGACCTATTCAGTATAAATTTAATATGCTTTTTTAATTGATTTCAGAGAGAGAAAGGGAGAAGGAGAAAGGAATAGAAGCATCAATGATGACAGAGAATCATTGATCAACTGCCTCCTGCATGCCCCTACTGGGAATCGAGCCTGCAACCCAGGCATGTGCTCTGACAAGAAATTAAACTGTGACCTCCTGGTTCATGGGTCAATGCTTAATCATTGAGCCACACAGGCTGGGCTCAGTGTAAATTTAAAATTACAGTAATACCTATAGAAAATCTTTCTGTGAAATTAAAGTTTTCATACAGACTTAATTTTAATTACACAAATGTGTCTACATAAGTAGTCAGGTAAACCAACTAATTTGTCAATTTTTTAGCACACACATTTGGAAAACCTACTTTATTATATAATGGATTTTCAGTTTTAATGGACACCCCCTTGCCCAAATTAGTCCATTATATCAAGGTTTTACTGTATAAGGATAATATAATACAAACATAGCAATGACAATAAAAACTGATCATGCTATAACAGACTAGTATGCTTAACCACTTAATTTTAGAGTACGCTGGGTCTGAGGCTTGCTTGACCCTAAGTGTCAGGCTTTAAATATCAATTGTATGTTGATGACTCCAAAATTTTTATCTCCAGCAGATGTCGCTCCCAAAATCCAGACACAAATATCCAATTGACAAACTGACATCTCTCCTCTAAATGTGAATTAGCTTCTCAAACTCAACATGTCAAAAACCAAATTCTTGATCTTCCCTCTAAATCTACTACTTCCACAGCTGTCATCATCTCAATTCATTGACAGCTCCATCTTTTCAGTTGCTCAGGCCAAAATCCCTGGAGTCATCTGAACCTATGCAGCAAGAGGAAGAGACGCCCATAAATTGTCCTCTCAGGACTGACCTGATGGTGAGGCCTCTCAATCTGCTTATTTTTCAAAATTAGCACCTTATAATCCATTCTCTTGTTGACTAGTGTCCTTCCCTTTTCTCTTTGATTGTTAGTTAGGTTTTATAAATGGGCCATTGTCCCAGAATATTAAAGTTAGAAGGAATTTGCCCCAATTCTTATATTTTTTAATTGAAAAACCAAGGCCAAAGAGGATAAATGATTTGCCCACAATCACATAATTAAAATTGCTTTCCTGCTTTAAAGTTCACTCTCCATATGATCAACTCACAATCTGTAGAGCATGTGCTGTAGGTTCTAACAGTGTGGATTAACTGCAATGATTCATCCACATGCTCTTGCCCAGCCACAGGTAAGCCATATCTGAGACATCTGCTGTGGTGTATTGAAAGCATTCACACTGGGTCATGCTGGGAGGAAGCTCAGGAGAGACAGAACTTTTGACCCTGGCCTTGTTAACAGCACACCTAAGAGCAGATGGTCTTAGAGGAGAAACGAAGAAAGATTCATTTGTAACCCTACCCTACCCTAGATTGCATGTCTAACCACTCAACAAAAATGCCAGTGGGAGTTAAGTAACTCAGAGTAGTACAGGGCTCTGTCTGTATGTTACCAATCATCTGCATTTCTATATTCAGGCAGTGTATGTGAGATATAGTCTATATTACTTGAAAGAACTTAGTATCTGGAATTCTGTATCCATTTTTGTCAGAGAAAAGATTACGGAATGCTACTGCACAAAAGTCTACTTAGCCCCATATTGCTGGATGTGGCACTGATGCCAGGAACTGAATTATGCTCCCCACTCCAGCTTTCAGATGTTGAAGTTTGAACACCCATGTGACTGTATTGGAGATAAGGCTTTGAAGAGGTGATAAAGGTTAAATGAGGTTATGAGGGCGGAGCCCTGATCCCATAGAACTGGCTGATAAGAAGAGGAAGAGACACCAGACCTCTCTCCCTGTCATGGGAGAATACAGGGAGAAGGCAACCATCTGAAAGCCAGGAAGGGGGTTCTCACCAGAACCTGACCATGCTGGCATCCTCATCTTGAACTTTCAGTCTCCAGATCTGTGACAAAATAAATGTCTGTTGTATAAGCCATCTAATCTATCTTATTTTGCTCTGGCAGCCTCAGCAGACTCAGACACTAACCTCCAAGAACCGCATGGATTCTGTGGGCATGGCATTCAGCTTCATAGCATGGACACCAGGAACACCAGGTGCTCCCTGCCGTGGCTGCCAAATATCCAGTTTTGGAGGTAGGCCCAGAATTGGTAATAGTAATGTAAGTTCTGGTGCCAGCTTGGGCAGCTCCTCACATGCAAGGTGGTCAGTAATGAGGTGCTTCCATACATGCACGTGACAGCACAGCTGCACCACCAGTGTATGCACCCACTTGTCCAGCAGATATTCACTGAGTACCAACTATGTGTCAGGCACATGGGTGTTGGGGATATAGTAAAAAACAGAATGGACACCATGGCTGGTGCCTCATAGTGACGACCCACAGACTAAAGAGTCTTGGGTTTGATTCCAGTCAAGGGCATGTCCTGGATGTAAGTTCTCATCCCCAGCCTGGGTCGGGGCATGTACAGGAGGCAACCAATTGATGTGTCTCTCACATCAATGTTTCTCTCTCTCTCTCTCTCCCCCCTCCCTCCTTCACTTCCACTCTCTCTAAAAATGTCCTTGGGTGAGGATTAACAAGCAAACATAAGAAAAACAGAACGGGCAAAACTCCTTGTCCTTTTAGAGCTAATCCTCTGTTGGGGAAGCCAGAGGATAAATGAAATAAGTAAGTAAAATATATGATAAGCTAGACAGTGATAAGTACTAACATCCTATCTAATAATAGACAAACATGGTAATTGACCATACCTTCGCTACACCTCCCATTGGCTAATCAGCACGGATGGCAGCTAATTTGCATACTGCAGGCAGGGCGGGACAGCACCATCCCGCCTGCCCTGCCACCATATAGGTCTGCTATTTGATACCCGGGGCAGCCGGGTGGGGCAGCAGCAATCAGCCGGCCCGTCCGGGCGTCCTGTGTGCGACCCAACCCGGGGCAGCACCCCAACCCCCAGATCAGTGCTGCCGTGTGTGTGCCATGGGGCAGTGCCCCAACCCCCGGATCAGCCCTGCTGGATCAGCATCTGCCACCCAGGGAGCTGGCCTAATCCAGCAGGTGGTTATCTCCCTAAGGGTCCCAGACTGTGAGAGGGCACAAGTGGGGCTGAGGGACACCCCCCCTCCCCTGCCAGTGCACAAAAATTTGTGCACTGGGCCTCTAGTATAAAATAAGGCAGCAAGGGGGTTGGGGAATCGGTGGTGATTTTCTAAGTTGAGAGGTCAGGTGAAGTCTCACAAAGAAGGTGCCAATGTGTAAAGATGTGAAAGAGGTGGGGGAGAGAGCTGTATGTATATCAGCAAAAGAACATTCCAGAATGACAGAAAGGCAAAGGGCCTGAGGTATGTTAGGAAAACACCAAGAAGGGCAGTGTGGCAAAGAGATGAAATGAGTTGAGAGTGATGGGGCTGGTACAGATCACATGGAGCCTGCAGACCATTCCATTGATCAGAGCAGCACAATCTGCTTTACATTTCAACAAAACCTCTCGGGCTGCTGTGGAGCAAAAACTTTAGAATACACGCTGCGTTGGTTTCCTAGGGCTTCCATAACCAATTATCACAAACTGGGGGCTTAAAGCAACAAACATTACGCTCTCTTGTTCCTGGAGGCTAGAAGTCTGAAATCACGGTGTCAGCAGGTTAGTTTCTTCTGAGCTCCTGAGGGAGAATCTGCGCCAGGTCTCTCTCCTGGCTTCAGCTGCTTGCGTCAATCCTTGCTCTATGGCTGCATCACTCCAGTCTGCTTTGTCTTCTTATGGCCCTTTTCCCATGTGTGTTTTGGTGTCTCTATCCCTGAATCTCCCTCTCCTTTCTCTTATAGAGACACCAATCATTGTTTTTAGGACCCACCCTAATCCTGCATGACCTCATCTTACTAATTACATCTGCAGAGACACTATTTCCAAATAAGGTCACATTGACAGGCCCTGATTGACATGAATTTGGGGAGATACTGTATTTCACACCATTTACCTATCATTAAAATGCCGCATTTAGGGTTACCATCTGGAAAAAAGCAAAACTAGTTGGTGTTTTTTAAAATAAATACTAAAATCAGGTCATGCAGTTTATGGGAAAGAAAACACCATGTGAAATGAGGGTTGATCCCTCAGCAAGATGGAGTTGGCCGAAAACATGTACGTAACAAGGCCAAACAAAGTACAGGTCTGAGGGACTAATCTGTTCTTTCCAAAGTAACAGGAAACTTATATGAAGACATATATCTGAAAAAAAAACAAAAAAGACCTTTCCACAAGTACTTTCAGTAATGATGGTCTGAGTCCTGGCTCTGGGAGTGAATGGCTGTCACTGGCCAGGTGGTCTGGCGGGTCTGCACTGGGAGTCTCCAATGTACAGCGGGGCAAGGGCTGCCAATTCTTTCCTGGTGACTTTTTAAAAGAGAACATGTTTGTTCTCCATGAAACAAAAATGTGGAATGAATTCAACCTCTAAAAATAATAATAAAAATCAAACATATTCTTAAACCTCCACATCTCTTTTCCAGACTCACCCACTGGGCATTTCTCTCCACGGTGATTTCCTGTGCCTGTTTGACTGAAGCTCAGGAACAAATCCCAGGAAAGAAGGTCAGCAAGGACAGCATGGTGCCCTGCCTCCTTTACCTGCCCAGCTTGCTGCTGCCAGCCAAGCTCCTGTGGCATTGTCTTAACACGTTTTTACATAACTGTGTCCAATTCAGGATAAAGTCACAGAACATTGCTGGAGATAATACTGAGTACACGAAGCTGCTTTGCAACCACGAGATGTGATCACAGGAATTCTCTCTCTCTCTCTCTCTCTCTCTCTCTCTCTCTCTCTCTCTCTCTCTCACACACACACAGACACACACACACACCACACTCTTTAGTGTGTTGCCCTTTCAATGCACCTTCCCTACTCTTCTGGTCTAGCTGTTCCTCCTTTCCATACCCTCTCCCCACACATGCACAATTCACCCCCCTTACCCCCACCCCCTACCCCAGCACCTGGCCTTACCAAAGGCCTGCACCTCCAGCCTTTGCACCCACATGCTGCCTGTAATAGGCAGTTAGACAGGCATGAGCAGAGCAGGAATCACAGGCCAGGTGCAGAGGGTCACCAGGGCAGGGAGCCCCAGGTGCCTAGCAATGGGCAAAACTACTAGCCTTCACACAACTACTCCCTTAATCAATAACCCCTGAAAATGACATTTAGACCTTCACTGTGTTTCAGTGACATCAGGACCAGCAGCAATGGCTAATGACCCCCTCCCTGGCGCTGACCAATCATCGGAGATCAAGACCTGAGGAGACACACCAGGAGAGCTGATAAACATTCTCTTGAGATCCTCCTCTGAGACCTCAGATAAAAGGCCTCAGGATGGAGGAACCAATGCAGCTCTTTCGATGGAGTACACCTGCGCCTCTTCCCACCCTTTCCCCCGGGCAGCTCTCTCTCCCGCCCTCCCCGAAGCTCCAAAGGCCCTTCTTTTGCTGTAACTTGTTTTTGAGCCCATTTCTTCTATGGCTCACTACTTCTACCTCTGTGGCTTCCTAAATAAACTTTTCTTATAATTTGATTCTTGGCTCTGAATTCTTCTCTTAGCCAGAACTCAAGAAATGAGGTTGCTGAACTGAGGTTAACACCTGATGCCAACCCCCTCCCCTCCCCAATGCGCAAAGATTGCCCACGTGATACCTATGCATATTCCTGCCTCCTTCCCATTCAATGTGACATATAGAGCTTTAGCTGGATCACACATAAAATCAAATTGCCTGCAACACAGCTCTATACACAATTCAAGACACGTTGGGAGAGAGTCACCTCACCAAAGCCTCTAGGTGCCCTGCAAGTGAACAGGAGTACAGACACCTTTGCCTCTTCTCTCCACAGACAGCCCCTTGCCCCAAGCCCATATTTTTGGTATTTGAATACTAAGCCTAGACTGAAGCACAGAATAAGCCCAAATATAAAGAAAGCTCTCCACTCTCACTAAAAATTTTATTTATGTAAACTTTTCATGAAGGTTCAGCCTTTTTTGCCTTACTTTTTGGTTTCCTGCTTTTTAATTTTAATGGTAGTATATTGCCCTGCTGGTGTGGTTCAGTTGGTTGAGCCATCCCGTGCACCAAAGGGTGACTGGTTTGATTCCGGGTCAGGCCACATGCCCAGTTTGGGGGTTCAATCCCTAGTTGGGAATGCGTGCAGGAGGCAACTGATAGATGTTTCTCTTTCTCTCTCTCTCCCTCCCTCTCTCTTTAAAAATCAAGAAAACATTTTCTTTTTAAAAAGAGAAAAAAGCTCTGGCCGGTTTGGCTCAGTGGATAGAGCGTCGTCCTGCGGACTCAAGGGTCCCAGGTTTGATTTGGGCATATACCTTCGTTGCGGGCACATCCCCAGTGGGGAGTGTGCAGGAGGCGGCTGATGGATGCTTCTCTCTCATCGATGTTTCTAAGTCTCTATCCCTCTCCCTTCCTCTCTGTAAAAAAATCAATAAAATATATTTTTTTTTAAAAAGAAGAAAAAAGTAAATGGTAGCAATTTAAATACTCTGTTGTACACCTTGCTCTTTACTATATCTTTATTGATGTACATTTTACATATCATGTAATTCAATGATTTTTTTAGTAAATTAGCAAGTTGTGCAACCATAACCATAAGTCAGTTTGTTATTGTTTCCATCACTCTAATAAGGTCCCTTATGCCCATATACAATTAACCTTCCCCACGTCTCCCCCAGCCCAACCTCTTTTGCTTGCTGATTAGCAACTATGATAAAGTAATTTTGGGCATTGTCATCATAGTCTAAACTTGGCCAGGTTCCTTCCCATCAGAGGAACCAGACATTTTCACAGGACCAATCTTCTTGGTAATTGTGATGGTGGAACTGCAGGCGGGGGAGGCATGGAGGAAGCTGTGGCTGCACATTGAACCCAGAAGCCCCTTTGTCCCCAAACCAAACCACACCTCTGCCAAGAACAACTTTTTAAAAAGCTTGAAAACAAAATTCACAGGAAAAATGACTACATGCCTGTCTTAAATTTTCTTTAAATTAAAATTTTAAAAGTAACAAAAAACATCCTGAATTATTCTGACGTGAAAGGTTTTTCCTAACTGAAAAAGATCAACTGAGATAAAATAAGACATCACCGTGCTCAGGTACACAGGGAAATGCCTGCCATTGGCCATCTGAAGGGTTTTGTTTTGTGGTTTTTTTGGTTGTTTTTTTAAAGAGTCAAAGCAAACATAGGAATCAAGAACCACAGAACTGAAGTTAAGACTCCAACAAAGTTATTTTGAAGAGTGGTAATGGATCAGAAAATGAAAAGAAAGGCAATTGAATCAAGTTGCAATGCAATTTGATTTTTAAAACACCCAGCTTTGTTGCCTCCATTTTCCTCTGTGCTCCATGAGAGTAAAAAAACAATAGGTCCTCAATTAATATTTGCCTAAAGAATGAATAAGTGAATGAGGGCTTATTATGTTCTAAGCACTATGCAAGAAATTAGAGATCAAAAATTACAAAAGCCCTGATGTCAAGACATACAAGTACAATGGAGAAGCATGCACATAAATAATTTCTATATAGTATGATAATCAATAGAAATAATTGAAAGGTGTAGAGATAGCCCAGAGTGGGTAATGATTAATATAGCTGAGAGGGAAATGATTTGGGAAACTTTGTTTATGCTCATATTCTCCAGGAAAGCAATGACAAAGAAGGGTATTCTGAGCAAAGGAAATAGCACGTGCAAAGGGAATATGTAGTTCAGTTGAACTAGAGCATAACACCTATCAAGATAGGTTTTCCTTTGGAGCCATGGGTTGCATCCCTGGGTGAGGTCAGATGTGAGAAGTAAGAAGCAATTTGACTATCAAGTTCCAAGGCATTGAGCCCTAGCTGGTTTTTCTCAGTGGTTAGAGCGTCGGCCTGCGAGCTGAAGGGTCCCAGGTTCGATTCCAGTGAAGGGCAGATGCCCAGGTTGCGGGCTCAATCCCAGTAGGAGGTGAGCAGGAGGCAGCCAATCAATGGTTCTCTTTCATCATTGATGTTTCTTTCCCTCCCTCTCTTTTCCTCTCTGAAATCAATAAAAATCTATTTAAAAAAAAAGATTAAAATAAAAGTTCCAAAGCATTGGTGGAAAACTACGACTGGGCACAAAGCAAAAGGTCTTCAACAGAAGACAGACCAGATGGTATGAACATCAGTGTGTAGAATAATGGAGCAAATTTCTTGTGCTAGTCTATATGCAGGGGCTCAGTGCTAAGGATGTAGAAAGGTGGCAGGAAGAGAAGCCATAACTTTGATAAGGGTACACATGGAATTGTATGTGAATTTTGTGGTGGAAAGGTAGACTTACCAGACAGAAGTACTAGTAGAGGAATGTAAACGCTCTTCACATGTTTGGTAAATTCTGTGGAAAGTGGATAGTAGATGGGTAAATATGGACTTGGATGAGTTTAAACAGTGTCTCCCAAACCAGTAGAGAAACAAATGAAATGCAATAGCAGGCATATAGGTGGACTGGATTAGGATAAATTAGCATCCTGTCAGATGTGCACACAGTGGTCTTTGTAGATACAATGCACTCCCTCCTTCTTTTTGAAAAAATATGATTGGGATTTTTATTATTTACTTATTTATTTTTTTAAATCCTCACCCAAAGATATTTTTCCGTTGATATTTTTTTTAGAGACAATGGAAGAGAAAGGGAAAGACAGAGAGAAATATCAATGTGGGAGAAACACATTGATTGGTTGCCTTCTGCACATGCCCCAGCCAGGGCCCAGAGCCTGCTCTTGACCAGAATTGAACCCCGGGACCCTTCAGTCCACAGGCCAATGCTCTATCCACTGAGCCAAACTGGCTAGGGCCACTCCCTGCTTCTTGAAGAAGTCAACTGTAAGGACTATAAGGGCAAAAGAGTGAGAAAGTTCTGTCTCTTGGGACACACTAGAAAATCTTTGTCTCTGAATAGGAAAAGAGCAGCTTCTACTCTTAAACTTGTGACATGTTGTTCAGTACCATATGGAAGTCCTTTGGCTAGATGGGATGTGGTTCCTCATACACTCTTTTTTTTTTTTTCCTTCTCATTAAATAGTGATAGATATTTGGTAGAGTTGTTTCCATAAAATGCACTGATTTTTAAAACTAATAACTTAAAAACTGCCACCCACACACAAATCCCAAATGGTCCACAAAAACATTTTCCTTTCCTTCTGAAGTTTTTATGATGCATTGTAATCATTAACCAGTCTTTTAAACTTAAATGGCCAATTGAGTCAAACAGTTCTGAGACCGTTCGTCTACCACCAATTAAGACTGGCAAGTATTGGGGAAAATATTCACTTAACCTTCTGAGATTTCTGGGCAGACTTGGTGACTGCCAGCTCCAGCTGCTTTCTTGCCCACTGCTTTGCACCAATGGAAACAGCTGGCTTCACAGCTCGCATGATTATCCTGATGCATCCAGGCCAAATCAGTGCTGGATAGGCTCCTGTGCTGGATTGTCACACGGCTCACATTGCTTGCAACTTTTCTGAGCTGAAGAAGATGGATCGTCATTGTGGAAAAAAGCTGGAAGAGGGCCCAAAGTTTTTGAAATCTGGTGATGCTGCCATCATCGATATGGTTCCTGGCAAGGCCATGTGTGCCGAGAGCTTCTCTGACTACCCTCCTCAGGGCTGTTTTGCTGTTCATGACATGAGACAGACAGTTGCTGTGGGTTCAGACACCCTTATACAGGGTTCTTGAAAACCCATTTCTCAGTGTTAGCCAGAATTCATTGCTATAGGCAGTAGTTAAAAACTGCCCAGACCAGAGCACCATGATACTTGAATCATTGCTTTCCACTATCAAAAGTCATGCAAAATGCTGTTCATTAACCCATAGCCTAAGGAAATACCTTTCTTGTAAGTGGAGAATCCAGTATGACTTGGGTTAGTGGACAGCGATTCAGAACTGGATGTGGGAGTATGGAGAAGCAAAAAAAGGGAGACAAAATATCTGACTCAGGCAATAGTGAACTTGGGGAGAAAAGGACAGACTGAGGTACCAGATTCAAAGGTGTGGACAGAGAGCAAAAACCAGATTACAATAGAAGTGCAAACCGGGAACATTCCCTGAGATGTGGTATGCAGAGAAAGGAGCCTGTTACAGAGACCTAGGGTCTAGACCGGTCCAGACACAAGTTGAGAGCTACTTAAGATGCTGCTGATTAAAGCCCTCCTCCCAAACAAAAGCCAGGTTTTCCCTATTTATTTGAGGTTTGGAAAGCAGAAAGTTTTTTTAAAAATCATCCTAAGAGCTTCCTCGTCGGCCTTGGAGCGAGGCGAAGGCGCGCGGACCCCGCACCGGTCGCGGACCCACCATGGGCCCGCCCGACCCCGGGCTCCGCACCGCGCGAGTACCATCCTAAAGCCAGAACTGAAGCTACAAGATGGCTGATCGGGACCCAGGGGGCATCAGCCCCTCCAGCAGATGGTGGCCTCAGGAGCCGGGCCGTGGTCACCTCCATCTTCATGACCCCCCTGGACGTGGTGAAGGTCCGCCTGCAGTCTCAGCGTCCCTCGGTGACCAGCGATGTGATGCCTCCCTCCAGACTCTGGAGCCTCTCTTACACCAAATGGAAGTGCCTCCTCTACTGCAATGGTGTCCTGGAACCCCTGTACCTGTGCCCAAACGGTGCCCGCTGTGCCACCTGGTTTCAGGACCCTACTCGCTTCACCGGCACCATGGTTGCCTTTGAGAAGATTGTGAGACACAAGGGCACCAGGACCCTGTGGAGTGGCCTCCCAGCCACCCTGGTGATGGTGATGACTGTGCCAGCAACCGCCATCTACTTCACGGCCTATGACCAACTCAAGGCCTTCCTGTGTGGTCGAGCCCTGACCTCTGACTTCTATGCACCCATGGTGGCTGGTGCATTGGCCCTCTTGGGCACCGTGACTGTGATAAGCCCCCTAGAGCTGGTACGGACAAAGCTGCAGGCTCAGTATGTGTCATACCGGGAGTTGGGTGCTTGTGTCCGAACCTCCGTAGCTCAGGGCGGCTGGCGCTCACCGTGGCTGGGCTGGGGCCCCACTGCTCTTCGGGATGTGCCCTTTTCAGCCCTGTATTGGTTCAACTATGAGCTGGCTGAGTGGGCGCAGGCCAAAGGACCAGACATCGGTGGGCATCAGCTTTGTGGCTGGTGGCATCTCAGGAACGGTGGCTGCCATCCTGATTCTATCCTTCGATGTAGTGAAGACTCAACGCCAGGTTGCGCTGGGAGCCGTGGAAGCTGTGAGAATGTCACCTGTGCACGCGGACTCCACCTGGCTGCTGCGGCGGAGGATCCGGGCTGAGTCCGGCATCAGGGGACTCTTTGCAGGCTTCCTCCCAAGGATCATCAAGGCCGCCCCCTCCTGTGCCATCATGATCAGCACATATGAGTTGGGCAAAAGCTTCTTTCAGAGGCTCAACCCGGAACAGCCTCTGAGCCAGTGAGAGGAGCGCGGGGACGAGGGCCCCATCTCTCCCATGGATGGTGTGGGGCAGGAGGAGTCTGAGCCAAGTGCCTTGTCCTCAGGGGAGGGGCCTCATTTTTCCCCTCTCAGCTCAGCCCCAAGGGTACCAACACCTCCGTTGGGTCTGCCCAGGCCCCCATCAGACAGCTTTCTTCCTGCTGGTCCTCATCCCAAGCCCCAAAGATCATCACTTTTCCACCCAACTCCCCAAGCTCAAGACCAAATCTGTTAACTCTCTCCTCCCCCTGCCCTCTTGCCCATTTTCCCGTGTTTGTTGTAGCTGGGCCTGCCCCCAAGGCCCACAGAAGAAAAAAAAAAATCATCCTAAGAGATCTCATTAGAAAGATCTGGTGAATGATGTCAGAAATTTTTACATTTGTTTCAGGAAAAAAACAGTACAAAGCAAGTTGTAGGCTTCTGTACAATATACCTCTAATTCTGAAGAGTAACGTCATCAGCAACAAATCTTTTTGTGGTCTTTATAAAGTTCCAAATTAGTAAACACCCATGGAATTTTATATACATACCTTGCCAAGGTGGGCAATATGTTTGAGTCATGATCTCGGTTTCCATGATTAGGTTTCCAAAGCTAAGTAAACAGTCCCCTAACTAAATTCTTTCATAAAATATTTCTTATTTATTTTATTTTATTTATTTATTTTTAAATGGTAGAGTTGGGACTCAAGTTCTGGTTTCAAAGCTATACTATCTTTTAAAAAATATATTTTATTGATTTTTTTACAGAGAGGAAGGGAGAAGGATAGAGAGTTAGAAACATCAATGAGAGAGAACATCGACCAGCTGCCTCCTGCACACTCCCCACTGGGGATGTGCCCACAACCAAGGTACATGCCCTTGACCGGAATCGAACCTGGGACCCTTCAGTCCGCAGGCCGATACTCTTCCACTGAGCCAAACGGGTTAGGGCTATACTATTTTTTTTTTTTTTAATTGATTTCAGAGAAGAAGGGAGAGGAAGAGAGAGGTAGAAACATCAATGATGAATCATTGATTGGCTGCCTCCTGCATGCCCTCTACTGGGAATTGAGTGCACAATCCAGGCATATGCCCTTGACTGGAATCGAATCCAGGACCCTTCAGTCCACTAAACCAAACCAGCTAGGCATCTTATTTATTTTTAAAAGGTTGTTGTTGTTTCCTTTACAGGATGGGGCGGGGGGGGGGGGGGGGTGCGGATCTGAGCATGCTCCTATCCATCTACATAACACCATAACTTGTAAACAAGATAATCACTTGGTCTCTTTGACTGTGAAATAACAAATCATGATTAGTTCTGTTTTTATGTGGACATACTCCTGATAAAGGAAAGACATGGTGTAATAGAACGAAGACAACTCAATGGATACATTAATGTCTCATTCAAGAAAAGGGAAACAGGAAATTTTGAAATGTGACTTCATTACAAGGGTAGTGTGGTAGTTTTGTAATGGGGTGCTGGTACTTGCCTGTTTCCAAGTTGCTAGACTGCACACTAGCCAGGCTCTCCAGCGGTAGAATTCCACTGCTTCTGGGATGCCAGCAAAGGTCCCTCCAGGTCATGTGTGCTCCCCAACTCCATGATACTGTTCAGGAATGAATGTGGGAGACCAGGCACCACTTTCCTTTGCATCAGAAATTGTTCATCAAATGATTCACCAAAGCAAAAATTTATAAACTTCTATGATAATTACCTTAAGCTCTAACAATGTATCCAAATAAGTTTTTGTTGTTCTTAAAATTTAAAAGCCAGCTAAAACTTCAACTGGTTGATTTTTTGGCATTTTGAGAAGTCATAATTCAAATGGAAGAGACAGCCTTTGCTTCACATCACTAACCCTGAGTGCTGAGAGTGTGGGCTTCTGCAGCTGCTCTCTCAGGCCTGGAAGTGAGAGACGCGAGGGCCTGCTCCTGGGAAGGGGGCACTGCCACATCTGCCCTTTAGAATGTTCCCCAGACTTTAACAGCTGCAGCTGGGCCTGCCAAAGTGATGCTTTAGTGACACAAGAAAGCCTTTCATTACAGTTCTCAATGCTATTTGTGATGTTTGGATTCTCCTTTTTTTATTGTTTTCCTTGAGGGCTGCTTCTTGTTTGGAGCACCAGTTAAAACTTGGGGATATCTTTTCCTTAGATTACAGCTATTTTGTGCACATAGACAGGTATATAAGTACACTAAACACAGCTTTGGTCAAATGATCTTCCAGATGGGGTGAGAACACAAGCCCACATGTCTCCATTATTAGTGTTTTATCCTTCTGACTTCAAGTCTTCATCCTACTTTAATGTGAAAATTTTATTCCATCCTATTTCATTTTTTAAATTTATTAATTGATTTTAGAGAGAGAGAAAGGGGGAAGGGGGGGAACGTTTGTTGTTCCATGAATTCATTGGTTACTTCTTGTATGTGTCCTGACCAGGGATTGAACCCACAGCCTTGGCATATGGAGACAAAGCTCTAACCAACTGAGCTACTGGGCAAGAGCTCCATCCTATTTCTTTTGTTTGTTTGTTTGTTTTTGTTAATCCTAACTGGAGGATGTTTTCCCATTAATTTTCAGAATGAGTGGAAGGGAGGAGGAAAGACAGAGAGAAACAGCAATGTGAGAGAGAGGCATCGATTGGTTGCCACCCATGCACCCCAACCAGAATGGAACCTGCAACTGAGATACGTGCCCTTGACTGGAATGGAACCCAGGGGTGGACCTTCTGTCCACTGAGCCAGGCTAGCGCTCCATCCTATTTCTTTCTTCTTCTTCTTTTTTTTTTTAATATATTTTATTGATTTTTCACAGAGAGGAAGGGAGATAGAGAGTTAGAAACATCGATGAGAGAGAAACATCAATCAACTGCCTCCTGCACACCCGCTACTGGGGATGTGCCCAAAACTAAGGTACGTGCCCAAAACTAAGGTACATGCCCTTGACCGGAATCAAACCTGGGACCCCTCAGTCCACAGGCTGATGCTCTATCCACTGAGCCAAACCAGTTTTGGCCTATTTCTTAATGAAAAAATAAACTATAGGGAGATAAATAGTTTAGCATTTTTAAGTGTATGCTGCAGGGATGTTGATTTATTCACTTTGTACCCCTTGGTGACACAAATAAAGAAGGTTTTCAAGCTAACTTAGATGTTAGCAGGGTTTATACACACACACACACACACACACACACACACACACACACACCACACAAGAAGTTAGTAGGGTTTTTTCCTCTTAGGCACCTGTGCAATTAATTAGGACAACAGGGAAAACTTTCATGAAAGTTGTATCTTCTGGCTTACTCTCATGTTCTTTTATCTGAACACTAGAGGCCCAGTGCACAAATTCGTGCACAGGTGGGATCCAGCCGGCCCAGCTCCAATCGGGGAGGATTGGGCTGGGCCTGTCGGGAGGAGGAGATGGCGGGAGGTTGGCCGGCCAGCCCTACTCCCAATTGGTGTGTGTGGGGGGTGAATTGGGGTGGAGCTGGCTGGGGGGAGGGGCAGCAGGCCAATTGGGGTGGTGGGGGCCCATCAGGGGCAGGGCTGGCCAGGGGGAGGGGCCATAGGTGGTTGGCCAACAGGCCCTGCCCCTGATCGGGGTGGGGGGGGCCGATCTAGGGTGGGGCCAGGTGGGAGGAGGGGTTGCAAGAGGTTGGCCAACTGGCCCCGCCCCCTATTGGGGTAGAGCAGCCAATCAGGTGTGGGGCCAGCCAGGGAGAGGGGCTGAGGGCCAATCAGGGTGGTGGGGGCCCATTGTGGGCAGGGCCTGCTGGGGGGAGGGGCTGCATGAGGTTGGCCGGCTATCCCCACCCCCTATTGGGGGGGCAATCAGGGGCGGGGCTTGCCAGAGGGAGGGGCTGCGGGCCGATCAGGGTGGTGGAGGCCCATCAGCCAGCCAACCTCCTGAAGCCCCTCCCCCAGCAGGCTCCACCTCCAATGGGGTAGGGGGGGCAATTAGGGGAGGGGCCAGCTGGCCCCACCCCCAGGTCAGGCTGGTTCTCTGGCTGCAGTGGACATCATAGTGACTGGTCGTTCTGGTCGTTACAGCATTTCGGTTGCTGGCTTTTTATATATATAGATAACATGTTGGTTTCTAATTTCCCCCTCCCTATTCTCCCCCCAATCATTTTCAGCCAATCAAAAAGCAAAGAGATTTTCTAATACTATAAGTATAATGTATTTACCATGATAAATCATATTTCTAATTTCAAAGTATAGCTTTAACTCAGGGAAAATGTCATTAATATAAGTTACCTTGTTCAAACCACAGTACATATTACAATTAATTTCTTTGATTTTTATCTATGAACAAACATTATAGAGTTCATGATAGGGTCTTAGCTGTCTGCTACATGTTACACTTCTTTTGAGCCTGATAACAATCAGGGATCTATCAGAAAGAGTCTTGTTAACTCGAGGGAGAAATTAGGTGGAGCCATGGGAAAGCATCATCACAAGCTAGTGTTGGCATCTGCAGTGGAGGCTATCGGGCACCCTGTGGCACTCATTTCCCCAGCTGCTGGCAGTAACGGGAACTCACAGCCTTCAGCCAAGTTCTTCTCCCAAAATCGCCCTCAGTCAAAGACCACCCCGACCCTGCCGCCAAGGCCATGCTCCCTCCCTGAAATCAGCCTGTATTCAAGGACTGGTTGATTATGGAGAGGTACTAGAGCCCACACTCAATTCACTGAGCCACATCAGCCAGGGCCAGGAGGCCCAGGTTTTGATCTCCATCCTACCACTATGAGGAGTCAGCTGTCTGTTTCCTCTGAAGGGAAGCGTTAATTTCCAAAGTAACAAATCTCTAATGTCTGAGGTAACTATAACAGTAAGCATTCAATTTTGACTGTTCTCCTAAAAATTATAACTAATATCTGTCAACATAAAATGTTCAAACCACCCTGACCGGTTTGGCTCAGTGGATAGCGTGTCGGCCTAAGGACTGAAGGGTCCCAGGTTCGATTCCGGTCAAGGGCATGTACCTTAGTTTTGGGCACATCCCCAGTAGCGGGTGTCCAGGAGGCAGTTGATTGATGTTTCTCTCTCATCGAAGTTTCTAACTCTCTATCCCTCTCCCTTCCTCTCTGTAAAAAAATCAATAAAAATATATTTTTTTAAAAAACTATGAAAAAAACAAAACGTTCAAACCTGTAGAGAATTTTTATTAGAGTTTATTTCAGCCACACTGATGACATCCTGGGAAGCAAGGTCTCAATGCTCTGGCAAAGGACGATTTTGCAGTTCCTTTTGTACATTTCGAATTAAGGAGGGAAGGGAAGGAAGATCACGTGGTGGGAGAAAGCAAGGAGAGCAAATCTCTGATTGGATTAGAGGATAGTTAAAACTATGTGCTCCCTTGACATGGTTACCCCTCTGAGCGGTCTGGAGGAGAGGATCCTTCTGGAATCTCTAAGGTGTGTTACCAAGATGCACAAGAACAATGGCAGGGCTTGCTTAAGGCAGATAAATCTTTTAAACCTGCCCTGTTAGGAATTTATGATCAGCTCATCTCGTTAGGTTACTTTCAGTCACTGAGCTTATCAGCTTTATTACAGAGTCCCCTTTTCACTCACATATCAAAGAATTCAAAATCAATGTATCAGTTTTCCAATTATGAATTTGTGGCATACAAAATAGATTTTCCTCCCAGTGTCCAGTTGACAACAGAAAATACTCTTGTAAGTCATCCTTACACTGAGTTTAATTTAATCGCTTTCACTCCTTTCTTCTCTCTGCCCAGGTTTACAGGAGCCAGGGAGAGCCACACACAGCTCTTCTCCATCTGCAGCCAGACCAGTGATCGCAGAGAGGGTATTTAAGAAAAAATTAACATTGTATAAGTATTCTTAAATGGTGATTTGTGAAGGAAAATGGGACTCCTTCAAAACAATTTAATAAAGAATATGAAAAGAATTGTAACCAATTTATTAAATAAAATATATCCAATTAACTATGATATATGACTCCACTCTTTAAAGTCCCAAGTCCTTCGTGTCTTGTTTTATCCTTTTAGGTTACTTTTTTGAGATAAATATCGTTAAAGCATTGTAATTTGCATTAACTCTCTCCTTCCCGGGAGGTGCCTTAAGGGAGCCTAAACTCCCACTGTAAGTGGCCCGGGGTCAGTTCCTGCCACTAACACCAGGGCATTCTTGATCTTGGGATAAAGACTTTTACAAATCCACATTGTCTCCCTATTTTCACCTCCTTTCGTGTTTTATACGTCCTGGTTTGGGGTCCTTCTCTCTCGTGTACACTTGGTCTTGCATCTTTTCTACAATGGCATACTTCATGCCTGCATTTGACTGCCGTTACTATTACTGCCTCCCTGCGCTGCACAGCCTGCCTGAGTGCTGCGGACCTCACTCTCCCAAGGGCCTGCCTCAGCATTCAAGCTGCCTTCTCCCAGTGGCGTGGCAAGGTGTGGGGTGGGTCGTAAGGTGTGGGGAGGTGTGGGGAGGTGATATGAGATGAGGCGTGGTATAGTGCGTGTGGTGTGGTGGGAGATGAGGTGTGGTTCTGTTTTTCTACACTGACTCAGTGCACAATGGGAGGAGCTATAACCTGCTCTGGAAGACTATCATTGGTCAAAAAGGCCTAGCTTTCTGGCAAAACTTTCTGATTACCAGTTGGTCATGGAAAAGCAGACACAGTCTCTCTGTAATTTGCCTCCCTAAAACAGGAGAGCGTCCTGACTTACCTACCAGCTTAATAGCACTTTGCTTTTAATCTATTACTACCCAAGAGGTATGTGCAGACTTTTATCAAAAGCTTTTGAGGAGGTTTTTGGAGAAGTTTTTCTACCTCCATTATCCCTTGAGTAAAACCACTATATGAAAAGGAAATCAAGAAACATTTAAAACCTTACATCAAGTACTACTTCATTTCCCAAGTTTATCTCCCACCCCAAGTCTCCTCATTTAGTTTACTTCCTGTGTTACTCACTTTCTACCGCCTTTCCATCCCATCCCATACATCCATAATATTTGTATGTAAGGAGGACAAAATTAGCCCTGGCCAGTGTGCTCAGTTAGTTGTAGCATCACACCCTGCTCCAAAGGTTGTGGGTTTGATTCCCAGTCAGGGCACATACCAGATTGTGGGTTCAATCCCTGGTCTGGGCATGTGGGGAAGGCAACATATCAATATTTCTCTCTCACATCAGTCTCTCTCTCTCTTTCTCAAATTGGTCTCTCTCTCTCTCTCTCTCTCTCTCTCTCTCTCTCTCTCTCTCTTTCTCTTCTCTCATCCTTCCTCTCTCTAAAATCAAGCTTAAAAAATGTTTTAAAAAGAGGACAAGCCCTTGCTGGTATGGCTCAGTTTCTTGAGTGTCATCCCAAGCATCGAAAGGTCACCGGTTCGATTCCAAGTCAGGGCACATGCGATCGATGTTTTTCTCTCACATTGATGTTTCTCTCTCTTTTTCCCTCTCCTTCCTCTCTCTCTCTCTCAAAAAAAAAAAAAATCAATAAAATCATTAAGAAAAGAGAAACATTTAAAAAATTTAAAAAAATAAACAAGAGGATAAGATTTGTTTTCAAGATGGTAGGCTATATACATTTAATTTTTAAGACTATTTTTTTAGAGAAGTTTTAAGTTCACAAAATTGAGAGAAAGGTACAGAGATTTCTTATATGTCCCCTGCTCCCACACATTCATTATCAACATCGCCCACCAGAATGGTACATTGTTGCAACTGATGAACTTACATTGTTACATCATTATTACCCAAATTTCATAGATTCCTCCCTGGTGTTGTACATTCTATGGGTTTTGACAATGTACAATGACATGTATGCATCATTATAGTATATTAAAGACAGAGTATTTTCACTGGCCTAAAAATCCTGCCTGTATATGTACTCATCATTTTCCTTCCCTTACATCTCCCCTCCTCCTTACCCACCTAGCACTTGGCAACCACTGATTGTTTTATTGTCTCCATAATTTTGCCTTTTCCAGAATATCATATGGTTGGAATCACACAGTGTAACCTTTTCCCATTGGCTTCTTTCATTTAGTAATATGCATTTTAAAATCCTCTATATTTTTCATAGCTTGATAGCTCTTTTCTTTTTTTTTTTTTTTTAGGTTTCATTTATTTTCTTTTTAAAATTTTTTTTATTGATTAAGTTATTACATATGTGTCCTTATCCCCACATTACCCCCTATCCCACCCCCCCACTCATGCACTTACGCCCCTGTTGTCTGTGTCCATTGGTTAGGCCTATGTGCTTGCATATAAGTCCTTTGGTTGATCTCTCCCCCTTACCCCCACCCTCCCCTACCTTCCCTCTGAGGTTTGACGGTCTGATCGATGCTTCTCTGTCTCTGGATCTGTTTTTGTTCATCAGTTTATGTTGTTCATTATATTCCATAAGTGAGTGAGATCATGTGATATTTATCTTTCTCTGACTGGCTTATTTCACTTAGCATAATGCTCTCCAGCTCCATCCATGCTGTTGCAAATGGTAGAAGTTCCTTCTTTTTACAGCAGCGTAGTATTCCATTGTGTAGATGTATCACAGTTTTTTAATCCACTCATCTGCTGATGGGCACTTAGGCTGTTTCCAAATCTTAGCTATTGTAAATTGTGCTGCTATGAACATAGGGGTGCATATATTCTTTCTGATTGGTGTTTCTAGCTTCTTGGGATATATTCCTAGAAGTGGGATCACTGGGTCAAATGGGAATTCCATTTTTAGTTTTTTGGAGAGACTCCATACTGTTCTCCACAGTGGCTGCACCAGTCTGCATTCCCACCAGCAGTGCACGAGGGTTCCTTTTTCTCCACATCCTCGCCAGCACTTGCCGTTTGTTGATTTGTTGGTGATAGCCATTCTGACAGATGTGAGATGATACCGCATTGTCATTTTGATTTGTATCTCTCAGATAATTAGCAACTTTGAACATGTTTTCATATGTCTTTTGGCCTTTCTTCTGTCTTCTTTCGAAAAGTATCTATTTAGGTTCGTTGCCCATTTTTTTATTGGGTTGTTTACCTTCCTTTTGTTAAGTTGTATGAGTTCCCTGTAAATGTTGGAGATTAAACCCTTACAGGTGATAACATTTGCAAATATGTTCTCCCATGCAGTGGGCTTTCTTGTTGTTTTGTTGATGGTTTCCTTTGCTGTGCAAAAGCTTTTTGTTTTGATGTAGTCCCATTTGTTTATTTTCTCTTTAGTTTCCATTGCCCGCTCATTTCTTTTTAATACTGAATAACAACAGTTCATTGTCTAAATGTACCACAGTTTAGCCCTAGCTGGTTTGGCTCAGTGGATAGAGAGTCAGCCTCTGGACTGAAGTATCCCAGGTTTGACACTGGTCAAGGGCACATGCCCAGGTTTCAGGCTCAATCCCCAGTAGGGAGCGTGCAAGAGGTAGCCAATCAATGGTTCTCTCTCATCACTGTTGTTTCTCTCCCTCTCCCTTCCTCTCTGAAATCAATAAAAATATATTAAAAAAATAAATGTACCACAGTTTACTTATCCATTCACCTATTGAAGGACATCTTGGTTACTTTCAAGTCTTG
The DNA here is from genome assembly GCF_014108235.1 of Myotis myotis. Classification (NCBI taxonomy): domain Eukaryota; kingdom Metazoa; phylum Chordata; class Mammalia; order Chiroptera; family Vespertilionidae; genus Myotis; species Myotis myotis. The sequence goes on from NW_023416335.1 coordinate 88,909,312, forward strand.
GCAATTATAAATACAGCTGCTATAAGCAACTGTGTTCAGGTTTTTGTGCAGACATAAGTTTTCAATTCCTTTATATAAAGACTGAGGAGCAAGATTGCTGGATTTTACAGTTAAAGTATGTTTAGTTTTATAAGACACTGCAAAACTGTCTTCCAAAGTAATCGTATCATTTTGCATTCCCATCAGCAATAAATGAGAGTTTTTGTTCCACATTTTGTCAGCATTTGTCAGTGTTTTGGATTGTGGCCATTCTAATAGGTATGTAGTGGTACCTCATTGTTGTTTTAATTTGTATTATACCTAATTCTTAAAAATTATGTCTCCTATAGGTATAATTTAATTTACAAAACAAAAAACAACACTTTAAACGAATCTTTAACATGATTGAGCGAAAGGTGGTATCTGATTTTTGAAAGCCTAACTCAACAGAAGAACAGTAAATATTAATTGTTTAACCATAAAACATCCATCAAGAATTTTGTCATCTGGATCTTAGGCTTTGGTCTTCATTTCAAGTTCCTGTCAATATAGTTGACCTACTCAGCACGCTCACAGTTCAGCTAAGATTGAAAAGCTAGTCAACTTTATGTTCAAATCCAGCTCTGCACCTGTTGGCTGTATGACTTTAGACAATTGTCAGCCTCACCTAGAGCCTTTAAAGCTTTATGGCTCCATTGATCAGATCAAGCCAATCATTACTTCAGCCTAATCTTTCTTTTCCCTGTCTGTAACTGGGCAATAAGCATATCCCGTGTAAATTAACACGATAATAAATTTTTGGACAAAACAGGGGCTCTGTAATATATCTGACAAGTCCAGGGACCGAAAGTACCTTTGATTTGACCATAAATTTCTAACTGGGCAGTCTATGGTGGGTAGTCATACCCCAGGCATACTAGTAATATATATATATATATTAATAATGCAAAGTGCCCCTATGGAAGTTTGACCAGGAGACCAGTTCTATCACTCCCTATGACATGCGCTAACCACCAGAGAGCAGAATGGAATGAAGGAAGGCCCCGGCCAGCAGCCGGAAGGCTCTGATCGGCCCTGATAGCCTGGGGGCCCTACCCATGCACGAATTTCATGCACCAGGCCTCTAGTCCTATATAATAAAACCCTAATATCCAAATTGACCGAATGGCGGAATGACCGGTCACTATGATGCGCACTGACCACCAGGGGGCAGACGCTCAACACAGGAGCTGCCCGCTCAGCCAGAAGCTGGGCTCACGGCTGGTGAGTGCAGCAGCGGTGGCAGAAGCCTCTTCCACTTCTGCAGCAGTGCTAAGGACCTCTCAGGGGATGTCCACCTGCTGGCTTAGACCCGCTCCCCCCAGAAGGTGGACATCCCCCTGAGGAGTCCTGGATTGTGAAAGGGCGCAGGCCAGGCTGAGGGAGCCCCCCTCGCCGCCCCCAGTGAACAAATGTCTTTAATAAAAGGTTTACCTGCCTTAAGCAAGCCCTGTCCATTGTTCTTATGTATCTAGGGTTAACATACCTTTGTAAAGCAAGAGTAATCATCTTTCAAACCTCTCAGAGGTCTAAGCACCCTCAAGGGAGCACATAATCTTTTTAACTATCCTGTAATCCAATCATAGAGATTTGTCTGCCTTGCTTTCTTCCACCTTCATGTAATCTTCTGTATGTTCTCTTCTTAACACATTGCGTACCGCATAGAAATCTCTAAGACATACGCCAGGGACCACACGTTTTTGGGCAAACTGCACATTGTTTAAATCATCATAATGCACTTTTAGGTGTTGTTTTTCAATAATTATAACATTTTTATTTACAAAAACAATTAAACAATTAAAGTTCCTAGTACTTTTTTAACGTATGGTACTGCATAAAACATTTTCCTCTATGAAGAGGGACCAAACAAAATTCACATAAGTATCTAGATTCGCTCCTTTTTCCATGGGCGTGAAAAACGAGAGCACTCGTGAGCGGTCCTTAACAGATGGCGCGCGAAACACGAGAAAACTCCTGAGCGGTACGAAATGTGTTAATTCCAAATGTATAAAAGGAATTGCAAAACTGTCATTCTCCAGAGCATTTAAGATGTTGCTTTCTAGCCGAAACCGGTTTGGCTCAGTGGATAGAGTGTCGGCCTGCAGACTGAAAGGTCCCAGGTTCGATTCCGGTCAAGGGCATGTACCTGGGTTGCGGGCATATCCCCAGTGGGAGATGTGCAGGAGGCAGCTGATCGATGTTTCTCTCTCATCGATGTTTCTAACTCTCTATCTCTCTCCCTTCCTCTCTGTAGAAAATCAATAAAATATATTAAAAAAAAAAAGATGTTGCTTTCTAGCATTTCATCAGTTTGGCTCAAAGAAACTCATAAAACTTCTCTAGAGGTTTGGAGTTTTTTACATCCGTGTTTAAATGGCATAGTTGGCAGGATTCTGAAGAAGCCCACTCAGAATCACCCTGTGGGCCTGGACCCAGTGTCAGGTACAACAAAAACCCACTGTGCTCCACTGGCTCCCCACTTTGCTTTCGGTGAGTTTTAGTGAGTTTTTTCTTTTTCCTTTTTTTTTTTTTTTGTGAGTTTTTTCTTGAAATTGTGGACCTCCTTGCTTAACATAGCAAGTCCAGGACTTTATTTGTGCTGCTCTTAGAAAATCCTCCAGGTAGATAAGCTTTGAGATAACCTTGGGAAGGAGAAGAAAAAAAAAAAATGAGCTGCTACTCATACAACTCAACAAAAGGAAGACAAGCAATCCAATTGAAAAATGGGCAGAAGACCTGAATAGACATTTCCCCAAAGAAGACATACAAATGGCCAAGAAACACATGAAAAAATGCTCAAAGTCACTAGTCATCAGAGAAATGCAAATTAAAATCACTTTTAATTTTTAAATTGGATAGCTTACTGAGAATCTGAACAAAATCTTTGCTGGTTAAATGAGAAACTGAACTTTCTTGAGCTCCAATGAAGAAAGACACTTGCTTCCCCAACCCTAATCTCAAGTGCTTTTAAGTGACTAAGAATATTTTTGAAGGATGCTGAGGAAAAATTTCCTCTGGGCATGAAGCAGTCCTATAGGATTGTCCACTGCATTTGGCTCTTCTGGAGACATGCATGTAAAGGCTGGTCTTCCCTAGAAGTTTGTTCAGACTCTACATATCTCTAAAGAAAACTACAATTAACATAGCAAATTGTGCCTCTGTGGCTGACAAGTCCCACACTGTCAGCCTGCCATTAATAGTCCTGGAGGAAGATGGCCAAATGAGGATCCTATGGTACTTCTAAGTTAATCTTTTGTGTGCACAATTAGAAAAAGCCAACTAAAATTAGGCAGAATTAATAGAAATCATCTTTAACTGGTCTCAAAATTTCAAAAAGAGGATTTAGATAAATGGGTCAACCTGTAATATTGTTTAGGTGGCCACCCAATTATCTGAGATATTAAAAACAGCTGTCCTTACCTTAAAAGGGAGGAGGTCATTTGGAACTTGACTTATCATGGATAGATCTTATCCCAACTGCCAAAACTAAATTTAGACCCAACTGTTCTTTTGTAAAAACTAGTTTTTCTCATAGCTAAAAGGTCTCTGTGTCTATCTGTGAGAAATAATGTTCTACCTCCAGATGATATTGTTAAAAGTAATTTAAAGCATCCTGCCTAGGTGGCTCAGTTTGTTGGAGAGTCATCCCATGCATCAAAGGATTGTGGGTTCGATCCCTCTCTCCCTCTCCCTTCATCTCTTTCTAAAATCCATAAAAACATATTCTCAGGTGAGGATAAAAACAACAACAACACAACAACTCTTTAGTAAATAAAAGCTAGTTTAAATGTTTTAAGTAGGAAAAACATGTCTTTTGAGTTATTGATAGCAAATATGTTTATGTTTTACTCAGGTTTAACGTAAATGTCTGATATGCCGGATGTATTTAGGCGACCCCTGTGAAAGGGTCGTTCGACCCCTAAAGGGGTCGCGACCCACAGGTTGAGAACCACTAATTTAAAGCCTCAATTTCTAATAAGAAGTCAAATTTATGAAGACATTTTTAATCTCTAGAAATATATTTCATAAATATCAAAGTCAATGATTAACATGAACTTATTTTTGAGGCTTTGATAGAGGTCTGGTGCATGGGTGGGGGCCGACTGGTTTGCCCTGAAGGGTGTCCCAGATCAGGGTGGGGGTCCTGCTTGGGTGCCTGGCCAGCCTGGGTGAGGGGTTGATGGCTGTTTGCAGCTGGTCACACCCCCTTCAGGGTGGGGGTTCCCACTTGGGTGCCTGGCCAGCCTGGATGAGGGGCTGATGGCTGTTTTCAGGCTGGCCACACCCGCTTTAGGGTGGGGGTCCCCACTGGGGTGCCTGGCCAGTCTGGGTGAGGGGCTGAGGGCCGTTTTCAGGCTGGCGGGTGACTGAAGCTCCCAACCTCTCCTTTTTTTTCTTTTTTTTTTTATTCTGGGATTTATTTACCTTCTATAGCTGTCACTGGAGCTGAGAGCCAGCTCCAGCTCTGAGGCCCAGCTCCAGCTCTGAGGCTGTGGCTGGCTGAAAGCAGGTATCTGGGGTTTGTTTAGCTTCTATAATTGAAACTCTGTTGCCATCACTGGCGCTCTAAGCTCTGAGGCCCCAGCTGGCTGAAAGCAGATATCTGGGGTTTGTTTAGCTTCTATAATTGAAACATTGTTGCTTCCGAAGCTCAGAGCTGGGCCGCGGCAGGTGGGGAACCTTGGCTTCCTCCATCACTGGAGCAAGCAAACCTCATGTTCGCTTCAGCTGTGTGGCTGCCAACTGCCATCTTTATTGGCAGTTAATTTGCATATCCTGCTGACTAGCCAATGGGAAGTGTAGCGGAGGTATGGTCAATTACCATGTTTGTCTATAATTAGATAGGATTACTAATTAATTATTGTATTATTTTCTATACAAGCAACTGTAAACCTACTTTTGCCTCACCTTATATATATTGATTTTAATGCTCAAATCAAATAATAAAAATATGTTTATTTCATTTATACAAAACTTTAAAAGTTCTCTCTATACTGAAAATATTCGAATTGGTTTGTCAATACTTTTCTTTTTTTTTTTTAATATATTTTTATTGATTTTTTACAGAGAGGAAGGGAGAGAGATAGTCAGAAACATCGATGAGAGAGAAACATCGATCAGCTGTCTCTTGCACATCTCCTACTGGGGATGTGCCCGCAACCCAAGCACATGCCCTAGACCGGAATCGAACCCGGGACCCTTCAGTCCGCAGGCCGACGCTCTATCCACTGAGCCAAACCAGTTTTGGCGTCAATACTTTTCTTAAGACAGTATCCAACTTCCTCTCTCTGCTCCTGGATCTGATGTGAGGGCAGCTGGTTTTATGACTGGAACGCCTAGGAAATGCTGTGTGAAGGGAGCAGTGACAGATGTTATATATATTTGTTTATGATTCTTTGTAACTAAATGGGAATTTTTTCTCATTGTTGCTCTCAATTCTTCAATCAGGGTGTGCTGGGGTCCAACCCCAGCAGGTCCAGGGGTCCCCAAAGGTGTGGACAGAGTTGGCGAAGAAGGAATGACACGGAGACAGCATTCAGTTGATCAGCAGCCTAGCCAGGATCTCTAGCCAGGATCTCCAGCCAAGTTCTGTTCAGGATGTCCAGCGAAGTTCTGGTTAGGATCTCCAGCCAGGTTCTGTGTCCATGTTCTCTTGCTAGGTTCTCCAGCCAGGTTCTGTAGCCAGTTCTCCAGGTTCTCCAGCCAGGTTCTGTAGCCATGTTCCCTCGCTAGGTTCTCCAGCCAGGTTCAGTCACCAGGTTCTAGTCAGGTTCTCTTGCCATGTTCTATCCAGGTTCTGTAGCCAGGTTCTGTCTCTAGGTTCTTCAGCCAGGTTCTGTCCAGGATCTTTTGCCATGTTCTATCGCTAGGTTCTGTCTCTAGGTTCTGTGGCCAGTTTCTGTCCAGGATCTTTTGCCATGTTCTCTCGCTAGGTTCTGTCTCCAGTTTCTGTCCAGGATCTTTTGCCATGCTCTCTCCAGCGAAGTTCTTCTGTCTCTAGGTTCTGTGTAGGTTCTGTGTCTAGGTTCTTGTTACATCTGTATTTATACCAGTTGATTCCAATCCTATCAATCTCTATTCCAAAGGTTAGGACGTTTCTTATCTCCATTCCAGGGAGTAAAGATTATGTAGTTGAAGCATGATTGTTCGTAGTTAAAGTGATTAATTACCCGCCTGGCACTTAGTTAAGGGGTTTTATTCCCTCCCTAACTTCAGGGGAAAATCCATACCCGGGGAAACAACCTTTCTCAGAGAGGTGACCTTGGTTAAAACACATAGTGCCAAGAAGGTGAGCAAACATATTAAGAACAGTATGCCGTATATGCCAGGTCCCTTGAAACAGCAAGGATGGACCGGCTCCCGGCAAGGGGGGAGGAGGAAAGTGGCAGCAGAACCTAAACCCATTCTTATACTCTCTCTCTTTATACTTTTCTTCCTTCTTTTGTTATTGAGATATAATTGACATGCATTATATTAGTTTCAGATGTACAACGTAGTGATTTAATGTATATATATCATGAAATGGTCACCACACTAATTCCAGTTAACATCACCACACATCATTACAGTTTTTTTTCTTGTGATAAGAGCTTTTAAGATCTACTCTCTTAGCAATTTTCACATATACAATACAGTATTACTAACTATAGCCACTATGTCTATATTTTTAATCAGTATAGTTTTATAATGCATTTTGATATCTGATATGATCATTATTTCCTCTTTACCTTTTTTAAAGACCATATCATCTTTAATTTAAACCCTATTTTGGCTTTTCAAAATGTTCATTATTCTTACAGGTGTGTGCCAACCATTGGGGTAATATTATAATACCTACTTACAGTCTTGTTGCAAAAATCAAATGAGTGAATACATAAAGCTCTTGGACAATGCCTGGCAGGTAGGAAGTGCTTAGTAAATGTTGGTTTACACTAATGCTTTCTTAGAACATAAGCACTACTATGAAATGGGAACTTCTGTTTTGGCAACTATCCTATCACTAACATCTAGAAAACAGCCACAAATATTTGCAGTTCAGTTCATTTTAGTTAAATGAATATTTCTGAATACCATGGCATACCTGACAGATACCAGAGATCTAGTGATGAGTAAGAACTGGGCCCTGTCCTAGAGAGGTGAAAAGCAACAGGAAATTACTCTCTCTCCACTGCTTCTGTGCACACGCTGTTTCATCTACTTGAGACACTAGCTGCCACTTCTTCCTCTGCTTGATTCCTACCTTTGTTCACATCCTTAAAACTCTCAGCTCAGACACATATCCCCACAGAAAAGCTTTCCCAGTGCCCTGAGATGGCTAAGGAACCTTTGGCAGCCCCTGTGCAAACCTGTCATGTTCTTAGCAGATGGTAATTTGTCTGTCTCTGAGCACTGACTATAGACTGAGCAACCTGAGGTCAGGACGGTGGATCTCAGCTCTGCTGCCTTAGTGCCCAGCCCAGTCTCTGCTACATAATATGTGCACAACATATGGTAAGGAAATTAACAATGATGAGAAGACCTAGTAATCTCTACAAGAGGACTCTTTGAATAGCTATGCCATAGCTTTAAAAAGCAAAGACATCTACCATATTGCAAACCATCATTTTAAAATGGCAAAATAACCCAAACTTTATGAAATCTCCTTTTTACCCTTCCTAGGTACTAAATTGTTTTGAAATTTACAAAAAAGGAAATAACTAAGGTAAATGGTGAGAAATTAAAATAATATATCACTGTTATCTCGGTGAGGTAACCATGGAACCAGTGACCCTAGTCCAAAAAGCCTGATGGGCAACTGTAGGGCTGGTGTCATTTTTACACAGCAGCATAAATTTTACTCTTTATAAAACTGTGGGAGAAAGATGAATCCCCCATGTCAGAAGTATTTTATAGAATAGCTTTTAAAGTGATAAAGACATTATAATATTTCTAGTTGTTGTGGAGAAACAAAGTAAGCAAGCAGTGTGGCTAATGTTGAGGGATTAATTGCTATGATAATTCTGACTGTGGTTTAGGGTTACTTGAGACTGGAGTGTACCCGCTTTCTTTAGACAACATTACCATATCAATCTTATGTTCCTCCAGTATGCAAGGGAGGAAGACTTTAGTAAGAATGTGTAAAAACAGTTCCTAAAGTGGAAAAAGGTTTCAAATGCTCTTGCCTGTGCTTCCTCACCTTCTGATGCTCTTTGATGAGCTCCTCCAAGGTGGGTCACCCACTACCCACCTCCGCCTGCTTTATCTCCACCTATTTGGGGAAGCCTGTTAACCGTGGGGACAGTGAGGCCATTACCATTAGGGTAGAAATATCCCAGAGAGTTTAAGGTGTGACCCTGATAAAGGCTGTTAGTATTTCAGTAGATGCAGTCTTAACCCATGATAATGAATTCCTGATTTTCAAAGTTTCAGGCTTCAACAAGTAACAGGTAAGAGAGGTTTTGGGGTCTTGCCCATAGCAGCTATGTACTCTACCTACTTAGATGGCTATTGTGTCTTCAATCTTAGTTTCTTTTTTTTTTAATTTAGTTTTTTCTCTTTTTTTTTAAGTCTCTTCTTCCATAAAAATTTGCCTAGGGTTCTGGCCACTTAAAAAATACAATCACATGTAATGCTTTGAGAAAAAATATAATTATGAAAACCTTGGGGTAATCTTCCATCCAAATACTTCATATTATCTGAAATTATAAAAAATTAACCACATCCCACTTCCCAAATCAGAGCAAAGGGAAAGCAGTTTTGAATCTAACAGTCATTCTTCAGCTAAAATCATTCAGGAAAACAGCCAACATTTAATCAAGTTTAGACAAGACTTTTATGGTTGGTTGCTGCAGTGCTTTCATGTTAGGCTTTCTCGTCCCATTCCAAATAGTTTACAATCACCCCGCCCTCCCCAGGGATTTTGGAATGACTCATCAACTTTTCTTTCTCAAGTGCTCTATTAAGTTAAGCTGCAGCCTAGAACCAAACATTTGTTCTTATAAGCCTTCCTTCCATGTCATTGGCTGTAATGGAAACCAGAAATCCAGTAAGCAGTCCTTATCTTCAACAAAGCAGAAGCAGGGACATTCAGGCCACACTTCTGCTGTCATGCACTATTTGGACTAATGTAAACATTCATTGTTTTTAAGGTTTAGAAAATTAAGGCTAAAATTAGAAAAAGGCAACTTAAATTTAGATACAAATTCGTAATTTCTTTTAATTCATAAGTAATATAAAGGGTGTCCCCAAAAATGTATACACACTTTAACAGCTGATAGCTCAATTTTGAAAATGAAGAGTATTTTAATAAATACTACCTTTATAATTATTCAAGGTGTGTGTATACATTTTTGGGGGATACCCTATATGTCATTTCTATTGAGTAAGAAGTTAAAAACTTCTTCCTCTGAATCTCGGTCTTATGAAAGATGCTTTAGAGGACATTCAGACATTAAAATAGAGTTTTTCAAGTTCTAGTTTTTAGAACTTACAGGTGTTTTCAGTCTACTTTTAATTTCAGGAAACAGCAATTGTTTAATATAAAAATACATAGTTATAATAATGGCTACCACTTTTTTTAAAAAAAATATATTTTATTGATTCTCCACAGAGAGGAAGAGAGAGAGATAGAGAGTCAGAAACATTGATGAGAGAGAAACATCGATCAGCTGCCTCCTGCACATCTCCCACTGGGGATATGCCCGCAACCCAGGTACATGCCCTTGACCGGAATCGAACCTGGGACCCCTCAGTCCGCAGGCCGACGCTCTATCCACTGAGCCAAACCGGTTTCGGCAATAATGGCTACCACTTAGTGATATATTCTGAAAATCGGGCTTTTGCGGAAAGATGTCAATGAATAACATATGTAAAAGCACCTATCCCCACTCAGGAATTCATTCATCCATTCAACTACTAGTGCAATCACCGAGGCAGAAAAGTTAGAATAGAAAACAAAGGCTTCAAGCGCTACCCTCCCCTTTTCCATCCTGGCTGGAACATCTCCAATGTGACTTTTACTGACCACCTGTCCCCACTTTCCCCTCCCCAGTTTCCTGTAGTTGAGACAAAAATGGGTTTCAACCAGATTCCGCAGCCATATTGACCAACAGGGCCATTATAATATCTTTATAATAAATTTGCATTACGGTTTCAGACCATACCGCCAATTGAATCACCCTGACAGTTCCTGGAGGGACAGAAAAGAAATTGCTATCTGGACGGGAGGGAGGAAAAGGAGCCACGTGGGCAGTCACATCACCAGCATGGAAGAGGAGGCAAAGGACAGCCCTATCCCCATTTAATGAAAACCTTCCACCCAGACCCCATCGGTCACTTTTATCACTTCAAAAGCTATTTGCCCACTGTCACTTTAAAAAAAAATTGATTTCAGAAAGGAAGGGAGAGGGAGAGATAGAAACATCAATGATGAGAATCATCAATCGGCTGCCTCCTGCACTCCCCACACTGGGGATCCAGCCTGCAACCTGGGCATGTGCCCTGACTTGGAATCAAACCGTGATCTCCTGGTTCATAGGTTGACGCTCAACCACTGAGCCACACCTGCCAGGCTCGCTGCCACTTCTTGAGTGCATACTTTCCCTTTAATAAATCTACTGTGCTTTGCTAAACCTTCCCATCTCAATCTTGAATCCTTTTTTGTGTGGTGACAAGAACCTGGACCCCAATATCGGTGTCCCGTAGAGGCCTCCCTCCTCCCCATGTGTTGCTCAGCTTCCTCACTATGCTAAGGATTAATGTTGCAGCAATAAGACATACAAAACCCCCTGTTTTGTGGAGCTTATATTGCAGGGAGGTGGGGTAAGATATAAACAAAACAAATCAATAAATATATAGAAAACAGAGTCAGAGTGGAGACTAGAGAGTGGTGGGATGGGGAAGAAGATAAATTTTAAGTAGGAAGATTGGGCAAGGTGGCATTTGAGTAAGATCATAAAAGAGATGTGACTTTGAAAAAGAGAACTCCAGGCAGAGGAAACCACAAATGCATAGGCCCTGAGGTTGGAGTACCTGACACTGTTAAGGGACAACAGAGTCCAGTGAGGCCTGTGAAGAATGAGTAAGGGGGAGGGTGTTAAAGGATTAAATCATAGAAGTAAATGTGGGAGAGGCGAGCAGATTATATAAGGCCTTGTAGGGCATTGTGAAGAAATTGGTTTTTATTTTGAATGAGGTAGGAGCCATTGGAAGATTTTGAACAGAGAAGTGACAGGGTCTGACGTAAGTCTTTAAAAGATGATTTTGGCTGCTGTGTTGCAAACAGCTTTAAGGAAGGCAAGGATAGAATCAGGAAGACTAGCTGGGTACATACTGGGCACTTCAGAAAAAAACTTGTTTGTTGCAAATTGCATTTATATATTAAATTTCCTCTTTTTTTACTTATTGCACCCTTTAAATTATTTCCTATTCTCCATGTTATTTGGGGTTTTAATATATTCAAATTTTAAAGGACTACAATTGCATTTCTTTGAAACATTGAATACATTTCAGACTTTACACCAGCAAATCAAACTGGTTTTTCGTTTGACTTCTTTTCTTTTCCTTAATTTAGGCAGAGTTAAATATAGCTTATTCTCTGTGAGTAAAAATAACTACAAAACAGCACAAGTAGCCTTAATTAGTACAAATAACTAACTAACTAACTAACTAACTAACATATTTCAGTGTTCTGCACAGTGCTAAATTTCAACATGAGTTAGCTCATTTAGTCTTCACAATGACCTGCTGAAGTAGACATTGTTATCATTCCCATTTTCATAAGAAAAGAGAAGTTAAATAACCACTTGAGGTTACACAGCTGGCAAATGATCAGGCCTGGAGTGGAACTAAGGCCGTGGGGCTCAGAACCTGTGCCGGTGACCACCACATTATATCACTATTATCTCCCAGCAATCCGCTGATGTGCCCACTCTAAAATACTGAGCAAGAGGGAGGACCTTAGGGAAACTTTGCCATGTTGTAAAGTAACTCTGGTCCACTGATTTTATTGTATCTATGTGGTAAATGAACAAGTGACCGACCATAGGGGAAGAGGAGAGCCTGGACATTCCTTATGAAAGCCTGTCTGCATGATTCTATTTTGAAACTTTTTGTTGTTGTTGTTAATCTTCACCTGAGGATATTTTTCCATTGATTTTTAGAGAGAGTAGAAGGGAGGGGGAGAGACAGAGAGAGAAACATAGATGTGAGAGAGACACATCAGTTGGTGCCTCCCACATGAGCCCTAACCAGGGCCCGGGATTGAGCCTGCAATCTAGGTATGTGCCCTTGAGTGGAATCGAACCTGGGACCCTTCAGTCTGCAGGCCAACGCTGTATCCACTGAGCCAAACCAGGTAGGGTGTGGTGCTATTTTTAAATCTTACTAATGGTCATAAAAGATCTTGAAAAGTGAAAGCTAAATAAATTACACGGATGGAAATGAATTAACAGAATATATGATCTGGGAATTGTTATATCGATGATAAATCAACTCAGCATCGAAGTCCTATTTTTTAGATGCAGCCACATACCACTGCTGGGAAATTTTTATGGAGTGCTGCTGAACTGGCTATTTCATTTTATTATTTACTCTTCGTTTCTTCCAAGAATACTTGGACTAAAATTGGACTTCCTGTTATTATACTTTGTTAAGAAACAAAAATAAATTCTAGCATAATGGGATCAAAACTTGGTTCTTTGTTATTGTAATGCATTCCAAGATCAATCATAATGAGCAAAGAAACTACTCCCTGTGATAGATAAAAACTTGTGGCTCCAAATAGGACTAAGGGAGGGTTTTCTCTTCCATAATGTGTGTGTATGTGCAAAGTGCATAAAGCAAGCTGTTGGCATATCCCATAGTGTATTCTATATTCTAGCCATTATCCATTACATTTGACTTTTACACTGTGCATCAGTCTACACAAAATGTAGAGAAATCTTCATGATTTTGGTTATTTATTATTTAAACTAGAGGCTCAGTGCACAGATTGGTGCACTTTGAAAGGAAATTAATTAGAAGCAATATTTTAGAGGCTGAGGAGGGACAACAGGAGGTTGGCTCCAGGGCGTATCTGGCCTATCTCACCCAGTCCCAATTGGCCAGACCCCAGCAGCAAGCTAACTTACCAGTCAGTGTACATCATAGCGACTGGTCCAACAGTTGGACACTTAGCATATTAGGCTTTTATTATATAGGATATGCTATTAATGAGTTCTACTGGTGTCTTAGGTTGGGTTCCCTAGGAAATAGACTCTGAGACAGAGATTCATGTGCAGGAAGTCTATTGGGGAACAACACCTGTAAGGGAGTCAGAGGAGCAGGATAAAGGTAGAAGTCTGGACTCAGCTGCCCTCAGGGGAGCTCAGGAAGTAGATGACTCACCCAAGTTGTCTCATATTGAAACAAGGGAGTGGATCTTTGTACTTGCTCCCCTTTTGTGTCCATCCCTCACCCGCATGGAAAGGGGTCCTAAACTTGAAGGAGTTGCTTCCTTCAGGGAAGTACTTGGGAGGACTCAGTTGTAAACTCAGCAGCCAACACCCCAGGTACCTGGAGGTGAAAGGGCCTTGAACTGGAAGGGGGATCTGGGCTGAGTACTATAGACTGAATGTTTGTGTCACCCCAAATCCATATGTTAAAACCCCAATTCCTTATATGAAGGCATTTGGATAGGAGACATTTGAGAGGTAGTTAGGTTTACATGAGGTCATGATGGGATTAGTGCCCTTGTAAGACAATGAAGAGACTCATGGGCTCTCTCTGTGTGCATACATGCACTAAGAAAAGGGCAGGATGATGGCTCTCACGGGAACCTGGCCATGTCTAATCTCAGACTTTAGCCTCCAGAACTGTGAGAAGTAAGCATTTATTGTTTAAGCCATTCAATCTGTGGCAATTTGTTTTGGTAGTCCAAACTTGATAAGATGCTGGGCATTGCTACAAATACTACAACCAGTAACAGCCTGACTTTATACTAACTTTGGGACATTTCCAAAGTTTGTCCTACCCAGGGTATATGCACAAGAGACCAATTATTAGTTGAAGGTAGAATTCCTTTTTAAAAAATCTTAAAAAAATTTTTTTTATTGATTTCAGAGAGGAAGGGAGAGGGAGAGAGAGAGAGAGAAACATTAATGATGACAGAGAACCATTGATTGGCTGCCTCCTGCAAGTCTTACACTGGGGATAGAGCCTGCAACCTGGACATGTGCCCTGACTGGGAATCTAACCTGTGACTTTCTGCTTCATTGGTCGATGCTCAACCACTGAGCCACATTGGCTGGGCAAGGTAGAATTTTTAAGAGAGAAATTTTGCATTTTTACCCCCAATATTTATTTTACTCTCGAGTGGTAAGATAGGAAAAATTATTACTCTCTACCTCCTGCCCTGTTCCCAATCCAGGATATGTAGGACATTATCCTAGTAATAAAGATGTGAATTCAGTATCCAAGAGAGAAAGTTTGAATTATATTTGTTTCCTTGTGTCTCTGCCACGGCCGGGTTCTGTCCTTTTGCACTGTGTTTAGGTAACTGAAAAGCCCATAGTAAATAGCTAAAAAGCTTTGATTCGAACTTTATCTTGAAAAATGAAACTCAAATTATGAAACTATATTTCACCTTATATTTAACAAAATGTAGGATATAATGACAACTACATGCTTACTCTATATGTTACATGATTGTTTAAAAATTTTGGACTAAATTTTTTTCCAAAAAAAATGTTATAATAGCACAAATACATGTTCCCTTTATAATTTATTTGTGCAGCATGGAAATAAAGATGGACCTCTATTTGAGGATTTTATTAGTTTTACTAAGGTCTCTCAATTTTTAAATTTGAACTCATGGGGAGTTGAACTCATTTTTCCAAAAATCTCTCTAGACACGTTCTTAATGTATTCAAAGCAGAACCCTTGATTCCTGATTTTCCCTGCCCACCCCCACCTCTACCCCATCTTCTATCCTCTACTTGCTAAAGACAAATATTAGAAATTAACCTTGATTGCTTTCTTTTTTCTTCTTCTTTCACACACTGCATCCAAATCATCAACAAGTCTGATTGTCTCTATACCCCCAAACTGACTCCTTATGAGCTCCACTGCTACTGTCCAGTGCCAACCACCATCAGCCTTGCCTGAACTACTTTAATAGCTTCCAAAATAGTCTTGCAGCTTCTACCTTTATGTCCCTACTACCACTCTCCACAGAGCAGCCAGAGTGAATTTCAAATGTATTTATTTTTATTAGGTACTACATTTACATGATCTAAAAGTCAACATACTATAAAAATTATATGCCCAGAGAAGTGTTGCACCCACTCCTATATTCCTCCCCCTAGCCTTCTAATGATAAGCACTCCCTTCTAGAGTTTTTTAGGCAAATGCAAGCATATACAATATATCTCCCACCTTATTAATCACAAGGTAGCCTACTCTATACACTGCTCTATACTATTCTACATCATCCTTTTTTCACTTTCCAATATGTCCTAAAGTTCTTCCCATATCAGTACATGGAGATCTTTCAAGTTCACTTATGTAGTTGCATATTGTGCCATCATTTATTGAACCAGGCCCATTTTGCTGAACATCACAATTGAGTTAATTTTTTGTTCTTACAAATAATGCAACAATAAATAACCTCATACATGTGGAGATACATCTGTGGGATAGAATCATAGAAATATAATTGCAAGATCATATAATTTAGTGTATTTGCCAGTTCAAAATGAAAATTGTAGAGATGGATCTGGTTGTTACTTCCTCTGTTTAAAAGCCTCACAAGATTCCCCATCCCAATCAGAATGAAAACCACTGAGAAAAAACACACACACAAACAAACAAACAAAAAACACTGAGACCCACAGACCCTCCCTAATCTGGTTTTTGTCTACCTCTTCAATATCACATCTTTCCCTCTCTTTCACCATGGACTGAGCACATTGGCCTTCTTTCATGAATCTCATAAAATTTTGCAGGTTGAGTGATTTCAGTTTGTAATTTATTTTCATTGTAATGTACTGTATTGTCAAATATTTATAAAAATCTGATTATCAGCCAGAGATCTGACAAAGAAATTGATTTTAGAAGGGGAGCATCAATACTAATGTTTAATGGAGATGGATATTTGAATGGGTTTTATAACCAGTCATTTGATAAGTAAACATTTCTAGGTTATGATAACTTTTACTCTCAAGGGCTTAATGAATGTTGAGATAAGAGAAAGTTCTATCTTTCTGTATCCATGTCCATGAATCCCAGGCACATAAAGTTAAAAGAGTAACTTTCTGTGGAAATGCAGCATGGTTGGGAAAGAGCACTGTTCTGGACACTATGAGTGCTGTGTCCCACTGTAGACTCTGCCACCAAGTAAGCTGCGAGGGAGGGCGTAACCAGGCCATTTAACCTTTCCCTGCTCATTTTATTTCTATGAAAAGGGAAAAAAAATGGAATTCTTCATTATTCTCAACCTTTCCACTCCACAGGGATTCCTTTTATTACATGCCCCCAATTTTCATAATATGTTGAGAAATTTTGTCTACTAACAATTGTTAGCAATTTATGTTACCATATTCATTGTTAACATATCCATGTTCATTGTTAATTTACCAAAAATATACATAGTTTCCCATTCTGGTTAGCATTAAATAATTAATTGACATTACATGAATTGACCATCAAAAGCAAAGAAACGTCATATTTAATTTGCCTGGCTGGTTTTACCTTGCTTAACTAAGAGGCTGCAGGTTGGGACTCTCTGATCCCAATCAGCAATATTTCTTTGAAAGTCTGGAAGTCAATGTTATGTATACAATCATCGAGTCCAATGGTTTTTTTTAAGATGATGCTTCACAGAGTCCTGGGGCTCAGCAGAGTGGCTCAAAGCAGAAATGAGGCTGGAAAGAAGAGATGTCTTATGGTCCCCAAACCTATTTTATCTAGAGTAACCCACTTTTTTTCTGTTAGATATATTGGGGTTTGCCTAAGACTATTTGAAGAAAGGGTTTGAACTATTAAAAATAATTTGAAAAATGTAACAATCGAATTTGATTGCATAGATACGGATAATGAAGCCTAGTAAAGTTTAATGAAAATTGTCCAAAGTTACAGAGCTAATTAATGGCAAAATATTCATTTAGTCAACAAACAAATATCTATTGAACACTATGGAAATAAAAGTTATAAATGTAAAACTGATTCAGTCTTAGTCTAAAAACAACCTGTGGGTCACCATGATATTTGATAAAAATCATTGGGATGAAAGAGTCTTTTCTTTTCTTCTTTTTTAAATTTTATTTTGAGAGTACATTTATTAAAGCTGGGGACAAGGAAGGGCTTAGGATAGAAGGAGCAACTGGAGAGCCTAGGCAGGGCTGCTGTCAGCTCACTGAGAAGTCAGAGAAAAGGGGGCCTTAGAGACAGACTCAGGGGGCTAGCCTTGGATGAGCCAGAGCTGCAGCTGCCCATCGCTGTCCCGGTTGCAAGTCTCCTGGAGTCCCTTAGTTTAGGAGATGCAAGTCTGCCTGGGAAGGAGTGGAGGAGGAGGGAGAGTGCACACGAATCTTATTTTTATACATTGATGAAGAATTAACATTATTGTGTGTGTCTACTATTCAGTAAAACAAGGAAGAGAGGGCAGGAGAATATTTGCATTCTGATTATCAAAGGAGAGTAACGAACAAAGAGCCCTGTTAGGAGACAGGCCAGGTGGGGTAAAGGTCTTATTTCAATTTAAATCGATAGGGGCTCTGTTCTCTGATTGTCAAACTTTTGGTCTGTTCAGTGTCTACAGAGGAGGAGATAAGAGCTCTGCCTCCCCAAGATTATTTATAAGGTTTTTGTTTCATTTCCCAGGTTGAGCATGTGATTACCACCGAGCTTGGAAAAACATGTTGCTATGAGAAATATGTCAATTTAATCTATAAAATATATTTGTAAAACTCAGTTGGTTGAATTTATTCAAGTTAAGCAGTTAATAAATTTATTGGTAGTATGATAATTTACCCATGACTGGGTATTGGGTATGTTTTCTTGTTAGTCTAAAAACTACAGACCTCTGGTTCTAGCTTTCTCCTTGCAGACTATTTGAAATAAAGGGTGTCGTTAGCAGACTCATTACAAACATAACACAAAGCCACCTTCTCAGCACCAATCAAGCACCAGCCCCTCTAGGCATTGAGGATGCAGCCGTGAACATGTGGGGAAAGTTTCCTGTTTCTGTGGACCAATTGGTTCTCTTGATTTCTGACCCAATGCTGTTTCCACTACACTATGCAAAGTTGAAGTCTCATTTTAATGTTTTGCAAATACTTATCATTTCAGAGTATGAGCATGCTTACATCTCCTCCATATTATTTATTCATTTATTCAACAAATATTTATTGAGTAGCTGCTATTACCAGGCTCTCTGCTAAGTGCTGGACATACTTAACATGAGTTAGCTCTCAAAATGCTCACAGACTAATGGCAACGTAGACTTGGAAACAAATTTCAAAGCAGCAGCATAAGAATAACTGTGAGAGAGGATCAAGGTACAGACATACTAGACAATAGCATGTAATATGATTAACTCTCTCTGGCATGATATCCAAACTTGGATGTGAAAGGTTAACAGGGGGTTTCCACGGTAAATCAAGGATAGTAGGAGCAGGACTGGCATATAGAAAGGTATAGAGACAAGTGAGAAAACGCACATCCTGAGAACTAAACACTGGTATTGAAGGAGTTTGAAGTACAGGTGGATGGGAGGAAGAAAATTGATGGAATCTTTATCTAATGGTCTCTGTTTGCTCTGTGAGTTAAGAGAGATGGACATTTATTTTTATTTTTTTAGAATGAAGAAGCAGAGGCTGGGTAGGAAGTCTGTAGGGAGGTTTAAAAAAGCTGCTAATTTTTTTATAAGATAGAAAAGATTGGGAAAAAAAACTAAAGGTCTATTTATAGGGGACTGGTTTAATAGATCACAGTCTACCTATGCAATGGAATACCCCACAGCCAGCAAAAAAAGACTTGTACTGATATATACTGATATGAAAAGTTCCACAAGATATATTATTCAGTGAAAACAAAACAAGCTGCAGAACTGTGTGTACTAATTTCACTTTTAAGTAAAAGGCAGAAGGAAATAAAAATATTTTCTTACTAGAGGCCCAGTGCACAAATTTGTGCACCAGTGGGGTCCCTCAGCCTGGCCTGTGGGATGGGGCCGAAACCAGTTCTCCAACATCCCCCGAGGGGTCCCAGATTGTGAGAGGGTGCAGGCCAGGCTGAGGGATCCCACCAGTGCATGATCTGGGCTGGGGAGGGACACGGAAGGTTGGCCAGCTGGGGAGGGACCATGGAAGGGCTCCAGGGCATGTCCTGCCCATCTCACTCAGTCCCAATCGTCCAGACCCCAGCAGTAAGTTAACCTACCAGTCAACGCATCTGCCCACTGATGGTCAGTGCACATGATAGCAACTAGTCAACCGGTCGACTGTCTGCCCCTTGGTAGTCAGTGCATGTCAATAGTGAGCTGTTGAGCGGCCTTAGCATATCATTAGCATATTATGCTTTGATTGGTTGAATGGACAACCAGACGACTGAACACTTAACATATTAGGCTTTTATTATATAGGATATGCATAAAATATCTCTAGAAAAAAGCACAAGAAAATAATAATAGCTTTGATTGTCCATGGGCAGAGAAGCTGAATGGCTACAATACAACAAGGTGAGGGAAGGTGGACACTTTATTCTGTATGGTTTTGAATTTTGGATCACAGGAATGCATTGTTTATTCAAAAATAAATTAAAAATAAAATTTCTAAAGTATTTTTAATAAAATAGAAAAGAGTAATTTCTGAAGGCAATGGAAGATAAAACTAACTAAATATTGACTTCATGGCTATGTTCCTCTGGAACCTTGTACTTAAGCCCAACTTTGGGAAATATTTATTTTCATTAGCATTTCCTATTTGGGAAATGTGAGTTGGTTGAATCATGTAGATCAGAGCTGAAGAGTGTCTATAGGAAAACCTAACCAAGCTGCTGGTTTGGACCCTGAAGCCAGTTTCTCCAACCAGGGCTTCTTCAGCATACCAGCAATAGCGTTGCTTTGGTTACATCAAGCAGCACCTCAAAAAGGATTCCAATTCCTTTATTGTATGTGTTGGTGCAAACCTCTGTTGGCACAAAGTGATTCAAAACAGAACTCTGCCCTTTAGGAGCTAGGAATTTAAAAGGACACTAATTAGTAATTAATACATTAACAAATAATGATTATGACTGACTTGTGTGTGTGGATTGTCAAATCAAATTTCTTATCTTACAGTCATACTACTTTATCTCTAAGCAAATATATAAAGACATCTTCTGGGTATTTGATAATGAGCCTGTGAAGTAGCATCTACCTGCCAGATAATGTCAGGCAATGTTGATACAGGGATGACCAAACTCTAGTCCCTGGTATCTGGGACCACAGAGGGCAATAAATAAGAGAGATGCAAAGAGAACATTAGAATAAAATGTGGTTCCATCAGAGAGGCACAAACAGAATTCTGTGGGAGCCTAGAGGAAGGAATGAGAACTCTGCCCAGAGGACTTAGGAAGGGCTTCCTCGAAAAGAAAATCTGTAACCCAAGTTTTATTTATTTATTTTTAATATATTTTTATTGATTTCAGAGAGGAAGGGAGAGGGAGAGAGAGAGAAACATCAGTGATGAGGTCAAGCCTGCAGCCTTGGCATGTGCCCTGACCAGGAATCAAACCGTGACCTCCTGCTTCATAGGTTGATGCTCAACCATTGAGCCATGCCAGCCGGGCAGTAATACAAGTTTTAAATGAGAAGTTGATGTTGAGGGAGGATGAGAAGGATATTCCAGGCAAAGAGAATACAATGTGAAAAAACGGAGCGAAGCTCAGAATAACATGATGTGTTTGTGGGACTCCAAGCAGCTTGATATGACTACAGTGTCAGGTGCTTTTCTGGGAGTGGCAAGCATCAGGCCAGAAGGGCAGGTTCAGACAGGGTTATGAAGTGCTTCATGTGCTAGGCTAACAAGTTTGGACTTTGTCATGTCAGTGAAATACTGTGGTCTCAGTCACCATACTGAGGGGTTGGTGCTTTGCCATTACTGTCTAACCCTCTTTGAAGCAGGTCATCCTTCTGTTGGCTTCCGTAATATGATTAGAGGCAGAATAAGGATGTGGAAGGAAAATTTCTAGACTGTTACCCCCCCCCCCCCATTTTTCCTTTTTGCTTTTCTTCCACATCTAATTAGTTATCAAAGTTTTTAACTATTCTGTCACAAATACTTTCTTTGTTTTCCTTAGAACAACTTAGTATTTACCTGTTTCAGGTACTGGGGAAAGGGCTTTATATATACCATCTATACACCATCTTATTCAATCCTCAAAATAGTCCTGTTTTATTCAGGGTGCTTGGTAGCAAACAGCAGGTAAGTTAAGCAGAAAAGAAGTGTACTGGAAAGGTATCAGGCAACTCACAGAATCCACAGGGAGTTGAAGGACTGGGTTCCGTGGGGAGCCAAGAGAAGGATTAGAGCACAATTTCCCAGGACATGCCCCTTCACACCTCTGGATTCTAATCGCCTCAAGAGTCCTTGAAGATTCTCAGACTGACCCCAGTGCCTTTGTATCATTGTCCCCCAGCACAGAGAGGTGTGAGCATCAACTGGCCCTGCTCAGAGCACATGCCTCTGCCCTGGCTGCCAGAGGCGGGCAGTAGAACAGCTTTCCCTTTGAGGCTTTCACTCACATTGGGATTCACTCAAATTAGGAAAGATGTTCAGTGACCAGACAACAAAAACGACAAACACCCACAGTGCATTGTGTAGACAAGGGAACAGACTTAAAGCGGGTAGATTAGTTACCCAAGTAACAAGCTAGTCAGTGGTGGAGCCAGGATCGGAGCCCAAGTCAGTTTTTCTGCAAAGCCCACGCTGTTATGCAATCCTCTGCATCGCTTTCGCTGAACCATTCCAGCTCTATTTCACAGCCCACACACCAGTCCTGCTCCTATCCCCCGTTTGCATTATTGCCTCCTACCTGGTTGCCCTGCTTTGTGCTCCCCCATCTCAGTTTATTCTCTACACAGTTGCTAAGATAATATTTTTCAAGTACATCTACATCATGTCAGCCTCTAGTTAAAAAACCTGTGACTCACCCCTTCAAGAGCCTTTCCTGACTAATGTCATTTCACACTGATCACTCCCCTGGTAATCAGACAAACAATCTTGCCACAGTACCATAACAGATGTCTAATTTATACTATACTACCTTATACTTATTAACAGTCTTTAGCTATCACATTTAAATGTGACTTCACTAAGGTCAAAGAGCCTGGTCTTTGCTGCTTTTACAACTCTGGTGACAGGTACTAGCATCTTCTGCAATGCACGGCTTCTCATCTTTGAATCCCAGGGCCCACCAGGGTATTGTACTACTATCATCAATGTTACTATCTACAGAGCACTATCATTTGCTAATTCATTATTAGCTTCCCTGAAATTTCCCAGTTGCTTCATATGTTTCTCTGTCACATATACCAAGCCCTACCAACAGTGTGTTAAAAAATTGCTGACAAACAAAAAAAATTTAAAACCCCAAAAAACAAATTGCTGATAATATTTTTAAAAATATATTTTATTGATTTTTTACAGAGAGGAAGGGAG
The DNA here is from genome assembly GCF_014108235.1 of Myotis myotis. NCBI lineage: Eukaryota > Metazoa > Chordata > Mammalia > Chiroptera > Vespertilionidae > Myotis > Myotis myotis. The sequence goes on from NW_023416335.1 coordinate 88,931,988, forward strand.
AGAGATAGAGAGTTAGAAACATTGATGAGAGAAACATCAATCAGCTGCCTCTTGCACACCCCCTATTGGGGATGTGCCTGCAACCAAGGTACATGCCCTTGACCGGAATCGAACCTGGGACCCTTCAGTCCCCAGGCCAACGCTCTATCCACTGAGCCAAACCGGTTAGGGCATGATAATATTTTTTATTTCATTTTAAAAAAATGTTTCTTTATTCCATCCTCAGACACTGTAAGTTAAGCAAAGGTAAAAATGATATTCTTTTTTCAGAGCTATGAGGTGAGAGGAAATAATATTTAGAGCATGCTCCCCCTTTCTGATTAAGAATAATAAAAGTAACATAAGCATGGAGCATAACATGCCATTGGGTAATCTGGCTGGCCAGGTTAGCACTCTGACACTCCTGTAGGATAGCCTCTTGCCTGATTCTTGAATTGTCTTCATATGGCAGAGGGCATCATTAGCAATTAATACTGCCCTGGACTCTCAAAGACTTCTAGATTCCTCTGAATCCAGACCAAGGAAGCCAAGAACCAGAATGACACAGGCGTTTCACCTCCTATCTGCCTGTGCTCCAGTTACTTTTTTTGAGACTCTGTCTCTTTTTTGAGTTTATGACACCAGAAGAGGTCATACCTACACACAGGTGAACACAACTTGAGGTCAATGCTTCCAGTAGAATTAACAAAACTCAGAATTTATTTAAAGGATACTCCTATATGCTCTGGTCATTTTTTAATTTTTTTAAAAAATATTTTTTATTGATTTTTTACAGAGAGGGATAGAGAGTTAGAAACATCGATGGGAGAGAAACATCAATCAGCTGCCTCCTGCACACCTCTTATTGGGGATGTGCCCACAACCAAGGTACATGCCATTGACTGGAATCGAACCTGAGACCTTCCAGTCTGCAGGCCAACGCTCTATCCACTGGGCCAAACCAGTTAGGGCTGCTCTGGTCATTTTATAGGTGTCAAGAGTAAGGATAAAAAAGATAGGGTTTCTGTCTTCAAGGAGTTAACCTATCTGGGGAGACAAATCTATTAAATAACTGAGGAACAATCAGATATGCAATAATTAAGCCTGTACTGGTATAAGAATGGCCCATAAAATTCTTCAAGTATGTAATGTAGGAGATCAAAATTTTGGCTATGTTATTTGGGCTATCAATAATTTCTTGGCCTCCTTCTGTTTGTCTTTAGGACTTCTGATTTGTTCTACAGTCCTTCCAAAGTCTTTTTCTTTTGTTCTTAATTTCTTGGTTAATCCTCACCTAAGGATATTTTTCCCATTGATTTTTAGAGAGAGTGGAATAGACAGAGAGGGAGAGAGAGAGAAAGACATCAATGTGAGAGAGACACATCGACTGACTGCCTCCTGCATGAGCCCCAGTGGGGGCCAGGGATCGAACCTGTAACCCAGATATGTGCCCTTGACCAGGAATCGAACCATGAACCTTTGATGTGTGGGCTGATGCTCTACCACTGAAAAACACTGGCCAGGGCTCTATATTTTTTAATGTTGGCAGTATTACAGATATCCCCTATTTTCATCCCCTTTGCCCCCCTCCACCCAGCCCCCACCCCATGCCAGGCCCTCAACAATGGGCTATGCTTATGGGCATATAAATTCTTTGATTAATCTTTTCCTGCCCCCACCCACCACCCCCCAGCCCCACTCTGAGATCTGTCAGGCTGTTCCATGCATCCATGCCTCTGGACCTATTTTGTCTGTCAGTTTATTTTGTTTAATAGATTCCACATATAAGTGAGATCATGTGATATTTGTCTTTTCCTGACTGGCTTATTTCACTTAGCATAATATTTCCAGGTCCATCCATACTATCTCAAAGGGTAAGAGATCCTTCATTTTTATGGACATATAGTATTCCGTTGTGTAAATGTACCACTGCTTTTTTATCCACGCATCTACTGATGGGCACTTGGGCTATTTCCAGATCTTAGCTATTGTAAATAACACTGCTATGAACATAGGGGTGCATATATTCTTTTTAATTGGTGTTTTGGGATTCTTAGAATATATTCCCAGAAGTGAGATCTCTGGGTCAAATGGCAGTTCCATTTTTAATTTTCGGAGGAAATTCCATACTGTTTTCCACAGTGGCTGTGCCAGTCTGCATTCCCACCAACAGTGTACTAGGGTTTCCTTTTCTCCACATCCTCGCCAGCACTTGTTTTTTGACTTATTGACGGTTGCCATTCTGGCAGGTGTGAAGTGATATATCATTGTAGTTTAAATTTACATCTCTGATTAGTGACATTGAGCATTTTTTTCATATCTATTGGCCATCTGTCCTCTTTGGGAAAATGTCTATTCAGGTCCTTTGCCCATTTTTTTTCAATCCTCACCTAAGGACATGCTTAAAGAGAGGAAGGGAGAGAAAAAAACACCAACATGAGAGAGAAACATTGATTGGTTGCCTTCTGTACATGTCTCGACCAGGGATTAAACCTGCAACCTGGGCATGTGCCCTGATGGGGATTTTAATTGGCATCCTTTCAGCACAGGATGATACTCAACCAACTGAGCCACCAACTTGGGCACTTTGCCCATTAAAAAACAACTATATATATATATATATATATATATATATATATATATATATATATATACACACACACACACACACACACACACACACACATATTTATAATTGATTTCAAAGAGGAAGGGAGAGAGAGAGAGAGAGAAACATCAATGATGAGAGAGAATCCTTGATCGGCTGCCTCCTGTATGCCTGCTACTGGGGATCAAGCCTGCAACCCGGACATGTGCCCTGGACTGGAATTGAACCTGGGACCCTTCAGTCTGCAGGCCGATTCTCTGTCCACTGAGCCAAATCAGCTAGGGCGCTTTGCCCATTTTAAAATTTGATTGTTTGTCTTCCTTTTGCTGAGTTGTATGAGTTCTTTATATATTTTGGAAATTAACCTCTTATCAAATGTATCATTGGCAAATATGTTCTCCCATATAGTGGGTTCCCTTTTTATTTTGATGGTGGTTTCTTTTGCCATGCAGAGCTTTTTAGTTTGATGTAGTCCCACTTCTTTATTTTCTCCTTAGTTTCCTTTGCCCTAGGAGATGTATATATAAACATTGCTACAAGAGATATCTCATAGAATTTTTATGGTTTCATGATTTACATTTAAGTATTTTATCCATTTTGAGTTTATTCTTGTGTATGGTGTAGTGATCTAGTTTCATTTTTTTTTTTTTTGCATGTATCTCTCCAATTTTCCCAAAACCATTTATGGAAGAAACAGTCTTCACTCCATTGTATGCTCCTGCCTCTTTTGTCAAATATTAATTGACCAAAATGACATCAGTTAATTTTTGGGGTCTCTGTTCTGTTGCATGGATTGATATGCCTGCTCTTGTGCCAGTACCGTGCTGTTTTGATTACAATGGCTTTGTAGTATAGTTTGATATCTGGTATTGTGATCCCGCCTACTTTGTTATTCTTCCTCAAGATTGCTGCAGCTAGCCCTAGCCAGTGTTGCTCAGTGGATAGAGAGTCGGCCTACCGACTGAAAGGTCCATGTTCGAATCTGGTCAAGGGCATGTACTTTGGTTGCAGGCACATCCCCAGTAGGGAGTGTGCAGGAGGCAGCTGATCGATGTTTCTCTCTCATCTGTGTTTCTAACTCTCTATCCCTCTCCCTTCCTCTCTGCAAAAAATCAATAAAATATATTTAAAAAAAAAAAAAAAAAGATTGGGGAGAAACCAAGATGGCGGCATAGGTAAACACCAGAGATTGCTGCCTCGCACAACCACTTCAAAAATACAACTAAAAGACGGAACGGACATCACCCAGAACCACAGGAAGGCTGGCTGAGGGGAAATTCTACAACTAGAAGGAAAGAGAAAAGCATACTGAGACTCAGAGGAGGCGCAGTGCAGAAGTAAAATACAAAGGTGCGGAGCGGGTTGGCGGCTGAGGGCGCGGTTGTCTGTTTCAATCGGGAGGGAGTCTCAGGCTCTGAGCTCCAGTTCCCGGCGAGTCTCTGGGGACCCAGACTCATACGGGAGAAGTGGGACTGTCAGAACTCGAGGGCAGCTTTCTCTCCGAGGTTCTTGCAGCGGTTGCTGGGACACTGAGAGGAAGAGCCTCTGGGGATGGGACTGAGAGCAGCCATAACTGCTCGCTCTGCCCGCCCTGTTGGAAGCGCAGAGAACCCCAAACAAAAGGAATCCAAAGAGGACCACACCAAGACACATCATAATTAAAATGCCAAGAGCAAAAGACAAAGAGAGAATCTTAAAAGCAGCAAGAGAAAGAAACTCAGTTACCTACAAGGGAATACCCATACGCCTGTCAGCTGATTTCTCAACAGAAACTTTGCAGGCCAGAAGGGAGTGGTAAGAAATATTAAAAGTGATGAATACCAAGAACCTACAACCAAGATTACTTTATCCAGCAAAGCTATCATTCAGAATTGAAGGTCAGATAAAGAGTTTCACAGATAAGGAAAAGCTAAAGGAGTTCATCACCACCAAACCAGGATTATATGAAATGCTGAAAGGTATCCTTTAAGAAGAGGAAGAAGAAGAAAAAGGTAAAGATACAAATTATGAACAACAAATACGCATCTATCAACAAGTGAATCTAAGAATCAAGTGAATAAATAATCTGATGAACAGAATGAAGTGGTGATTATAATAGAATCAGGGACATAGAAAGGGAATGGACTGACTATTCTTGGGGGGGGGAAGGGTGTGGGGGATGCGGGAAGAGACTGGACAAAAATCGTGCACCTATCGATAAGGACAGTGGGTGGGGAGTGAGGGCGGAGGGTGGGGTGGGAACTGGGAGGAGGGGAGTTATGGGGGGGAAAAAGAGGAACAAATGTAATAATCTGAACAATAAAAATTTAATTAAAAAATAAATAAAAATAAATTTAAAAAGATTGCTGCAGCTATTTGGGATATTTTTTGTTCCATATACATTTTTGGAATATTTATTCTAGATCTGTGAAATATGGCATTAGTATTTTAATAGGGATTACGATGATTCTATAGATTGCCTTGGGTAGCATGAACTTTTTGATGATATTAATTCTTCCTATCCAAGAACACTGTATATGCTTCCACTTGTTTGTATCTTCCTCTCTTTCTTTTTTCAATGTCTTATAGTTTTCCAAATACAGTTATTTTACCTCCTTGGTTAAGTTTATTTCTAGGCATCTTATTTTTTGTTGTTGTAGCAGTAATAAATGAGATTTTTGTTTGTTTGTTTCTCTTTCTGAGAGTTCATTATTGGTGTATAAAAATGCCATCGATTTCTGGATGTAACTTTGTATCCTGCTACTTTGCCAAATATATTTATTAAATCTAGTGGGTTTTTTGTGTGGAATCTTTAGGGTTTTCTATGTACAATTTCATGTCATCTGTGAATAATGACAGATTTACTTCCCCCTTTCCAATGTGGATGACATTTATTTGTTTCTACTTCTGGTCTGATCATTGTGGCTAGGACTTTCAGTATTATGCTGAATAAGAGTGGTGAAAGCAGATATCCCTGTCTTGTTTCTGTTCTTAAGGGAAATGCTTTTAGTTTTTGCCCATTGTGTATGATGCTGGCTTTAGGTTTGTTACATATGGCCTTTATTATGTTGATTTATGATCCCTCTATTCCCACTTTGATGAAAGTTTTTATGAAAAATGGATGCTGGAATTTGTCGAATGCTTTTTCTGTGTCTACTGATATAATCATGTGATTTTTATCCTTCATTTTGTTTTTGTGATGTATCACAGTTATTGATTTGTGAATATTATGCCAACCTTGCATCCCTAGACTAAATATCAGGGAATTATTTATCATGGTATATCATCTTTTTAATGTATTGCTGGACCCAATTTGCTAATATTTTATCGAGGATTTTTGCATCTATGTCCATCAGACATATTGGTGTGTAATTTTCATTCTTTGTGTCTTCATCTAGTTTTGGAATTAGGATAATGCTGGTCTCATAAAAAAAAGCTTTGAAGTCTTCCTTCCTCTTGAATGTTTTGGAATAGTTTGAGGAGGATAGATGTTAGTTCTTCGGATGTTTGGCTAAACTCGTCTGTGAAGCCATCCCACCCAGGACTTTTGTTTGGTGAGAGTTTTTTTTTATCACTGCTTCAATTTCATTAGTTCTTATCTGTCTATTCTGGTTTTCTGATTCTTCCTAATTCAGTTTTGGAAGATTCTAGGAATTTGTCTATTTTGCCCAAGTTGTTCAATTTGTTGGCATATAGTTGTTCATAGTATTTGCTCACAATCCTTTGTATTTCTGTGATGTCAGTTGTAACTTCGCCTCTTTTGTTTCTGATTTTATTTATTTGGGTCCTCTCTCTTTGTTTCTTGATTAGTCTGGCCAAAGGTGCATCAATATTGTTTATCTTCTCAAAGAACCAGCTCTTGGTTTCATTGATTCTTTGAATTGGGATTTTTTTTTTTCAGTCTCTATGTCATTGATTTTCACTCTGATCTTTTTTTAAAAAATATATATATTGTTATTGATTTCAGAGAGGAAGGGAGAGGGAAATGTAGGGCGCGGCTATAGGGTTAAGCCTAGGACTGACCTGTTGGCAAAGCCACAAAGTCCCAGCTTAGAGGGCACAGTCCTCTTAGCATAATTAGGCTTGACCTTATGACCACCCCTAGATCCTTCCTAGGTAGCTAATGGGCTGTGGGAAGTGCAGCAAGTGCTGCCAAAACAAGTGAAACTCCCAAGAACATTGTAACTATCGTGACCACTACCTTGTTTACCTCTGGCTATAAAATAAAGGCTCAGCTTGCCTCTGGATCTCTCTCTGTGGCCTCAGCCAGGCGCAGGAAGATCCACCTAGACCCATCTTATTCTCTTTGTCTGTAATTTCTTCATCCTTTTGCTGCCCTCACTCAGGCTTTTGAACCCTTGGCTGAGCTGGCTCAGCACAGGGAAAGAGAGATAGAAACATCAATGATGAGAGAGATTTATTGACTAGCTGCCTCATGCATGTCCCCTACTGGGGATCAAGCCTGCAACCTGGGCATGTGCCCTTGACCAGAATCAAGCACGGGACCCATAGGCTGATGCTCTAGCCACTGAGCAAAACTGGTTAGGACTGCTCTGATATTTATTAATTTCTTCCTTATATTTAATCAGGGGTTTTTTTGTTTTTCTATTTCTAGTTCTTACTGTTTTTGGCTTAGATCACTTATTTAAGGTTTTTCTTATTTCTTGAGCTAGGTCTGTAATTCTATGAACTTCTCTCTCCAGACCTCAGTTGCTGTGCCCCATAGATTTTGGGTTGTTTCGTGTTCATTTTCATTTTGTTTTCAGGAAGTTATTGATTTCTTCCTTGAGGTCATTGGTAGCCATTCATTGTTTAATAACATGCTATTTAGCCTCCATGTGTTTGAATTTTTTATTGTAGTTGATTTCTAGTTTCATGCCATTGTGAACTGAGAAGATGATTGATATCATTTAAATTTTCTTGAATGTGTAGACTTATATTGTGTCTTAACATGTGGTCTATCTTTGAGAATGTTCCACATGCACTTGAGAAGAATGTATATCCTGCATCTTTTGGATGAAATGTTCTGTAAATATTAATTAAATCCATCTCATCTATTGTGTTATTTAATGTCACTGTTTCCTTGTTTATTTTTCGTCTGGAAGATCTATCCAGTGATGTCAGTGGCATGTTAAAGACTGCTACTATGATTGTATTGCTGTTGATCTCTCCCTTAAAGTCCTCCAAGAGTGTTCTCTCTCTCTCTCTCTCTCTCTCTCTCTCTCTCGTTGAATCAATCCCTTCAGTATTATGTAGTGATATTCTTTGTCTCTTTTGTGACCTTTGTTTTGCAGTCTATTTTGTCATCTATACTAATAAAAGACAAAGATGCTAATTGGCCGTACCTTCGCTACACCTAGAAGCCAATCAGAAGAGTATGCAAATTAACCCAACAAAGATGGCTGTTAAATTTGCATACTGAAGGTGGGGCAGGCAGCGCCAGACGCCACCCGCAGGATCCGGGCCGCAGATCAAGGACCGGGGAGGCAGGGTGGGCAGCACCAGAACCACCTAGGGAGGCGGAGCCGGCAATCGCCCTGGCCAGAAGCCTGAGGCCTAGGCATGGGTGGAGCCTGCGATCGGAGCGGTCTGGGGGTCCCCTGCCCAGGTCTAAGGCCCCGGCCAGAGGTCTTATGCCTTGGCAGGCAATTGGAGTGGACTGGGGGTCCCCTGACCACGCCTAATACTCCTCTGGCCTGGGCAGGGGCAGAGCCTACTATTGGAGCAGGCTGGGGGTCCCCTGCCCAGGCCTAATGCCCAGCCTAAGGCCTTAGGCCTGGGCAGGGGCTGAGCCAGGGATCGGTGTGAACTACAGAAGAAACGCCTTTTCTGACCACTCATTGGCTAAGCTCCCTGTATGCCATTGGTAATATTCTTAGTAACTTGGGTAATAAGAATCCAAAAAGGTGATCTAAGGTTTTTCACCACACTCCTGGCAAAAAAAAACGAAGGTCTACTGCTGGAGGGGCTAAGAAATATCATATCCTGCCCTAGCCAGTTTGGCTCAGTAGATAATGCCTCAGCCTGCCTACCACAGGGTCTGGGTTCAATTCTGACCAAGGGCATGTACCTAGGTTGCAGGTTCTTCCCTGGCTAGGGCCCAGGTCAGCAGTCATGCAGAAGGCAACCAATCAAAGTGTTCCTCTCACTTTGATGTTTCTCTCTGTCTTTCCCTTTCTCTTCCACATTCTCTAAAAATCAATGGAAACATATCCTCAGGTGAGGATAAAAAAAATAACAAAGAAATGTAATATCCTATGAAAGACACATCTTGAAAATGCCTAAAGAAAGTTGTCATTTTTTAATGGTGAAGGGACTGGAGTCCGTGTTGATGAAAACACCTTGGTGGCTGTGGTGACTGGCAGTGGCTGCAGCAGCAGGGTGATGGGGCTGGTGCCTTCCCCTAATCAGCCAGGTCACCTCCCACAAAGGGAGGCCAGACTGCAGCTTAAGCCTGCTCCCCAAAGGGAGCAGGGAGCAGGCCTAAGCTGTCAATAGGACATCCCCTGAGGGCTCCCAGTATGTGAAAAGAGGCAGGCTGGGCTGAGGGACCACCCCCTCAGTGCACGAATTTCATGCACCGGGCCCCTAGTATATAATATTGCTATCCCCACTTTCTTTTCCCATTTCCATTAGCATGGAAAATTGTTTTATATCTCTTCACTTGCATCCTGTGTGAGTCTTTTGTTCTGAGATGTGTCTCTTGTAGTCAGCATATATATGAGCCTTGTTTTCTTATCCATTCAGCTACCCTATGTCTTTTGATTGGAGCATTTAATCTATTTACATTCAAGGTTATTATTGATAGACTAGAGGCCTGATGCATGAAATTCATGCAAGTGGCTTGGCCCTCACAGCCCCAGCTGCCTCGGCTGGCCTTTGCAGTCCTGGCTGTCCCTTGAAGCCCCTCGCAGTCTCAGCGGTCCCTCACAACCTTGGCTGGCCCCCACAGCCCCTCTCAGCCTTGCTTGGCTCTCGAAGCCCCTCACAAACTCAGCCACAAGGTTGTCCAGATGGTCATTCTGCTGTTCAGTCTAATTAGCATATTAGCTCTTTATTATATAGGATGCTTACTTATTGCCATTTTTATTCTTTATGCCTATGGTCCTCTTTCTTTTTTCTTATTTTTTATTTTATTGATTTCATAGAGGAAAGGAGATGGGGAGAAATGGAAACATCAATGATGAGAGAGAATCCTTGATCAGCTTCCTCCTGCACGCCCCACACTGGGTTTTGAGCCCACAGCCCAGGCATATGCCCTGACTGGGAATTGAACCATGACCTCTAGGTTCATAGATGGACGTTCAACCACTGAGCCATGGCGGCTGAGCTCTTTCTTCTTCTTACAGCAATCCCTTTAACATTTCTTGCAATGCTGGATTGGTGGTAATAAACATGTAGCCTTTTTTGGTCTGGGAAGGTCTTTATTTCACCTTCAATTTTGAATGATAGTCTTGCTGGATAGAGCAGCCTTGACTTCAGATCCTTGCTTTATATTACTTTGAACTAGTTGCCCGGTGCATGAAATTCATGCACAATAAAAAGGGAATTAATTAGCAGAAATATTTTAATACTGCTATTTGCCCTTTCTCTATAATAGAAGTGTGAGAGATGAGAGGAAATTAGTAAAATGTATATGAAAATAACATATAAATTTATTAATAAATAAACAGTAACAAAAGGCTATAACAACAACAGAGGCATGATATAAAAACGACAAAAACATGATATGAAAACAACAAAAACATGATGTAAAAACAACAGTGATGCAACCAATGATAAAGTGATAAAGTGATTAAACTTAGTCTAATATCTCCCTGTACACCACATTAAGAGTGAAAACACTTTCAGATTGCTTGACTAATTTCCCTTGTGCTGAAGTATTTAGAACTTTAACGTCACATGCTCTTCAAACTCGAGAGAAAGCAACATATAACTGACCATGTGCGAAAACGGGTTCAGGTAGGAATATGCCTACTTTGTCTAGAGTTTGTCCTTTTGATTTATTAATAGTCATCACAAATGCTGGCATCAAGGGAAACTGTCATCGAATCAATTTAAATGGGAGGCCAGTGTCAGGTGGGGACAAATCAATTCTTGGAATCAGAACAACCTCTCCCTCTGCAGATCCTGTTAATACTTCAGCTTTGATAATATTAGGTTGTAATCTTTTGATAATAAATCTGGTACCATTACAAAGACCCCATTTACTATTAAGATTTCTCAATAGCATGATGATTGCACCCACTTTCAATTTTAATTTATGACACAGCGTTCCCAAAGGAGTAATACTATTAAGAAACTCGATGGGGAAATTTTCCTTTTCTGCATCATCTGTGGAATCAATGGAATCATTACTCAAATATGTGGGAAAATCTCCATCGAGTATATCCAAAATTTCTTCATTTACTTTTTGAACATGCTCATTTTTTGGACAAAGAATTGCATGTTTAGATATATTTTTAATATTATCTATAGATATAGTATTTCCAAAGGTAGCTTCAATAATAGATCCATTACAAATCATTTCACAGGGATTTCAATAATATCCATTCCTAAATGAAAACTGCTATCAAGTTTGCCATCTCAAAGTTTTACTAACCATTCACTATAAGCAGAATCCTCTGATCTCATATTTGTTGTAAGAGACAACTTTCTAAAACATACCCAAACATTGCAGTACTTTAAACTCGTTTGTACTATGGCTGATAGCATAGCATGTGGTACAATACTGAGACATTGTCAAAAATCCCCTCCAAGAAGGAGAACTTTCCCAGTAAATACAACATTCAAATTTCTCTTAGTAATATGTCTATGGCGTTTATAACATGACTGGATGCCATGATGCATTCATCAATAATGAGAAGTTGGTCCTTTTTAATAGTTTTAGCAACTTCACTGTTTATATTGAGTCTAGAAATTGAAGTTTCATTTAGTGGAATTGGTAATTTATATTGGGAATGAAAGGTGCTTCCACCTAGAAGTAAATTTGCAGCAATTCCTGCAGACCAGGGGTCCTCAAACTTTTTAAACAGGGGGCCAGTTCACTGTCCCTCAGACCATTGGAGGGCCAGACTATAGTTTAAAAAAAAACTATGAACAAATTCCTATGCACACTGCACATATCTTATTTTGAAGTAAAAAAAACAAAACGGGAACAAATACAATATTTGTATTTGCATGTGGCCCGTGGGCTGTAGTTTGAGGACCCCTGCTGTAGACGCTGCGGGTAAAACAGTACTACCATGATCTCTAATATAATGTATTAAAACTTTATAAAGATATGCCTCCATGCTCCGAGGGCCGGTTCCTGCCTCAAACCTCGCTCTTTCTGGAAACAACTCAGGGAGGGTGCAGCTGTTGCCAAGAGGACCCAGGACTCAGTGCGGCCACTCTCTGAGGGTGGGTTCCTGCCTGAAACCTCGCCACACTTGTGGGAATCAGCTCAGGGAGGGTGCAGCCATTTCCAAAACAACCCCTGCAGGACTGACTTCCTTCTGGGTGGTCGAGCCTTGGTCGTGATGTTACACCCAGGGTTTTTATATAAATAGATACTTCATGCCATTTCCTTCTGGCCTATAGTGTTTTTGTTGAGAAATCAGCTGACAGCCTTTTGGGAGCTCCCTCGTAGGTTTCTTTCTTGCTGCCCTTAAGATTCTCTCTTTATCTTTAATATTTGTCATTTTAATTATGATGTGTCTTAGTGTGGGTCTCTTTAGGTTCATCTTGATTGGAATTCTCTGTGCTTCCTGAACTTATGTGTCTTTTTCCTTCACCAAGTTAGGGAAGTTTTTTGTCATTATTTCTTCAAACAGGTTCTCTATCCCTTGCTCACTTTCTTCTTCTTCTGAAATTCCTATGATGTGGATGTTGTTCTGTTTCCTGTTGTTCCAAAGTTCCCTCAAACTGTATTCAAACTTTTAAAGTTTTTTTTTTTCTTTTTGCTGCTCTGATTGATTTCTTTTTCTACCTTGGATTTAAATTTTCAGATTCAATCCTTTGCCTCTACTAACCTACCTCTATTCCTTCCAGTGTATTCTTTATTTCAGCTATGTTATTCTTCTTTGCTGACTGGTTGTTTTTTATGGTTTCTGTGTCATTTTTCATGCTGTTGAGCATTCTGAAAAACATTACTTTAAAAATTGCTTGCCTCCAATTCATCTAGCTCTTTTTCTGTTGATTCCTCCTATTTCCCCATTTTTGCTGTTTCTTTGCATTTGTTTTTGTGTATTGGATAAGAATGTTATGCCACCTAGTCTTGGTGGGGTGGTCTTATTGTGGGAACTAGTTGTGTAGTCTCCTTGATTCTATGAGCTGGGTGCTCTAAGAATGTCCCTTGTGTGAGTTATGTGGGCCCTCCTATTGTATTTGGGTCTTGATTGATATTATCCCATTAGTGGGTGGGCTCAGCCTTCAGGCTTGCTAACTGTGAGTCTCAACCCAACCACATGGTGCCAACTGTTATACAGGTGCTAACAGAACAAAACAAAACAAAATAAGATCAAACCAAAAGCAACAGCAAAAGACTAAAAAAGAATACTTTAGATCTATTTGTGGAGCTTGCTGGATATTGCCTCAATGTTGTTGAATCTGGCTCCTTAGTGTGTCAGTCCCGGAGGTTCTCTGGTGTAAGCCAACCTGAGTCACTGTCACTTCCTAGCCCTGGGCAGCCTGACTGAAGCACAGTAGGGTGGAGCCCTAATTTGTCTGGCAGGCAGGGCCTCCACAGCTCAGAGGCAGGGCCTGCCTCAAGTGTTGCACTTTTAATGTCCCTGTTCTGAGCTGCTCTCCCTTTCCCTGCAGAACCCAGTTCTGGGCCCTGGCCAGGATGGTTTAAATAGACTTGCATTGATGGTGATGCCCATAGCTTGTAGCAGGGTGGGTGGGTATTTCCTATATTTCCAATGCCTCAGCTCTGCCTTGCTTGCTGGCACCCGCCTTGCCACCACACCAAGTAGGTGGGGACAAAATATAAAAATTAAAAAATCAGCCACACTTCTCACTTCAGTCTTTCATTGCAGCCAGCCCCCACTGTGTGGGGCCTTCACCCAGACTCCTATCAATCCAAATGTCCAAGTCCCCTGCACTGCCAGACCCAGGCACGTGGACACAGAATTCCAGATCAGAGTCATTTCCCCTTGCTATGGGTCACAGCAGGGTGGGGCAGAGCCAGCTGTTCCACAGGTGGGGAAAGGGCCACCTCCTCTGTGCTCAGGGTGGGCAGGATGGGTCTTCTTTCCTGGATCACACTGTCCAGCCCCTGTCCTGCTCTCTGCCAAAATTCTTCCAGAGAATAAAGGGTCCCTCAGATTCACTAATGGGTGTACCGGTCAGACTTATCCTTAGCCCCAAGTGCTGCCACATTGTCCCTCCCACAGAGACTGATCGGTAGGCACTTTCCAGGCTGGTGTTGTAACAAAGCAATTGCTTTTAGTCTGAGATGGTGTGGTCTGAGTCTCCCACATGGACCAAATCACAACTGATTCCTATCACCCGATGCTATGCGGGCTCCCATTCCCTTCTTTGTTGCTCTCCTCTTTTTCTATTTATTTGTCAATGCAGTATTTTTCATCATTGAGGCATGTTTTTTGTTTGTTTTTGCTCCCACTCCCAGAGACAGAAAGGCAGTTAAAGGATAAGTATAATATTGAGTCAATTCGCAAAAAAGCTCTTTTCCCATGGTATGTATTGCTCTTGAGGGAAAGTAATCTGATCTTAACCAATTTTACTCAAGAGGAGGCATCTTTGATAAACATTTGCCATGATCTCTTCGGCCTCCATTATTAGCTGCCAGATAAATTCTATTGATAGGAAAAATATGACTATGTGACTCTTCTCTGCTCCATTTGAATGGAAACTGTTCTGCAAAGATATTAAGATTCAATTATTCACTGTCATTACTGAGCCCCTCATGCCTTTGCACTGTGCTTAATGCTAGGGGCAGTACAACAGGAGAGAAAAGGCTTTATTTTCTGTTTATAAAAGCCTTCGAGTACACATTCTGAGGATGGGAAGTGCTTTTCATAAAACCCTGTTCAATGAGATTTACACATATACTACAACAGCTGGTTCATATGTATGATGGCTGTGTTGTGTCAATCCTTGACGCTTGCAAAAAGTTTTTAAAAGTGTCATCAGATATATTCAAAGAGTTTCATATGCCATTTTGCCAGGACTCCTGTGACACCATTAGAGTTTTGTTCATTAACCACTGAATGAACTACTTGACCTTCAGTCAAGTCCTTGAGGATAAAGATTATCTCATTCTTTGTTAACAGAATCATTTATCTTCCCCATGTGTATAATTATAGGTATAAAATGGAACCAAAAGCAGGTACATGTAGAAAAATGCATTATCCCAAAAAGTTGTCACAGAGACATAATTTCCATTCCTTAGTAAGAAACTGTAATTATATATCAAAGTTAGGGACTGATTCCGTCCAAATGAATAAATCATTTCGCGTAAATGATTTGCACAACACACACAGCCATGTAACTATTTTATATGAGGAATATTCATTCCATAGATTCCATTTAATTCCTTCATACATTCTATTACACATCAGTGGATGCAGCAGATTCACAGCAGAACTGACCACATAATTGTGCGACAGAGCCTGAGCATAGTCCTGACCTTTACTTTTAAACCTAAAGCTTGTCACACCAAGTCCTCTTTTCTTTTTTAAAAATGTGTTTGTATCAATTTCAGAGAGGAAAGGAGTGGGAGAGAGAGATAGAAACATCGATGATGAGAAAGAATCATTGATTGGCTGCCTCCTGCATGCCCCCCTTGAGATCTAGCCTGCAACACGGCATGTTCCCTGACTGGGAATAGAACAGTGACCTCCTGATTCATAGGTCAATGCTCAACCACTGAGCCAAACTGACCAGGCCAAGTCCTCTTTTCTTCTTGCTCATTGTGCCCTAGAGGCAATGGCCCTCCAATGATGAAATCAAGATACGAGCTGAATCAAGCTTGGACCTTGTTTTCACAAGAGTTAATCATATCCAGCACCTAGCCCACTCCCTTGCACACAGCGGGAGCAGGCACTGAACAAATATTTGCTGGAAATAAGAATGAACAAAGACAGTGACCATGGATTTGTAAATTGGTCTGAGTTTTCTTGAGCTAAACCAAAGGTTCTAGTAGATTTATGATCTTTGAATGGCAAGCTGAGGAGTTTAAGTTTTAATTTCTGCTTTTGAGAAAACACCATGTTCTTAGAATAGTAGATTCACTTCCTCTTGACAAAATGTACTTGATGTTCTCTGCTCTAGGTCATCAGTCAGTCCCCACTTCTCACTTCAGTCCAGTTCAGGGCTAGTGTATGGGCACGTCTGTGGTAGCATAAAAGTTATTAGTAAAAAGGAAACAAAGAAACAAAAATGTATATCCCTTATTCCTTATCTCTCTCTATCTTTTCTAACTATTTACCCTAATTGTTATATTCTTCCTAAAGTTGGTTTCTACTTCCATTTCATCCTGTTCTGCCCTTTTAGTTCCTCTGTAGAAAATTCTAGGAGAGTTGGTTTTCTCCTGAAATACAGATGACCTAACTCTTGGTTATTGCTGGTGGAAATACAAAATGGTACAGCCACTTTGGATGACAGTTTAGAGATTTCTTACAAAATAAACATCTTTTTACCATATGACCCAGTGATTGGGCTCCTTGGATTTGCTCAAAGGGATTTAAAACTATGTTCACACAAAAACTTGAACATGGGTGTTTATAATGGCTTTATTCATACTTGCCCAAACTTGGAAGCAACCAAGATGTCCTTCTGTAAATGAATGGAAAATAAACTATGGTATAGTCAGACAATAGACTATTACTTAGCACTAAAAAGAAATGAAGTATTAAGCCATGAAAAAACATGTTGGAATCGTAAAAGCATATTAATAAGTGAAAGCAGCCAATCAGAGAAGGCTACATATTTTATGATTCCAACTATATGACATTTTGGAAAAGGCAAAAGTATGGAGATAGAAACAAAAAACAAACAAACCAGTGGTTGCCAGGGGTTGGGGGTGGGAGGGTGAATGGGCAGTACACAGAGGATTTTTAGGGCAGAGAAGCTATTCTATATGATATTATTATGGTGAACACGTGTTATTTTACATTTGTCTAAACCCACAGAATGTCCAACACCAAGAGTGAACCTTTGGATGATAATGATGTATCAATATTCATTCATTTATTGTAACAAATGTACCACTCTGGTGGGGAATGTTTATAATGGGGAAGTTTGTGTATATGTGGATGCAGTGGATACATGGGAACGCTCTGTTCTTTCGACTCAATTTTGCTGTGAACCTAAAACTTCTCTAAAAAAAAGTTTATTTAAACAAATACATAGATATAGAAATTTAGATATATATAGATGAACCTTAATCCAGCCCTTTGTATACATAAAAACCAATTGTTAGCCCAAGCTTGTCTCAGCTAGAGAGAATTGGAGAGGACTGTAGAGGAAGATTAAGAGAAAAACCTTGCAATGCCTTGTGCTTACTTCCATTCCAGTACAGGTGAGTACAGGGAAAGCCACAGGCTTGTTCTGTTACTCAGTGGGGCGCACAAAAAAGACATTGGTCTGATCAGAAACAACAGATGCTAGTCTCTCATGTTGGGAAAGAAAAGTAAATGAGAGATGTGCTCATGGCTGGAGGCCCAGCCCTCCATACTGCTGATCACCTTTTCTGCATCCTTCCATCAGATTCCCAGGTCTGGGGTTCCAAGATGAGACTAGATATCTAGGGCCACTTGCATTAGAATCACCTGAAATGCTTTATAAAAATTCAGATTCTCAGGCCAAGTTCCCAGAAAACCAAAATTAGTTGTTTGGTGATAGGGTGTAGGGATCTGTATTTTTAAAAAGTTTCCAGGATTTCTGATGTGCAGCCAGGCTGAAAGGGTCTATGTACCTACTGCTGGCAAGGGAACTGAGAAAGGAGAAGGAAGACAAAAGGAGGAATGTTTATATGATGCTCCTAGAGGTAACTTCAAAAATCTTCTTCCGGAGAAGTATTATTCCTAATAGTAGTTCTATATCAAGGAACCACTAGTGTTATTTGTAGGGATTTTTGTAAGCATTCCTGGGAACCACTAATGCATATTTGAGTCAGCAAGAAAATTTAAAGTTCCAAACAATGAATTTTAAACTTCTGATTTCAAAAAAGAGTGGAAGTTATCTTTAATTCTCTAGTCTCAGATTTAGTCATTTGAAAAGTCAGAACTTCTGTTGCAAGAAAGTCTGGCCTTGACTTTCTGATAATTAGATTTCTCCCTTGTTTTGAGTCTAAATCATCTCCACTTCTTTTCTTTTCTCTATTTGTATGCCCTATGGTTCCCTTTCAACTCCTAGTCTTGCCCCTCTCCCCTTAGAGGAGCTACTTGCCAGGCACTGGTCTGTATCTTCAAATGAATGTTCTTATTTCATGTTTCACAAGTCTGTAAGATTGGTGCTGTAATCATTCACATTACTGATAAAGAAAGGGGGTTCCAATAGCTTAAATGATTTTCTACAGGCCACAGGTAAGTGGTTATACCCAGACCTTGTTCCCTAGCTCTGACATCTAAGGCCCTGTCTAGGCCTCCTGCTCAGAACACCAGTCCTTCTGACCTGGGGGCTGGCATTGCTTTCCTAAGTTGTCGCTGCAGATGTGAATCTCCAACTCTGGACCCTTGCTGGCTATCAAATGTCCCTGATGCTGACTGACTGCTTCTCTGGGTCTCAAACTAGTGACCTAGAGTCTTCTCACTATGTGTACATTTCATCTGATGAAGCCAGGATCCCCTGCTCCCTGCTGAAGAAAAAAATCCAGTCCTCCTCCTGTGTGGCTCCTTTACTCTCACACTACTACCCCATGCACAACACTTCTGACACCAGCTGGGTGTCCTACAGTCCAACTTACTGTCTACCTGGAGATAGCATCAAATCCGGATGGTTAGGGGATCAATCCCATACCATATTGCTCTTCACTTCAGATGCCATTGCAAGTAGTAAATCCCCAGGACCCGAACTTCTGTCCAGTCTGGCTATCAATAGGAAGTTCCCATGACCAGCTCCTTGAATTAGAATAATTTGCTAGAACTCAGGGAAACACTTAAGTTTACAAGTTTATTAAAAGATGTGATAAAAGATACAAATGAATAGCCAGATGAAGACACACATAGAGCAAGGTCTGGAAGGATCCTGACCACAGGAGTTTCTGTCCCTGTGCACGTGGGGTGTCACCCTCCCTGCACATGGATATGCTCCCCCACCTGGAAGCTCACCAAACCCTACACTCTTGGGATTTGATGGAGGCTTCCTCACATAGGCACTATCAATTATTAACTCCATTTCTAGTCCCTCTCCTCTCTCTAGAGAAGTGAGGGAAGGTAAAACTTCTAATCATGGCTTGATCTTTCTGGTAACCAGACCCCACAAAGGAGCGCACTCAGTTACTGCATCAGAACAAAAGATGCTCTTAATGCTCTTATCATGTAGGAATCTATACATGTTTTAGGGGCTCTGTGTCAGAAACATATGTGTTGTTTGTGGTAGAGAAATCTCTCTCTCTCTCTCCTACTGCCAAGCTGGGGTGCTAAAGACAAGCCAAAATAATGCATGCTGTTTACTGCTAAAAAGGATTTTATGCTCTGTTCTCAGCCTTCTCACTGGGCGCATCCTGTTCCCTATAATTGGCCTTCCAAAGGTGAGGAGTTAACCCAAAAGAAGTTTCCTTGGCCCAATGACTATGCATAATTCCTTTCCTTTAATCTACTCTTTACCTAAAAAGGCTCTATGCCCTGCTAGAGCCTCAGCCCCCTTTCTGTTTCCTAGATTAGTGGTGTCCGAACTATGTACCATGGAATTCTGTTCTGTTGAAACTTTTCAAGTAGTACATGGACATGAACCATTTTAAGCATATGCATTTCCAGATCCTCAAATTTTATTGGTCCTAAAGTCAATTTGCCTGAGCATGTGGCTACATTTACATCAGATGTTCTCCCATTTCATATCCTTTATCCATCTCAAATCTTAGTGTGGTACTTGTCCTGGGTAAAAGAAACAAGAAAAAACAGATACTACAAAGTATTGATTTGGGGCAATTTTAATGCTTTATAAGGTGACTTAACCCACATATCTTTCTGGTGTTTCTTGTCATAAATATTCTGGTAAAGGAGAAAAACAAGGATATTTTGGCTCCTCTTGAGAGGTTCTGGATTCTAACTTAAGATAGAGTAACGTGGTGGGAGTAATGGGTGCTTTTGTTTGTTTTGTTTAATGACTTTGCCCTTCCATCTCCTCTGTTATCAAAGAAAGCTTCATTCTGGAAGGGGAGTGCTGTGAGAGCAACACTAAGAAACCTGCAATAAGAATGCTGAATGCCCTAAAAATCTTTACTCGTGCATTAAATGAAAGCACTTCTTTTCAGCTATTTTCAACCTCAGCATGAGTCATTAACTAGGAAAAAAAAAGACTTTAGAGAAGCGAAAGTAGACAATATTAGTGATACTGATTCCTTTCCATGCAACATTTTTCAGTACTATCAAGTTTCAAAATATATTGGCAAAAACCACTGTGAAACTTATTTTTTCAGATTCAATGACTGTTCTTCAATAAAGTAGGTAGAACCTATCTCTCAAACCATACTGAATATTTATTTCATTTATGGTCAATCATCATCTTATTTTATTAAAAGTTTTATTTTTATTTCCTACTAACAAAAAATTAAATATATACTAGTCCTAGACTGATTATTTCTTGAGAGTATATATCTTTCCCTTCATTAAATAGATAAGAAAATTTATGATTTCTAACCAAACTAGTGTAACAATTTATGATATTTATATTTGATTTTTATTTAATTATTTTCAAGAGTTCAACAACAGAGTTCAATATATAATCACACACATAATTACTGAAAGACTATTATACCTTTTGTCACTTTTTAAATATGTTTTTATTGATTTTTAGAGAGAGATGATAGAAATATCAGTAATGAGAAAGATCTCAAAGAGAGACCACATGTTAGGGCACAAAACAAGTCTATACAAATTCAAGAGTATTGATATAATAGCAAGCATCCTCTAGGATCACAATGGCATGAAGTTAGAAATCAACTACAACAAAAAATTCAAAAACAGTCAATACATGGAGGCTAAATAGCATGTTATTACACAATGAATGGGTTACCAATGAGATCAAACAAGAAATTAAAAACTTTCTGGAAACAAATGAAAATAAATACACAACCACCTAAAACCTATGGGACACAGCAAAAGCAGTCCTGAGAGGGAAGTTCATAGCACTATGGGCCTACCTAAAAAAAAAGAAAAAAAAAAAGAAACACAAGAAAAAGGACTAATAAACTATTTAACACTATAACTAAATGAATTAGAAAGAGAATAGCAAGAGAAGCCCAGAGGAAGTAGGAGGAAGGAAATAATAAAGATCAGAATGAAAATAAATAACATAGAGACGAAAAAAAACAGTACAAAAGATCAAAAATCCAAGAACTGGTTCTTTGAAAAGATAAATAAGATTGATGAACCCCTAGCCAGACTCATCAAAAAACAAAGAGAGAGGACCCAAATAAACAAAATCAGAAATGAAAGAGGCGACATAACAATGGACACCACAGAAATACAAAGGATTGTAAGCAAATACTTTGAACAACTATATGCCAATAAATTGGACAATGTGGACGAAATGGACAAATTCCTAGAAACATACAATCTTCTAAAACTCAATCAGGAAGAATCAGAAAACCTGAATAGGCCAATAACAATTGGTGAAATTGAAGCAGTGATTTAAAAACTTCCAGCAAACAAAAGTCCTAGACTGGATGGATTTACAGTGAATTTTACCAAGCATTCAAAAAGAACTAACACTTACCCTTCTCAAACTATTCCAAATAATCCAAGAGGAATCCCAAGCTCTTTTTACGAAGCCAGCATTATCCTAATTCCAAAACCAGACAAAGACACTACAAAGAAAGAAAATTATAGACCAATATCCCTGATGAACACAGATGCTAAAATCCTCAACAAAATATTAGCAAATTGAATCCAGCAATATCTTAAAAAGACCATACATCATGATGAAGTGGGATTTATTCCAGGGATGCAAGGCTGGTGTATCAATAAATATGATACATCACATAAACAAACTGAAAGATAAATACACATGATACTATCAATAGATGCAGAAAAAGCATTGGACGAAATCCAGCACCCTTTTTTAAAAAAATAAAAGCTCTCAGCAAAGTGGGAATAGAGGGATCATGCCTCAACATACTAAAGGCCATATATGACAAACCTACAGCCAACATAATACTCAATGGGCAAAAACTAAAAGCGTTTCCCTTAAGAATAGGAACAAGACAAGGGTCGTGCTTTAACCACTCTTATTCCACATAGTACTGGAAGTCCTAGCCAAAGCAATCAGACAAGAAGAGATAAAAGGCATCCAAACTGGAAAGGAGGAAGTAAAACTGTCATTATTCACAGATGACATGATATTGTACATAGAAAACACCAAAGATTCCATTAGTAAACTACCAGACTTAATAAATGAATTCAGCAAGGTAGCAGGATACAAAATCAACAGCCAGGAATTGATGGCATTTTTATACACCAATAATGAACTCTCAGAAAGAGAAACTAAAAAAGCAATCCCATTTACCACTGCAACAAAAAGATAAGATACCTAGGAATAAGCCTAACCAAGGAGGCAAAAGGTCTGTACTTGGAAAACTATAGGACATTGAAAAAAGAAATAGAGGAAGATACAAACAAATGGAAGTGTATACCATGTTCATGGATTGGAAAATTAAATCATTAAAATATCTATACTACCCAAAGCAATCTATAGATTCAAAGCAATCCCTATTAAAATACCAATGGCATACTTCACAGAGCTAGAACAAATATTCCAAAAATGTATATGGAACAAAAAGATCCCAAATAGCTGCAGCAATCTTGAGGGAGAATAACAAAGTAGGAGGGATCACAATACCATATCAAACTATACTACAAAGCCATTATAACCCAAACAGCCTGGTACTGGCACAAGAACAGAGATATAGACCAATGTATCAGAACAGAGACCCCAGAAATTTACCGACACCATTAAGGTCAATTAATATTTGACAAAGGAGGCAAGAACATACAATGCAGTCAAGGTAGTCTCTTCAACAAATGGTGCTGATGTACTGGGCTGCATATCTGGCACTTCGGCCAGATGGGGCGCGCTGTGCTGCCTGTTCCTAAAACACATAGATAGGAAGGTATTGCCATCAGGCCAGGCCTTGAGATATGGTCTCATGGCCCCTTCCCGGCACTCTGTACTCTCTGTTCTTAGAACACATAGATAGGAAGGTAGTCACTGTATGATGCTATACTGTGTTGAGAACTAATTATGTAAACAAGGCTTTGTAACTTTGTTGTTTTTGCAAATAAAAATGCTGTAATTCTTGTAGTCTGGGCTGCAGTTCGGCCTCTGCTCTGGCAGGGTGCTGTAACTGTAGTCGCTGGCCATGGAATTCGGGGCTGCAGTTCAGCCACTGCTTCGACGGGGTGCTGTAACTGTAGCCAGCTGGCCAGCTTAATAAAGGCTCTTAAATTTAAATTCTGAGTCGGTGGTCTATCTCGCTGAGTGAACCCATAACACTGGGAAAACTGGACAGACACATTTAAAAAGATGAAACTAGACTACCAACTTACACTATAAACAAGAATAAACTCAAGGTGGATAAAAGGCTTAAATATAAGGCAGGAAACCATAAAAATCTTAGAGGAGAACATAGGCAGTAAAATCTCAGACGTCTCACATAGCAATCAGTATACGAATACATCTCCTCTAGGGCAAAGGGAACTAAGAAGAAAATAAACAAATGGGATGACATCAAAATAAAAAGCTTCTGCATAGCAAAAGAAACCACTATCAAAATGAAAAGGGAACCCACTGTGTGGGAGAACGTATTTGCTAATGATACATCTCATAAGTGGTTAATATCCAAAATATATAAAGGACTCATACAACTCAACAAAAGGAAGACAAGCAACCTAATTAAAAAATGGGCAGAAAACCTGAATAGATATTTCTCCAAAGAGGACATACAAATGGTCAAGAAAAAAATGCTCCAAGTCACTAACCACTAGATAAATGCAAATTAAAACCACAATGAGATATCACCTCACACCTGTCAGAATGGTTATCATAAAAAAATTCAACAAACAACAAGTGCTGGTGAGGATGTGGAGAAAAAGAAACACTAGTTCACTGCTGGTGGAAATGCAGATTGGTGCAGTCACTATGGAAAACACTATGGAGTTTTCTCAAAAAATTAAAAATGGAACTTCCATTTGACCCAGTGATCCCATTTACACCACGTAATACTATGTAGTCATAAAAAAGAGGGATCTGTTACCCTTTGGGAAAGCATGGATGGACCTGAAAAATATTATGCTACATGAAATAAGCCAATTTGAGAAAGACAAATATCACATGCTCTTACTTATTTGTGGAATCTAATGAACAAAATGAGTTGACCAACAAAGTAAGACCTGAAGCATGGACCAGACTGACATACCTCAATGTGGGATTGTGGGGGAAGAGAAGAGATAAACTAAAGAACTTGTGTATTTATAATGCATAGCCCATGGACACTGTCAATAGGGTAGTGAAGACCAGGGGGCATGGGTAGGGGCTGGGAAGATGGAGGCAAAGAGGGGTGGTGGGGGGAAATGGGAGATATCTGTAATACTATCAACAAAAAAAAATTATATTTTAAAAAATAACAATGAGAGAGAAACATCATTGACCAGCTGTCTCCTGCACACTCCCTTCTGGGGATTGAGCTCGAAACCTGGGCATGTGCCTTGACCGGGAGTCGAAATGAGATCTCCAGTTCCACTCAACCACTGAGCCATACCAACTGGACCTTTTGTCACTTTTTAAAATAGAATAATCTATGTTTTGATTCTAATCTGTAGAAAACTTGTTTGATCCATTGTGTAAGTACACTTGAAATATATTTGCTGATAAAAACAACCAACATTCTGCTTTTACTTTTATCAGCATTTATTTTATGCTGAATTTATTCCCAGACCATAAGTTTTGTTTCTTCAGGGATATCTTTTTCTCCGATGAAACTTCCTCTGTTTAGAAACAATCTACTCCTTTTTAGTAAGGATCATCTCAATGTGGCATGAACTCTGTAAGTTCTACACCGCTTCTTGGGATTTTTGTTCACCTGGATGTGCTCAGTGACCAGAGAATGTACATCTAAAGCTTAAATTCAGCATTACTCTGCATTTTAAGCACGTGCAGCCAAGATTCAGCCCTCTTTTGGGGCCACCAGCCCTGTGTCCAGCCCCACTGTTTGCCTTGGCACATTTACGGACAGAATGGCACACATCGCTTCTGCAAAGTGCATCCTTCAGATACCTGGTGGCTTTTTGAATATGCATACCTTGGTGGCCGGGGCAGTTTCTCGAGTGTTCTTAAAGTGAACACGGAGATTTGAGCCTCTTGATTTGCATGCTTTTGTAGGGTTTTCTGGGTCAAGTCAATAGTGAGCCATTTTCAGAGGTCACCTATCTTGCTTTACCAAAATTTATAATTTAAGCCACACATTGTAATTAGGTAATAAGAAAAGCATATTTGTTTTCATACTTATTAAAAATTGATAAATTACAGAAACAAGACAGGGATGCCCCCTCTCACCACTCCTGTTCAACATAGTACTGGAAGTGTTAGCCATTGCAATTTGGCAAGAAGAAGAAATAAAAGGCATCCAAATTGGAAAAGAGGAAGTAAAACTGTCCTTATTTGCAGACGACATGATATTATACATACAAAACCCTAGAGACTCCATCAAAAAGCTACTGGACTTAATACATGAATTTGGCAATGTTGCAGGATACAAAATTAACCCCAAGAAATCCGAGGCATTTCTATACACCAATAGTGAACTTTCAGAAAGAGAGATTATAAAAACAATCCCATTTACCATCGCACCAAAAAAATTAAGCTACCTAGGAATAAACTTAACTAAAGAGGTAAAAGACCTCTACTCAGAAAACTACAGGACGTTGAAAAAAGATATAGAGGAAGACATAAACAGATGGAAGAACATACCGTGTTCATGGATTGGTAGAATCAACATCATTAAAATGTCCATACTACCCAAAGCAATCTATAAATTCAACGCACTTCCCATTAAAATACCAACGGCATACTTCAGAGATCTAGAACGAACTCTCCAAAAATTCATCTGGAATAAAAAAAGACCCCGAATAGCTGCAGCAATCCTGAAAAAGACCAAAGTAGGTGGGATCTCAATACCAGATATCAAGTTGTATTACAAAGCCACTGTTCTCAAAACTGCCTGGTACTGGCACAAGAATAGGCATATAGATCAATGGAATAGAATAGACAGCCCAGAAATTGGCCCGAACCAATATGCTCAATTAATATTTGACAAAGGAGGCAAGAACATACAATGGAGCCAAGATAGTCTCTTCAATAAATGGTGTTGGGAAAATTGGACAGATATATGCAAGAAAATGAAACTAGACCACCAACTTACACCATACACAAAAATAAACTCAAAATGGATAAAGGACTTAAATGTACGACAGGAAACCATAAAAATTCTAGAAGAATCCAAAGGCAACAAAATCTCAGACATATGCCGAAGCAATTTCTTCACTGATACAGCTCCTAGGGCACTTGAAACGAAAGAGAAAATGAACAAATGGGACTACATCAAAATAAAAAGCTTCTGCACAGCAAAAGAAACCATCAACAAAACAACGAGAAAACCCACTGTGTGGGAAAACATATTTGCCAATGTCATATCTGATAAGGGCCTAATCTCCAAAATTTATAGGGAACTCCTACAACTTAACAAAAGGAAGATAAACAATCCAATCAAAAAATGGGCAAAGGACCTAAATAGACACCTTTCAAAAGAGGACATTCAGAAAGCCAAGAGACATATGAAAACATGCTCAAAGTCACTAATCCTCCGAGAGATGCAAATCAAAACAACAATGAGGTACCATCTCACACCTGTCAGACTGGCTATCATCAACAAATCAACAAACGACAAGTGCTGGAGAGGATGTGGAGAAAAAGGAACACTTGTGCACTGCTGGTGGGAATGCAGACTGGTGCAGCCACTATGGAAGACAGTATGGAGTTTCCTTAAAAAACTGAAAATGGAACTCCCATTTGACCCTGTGATCCCACTTCTAGGAATATATCCCAAGAAACCAGAAACACCAATCAGAAAGGATATATGCACCCCTATGTTCATAGCAGCACAATTCACCATAGCTAAGATCTGGAAACAGCCTAAGTGCCCATCAGGAGATGAATGGATTAGAAAACTGTGGTACATCTACACGATGGAATACTATGCTGCTCTAAAAAGGAAGGAACTCTTACCATTTGCAACGTCATGGATGGAACTGGAGAGCATTATGCTAAGTGACACAAGCCAGTCAATGAAGGAAAAATACCACATGATCTCACTCATTCATGGATAATAGAGACCATTATAAACTTTTGAACAATAATAGATACAGAGGCAGAGGTGCCTCAAACAGATTGTCAAACTGCAGTGGGAAGGCCGGGGAGGGTTGGGGGGCAGGAGGTAGGGGGGTAAGAGATCAACTAAAGGACTTGTATGCATGCATATAAGCATAACCAGTGGACATAAGACATTGGGGGATAGGGGAGGCTAGGGGACTGTCTAGGGCGGGGGGATAAAATGGACACATATGTAATACCCTTTGTAATACTTTAAGCAATAAAAAAAAAAAAAAAGAAAAATCAAAAAAAAAATTGATAAATTATCTTAGATCTACCTAATTGAATTCTTGACTACACTTAATAATCCATCTTACAGGATGCATTCCATATTATTTTTACAATATTCCTCAAAATACATAATAATGTTTATTCATTTGAATGGAAAAATAAAGTCAGAATTTTTCTGACAGAAAGTATGTTTGTTTTACCTAATTGGTTTGACAATAGAACTTTGATAATTAGGCTATATGGTGGACTTTTTCCATAAGAAGTCTGCAGCTCTAGGATTTAGAGAAAAATATATTTAAGAGTGTGATGAGATAAAAGCATTTTATTTAAAAAACTGTACTGAATTTAAAACATTCTAAATTTTCCCTATTCTCTTTCAGTATATAGGGTTAAACCTTTAATTGTAAGAATAACAGATAAAAGTGACAGTCATAAAATATGTTTTTGTATACTTTTCAGAAATTGAGAAATAAATTACTTTAATGAATATGTAAACAACTAAAGGCCCGGCGCACAAATCATGCACAGGTGGGTCCCTCATGGTGGCCTGCAGAAATCAGGCCCCAGTTCGCACCCCCAGCCTCGCGGCCCCAGATTGTACCCCCAGCCTTGCAGCCCCACCTGGCACCCTGTGTTGGCCTGGTGCCGACCCCTCACCTGCTCCACCATCCCACCTGTGGGGTGATCGATCAGGGCCAGGTCCCCCACCTGGCTCCCTCAGCTCCTGGGAGCCGGATGGTGGCCCTGTTCCCCACCGCTGGTCACCGTCTGCAGGGTGATCTGCGGGGCTATCGGGCCCCCACTCGCACCCACTTTGGCCTGGTGCCACCTGCTCACCTGCTCCACCATCCTGCCGTGGTCCCACTCTCTTTGAGGCCCATCCAGGCCGGCAGTGCTTCCACTGCCGCCCAGCACCTTGTCACCAATGCCCGCTATGTTCCGCTCCACCCCCTGGTGGTCAGCGCATGTCACAGCAAGCAGTTGAACTCTTGGTCTCCTGGTTGAACTCCTGTTCAAGCAACCACCAGAGGGGACAATTTGCATATTAGGCTTTTTTTTTTTTTTAATATATTTTATTGATTTTTCACAGAGAGGAAGGGAGAGAGAGAGAGTTAGAAACATCGATGAGAGAGAAACATCGATCAGCTGCCTCTTGCACATCCCCCACCAGGGATGTGCCCGCAACCCAGGTACATGCCCTTGACCGGAATCGAACCCGGGACCTCTCAGTCCACAGGCTGACGCTCTATCCACTGAGCCAAACCGGTTTCGGCATATTAGGCTTTTATTATATAGGATTCTTTCAGAAGTCAGGTAGTTTCTAATAGTTTGCTTTCAATAAAATAGATATAATAGAAGTTGTCAGGGAATCATCAAAAATAATTTTGGGTAATAAACAACTGAAATTCATATAGCATAAAATTCACCATTTTAAAGTGTACAATTCAATGGCTTTTAGTATATTCATAGAATTGTGCAACCACCATGATAATCAATTTTAGAACATTTTGATCCTCTCAAAAAGAAATCCTGCACATTCTTCAGTCAGCATTCTTGGCCACCCTTACGATTCTTTTCTCCGCATTCTACTGGCAATCACAAATCTGCTTTCTATTCCTATGGATTTGCCTATTCTGGATGGAATCTTAAAACATATGATCCTTCACAAGTGTCTTTTTTCATTTAACATAATATTTTCAAGGTTCATCCACGTTGTAACATGTATCAGTATTTCATTTATTTTTATTGCCAAATATCCTATTGTATGAATATACTGTAGTCCTTCTTTATTTGTGGGTATACATTCCAAGACTCCCAGTGGGTGCCTGAAACTTCAGATAGTACTGAACCCTAGCATATGTATGTTTTTCCTATACATGCAAATCTATAATAAAGTTTAATTTGTAAATTAGGCGCAGTAAGAGATTAACAACAATAGCTAATAATAAAATAGAACAAGTATAATAATATACTGTAATAAAAGTTATGTGAATGTGGTCTCTCTCACAGAATATCTTATTGTACAGTACTTCCCTTTTCACATTATAGAAACACTTTATGACTTCTCTTTGGCATATCATAGCACTACTACTGGTGTGCCTGGGTAGGGAATGTACAAGCATGGATACACTGGACAAAGGAATAAATCATGGCCTGGGTGGGACAGGGCAGGATGGTATGAGATTCCATCATCCTACTCAGAATGGTGCACAATTTAAAACTTATGAACTGTTTATCTCTGAAATTTTTCATTTCAAATTTTCAGACACCAGTTGACCTAGGGCAGTGGTCGGTAAACTGCAGCTAGCGAGCCACATGCGGCTCTTTGGCCCCTTGAGTGTGGCTCTTCCACAAAATACCACGTGCAGGCACGCATGTACAGTGCGATTGAAACTTCGTGGCCCATGTGCAGAAGTCAGTATTTTGTGGAAGAGCCATAGTCAAGGGGCCAAAGAGCCACATGTGGCTCGTGAGCTGCAGTTTGCCGACCACTGACCTAGGGTAACACAAACCTCAAAAAGCAAAACCATGTACAAAGAGGGACTACTGTACAATATTCGACCCATTTATCAGTTGCTGGACATTTGAATCATTTCCATATTTTGGCTATTATGAATAATGCTGCTATGAACATTCTTGTACAAGTTTTTGTGTAGACCTAAATTTTCCTTTCACTCAGATATATATAACTAGAAGTTGAATTACTGGATCATATGGTAATTGTTTAAACATTTGAGGAAATGCTAGACTGTTTTTTAGGAGGCTGCACCATTTTACATTCTCACTAGCAGTGTATGAGGGGTTCTAACTTTTCCATAATTTTGCCAACATTTGTTATTATCTGCCTTTTTTATTATGGCCATCCTAGAAGTTCTGAAATGTTACATCATTGTGGTTTTGATTTGCATTTCCTTGATGGCTAATGATGTTGAGCATCTTTTCATGTACTCAATGAAAGATCCTCAAGTATAAAAATATCCTAATAAAAGAGAAACATGGTAATTAGCGTATGACCGCTACCCTTCCCATTGGCTAATCAGGGTGATATGCAAATTAACTGCCAGCCAAGATGGCGGCTGGCAGCCAGGCAGCTTGAAACTAACATGAGGCTTGCTTGCTTCAGTGACGGAGGAAACCAACGTTCCCCGCCTGCTGCTGCCGGCCTCTGAGCCTGCAGTTTGAAACATTGTAATAAATATAGAAGCTAAACAAAACCCCAGAAACCTGCTTTCAGCAAGCTGGGATCTCAGAGCTGGAGTTACACATTGTTTCGATTATAGAACCGAAATAAACCAGATACCTGCTTTCAGCAGCGAAGGCCTAAGAACTGGAGCCTCAGAGCTAAAGCTGGCCCAGAATAAAAAAAAAAAAATAAAGAAAAAAAGGAGCGGTTGGGAGCTTCTGTCACCCGCCAGCCTGAAAACAGCCCTCAGCCCCTCACCCAGACTGGCCAGGCACCCCAGTGGGGACCCCCACCCTGAAGGGTGTGTGACCAGCTGCAAACAGCCATCATCCCCATATCCAGGCTGTCCAAGCACCCCAGTGGGGACCCCCACCCTGAAGGGTGTGTGACCAGCTGCAAACAGCCATCATCCCCTCACCCAGACTGGCCAGGCACCCCAGTGGGGACCCCCACCCTGATCCAGGACACCCTTCAGGGCAAACCAGCCGGCCCCAACCTGTGCACCAGGCCTCTATCCTATATAGTAAAAGGGTAATATGCCTCCCAACACCGGGATCAGCGGAGCCGAGAGGCCTCCCGGCACCGGGATCAGTGTGACAGGCAGCAGCGCCCAAACCCCCTGATCGGCCCTGCTCTGTGTGTGACGGGGTAGAGCCATAACCTCCCCATCGGCCCTGCCCTGAGTGTGACAGTGGCGGCACCCCAAACCCCTGATCGGCCCTGCTCTGTGTGTGACAGGGGGCGGTGCCCCAACTCCCCTATCAGCCCTACTCTGTGAGTGACAGGGGGGAGCTCCCCAACCCCCTGATGGGCCCTGCTCTGTGCGTGACAGGGTACGGAGCCCCAACCCCCCTGATGGGCCCTGCTCTGCGCGTGACAGGGGGTGGCGCCGCAACCTCCCCATCGACCCTGCCTTGAGTGTGACAGGGGGCGGTGCCCCAACCCCCCAATCGGCCCTACCCTGAGCGTGACTGAGGGTGGCATCGCAACCTCCCAATCCGCCCTGCTCTGTGCATGACAGGGGGCGGCGCCCCAACTCCCCAATCGGCCCTGCTCTGAGCCTGACCAGGGGTTGCACCTAGGGATTGGGCCTGCCCTCTGCCACCCGGGAGCAGGCCTAAGCCAGCAGGTTGTTATCTCCCGAGTGGTCCCAGGCTGCGAGAGGGCACAGGCTGGGCTGAGGGACCCCTTCCCCCCCCCCCCCCCCCCCCTGTGCACAAATTTTTGTGCACCGGGCCTCTAGTCCTATATAATAAAAGCCTAATATACAAATCAACTGAATGGCAGAACGACTGGTCACTATGATGCACACCGACCAACAGGGGGCAGATGCTCA
Organism: Myotis myotis; assembly: GCF_014108235.1. Classification (NCBI taxonomy): domain Eukaryota; kingdom Metazoa; phylum Chordata; class Mammalia; order Chiroptera; family Vespertilionidae; genus Myotis; species Myotis myotis. The sequence goes on from NW_023416335.1 coordinate 88,963,896, forward strand.
ATGTTGGAGCTGTCCCCAGCTCGCAGGCCCCAGGCCAGCCAAGGTGGGTGCCAGTGGGGGGCTCCCAGATCACCCCCCAGTTGTCCTGCAGAGGGAGGTGACTGGTGGAGGTGGTGGGGCGGTCAGGGGGCGGGGCTGGCCGGTGACCAGGGCTGGGCCAGCAAGCAGGCAGTGCCAGGCTGGCCATGGTAGGTATCAGCAGAAGCCCCTCCACCTGATCACCCTGCCAGTTGCCCCACAGATCAGCCCTGACCGCTGGCCAGGCCTTGGGACCCTACCCATGCACAAATTTTGTGTATCGGGCCTCTAGTTTACAATCAATGTTAATATTTACAAGTCACTAGAACTCAGACTCTTTAAAATATTTATACTTAAATTCTCCAAAATTCTTTACTATATAAACAAAGGAATATGATAATCAATATTTCTAGCAAGCTACTTCTTTCTATTCTTGATCCCCACCAAAATGCCCTTTCTTGTGGATGGGAGAGTAGGGTTGAACAGTCTTAATTCCTTAGAGCAGGCAGTAGTTTTCAACCTGGGCTTCTGATAGTTTTATGCTTTATGAAATTGCATGCTAGGTCTTTCTCTTGGGTACCAACTACTCTCACCTTGGTACTGTCATCTGTCTGTTGTATGTATTCTCCCAAGAGTTTTCCCATCCCAGGATTTAGGGCAAGGTATAGATTCCAGTCTTTCCATTATACTCTAATGGAATAGAGTTAAACAAATTTGAACCTCTTTTTCTTTCTATTCATTCATTCATTCACTCATTTATTCAACAAATACAGTGTGCTCCTAACATTCCAGGTACTATTCTAGGGGCTAGAAATGTAAGAATGAACAGGCATACAACATCCTTTCTCTCTTGATGTTTCTCTTCTAGTAGAGGAAAATTGTGAAATAAATAAGAAACAAACAAGGTTATTTTGGGCAGAAGTATTGTGAGGGAGATAAGACAAGGTGAGATGACAGTGAGTGATATGAACAAATGGAGTACTTCAGAGGTGGAAGGGTAAGACTCTTTAATGAGCTAACATTGTATCTGAAGCCTGAGTGTTGAGAAGAAAGTAGCCAGGAGGTGAACACAGATGGTGCAAAGGCCTTCAGTAGGAAGGAGGTTGGGTGTTTCTCGGGCTTGGAGAGTACCGAGTAGGAGAGGTGAAGTTGGAGATGTATTTTATCCCAAGTGCCATGGTAAGCCATTGATGAGTTTTACAACAGAGGTGATATTTTAAAAATAAAATCCTCTGGCTACTGTGATAAAAATGGATCATGTAAGTTTTGAAGGTTGGGCTCAAAAAGGAGGAGTAGGGAAAGGAATTAGCTACTGTGCCAGTAGAGGCCATAGATTATGACTTAGGCTGGGGTAGAGAAGATATAAGTGAGAAAATTCAAGATATGCTTTGAAGGTGGTGCTGATAGGACTTGTTAATGATTTGGATATGAGTTGTGAGGAAAAAGATAAAATCAAGAACAACTTCTAGGAAATTAGTTTTGAACAACTGTGGGAGGCAACTGATTAATGTTTCACTTTCACATCCTTTCTCTCTTGATGTTCCTCTCTTTCTTTCGGTCTCACTCTAACATAAATAAAAGCATGTCCTTGGGTGAGAATTAAAAAACATTTATAAAGATACTGTTTGAGGATATTTGAAACATTAAACAGTTAAGGGATAAAGTGGAGTAGCATTAGATATATGAATCTGGAGTTCAAGCATGAGGTCAGCAGTTGAGATAAGAATATGGAAGTGTAAACCTTGAGGGGAAGAAAAAAGACATCTACTAAGATGTGCTCCTGGTGGCTAACTGGGCTCAAATTTTAAAAAACAGAGCCTAGCAGCTGTTTATTTCCACTTTGGGAAATAAAACGCTTTTATTTCCCAAAGTGGAAAATACCTCAATTACCCATTCAAGGCCTTAGAGAATTTCTGCAAAGACTGGAAGCGGTAAAGAGTAGCACTGTGCTTTGAGAGAGGTTATGTGTGAGACAGGACAAGAGCAACAGGGAAACTGAGACAGATAGTTAAGCAGCAGCTTGCAGCCATATAGTAAATCCTATCTTTTCTAAACCAAGGACACTTAAGAGTAGATGGTTTGTACTTCGCCCCAAGCAGAGAGTAAATAGCTTAAATCCCCTTACTGAGGGAAACAGCAGAAATCCAAATAGTGCCATTTGCCAACCACACCCAAGGGCAGATCAAGTTAAGAGAATAAACCTAATTTTGATACATTAGCATAAAGCTGATGAACATTCTATTGAGGTCCTCCTCTCAATGCCCAGCCTTTAAAACCCTCCACAGGAAGGTCCCAGCGCTCCCTCTGCCTCCCAGGAGCATGTCCTCAGTAGTTGTCCCAGACAAGCTCCCTGAACCTGTCCCCAAGGACCCCATTTCTCTGACTTCTTAGTAGGCCAAAGTAGACCAGCCTAGGCTCATTTCCCCAGCCCTTTGTTTCACTGTCCCCAGCTTTAATAAAGTCTTCTAAAATTCACCTGGATTCCTTGTGAAAATTTTCCTGCACTAAGAACCCACACACTACCAGCTGCCTTAGGCAGACCTGGTCAGGGCCAGGTCCCCTTTCTGGTAACATAATCACAGTAACTCCACTGTCTTGGAGCAAGCTAGAAAGGCTGGATTGCTAAGGAATGGAAAGGAGTCAGAACCAGGAGCATGGGGCCTGGGGTCAAATTTGGGGGTGGGGGTGGGGGTGGGGCTATAGTCCTAACTAGGGAGCTAAAGGAACCTTAGGCTAGTAACCACCTACATAGCTGGTTGACACTACATACGATCTCTAAACTTCCTCAAAGACACTTACATGAGAGATTCTCTTCTTTTCTCACCCCTAGAGTTACACTATTAGGGACAGCGGCCTGAACCAAGCGCATAGGATAGCCTGTTCAGCCCCAGCTGACCATCAGCTCCCTGCATTTAGAGGTCAGTCCTGGCCGCAACTCGGCCAACGGCCAGGGAGGCTACTGAGCTCCCCAGGCCAGCAGCGCAGAGAAGTGGGCAATAGGTCACTTAAAGCCAAGGGAGAGAAGGCCCCGAGAAACTACAACTCCCAGGAGCCCGTGCAGTGTCACTGGGTGGCCTGGGCCCAGTGCCGGTAGAGAGGTCAGCCGCCTCCTGCCCTACTTCACAAAAGCGGCTCCGGACAGGTAACCTGTGCGCATGCTTAGTCACGTCGCAACTAGTTCTTCTTTCCCTCCAGCTGGCTGCTTCTTTTTCCGGCCTCGCCCCGGCGCGCTTTCCTCTCCCCACCCTCCGCCCTCTTTAGAAGGATTTTGGGGCGGGAGGGGGCAGGCCTCTGGCAAGCGCGTTCCCAGGGGTGTGGACCTGCGCGTTCACAGGAGATTAAAAAGGGAGGGGACTAAACACTGGGTGTGGATGGTGGCGAGGGTCGGAGGAAACCGCTGAGCACAGAAGGCGCATGCGTTCTGGGGAAATGTGCTGCGAGGCTGTGGGAATTGCAGAGGGGCGGGGCGGGCGGGCGGAAATGGGCAAGCGGGCAGACGCACGCGCATTGGGCGCCGGCGCCCGCCCCTTTTAAGGTTTCCTCCCCTCTTCGTCCTCCTCCACCGCCCTCCGGAAGTGTACCATCCAGCCTGGGCCGGACCGGCGGCCACACCCTGCGGCAGGCCCCGCCCTTTCCCGGCTCCGCCCCCAGCTCCCGCCCCCTCCGCTGGTGGTGGCGCTGGGTGGCTGCGCTGGTCCTGGTGGTTTCGGGGCTCCTAACCAGGAGCGCAGAGTCGTTCCCTGAGGCGGCGGCCAGGCTATGATCGCGGGTCCCCGGCGTCCCGCTCGGGCCAACCAGAGTCCTTGTTTCAGCGTGTGCCTCGGGCCGAGCGCTTTCCTCACCACGGTCCCCCTGCGCGTTTGGCAGCGGCGCTCCCGGCGCGCCCCCTCCTCTGATGGCGGCGGAGATCCAGCCCAAGCCGCTGACCCGCAAGCCGATCCTGCTGCAGCGGGTCGAGGGCTCCCAGGAGGTGGTGAATATGGCTGTACTCGTTCCCAAGGAGGAGGGCGTCATCAGCGTCTCGGAGGACAGGTACGGACCTCTGCCCCTCGGCCGGGAGGAGGGGCGGGACAGGTCGGCGGCCCCCCAACCCGCGTTGGGGGCTGCACCTCACGGTCGGCACAAGTGTAGACGTGCTCCCTCAAGTTTTTATTATAATGCGCATCCTGGTGAGGTCGGTGTCCAGCTGCGCGCCGCCGCTGCGTGGCTCGGGGAAGCGGAGCTCGGACAGGGGCGTGATCTCTGGGCTTCCCAGGGGCCGGGTGACGCCGGCCGGCGCCAGGGTGGCCCTCGGGCTAACGGTATGCGGGCCTCTGGACCTTGGTCCAGCTCTGAGGACCGGAGCGGGAGAGGAAGGAGCCGCCGGACCCTGCAGGTGTGTGCGCGAGGAGGATGCCCCCGGCTGCCTCTGCGAAAATAACTGAGGGTTTTGAGTGCTCTGGTACAGTTCTTAGGGCTCCAAACGGAGAAAGCAAATGCCACTCTTCTCCCGGACATTCCCACCGAATCCACATCTCCTAGACACCTTAAACTGAATCAATGAGTATTGCAAGTTGTGAAAAGAGTACTTTGGGCTTCTGGCCAAAGGAAAAGTGCCTGTCCAAAGAAGCGCCTTCTCTCCTTTGCCTTCCTTTTCAGAACTTGCAAGGGACCAGTGCTGCAAATAGCTCTTGAGTTCCTCCCTTTGCTTGCTTCCTTTCTTTTTTTGCTTTAATTTTGCTTAATTTGCAGAAGTGGAGGCATTTGTTCTGCCTTTGATATGCTCCCTTATTTGTCAGACAAAAGGGTTTTTTATTTAATTTAATGTCCGTTAATAGTCCATTAATATGCAGATATTAGGTTGATGAAGCTGATGTTCTTAGGAATGCTGCTTGAATCTAGTAGTTATGGTATTTTCTGGAATTGTTTTGATAATGTCAACTAGTATTTTAAAAAGTTTAACACTGTAGAGGTATATGACAAGGGGCTTTAACATTAAAACAGTAGGTTTTCTTAATGTAAGTTCTAATTATGCTGAGGTAGAGAATACCCTAAAATTGTAGGCAGAGGTAAAGCAACAAAGTTTACTGTCTTTATAGTCATTTTAGCACTTTATTTACAATGTAGCCACAAAAAATTTTCCTGTTAGGTCTATTCATATCATAGGTTCTTCAGTATAACCAGGATGAATACATTGTGCTTGTCTACATCATACTGCAAACAAATGGCCAAATGGATTTATTTTCTGTGTAGATCCAATGGAAAAGATTGTAAACATACATCAATTGCAAGCAGTGTGCAATAAACAGAAGAAATTCATGGCTGAAATGGAATACGTGGATGTAGAAACCTTTTGAAATTCACAAAGAAGTCTTATGAGTGTTTAATTTTTCAATAGAGGCACAATTCTATCAAAGAGATTGCTTCTGGACCTAGAAAGTCTTTTGTTACAGAATTGTTTCTAAAGGAATAAAGGATAGAGGTCATTTTCTCCAGTCTATAACTACTAGAGATGAAACTGTCAACCTGACTGCAGTTAGGAAATTCGTAAGTAAGTTGGCTGAATCAAGTAAAAGGAGAAAGGTAGTTAAATCTAAGTTCCTTTAATATTAGTTTTGAAACTTTTTGCTTTGGTTGATGGTTTGGGCATAGAGGTAGGCTTTCAGTCTTTTTTTTTTTTTAAACTTCAGAGGGATCTTAGAGGTTATTTGCTCTAACAACTTATTTTACATATGAGAAAATTTAGGCCAGAGAATTTACCTGCCCAAATTCATGTAGCTGGTGGTAGAGCCAAGCCTAGCTCCTAAGTCAACCTGATTCCCATATCAGTGTGTTTATCTTGAAGGAAAAAGCTTTAGTAGGGTGCATTCAAAGTATTTGGAGAAGCTGAAGTATCATATATGAAAGAAATTTAAAGATAAATTACATTTGATTATAGAATAAAAGCAATGTGATTTTTAGCTATATATTACCTTAATATTCACTTTCCTAATTTACAATGTAAGTAATAGAATTTATTTTATTACAGAGTTACTATTAAATATAAAGCCCATTCATAAATCCAGGATTATTCTTTACGTATATTTTATTATTACTCAGATCCAGAAGTCTGTATTTCTGTACTCACACATGAAAATAACTGTTATTTAGAGCTCAGGTTTTTTTTTTTTTATATTTTTATTTATTTCAGAGAGGAGGGGAGAGGGAGAGAGAGACTGAAGCATCAATGATGAGAGAGAATCATGGATGGGCTGCCTCTTGCACACCCCGTACTGGGGATGGAGCCTGAATCCCGGGCATGTGCCCTTGACCGGAATCGAACCTGGGACCTTTTGGTCCGCAGGCTGACGTAGAGCTCAGATTTGATTATGGTCTTCATGAAAGGAGATTGATCTGTATTCTTGCTTTTCAAAATTTAATATCACTGTCACTAAAGATATGAAGATAGAATAGAATATTGATTTTTATCTAAACCTACAAAGCCATTTTCATTAACTGCTTCAGCCAGAAACTAGTTGTTTCATTCTCAAACTGTAAGGTTAAGACACAAATAATGTCCCATTCCTGAGTGGCAGTGTCCCATAACCCATAAGTTCTTTTGAAACCCTGGTTTTTCTTTTGACTTCAGACTCCTGATAGCCTTTGTCTATACCTTTGAAAACATTTAACATTTTTCTATTTTAAACAGTATTATAGGTACTTGTCCATTATCTTCCCCATAAGTTCCCAAAGGTGCTATGTGCATTTTTTTTTTAAAGAAAAATTGATTCTTTAATAATCAATGCTGGGAAAACCAGTTAGTCATTTGGATAAAAAAAGTAAAGCTCACTATCGGGGGTGGGGGGGGGGGAGAACCAAGATGGTGGCATAGGTAAACACCTGTACTTGCTGCCTCTCACAACCATATCAAAACTACAACTAAAAGATAAAACAACAATCATCCAAAACCACAGGAAAGCTTGTTGAGTGGAAGCTCTACAACTAAAAGGAAAGAAAAAAGTGCATTGAGACTGGTAGGAGGTGCGGAGGTGCGCGTGAAAAGCATATGAAAAAGGGCCAATCAGAAATTAAGCATACAGTGACTGAAATAAAGAATAATATACTGAAATTCAACAGTAGACTAGCGGATCCGAAGAATCAAGTCAAAGATTTGAAATATGAAGAAGCAAAAAACACCCAACTGGAAGAGCAAAAAGCAAAAAGAATCCAAAAATATGAAGATAGTGTAAGGAGCCTCTGGGACAACTTCAAGTGTACCAACATCCGAATTATGGGGGTGCCAGAAGAAGAGAGAGAACAAGATATTGAAAATCTATTTGAAGAAATAATAACAGAAAACTTCCCTGGTGAAAGAAATAGACTTAGAAGTCCAGGAAGCGCAGAGAACCCCAAACAAAAGGAATCCAAAGAGGACCACACCAAGACAAATCATAATTAATATGCCAAGAGCAAAAGACAAAGAGAGAATCTTAAAAGCAGCAAGAGAAAAAAAGTCAGTTACCTACAAGGGAGTACCCATACGACTGTCAGCTGATTTCTCAACAGAAACTATGCAGGCCAGAAGGGAGTGGCAAGAAATATTCAAAGTGATGAATAGCAAGAACCTATAACCAGGATTACTCTACCCAGCAAAGCTATCATTTAGAATCAAAGGTCAGATAAAGAGCTTCACGGATAAGAAAAAGCTAAAGGAGTTCATCACTACCAAACCAGCATTATATGAAATACTTAAGGGTATTCTTTATGAAGAGGAAGAAGAAAAAGGTAAAGATAAAAAATTATGAACAACAAAGTGACAACAAATACATATCTATCAACAAGTGAATCTAAAAATCAAGTGAATAAAAAATCTGATGAACAGAATAAGCTGGTGAATATAATAGAATCAGTAGAATCAGGGGCATGGCATAGAAAGGGAGTGGACTGACAATTCTCAGGGGGAAGGGTGTGTGGGGGGTGCAGGAAGAGATTGGACAAAAATCTTACACCTATGGACGAGCACAGTGTGTGGGGGATTAGGGCACGGGGTGAGGTGGGAACAGGGTGGAGGGGAGCTATTCGGGGGAAAAAAGAGGAACATCTGTAATAATCTGAACAATAAAAATTTATTTAAAAAAAAAGCTCAATGTCATCTTTAATTCTTAATCTGTATTCCAGATGGTACAATTGCCTAAAGGTAAAAATTGCATAAAAATGCTAGAAATAAACATGGATAACTTTGACAATGAATTATGGAGATATTTCTAAGTTTGGAAATATCCCCAGAAACCATAAATTTTTAAAAAAATAAATTTCACCTCTTAAAATTTTTACTTTAAACTCGACTATTTAAAAATTTATTTTTTTATAAGAAAAACCTCCAGCTAAAGTCCAAAGGCAAATGACAAAGTGAGAGAAAACATTTGCAACATATATAATAAAGACTAGTTTCTTTTGTGGCATACATTAATAAAATATAGGATAATTCAGCCCTAACTGGTTTGGCTCAGTGGATAGAGTGTCGGTCTGTGGACTGCGGGGTCCCGGGTTCGATTCCAGTCAGGGGCATGTACCTTGGTTGCACGCACATCCCTATAATAGGGGGTGTGCAGGAGGCAGCTGATCAATGTTTCTCTCTCATCGATGTTTCTAACTCTGTCCTTCTCCCTTCCTCTCTGTAAAAAAATCAATAAAATTTAAAAAAATATAGAGGATAATTTATAGAAAGGAAATAAAAATGGCTGATAAACTTAACACTAATTAAAGAAGAGTAAATTAAATTAACAAGGAAATACCATGTTTCACCTATCACATTGGCAAACACTTTTTAAAAAATTGAATTTATTGGGATAATATGTGTGTCTTATTCATTGTGTTATCTTTGGGGCCTAGTATCCTGTTTGGCACACAGTAAGCCCTCAATAAACATTCACTGTCAGTGATTGATAGATGCTTATTTTTCCTGAAAGTATAGCATCTTAACTATTGTAGACTTTAAAAAATATGTATTTTTATTGATTTTAGAGAGGAAGGGAGAGGGAGTGAGAGATGGAAACATTAGTGATGAGAGAGAATCATTGATTGGCTGATTCCTGCATGCCCCACACTGGGGTTGGAATCCACAACCCAGGCATGTGTCCTGACCTGGAATGGAACTAGGACCTCTTGGTTCATAGGTTGATGCTCAACCACTGAGCCACACTGGCTGGGCTATTGTAGACATTTATTGACATTTATTGAGTGAACTTTATGACCACATATATATGTGTGGACAGATATATACTCTTGTGGGGAAAAGTTTGGAGTGGGTGGTCTTAAATTTGTGGAAGTCCATGCATTATTCATTCATTACATCAACAAACATGTGGGTTCCTATTGTGTTTCAAGCACATGTGCATACTACATTGGTAAAAATGACAAGGTTCTTTCAGGAAATTTTAGAAGATAATAAAACTACAACCTCTAAGATTCATTATTGAAAAGAGAATTTTCAGATGTGGAAGAGTGGTTGGATTTCATAGTTCTTGTTCTGTACATTTTACTTTTCTTTATTTTTGATCGGTTGTCTCCTGTATACACCCTGACGGGACCAAACCTGAAACCTGGGCATGTGCCCTGATTGGGAATTGAACTGGTGACCTTTCAGTTCCCAGGATGATGCTCAACCAACTGAACCACACCAGCAGAGGGTTCTAAAGAAAAGTAAAATGGATCCATAGTGGACTGATAATGCCCTAATCTGCAGGCTCAAGAGTGGATAAAACTGTAACCTGAATCCACCTTAGCACAGTTAAAGAATGCCTGGAACTTTACTGGATACCAAGGGAAGAAATATAAGATATATAAAACAATCTGACTTAAGGGATAGATTTCTGTTGCTATTATAGAACAGAGCTTGCTTCACTGGCTTGTTCTGTTGCTATCATAGAACATAGCTTATTCCATTGGCCTTTTCTGAGTATCTTTGCTTTGGCTGTAACTGGGTTCTATCTCTGAAGGACAAGCCCAACATTGGTATTTTGGGTTCCTCATTTTCCAGCTTCTTTCTGGACTGTCTTTTCTGAGTGAGCGCCATTTTAACATTTCTTGTGTAGGAGCTTTCTCCTTGACATCTTGGTTCAAATTTGGTTAAGACTGATGTCTTGTCTGCAGCTTACCACAGGCTCCCTTGTCCAGTGGCAGCTTCTTCTCCAAGTGTTGAAGGAAGGAGAGACTTCTTCTGGTAGGATCCAGCCCCCCAAGACCTTTATCTTTGTAAATTCTTTATAGGCATATCTTAATACAATTCAACAGTCTTAGCATTCATACAGAGAGTTTTTTTAATAACTCTAGATAGTTAGTATTAGACAATTACAGGAAATTTTTCTCTTATCAGGAGTCTATACCCATGCAATAGGTAAAAGGGTTTTTTGTTTTTTTTTTTATCTCAATATAAGGAGATGTGCTAAATGAAAACAAGTACAAACATTGTCCTCTGGGGTTGTCCACTGTTTGTGGTGGTTAGAGAGAGGAGCCCTGCTCCACATGGGTCTTGCAGGATGAATAGTTCATGTGAAAAAGCTAGAGTTGAGGAAAGGGCATTCTAGTAGAGGAGGAAGAGAAAGCTCCCTTTCATTAGAGGCACTAGAATGGACTGGTTAAGAGTATGCTCGAGAGACGGTACATGGGAGAAACCAAGATGGCGGCATAGGTAAACACCTGAAATTGCTGCCTCGCACAACCACTTCAAAACTACAACTAAAGACAAAACAGACATCACTCAGAACCACAGGAAGGCTGGCTGAGTGGAAATTCTACAACTAGAAGGAAAGAGAAAAGCACACTGAGACTCAGGAGGTGCAGAAGTAAAGTGCACAGGTATGGAGGCGTGAGCGTGAGCGAGCGAAAAGGGCTGTCAACGGAGGACGCTGGTGTCTTTTTCAATCGGGAGGGAGTCTCAAGCTCCCAATGGCCCTGACTCCAGTTCCGGGTGAGTCTCTGGGGACCCAGACTCATACGGGGAGAAACTGGACTGTCTGGCAGTGGGCGGAACTCGAGGGCATCGTTCTCAGAGGTGCTTGCAGTGATTACCTGGACACTGAGATGCGGGGCCTCTGAGGGCAGACTGAGGACCAGCCATAACTGTTTGCTCCACCTTGTTGATTCCCTGAGACCCTGCCTCACCCAGGCTGTGAGCAGAGGCTTTTGCATATGAATGGGCTGGCCTGTTGCAATCTGAAAATTACCTAACAAACTGCAGCTGGGTCAGAGAGACCCAGAACATCCAAAAGAAGGCTCAAGGCCCCACAGCAGCTTGCATTGCTTCACAGCTGGGCCTCATCTGGGCACCTCCAAACCCCAAATAAGGAAGAGGAATCTGCTGATCTCTCCATAGCTCCTGCTGGGTAGCCTCAGGCAGAGGCTAAATTAGCACCTCCTTAGAGATCCAAGGGCCCGTGTACCTAGTGGTCAGAGTGGGACCATCCAGATTACAACTCCTCGGATCCATAAGGGACACACTCAGGGGGCAGACTCAGTGAGCACCAAAGCTCCACTGAAGCAAGTCTTGCCCCAGAAGGGTGTCTTCAGCACAGAAGTTCGCCCATTGTAGACACAGCTGATTCTTATAGACAATTGGCCTGGAGGTCAATTCCTCCCAGTGATACCAACAACAATCAAGGCTTAACTACAACAAGACTGTGCATACAGCCCACAAAGGGGTGCACCAAGAGTGTCCACCTCAGGTAATTGGGGAGGCTGAACCACTGGGCCCTATAGGACACCTAGCACAGAAAGCCAATCTATTAACACAGGGAAGCAGCCAAAATGCGGAGACAAACAAACAGGTCACAAATGACAGAAATGGAGGAAAGCAAACTACTGGATATAGAGTTCAAAACCACACATAAGGTTTTTCAAGAATTTTCTAGAAACCGCCGATAAATTTAGTGAGACCCTCAAGAAATCTAGTGAGACCCTCGAGGTTATGAAAAAGGACCAACTAGAAATTAAGCATACACTGACTGAAATAAAGAATATTATACAGAGATCCAACAGCAGACAAAAGGATCCCAAGAATCAAGTCAAAGATCTGAAATATGAAGAAGCAAAAAATACCCAACCGGAAAAGCAAAAAGCAAAAAGAATCCAAAAATATCAAGATAGTGTAAGAAGCCTCTGGGACAACTTCAAGTGTACCAACATCCGAATTATAGGGGTGCTAGAAGAAGAGAGAGAGCAAGATATTGAAAACCCATTTGAAGAAATAATGACAGAAAACTTCCCCTACCTGGTGAAAGAAATAGACTAACAAGTCCAGGAAGCGCAGAGAACCCCAAACAAAAGGAATCCAAAGAGGACCACACCAAGACACATCATCATTAAAATGCCAGGGCCAAAAGACAAAGAGAGAATCTTAAAAGCAGCAAGAGAAAAAAAGTCAGTTACCTATAAGGGAATACCCATACGACTGTCAGCTGATTTCTCAACAGAAACTATGCAGGCCAGAAGGGAGTGGCAAGAAATATTCAAAGTGATGAATACCAAGAACCTACAACCAAGATTACTTTATCCAGCAAAGGTATCATTCAGAATTGAAGGTAAAATAAAGAGCTTCACAGATAAGAAAAAGCTAAAGGAGTTCAGCACCACCAAACCAGTATTATATTAAATGCTGAAATGTATTCTTTAAGAAGAGGAAGAAGAAGAAAAAGGCAAAGATACAAATTATGAACAACAATTACATATCTATCAACAAGTGAATCTAAAAATCAAGTGAATAAATAATCTGATGAACAGAGTAAACTGGTGAATATAATAGAATCAGGGCCATAGAAAGGTAGTAGACTGACAATTCTCGGGGGCGGGGGAAGGGGTGTAGGGTGTGGGGGTAGAGACTGGACAAAAATCGTACAGCTATGGATGAGGACAGTGGGGGTGGGTAAGGGCAGAGGGTGGGGTGGGAACTGGGTGGAGGGGAGTTATGGGGGGGAAAAAGAGGGAACAACTGTAATAATCTGAACAATAAAGATTTATTTAAAAAAAAAAGTATACTCAGGAGCCAGTCTGCTTGAATTCAGAATCCAGCTGTGTGTCATACTTTGAAGAATCTGGAACATTATTGTCTCCAGATGAATAACTATAATAGCGAAAATTCACAAAACCTCTGGTTGCAATAATTTGGAATTCTTTTTTGGATAAGGGGCCCTGAGGAGGTGGTGGTGGGTTATAGGGGAGGAGACTCTGGGGAACTACCTCCTTATATTCTGACCATATTCAGTACCAATTAATGCAACATAGCTGTACTCTGCAAGCCTTGAAGGCAGGCAGAACCTGCAGGTAAAAGGGAGTGAGATTTTCTTTTTCCTCCTATAAATTGATCTGATCCCCAGTGCTAAGCACAAAGGAGATAGGCAATATATGTCCATTGAATGAAATTAAACACCGGCTGATTAATCATCTGTTTGGAATGGGATTCCAAAGGAGAATGCCACAATTAGCTAGGAATTCCCTAATGCAAAAAAAATAACTTACCTTGTGCAACTTTAATAAGCACTCTGACTAACTTTTATTTTTATGGGCAGGGGGCATCCTCATTCAAATATTTCATTTAGTCATTAGTAAAAATTAGCTCAGTGGTGTAATAAACTAGCAAATAGGACCAAAAAGGAAATAAAAAAGTCATCTACTTGTCTCCTGGCAGGGAGTGCTGCAGTGTGCCGTGTGCCTTTAATTTAAGGATTCTTGGAAAAGAACTGGGACTGGGAGTCTGATTTAGCTGTATACTACATTGACCTTGGACATTTCCTAGGGCATCTCATCACTCTAAGTCTCATTTTCTTCATCTAACAAAGTGACTCTGTCACTATGATTTGCTCACATAATGACTAGGTAAGTGTAATGTCTCCGCATCACATCATCCTAAAACCTCAAGTGGAGAAAAGTGCACAGAGGGCAGAAGTGGTGTGCACTCTGTGAGGCAATTGTAAGATGTATTCCTGAGCCTTGGGATGGCAGCAGTTGTTTATTCCTGGATGAAATATTGAAGAGGTGTTTGTTTTGTATTGGTACCTGATACCTGGTTGAACTGGATTCATTTCTACATTTCTGCTTCTTGATGAATCCTTTCGTTTCAAATACTGAGTAGTTTAGCTCTGGGTTGTTTGCAGGCCCCCAAGTATGGCCTGGATTGTCTTGAGTAATGCTTTTGAAACTTTTTTGATCACAAATCATAGTGAGAAATGTATTTAGCATTGCTACCCAAGACACACACTTTGACATATACACACATATATAACTGAAACAAAAGTTATATAAAATGGTATCTTTTTAAAAAAATCCTCACCCAAGGATATGTTTTTAATTGGTGAGAGGGAGAGAGAGAAACATAGATCATTGATCTGTTGCCTGCCATATGCACCCCAAGCCGGGATCAAACCCACAACCTAGGTATGTTCCCTGACCGAGAATCGAACCTGAAAGCTTCTAGTGTACCTGATGACACTCTAACCAACTGAACCACTAAAATGCCATCTTTTTAATAGGAGCTGCATTGCTGATATTTTCTGTTCTATTGTAGCCTTTTAGAAATTCTGGCTGTAATTCATTCAGTGGATTTGATGACATGTAATGGGTTGAGAACAATAGTTTTAAATACAGTATGTTAGAGCAGCGATTTTCAACTAGTGTGCTTCAAGAGTTTTTAAAACATGCAATACCTACTATTTAGTCAGGGGCACTGACCTCTTTTTCCTTAGATTGTCAAGTAAAAAAAAAATGCTATCAGCCAGCACAATAATAGCAATCTGATGTGAATGAATCAAAATTATAGGTATTTTTTTTGTCAGATCGGCAAAAAGTAGAATGTATTTTTGGTGAGCCACAATTTTAGTAATTAGTTTATGTGTGCCATGAGATGAAACAGGTTGAAATTGCTGCCTTAGAGAAACTGTCGAAGTTTTGTACCCTCTTTCTCTCTGTTTGTAATTTTAGTGTTCTAAAAGATGGAACTGCAGTTCAACTTAGGGACCCTCACCCCATCCAGACTGACCTACCCCTTGCCTTTCTGTATTCCCACTGGAATCATCATAAAATTGACCTTGTCTCACCAGAAGGCTCCAAGTCAGAAGAAAACAAGATAAGTTCTTTCAGCCCAGAGTCAGAGAGAGTTCAGAAAAAAACAGGGAGTGCGTGTGTTTTGGCTTCCTGTGTTCATTTATTACTGAGTTAGGACTCAGAAATGATGTCTCATCTAAGTTATAAATGTCAGTTGTTAACCTCTCTGTAAAACTATATTTTTAGGTTGGGCAGATTTACCTATAATATGGAGCTGTTTAGGGATTTTAATAATTTTCCATTAGTTATTAAAGATTTTAAAAATATATTTGTATTCCTTTTTAGAAAGAGAGGAAGGGAGAGGGATAGAGAGATAAAAATATCAATGAGAGAAACATCGAAAGGCTGCCTCCTACACGCCCCCTTCTGGGGATTAAGCCTGAAACCTGGGCATTGTGCCCTGACCTGGAATCTACTAAGTAGCCTCTTGGTTCATGGGTCAATAATGCTCAACCACTTAGCCGCACCGGCCAGGCTAGTTATTAAATATTTCTAGTTTTCCAATTTCTGAGGATCAGCTTATATCTTCAGTAATCATAACAGTAATCCTCAGGTATGTTTACATTTTTTTTTATTTATTTTATTTATTTTTTATTTTTATTTTTTTTTTTTATTATTAGTTAAGGTATTACAAATGTGTCCTCATCCCCCCCAATATGTTTACATTTTAAATAAAGATAATATAACCATAATAAAAAATAATTGCTTATTAACCTCTTATAACAATGACTAATTGCACTTTTATATTCTTGCCCGCACTTAAAATTGAGCCACCAACTATCTAATCTTTAACCATCATTTTGAGAAGTGGTGTATTTTCCTTTTCCTCAATATTTACTTATTTATCTAATGTTTGTGCTATTACGAACTTGGCCCTGGATTTTCCATCAAGAACAAAGCAGCCCTCTCTCAAGGTGCTGATAATGTGGTAGGTACACAGTAATTTATCTGTCGCTTATTTTTGGCTCTTTACATTATTTCCAGTTTTGTAAATGTTATAATGAACATTGTTGTGCATATAGATGTTTTCCCCCCTGATTTTTAGATTATTTCTTCAGGAAAAATTGTAAGAATATTGCCGTATTGCTTTTAAAAAGGTTTGTGGCAATATAATATTTACAGTGACATATGAGAATATGAGTTTTGCCACATCTGACCAGCCATGGTTATTATTATTTAAAAATTCTTCTTTAGAATTTACTTGATAGTGGCACTTCATTGATGTTTAATATGTATGTTTTGATTAACTAGTGAATATTTTTCTATTTCCTTGTTATTTTTCCTTTTGTGAATTGTTTTTTCCTGTCCTTTGCCCATTTTATCCATGGAATTCTCTTGGCTCTTTGAACAATTTCTTGTATATACATTCCATACATATAGTAAGGATGTTAACACTACATCTGTTAAAATCCAGGTAAAGTCTTATACTTCATTGTTTGCCTTTTATATATATATATATATATATATATAATATTTACTTTTTAATTTAACTAATTACCCTTTTTAAATTGAAAAATTTCCATCATTTTTTAAAAAGTAATTCTTTACCCAGAGATTCATTGAATGTTTATATTTCTTCCATCTTAGTTATGTAATTTGGTGAAAAAACTTGTTGATTTATTTGGACTGTATTTTACTGGATGATATAAATTGAAGATTCTAATGATTTTTTAAAAAATTTACTGTTGAATTACTTCAAAATCATTTATTGAATGGTCCTTATGCTTTGTATTTATTTGTAAAATTACCTTAATCAAAACATTAAATTCTCATAATCAACAGGGCCTACTGTGGATTCTGTTATCTTTTGAGGATCTTTGCTTTTTTAAATACTAGATCCATACTTTTAATTATTATAGCTAATGAGTTGTTCTTGACTGCTTGCTGTTTTGTGTCTACAATAATACCCTGAATCTCTCTGGCCAGGTCAGTGAGTTAATGGGAGAGGAATCACTTGACTCCAGATGATTGGCTCTTTCCCACACTTTAGAATTTCAGTCTCAGTTTCTGCACCTGTAAATTGGGAATAATGTTTCTTCCTAGGGTTGTTGGGAGGTTTACATGAGATGATATTCCTGCATTACCTGGCATTGTTCTTGGAGCATATATGTCCAGTAGAAGTTTTATTTTTTGTTTATGACATCACCAAGCCTCTCAGTAGGCATGTTTTTTGTTTTGTTATTTTTCCTGTTGCTGTGGTTCCATAAGGCTGGACTGTTTTAAGAATCTACCTTAGGTACACAAAGGGTGGGCTGTTGAATTTTTTGGTCATTTGCTTTTGTATAGTTCTGAGCCCCCTTAGTTCTCTGGATATATAAGGGTGGGGTTACTCTGTCATGTTTTTACTGCCACTTCTGAAACTTACCCTGTGAGAGCCAGTGGTCAGGAGAGGTGTATAGCAGGTAGGTGCTTTGTTCTCCTTTGTAGACTTTTATCTCTTTCTCCATTTGCCACCTTGTCTTGCAGTGTGTGTCCATTGTCCTCACTAGTTTGCTGGAGGGCAGGACTGTGTCTTCCATAGGGAATATGTTGAGGTAGGGATGAAATTCTAATTAAGCCCTGCTCAACTGGAAGCCTGGGCTTTGTAAACTAGCAACTAATGGGCCAAAGTCCCTCTGGAACAGATTTTGTCCATACACAATGTTTTTAGAAGTTTGAATGAATGGCCAAGGTTTAAAACTCTGGATTTCACATGAAAGTCCTTTCTTATACTACTATATGTGGAAAAGTGAGGTTAAAGCTGGTGGCAAATATTGGATGGATTTGTTGAGAAAATGGATCAAAATTTTGAAACAGTTATTTGAAATGCACTTTAGCTAGGAGAGTGACACAATTTGAGAATTAAATAACCATAATATAAAAGAAATACGTGTTTTTTTAAAATCCTCGCCTGAGGAAATTTTTTCCATTGATTTTCAGAGAGAGTGGAAAGGAGGGGGGAAATAGGAGATAGAGAAAGAGAAAGGGGAGAGAAAGAAAACATCAGGGTGAGAGAGACACATAGTTTGGTTGCCTTCTACACGAGTCCCCACTGTAGCCAGGGATCAAACCTGCAACTCAGGTATGTGCCCTTGATTGGGAATCGAACCTGTGACCCTTCAGTGCCCAGGCTGATGCTCTAACCACTGAACCATGCCAGCCAGGGTGAAACAAGGTTTTAAGGTTAAGAAAAAAGTTAGCTACTTGGTAGTTTATTTCCCATAGGGAATAATTAATTCATATATCACAGCTGAAGTTTTGAATATTTGAATGCAAAATCTCAGGTAAAGTAGTTAGATATTTAGAGTTACATTTAAAAAATAATTACACTTGTTTTTAAGGTGATAGTACATGCCTATGTAAAAATCAGGAGACTATCCTGAGAAGAGTTAAGCTCCCTCCCACTTGTGGGTTTCAAGATTTTGTGAAAGGAAAACTGATAGGATTTGCACATGCTCTGACAGTGCCCTGATATGGATCTCTGTGGGCACTTCTGCTTTAGCAACTGTAAACTTCTACTTGTAGAACTGCTCTGGGGATTAGCATTTGGCTGCTTCTTCCTCCCTCAGCACACTTTTCATGTATTTATCAAAATATTTCCTCACATGCATAGAAATTTTTTATTTGTCTTATGTTGTGGTCTCCTCATTCCTGTTTCTCAAGGCCTCTAGCTCAGAACTTGGAACATAATAGGCAAAACTGGAGCAGTAGAATTTTGTGTTATGTGTTAGTTCACAGTGAGGGAGAGGGTCACTGCAAACAAGTCACTTTCTAATAATGTGTAATGGTGGAGTCTCTTAGGTTTTCTTTGTACTGTGAACAGAAACCAGTTCTGGCGTTTCCTGGGAGGAAGCTCAAGTATCTTGCAGAATACAAGGACAGACATGCATTTGGGCCTTAGGAATAGAACTAAAAATTGGAGCATATGAAGAACTAGGAATTTCCCTCTCCTCATGGTTTTCTTTGTTTCATTCTTCTCTCTTGCTCACACTGGCTTCCTGTGTTTCTTATTTAGTCCACATGGCAGAACATGGCTGCCAGCTGCTTCTGAATTTTACCTGTTACAATCTAGATAGGCAGGGAGAGATTAACATCAGGCTCCCAGTCCCAGATGTAGCCAGGGTCAGCTGTCCACTCAGATTGTGGCCAAAAGTGTGGTCATGTTACAGGAATATGGCAATCACTATTAAGCCTGTGGATGGGGGGAGAGAGGGTATGTCTCAGGAAATAGGTGAAGGTTAACAATTCAGCATGTGGCCACTGGGTGGTGTGGGCATGAGATGAGCCGATGCCCTTGTAGCTTGGTATGCTAGTTATTGCTCTAGTAGCAGCAGAATAATGAGCACTGACTCTTGCTTTTCTCATGACTTTCATTGCCCGGTTCTCTTTGAAATCTGTTCATATAGCACTTGACATGTTTCAGATAATCATTTTTTCCTCATTTGCTGATTTGACATGTTGACCTCTATTTTTCTTTAGTAAATATAAAGTGAGGAATGGGTAGGTATTTCACAATGAAAGCTTGCTGAGCAAAAGCCATTGTGATGTGACAAATCTCTGAATTAATAAGTAGAGTCCATATGGTAACCATATTTTCTAAACTCCAAATCAAAACACATGGTGAAATAAGAGATTTTTTCCTGTTTAAAAAATATAATATTTAATTTAATATAATATTTAACAGACAAATTTTAAAAATGACATAAAACTAGATTCTTAAGCACACATGGACACAGTATGTATCCTATTTCAGAGATGAGCCTGAAAAAAATTCAAGTATATTAGCAGTAAATAATAATAGCTAACATTTACTGAATGCATCCCATGCGCCAGGCACTGTGTTAAGCCCTTTATATGCCTTTTCTTATTTAATCCTCAAGAAGATTTTATGAAGCTATTGTTTTACTCTGATTTGAAAGATGAGGGATCAGATGTATGTGCGCCCTGGTTTATCTGTCTCCATAGTCCTTCCATTCATTCTCACTGTTTTACCCATCTCTCACCCTAAGAAGATATAGAAGGACCAGTATATAGCCTTCTTGGAAATCACAACAGGCTAACCTAGTTTTTCAGAGGAAAAGCTAGCTTTTCAGTTAACCAATCAACAACTGACAATACTAATTAAGTAGAAAGAGTATAGACATCCCTTTTTACACCCTTGTGATGCCCTTTTTTTCTTTTTTATCTGCTGTAAGTATTGGTATTACAAATTTGTAGATATGACTGAGTACACTACTCAGGAAGACTGTACATTTATTGATGGACAACAGGGTCTGTGAATGAGGAAGGCCTTGTAGGCTGAGTGGGGGCATTTTTCAGTTAGGTTTAATCAAGTAAAGGCTTCTTTCTCTCACCTAACAAAACATCTGGAGATAGGTGGTTTTTATCTCTTTCTATTCTGCCATCTCCAGCATGTGGCTTTCATCCTTATGGTTGAAGATGGCTCTTTGGCTTTCAGCTTCACATCTGGTCATTATTCTTATCAAACTTATTATAACTCTTCCCCCTACACCCAACTCTGCCACTCTACTGGTATTGCAGGACTGCCTTTGCTTGGAATACATTCCCAGATTGGCCTGAATGCTGTAATCTAAATCCTGATATCTGGCATCTGTGGTTTCTTAAGTTTATGAATATAGACCTGAGACTTTATGATTAATGTATGTAAGGGCTTTGGCCATGGACCACTCTAAAGTTAATCAATTAATCTGGCAAATAGAAATATCAGAAAGTTTGTCAATTCTTGACAGCCTTTTAGAATCACCTGAAGTCATTCATTTGCTTTTCCTGTTTAGATGCCAGATATTGCACTGCTAGAAGAATTTGTAAATACACAACCACCATGTTTTCTAAACTTGCATTATGTCTTCTACTATTTTTGTTCCAGAATATCTGGAGCATAAGTTCCCCTGTGGGGGTTTAAATTAGAGGTGTGATGAGCTAGTGATGCTTTCAGTCCTTAGGGTTGCCTGGTAGGGCTGAGAGCAGCTGGAGCCCCAGGGCTGTGTGCTTTTGGCTGGGAGAACCCCTGACTAGTTACTCAGAGTGCTGTAAAAAGGTTGGGAAGCACTTCTTTAGGGACACTCATGGCTTTTATGTTGTACGTAAAACAACCAAATCATCAAATCTGGCCATATTTTCTCAGTGACATTTTGAGTAAGATATTGAAGGATGTCTTCTTTACATTATAATGTGACTAAATTGCCCCAAATTAGTAGAATTGTACAATTGTTCATGGGCTATTGTCAAGCAGTGTCCTGTGGTAGAAAGAGTATGAGAGAAGGAATTGTAGGACCTACATTAAAACCATGATTTTATCACTTAGTCTTCCTATGAAAATTATTTGTAAAGCTGCTGGGGTCACAGACTCACATGGCCATAGGCACCAGAGGGAAGCAGCATGCTTTGAGAATAATAATTTACAACTGGGTGGGGTATCAGTGTCAGTAGTACAAGAGGGAATAATGGGGATTGTAGCAAACTAGAGAGTGTTTGCCTAATGGAAGAGAACAGCTGCTTCTCAACTCTTCGCTGGATTTTTTAAGAACTACTAGAAATCCAGATTTTCATGTGAAACCATTGAATTTTTAGACTTAATGCAAAAATATTTTAAAAAACTTTCCAAGCCAAGCAAAATACCAACATGGGCTGGAATTCATCCTTTGTGTTATAAACATTTCTTTCTTTTGAAAATAATGCATGGCAATTTATAATATTTATTGTCAAAGTTTCCATTTAGTAAAAGTTTTATATTAGAGTTGCCTCCTTCATTTTGTTCCCTCAAATTTCTGCTTCATGTTCTTCACTGAAAGGTTGTTCTCTGAACATGTTGAGAGGAGCAAGCATCTCATTATGACCCTGCCTCTATCACATAGAAACTCTTGAAGAGAGCTCTTTTAGTAGTTAGGATCAGATTAAGCCATAACTTCTATTTAAGAAACAGATATGCACCCAAAAGCCTAAGGAAAGGGGAGTTTATAGTGAGCTTACAGGACTGAGGGAATGTGGTTGAGCCTTATGACTTCAAGGCTTGGGAATAGGAGAGACTTGAGGACAATGTAGAGCTGTATTATCTGATGTGCTAGCCATTACCCAGGTGTGGCCATTTAAGTTTAATTAAAACGAAATAAAATTATAAACCTTTAGTAGCTCCAGCTACATTTCCAGTGCTCAGATACCACATGTGAATAGTGGCTACCATATAAGTACAGATAATAGAAAGTTTCCCTCGCGTAAACTTCTGTTCGGCAGTGTGGATAGAGAAGCAAGAAGTGGGAGGTCTAGTTAAAGGTTAAACTAAATGATGGTCGTGCCTGAACTGAAACATTGGCATTGGAGCACTTTGAGAAGGATTTCAGAGTTACTGAGGCAAGTTACCCTTGGGGAGGCAGCATTTTGCAGGGGTTAAGAGTGAGGATTGGGACCTCCTAATATAAGGGAGAAGATTTGAGTTTAGGTGGTGGGCACACGGTGCAATATACAGATTTTATAACATCGAAACCCACACCTGGTTCATGCTGACCAATGTCACCCCAATTAATTTAATACATAAATATTTAAAAAGGAGTGAGAATTGGTGTCAGATTTGAGTCCCTGCTCTATCATTTCTTAACTGTATATTCTTAGTCAAGTTAATTAAGGCTCCTAGACTGGCAAATGAGAATTATTAAAGCCTTAGGAATGGATGCAATAATCCAGGGAAAAGAAGTAGAATGAAAAAGGAGGAGGATTAGCAGTAAGATCATAGAAAATGCTGGGGAAGGTTGCAGGGAGGAATGTTATTTGGGGAAGATGTCAGAAAGAGATGGATGCTAACCAAGTTTCTAAAGATGAGTGGATTCTGGATTTTAGAATTGGGCAGTGTCCAGTGGAATGGAATTTATCTCAATAGGTTATGAGAATTAGGGGATGATTCATGTAAGGATTTAGTAAAGAGCCTGATATGTAGTGAACACTGAGTAGATATTAGTTCTTGTTATTAAGAATCCATCCTTGCCCTAGCTGATTTGGCTCAGTGGATAGAGCGTTGGCCTGTGGACTGAAGGGTCCCAGGTTTGCTTCTGGTCAAGGGCACATGCCAGGGTTGTGAGCTCGATCCCCAGTAGGGGGTGTGCGGGAGGCAGCCAATCAATGATTCTCTCTCATCATTGATGTTTCTCTCTCCCTCTCCCTCTCCCTCTCTAAAATCAATTAAAAAAATATATATATACACACACACATATATGTGTGTGTGTGTGTTTGTGTGTGTGTATGTGTATAAAAGAATCCATCCTTGAAAAGTGAAAGTTCCATAACAAATAATTGAGAATCATGGTGGATGTGGATTGTACAAAGGAGGATTTTCACCACAACTAATTAAAACTTAAGGGCACCCTGACAGAAATTTTGAATGTGAAGAAAGTAATTTTTGGTGTAAGTGAAAACTTTTTGCTTTTATATACACAAGTCTTACTTGTGGAACTCATTACTCAGAGCCTTATAGAGAAATACATTTAATAAAGTTTAGAATAGTTGGATTCTTAAAAGATAAATCCACATTGGACAATTGAGGAGGATGCTGTGGGTATTTGATGCATCCAAGAGAGGATACCAAAAATGTAGGAGCTGCCTAGCTGTGTGGCTCAGTGGTTGAGCATTGACCTATGAACCAGGATGTGTCATGGTTGGATTCCCGGTCATGGGATAGGCTCGGGTTGGGGGTTCAATCCCCAGTAGGGGGTGTGCAGAAAGCAGCCGATCTACGATTCTTTCTCATGGTTGACGTTTCTATCTCTCTCTCCCTCTTCCTCTCTCTGAAATACATTTTAAAAATATATATTTAAAAAACTGCAGGAGCCATTTTAAATGTTTTCGTTGGGGACTAATTGCCACATGCCTTACAGCAGGGGTGGGTAACATCTGGCCCCCAGCCATTATAAGTCCCCCAAAATCATTTGGTCTGGTCCTGCCAAGGCATTAGGGATGAGTTCATTAAATGTTTGGCCAAATATAGCAGGCTGATTTTTAAGTTGTTAATTTTGTATGGCCCGCCAATGATGTTATAAATATCCAAATGGCTGGTGGCAGAACAAAGGTTCCCCACCTCTGCCTTTCAGGGACTGGAAGCAGGCTTTCCCAGCATCCTATATCATAAAAGCCTAATATGCTAAGTGTCTGGTTGTCTGTTCAACCAATCAAAGTGTAATATGCTAATGATATGCTAAAGCTGCTCAATGGCTTGCTATGATGTGCACTGACCACCAGGGGGTAGACCAGCTGTGGGCAAACTACGGCCCGCGGGCCGGATCTGGCCCATTTGAAATGAATAAAACTAAAAAAAAAAAAGACCGTACCCTTTTATGTAATGATGTTTACTTTGAATTTATATTAGTTCACACAAACACTCCATCCATGCTTTTGTTCCGGCCCTCCGGTCCAGTTTAAGAACCCATTGTGGCCCTCGAGTCAAAAAGTTTGCCCACCCCTGGGGTAGACAGTCGACTGGTTGATCAGTCGCTATGATGTGCACTGACCACCAGGGGGCAGACGCTCCGACCAGTAGGTCAGCTTGCTGTTGGGGTTCGGCCGATCAGGACTGAGCGAGACAGGCCGGACACACCCTGGAGCCCTCCCATGGTCCCTCCCTGACTGGCCAACCCCCCGCATCCCTCCCCAGCTCCAATCATGTACTGGTGGGGTCCCTTGGCCTGGCCTGCGCCCTCTCACAATCCAGACCCCTTGGGGATGTCAGAGAGCCAGTTTTAGCCCGATCCTAAAGGCCAGGCCGCGGGACCCCACTGGTGCACGAATTCGTGCACTGGGCCTCTAGTTTTATCATACTGTATTGCTTCAAAGTGACTCCCCCCCTTTGTTACTTTATGAATTTGTTTTTCTCTTTTATTCCAGCATAATTGAAACAATTCTCTTTTCATTTTAAATAAAAAAGCACAAGGCAGAGACTGCAAAAGGTAGTGTTGGGTGGTAAAGAAAGCCAGATAGACTACCTGGATTACATTCCAGCTCCTCCACTTACTAGCTGCATGCCTTCTCTCAGAGAGGTTAAATTCATTTTTAAAATGTGCCATGATGTTTGTGAGGATTAAAGAACAGAAGGAGTTGTGTATATAGCTCCTGGCACATGATAAAACTTTTAGATATGAATTTAGTTTATATCTCATATTCAAAAATATAGGAGATCTGTTTTTTGGTGGCTACCTTGTATCTTAGTCCAACTTAGTGTCAGGTATATTATAAGCATCCAATACTGTGCATTAAATTAATAATCTGTGAATTTATGTAATTCTTTGTATATGTAGAGTTATTTAGGGGCAAAGCAGCTATTTCTCTTGCTTATTTACCTTCAATGATATACCCAAATCAGGTATTATTATGACTAGTTATTTGGGAAATGAGCACTCTATAAATGATAGCTATTATGATAATCCAGAAACTAGATTTTAAAGTAACAGAGTAGGAAATTCACCTTTCACAATGTAGCTGTCATTTGACCTTTAAACAAAATATACAGGGTCGGGCAAACGTAGGTTTCTGGATTCTGGATTTTAGAATTGGGTATTGTCCACATAAGGAAAGCACATTGGATTGAGAGCGTGGACATTGAAGTCAGACCAGGGTTCAGCAGAACCACTTACTAGCCCCTAACACATAAGTTCTCAATTACCTGGACCTTTGTTTCCTTATGTGCAAAATGGGAAGAGTAATAGGTTTATATCAGTGAGATATGAACAGGAAGGTCACAACAAGATTATAAATGCAGCATTGTAATGATCCAGATTTAGAACTTCTTTTGTATCTAGAATCACTTTGTTTAAAAAATTACAAATGTAATAATACTAGAACTCACACGATGACACTGTATTTTCAGTTTTGTAATAAAGCTATATACTTTACATAATAAAATTCAGAGATATTTGCCATCATTGTCACTCCTTTTTTTTAAAAAAATATGTTTTTATTGATTTTAGAGAGAGAGGAAGGGAAAGGGAGAGAAAGAAAGAGAGAGAAAGGAAGAGAGGGAGGAAGGGAGGAAAGGAAGGAAGAAAGGAAAAGGAAAGGAAAGGAAAGAAAGAAACATTGATCAGTGCTTCCTGCATAAAGAAAGAAACCTCATCAGTGTTGCTGCATACCCCTACTGGAGGAATTAAGCCTGCAACCCAGGCATGTGCCCTGACTGGGAATTGAGGCGGCGACCTCTTGGTGCATGGGACGCCGCTCAACCAACTGAGCCACACAGGCCAGGGCTTTTACTCTTAATTTATGATTCACAGTAACTACCTTAATGAAAAAGTAATATTTATTTTTTACCATTTAATTCTAGAGATTGTTAGTTTCTTTCCATTGAATGGACACGATAATAATCTGTGGCAGAAAGCAGTATCTCTGCCAGTGATCGCTTATTCAATGATTTCAACTATGTGAAAAGTACGGTAACTGAAAACCAGAAAATAAGCAAAAGTAATCTTTAGCAGCCAAAATGTGGCATAAAAACTCTGCTCACTTTGTATACTCTTCTCATAGACATAACCTTTATAGATAACTACTTATATACTGATATTAGACTAAAAAGCCATATTTCATTGATTTGAACATCCACATTTTTTCACAGTTATTGTTTTTTGATATCAGGATTAGTGGGTTGCAACAATAATTTTTTGCGTAAGATTCAGTGAGTTGGGTGGAGCGGCGGGTAGACCTGCCTGGACTTATTCACATGGCAGAAAGGCAGCAGCAAGAGAGAGGGCCAGCCCCACTGTGCACGTACTTTTTCCAGCTTCTGTATGAGTCAGTGTCCCATTAGTGAAAACAAGTTACAAGACCAAACCCAGAGTCAAGGGGTGGAGAAGTATATTCTGCCTCTTGACGAGAGGAGCAGTCAAGTCACATTGCAAAGGAGTGGGATTTCTGAGGGTGTTTTTGCAGTTTACCATGATATAACAATGAATATCATAGTTTAGTTAGTATTTTTTTTCTTTCTCAATCATAAATAAAATAAATATCTTCTGATCCATGGAGTCTTAAGGCTGGTGAAATATGATATATATATACATACATATATATATATATGTATATATATATATATATATATATATGGTTTTTAATGAAAACTATTCAATGTAAGAATTTAAAATAATAATGAAAGTGCTTCCCCTCACCCCTTCCCCACATCTCAGATTCTAGAGACATCCTCCAAGAACATTTTGGCTGAATGGTACCCCCTACCCCCAAAAAAGATGCCCCCACCCTAATCCCCAGATCCCATGAATATGTTACCTTACATGGTAAAAGGGACTTGCAGATGTGATTAAGTTAAGGGCTTGAGATGGGGAAATTGTCTTGGATTATTGGGGTAGGCCCAGAGTAATCAGAAAGCTTCTATATCTATCTATCTATCTATCTATCTATCTATCTATCTATCTATCTATATATGAATGATTTCAGAGAGGAAGGGAGAGAGAGATAGAAACATCAATGAGGAGAGAAAATGATTATTCAGCTGCCTCCAGCATGCCTCCTACTGGGGATCAAGCCTGCAACCCGGGCATGTGTCCTTGACTGGAATCAAACCCGGGACCCTTTAGTCTGCAGGCCGATGCTCTATCCACTGAGCCAAACTGACGAGGGCAATCAGAAAGGTTTTTAAAAGAGGGAGGCAGGAAGATTAGAGTCAGGATAATGCAATGTGCATATGGATTCAGAGATTGGAATGATGTGACCACAAGTCAGGGAATGCCAGTAGCCTCTAGAACAGTGGTTCTCAACCTTGGCTGCACATTAGAGTCACCTGGGAATCTTTAAAATCCTGATTTCTGGGCCCCATCCTCCGGAAATCCTGTTTCTTATTAATATTGTGGCCCCACCCCATAACAAAGAAACAGAATTTCCGGAGGATGAGGCCCAGAAATCAGGATTTTAAAAAGATTCCCAGGTGATTCTAATGTGTAGCCAAGGTTGAGAACCACTGCTCTAGAAGCTGGAAGAGGCAAGGAATAAATTCTTCCCTGAGGCCTGCAGTAGGAACCGAATGCTGACACCTTGATTTTAGCCCCTTAATGAAGATTCATTTTAGACTTCCGACTTCTAGAATTCAAAGAGAATACATTTGTGTGTTTTTGTAATAATTTGTTATAGCAGCAAACGGAAACTAATATATTTATTTTTTACTTTAAAGAAATGCATGGTTATTAGCTAGGAATTCAAAGGATAGAAAATAAAATCCCTTTTTCTCATCAACTATTCCCACTTACTATAGGATACCACTGTTAATAGTTTCTCTTGCATTTTTTCAGAAATAGTAACATTTATTCTCATGTACAAATAAAGTTATGTAGATATGCATATTATACAACTTGCTTATTAAGTATATTCTTGGACATATTTTCATATCAAAATAAAGTGAGCTACCTCTTTCAGTACCATGATTAATTTTACTAATCCCTTTTTAGGGAACATTTAGGTTGTTTCCTTTTTAAAAATAAAATGTTTTTATTGATTTTTAGAGAGAAAGAGGAAGGGAGAGGGTTAGAGAGATAGAAACATCAATGAGAGAGAAACATCACCAATCAGTTGCCTGGGATATCTATATATTAGGCATAAAAAATATTAATTTATGTTTAAGAATACAGGAAAGTATTTTAGAAAGAACACCATAAAGATGATTAAAGGAAAAAAAATAGAATTTGAAAAGACAATTGTCAGTTACCTTGAAAATTCACTCAGAGAGATTGCCTTAATGTGCTGAGATGTCAAATATATGCATTCATTATATGGTGCATTAGGCAACTCGACCTTGATTTTTAAAAGCTGAATTGATTTTAAGGGAAGTTCCTAGGGGACTTGATTTAGAGCAAGCCTTGAAATTCTAGTTCTTTGTCTATTCTGTTTTGTAAACTCCCCAAAGGAGTCCTTTCTGATCAGTGCTGATTAAAGTTGGAATTGAATCTTAGGTACGTATAATTCCTGTGGATTTTTTTTCTGACTTACACCCAAATCCAGAGGGTAGCATTAAAAATGGCAAATACGAGTTCCTGCTGTAAGAAAGTCTTGTTCGGGGTGGTGAATACATGGAAATGGGTATGCCTAGATAGAAAGGTAATATCCCTCATCTCAAAGAGTGCATAGCTGGGAATGTTTTCTGAGTCCGATTCAGAGTTATATTATCTTTGCTGTTTTGACCCCAATCTTGTTGCCCTCTTTGGCCTGATAGCCAACTATCTTAATTCCTTCCACTTGATAATTTTTATGGCTAAAGTTTCAGGGATTTGGGAAATAAGAAAAAAGTTAAAACTGAAAGTTTAAGGGAAGAGTAGTAAGAATTTGTCCTGTGGTTGTCACATTGTGTGTCGCACACACTAATGGGAATGGGGAATGGCTTTGTTAGCACAAAGTAATGCTTTCAGCACTGTCCTCTACTGAAACACAGATGTAGGAAATAATGTATCTTTCTGAATAAAAAGAGAAAATTTGGTATGACTTGAGTATCTTTAAAGGAACTAAGTAAAGTGAATTTTTAAACAGCCCAGCTGAACACTCTTTTAAAGGAAATAGTCTTTTCTTTTCCTCAAATGTACTTAAGTATTATGTATTTATTGTGAAATTATTAGCAAAAGTTATTTTAACTAGCACCAGGTGATGGATACTTGCTTAAGTACACACATTTCATTCTCATTTCTAATTTGTGTGACTCCTAGGTATTATATAATTCTATCTTTGCAGATATGAAAAGTAAGGCAACCAAGCCCTCTTTGTATCCAGTAATGTTATTTGTTTGGTAAGGATTGGTGTGAATGTAACATTTACTTACGAGATTCCCAGAAAAAAAGTATAATGTCAAATCTGTTAATGGACAACAATCATGAAAAACATATATCGTAGATTTGTTCTTAGGGTTCTCTGGTTATCTGTATTTCGTATGTATTTGATTGTTTTTGGACTATGGTCATGCACCACATAACGATGTTTCTGTCAACAGCAGACCGTACATGTGACAGTAATCCCATGGGATTATAATGAAGCTGACTGGGAGAAATGAGAGGAGATGTGGTTCACGAGGAATTTCTTTCATGGAAGCATTACCTGTGGGGCTTGAGAGATTCCCTCTCACTCACAGCACCTCAATTCTGAGTGCACAGATTACATCCCAGTGGGTTAACCCTCCCCCCACACCCCGGGACTGTCCCCCCA
The DNA here is from genome assembly GCF_014108235.1 of Myotis myotis. NCBI lineage: Eukaryota > Metazoa > Chordata > Mammalia > Chiroptera > Vespertilionidae > Myotis > Myotis myotis. Next base: position 88,994,124 of record NW_023416335.1, read on the forward strand.
AGTTAAATATTCAGAGGATACTACAACTTGATGGTCCTCAGAATACACTGCTGCAAATTCCTTGTTGAGGACCTAAGATCCTGTACAAGGACACAGGTCCACAGGAGCTACCTTAACAAGTATTAAGTGCCACTGCCACTTCAGTAAATGCCTGCTGCGGTAGTGTGGAGCCAACCTGTCCCTGTACTTTGGAAATGCTTTCAGGTTGTAATGGTGTTTTATTTATTTATCAGTTCAATGCCAGAGAAGCCTGTTGTGCCAAATAGGGTCAGTGGAACCAAAAACAGATGTTCAAAGTCAAAATATTGAGTCCTCAGTCCTATACCCTCTCCATGTTAAAATACTATCTTTATTTTTTAAATAAATACCACAAAGGTTCTTAATCTGACCACTGCTCCAACATGCAATAGCCGAAACCACATTGCCATGACAACCCCCTGTGTTCCTTTATCTCTCCATCTTGATTTCTTATTCCTGTGGATTCCCAGGCCACCTTTCACTCCCTCCTGCAAGCTCCATTCATGATAAGTGCCCTATATAGGTGTCATTTAAAAATCTTTTACACTGTACTTTCACTGTCTTTTCTGTGTTTAGATACATAATAGTTAAAATTGTGTTGCAGTTGCCTACAGTATTCAATACAGTAACATACTATACAAGTTTGCAGCCTAGGGGCAATAGGCTATCCAGTGGTCGGCAAACTGCGGCTCGCGAGCCACATGCGGCTCTTTCGCCCCTTGAGTGTGGCTCTTCCACAAAATACCACATGCGGGCGCATGTACAGTGCGATTGAAACTTCGTGGCCCATGTGTAGAAGTCGGTATTTTGTGGAAGAGCCACACACAAGGGACCAAAGAGCCCCATGTGGCTCGTGAGCCACAGATTGCCGACCACTGGATACCATTCGTATAGCCTAGGTGTGTAGTAGGCTGTACCATTTGGGTTTGTGTAAGTGCATTTTAAGATGTTCGCACTATGATAGAATCACCTAAGACACGTTTCTCAGAACATAACCCCGTTGTTAAGCAGTGCATGACTGTATAGATATGGATCCTCTTTTAGCTTTGCCCTTTTTGCAAGTATCATTTTTAAAAATGTTAGCTGAAACACGATTCTGTTTCTTGGCATTCATTTAGAATTGGGGGAAAAACAGATGAATGCCTGTTAAATTCTTTTTTCTAAATTCATGATTTTATTTTTTGGGAGTATTGTAAAGTGGGAGGAGTAAAAACCAAAGTGTAATTACATGTGTTCTGCTAATTTGAGTTCAACATATGTTGATGACCAAGAATGCTTGTCTTCAGAAGTAGTTACACAGTTAAATAAACACCAACAAGGCAGAGATTTTGCTTTATTCACTTTGATATCCTTAGTGCTTAGAATAGTGCTTGGTACATGTTCAGAAAATATAGTTGAATACAGAATGGGAGTATATATGGACAGTAAAACTTACTGCTATTGCTTTATATTGTCAATCTGCATATATATGAAAAATTCATATCTATATATATAAAAGCCTAAGTGACCATTACAACTGGATGACCAGATGACCGGCCAGTAGCTATGATGTGCACTGACCACCAGGGGGCCAGCGTGCAGGAGCTGCCCCCTGGGGTCAGTGCACTCCCATAGCCAACCTCCCATGGTTGGCCAGCCCCAATCAGTCCTGATTGGGACTTGATGAGATGGCCCCAATTGACCCCAATTACCGGCCAGGCCGGGGACCCCACTTGTGCATGAATTCATGCACTGGGCCTCTAGTATTCAATAGTAGTTCAGAACTTCACATTCTATTATTATGATTTGGATGGTGGTCATTATAGTTTGGTGTTTTGTGAGTTTCCTTTATTTTCAATTAATCTATTTCATCATTGAGACTTTTTGGAGAATTATTTTTCCTCAATACACAACATTCTTGAATGAATAATAATCTCTTACATCTGTAAAGCATTTTCTACTTTTCATGCTTTATCACTTGATTCTTACTACAGTACTGTTGAAGTAAGGGGCTCCTGACACTTGATTTTCTGTCCAGTTGTCTGCTTCATTCTTTCTTGATGGCTGAACCCCAATTTTGTTCATCCCTACCCCACATGACTCAGAACTAAATCTTGATTAGTGTAAGCCTGTTACAGTAAGTTCTTATTCTGCCAGGGGTTGGTTTAGGAATAGGCATGTGACCCAGTCTGTTGGGGATAAGAGAGGGAGGTCCATTTGGGGAAAGTTTCCTCCCTTTTTGAAAGAAACAAGCACTATTTTTCTGCTGCTTGTTGTCATGATTGGATGTGACCATCTGGAGCTGCTATAGCAGTTTTGTGACTGTAAGGAGAGGTAGCCTGAAAATAAGTCAACAGCTATATATAGTGGAGGAGAAAGGTGGAAAATAACAGCTACCAAATTTACCAACCCTGGAACTGCTCTACTGTTCAACTTCTTACCAGAGAATAAATTTTTCTTATTCCGGTTGAGAGCATTCTAACCAATATTGGTAGAATGCCTCTGTTGGGGCCAGAATCTGTTCTTCCCTTAGCCCTTTAGTTCCTTCTTCAGGGTTGGAGGGCTGGCTAGATGAAATGAGAGGCCTAAAATAGGACCAGCATTTTTTTTCCCAAGTTTGGTATTAATTTTATTCTATTTTTTTGGTAAAACTTTAAGTACATAAAGGTTAATTTCCACATGCCTCAGGAAATGAATAGAAGTTACAGGACAGTCTCTCTTCTCACCAAAAAAACATTTCATATTTTAGGAAGTGCTTGTCCTAGAGGGAAAAAACAGAAATTTACATGAGCAGTGCTGTACAAGATTCTTACATAAGACTTAAAACTAGCCTGCAGTAGAGATTTTAGTCCTCTGGCCAGGTGCTTGGATAGAAGCTGCAAAGCTGTTGAGCATGACAGGACAAAGGGACAGTGAAGATGGATCAAAGCACATAGCATGGAATGAATGCCAGATTGCTTAGAATGCTATATTGTTTTTTCTTTTTTAGTCATCTCTGTATGAAGGTGCTGGGCAGGGGTCCCCAGAAAAGAAAGGGTCCACGACTCCTTAAACTAGCCTGGGTGCAGGACAGTGTCACAGAAGCTGGTACAGGAGAACCTACTGTTTCTGGTTCAGGCAGAGCCAGGATGGAATCTATTTATATAAAACCCTAATATGCAAATTGACCAAACAGCGGAACGACCGGTCGCTATGATGCGCACTGACCACCAGGGGGCAGACGCTCAACATAGGAGCTGCTCCCAGCCCGCAGGCCCTGACTGGCAGTGGTGGCAAGTGGGCAGCTCCAGGCCAAGGCGGGTGTGAGCGGGGCGGCCCTGATCACCTTGCCAGTCACCCCACAGATCGGCCCTGATCACCAGACAGGCCTAGGGACCCTACCCATGCACGAATTTCATGCACCGGGCCTCTCGTACAGAATAAAAGGAATGCTTAGAGGAAACAATTTTGCTTGGAATGCTAGATGGCCAAGCTTCAGCCTTTGGTCCAGTGCAACCCTTGCTTCAATTTAGGACCAGCATTTTGAGACGATTCCTCCTGGTAGCAGATTGATTAAATAGTTCTTGCAGCTTGTTGTTTTCCTCTCTAATCTAGTGAGATACTTGGAAGAATTTGATTTTGGACAGTGGTGGAGTTTTTAGTGGGTACCTTCTGGAATATTTTCTTACTTTCATTTACAACTGCAAGTGAGTCTCAATTCTTGAGAATTGGTGGATAAAAAAATAAAATTTCTACCTTGTATAATTATTAGGAGTTTCTCCAATGCTGTGATTTTTTTTTTCCCCCACTGATAAATCTTTTGTCCCTAAAATTTGAATTTACAACTAAAATGAGCTGTGTGGTATATTGATCAGGGTAATTTAACACCAAGATTACCACAGGTAACACCATATGTTGCTGATTATTGGCTTCTTAAGGGCACTCTTACGTTTCTGCTTGAAGTGCTTAATGATTTTATTTCTCTCTCTTAAATTAATATATTTTAGTGGAGAACTTGCCCTTCAAATGGGCATCACTTTTCTTCAAGAGACCATCTCAAGTAATGGAAATGGGAAGTGTTGTAAAATCTATATGAAAATGCTGGGTAAGCCATGTAGTTTAGATGTTACATTCCTCTGCAGTTAACAGAAAACTTGATTCATTAATAATGTCTTAAACAAGTAAAGGGGTTATTTTTCTCTTATAATAAGGAGTCCAGTGGTAGGCAGTTCAGGGCTGGTTAAAGTCATCAGACTGCTTCTGCCTTTCTATTCAGCCATCCTCTAGTGATCTCACCTCTGAGCCTCAAGATGGCTGCTCTCCAGCCAGCATTGCATCTGCCTTCCAGGCAGGTAGAAGGGGAAGGATCCATGGGGAAAAAAGGCAGATACCAGCTGCTGCGCCTGTTCTCTTTCAAAGAGCTTACTGGAAGCTCAGTTCAGTGATTTCTGCTTACACATCATTAACCAACACTGTCATACTGCTGTACCCTAGCTGTTCATGAGACTGGCTGGGAAGAGTAGTAAGTGGTTTTGGTGTGGTGTGTTGTTACCCTGAACACAATTGGGATTCTTATGGGAAATATTTTGAAATGAATTATGTGTTTGTTGTCTCTAAACTAATGAGACTCAGGAGGAATAAAATAAATGAACATTTATTGAAAACCTACATATTGGATGCTGTGCTGGTTGCTTTTGGGGGCATTATTTTATACTAGCCTTCGCACTCAGATAAGTTATATACACATTTATATACAGGAATAAAATAAGTTCAGGATGGATTTAAAGAGCTAAAAAAGCAGGTTTAATTGTATTACTTGTGGAAATGTTTTTACAGTCAATCTGTTAAGCTTATAATTAATTTAAAGAACTATATCTTAAACTTAGATACTAAAATGGGAAATTTTGACAAATTTAGTTATATTAATTAAGAAAAAATCTGTGTTGAAACCAGCATTCATTAATGAAGGCTTGGAGAAAATATTTGCAACATAGATTAAAACGTCTTAATATCACTCAGCCGGTGTGGCTCAGTGGTTGAGCATCTACCTACCAACCAGGAGGTCATGGCACATGCCTGGGTTTCTGACTCAATCCCCAGTGTGGGGTATTTAGGAAGCAGCCAATCAATGATCCTCTCTCATCATTGATGTTTCTATCTCTCTTTCCCTTTCCCTTCCTCTCTGAAATCAATAAAAATATATTTTAAAAAATCTTAGTATTTATAATAGCTACAAAAGCTCTACAGATAAGTGATACAATATAACTATTAAGAAACAAAAAATATGGGTAGGCAGATACTTCTGAAAAAAAATACAGATAGTAAAAGTTATTGAAACAAAATAGTTAAAGCAATGTAAATTAAAATAAAGCTTTTTAAATTCCCAGCTTGATAAGTATTTTGAAAATTTGACAATATCCAGTTTCATAAGGATCTAGGGAGAAAAGCCACTGTCATCTGTTATTGGTAGTCCTGTTAGACTGATACCATCATTTTGGAGAGCAATTTGACTGACAGTACCTGTCAAAATGTGAAATGTACATACCTTTGACTCCGCAAACTGGCTTTTTGGGGTGAATATTACAAAAATAGTTGCATGATATTACAAGGGTGTTTATTGTAACATTGCAATTAAATTAAAATGTGGAACAAGCCCTAGCTGGTTTGGCTCAGTGGCTAGAGCCTCGGCCCACAGACTGAAGGGTTCCGGGTTCAGTTCTGGTTAGGGGCAGGTACCTCAGTTTCAGGCTTGATCCCTGGCCCTGGGTACAGGTGTGTGTGTGTGGGAGGGAGGACTAGAAGAGGGGACAACCAGTCAGTGTGTCTCTCTCACATCGATATGTCTTCCTCTCTGTCCCTCCACCTCCCTTCCACTCTTTCAAAAAAAAAAAAAAAAATGTGGAACAAGCCAAAATCAGTAGGGCCATCCTATATAACAAAAGGCTAATATGCACATCAACCGAATGGTAGAACAACTGGTCATCACACTGACCACCAGGGGGCAGCTCCTGCGTTGAGCATCTGCCCCCTGGTGGTCAGTCTGAAGCCGGGCTCATGGCTGGCGAGCACAGCGGCGGTGGCTGGAGCCTCTCCCGCCTCCACGGCAGCATTAAGGATGTCCGACTGACAGCGTAGGCCCACTTGGCCTAAGCCGTCAATCAGACATCCCCCAAAGACTCCTGGACTGCGAGAGGGCACAGGCCAGGCTGAGGGGAGCTCCTTCCCCGCCCCCCCCCCCCCCCCGCCAGTGCCCGAATTTCATGCACCAGGCCTCTAGTGTTTAAATAAATTACATTGTGGCCATACAATGCAATTAACTGGAAAGCTGTCAATGGACTATTATGTAGGAAAGTTGCAAAGTAATGTGTATACTGTTTTTGTGATGCCTCTTCCACTAAAAAAAAAAAAGCATCTATGTATGCATATAAAATAATCGAGGTAAGAGGTCTGATGATTTTTCACTTTTTTTTTTAATCCTCACCCGAGGATATTTTCCCCTTGATTTTCTTTTTCTTTTTTAAATATTTTTTATTGATTTTTTACAGAGAGGAAGGGAGAGGGATAGAGAGTTAGAAACATCAATGAGAGAGAAACATCGATCAGCTACCTCCTGCACACTCCCCCCTGGGGATGTGCCTGCAACCAAGGTACATGCCCTTGAATGGAATCGAACCTGGGGCCCTTTAGTCCATAGGCCGACGCTCTATTCACTGAGCCAAGCCGGTCAGGGCTCCATTGATTTTCTTTTAGAGAAACTGGCCAGGGCTGGTTTTTCACTTTTTATATAGGTAGATATTATTTGATATTTTGCAAAGGTGAATTAGGTGTGTGTGTGTTTTCTTAAAAAAAGAAAGAAAGGAAGAAAGAGAGAAAGACTAGTAATGACTTTTTGAAAAGCAGAATTTTCAAAAATAAAGGAATATATAAATTTTTTATTTTGTAAAAATGCTTAAAATGGTGATTTTTATGCCCTGCTTTCTGGGAGTGGTGGGGAGCCAATGATGGATTAGTAAACAATCTAATTGATAGAATATTGGAAAAAAAATGCTATCTTCCTTTCAACTACCCTCTCGTATGAATCAGGATAGGCTAGATTATATTATAGTTACAGACAACATCCAAATCTCAGTGGCTTCAACTATTGAGTGTTATCTGGGTTTTACTAACAGCTGGTGAGCTAAAAGACTTAACCAACTTGGGAAAGGAGCTTGGCAGATCCAGCCCTGGCTTTTAGAGATTTCTTCCCAGAACTGACAAATATCAGTTCCACTTCATCAGTCAAAGCAAGTCCCATGGTCATGCCCGAATTGAAGGAGGCTGGGAAGTGTTATCCTACCATATATTCGGAAGGAAGAGAATTCAGAGTATTTGTGAACACAGCACTTTAAAAGGGGTAGTACTGGATGGAGATGAGCTTCTAGAACAGTGTCTAGCACATAGTTATGTGTATTCATTTTTATAAATACAGTAATTTACACAAAGCTAGACACGTTTTATTTAAATGTATGAAAGACATGATTTGCATATTGATGAATCAACAGGCATTTGTTGAGTTCACGTCATTGTACTAAATCTGTGAATGACAAAATACTAAATCTGTGAATGACAAAATTGGTTTTTTGTTCTCACCACAAAAACATTCAGTAACTGTGTATGGTGATGGGTATTAACTAGACTTATTTTAGTGATCATTTAGCAATGTATGCAAATATGGAATCATTATGTTGTACATCTGAAACTAACACAATGTTGTATGTCAATTATACCTCAATTTAAAAAAAATAAAAATAAAAGGATTTTTAGCCTGATATCTTAATGTGTTTTCAGTCATATGTGTGGACTGAGTGGAGATGGTGCCTTCAGCACTTTTTCTGAAATTGTGTAAGGGAGAGTGAGTGTCATGTCCACTGTCCATGGCATCCACTTGTACAAAAGCCACAGTGATTTTTATGTAAATACCAATGTCTTTGACATATATAATTAACTAGTGGAATGCTGTCTCTCCTGCAATAGATGAATGATGGACTTTGATTGTATCCGGCTCTCCTGATACAATCAAAGAGATCATAAAAAAAAATCATTGTACCATTGAAGTCCTTCTCAGAGAATTAAATCAATGGAAGCAACCACCTTATGAGTCACCACTTTAATACATTTTTATAGGGCACGTCACGAAACAAGTATTTTACTTTTTTATTTATTTCAGAAGAGAAGGAACAGTAGCTTAACATAGTTGAGTAATTCTTTTTTTTTTATAATATATTTTATTGATTTTTTACAGAGAGGAAGGGAGAGAGATAGAGAGTTAGAAACATCGATGAGAGAGAAACATCATCAGCTGCCTCCTGCACATCTCCCACTGGGAATGTGCCCGCAACCAAGGTACATGCCCTTGACCGGAATCGAACCTGGGACCTTTCAGTCCGCAGGCTGACGCTCTGTCTACTGAGCCAAACTGGTTTTGGCAGTTGAGTAATTCTTATGGTCAAGTTTTGTATAGGGTTTTAACATCATTATATCATTGATTCTTCAACAACACTCTGGATTTGTATGATTATCTTCATTTATGAATTCAACAGAATTTTGTCTTGGGCCACCTGGGTTTAGTGCTACATTTTGGCAGCACTTTTTAAGAGTATCAGTAAAGAGAGGATATGAAAAACAATTAACATTTTTTGAGCACTGACCATGTGCCAGCACGTTACCTCATTAAAACTTTGCTCTAGGCTAACAGATGGCCTGTCTCTGATCCTAGTACCAATGATAGTGATAGTAAACTAAGAATTGACAGTATGTTGCTTTACTAGTATACCTCTGCTACTAGCTTCTGAGCTTCTTGAGGGCAGGGACTGTATCTTGCTCTTCTGTGTATCCCCAGTGGTTTTCCACATTGTGTAGCAATAAATAAAGCTAGTTAAATGAATGCCTGTGTAGGTGGATGGATGAATGAGAGGACTCAGTCAGATGTACCACCTAGTCTCTAGTCTGGAGAACTATGATTAACAGATAATTAATGGATCTTGAAATGATCATTGGGTATTTGAAGGGTGTCCTAAATGTGTACAGCCTGTCTACCTTGTATAAAGTAAAATTACCTCTTCCTGTCACCCTCACTGTTAGTATACCACATTCTCACAGAATGTTGCTGGATTGCCCCTGAACATAGAACATCACAGTTCTAGATGATGGGAGGCTTGCCAGAGCAAAACAATAAAGGCTTGGAGTGCCCCCCTCCCTGCCTGTCACCACTGTGAATACTGGTAGAGGGTGTGTTGCAAATGGAATGAGCAGTGCCACATGCCTTTCATCAAGCAGCAGTCACAAGACTGCTGGCACTTGTCCACCTTTGGGAAGGCTAGAAAAGTGAATGAAATATGTGATGCCTTCTGCTGCTCTAAAAATGTTGTTACTGAACAGATACATGCAAAAAAAAAAAAAAATGACACTAGACCACCAACTTACACCATACGCAAGAATAAACTCAAAATAGATAAAAGACTTAAATGTAAGTTGTGAAACCATAAAAATCCTAGAAGAAGCCATAGGCAGCAAAATCTCAGACATCTCATAGCAATATGTTTATAGATACATCTTCTAGGGCAAAGGAAACTAAGGAGAAAATAAACAAATGGGACTTCATCAAAATAAAAAGCTTCTGCTCAGCAAAAGAAACCATCAACAAAACAAAAAGGGAGCCCACTGTATGGGAGAACATATTTGGCAATGATACATCAGATAAAGGGTTAATATCCAAAATATATAAGGAACTCATACAACTTAACAAAAGGAAGATAAACAATCCAATTAAAAAATGGGCAAAGGACCTAAATAGGTACTACTCCAAAGAGGACATAAAGATGGCCAAGAGACATGAAAAAATGCTCAAAGTCACTGATCATTAGAGAGATGCCAATTAACACAACAATGAGGTATCACCTCACACCTGTCAGAATGGCTATCAACAAATGACAAATGCTAGTGAGGATGTGGAGAAAAGGGAACCCTAGTACACTGCTGGTGGCAATGCAGACTGGTACAGCCACTGTGGAAAACAGTATGGAGTTTCCTAAAAAAATTAAATATGGAACTGCCATTGATCCCACTTCTAGGAATATATCCTAAGAATCCTGAAACACCAATCAGAAAGAATGTATTCACCCCTATGTTGATAGCAGCACAATTTACAAGCTAAGATCTGGAAACAGCCCAAGTGCCCATTAGTAGATGAGTGGATATGTTGTACATGTATACCATGGAATACTTTGCAGCAGTAAAAAAGAAAAATCTCTTACCCTTTGAGACAGCATGGAGGGACCTGGAGAGTATCATGCTAAGTGAAATAAGTCAGTCAGAAAAAGATAAGTATCACTTGATCACACTCATGTGGAATCTAAGTAACAAAATAAACTGATGAATGGAGTGGATTGAGAGACATGGAAGCATGGAACAGAAAGCGGAATCTCAGAGGGAAGGTGGGGGAGGGTGGGTGGGTGGGAGGTAACCAACCAAAGAACTTGTATGCATATATGCATAACCCATGGACACAGACAATAGAGTACTGAAGACCTGCGGTGGAGGGCAGGGGTGGGGTGAGGGACATATGTAATACTTTCAACACTAAAGATTTATTTTTAAAAAATGCTGTTACTGTAATGGTGAGCTGCAGAGCTCCAAGTAGGAAAAAGCAAATGGTGCCTCACTTACTGTGATTTTCCTTTCTCAACTATGTTCTCTCATTCCTCACAAAATCTACTTCTTCCACCTCCAATGGTGGACAAATATAGAGGAGATTCTCCTTCCAAAATTAAATATTGGAACTGAGGTTCTTTAAATAGGATTGGGGATTATTTTCCTCTCTCTACCTCATATTGTGGGTCAGCAAAATAAAGGTGAGAAGAAACTGGTTACTTACGGAACACACAGGCAGAGAGAATGATTCCTTCCGTATTTTCTAATCTGTGCTGATCTTCCTTACAAGTCCCTTCCCAATTTGGATATGGATGGGTTGGGGTAAATGGGGAAGCTAAAATAAGTAATTAGTCTGATGCAAGTAAAATTAATTTTTAAATATACAAAGTTTTGATTTCACATTTCCTCTCCCTCCATGTTCTTTACTAAGATGGCATGTGGGTGAAGTGGTGGAGAGTGGTACAGGTGTGGATAGACCCACCTAGTGACCTCCAGATCCTTTATGGCTCTGCCCTGAGCGGCTGCTCTGGCCTGGTGCCTAGACTGGAGATCGCTGAGGGATAACCTCCCTGCCTGGAGTTGCTGCTGAAAACTCTTGCTGGTAGAACTCGTGTTATGCTCGGTCATGTCTGGTGGTGCTCTGGGCAGGCTCCACTTTACTTTGGCTCTTTCGGGCATGCCTACCCTCTGGGTCTGTGCCATATCCTTCATCCAGCTACACATGCTTTTAGTGTTCTGCAGACCACTGGCTCTCTCTGGTTGGTCTCAGGTAAGCTGGAACAGTTTACAAATTTCAAATCCTGAACCTGGTAGAGGGCAGTTGCCCTCTTAAAATGAAAATTAACGAGTAGGGATTTTGGGATAACATTCATTCATTTGCATTTATTAAACATTTGCTAACAATATGGCCATTACTGTGCAGGGCTGTGAGCTTAGAAACACAGGTCACACAGTTCTGTTCTCCAAGAGCTCACAGTTTGGTCAAGGAAGCAGGTAAGTAAACTGTTATAGTAGAAAAGTTGTAGTAGAGAAAGATGATTGTATATAGCCTAAACTGGGACAATTTTATTTTATTTTTATTTTTTTAAAATATATTTTATTAATTTTTTACAGAGAGGAAGGGAGAGGGATAGAGAGTTAGAAACATCCATGACAGAGAAACATCCATCAGCTGCCTCCTGCACACCCCCTACTGGGGATGTGACCGCAACCAAGGTACATGCCCTTGACCGGAATCGAACCTGGGACTCTTCAGTCCACAGGCCGACGCTCTAGCCACTGAGCCAAACTGGTCAGGGCTGGACAATTTTATTTTTAAAGAGACATATATTTCTATTGATATCAGAGAGGAAGGGAGAGGGAGAGACCGATAGATACGTAAATGATGAGAGAGAATCACTGCAGCTGTCTTCTGCATGCCCCACACTGGAGATCGAGCCCACAACTGGGGCATGTGCCCTGACTGGGAAACGAACCTTGATATGTTGGTTCATAGTTCGATGCTCAACCACTGGGCAATACCGGCCAGGCTAAACTGGGACAATTCTAAAGGAAAAGGTATAATTAAAAATGGTTTAAGATGGTAAATTTTATGTTATATCCTTTTCCTACAATATACAAAAAAATTGAAGGTTGGTGCTGTTAATGCTCAGGCAGGGACAACAGACATCACTCAGGGAAGTTCTGGGCAAACCAGATGAATGGATAAGCTGCACTAGAAAGATGAAAGGGAGCCAGGAGGCAGAGACAAAGCAGGGAGAATGATACAGTGCCTTACTTTCCTCATCTTTAAGATGGGGATAATTATGGCACTTCTTTCATAGGGTTAGTTAGGAGAATTCAGTGAGTCAATTCAGGCTCCTGGAATACTGCCTCAGAGTTGTATTTTTTAAATCTCCTCACTCATTTTTCACTAGTCACCTGTGGTTTTCCTTCAATGTAGATCTTCAGATTTTTTTGTGTATTTTTTACACAGTAACCTCTCAACAGATGTTTGTGGTTTAATCTTTCAGACCTCATCATACCCTCATCAGTGAAAATCACTCATCTCTCCAGCACACCACATGTCAAAATACACATTTAGTGAACTTTTGGAAGTTACCTTATTTCCAGCCCTTTCTCATTTCCTCTAGAAATTCTGGGTATTCTCTGGTTCCTGCCCTTCCAATCTTGTGGTTGTTTTCATCTTTTCACAACAGGCAATTACTACAGGCAACTCTTTTTAAAGGAATGGATCTTTTTTTAATTTATAGAAGTAATTTCTTTACTACTCCCTACCCCCTATCCCCGAGCTTTTAAAATAAAGGGGCAGAATAAAGAGACATAATTAAATGACTGTGCTCCTACTGTCACCTAATATTCTTTTCAAGAGCTGATTTTGAAGTGATTGAACCCTGTTTTGTGATAACATGATAAAGGATGAAGGATTAGAGAAAAGATCTGGTTGGGAGAAACCAATATATAGTGACGTTGATTCATTTCAGTAGAGGGCTATTCCAGGCACACATTTACTTGCGATAGCTGTGGACATATTACTGCTGGATTCTGATAGAATTTGCTAAGAGCAGGAGTTCAGATTTCATCCCAGATGCTCTCTCTCAGGCCTTAACTGAGTATTTATAGTACTGGTCCCAAGAATAGTGGTGTGAGCCATCACTCTTGCATGGTTGTGACTCTTGATTGCTTTTCCTGGTTCCATTCATCACTGGACGTGGCAAGAATCTGGTGTATTGGGATCTCTATGTGACTGCATTAGGCTGTGTTCACTCTGCTCATTTTATGTTACTTTAGCATGTGTTCAACAAATATTAGTTGAATTCTTGACTATTAGACACTATTCTAGGCAGAGGATAATATTAGTAAACAAAACAAAGATCCTTACCCCTGTGGAGCTTATATTCTGAGGAGACATAAACAATAATCATAAAAGGTAAGTAAAGAGGGTGTTAGAAGATAAGCACTGTGAACAAAAGCAGAGCAGGATAAAAGGACTTGGGAATACAGTTACGGGTAAGCGGAGGTGGAGTTTCCACTTTCTAAAAAGGAATGGCTAGGGTAGTTCTCACTGAGAAGGTGATATTTGAATCAAGATTGGAAGGGTGAGAGGATTAGCCATGAAGCTATCTGGGCATGAATTTTCTTGGCAGAGGGAACAACCAGTGCATAGGCACCATGGCAGGAATGTTCCTGATGTTAAGCCAGGAGGCAGTGTGGCTAGGAGGGCAGTGCTAAGAGACGAGGTCATGGGGGATGTCACAGGATGAAAGATTGTTTTACAGACCATTCTGAAGATGGTGGCTTTCCTTCTGGTAAAACAGGAGCCACTGCAGAATGTTGAGCAGGGAGTGATGAGATTTAACTTGTTTAATTGTGTCACCTGATTGTGTGAGAGTCAACTAGGTGCAGGGTTGGGGTGAGTAAGGACAGAAGCTGGAAGACCAATTGGGAGGTCATGGCAGTAGGAGAGGTGAAGGTGGCTTTGACCAGGATGATGGTGGCAGAGGTAGTAAGAGGTGGTAGGGTACCTGTCACGGGTACCTATAATTTCATAATTCAAACTTAGTGCTTACTGGTCCAGTGTCCATTACCCCCACGTCCCGTGTGGTTCGGGGTTTGGGCTCTGGAAGAGGGGCCGCACGCAAATGAAAGAGACGAGACAAGAAATAATAATTTGGAAGTTGGGGGGCCAGGCGAGAGCCCATCCAAAGAGTATGGACTCCACTTGTGCTCAGGCCCTGCCATCCTTTTTATTCAGTTTGGGATACACCTATAGCGCTTAGGCAGGCAAGTTCCAGTAACAGACAGACTATCTTATCAGTAAGGATTTACATGACTATCTGGTGAGGAAGTTGCTTCAGCTACCATTGTCTGGACTAAACAGTGGGTGCATAGCCCTGACCCTTGCCAGGGCTCAAGGGTCACCAGCATTCTGGGCTCCTTGTCCACACCTCTCTGCCAGAGAAGACAATAGGCGGCTTCCCATAGTCAAGTATATTCTGATTAAACAGCACTTTAGCCCCATATGTTTTGGAATTGGTGTGATGACTCCCTATGAAGCTCACATGTGTATCCCACTCGTTCATATAAAAGTTTGGGATACAAAACTCACGCTTCTTGAGTTGAATCTGTTTTAACTGGAGGTAGCTCTCCCTCAGCTCCAGGTGTGTAATAAAAGTGAAAATGTGTATCTTTTCACATTAAAGGTAATAATTCTTTAAAAAAAAGATATTTGGCCTTGGCCTGTTCGCTCAATGGTTAGAGTGTCAACCAGAGCACTGAAGTATCTCAGGTTCGATTTCCAGTCAAGGGCATGAACCTGGGGCTGCAGGTTGGATTCCCAGCCCCGATTGGGGTACGTGTGGGAGGCAACCAATCTCTCTCTCTCTTCCTCCTCTCTCTTCTACTCTATCTAAATATCAATAGGAAAAATATCCTCGGGTAAGGATTAACAAAAAAAAAATCTATATAATAAAAGGCTAATATGCAAATAGACCAAATGGTGGAACAACCTGAACAACCAAACAACTGGTCGCTGTGACGTGCACTGACCACCAGGGGGCGTGCGCGGAACATGGCGGGCATCAGGCACGGTGGGATGGTGGAGCAGGTGAGCAGAGGCGCCAGAGCAAGGCGGGGTGCTGGTTGGAACCTCTGGTGGTTACTGAAAATTCTTTGCTCCTGCGCACTGTGGTCCTGCCTGGTGTTTGCACCTGCTGCCGATGCCAGCCCCGCTCACACCCGCTGCCGGCACCAGAGCCTCTGCTTGCACCCATTGCTGGTGCCCAGTGTCGGTCTTGATTGCTCTGCACTGTCAGCAGGTGCGAGCAGCGGCTGCCAGCCCCGATTTCCCCTGAGGGCTTCTCCACCTCCCCCTGCTTCTGAGGGGCTATCGGGGCAGCAGCTGCCATTCGCACCCATTGCTGGCACTGGCCCCAATTGCTCCGTGCCACCGTCAGCGGATGCAAACAGAGCTAGCGCTGTCAGCACATGGGAGTGGCAGCAGTGGGAGCGAGACTGCCTGCAGAGACAGGACCTGGGGCTGTGGCAGGAGGGGCTGGTCGGGGGTGTGGAGGATGGGCCGAGACCCACACCTGTGCCCACCACAGCCTTGCGGCCCACAGTTCCTTTCAAGGTGCACAAATTCATGCACTGAGCCCCTAGTATATTTATAATATACAAAGCAAAATTGCTCCACCCTTTCCCATGCCAACCGCTACCAAAATTTGGTACCTATACTTAATGAACCAATAAAAATAGGCCTCGATTTGGAGGGTTTCAGAAGTTCAGTACAAAAATGGCAGCCATTTATAGAATAAGTACCTCTGGACTTGAGAACTAAGCAAAAATATTACTGAGGCCAACTAAAATCATGTGGAATTCAGCCAATATTAGCCAGCTCAGAGTGCAACTAGCCCTAGTTGAGGGCCAGATGCTGACAGGGCAGGGATGAGATGCAGCCAGGACTTCGAAAAGGAAACTGATCTTTTGGGAGGGAATATTCATCTGACGTAGCATTTAATACTTAGCACTCCAGTGAGTTACTTCTGTTGATTGTTTTAATATGTTGTTCATATGTTTATGAATGAGGCTGGCTAAGAATTTTTAGTGAACTCTTCTTGATAGATGGGTGACCCAGAGCCCCTGGCTGCCACACTAGTGCCTAACAGTGAGGATCTGGGGAGAACAGATGCTGAAGGGGAATTAATGTTTTAGAATTTCCTGTGAAATCTGGAACTTCTAAGTGAGGACAGGAAGCCCAAGTTTGTCTTAGAGCATAAAATGAAACAAACCTAACACAAATTCTATTTCAGTGAATATTTTGTTTGCAATTTAATGTTTACAAATTCTTCTCTGTAATGTCTTATGTCACATTACTGAAGACAACAACAAAATAACCAAAAAGGCAGAGATTCATTTCCATTCCTTGTGGCCGAAGACGAGTAGATGCCATTTAGCTGCTTTACTCTGCATGTCATGTTTAACTGAATGGGATTTTTTTACTTGAGGATTTGTAATATCTAAACAGGGCCTTATAAATTGATTGACCAGCATTTTAGAATAGGATCATAAGTATCAGTAAAGCTTAAGCAGCAGTATAAATTCTTGCAGGCTTTAGACATCTTCTAAAGACTTCTTTCTGTGCTCAGTGGAGCATTTGTGTTCATAACTGATCCATTTTAATGGATTTAAACTGCATTGACAGTTTCCTTGTATGTGAAATGAGAAATTTGACTAGATTATTGCTCAGAGGTCCTTCAGTTTAAAATTAAAATTCTAAATTCCAAATTTTTAGTTTTAAGCTAATGAGAAGACAGTCTTGGAAGATGCCTCTGAAATTAGTAGATAAGTGGGAAGCCCCTTGAGCTGTTCTGATGACCTCATGATGTGAGGAAGGGTAACAGAAGGAAGTCACTGAAGCACACCAAGTGGATAGTGTAGGTTTCTCCTGATCAGCTTTGGTCTCTATTTAAACATTCATTTTTGCCTACAGTAGATTTAGGAGCACTGGTGGTTATTGGTATTAATTAAATATCTAAAAGAATTTGAGCCCCTTGGAAATTGATGCAATATAACCACGAGTGTATTTTAATATTATCTTAATGAAATATGGTATATGAAAATAGAATGTTTTTGGGGTAAATTATATTTAAGCTTCCCAATTAATTTGATTTTGGGACGGGCTCTTGAATGATTAAAGCTTCAAGTTCCTCACTGTAAAATGCTCTATTTACCTATTTTTATTTTTTTCTATTTATCTTTAAGTGTTATACCAGTATAGTGAATAATGAAATAAAGTTCATGTGATAAGGACTTTATTAAGTACTATAAAGTGTTATACCCTACATAGATCATAATTATTAATATCCTGAGCTTTTTATTTTTATTTTTTAAAATATATTTTATTGATTTTTACAGAGAGGAAGGGAGAGGTATAGAGAGTTAGAAACATTGATGGGAGAGAAACATCGATTTAGCTGCCTCCTGCACACCCCCCACTGGGGATGTGCCCGCAACCAAGGTACATGCCCTTGACCGGAATCGAACCTGGGACCCTTCAGTCTGTAGGCCGACGCTCTATCCACTGAGCTAAACTGGTCAGGGCTATTCTTATTTTTTTTAAATATACTTTATTGATTTTTTACAGATAGGAAGGGAGAGAAATAGAGAGTTAGAAACATCTATCAGCTGCCTCCTGCACACCCCCTACTGGGGATGTGCCCGCAACCAAAGTACATGCCCTTGACCGGAATCGAACCTGGGACTCTTCAGTCCGCAGGCCAACGCTCTATCCACTGAGCCAAACTGGTTAGGGCTATCCTGAGTTTTTTACACTGAACTACTGTGCTGCATGTGGTAGAGAATTAGAAAACTCAGACATGTAGCAAATAAATTTGAAAGAATTCTGATTGGAAAACAAGGTGAAAGAACCTATGTCATTATGGCCAAAGGATAATGGAGCTCCTTTCTTTAGCAGCACTTCTCTTTTTAATTTTTTGATATATGTATATATTTTTTCTTTTTTCAGTTTGTACATGTATTACATTTTTATAAAATATAGGTAAAGCACCAAAAAATATATGAAACAGGAGTTAAAAAACCACTCATGATCTCACCATCTTACAGCAACCACTATTAACAGATTTCCTTGAGCTCTTTTCTTTTTCTCTGATTTTAGTAAAGATCATTTTATATGTACAGTCTTTTACACCCTGCATTCGCCTAACATGATGTCCCTCACACACTGAAAGTGATGTGCGGAAATACGGAGCCTTAGCCACATAGGTATTTGAGCTACTGGATCAACCTGGAGTGCCTGCCATCTAGTCCTTTTGTTTACATTAGATCCTTCTTGTTTAAGTCACTTTAGTTAGGTTTCTTTTATTTGCAGCCCAAACAACCCGAACTGTGAAAACTGTCTTGAATTTATGAATTCCTCCCATGCATGATTTCTTTTTTTTTTTTTTTTTTTCCACTGAAAATATCTTACTGGCCTTTTGGATGGAAACAGGAATTTATTTGCCAGGAAGGATGATCCCATCATACTTCTGCTGAAACCAGCACATGGCCTTCTCTTTGCTGATTCTGTGTTTGGCTCTAATGCAACCTGACCTGCGTTTCTTGTCTGTGATGCTGGAACCTGACCTACCCAGCACCACATAGATGCCCATCCAGTGCATAGATAGCAATGCTTGGGTCATATTTGATCCCCACATTGAGGTGTTCTGGATCCTAAAACCAAAATTTCCAGTATCTGAGAAGTTATTTTTTTGTAATTTGTACTCTTACACCTTCAGACCTTTCCCCAAGATTTCTTTTGCCTCAGCCCCATAGATTGTGCAGTGGACAGCAATCTTTTCATTTCTCCTAATGCCTAAGGATCTGACAGTGTAGCTGACTTTGGAGAACACACGAGTCTGGCGTGTGAGCTGCTTCAGGACCTTGGGTGCCTGGATCAGTCTGTCTCCACTTTTCCCCACACAGATGTTGAGGCAGAGCCTATGAATGTGAAGTTCCCTCATGGGGTTCTCCTTTTCCCCTTAATCCTGTGCCATGATGAGAAACAGGAAGAGATTTCTTCCTTTTAAAACATGTGAATGTAGACTAAATTACTATGAGTGAAATTTGGGGATTAAAGATTATACACTTTATTAAGTTTTTGACCTCTGAGGGATTTCATTTATTTTCTTGCCAGTTCATGGTGAGATTTTAAAACATTTTTTTGAAATGAAAATTTTGGTGTTTTAAACTGGTAAAGTTTCCTTTTCTTCTTCTTAAAAATATTTGGTTCACTACAGTGCCTGCAACGTTATTTCTTTATATACACTATTTTTTTAGTATCTACTCTATGTCTGATACTTTTGCACATAACCCAGTGTGTGTGTGTGTGTGTGTGTGTGTGTGTGTGTGTGTGTATGTGTATGTGTATTTTAATAGGCATATTTTACCCATTAGTATTCACTGAATGTTTGGTCTTACCCATGGCATCTTGTGTTAGGTTTTCAAATTATTATGCTTTCTTATTGTTTACCCTTTTCTGAGTTTTGTCTTGAATTTTCTTTAAATTTCCTTGTGACTTGGAAGTTAAATATGTCTAATTTTTGTTGTAATTGTGGGTATGTTTAACATTTGCACTTAGCATTGGAACAGTAGCTGTGGAGCTCCCCTAAGCTATATGAGCTTCAGCATGTTCTTTTCTTCCTTCCTTTTATAGCCTAAATTTTGTTGAAATAATTAGAAATGTTTGTTCATATAATTTTTTTTTTTGCAATTTGCTCTTTCAAGTCTCCTTGCTGAATATTTGTATCATGATTTCAACACCATTAGCATACATAATTTAGATCACTGTAGTTTTGTTACCTTTATTGCTCACTGCTATTTGTTTTATACTCATCTATATCTATACTTTCAAATATCTTCTACTTTCTTGAGTTCTTTAATTTTTAATTGATTGTATGTCCCCCTTTCTTAAGAATTTTTTTTCCAGAAAGAATATGTGGAAAGTACATTGTTATCTTTCTAAGTCTATTAATATTTTTCATTTGCTTTATAATCATGATAATTACAATATTGATAATTTAGTTAAATTTGGGATTCTTACTAGGTCACAGTTTTTTACCTTCAAAGTCCTACAAACCTTACTCCATGGTCTTTTAGCAGTTAATACCCCTCCCCCCCCTTTTTAAAAAAAAATCTTGGTGGAGGTTCCTATGTCTATTTAATTTTTTTTCTCCTTGACATTCAGAAATT
This sequence comes from Myotis myotis, assembly GCF_014108235.1. NCBI lineage: Eukaryota > Metazoa > Chordata > Mammalia > Chiroptera > Vespertilionidae > Myotis > Myotis myotis. The sequence continues at coordinate 89,014,536 of NW_023416335.1, forward strand.
CTGGGATGTGTTTATCTTTTATGATTAATTCTGCCAAGTTCTGTGCATAATTTCAGTTTGAAAAACTCATTTTTAAGCTCCCCCCACCCCCTATTATTTACTTAATATTTCTGCTTTACTTATCTCTCCCTTCTCTTTCTGGAATTCCTGTTATATACATATTTGATCTTCTGGATCTGTTGTTCAGGTTTTATCTTTTTCACTGATAATGTCTTGTTTTTTATTATTTTCCTGTGAACGCTGGGAGATTTCATTGAGCACTAATTTTCTGCGGTAGCCAGTCTGCATTTCACTGTCTCTATTCTTTAGGCCACTAGTTTCACTTTTTGTTTTCAAATGCTATTTCTTGTTACTCCCTTTTCACCTTTCCTTGAAGTAATGTTTGTTATCACTGATTCATTATCAGTTTGAAGTTCATTGAGAATGTAAATTCTAATATTTGTAAGCTTGTCTTGTTTCTTGCAGTTATTCAGATTATTCCGTGTCTCTTAAAATATTCGAGTCTCTTCTCCTATCTAGTTTGCTTGCTTGTCTGCTTGCTCATCTGCCAAGTGAGGTCTAGTTTATGCAGTATGGGGAACTGAAATAATGCTTTATTGGAAATTGTGTAGACCGTGTTCAGTTCTTTTCATTACAGTCAAACATAGGGGAAAATTTAGATTTATTATAATTTCTCATCAACAGCTTAGAGTTCTGATAGTTTTTGTGGGGTAGAGGTGGAGCTGTAGGCAGTGGGAGACAGCTGCAGGGCAAAGTTCCCCTTTGTTGCAGAACAGTCTCTCTTTTGTGTTGTCTTGGCAGCTCTGAGCCTACTGGAGTAGTTTCCCTTCCCCTTGCATAGCTGGCTGGCCTGGCATCCAGGCAGAACCTGTGTCATGACTCTTTGTCCAGCGCTGCCTTGCTTCCAGCCTCTGCTATCCAGAAGCTGTCTGCAGGCTCTGAAGATGAGATCCTGGTGAACTTGGCCCCTCTCTTTGTAGTGGAGTTTAAAGTTTGAGACTGATAGCCATTGTGTTCCAACCCTGGCTTTGCTATATTAGCTGTGTAACATTAGGCATCTTGTTTAAACCTCCGAGCACCAGTTTACTCGTGTGTATAATAGTATTTAAATTTATTAACACTCTAAGGCACTTAGTAGGGTGTTTGATTCTCAATAGCTAATGAATGGCAGCAGTTTTATTGTTGAGGTTTTGGGAACTAGCTGCTGATTAGGCTCTCCATTCACTACTCCCTTTTCTAAGCCATCTCCTGCTCACTCTCCTCAAGGGTTCAGGTTTTGGATGGGGCTCCTGTGAAGTGGTCAGTTTGTGGTGAAGAATTTTCTCTATCAAGTCAGTTGGGTCATTTTAGCAAGGAATGATGAGACAAAGTCGTGGTAATATGCATCCTGTTGGTTCCAGATACTCACATATAATTCTTTAAACCACTGACTTTTATTTTAATAAATTATGTGAGGTAAGGGTCCACTTTTTGGGAACTAACTAATTAGGGCATCGCCGTTTATTGTATAATTCATCTTTCCCTCACTATAATAACTTTTTAGTATGCTAATTAGTATATATGCTTTTAATTCGGTTCCATTGGTCAGTCTGCTTAATTTAGTATAGTACCATGATATTTGAGTCTTCCTTCAGTGACAAGAATAATTGTTAAGTGCATAGGGATTGGAGACGGATTTCTGGTTTGAATTCTGACTTCTTTAATGCCTGAGAGGATGAGTAAATTACTTAATCTCTCTGGACCTCAGTTTTATCATCTTGAAAATGGGCATAGTGATAGTGCCAATCTGTAGGATACATGTAAAGATTAAATCATAATTCTCATAAAGTAATTAAAACTGAACTTGGCTCAGTGTAAGTGCTTAATAATTGTTAGTTATTATTACATCTTAAAATATCTTTCCATGTGTAACACAGACTTTTTAAAAAACATTTAACTTTATTGTTTATATTATTAGAGATGTCCCCTTTGTTTTTTTCCCCCATTGACCCCCTCCATCCGGCACTCACCCCTCCAAAGCCTTCACACACTATTGTCTGTATTCATGGGCCATGCATATATGCATATAAGTTTCCCATTTAATTTCCCCCCAGCCACTTTCTCACCCCCACCTTCTCTCTGAAATTAATCAGATTGGTTCATGGTTATATGTTTCTGGATCTGTTTTGTTCATCACTTTATTTTGTTCATTAGATTCTACATATGAGTGATATCATGTGATACTTATCTTTCTCTGACTGGCTTATTTTGCTTAACATTATATACTCCAGGTCCATCCACGCTGTTGCAAAAGGTAAGAGTTCCCTCTTTTTTGCTGCTGCATAGTATTCCATTGTGTAAATGTACCACAGCTTTTTTATCTCTTCATTTGCCGATGGCACTTGGGCTGTTTCCAAATCTTAGCTATTGTAAATTGTGCTGCTATGAACATAGGGGTGCATATATTCTTTCTGATTGGTGGTTTGGGTTTCTTAGCATATACTAGTATTCCTAGAAGTAGGCTCACTGGGTCAAATGGCAGTTCTATTTTTAATTTTTTGAGGAAACTACATACTGTTTTCCACAGTGGGCTGAACCAGTCTGCATTCCCAGCAGCAGCGTACTAGTGTTTGCGTTTCTCCACATCCTCGCCAAGACTGTAGTTTGTTGATGTAGCCATTCTGATAGGTATGAAGTGGTACCTCATTGTTGTTTTAATTTGCATCTTGGATAATTAGTGACTTTGAGCATTTTTTCATATGTCTCTTGGCCTTCTTTATGTCTACTTCGGAGAAGTATCTATTTAGGTCTTTACCCATTTTTTAATTGGATTGTTTGTCTTACTTTTGTTAAGTTTTATAAGTTCCTTTTATATTTTGGATATTAACCACTTATCGGATGTATAATTGGCAAATATATTCTCTCATGCAGTGGGCTCTCTTTTCAGTTTGTTGATGGTTTCTTTTGCTGTACAGATATAGCCCTATTTGTTTATTTTCTCCTTAGTTCCCTAGGAGATGTATCTGTAAACATATTGCTATGAGAGATGTCTGAGATTTTGCTGCGTGTGGTTTTCTTCTAGGATTCTTATGGTTTCCGACTTACATTTCAGTATTTTATCCATTTTGAGTTTATTCTTCTGTATGGTGTAAGTTGGTGGTCTAGTTTCATTTTTTTAAAAATATATTTTTATTGATTTCAGAGGAAAGGAGAGGGAGAGAGAGATGGAAACATCAATGATGAGAATTGAGAATCATTGATTGGCTGCCTGCTGCACATCCCCTACTGGGGATCGAGCCCGCAACCCAGGCATGTGCCCTTGACCTGGGTTTGAACCCGGGACCCTTCAGTCCACAGGCCAACACTTTATCCACTGAGCCAAACCAGCCAGGGCTAGTTTCATTTTTTTTTTTCATGTACCTGTCCAATTTCCCCAACACCTTTTATTATTGAAGAGATTGTCTTGACTCCATTGTATCATCTTGCCTCCTTTGTCAAATATCAATTATGTGTAATGTCTTGGGTAGATTTCTGGGTCTCTGTTTCATTGATCTATGTGCCTGTCCTTGTGCCAGTACCAGGCTGTTTTGATTACAGTGGCTTTGTAGTGTAACTTTTTTTTTCTTCAGTTAAATCTTTATTGTTCAGATTATTACATTAGTTACTCTTTTTTCCCGCCATAACTCCCCTCCACCCAGTTCCTACCCCACCCTCCGCCCTCACTCCCCACCCACTGTCCTCATCCATAGGTGCATGATTATTGTCCAATCTCTTTCCTCACCCCCACACCCCTTCCCCCCCAAGAATAGTCAGTCTACTCCCTTTCTATGTCCCTGATTCTATTATAATCACCAGTTCATTCTGTTCATCAGATTATTCACTTGATTTTCAGATTCACTTGCTGATAGCTGTGTATTTGTTGTTCATAATTTGTATCTTTACCTTTTTCTTCTTCTTCCTCTTCTTAAAGGATACCTTTCAGCATTTCATATAATACTGGTTTGGTGGTGATGAACTCCTTTAGCTTTTTCTTATCTGTGAAGCTCTTTATCTGGCCTTCACTTCTGAATGATAGCTTTGCTGGATGAAGTAGTCTTGGTTGTAGGTTCTTGGTATTCATCACTTTGAATATTTCTTGCCACTCCCTTCTGGCCTGCAAAGTTTCTGTTGAGAAATCAGCTGACAGTCGTATGGGTACTTCTTTGTAGGTAACTGATTTTCTTTCTCTTGCTGCTTTTAAGATTCTCTCTTTGTCTTTTGCTCTTGGCATTTGAATTATGGTGTGTCTTGGTGTGGTCCTCTTTGGATTCCTTTTGTTTGGGGTTCTCTGCGCTTCCTGGACTTGTAAGTCTATTTCTTTCACCAGGTAGGGGAAGTTTTCTGTCATTATTTCAAATAGGTTTTCAATATCTTGCTCTCTCTCATCTTCTGGCACCCCTATAATTCAGATGTTGGTACGCTTGAAGCTGTCCCAGAGGCTCCTTACACTATCTTCATATTTTCGGATTCTTTTTTCATTTTGCTTTTCCGGTTGGGTGTTTTTTGCTTCTTCGTATTTCAAATCTTTAACTTGATTCTTGCGACCCTCTGGTCTGCTGTTGGGAGTCTGTATAATATTCTTTATTTCAGTCAATGTATGCTTAATTTCTAGTTGGTTCTTTATCACAACATCGAGGGTCTCATTAGGTTTCTTGAGGATCTCACTACATTTATCAGCGGTCTCACCAGTCTTTTTGAGGGCCTTATTAAATTTATCGACAGCTTCTAGACAGTTCTTTAAAGACCTTAAAAGTGTGGTTTTGAACTCTATATCCAACAGTTTGCTTTCCTCCAATTCTGTTGTTTGTGTCCTGTTTCTTTGTCTCGGCATTTTTTATGCTTCGTTGTGTCGATAGAGTGCCTTTCTGTGCTAAGTGTCCCAATTACCTGAGGTAGACACTCTTGGTGCACCCCCTTGTGGGCTTTGTACACAGTCTTGTTGTAGTTAAGCCTTGATTGTTGTAGTTATCACTGTGAGGAATTGACCTCCAGGCCAATTGGCTGTGAGAATCAGCTGTGTCTGCAGTGGGAGAACTTCTGTGCTGGAGACACCCCTCTGGGGCTAGACTTGCTTTGATGGGGCTTTGGTGCTCACTGAGTCTGCCCCCTGAGTGTGTCTTTTATGGTTCCACAGAGCTGCAAACTGGATGGTCCCACTCTGACCTCTGGGCTTCCTGGCTCCTGGATCTCTAGGGAGGTGCTAATCTAGCCTTTGCCTGAGGCTATCCAGCAAGTCTCCCTGCAGGGCTTGGGCGGGGTGGGTCTCACAGGATCAACAGGGCGGGGTTAGCAATTATGGCTGCTCTCAGTCTTGCCCTCAGAGGCTCTGCTTCTCAGTGTCCCAGTAATCGCTGCAAGCCCCACGGAGAGAAAGCTGCCCTGGGTTCTGAGTGATGCCAGACAGTCCCGCTTCTCCCGTATGAGTCTGGATCCCTAGAGACTTGCCCAGAACTGGAGCTCAGAGCCTGAGACTCCCTCCTGATTGAAAACGACAACCACGCCCTCAGCCGCCAGCCCGCTCCGCATGCACTCCGCACCTTAGTATTTTACTTCAGCACTGCCCATTCTCTAAGTCTCGGTATGTTTTTCTCTTTCCTCCTAGTTGTAGAACTTCCACTCAGCCAGCCTTCCTGTGGTTCTGGATGATGTCCGTTCCGTCTTTTAGTTGTATTTTTGAAGTGGTTGTTCGAGGCAGCAAACTCCGGTGTTTACCTATGCCGCCATCTTGGTTTCTCCTTTGTAGTGTAACTTGATAACTGGTAGTGTGATCCCTCCAACTTTGTTCTTCTTCCTCAAGATTCTTATGGCTATTTGGGGTCTTTTTTGGTTCCATATACATTTTTGGAGTGTTTATTCTAAATCTGTGAAATATGCTATTGGTATTCTAATAAGGATTTCATTGAATCTATAGATTGCTTTGGGTAGTATGGCCATTTTAATGATGTTGATTCTACTAATCCATGAACACCGTCTATTCTCCCACTTGTTTATATTTTTCTCTCTTTTTTCAATGTTCTGTAGTTTTCCGAGTACAGGTCTTTTAACTCCTTGGTTAAATTTATTCCTAAGTATCTTAATTTTTTTGTTGCAATAGTAAAATAGATTATTTAGTTTCTCTTTCTGAGAGTTCATTATTGGCGTATAAAAATGCCATTGACTTCTTGGTGTTGATTTTGTATCCTGTTATGTTGCAGAATTCATTTATTGAATCTAGTAGTGTTTTGGTGGAGTATTTAAGGTTTTTATGTACAATATCATATCATCTGTGAATGACAGTTTTACTTCCTCTTTTCCAATTTGGATGCCTTTTATCTCTTCTTCTTCTCTGATCACTGTGGGTAGGACTTCAATACTATCCTATATAATAAAGAGGTAATATGCAAATTGACAATCACTCCAACACACAAGATGGCCGCCCCTATGTGGACACAAGATGGCCAGCAGGGGAGAGCAGTTGGGAGGGACCAGGCCTGTAAGGGAGGGCAGTTGGGGGCAATCAGGCCTGCAGGGGAGGGCAGTTAGGGGTGACCCAGGCCTGCAGAGGAGGGCATTTTGAGGGGACCAGGCCTGCAGGGGAGGGCAGTTGCAGGGGAACCCAGACCTGCAGGGGAGGGCAGTTGGGGGGGACCCAGGCCTGCAGGGGAGGGTAGTTAGGGGTGATCAGGCTGGCAGAGGAGGGTATTTGGGGGGACCAAGCCTCCAGGGGAGGGCAGTTGCGGGGGACCCAGGCCTGTAGGGAAGGGCAGTTGGGGGGATCCCAGGCCTGTAGTGGAGGGCAGTTGGGGGGACCAGGCCTGCAGGGGAGGGCAGTTAAGGGCAATCGGGCTGGCAGAGGAGGGCAGTTAGGGATGACCAGGCTGGCAAGGGCGGGCAGTTAGGGGTGACCGGGCCAGCAGTCCTGGATTGTGAGAGGGATGTCCGACTGCCCATTTAGGCCCGATCCCACCGGAGATCCTGATTGGAGAGTGTGCAGGCTGGGCTGAGAGACACCCCCCGCTCCCCCACCCCATGCATGAATTTTGTGCACCGGGCCTCTAGTGTTGAATAAGAGTGGTGAAAACAGACATGTTCCTGTTCTTAGGGGAAATGCTTTTATTTTTTGCCCATTGAGTATGATGTTGGCTGTAGGTTTATCATATATGGCCTTTATTATGTTGAGGTATGACCCCTCTATTCCCACTTTGCTAGAGTTTTTATCAAAAAAGGGCATTGGATTCCTAGCCAGTTTGGCTCAGTGGATAGAGCATCAGCCTGTGGACTGAAGGGTCCCAGGTTTGATTCTGGTCAAGAGCACGTACCTTGGTTGCAGGCTCCTCCTGGTCTGGGCTTGTACAGGAGGCAACCATTCCATTTGTTTCTCTCATATCAATGTTTCCCTCTCTCTCTCTTCCTCCCACTCTCCCTAAAAATCAATGGAAAAATATCCTTATGTGGATTAACCCCCCCCCCCCCCCCCCACACACACACACACAAAGGGGCATTGGATTTTGTCTAATGCTTTTTCTGCATCAATTGATATGCTCATGTGATTTTTGTCTTCCAATTTGTTTATGTGATGTATCACATTTATTGATTTGTTGTTTATTGTACCAGCCTTGCATCCCCGCAATAAATCCCACCTTGTCATGATGTATGATCTTTTAAAGATATTGCTGGATCCGATTTGCTAATATTTTGTTGAGGATTTTAGCATCTATATTCATCAGGGATATTGGTATGTAATTCTCTTTCTTTATAGTGTCTTTTATCTGGTTTTGGAATTAATTAGGCTAATGCTAGCCTTGTAAGGAGAGCTTGGAAGTGTTCCTTTCTTTTGGAATTTTGGAATAATTTGAGGAGAATGTTAGTTCTTCTTTGAATATTTGGTAAAACTCCCCTGTGAAACCTTCTGGACCAGAGCTTTTGTTTGCTGGGAGTGTTTTGATTACTGCTTCTATTTCAATAGTTATCAGCATATTCAGGTTTTCTGATAATTCCTGGTGGAGTTTTGGAAGATTATATTTTTCTAGGAATATGTCCATTTCATCCTTGTTAGAATATAGTTGTTCATAGTATTTTTTTTTAGGATCCTTTGTATTTCTATGGGGTCAGTTGTTACTTTCCCTCCTTTGTTTCTGATTTTGTTTATTCAGGTCCTCTCTTTGTTTCTTGATGAGTCCTGCTAAACTTCTTTCTCCCTTATTTTCCAGCAGAGTTATGGCTTTACTTCTATAAATCCAATTAAATGGATTTCTATCACACTGACAAAACCCAGAGTTGGAGAAGGTAGGGAGATATACATAGCTGTCTCACAAGGAAGCCTTAATCTTTTTAAGTGGCATAAGAAGAGTTGAGAGAGAAATTATAAGTGATCATAATTTTCTTTGCTAGCTAGTGAAGAACAGCATAACTCAGAGAATTTCACAGAGCAAAAATGATCAAATCCAAACCTCAAAAATTGCTAAAGGTTCATCAATCTTATTTATCTTTTCAAAGAATGAGCTCTTGGTTTTATTGATGTTTTTTTGTTTGTTTGTTTGTTTTTTGTCTCTATGTCATTTATTTCCCCTCTGATCTTTATTATTTTCCTTCTTCTACTTACTCAGGGCTTTTCTTTTTGTTTTCTTTCTAATTCTTCAAGTTGTAGGGTTAGATAGTTTATTAGAAGTTTTTCTTGTTCTGTGATGTAGGCCTGTAGTGCTATGAACTTCCCTCTCAGGACTGCTTTCACTGTGTCCCATAAATTTTGGGTTGTTGTGTATTCATTTTTATTTGTTTCCAGGAAGTTTTTATGTCTTTCTTGATCTCTTTGATAACCCATTCATTGTTTAATAACATGCTATTTAGCCTTCATGTGTTTGAATGCTTTTGAGTTTTTTTTTATTGTAGTTGATTTTAATTTCATGCCATTGTGCTCCAAGAAGATGCTTGATATGATTTCAATCTTCTTGAACTTGTAGACTTAGTTTGTGTGCTAACATATGGTGTATCTTTGAAAATGTCTCATGTGCAATTGAGAAGAATGTATATTTTGTTGCTTTGAGATGAAATGGTCTGTAAATGTCAATTAATTCCATCTCATCTAAAATGTAACACAGACTTTTATTTTTGAGTCTAGCTTCCAAAACTGGAGATTTCAAAGATGTTAACTTTCTTCCTCCTTCATCAACTTCTTTCTCCCTTATTTTCCAGCAGAGTTATGGCTTTACTTCTATAAATAACACCAAGAACTAGTCTTGCAAAGCCTGGAGGTTTGTTTTTGAGGGAAAGTGGTTGGAAACTTGGCTCTGTTAGGGCCAGGATCCCATTTTTACCCTCTTTGTGTTTCTTGTACTAGTCCTGGTTTGTGGTAAATACTCAATACATAATTTTCAAAACGAAGAAAAGGTAATATCTTCAGCCTTTTAATAATCAAAGATTTTAAGATATTAAGGATCCAGGTTAGGGTCAATTAAACTTTTGTAAATTTACAGTATCTTGTAGCACCTTAAAATTGGAAAAGGCTGATTTTTCTCATATATTCAATACTAAAAGATAACTTTAGTAGAGCAAGGAGAATTTTTTTTAAAAAAAAATATATTTTTATTGATTTTAGAGAGAGGAATGGAAAGGGATAGAGAGATAGAAACATTGATGAGAGAGAAACATCATTGATTGGCTGCCTACTGTGGGCCCCCTACTGTATATTTAGCCCAGGCATGTGTCATGACCAGGAATCGAACTGTGACGTCCTGGTTCATGGGGCGATGTTCAACCATTGAGCCACTCTGTCTGAGCAAGGAGAACTTTTTTGCTTCTTCACAGGCTGGGGTAACTTTTCTCTCGTTCTTCCTCTCACTGGCTTGGGGACCACAGGCAGGTTATCATCTGCATACTGCAGTTCTTTACTTCTACGATGGAAGTGAACACAGTCTCTCCTCCTGGAACTTCTGTGAAGATTAAATGAAGGAAAGCAGGTAAAGTACAATGTGTTTTCTATAACAAGTGCTCAGATGTTATTGTCTGTCAGTTTGTGCTACAGTAACAAATTACCGCAGACTGAATGGTTTTCTCACAGTTCTGGAGGTTGAAGTCTGAGATGGAGATGCCACCCTATCGTGGGTTCTTTGTGAGCCTCTATTTCTGATTTATAGATGGCTGTCTTCTCATTGTGTCCTCACGTGGCAGGGAGAGAGCGAGAGATCATTTCTCTGGTGTTTCTTCTCAGAAGACCGCTAATCCCATTCAAGAGAGCTCCACCTTCGTGGCCTAATCTCCTTTCCAAGGCCCCACCTCTTAACAGCATCCCATGGGTGTTAGGGTTTCAACATACGAATTTTTGGGAACACGCAAACATTCAGTCCTTAATAGTTGCTATTAATCTTTCTACTACTATTATGTAACTTTCTCAGCTAATAGAAGGAAAAATGGAAGCTTTACTCTAATCGTACCATCACTCTCTATTTCTTTTCTGGTGTCCCCATATCTGGGCAGTGAGTGCCAGAATGGAACTTTTTTCTCAGATTCTTCATGTACTTTATTTTGGCTTCACTCTTATTTTTTTAAGAATTTATTTATTTATTTATTGTTGACAGTATTAGCGATGTCCCCCATTTCCCAACCTCCTACCCTTTGCTACCTAGCCCCCACCCTACCCCAGGCCTTCCCCACACTATTGTCTATTTCTGTGAGTTATGTATATATACATATATGTTCTTTGGTTAATCTCTTCCCACCCCCTCCACCGCCCTCCCCACTGAGATGTGCCATTATGTTCCATATATCCATTGGCTTTACTCTCAATGGAAGGGATGCCCACCAGAAAGAAGTTTCTTCATTTTTTTTTATAATGTGCTAGATGCCAACCCTTTGTTTTGCTTTATATATCAGGAGGTAAGACAATTATACATTGGGCAGTTGGAGATATTTCTTAAAATGTTTTGGCTTTTTCTGGGTTTTGTTCATTTTTAGGTTTATGTGTCAGTGAGCTTCATCTACCTGCTGCAGCTCACATTCATGAATGCACATTGCACTCATACATTGGCAAACACACTCTGATTTGTAAACATGCTTTACACTAAACAATTCCCTATTTTACAATTATCTTAGTTATCTTGGCCATGGTTAACTGGTTATTATCAAAACATACCTGTAGGCCATGATCAGTAGAACTTGGGAAATACCAATCCTAGCTGAGAGGTCAAAGAGGAAATTGGCCTTGACCCATTTAGGCAAGGTGAAAAATAGCCAGTTCTTTGGCACTGTGTTCTTTTTCAACACAGAAAGTAAAGTTGCAGCAATTAAAAGGACTCACAAGATTTCACAAAGTATGCTTACATACTGAGGCTTAGGAAAGACAAGCATACAATATAGCAAGAGAAAGAGAACACAGGCAAACATCAGGGAATCCAGAACATTCCAGGTTCTTTGTCATTTGCACAGAATGTTTTTGTTTTTTGTTTTTGGATAATGAACCTTCAACATACATATGAGATAGCATGGCCTAGGCCAGTGATGGCAAACCTTTTGAACTCGGCGTGTCAGCATTTTGAAAAACCCTAACTTAACTCTGGTGCCGTGTCACATATAGAAATTTTTTGATATTTGAAACCATAGTAAAACAAAGATTTATATTTTTGATATTTATTTGATATATTTACATGCCATTTAACAAAGAAAAATCAACCAAAAAAATGAGTTTGCGCGTCACCTCTGACACACGTGTCATAGGTTCGCCATCACTGGCCTAGGCAAATAGATCAATAGAACAGATTAGAAAGTCCAGAAAGAGACCAATACACATATATAGTCATTTGATTTTGACAAAAGAGCAAAAGCAATTTGGTGGAGAAAGGATTATCTTTTCAACAAATGGTGCTGGAACAATTGAATATTTGCATATTAAATGAACTTCAATCCATGCCTCATATGCGTACAAAAATGAACACAAAATGGATCATGCATAGACTTAAATGTGAAACCTTAAATGTAAAACCATAAAGCTTCTAGAATAAATGTAGGACAAACTCTTTGTGACAAGAATCTGCATTTTAACAAAATCCCCAGGTTATTCTTATACACATTAAAGTTTGAAAAGAACTGCCCTGTAAGGTGCGTGTGGAAGGATGAATGCTAGTTATGCAGGTCATAAAGGGCAATGTGGGAGAAAGATGCTTCAGCAGAGGGTTAGCGCATGCTGAGGCATGAAGGTATGATGAGTGAGGGCAGTTGTTCCATTGAACAGTTCATGCAGGAGTTTTCACCAATGTACAGTTAAATAAAAAGACAATATAATGAGCTTTTATATCTAAAACTTACCAAGTTTTAGAATTCTAAGATCATATCTTTCTTAACTTTGTAAAATGAAAATGCTAGCAAATTATAGATTTTGTTTTTGTTTGAAGTGTTTTTTGTTTTTTTCTTGGCAGAATAAAAAGTTGACAACCCTATGTTTAATACTTTTAGTTTCTGTTTGTTTTTTTCTGACCTATGAAATCCAACAAAAAGTATGCCTCAGTTGACTGAGTTAGAGAACTAAGAATAGTTTGGATAGAGTATTGGGCAGCTGGGGTGGGTGGGGCCAGAGAAGCAAACAGAGGTCAGATCCTGGGGAACCTCATAGGCCATAGAATTGGACTTGATCCCCAAATGGTTGAAGATTGTGACATAATTGGATTTGCATTTTAGAACGATGGCTTCTCAGTGTCTGGGTTCGGGTTCAAAGAAGGGGAAAAGGAGACAGGAGACCAGCCAAGAAGCTCTGTGGATATCAGCGAGAGTGTGACTAAGACAACATGGACAGCGGACAGAGGATAAACTTAAGTTACATTAGGAGGTAGAATTGACAGGAATTAGGAACCTATTGGATGGAAGAGATACCTTTACATTACTTAAATTATTCTCTGACTATATTTTGGTGAATTTTGTATGCCCATGTAAGTGCAATCAGCACAATCTCAGAATTCTTAAATGGATTAATATAAATGACTATTGAGTAGAGTCATTGAACATCTGTGCAGTGTAGTCCCTCAAAGACAAAGAGAAACTCATTAAAATGAGATTAGAGAGCTAATCTATCTTCATACTTAAATACCCATTCATGAAAAGCTATGATTTGTGAGTCAGAAAATGCTGATTGCATTCATTTTATTACATATATAATTCCTTGGCGAATGCTGTCTAGTGGAAATATTGGGTACTTCTAAAATTTCAGACTTTTATTTTTGCAGGGATTAATTCAATACTGCTGCATATTATATAGAGCAATAATTTACATATCATGCTTGCTTTACAAAATAGCTTTTGGTAGAGGAGCTATGTGATATGTCAGCCTTAGCTCAAGAGTCTTATAAATTTAAGAACTTTTTTGTAAGCACCCTGAAAGGAATATTAGAAAATAATTTAGTTTTGGCCATTACTTTTACCTGAAGTTCCCCACAAAAACATAAGTGAGTATTGACTAATAAACAGAAGGTTTCGTTTCTCTGGCTTCTCTGTGAATTGAATGAGTTTACATGTAAACTTTTCTGTTGGCATGGCTTAAATCAAGCATGCTTTCCAAGGGAGGTCAAGACAGTGAATTATTTGTGGTAATAGACTTTTCTTCAACCAACATATAAAGAATTTTTGCTATTGTAGGTTCATTTGCACTTTGTTGCACCATGTACTTTGATACGTCAAGGCAATTCTATGGAAGCTTATGGGGGATATTCAATATGGAAAGGAAGTCCATGTGATTTTGATTTATGGGATTTATTAACATTCATGAGTATGTATTATGTATCTCAAGAACCCACAGGAAGAATGGTTGATTATAGGAGGAAAGGATATTTGTATACAGTGGGTTTTTAAAAGATGACGAGATTTTTCAATCATTTATGCCACTTAGTGTTTTCCAGTAGTAAAGGGAATTTAATCTCCTAATGAAATACATTTAAGCACTACAGAAAATAGACATTTTCATCTACTGTGCTAATCTAACTTCAAAGCAGTCCATGTGCTGTTGTTTCTTTTATCATTGGTATATGCTGTGTAATTTATATATTCAGAATATTTAGCATGAGAACTTAAAAACTTTTTCTAGCTGGATATTCTGATACTTTGTACCAATTTCTTTTGGGCATATGTGCTAGATAATTTGCCTCAGCTATACCTTTTAACACATAACTTTTTAAAGGTTGTTCATTCATTTTAGAGGCCCAGAAATTGTCTGTCTGTTCTCTAGAAATAAAGAGTGTCTCATCTATGAACTATTTATTAATACCAACAGAGGATATTAAACCAATTCAGATTGCTAAGTGAATGACAAAAGTGTTTAGTACTTTTGTGAATTAATATCCACTACTATTTCTCTATTCATAAACTGTACTCTCAAAGGAGGCTATGTCTTTCTGTGACATACAATTATATATAGTTATTGGTATGAGACAAGACCTCAAGAGTAAAAAAATTATAATGGGCAATTTCAGACATAAATAACACACAAAAATAACGATGCTTGCATCACCCAGCTTCAAAAATCAACCTTTTGCCAATCTTATTTCAAATATCTTCCCACCTCAATTTTTGTTGGGAGGAGTACTGGGATTTACTTTAAATGAATTTTAGTTTACTATATTATTTCATGTGTTAATACTACAGAAAATATCTATAAACGATAACTTGTTCTGCATTCCATAATGCCATTGTCACACAGAACTAAATTAACAATAATTTTCATAATATTATCATCATCATAGTCTGATCAGTTCATCTGGGAGAGGAAATGATAACTTGACTTGATCTGGGATAATTTCCTTGTCATTCATTGCCTTCATTTCAACTTTAAGACCTCCTTGAAGTTGAGCTCCTCTGGAAGACTGGGTTTACTTTTGCTTCTAACTGGTTACCTGAGGACATTATAAATCTAGGTAAGACCAACTAAAATTAATTCTCCACATGAGGCTTTTCAGATGACACAAGTAGATCAAATACATACTTATTTTTTTCATGAGGGTCAGCTGGTGGAGACAATTTAATTAAAAAAAATTTACCCCTTTTTATCCAGACAAGTTTCCATGCTGTTCCATTTCTGCTTGGGAGGATTTATTTCTTATAAACTCTTACACTAAGGATGTAGTCTTTGGGATCCCAGTTTAAATAGAATATTTTATTAGATTCCTTATGTTGGCTCTAGGCCTTTCACCCTATATCCCATGCCCACTGCAGTATTTAAAATGAATATGGAAGCCCTAGCAGGTTGGCTCAGTGGTTAGATTGTCAGCGCAAAGGGTCCTGGGGTTTGATTCCGGTCAAAGGCATGTACCTTGGTTGCAGGCTCCACGGCAACCAGTCGATGTGATTCTCTGACATCGATGTTTTTCTCTCTGTGTCTCTTCCCCTTCCTTCCATTCTCTCTCTCTCTCAAAAAAAAAAAAATAAAAATAAAAAATCAATGGAAAAAATATCCTTGGGTGAAGATAAATAAAAACAAAAACAGAAAATAAAACAAAAAAATCCCCCATAAAATGGATATTCAAGAACTCTGGGGTCTTGTTTCTTCTTAAAAACATCTAGGATTTGGTTCTTCCTCATTATTCTCCTGCCACTACTGCATTCTCACATGCTGATCACTATAGTAGACTCTCAATTGGTATTTCAGCCTTTAATTTTTCTCCTGTCTAATCCATGTTGCTCATTACTACCAAAGTAGTCTTTTGAAAACATCCCCTTTCATTATGTAACCTTACCCACTTACACATGATTCAGAAGTTCTCCTTTGCTCTTTTTTTTCATAGGATATCAATTCTAATTCCTTCATACTCTTAAGTTCAAGTTGGATTTGAATGCTGGATGAGTATCCTGCTGCCTTACCCTGCAACATGCTGCAATGGACAAGTGAATTTCTTTTACACATTCTCAGGGTCAGTCTGTTGACCTTCTAATTGCTGCATCTTTGGCAACTCTATGAAGATTGAGTTTTAGAGAGAGAGTCCTTTTTCCTTTCCTTTTAAAATTAAAAAAATATTTTTATTGTTTCAAAATAGATATAACATAAAATTTACCATTTTAACCATTTTTAAGTGTACAATTCAGTGACATTAAATACTTTCACAGTGTTGTGCACCACCACCACTTTCCCAAACATAAACTCCATACCCATTAAACATTAATTCCCTATTCTCCCCTCCCTGCAGCTCTTTTTGTGTTTATAAGGTGTGAAATTCTTGGTCATTTTGCTACATTTAACTACCCTGGAAAAGAGCAGTTCATCAATCTACGGATTCAGAACAGTGGCAGCCAGGGGCATTCTCTGACTAACTGCTCTTTCAGTCTGCTATTTCATTAAGTCCCTGTTGAGCATTATCACTGCTGTAGCAGTCCGTAGGAATAGAGTGGTAAGTAGGCTGATACAGATCGTGCCTTCCCACTGCATACAGAGCCAACCACTATATTTAAATCTATATTGTTCTTTTAATGATTCCATCCATATTCCTCCTAATGGGTAATATTGATGAACACTCTCATATTGTTGAAGTGCTCAGACTGACAGTTCAAGGCTTGTACTCACATTTCTCTTTCCTGTGAGGGACTCTGGCTGAGGAACAGATGGCATTGCTGATGGTAATAACCAGGAACCATCCATCCAGCCTCACTGATCTTCTGGTGCATTCCTAGTGCTTCCCTATGGGTTATTCTTTATCATTGTACTAGGAATGTGTTCATTTTTCTCTTCTCTTTTATTTCCCATTCTTTTTTTTCTTTTTATGTATTTATATGACCTCTTCAAGCAACTCCTCTATGCTAAGTACCATATGTATTCAAAATAAAAATATTGTAGGTATTAAAGATAGAAATATTCAGGATAAATTTTAAAAGTTCTCAAGGAATTTATCAACTCATGAGGAGATGGACTTGCTAATTGGCATTGACAGCTAATATGACTGTCCTAATATATGCAAGATACAGTATGATCCTGGAGTTTAATTTGCCTGAGGAATCCTGAGGCTGGTAGGGAAATGATGCTAATATGGGAGAGTAGATATGCAGGCAATGCTGGTAAGAGGGTGGGAGCCTGGGAACTCTAAAACCACAACTGTGCAAGGACAGGAAACTGGGATTAAATGGCCACTAAGAATTAAATCACCAAGAAAACAAAATCTTCAAAACGAGTCTCCAGTGCGAGGAAACTATTTGCAGACACAGAGTAGTGCTTTTTAGTAATAAAACTTACCAGAGTAAGGCCTTGTGGTGGCTTCTTTTTCTCAAGACTCTTACTAATAACTGATAAAGACAGCAATTCCATGTATTTTGTGTGTGTTTATAATTTCTCACCTAGCATATGGGTCCATTTAACTTCATTTTAAGACTTCATTTTATAGTTTTAAAAACAATGAAGGTATTGCCTCTTGGTTGTGATTTTTAAAATTCTAAATGACAAAGGTTTTCACACCTTTGATTTGAGAGAGATGGCCCTGCTGGTTAAAATGTCAGGGGGAGATCTGTAATTATTACACCTGGCAGAACCACATACCTACAAATGACCAGAATGGTTGTTACTATTTTTAAAGCAGGAATGTCGTTAAAAACTCAAGGTTTTGAAATATAAAACAGCCACATATTTTCTCCAGCTTCTGATTGCTAGGTTGCTACAGTTATGAGAAAAAAAATCCAGGTGTCTGTGATTCTGCGAAGTTGTTTAGGTCTGGTATAGTGGGGTTATTAATGCTTGGAACTGAGCTACTTGGCAGAGTGGTATAGAAGCTGGACAGCATCCAGCTTGGGCCCTAAACCCTGGGTGCTTCATTCACTCCACACAGCAGCAGCCTCCTTCTATCCATGGAGACACTCTCAATACAGAGATACATAGTGTTTTGTAGGAGATAAGATTTAGTTTACGACATGCGATCTGAGTGCATATAATGAGAATCTGGCCAGCAGTTTGTTTTTATACAAATTATCATAGAGAAATAGGCCTTTTCACAACATCTTTAATCTCTCAGGTATGTTTTCCAAGAATTTCTGCAACATTCTCTGCAATAAAGGCATTCCCTCTTTAAACAAGTGACTGAAAACTACAAAAGGACATTGACTGACAGACATCCCTTTGCTCAAAGTTTTCCTATGTTTGCAGATCCCTAGAGACTGCCTTCTGTTTGTATTGAGGTTGAAATGTGTGATCTATTTGAAAAGTATTCCCTGAAAATAGAGGGTCTTCAAAACACAGTAGGGTTTACTCTTCACCCCCCACCCCCTTACTTCAGTGATGGCAAAAATAACAATTGTCCCCTGGGAAATGAATCTCATTGCTATGGTAACTAATGAAGGTTGCATCATTCTAGCACACATTTTTTAAAGCCTAGATTTCAACATGGGTAGATGCCTGTCTTATTTTATTCGGTAACTTAGCAACCTATGGTATACTGTTTGTCACCACCCCCAATTTTTTCTCTCAGAAAAGTGACCTATATAGTTTTGTGTGTATGTGTGTGTGCGTGTGTGTGTGTGTGTGTGTGTGTGTGTTTAAATTGTAGCTAGCCCTAGTTGGTTTGGCTCAGTGTATAGAGCATCGGCCTGCGGACTGAAGGGTCCCAGGTTCGATTCCAGTCAAGGGCATATGCCTGGGTTGTGGGCTCAATCCCCAGTAGGGGGGTGTGCAGGAGGCAGCCAATCAATGATTCTCTCTCATCATTTATGTTTTTATCTCTCTCCTTCTCCCTTCCTCTCTGAAATCAATAAAAAGATATTTTTAAAAAAGTGTAACTATGTTTTTTTGTGAATTTGGTTCATTTCTTAGGTATGTTTATAATGACCTTATTTTCTGGCCCCCAAATTAGGACACGTGGTATGCCTGAGAAGTAAAGGATTTTTCTTCTACTTCATTGGTGTCTCACATTAAGGTCTTCACAGGGCTTTTTTGTTCTACACCTCTTAATTGTTGCTATTCAGGGGTTTGTCTTTGGCCCTCTTTTTCTAATTCATGTATTAGTATTTATTAATTATTGTATTTTCTTTTTTATTTTTTAAATTTTTATAATTTATTAGGGTGATGTTGCTTGATATGATTTCAGTCTTCTTAAATTTATTGAGATTTGTTTTGTGTCCTAATATGTGGTCTATCCTAGAAAATGTTCCATGGGCACTTGAAAAGAATGTACATTCTGCTGCTTTGGGGTGAAATACTCTGAAAATATCAATGAAATCCATCTGATCTAGTGTGTCATTTAAGGCTGCTGTTTCCTTGTTGACTTTCTGTCTGGAAGATCTATCCATTGATGTCAGTGGGGTGTTGAAATTCCCTACTATGACTGTATTACTGTCTCTTTCTTTATGTCCATCAAGATTTGCTTTACATATTTAGGTGCTCCTATGTTGGGTACATAAATGTTTACAAGGGTTATATCCTCTTGTTGGATTTCTCTTTTTATCATTATGTAGTGTTCTTCTTTATCTCTTACTATAGCCTTTGTTTTGAAGTCTATTTTGTCTGAATAAGTATGGATACCCCAGCTTTTTTTTTCATTTGCATTTGTATGAAGTATCTTTTTCTACCTCTTTACTTTTAGTCTGTGTGTATCTTTTGTTCTGAGGTGGGTCTCATGTAGACAGCACATATATGGATCTTGTTTTCTTATCCATTCAGCTACCCTATATCTTTTTTGTTATTGTTTTGTTAATCCCCACCCAAGGATATTTTTTCCATTGATTTTTAGAGAGAGTGGAAGGAAGGGGGCGGGTAGATGCACATTGATCGGTTGCCTTCCACAAGCACCCCAACCAGGTCAGGGGATCAAACCTGCAACCAGGAATGTGCCCTTGTCTAGGAATCGAACTCGTGACTCTTCAGTGCACGGGCCATGCTCTGACCACTGAGCAACACCTGCCAGAGCCTCTAGTCTTTTGATTGGAGCATTGAAGCCATTTACATTTAAAATGATTATTGATAGGTACATATTTATTGCCACTTTATTCTTTATAACTGTGTTTCTCTGTTTTGTTTTCTTCTCCTCCACCACCTCCTCCCTCTCTCCTCCTCCTCTTCCTCCTCCTCCTTCTTCAAGAAGACCCTTTAACATTTCTTGTAATACTGGTTTTGTGTCAAACTCCTTTAGCTCTATCTTGTCTTGGAAGCCCTTTATTTTTCCTTCAATTTAAAATGATAGCCTTGCTGGGTAAGGTAGACTTGTAGGTCCTTGCTTTTCATCACTTTGAATATTTCATGCCAGTCACTTCTGGTCTGAAATGTTTTTATTGAGAAATCAGCTTATAATCTTATGGGAGCTCCCTTGTAGGTAACTAACTGTCTTTCTCTTGCAGCCTTTAAGATTCTTTCTTTGTCTTTTACCTTTGCCATTTTAATTATGATATGTCTTGATGTGGGTCTCTTTGGGTTCATCTTGTTTGGCACTCTAGACTTGTGTCTTTTCTTTACCAGGTTAGGGAAGTTTTCAGTCATGATTTCTTCAAATATGTTCTAGATCCCTTGCTCATCCTCTTCTCCTTCTGGTTTCCTCAGTGATGTAGATTTTGTTACGCTTCATGTTGTCCCAAAGATCTCTTAAACTGTCCTCATTTTTTGAAATTCTTTTTTCATTTTGCTCCTCTGACTGTTTTCTGCTACCTTGTATTCCAAATTGCTGATTTGATACTCTGCTTCATTCAACCTACTATTTATTCCTTCTAGTGTATTCTTCATTTCTGACTTATTTTTAATGGTTTCTATGCCTTTTTTTTATGCTTGCTATCTCTTTTTTGAAGTTTTCACTAAGTTCCTTGAGCATCCCTATAACTATTTTTTTGAATTCTACATGTTGTAAGTTGCTTGCCTCCATTTCATTTAGCTGTTTTTCTGGAGATTCTCCTGTTCCTTCATTGTCTCCTCATTTTAGCTTTCTCTTTGTGCTTATTTCTCTGTGTTAGGTAGATCTTCTAAGACTCCCAGTCTTGGTAGTGTGGTCTTATGTAGTAGGTGTCCTGTGAGCCCCAGTGGTGCAGTTTCCTTGATCACCTGAGCTAGGTGCTCCAAGAATGTCCCTTGTGTGGGTTATGTAGGCCTTCCTGTTGTAACTGCATCTTGATTGCTCTTGGTCCATTCATATGTGAAGTTGACCCTCAGGTTGGCTGACTATGAGAATCAACCTCAACCACAGCATACAAGCTGACCTGCAGGTGCTGACCCCATGAATCAAAATTTGCCTCAGCTGAGTCTGGTACCTGCTGAGATCTCCCTTTGGATATGCCACTTGTGAAGCTAATTGTATCTTGCTCTGATGTTATCTGAAGCTGGCCACTGGGTGTGTTGATTCTGGGGCCTTTGGGAGGGACTCTGGTGCAGGCCAGTGTCAGATGCTATCTGTGCCTGGCCCTGGGCAACATGTAAGAAGCTACCAGCAACCCATAGTTTGTGGCTGCTTCTGCTGGGCCTGAGTGTGCACAAGAAGTATCAAACTGAGCACCAAAGCTAGCTTTTACCAGCACTGGGCCTAGGAGCAGATCAGCAAGGCACCCCGAAGCCTGCTTTCACCTGCCTCTACCTGCTCAGTTGCTGAAAGAGCCTCTGGTAGTATGAGGTACCATGTCATGAGTTGCATGAGGTAGGTTCCCAGTGAGTCACCAGGTAGGGGTGAGTGGTGTTCACCAGATTGATACAGGTTCAAACTCGTTGCCAGTGATGGGTCTGAGGCCCTTCAGCAAAGGTCCCAGGATATACCAAGTCTACCAAGGGTCCACAGACCTTTGTGGTGGGGTAGGGTCTCAGGGAGTTGTCAGGTTGAGGCAAGCAGAGTCTATCAAGCCCAAACAGTTCAAGATTTGGCAGCCTGAAGAGAGGGCTCTGCACTGCTTGGGAGTGAGAGGGAAAATGGCCCCCATTCTAAAGCCACACAACTCAGTCACTGACACCCCCTGAGTCTGCCCAGACCTCTATACCCTGTCCCTAGCAACTGACTTCTCACCAGGGAGTCCAGAGGGTGGGGCTATTGCAGTCCCCTAGACCAGTGGTTGGCAAACTCAGTAGTCAACAAAGCCAAATATCAACAGTACACCGATTGAAATTTCTTTTGAGAGCCAAATTTTTTCAACTTAAACTATATAGGTAGGTACATTGTTATTAACTTAATTAGGGTACTCCTAAGGCTTAGGAACAGCCACACTCAAGGGGCCAAAGAGCCGCATGTGGCTCGCGAGCCAGAGTTTGCCGACCACGGCCCTAGGCTGATGCTATAAGGAGAGGAGTGCTCCACCCAAGAAAGATGAAGTCTGTGCTACAGAAGAGTGACTCAGCACAGGAGTCCCAGCAGCTGTCCTATTAGCTCTCTCCCCAGAGCCACAAACCCCAGTCTCTCTTTATACAACTGTAGTCTGTTCTCCTGTCCTCTGTGCATTGGCCCTTTAGGAAGGTACCTGTTTCCCTAGCAGACTTCTGTCTCTCCCTGGCATACAGAATTCCCACTGATTTTCTCAGCCAGATGTTATGTGGGCACCTCTTCCCGGCTGGAGAGTCTGTAGTGGGGTTGAGACCTTATAGTCCTTAGGGGGAGCCTTTGCAGCTGAGATGTCCCTCTGGAATCTCACATCCATGGGAGTGAGGCTAGCTCTTTTCACACCTCCACCTTTCCCACCAGTCTTGATATGGCTTCTTCCATAAACCCTTAGTTATATGACTTCTATTCAGCTAGTCTTCAGTTGTTTATTCAGGTTTATTGTTCTATATTTTAGTTATAATTCTAGTTTGGTTTTGGGATGAGGCGAGTATAACATCTACCTAGTCTACTACTATTTTGGATCCTTCCGACCTGGAAAATGAGCCTGTTGCAGCACTCTTTTATGAGTAGCTACGACACATGTTGTAATGTACCCCATGAATCGCACAAAGGATGCCCCAAGAAGTCGAATAAAGGAGTCATTTATTCAGAAGCCGGCGGCTGCGAGGGGGGCATCAGCTCTCCAGACCTCACAGCCCCGAGTGACTATAGCACTGAGCTTATACAGAAAAAAACCACACCCTGCTAGACGTTGGAATGTGGAGCTATCTTGTGAAAGCAGATTGTACAAAAGCAAACTGAGCAAAGTTAGTTATCTCTAAAAGTTAATTATAGGGTTAGTTCTTGGATCCATTGAGTCAAGGGACAACATTCCCAGAGCCAATGAGTCAATGGAAAAGCAATTAAAGCAATTTTTGCGGTTCTGGTCCTCAGGCACAGGAGAATAACCTTTGTGATGTGGGCTGGCTACATAGTGGGGTGATTTATGTGAGTTTCCAGGTCTCAATCTGGAAACTGAGGTAACTACCCTATTGTTAAAGCAAGCAGGTGTGTACAGAAGCCAAGATAGCAGGGTTAAAATTTAAACAACAGTTTTTACCCGAGATGAAGTTACTATGCTTCATTTCTTCAACTAGACATGGAAGAACCTTAAACAGTAATGAAATGCAACAACAGAGGCTATTAATGCCAGGTACCACATGAGTCTTTAATCTTACCAGCCCTCTTTTATACTTATTCACCAATGACTTAGCTATTGCTTCTGTGCTAGTGTCTCTCACATCTTAATTTTCAGCTCAGGTCTTGCTCCTGGACTTCAAGTAGGTAGTTCAATCCTTGACAGCCCTAACTGGATCATCCCTAAACTCTGCAAGTGCAAATGAAGTCAACATTGTCTTCCATAAAACTCACTTATTGATGAATGGCACGCAGCACCCTACTTCTAATCAGCCCCCAAATCCAGAGGCTTCTTCTTTTTTAAATGCTCTAATATGTATCCTCTTTCTTCTAGGCCTCATCCTTTTTCGTCTAGTTTACTACCTACATCATTATCCTGGTTACTTCAGGGTAATGAGGCTTATTCCAGGTGTAAGGGCAGAAAAAATAATTTTCCTCCCACATTTCTAACTTCTGCTGGACTAATAATCAAATTAACAGGAGAAAATGACCAAATTTATTATGTATATACATAAGAATTAGAGATATGAATGCACATTGGTCAGTTGAGCCTTATATGCCCTTCTGGACAAAGGAGAAGGAAGTAGGGGTCTGTGACTTCAAAAGGAAAGTAGGCAATTCACAGGTTGATGAGAAAGAGCACACATGGAAATCAAACAAGCTTGCTTGGATCTTTCCTGTCTGCCACAGTTAATTCACAGATGCTGAGGGGAATGTGCTGAAGTTTCCTTCCTGAAGCAGGTTTATATGAATTCCTTGAGGCAGGTAAAGGGGGAGAGCCAAAGGTTCTGAGTCTTTTGTTTCTGAAAAATAACCCGCTTAAAATATTCAGTATCTCAAAAGGCATATTTTGGGGTGACAAACTCTAGTCCCCTTCACAGGCTTCTCCCAAACAAACAAAATTATGGTTTTGTGACTGGCTGCTTATCCTCCAGCAGCTCCCCATTGTCCTCAAAGTAAAGTCCAGACTCCTCAGCAGGGCACAGAAAGCCCTAAGTGGCCTAGGTGGCCCCCTGCCTGCTGCTTTGTCCAGCTTGATTCTCATTGTTACCACCTTGCCCCCTCCCTGCTTGCTCTTTCCTCCCTGTGCTCATGTGCTGCTCCCTCTGATAGAAACATGCTACCTCTCCTTCTCCCCCTTCTTCTGGTAAGTGCCTCCTTATCCTGTACTTCCGACACCATCACCTCTGGGAAGCTTTCTCTAACATTTCCTAGCCCAGGCCATGTAGGCTCCTGGGCTGAGGGCTGCCTGGAAGGAAGATATACCCATTCTAGTTAAGATTGTAGCATAGAAGGGCACAGGATTCAGTTACTTAGAGGGAGTTGGGGTGGAATGGGAAATAGCATGGTAATATCACTCCCTTTCTTATTTCTTTAGGGATGAAATAGATGATGGAGCTGTAGAATAAAGGTTGTATAGTTCCTTCCCATTATCCTACCCAGCACAGTATAAAGATATTTTGGTGTCAGCCCAGTTTCTTTGCTGCCATGTCTGCACGAGGCCCCTGTGCAGATGTAATTAGAGAACTTCTTGTTGTTGGTGGACAGATGGGAGGTGAGTGACTGAAGAGAGAGATTTTTTAAAAAATTTTTTATTGTTGAAAGTATTACATATATTCCATTTTTCCCCCCATTTGACCCCTTCTAGCCTGCCCCAGGCTTTCACTGCCCTATTGTCTGTGCCCACGAGTTATGCATATATTCATAGGAGTTCTTTGGTTGATCTCTTCCCACCACCCACCCACCCCCGCCTTCCCTCTCTGAGATTCGACAGTCTGTTCCATGCTTCTATGTCTCTGGATCTATTTTGCTCATCAGTTTATTTTGTTCATTAGATTCCACAGATGAGTGAGATCATGTGATACTTGTCTTTCTCTGACTGGTTTATTTCGCTTAGCATAATACTCTCCAGGGACCTCCATGCTGTCTAGAGAGGGATTTTTGACTGATTCTTTTGATCTGTCACAAACCATGAGCACCACTTTTGGACATGGTGAGGGGCTTGTCTCTGGGTAGATGCCAAGTATGATAAAATGTGATTCCTTCTCTAATTTTATTTAGAGCTCAGTGAAAGAGCAAACCAGCTCTGGTCATAGTGGAGATTTGATAAATGCTATAATTTATCCATTTTTACCTTGAAAAAAAGGGAAAATTTTTTAGGTTTAAGGAATAATATTTAAGGCTAATATTTAAAAGTAATTTTTTTACCTGTTGAAATGTATTCAGCGGGGTACAATACAATAAGATTATGCTGTTTTCAAAATAGCCCAGCCACTGAACTGACAGGTCTTTTGGGGCTTACCTTGCCTTCCTGATTTTGAGGTGAGCATTGCTTCTCTTTCCCAACGCTTCCAGTGTTTGCTTCTGTGTAGTGTTGAGAGCTTGAGGGAGAGGATGAGGCAGGGAGAAGAAAACAGGACCCCACAAGGTGAGCAGTGCATTGTATGTGGTCCTGTCAGGCCATGTGTGGGGGGTGAATGCAGTTGCCCTGCATTTCAGTATGGTCATGCATTTTTCTTCTCTAATACACTGACCTCTACTGGCTTAACTATGACTCTTAATCACAGCTGTGTTTTTTTTCTGAAATTTCTTTTAAGGAAAAAGATTTTCACTCATTATTAAAAGCTTTTTAAATATGATTTTAAGAAAAAATAATACAGGCTTTGTATAGTGGAATTTACATTTATCTAGGTAATTCCAGCCATCCCAATTGCATATTTGACCTCTTGGATGCAATACCTTTTTTCTTTTTAAAATTGCCATTATACATCTACAGTTAAGGGAACAGATACTTTTCTTTAAATTTTTATAGATTGTAAAATTTATCAATTGTTCTAATATTGTTCTAATGTTGGTGTAAGGAAGGTAGTATATTTATTTATTTTATTTTTATTTTTTAAAGAGATTCTTTTCTTTTTTAAAAATTGGTTTGAGAGAGAGAGAGAGACAGAGAGAGAGAGAGAGAGAGAGAGAAAAACATTAATCAGTTGCCTCCCACACATACCCCGACCAGATCTTAAACCCACAACTTGGGTATATGCCCTGACTGGGAATTGAACCACCCACCTCTTGATGTGTGGGACTATACTCCAACCAATTGAGCTATACTGGCCAGGAAAGAAGAGCACCAAATTTAAAATGTAACTAGTGAGCATCACTAATTAGGGAAAATTGCTTAAGTTCTCTGGGCCTTAGATTTTCACCTCTAAAGGATAATTTCTGTTTCATAGGGCTATTTTAAGAATGAAATGTACAGGCAAAGTGTTTTGGGGCTATTTCTATAGAAAAAATTTTAGTATTAAAATTTAAAAATTAATATTATCCTGCCACTCTTGATGTTTAGTGCATGCATTCATAGTGTTGTGCAACCACCAGCTCTCTAGCTTAAAAACTTTTCATTACCCAGAAGAACACTCCATTACCCATTAAGTAATCACTCCCCATTCACCCCACCTTCATCCCTTGGCAACCTCTAAACTGCTCTCTGTACCTATGGATTTGTCAATTCAGGACATTTCATATTAAAGGAATCATCCAATATGTGATTTAAAAAAAAATCTGGCTTCTTTTATTTAGCATAATGTTTTTGAGATTCATCGAAATTTAACATATATCAGCACTTCATTCTTTTGAATGGTTATTATATATATACTAGAGGCCTGGTGCATGAAATTCATGCGTTTGGTGGGGGTCCCTCAACCCGGCCCATGCCCCCTTGCAGTCTGGGAGCCCTTGGGGGATGTCCGACTGATAGCTTAGGAATCTGACAGTCAGACATCCTTAGGGCTGCCGTGGAGGCAGGAGAGCTGTGAGCCTGGCTTCTGGCTGAGTGGCACTCCCCCTGTGGGAGCGCACTGACTACCAGGGGGCAGCTCCTGTGTTGATCATCTGCCCCCTGGTGGTCAGTGTGCATCATAGCAACTTGTTGTTCCGCCTGTTTGGTCGATTTGCATATTAGCCTTTTATTATATAATATATATATATACACATATATATATATTTATACACACACACACACACACACACACACACTAGAGGCCCGGTACATGAATTCATGCACCAGTGGGGTCCCTTGGCCTGGCCTGTGGACATCACCCAAGGGGTCCCAGATTGCGAGAGGGTGTAGGCCAGACTGAGGGACCCTACCGGTGCATGATTGGGGCCGGGGAGGGGCTGCAGGAGGGCTCCAGGGTGTGTCTTGCCCATCTGGCCCAGTCCTGATCAGCCAGACCCCAGCAGCAAGCTAACCGACTGACCCTGCTGGTCAGTTCATGTCATAGTTACCAGTCGAATGGTAGAACGGTCGCTTAGGCTTTTAAATATATAGATGTTGTGTTTTTATTTTCTTTTTATCTCAAAGTATGTTCTAGTTTTCCTAATGAGTCCTCTTTTATTCATTAGTTGTTTAAGGTTATGATGTTTAATTTCTACATATTTGTGATTTTTCCAGTTTCCCTCATTGATTATAATGTTTCATTTATTTATGGTTGGAGAGGATGTTTTGTATGATTTCATTATTTTGAAGTATATTGAGAATTGTTTTATGGCTTAACATATGGCCTGTTCTGGAGAATGCTGCATGTGCACTTCAGAAAAAAGTATGTTCTGCTTTCATTGGGTGTAGTGTTCTCTATGTCTGTTATGTCTGGGTGGTTTATAGTCAAATCATCTATTTCCTTTTTGATCTTCTGTCTAGATGTTTTATTCATTATTGAAAGTGGTGTGTTGAAGTATCCAATTATTATTGAAGAACTGTTGATTTCTAATTTCAATTTGTCAATGTTTACTTGATACCATTTTTGACTCTGTTTTTTGGCACATATATTTACAATTATAGTAGCTTCTTGCTGAATTGGACCTTTTGTCAATACACAGTGTCCTTTATCTCTTGTAACAATTTTTGACTTAAAAACATTTTGTGTCTTATTAGGATAGCTCCTCTAGCTTTCTTGTATTTTACATCTTTTAAAAAATTTATTAAATTACTAGGGTGACATTTATTAATAAAATTATAGGTTTCATATGTACAATTCTATAATCTATCATCTGTATGTTTTAGTTCACCACCCCAAGTCAAGCCTCCTTCCATACCATTTATCACCTCTTTACCCTCTTATACTTCTTCCCACTACTCTTCCTCTGGTAATCACCATACTTGTCTATGCGTTTTTTTCTTTGCTTAATCCGTTCACCTTTTTCACCCAATCCCCAACTGCCCTTCCCTCTGACAGCTGTCATTCTGTTCTCTGTATCTATGAGTCTGTTTCTAATTTATTTTGTTCATTAGATTCCACATATAAATGAAATCACATGCTTCTTGTAATTCTCTGACTAGCTTATTTCACTTAGCATAATACTTTCCAGGTCTATCCACACTGTCGCAAAAGGTAAGATTTCATTCTTGTTTTTTTTTTTTTTGCAGTTGAGTAGTATTACATTATGTAAATATACCACTGGTTTTTTTATCCACACCTCTATTGATGGACACTTGGGCGGCTCCCAAATCTTGGCGATTGGAAGAAATGCTGCTATGAATATAGGGGTGCATATATTCTTTTGAATTAGTGTTTTGGGTTTCTTTGGATATAGTCCCAGAAGTGGAATTGCTGAGGCTGAGTTATATTTCTGTGTGTTAATCCTCACTGAGGATATTTTTCATTGATTCTTAGAAAGAGTGGAAGGGAGGAGGAGGGACAGAGAGAGAAAAACATCGATGTGAGAGAGACACATCGATTGGTTGCCTCCTGCATATGCCCCTACCTGGGCCAGGGATCAAGGCTACAACTGAGGTACGTGCCCTTGACTGGAATCAAACCCAGGACCCTTTAGTACGCATGCTGATGCCCTACCCACTGAGCCAAATTGGCTAGGGTGGCAATTCAATTTTTAATTATTTGACTTAACTCCATACTGCTTTCTATAGTGGCTGCATCAATCTGCATCCCCAGCAACAGTGCATGAGGCTTTCCTTTTCTCCACATCCTTGCCAACACTTGTTTGTTGATTTATTGATGATGCCATTTGGACAGGAGTGAAGTGATATCTCATTGTTTTTAATTTGCATTTCTCTGATGATTAGTGATGTTGAGCATCCTTTCATAAATCTATTGGCCATCTGTATGTCCTCTTTGGACAAGTGTCTATTCTGATCCTTTGCTTATTTCTTAATTGGATTTTTTTATTTTATTGTCAAGTTTTATAAGTTCTTTGCAAATTTTGGATATTAAGCCCTTATCAGATATGTCAGCAAATATGTTCTCCCATTCAGTGGTTTGTCTTTTCATTTTGTTGGTGGTTTCCTTTACTGTGCAAAAACATTTTAGTTTGATGTAGTTCCATTAAAAACATTTTTTTTTTGTTTTCCTTGCCTGAGGCAAGATATCAGAAAAAATATTGCTAGGAGAAATGTCCGAGATTTTACTGTCTGTTTTCTTCTAGTATTTTTATGGTTTTGAATCTAACACTTAGGTCTTTAATACATTTTGAGTTTATTCCTGTGTATGGTGTAAGAGGATGGTCTAGTTTCTTTCTTTTCTTTTCTTTCTTTCTTTTTTTTTTTTTGCACCTATCTTTCCAATTTTCCCAACACCATTTACTGAATAGATAGTCTTTACTCCATTGTATGTTTTTGCGTTCTTTGTCAAATATTAATTGACTATAAAGGCATGGGTTTATTTCTGGGCTCTCTGTTCTGTTCCATTAATCTATTTGCCTATTTTTATGCCAGTACCATGCTATGGACTTGTAGTATAGTTTAATATCGGGTAACATGATACCTCCAAATTTGATCTTTTTTCTTAAGACTGCTGTGGCTATTTGGGGTCTATTATGGTCCATATAAAGTTTTGGAATATGTGTTCTAGTGTTGGAATATGTGTTTGGAATTCCAAAAAGTTTGGAATATGTGTTCTAGTTCTGTGAAATATGCTATTGGTATCTTGATAGGAATTGCATTGAATCTGTAGATTGCTTTGGATAGTATGGACATTTTAATGATATTAATTCTTCCTATCCATAAACATGGTATATGCTTTCACTTATTTGTATTTTCTTCAGTTTCTTTTTTTATTATCTTACTAGAGGCCTGGTGCACAGATTCGTGCACCAGTGGGGTCCCTTGGCCTGGCCTGTGCCCTCTCGCAATTCCCGCAGGCCCGATCCAGACAGGAGGAAGCCCAATTCTGTGCATTCAACGTCTGTCCCCTGGTGGTCAGTGTGCATCATAGTGACCGGTTGACTCGTCGTTTGGTCGTTTAGTTGCTTAGGCTTTTATATGTATAGAAGATAGTTTTCCCAGTACTGATCTTTTACTTCCTTGGTTAAAATTTTCCATGGTATTTTTTTTCAAAGCAATTGTGAATGGGATTATTTTCTTAGGTTCCCTTTCTGACTATTCATTATTGATGTATAAAAATGCAATTGATTTCTGAATATTTATTTTATATACTACTTTACTGAATTCATTTATCAGTTGTAGTAGTTTTTGGTGGAATTGTTAGGGTTCTCTATATGAAGTATCATGTTATCTGCAAATATTGACAGTTTTATTTCTTTCTGTCCAATTTGGATGCCATGCCGGCTAGGGCTCTCCTTTAGTTTTAAATGATATTTTTGATGGAGAATGTAGTCTTGGTTGTAGGTTCTTGTTTTCCATCACTTTGAATATTTTATGCTAATCACTTCAGGCCTGAAATGTTTCTATTGAGAAATTATATGACAGTCTTATGGGAGCTCCCTTGTAGGTAACTGTCTTTCTCTCATGGTTTTTAAAATTTTCTTTTTGTCTTTAATCTTTGACATTTTAATTATGATATGTCTTGGTTTGGGCTCTTTGGTTTTATCTTGTTTGGGACTCTCTGCACTTCCTGAACTTGTGTGTCTTTTTCCTTCAACCAGTTAAGGACATTTTCAGTCATTATTTCTTCAAATAAGTTCTCAGTTCCTTACTCTCTCTGTTTTCCTTCTGTAACCCTATGATGCAGATGTTGTTGTGCTTCATATACTTCCAATTGTCCTTTAAACTATCCTCATTATTTTCAACTAGAGGCCCGGTGCATGGAATTCGTGCACGGGTGGGGGGGTCCCCTCAGCCCAGCCTGCACCCTATCCAATCTGGCACCCCTTGGGGGATGTCTGACTGCCAGTTTAGGACATTCCTCTCACAATCCTGGACCGTTGGCTCCTAATAGCTCACCTGCCAGCCTGCCTGGTTGCCCCTAACTGCCTCCCCCTGCCAGCCTGATCGCCCCTCACTGCCTCTGTGTGCTGGCCTGATCACCCCTAATTGCCCCCCCCCCCCCCGTCAGCCTGGTTGTCCCTAACTGCCTCCCCCTGCCAGCCTGATCATCCCTCACTGCCTCTGTGTGCTGGCCTGATCATCCCTAACTGCCCCCCCTGCCATCCTGGTTTCCCCTAACTGCCTCCCGCTGATGGCCAGGTTGTCCCCAATTGCCCCCCCCAACTGCCCCCCCCCCACTGGCCTAGTCGCCCCTCACTGCTCCCCTGCCATCCTGGTTGCTCCCAACTGCCCCCCTTCTGCCAGCCTAGTTGCCCCTCACTGCCCCCCCGCCAGCCTAATTGCCCCCAACTTCCCCCCCTGCTGGCCTGGTCGCCCCAACTGAACACCCCCCCCCTGCCAGCTGGTTGCCCCTAACTGCCTCCCCACCAGCCTGGTCACCCCACATAGTCTGCTGTTCAGTCATTTGGTCGTCCCTCACTAACCCACCTGCCGGCTTGGTCATAGGCAGCCATCTTGTGAGGGTGTGAGGGTTAATTTACATATTACCTCTTTATTATATAGGATTCTTTTTTTATTTTGCTTTTCCAATTGGGTGTTTTTTTCTACCTTGTCTTCCAAATCACTGATTTGATCCTCTGCTTCATGCAGCCTAGTGTATTCTTGATATCAGACATTTTATTCTTCATTTTTTTCTGGTTCTTTTTAAAAAAATGTTTTCTATGCCCTTTTCCATGCTCTTGTGGTTCTCACGAAGTCCTTGAGCATCCTTATAACCCTAGTTTGAACACTGTATCTGATTAATTGCTTGCCTCCATTTCATTTAGCTCTTTTTCTGGAGAGTTCTGTTCTTTTCATTTGGCGAGTGTTTCTTTGTCTCTGTGTTTTGGCTGCCTCTTTGTGTTTGTTTCTATGTAGTAATTAGATCTGCTATGACTCCCAGTGTGTCGTAGGTTGCCGTATACCGTAGGTGTCCTGTGGTATGTAATGGTGCAGTCCCATTGATCACCTGAGTTGAGTGCTCTAGGAATGTCTCTCGTGTGGCTTATATGGCCCCTCCTATTGTAATTGAGTGTTGATTGCTATTTGCCAGTTCCTGCATAGGGTTGATCCCTATGCTGGCTTTGTGTGAGGCTCAACCCCAACCATGGCATGCAAGCTGCTCTGTAGGTTGTGACAACATGAAGCAGAATTCACTACAACAGAGTCTGGTGTCTGGTGAGATCTCCTTTTGGATATGCTGTTTGTGAAGTTATTGGGTGCTGCTCTGATGCTGTCTGAAATTTGTAACTGTGTGTGTTCTTTCTGGGTGTCTTAGGAAGGACTCTGGTGCAGGCCAATGTCAGATGCTGTCTGTGCTTGGCCCTCAGAAACCTGTTTGGAACTACAAAGTGGTCCATAGTTTGTGGCTGCCTTTGCTTGGCTTGCATGCATTTTCAAAGGACCAAGCTACACACAAATGCTGTTTTTTTCTAATACTGGGTCCAGGGGCAGGTCAGCAAAAGTCCCAAGGCACCCTGATATCCACATCCACCTGCCAGCTGCTTGTTAGGCTCAGTCAATGAAAAGAGCCTCTGGCTGAATGGGGAGGATGGTGCTAGTGGGTCTCCTATGAGGGAGAGGTGCTAGTCAGGCTTCTGGAGAGGTGGTGCATGTGGTCCTGGCCCCAGAGCCTTATGACTCAGTCTTTCCTGGACTTTGTCCCACCTTGGCTGGGTGAAACCAACTAAGATTTGGTGGGTGGAGCCTCCAGACCTCAGAGCTGGAGTCTCCTGGAAGCCAAGGAGGGTGGTTCTATTGGATATCCTGTGAGGGGAAAGCTCCAGTTAGCTTCATGGGAAAATGGAGGTAATGGCTCCTTCTTCAAATCCAGACAACTCTGTCACCCCCTGCATCTGCCCAGACCTCTACAACCTGGCCAAGGCAGCTGACTCCTCAGCAGGGCCTAAGCTCTACAGGGTGGGGTGAGAGGGAGTCTAGAGTGTGAGTCTAGTTGCTTTCCCCTAGCTGGTGCCACATGGAGGGGAGTCCTCCACCCCAGAAAGATGGCATCTGTGGTATGGAAAAATGACTCAGCACAGGGATTTCTGGGGTCTGTCCCTCCCGCTCCCTCTCCAGAGCCACAAACCCCACACTCTCCTCAGGCCATCTAGTCCACTTCACCCTCTCTCGACCAGAGTCCAAGGTGAGTGACTGCACAAAATTATGTGTGTTGGCCCTTTAAGAGAGTGCCTGTGTCTGCAGCTAACTTTAATGCTCCCTGGCAGACAGAAATACCACTGCTTTTCACAGCCAGATATTATATGGGTGACTCTTCCTGGCTCCGGTGCTCTGAGCTGGGAAGCCCAGTTTCTGATTTAGGCCCCACTCTTCTCAGGGAAACCTCCCATAGCTGAGATATCTGTCTGGAACTTCAGCTGCTGCCTGTGGGAGCAGAGCCAGCCATTTCTCATTTCTGCTTTTCCTACCAGTCTCGATGTGTCTTCTTCAGTAAATCCTTGGTTGTAAGACTCCTCTTCAGCTAGTTTTCAGTTAGTTATTCAGGATGATTGTTCTTTAATTTAGTTGTAATTCCAGTTTCATCCTGGGGGAGGTGAATGTAGCTTCAACCTAGTCTACCACCATCTTGAAATCCTCCACCAATGATTTCTTGCTTTCTTTTTTTCTTTTCTTTTCTTTTATATATATACTAGAGGCCCGGTGCATGAAATTCCTGCATTCGGGGGGCGGGGGGGGGGTTCTCAGCCTGGCTTGTGCCCTCTTCCAGTCCGGGAGCCCTCTGGGGATGTCTGACTGATGGCTTAGGCCTGCTCCCCCTAGCACTGCCTTGGGGGTGGGAGAGGCTCCTGCCACCGCTGCTGCGCTTGCCAGCCATGAGCTCGGCTTCTGGCTGAGCAGTGCTCCCCCTGTGGGATTGAGCTGAAACCGGCTCTCTGACATCCCCCGAGGGGTCCTGGAGTGAGAGAGGATGCAGGCCAGGCCGAGAGACCCCTCCGGTACATGATTGGGGTTAGGGAGAGATGCGGGAGATTGGCCAGCGGGGGAGGGACCCTGGATGGCTCCAGGGTGTGTCTAGCCCATCTCGCTCAGTCACAATTGGCTGGACCCCAGCAGCAAGCTAATCTACTGGTCAGAGCATCTGCCCCCTGGTGGTCAATGCATGTCATATCGACTGGTCGAGCGGTCCACTCTCTGTCTCCTGGTGGTCAGTGCATATCATAGCCAGTGGTTGAGAGGCCTTAGCATATCATTAGCATATTACACTTTGACTGGTTGAATGGACAACCGGTCGCCTGGACACTTAGCATATTAGGCTTTTATTATATAGGATATGCTATTGTTGTTAATCCTCACCTGAGGATATTTTTCCATTGATTTTTAGGGAGCGTGGAAGAGAGAGGGAAAGACAGAGAGAAATATCTATGTGAGAGAAACACATTGATTGGTTGCCTCCTGCACGAGCCCCAACCAGGGCCTAGGCCAGGGAGGAGCCTGCAACCACGGTAGGTGCCCTTGACCGGAATCCAACCCAGGACCCTTTGGTCCACAGGCTGATGCTCTATCCACTGAACCAAACTGGCTAGGGCTGATTTCTTTTAATACCTGGATTTCATAAAGGAAAGAAAGGTTTTCTCTCCATTTAAAATTTAAAAAGGGTCAAACAACCCTTTCACAGGGGTCGCCTAAGACCATCGGAAAACACATATATAATTACATATTGTTTTTGTGATTAATCACTATGCTTTAATTATGTTCAATTTGTAACAATGAAATTGGGGGTCACCACAACATGAAGAACTGTATTAAAGGGTCGGGGCATTAGGAAGGTTGAGAACCACTGATTTAAATTCTTTTGACAGACATTGCCTGGGGCCCTTCAGCCCTTCTGGATTCAAACAATGGCCAGTCTTTTCTCTAGTCTTTCAGTGAACTGCCAGCAAATCACAACACACACATCCCCAAATTTTGGGAGGGCAGGGTTCCCACCTTGGTATCAGCAAACCACTCTGAACATGGGCCACTGTCCCCACAACTGCCTGCTACAGGAATAGTGCATGCATGATGGTAGCTGCTAGCAAAACATGAAATTCACTGACATACCAGCTTTTTACTTCATCAAGCATTCCCTTGTGTCCTGCTAGTATGTAACTAGACTTTAGAGTTTTTTGTTTGTTTGGTTCTTAAATATATTTTTATTGATTTTAGAGAGGAAGGGAGAGGGGGGAGAGAGACAGAAACATCAATGATTAGAGAGAATCACAATTGGCTGGCTCCTTCATGCCCCACACTGGGATTGAACCTGCAACCCAGACATGTGCCCTGACCAGGAATTGAACCATGACCTCCTGGTTCATAGGTCAAAGCTTAACTACTGAGTCATGCCAGCCAGGCTAGACTTTAGAGTTTTAAAATAGTGATTCTGACAGTTCTTGCCAGCTCAACAGTTGATTTGGTGTAGGGTCTGATTCCTGGAGCTTCTCACTGTGCCATATTTATGATGTTACTCCTGCGTTCATTCTTGTTGAGGGAATCTACATATTAAAATGTAATGGCATATATTATAAAAATAATTTAAATGAGGACTGATATGTGTATAAATAGTATATGTATCAAATAACTTCTTACAAATTTTTTACCATTATGCCAGTCCTTCTCACAAATTAGGATAGTTGACCAGAAGGATGGGATTTTGTAAGTATCTGTATTGTTACTATATATCACTACACTATATCTTGTGTTCATGCAGAGATAATGACATTTATTTTGTCTGTAGTCAATCTAGTCTTTTTCCTAATATTTCTTATGGGACCTACTGATTAATTGGGAAAAAATCCAAAGTATTTAAAACTTAGTCTATGTAGTATGAAGACTTAAGTAGTTTGTTTAGGTAGTGTTCAACTCTCTGAGGAAAATATGTTCTTTCTTTGTCTTATTTTTATCCTGGATGATTTAAGAGTATGGAGTGTAGGTGTGACATATATAATCTACTAGCAGTGGGGAACTGCTCATTTTCTTTGATGTCTGCTACTTTCTGTGGGCTATGGAGCACTGTCCCTTTACCTCTTAGTTGTGTTTGCCTTGCCAACTTATGCATATGATGTCATGGCTCATGGTGGGGCCACTGGTCAGAGCCCAATGGCCCACTCTTGACTACTTCTTTCTTTCTTTTGCTCCTCCTCTCTGAGCTCTCTTTCTGGCCAGCTGGCCTGGAATGTCACTCATAGTCTTTGCTACGGGATTTCGTTGTTTCATGGTGGGCCCAATAACTGGCCCTTTAGCTCAGGAAATGTGGTTCTCAGAGTTTATGATTGCCAGACCATGCTTGGAAGAACTATCTCTCAAGACAGTGGCCTGGCCTGGCCTGGCCTGGCCGGTAAGACTATGGATTTACTATGTAATCCTTCTCTGTGTGTCAGATACTGCATATTGCTTCATTTTATCTCCTTGCATTTCTTTCAGTAGTAAAACCTAGTAGCTCCCAGGCACATGAATGTTTCCAGCAGACTAGGGGGAAAAATCATAAACATGGAGAGGCAAAACAACAACAAAAATAATAATAATTTTCATTATCACCATTACATGTGCTCATATAGACATATATGGGGATAGTTCAAGAGTCTATATAATTCTTGATGTATACAAGCCTTAAATGTAGGATCTTTAGAGAGGCTTATGTGGTGTATATGCATATATCTGTATATATATATTTTATATAGTTAAGGTATATATTATGTATAGTTAAGATATGTTTCATATAAAATATGTCTATGTGTGTATAATTAATAGGTTTGGTTTCTATCAAAATTTTCCTATGACTAAAAATATTTATTTTAAAACACATTTTCTTTTGTTGCAGGACAGTTCGTGTATGGTTAAAGAGAGATAGTGGACAATATTGGCCAAGCATATATCATGTGATGCCTTGTAAGTATCTGGATTTCTGTCTAAAAAAACTAAACATTGACCTCAATTCTCCTTCTTTCTGAGATTATCTTCTCTGTATTTTCTTCTTGAATAGTGATTCCTGAGGTTGGGATTATCTATGGAAAGTACTATAGTAAATCACTTTAGATTTTCTAAAGCTCTCAGTATGTAAAACAAGAAATTTGTTCTGAAATTGATTATATATACATAGTTTCTGAATGAGATTAGTGGAAGGACTACAGCATATAAACTGATTACAGCAGTCTCACTCTGTTCTCTGACATTTTGTTTAACTTTTTCGTAAAGTACTTCCTTAGACAATTCAAAATTTTGTCCAGTGATTATATTTGTGAAGTAAATTTGTCCTTGCATTGTTGTTACGTTATTTATTAAAATTCAAGACATTCAACATTGAACATTCAGTTCTTAAAAGAATTTGCTTCAGATTGAAACAATCTAAATGGAAGTCAACCTCATTTCCCCAAGATCATACATGAGAAATATGTCCTTACACTGATAAATAGCAAATCTTTCAAATATACTTTTTAAAAAAGATATGACTGATTCTTAGATTCTTACACTGCCAACATTCCCTTGTAGGGAGAGAAGACCTAGCTCTCCAAAATAGGAACTTTCTTTTCAGTTAGTATTTTATCATTAAAATTAATTGGGCATCATAGTCTATTGTTTGCTTTAGTATAAAACCATTATTTACATTCGTCATCAGTTATATTAGTAAACATTTCCCTTATTCCCCTTCTTTCAAATCTTAATTAAAATTGACATCCTAGAAAAATCCCTCAGATTTGCTGTTTGGGCTCATATACCCTCTGGCTTGCTACAGTTTGCACTTTTTTTTTTTTGTGATACAAGTATCCCAGTTTGAGAACTATATGCCATAAAAAAAACAAACTAAAATAAATTCATGCTAAATTGTAGATGTGATTATGTTTGTGCCTCTGGCAAAAGAATGCTGTAATAACATAAATAACGATTTGCCTGATTATGAACAAATGAATTAAGAATGTAATGGCCTTCTGTGACTTTTGAAATTATCTTTGAGGTTTTATGTGTCTCTAGAATTTTGTGTTATAACCATGGAGCTGAACCCTATATTAGTGAAGAAGAAACTTCTTATAATTCTGGGTACTTACATTTGTCCCTTACCTATTGTACCTCCAGCAGACACCATTATATGCAAAGGCGATAATGGGGACTTAGGTATTTGGAAAGGGAAATGAATTCTCTGATTGATTTTTTCTTGATTTTTAAATGGTATGAACCAGTCTGATCAGTGGTCTTGCTTTTTTATCAGACTTGTTACAACATCTCACTGAAAGAGTTGGGGAAGGTCTATAATCCAAAAAATTGAAGTTGATCCCAGAGACTGATCACTTCCTTGACTGCAAAGGCAGAGGAGAGGCAGACCTGGGCAGAATAGTGAGGGCTTGGGATAGCAAGCAAGAAATGTACTTGAGATAAACATTATTAGGAACTTGATGATGACACAGAATCCTAAGCAATAACTTATAGAACCCCTTCCCATATACACATTCATACACATTTAAGTGTCATTCTCTTATGCTCTCTTTATTTGAATATCACTGAGAATACAGAAGAAACCTTGAGTTGCATTTTCATCATTTATTAAGTTGTCTGCCAGAATGACTAAAAGGCTGCTGTAGCTTCTGCACCTGGCATAGGTGCTCAATAAATAAATACTATTGAAGACTTGAATCTGTTAATAAAGATGCGTTTCCCTGACAACATTATTGTAATTTTCATAATGACTGAGCATGGTCTTTGACAAGAAGGACCCTCTAATTATTTGCATACTTTAACTATGGTGTTCTAGTATAAGGAGTAAAAAGGGATTACTTGGACATTAAAATGGAGCCTGTAGACCAGCAGCATCAGGATCACCAGAAAACTTACTGGAAATGCAAATATTGAGTTTCAGTCCTGATCTTCTGAATCAGAATCTGCGTTCTAAAAAGATCTCTAGCATCTTACAGTTTAAGAAGATTGTCTTGTGGCAATTTATACATTTATATGAATGCATGTAAAGCCTCAGGCATATGTGATGTTGATTTGTAAATACATAGGTAAAAGTATACATCCTAGTCAAACATTTACTGTGCACCTACTATATATAGACCATCAAGCTAGGTGCCAGGATTTGCAGATGAACAAGGCATACATATGGTCAAGATGATGTCTGTAATCTTTTATTGTTGGGTGGTTCCACTACCATGGAGAGAGAAAATAACAAAAGGCTGTGTTCTTCATAATTGGTCAGAAATTTGCTTTTATGTCCCTAGGAATCATATGCATTTAGATAACATAGTCACTGATGTCTGAGCAAGAATTTAAGTTTTAACTTGAGAGAGGCAGAATTTTATTGCATCAGGGTATATGCTATATTTTTGGTTAATTAAAAAACCTGAAATAGTTTTTAATTTCCAACAAGTTGTTTTGCAATCCTTTCTTTTTAAAGGTGTTTTTGTCAATATTATCCGTAAGTGACAGGTATGTGGTATTAGTTATAAAGTAAGTGAAAAGGTACAGTATATCTGGAGGCTATAATATAGACACCACTTGGTGGACGTGACCACATTTTGTGTTTATAGTAGTATCCAAATTCCAAATAAAACAAAATATCTTGTACATATTATAATGGCTTATTTGTCCATTAAAACACCTTTTCAATATAGTATTTGTATGTTCTGGGTAGGATACTAATGTTGTGTAGCACTGAGAATTTGAAGTTTAATGGAAGGAAGGAAACAGAAGGCATTAGATGAGAAAGAATGACTACTGAAGGCTAAGTTTGATGGCAGTGAGTGAGCCTAAAAGGCAGTGTGGTAAGGCTGAGTGAACTTGTGGGCGTGGAAGACAAAAGAAAGATAAGTAAACTCATCATGATAACAAACACAGCTACTGCTTTGGGAGTGTCCTCATACCCTGTCTTTTCTGCGGAACTCCCATGTCCTCTGTAGGCGGGAGCCAGGAGAAACCAGACTTGCCTGGTTAAGGCTGTTTGCCCCTGAGTCA
Organism: Myotis myotis; assembly: GCF_014108235.1. NCBI lineage: Eukaryota > Metazoa > Chordata > Mammalia > Chiroptera > Vespertilionidae > Myotis > Myotis myotis. The sequence goes on from NW_023416335.1 coordinate 89,055,144, forward strand.
ATCTGATTTTCCTTGGAATTTAGAATTTCAAGTAGGAAATGCTAGTCTCAGTGTAGGCTGGTCCTTGAGCTGGGAACATGTATACCCTAGAGCTGTGAGGCATTTGTGTACTGGAAGAAGCAATGCAAGCTGATTTGCTTAAAAGAAAGTGTGAACAAGGAAGGAAGGACTACTTGGTTCACAGGGAGATAATCCTGAGCCAGTGATGCTGAAGGTTTTCCTCATCATCCTCGTAACCCCCAGAAACCTGGCTTGGCTTCTTCCTTTGAGTTCAAAAGATACTCCCTCTCTTACTGGATATGCCCATTTGTGCGTAAGTTCTCTCCAGTGTGTTTCTGTTTCTTGTAACTGCAGGAATGTGACAGCCTAGCCCTGATTGGAATTAGTGTACCTCCTCCCCACTGTTCAGTTTCTCTTGGATCTCTATGATTCTTAGAGAGAAAGGACTGAGCCATGTCCCTGTTGCTGTCACTGTGGTGTTAAGCTGAAAATAGGCTGGGAAAAGTGAGGGCAAGGAAAGAACAGCAGAAAGAAATATTTATCCTATTTCTCTTAATTTCTGTGGGTAGTCCATTCAGCAGATTTAAAATGTTTCTTCTGTACTAAACACCATGAATATGGTGGTTAAATATGGCAGATGATTCCTGTCTTCATGGTGGGGAAGGCAGACCTAAAATAAGTACCACCTATGATTCATAATGAGTGTTAATACATGGGAAGTAGGCATAATGAAAACATGGTCACAAAAATTTCATTTTAAACCCCTGCTGTCTTTAGAGAATTTGGGTAACTGATTACTTGTTTTGTAGTTTCCTAAAAGCTGATTTTTATGGATGGGTGAGAAGTAAGAGCATTTCCTTATCGAATAGTCTTTCAAAAAGTAATATCATCAATAAAGATAAATTTAAAAAAATAATACCCTCTTGCCTAGCCAGTGTGGTTGAGTGACTCATGCACCAAGAAGTCCACAGTTCGATTCTGGGTCAGGGCACATGCCCTGGTTGTGGGCTCAATCCCAGGTGGAGAGCATGCAGAAGGCAACCAGTCGGTGTTTCTCTCTCATTGATGTTTCTTTTCTCTCTCTCTCTCCCTCCTCCCTCTCTAAAATCAATGAAAAATATTAAAAAAATAATATCCTCTTGGCATATCTCACATAGTACCTACTTATTTCCTATGACAAGATCAAGTTACAGTCTACTCAACTGGGACCCGCCTGGGTTTGGAAACCAGAAAGGGGCCTTCATAACGGTACAGAGTTGAAGTTTCAGTTGTGTCCATTTGTGTGATTATTTGTTTCAGGCATCTAATAAATAGCATTTCAATCACCACATTGCATCACACTACAAAGGAAAAAACACACATACACATGAAAAGCACAGGTATTTCTATTTTCATGGTTGGGTATTTTAGATTTACTTTACCAACTAGGTCAGACGAATGAATGAAGGAGAGAGATCTCAAGCAGGAGCCAGGGTGGCAGGTGTTTGAGATTTTTCTTACTCTATTAAAGTATTTTGGGTATCATGTCTGGGCCTTTGTTGCCAACTTTTCCCCTTGGGCACAGAGAATAGGTAAAACAACTTGTCTGCCAGTGATGTAGTGAATAGGAAGTTAAGAGGGGCAAAGCCTCAAGACTAGGGTGTGTTGGATAATAGGTAAACCTCTGTGGGTTCTGTTGCTGCCAGGACAGGCAGGTGGAATTTACTTTGGCTCCTAAGTGTTTATAACTTTGCTCCCAAAGCAAAACAGAAGACAGTTTTTCAAAGATTAATTACAGATAAAAGGCACACCTAACAGCCATCAAATGACCTCTTTTGTCATATTTCCAGCTTTTTTCCGTGGCCTGAGGGGATGGTTTGTCCAGTCTGAAGTAGTGGTTGGGCCTCTCAGTTTTCACACAAGTCTGGTCACTTTACCACTTACTTAGTTAACTTATTTTCTCTCTCTCTCTCTCTCTAATACTTTTATTGATTTCAGAGAGGAAGGAAGAAGGAGAGAGATAGAGAAACATCAATGATGAGAGAGAATCATTGATTGGCTGCCTCCTACAGGCCCCCTACTGGGGATCCAGCCGCAGCCAGGGCATGTGCCCTGACCAGGAATCAAACTGTGACATCCTGGTTCATAGGTTGATGCTCAACCACTGGGCCATCCAACTGGGCTATCTCTCCATCTCTTTTTTTAAATTAAATTTATTGGGATAACATTGGTTAATAGGGTCATAAAGGTTTCAAGTGTATATTACTATAATACATGATCTGTATTTTGCATTTTGTACCCACCACCCATAGTCAATTTATCATCCATCACCATATATTTGGTACCCTTTACCCTCTACCACCCACCACCCCTTTCCCTCTTGTAACCACCATACTGTTTGATGTGTCTCTGTTAACTTTCAAAGTATAGGAACTATAGTTCTCACTGAAAAACATAATTTTTAACTGTTTACTTCCCAGTTTTTATCCAAAGCCTGGTTGAAAGTCTATTTATGGTGGCATCATGAAATTTGATGATTCATCTATATTTTGATTTTTCCCACTCTATGTTAGCCCTGTGCAGAAATGCCTTCATTCATTGTGCTCTCATCTCAGACTGATGTGTACGTTATTGCTATTTTTGAAGTAATTGTCTATCATAATGTTCAGTGTCCTTTTGATGAGAAGCACTAAGTAGTAATATTTTTCAAATAAGAGAATGAGAAACCCTTTGCTTTCTCTAAGGTGGAACTTCCCAGCATGTACACTACAACATATTAGGATGGCCCAAATGGCTCACTGGCTCTAAGAACTGACCCCTGTAGCAGAGCAGGGGTAATCTAGTCATCTTGGCCCTAGTATTCTCTTCCTTTCACTCCAGTGGCATACAGATCTAATTTCTGTATCTACCATGAGGTGAAAAGGTTTGGAGTAACAGTTCTAAGAACCTGGTACATGGTTCTAAAGCAGTGGTTCTCAACCTTTCTAATGCCGCGACCCTTTAATACAGTTCCTCATGTTGTGGTGACCCCCAACCATAAAATTCTTTTCGTTGCTACTTCATAACTGTAATTTTGCTACTGTTATGAATCATAATGTAAATATCTGATATTCAGGAAGTATTTTCATTGTTACAAATTGAACATAATTAAAGCATAGTGAGTAATCACAAAAACAATATGTAATTATATATGTGTTTTCCGATGGTCGTAGGCGACCCCTATGAAAGTGTCGTTTGACCCCCCAAAGGGGTCGCGACCCGTAGGTTGAGAATCGCTATGATAATGTGAAATGTGAAACCTATTTTGTTTCCCAATAGATCTATATTCTAATTTCTTTCTGTTCTTATATGTTTCCTTAGTCATGACTTTTTGCTTATTCCTATTGTTTGGTTTTATTGTATCTGGTTTTCTTTTGTTTTTTGTTTTTTTAAGCCATTTCAAATTCATCATGAAATGAGGTAGGGAATGCATTAAGTAAATGATCTTAGGTAAGACGAATATAGAGATGAAGTTTGAACATAGTTTTGCTGTTTATATTAAATTCACCCAAAGATAGGAATTGTTTAAGATTGGAGTAAAGCCCAGCAGTGTGGCTCAGTGGTTGAGCAGTGACCTGTGAACTAGGAGGTCACAGGTTCGATTCCTGGTCAGGGCACATGCCTGGGGTTGCCGGCTTTATCCCCAGTGTGGGGCATATAGGAGGCAGCTGGTCGATAATTCTCTCTCATCATTGATGTTTCTATCTCTCTCTCCCTCTCCTTTCCTCTCTGAAATCAATAAAAATATATTGTAAAAAAAAAGATTGGAGTACAGTAGTCCTCCTTTATCTGTGGTTTCACTTTCCATGGTTTCAGTCAGTGTGGTCAAACATGGTCTGAAAATATCACATGGAAAATTCCAGAAAAAAACAATCATGGGTTTTAAATTGAGCGCTGTCCTGAGTGGTATGATGAAATCTCTCCCTGTCTCACTTGGGTCATGAATCATCCCTTTGTCCAGCTTCTACCTGCTGTATATGCTCCCTGGCCTGTAGTCACTTAGTAGCCCTCTTGGTGATCAGATTGAATGTCTCACGATGCCAGTGCTTATATTGCAGTAACCCTTATTTTACTTAATAATGAACCCAAAGTAAAAGAGTAATGGTGCTGAGCCCGGCTAGAGTGGCTCAATTGGTTGAGCATTATTCTGTGTACAGAAAGGTTGTTGATTAGATTTTCATTCAGGACACATATCTGAGTTGTGGGTCAGGTCCCAGGTAGGGGTGCGAACAGAAGGCAACCAATCGATGTTTCTCTCTTTCCCCTTCTCCCTTTCTCTCTCTCTCAAATTAATAAAAAAAAATGTATTTTAAAAGAGTAACCGTGTTTGGCAATTCACGTAAGTCAAAGTGAACCCATAAAGTGCTTCCTTTATGAAAAGATATGTGTGTATAGGAAAAACATAGTATATATAGGGTTTACATAGTATGTATATGCATTTTCAGGCATCCACTGGGTTCTTGGAATGTATCCCTTGCAGATAAGGGGAGAGGGGAACTACTATATTCAAAATACCTTGTAGGTTAGAACCTATGCCTGGGAGGGAAACATATTTGATTTTCATTTTTGCTACCACTTTGCTGAGTCAGTTTTGGGGGAGACCTTTACATTTTCTCTGGTCTGAAGTCTAATAGATAAACTGTCCATTTTCTGGTTATGAGATATCCTATATAATAAAAGGCTAATATGCAAATTGTCCCTACGGGCAAGAATTTGACCCACCAGGAGTTAGACGTATGCTGACCACCAGGGGGTAGCGCGGAACATGGTGGGCGTTGGTGACGGGGCGCTGGCCGTGGGTGGCAGTGGAGGCGCTGCCAGCCCTGATGGGTCCCGAAGAGAGCGGGACTACAGCGGGATGGTGGAGCAGGTGAGCGGGTGGCTCCAGGCCAAGGCGGGTGCGAAGGAAGGCCCCGGCCAGCAGCCGGCACCTGGGGAAGGAAGGCCCCAATAGACCCTGATTGCCGGCCAGGCCTAGGTTTCCTACCCATGCACGAATTTCATGCACCGGGCCTGTAGTATCAAATAAGTATTTGTAAAGTCCTTTCAGGTTATTGGTGTTTAGAAATGTATACTTTGCTGATCTTAACCCAGAGGGATTAGGAAAGATTTGCTAATTTGTGAGGTTTTGACTAGATTGGTTTCCTTTTCCTATTTGTTGGGACTGGAGTCTTAGAAAAGTGATTTTCAACCGGTGAGTTGTAAGAATTTTTTAAAAATATTTTTTATTGATTTTTAGAGAGAGAGAGAGAGAGAGGAAGGGAGAGGGAAAGAGACATATTGATTGTGAGAGCAGGACATCAATCGGCCACCTCCTGCATGCTCCCCACTGGAGATCTAGCCTGCAACCCAGGCATGGGCAATGACCAGGAATCGAACTGGTGACCTCTCAATATTCGGAACAACACCCAAACGACTGAGCCACACCGCCCAGGGCTGCAATAATTTTTAAAACATGCAATAACTGACTATCCAGGACACTGACCTCTTTTTCCTTAGATTCTCAAATAAAAAAATGACAACAACCAGCAGGTTAGCCATCCGGTGTGAATGAATCAAAACTATACCTATTTTTTTTTTTTTGTCAGATTGACAAAAATATATTTTTTGGTGTGCTACAGAATTTTAGTAGTTTATGTGTGCCATGAGATGGAAAAGGTTGAAAATTGTTCCCCAGAGCAACAGATAACTTGTAATTGAGGACTTAGGATATTAAAACTGTTAATATGTTCATTTGCTTTTTATCTGGGAAGGAAATGAGTTATTCTGTATGTAAATTGCAAATGGGAATTTTCCCATTGGTGAAGTCAAAGGACAACTTTTAATGTTTTAGGACTGTGAAAGTGGTTCATGTGTTATCCCACTTCTTCTGTTGGGTTTATTGAAGTTTGGGGAGGAAATTCATGTAGTTACATTCATGATAGAAAGGTATTGAAAATAATGGATTTGGCAGTTCTGATTTTATAAGCTAGTGTTTGTTTTGGTCACTTCTAGACAATATCTTTAATTGGATTGAGGGAGTTTCTTGGCAGATGGGTGTTATATAGGAAATGCTTATCCTGTTGTTCATACCTTATTTCAAATAACTTCTTGGTTGCTAGTTATGAGGTATATTGTTCCTTTTTTGGTTTCTATTTTATATAGGTTATATTGTGGAACCATGTGTAAAAACAATGTATTCTTTATAGTATTTACATTTTTGAAAATAATGTTATCTTTTCATTTTTATGTTTACTAAGGTACCTAAGGAACTTTTGATTTTTAATGGAAATGAAGGAAAACACTGATTATTTAAACTGAAGATAACATATTAATCTGAGTAATTAAACAATTTATTTAGCATATTCTTGTTTGATTTTCATCTGACAGTAATTTTATACTTGCTGTAATTATTAGATCACTTGGTTATAACTTATAACTTGTCAGGGAGAAAAAGTGATTATTGATAATTTACTGTAATTTTGTTGATGTCACTCACTAAATTAAAAGAAAATAAATGGCTCATTTTGTTTGAGTACATAAAATATTTGACTTAAATGAAAAAATGCTTTTAAACACTAGGCAATCGAAGTAATAGATATAAGTGTTCTTAATAAAATAAAACATGGATTGCCCTAACTGGCTTGGCTCAGTGAATAGAGCGTCGGCCTGCAGACTGAAGGGTCCCAGGTTCAATTCTGGTCAAGGGCATGTACCTTATTTGCAGGCACCTCCCCAGTAGGGAGTGTGCAGGAGGCAGCTGATCGATGTTTCCCTCTCATCGATGTTTCTAAATCTCTCTCCCTCTCCCTTCCTCTCTGTAAAAAAATCAATAAAATGTACTTTAAAAAAAAAAAATAAAGCATGGGTTGAATATTGTAAACATAATAACAACTATCTTGTGACAAACAGGGCTGAATGAAGTAAGATCAGTAAATTAAATCTTTACTTTGTGGTGGTGGGGTGCTCCTTGAAGGCTCTGTATTCAAAGCCCTTTTAACTTAGAATTTTGACATTTAACTTCACCAGGATGCCTTTAACAACTGAAGTTTTATTCATGGAAGTAATGTTGTTTATTTAGTTTTAAAGTTCCCACCAGAACATTCGATGAAGATTCATGTTTCCTGCCAAATAATGCCTTTAGCATTGTAAAGCAGTCAGAGTGATTGAAATTCAGGCTTACTGGTCAGTGAAACTTATGTTGATTTGAGCAAAGTTCAACCGATCAGCAAAGGACAGAAAGTAAGTCATAAACTGAAAGAATCACAGGTTTAAATAATAGAAATTAGGAAACTTTTCCCCAAGTAGAAGTATTTTGAGAATCCTGCTCTCAACTACATTGTTGTTGTTTTTTAAGCAAGTGCAATATTTTTTAAGACCAGGGATGGGAACCATTTTTCTGCCAAGGGCCATTCGGATATTTATAACATTATTTGTAGGCCATACAAAATTATCAACTTAAAAATTAGCCTGCTATATTTAATTAACTCACCCCTAATGCCTTGGCCAGGTCAGACCAAATGATTTTTCAGGCCTTATACAGATGTTCTCCACCCCTGACCTATGGGGTAGAAGTATTAGAAACACAAGTGGCCAATTTCTCTCTAATCCACTTAATTATTGACTCTGTTGAGATTGATGTTGGTCTCTTAAGTTCCCTTTTTCTAGGACCCGCATCTCTTGAGCTTTTCCCCTTTCAAATTATGTAGTTATTGATATAATTGCCCAGGTTGGAGTTTTTTTCTCATTTTATTTCTCCTAACCTTTAAGCAGAATACCTGCCTGAAACTACAAAGATTTACCTTTAAAAAATACTCAGTAACAGACTTAATAAATGAATTCGGCAATGTAGCAGGATACAAAATTAACACCCAGAAGTCTATGGCTTTTTTATACACCAACAATGAACTCACAGAAAGAAACTAAAAAAAAATCCTGTTTACCATTGCAACAAAAAATTAAGATACCTAGGAATAAATTTAACCAAGGAGGCAAAGGACCTGTACTCAGAAAATTACAGGATGCTGAAAAAAGAGATAAAGAAAGACATAAACAAATGGAAGAATATACCATGTCCTTGGTTTGGTAGAATCAACATCATTAAAATGTCCATACTACCCAAAGCAATCTATAAATTCAATGCAATCCTCATTAAAATACCAGTGGCATACTTCGAAGACCTAGAACAAACTCTCCAAAAATTCATCTGTAATAAAAAAAGACCCCAAATAGCTGCAGCAATCCTGAGAAAGAAGAACAAAGTTGGAGAGATCACAATACCAGATACCAAGCTGTATTACAAAGCCACTGTTCTCAAAACTTTCTGGTACTGGCACAAGAACAGACATATAGACCAATGGAACAGAACAGAGAACCCAGAAATTGACAAAAGCCATTATGCTCAATTAACACTTGACAAAGGAGGCAAGAGCATACAATGGAGTCAAGATAGTCTCTTCAATAAATATTGTTGGGAAAATTGGACAGATACATACAAAAAAATGAAACTAGACCACCAACTTACACCATACACAAAAATAAACTCAAAATGGATAAAGGACTTAAACATAAGATGGGGAACTATAAAAATCTTAGAAGACTCCATAGGCAGCAAAATAGCAGACATTTGTCGTAGCAATATCTTTACTGATACAGCTCCTAGGGCAGTGATGGTGAACCTTTTGAGCTCGGCGTGTCAGCATTTTGAAAAACTCTAACTTAACTCTGGTGCCGTGTCACATAAAGGAATTTTTTGATATTTGCAACCATAGTAAAACAAAGATTTATATTTTTGATATTTATTTTATATATTTAAATGCCATTTAGCAAAGAAAAATCAACCAAAAATATGAGTTCGCATGTCACTTCTGGCACGCGTGTCATAGGTTTGCCATCACTGTCCTAGGGCAATGGAAACTAAGGAGAAAACAAACAAATGGGACTACATCCAAATAAAAAGCTTCTGCACCGCAAAAGAAACCAACAAAACAACAAGAAAGCCTATTGCATGGGAGAACGTATTTGCCAATTTTATCTCTCATAAGGGATTAATCTCTAAAATTTACAGGGAGCTCATACAACTTAAAAGGAAGATAATCCAATCAAAAAATGAGCAAAGGACCTAAATAGACACTTTTCAAAAGAGGACATTCAGAAAGCCAAGAGACATATGAAAACATGCTCAAAGTCACTAATCATCCAAGACATGCAAATCAAAACGACAATGAGGTACCATCTCACATCTGTCAGAATAGCTACCATCAACAAATCAACAAATGACAAGTGCTGGCGAGTATGTGTAGAAAAAGGAACCCTTGTGCACTGCTGGTGGGAATGCAGACTGGTGCAGCCACTATGGAAAACAGTATGGCATTTCCTCAAAAAATTAAAAATGGAACTCCCATTTGACCCAGTAACACCACTTCTAGTAATATATCCCAAGAAACCAGGAAGACCAATCAGAAAGGATATATCCTTCCCTATGTTCATAGCTGCACAATTTACAATAGCTAAGATTTGGAAACAGCCTAAATGCCCATCTGTAGATGAGTGGATTAGAAAACTGTGGTACATCTACACAGTGGAATACTACGCTGCTATAAAAAAGAAGGAATTCTTACTATTTGCAACTGCATGGATGGAACTGGAGAGCATTATGCTAAGCGAAATCAGTCAGTCAGAGAAAGATAAATATCACATGATCTCACTCATTTATGGAATATAATGAACACCATAAACTGATGAAGAAAAATAGATACAGAGACAAAGAAGCATCGAATAGACTGTCAAACTACAGCAGAAAGGCAGGGGAGGTTGGGGGCCGGGGTTAGAGATCAACTGAAGGCCTTGTATGCATGCAATGGACACAGCTGCTGGGGGCAGGGAGTGGGGGCATGTGCCGGAGGGTAGGGGAGGCCGGGGGGAGGTCAATGGGAGAAAAAGGAGACATATGTACTACTATTTGTAATACTTGAAACAAACGAACAAAAATATTCAGTAAGTGTTTAATTTTAAAGATAAGATTTTAGCAAGCCATGAAGGCATAAAGTATGAGAATGTTATTTCCCATTGCACATAGCCTGCACAAATTTCTAATTTTTACCTTTCACTATCTTAAAATATTGCCAAGTATACTTCTTTGACTGCCATAAGTCTGAGACAGAGATGGGAGATGGCAAATCTTAATCAGATAGCATAGCAAACGAGTTCTTGTACTATTTTATGAAGACATTGGAATCAGTTTTTTTCTAGATTTCAATAAAAATGGTGAGAAAATAAGCTAGAGAAAAATAGGATGTGACATCAACAAGACTTGTGGCAAGGCCTTGAATTTCAGTTCTTAGGGGAGGGGAGGTGGAAGCAGTCCCAGGCAAACCACACATAGCATGCATCAAATGTAAACAAAAGCCAACCAGGTATTCCATCACCAAAAAGGATATATTGAGGAAAAAAAAGGAATTGCAATCCAGTACGTGCAGCTGTGGTGAGCCACAAGCACATAGTGCAAGAAGTGGAAAGCCCCTTTTTTACTGAGGAGAAGAGGAAGTTAAGGGGAGGGACCATTAGAACCGTAGAGTTCTGTTGTAAACATAGATTTCTTTTTGTAGGACTTCCCTGCCAACATAGGGTATGGGATCTCTTCCCACAGGTCCTCCTGATCCCTGTCCAGGTTGCAGGCTCTATAAATTTTGACACATGGTATACATGAGAGGCCTTAGCAAATGGAGGTCACCCTACAAAGATTACTTTGGTGGTTATCCTTTCTTGTAGGAAAACAGTTAAAGGTGGGGGAAATAAATATATCTTCAGGTTTTGTATCATGCTGTATTTATTTCAATTTGAATTCAGGGACACAGTTTTGATAGTCATAGAGGGGAGCGGTATTGTAATTTTATAGTTCTGGTCAGCCACTGCTTACCCTCTGGGGAATGTAATTTTAAGGTAAAAGAGTAGAGTAGTTTCTTAGCCAGTTCATCTGTGATGAACTTTCAGCCATCAGAGAGAACATTATTTTTTATTGACTTGTGATTATTAGCCATTAGAGAGACCATTATTTTTTATTGACTTGTGATTATTAGGCCAGGCTGGGGGCGGGGGGGGGGGGTGGTCCCTCAGCCCGGCCTGCCCCCTCTCACAGTCCGGGAGCCCTCAGGGGTGGAAAGTGACCCAGCGATCAGGGGAAGGTGATGCCTCATCACACCTCTGCTACTGCCATTGCCAGCAGCGCAAGCCTCGGCCGGCCCTGGTTACCTGAGCCTCAGGTGGCCCTGGGAGGCTGGGCAGCCGCCATCTGAGGCTTGCCTGCACCTCGGGCCTGCCCTGGGCAGCTGGGGGGCTGAGGGGGCTGGGGGTCTCTGGAGGCAGGTGGGCCCGGCCTTGCTGTGCGCCTACTGCCCCGGTGGAGCTGAAGGGACTGGGCGCCACCATCTTGTGGCTGTGGGCACCTCCATCTTCGAGGGCATGGCAGTCAATTAGCATATTCCCTCCTTATTGGCTGTGGGTGCCATCATCTGTGAGGGCAGGGCAGTCAATTAGCATATTCCCTCCTTATTGGCTGTGGGTGCCATCATCTTTGAGGGCAGGGCAGTCAATTAGCATATTCCCTCCTTATTGGCTGTGGGTGCCATCATCTTTGAGGGCAGGGCAGTCAATTAGCATATTCCCTCCTTATTGGCTGTGGGCGCCGCCATCTTTCTGACAGCATGAGGGTCAATTAGCATATTCCCTCTTTATTAGATAGGATTGCCAGTGCGTATGCCATCCTTTATGCTGGTCGGTCCATCAGATGATTGGTCACTTAGCCTTTTATATATATAGATACTTATATTTAATAAATCATTCAATTTAAAAATTGTAACAAATAGCAAAATACTAAGTAAAGACAATGTTAAAGAAGTAATCTTGTTACTTGAACAAACTATATTTAGCTTTTCTGTATATATTTTTATTTGTTTATGTAGTTGTAATCACAGTGTATTTTTGTTTGCTTTTTTCAGCTAACATGATAATTTTTCATGAAATCATTTTATTTTAATTTTACCCACAATATAGGATTATGAGACCTGGCATCTTAGCATCTGTATAGAAATTTTGTCAACATAGTTTGTAGGCCATGGGCAAGTAAGACTTTCTTAGGGTAGTGCATTAAATACCATTTGATTACTTTTTCCAGCAGTGTTCTTTTGGGAATCTAGTTTAATTTTGTGGCTAAACTGAAAGAAGATATTCTGCGGTACTAGTTAGAAGTTCGGGGGGGTGGGGGGGGATTATTTTTTGTATGTTTCTATTTTCTAACTGTATCATGATTGAAAATTAGAAAGAAGTGATTATGTAGTTTAAAATATTTTTTTAAAACAAATATTTTTATTGATTTCAGAAAGGAAGGGAGAGGGAGAGGGAGAGAGAGATCGAAACATCAATGTTGAGAGAGAATCATTGATTGGCTGCCTCCTGCATACCCCCCACTGGGGATCAAACCCGCAACCCAGGCATGTGCCCTTGACCGGAATCGAACCTGGGACCCTCCAGTCTGCAGGCCAACACTCTATCCACTGAGTCAAACCGGCTAGGGCTAGAAGATCTTTTTTATTGTGGTTCAGGGCCCTTTTATAAAGAATGAAAAAATATTACTAATTGATGTGTTTATGAAATGGCTCTGTTAGTAGGACTTGAAGTTCTTTTATAGTTTAAAGATATCTAAGTTGGATGGTTGAAAGTAGGACTGTGTTTGAGTTATGTCTTTGAACCTTTTCCAGCTTTTTCTTCCTGTGTGACCTTGGGTAAGACATCTAATCATAACTGTGAAAAGTAGTAATAAAAATATCTGATGCCAGTTATGATTATGATGATGAATATAGTTCATGATCTACAGCGCTACTGTGAAGATAGGGGGAATTTTTAAAAATTGTGTAGGACTCTTTATAACAACTATTTCAGTATAGGACAAATTGTCAAAAGGCCTCCATTCTTACAAGCAAGCATAGGTTGATAAGGCAGGCACCTGGAAGCTGACTGTTTAGCAAGCACTTCATGGCCACACGTGGCTTCCAGACATGCTTAATTTACTTAAGCTGAGGTCATTCTTGCAGAACCGGGTAGCCCAGTCCAGGACAGGGTGAACTGACTCTCCTGGTTTCTTTCCTGTGCAGTGGTTCTCAACCTTGGCTGCACATTAGAATTACCTGGGAATCTTTTTAAAATCCTGATTTCTGGACCTCATCCTCCGGAAATTCTGTTTCTTTGTTACTAATGTTGTGGCCACACCCCATAACAAAGAAACAGAATTTCCAGAGGATGAGGCCCAGAAATCAGGATTTTAAAAAGATTCCCAGGTAGTTCTAATGTGCAGCCAAGGTTGAGAACCACTGCATAGAGCCTGGCCCTGTGTCAAGTTGATTCTCATTTAGATTGAGACAAATCCTCAGTCTTTTTTAATTAGCAGCTTCCAGCATATCCCTTGAATGCTGAGAATAAAAGATTTCTGCTAGTCTTCATACCCCAAATCAATTGTGATTCAAAATAGATTTTTATAGTAGTGGGGGGGGGGAGAATAATAAGATCTTTCTTTTGCTTAACTAGTTCAGAAAAGGTAGTTTTTTCTATTAAAGTTGGGGTTTGAGTGGAAGAGACAGATAGGCTGGTGACAGAAGGATTACACAGCACAAAATATTATTAATCTAGTCAAGCAAACTTAGACTTGATGGACAGAACAGCTGAGACCAAGCCCTTAGAACTTGAGAATATCTTATTTGTTATATTGATTAAAAGTGTAACTGAAAAACTAGGGTTGGCTATAAATTTACTGTTTTCAGTTTTGGTGAGTGGGAGTTAAATGAACTGTTATTCAGGAAATAGTGGCCAAAGAAAAAAATAGCCATACACGTTTAGCTAGTCACTCCTGCATCGATGAGAATCATTGTTTTGTTAACTTCATCAACATGTTCATTTCTTTCAGCTCCATGTTCATGCATGTCTTTTAATCCGGAAACAAGAAGACTGTCCATAGGTCTAGACAATGGTACAATCTCAGTAAGTACACATAAATAAGATTTCCAGTTAAAATAATTCCCTTCCTGTGGAATATGTATATATGTATTGTGATGAGAATTATTTATTAGGTTTTTTTTTCAAATTAACAAGTGAATTTTCTTGCTAAGTAAAGTAAAAATTGCAGTGCAGCAATTTATGTTGAGGTACAGGGAGAGCTATCATTAGACTCAATGCTGATAAAATTCAGCTTGATTTACAGTGTACACAGTGCCTAGAATAGGGGCATTATGAGGCCAGCAAGTGAACTACACAAATCTGTGTGTTAGTGGGAACAAGCTGTCATACTAGTGGCTTTGATCAGATTGTTAATCACGGTGTCATATGCTTCCCCACACAAGTGACAGAATACAAGGGAAATGACTTTTTAGACCACATATCTGATCTTGTCTTTGATACTCTATGTTTTCTCCTTCCCCTCTTTCTTCCTTTCCTCGTTGTCCTCTTAACTCCCTGTAGCATGTGAGTAGAATTTGGTAAATTTATATGAATTTTTAAAGAAAACACAGAATCTACATTCAGTCTGAATAGTAGATCCAGGTAAATATTAGCCAGTGGTTCTCAATCTCTGGCACTTTAAATACAGTTCCTCATGTTGTGACTCAAATTTTTCGTTGCTACTTCATAACTGTAATGTTGCTACTGTTATGAATCGTAATATAAATATCTGATATGCAGGATGGTCTTAGGCGACCCCTGTGAAAGGGTCATTCGACCGCCAAAGGGGTCGCGACCCACAGGTTGAGAACCGCTGTATTAGACCCTTCAATTGTAGAACTTGAGGGAACTGAAGTTATTAAAGATTGGGATCTCAGATTTTACCACTTAATCTTATTTTTACATACAGTCAAAGCTCATTTCTCGAACATCTCCCATCTAGAACAATTTGGTTCTTGACCAAATTGTTCATAGAAAAAAATGTCTCGGCATCGAACCAAACTTCAGTTTTCGAACTGACAACCCTTTCAAGCTGATACCTCATCATGACAAAAAGGGTCTCTTAGGCAATAAAAGAGAGAATGCTTTTGTTGCTGGCAAAACTGAAATGAAAGATTAGCAGAATTTTAAAACATAAAGAGGCCATCAAGAGTGCTGATGTTGCTAAAGGTGTGAAGGAAACAAGGATCACAATTGAAGAGGTAGGAAAACTGTTGTTGACGTGGATAAATGAAAAGCAGCCAGTGCCAGCCTTTTCAGAGGCAGTGTTATATGACCAAGCAAAGATGCTGCATACTGACCTGGAAGACAGCCCTGGACCAAATGCTAAAAGTGATTCACTTAAGGCCAATATTGTTGGTTCAATAGCTGAAAGAAAAGAAGTGTTTATTTATAGATTAAACAGTACATTAGACATGTACTGTATATAAGAAAGATTAAAACAGGGAATCATTTGGGGGTCTGGAACGGATTAATTCAACTTACCTTACATATTTCTAATGAGGAAAAAAATGACTCAGTTTTCAAACAAATCACTTCTCGAACAGCCTTCTAGAACGAATTAAGTTCAAGAACTGAGGTTCCACCGTGTTTATTTTCAACTAGTATATTAACCAGTAACAAACTGATCTGGTAAATTCTCCAATTTGGTAAATTAACCAGTATGTACTACCTTTCGTTCTGGGCAAGAGAGGCCTTGCTTTGCAACCTGTGAATTAGAGGACTCTATTTTGGCCACACTTTGCCATAGGATGAAGGATCTGAAGAGCCAAGAGGGTATGCCCATCTTAAGGGCACTCTGTCCACCTCCATGCTGTGGGTACTGTACAAAATTAGTAGCCTTAGCCTCAAGGGTGGCTAGGGTTTGAAGTGGATAGGATGTCCACACGTGTGAACAAGCCCCCTCAAGTTGTTGATTGAACTGGGGAATGTGAAGAGAAGGGTATGGCCTGGCACTCCCATGTCACCACACCATAGTGTGGAACTTCAAGGAGTCTAAAAATTCTAAATTAGTATCAGTACCTCCAGGTGGTTGAAGGTATATTTATCAAGACTGGAGGAAGAGACCATATTTTATTTAATAGTTTAACTTGATTTATAACTTGAATATTTAGACGTATGCAATGTAGGTCTCCATTTGTAGTCTTGACTTGACCCCTACAAGGAGTCTGAAGAGGTGGACCTGAAATTTTCAATTTGTTCCCTAATCAAAACATTTGTTTGGTGACCTTAATATTGTTAAATATAAATTAGCCTATTGACAAATATTTATGGAATTTCTGTAATATTCAATGCATTTGGTAGCTCTGTAAACTCTATTCCTTAGGAGGACAGAAGAGAAATTCATGGTAAAGATCTTGTCTACATTAAGAAGAGCCATTTTAAAAAAGTTGGGTATAGGTGGGATAAATCTATTTTTAAAAGATAAAGCAAGATAATTGGATTGCTTAATGAAATAAAGTGTTTATTACAAAGGAAATCTGAAAAGGTGAGCTAAGACCCACATATTGCTCAGTTATTCACGGAATAGTAGTTATAACACTCACTGTTTATGAAAAGACGTGTGTATATAACATATGGGTGATTCTTGGCATTTTTGAAATCAATGAAAGTGGTTAACAGGTGCTGATAAATTTGGCTTTGGAGTCAAGAAAGGTAAACAACGTAAGTTATGGAGAGTTCTTAGCCATTCCTTTGTTTTGTTAATTCTCAGCCGAGAATATTTTTTCCATAGATTTTTTTTTTTTTTTTTTTTTTAAGAGAGAATGGAGGTGTGAGGGAGAGAGACAGACAGAGAGACACAATGATCAGTTGCCTCCTGCACATTCCCTGACTGGGACTAGAGACAGTTTTGAGATATAGGAGAGGAATGGCCTTTCATTTTTCCCATGAATTAGCAAGTTAGATCACTGATTAACAGAAGCTAAAATGGGATGAGGGCATATTTTCATGGCTATTACTTGCTTTTTCTGATCTTATAGCCCCAAACCCCTTCTGCCATCTTGGTGTACAAAGTCTCAGTTATTTCTTAAGGCATTGTTCAAATGCTGTCTTTTACCTTTTGTTCTTTCTTTTTCTTTTTTGAACAGGTGGTTTCTGAGCCCTACCAACTGAAATTATACACACAGTACTCAGTAGGTTAGCTATATTTTATTACTTATTTAACTTGTTTTGTAAAAAGTTTCTAAAAAATATATTTTTATTGATTTTAGAGAGGAAGGGAGAGGGAGAGAGAGAGAGAAAAACATCAGTGATGAGAGAGAATCATTGATTGGCTGCCTCCTGCACGCCCCCCACTGGGGATCGAGCCTGCAACCTGGGCATGTGCCCTGACCGGGAATAGAACAGTGTCCTCCTGGTTCATAGGTTGATGTTCAACCACTAAGCCATGCTGGCCAGGCTGTAAAAAGTTTTGAAGTCTGTCGCTTCCATTAAATAAAGTATTGAATGTTGAGGACTTGGTCAATCTTTTATTCATCTCCTCTCCCAGCAGATCTTTTTTGGTTCCTTGTCCAAATTAGGGATACAATGAGTAAATTGTTCAAGTTGTTAGCTAAAGTATAAACACTATTATTACCTATCCTATATAATAAAAGCCTAATATGCAAATCGACTAAATGGCGGAACGACAGATGGAACAACCAGTTGCTATGACATACACTGACCACCAGGTGGCAGCGGCGGTGGCGACAGGGGGTGGGGCCTGTGAGCAGGCAGCACCAGGCCAGCCAAAGCAGGTGCCAGCGGGGGGCCCCCGATCGCCCCGCCAGTTGCCCCTAGGGACTCTACCCATTCACGAATTACATGAGCCGGGCCTCTAGTCTATATATATAAAAGCCTAAGCAACCAACGGACTGGTTGCTATGATGTGCACTGGCCACCAGGGGGGAGTCAACTTGGACAGAGGAAAAGAGAAACAGGCCATTGAGTCTATGAAAGATCGCAAGCAGGTGGGGTTGAGCTGCAGTTCACATTGGGAGGCTGGGCTGCTCCCCAGGCACTGCTCCAGAGGTGTGGCACCCCCAACCCTAATCAACCCCTCTGGCCGCGTCCTCCTACGGCAGCCAGGACCAAGGAATGGAGGGAGGGAAAAAAGAGACCACCAACTCCATTCTTAGTGCCTGCCTCCTCCTATCAGACCAGAGCCATCCCAGGACTTGCAGGACAGCACATGAAGTGGGCAGCCTCAACATGTAGCTACTGCGACTCCCTGGTCTGCCCTGGGTGCCCTTTGGGCACTCACCTCACTTCTCCAAATCTCAGTCTGCACTCCTAGTGAGGTCACAGGAGCTCCGCCCTAGGGACCCACTTCTCCATAGCTGGATGCAATAGACCAGGAGATGCGAGGGGCGGTGGTGGAAGATGGGGGCAGATGCTCAGCTGACCGGAATGAGCTGACCGGAATGAGTGGGCCGGGATGAGCGGGAGCGGCTCCTCCCTGGCTGCCTGCCACTTCCCGCACACTATTACTTCTCTCGGGGGATGTTGGATGCCGGTTTCAGCACGATCCCCACAAGTCACACTGAGGGACCCCACCGGTGCACAAATCCATGCACCAGACCTCTAGTTTAATATAGCTGGTTGTAACGAGTGCTTGCTTAAATTCTGAGATAGTTTATTTGTATAATTCTATAGTTCAAAATATTTTTCACAGTGAAATTATTCTCTATAGGAGAAGGAGTTATGCCAATAGTTTAATTCATCTTGAGATTTCAGAAATGCCTTCTGTTTGTTTTTGTTTTTTGGTTAATCCTCACCTGAGGGCATTTTTCCATTGATTTTTAGAGAAAGTGGAAGGAAGTTGTGAGAGACAGAGAGAGAGAAACATCGATGCCAGAGAGACACATTGATTGGTTGCCTCTGCAACCAAGGTACGTGCCCTTGACCGGAATCAAACAGGAGACCCTTCAGTCCGAGGGCCGATGCTCTATCCACTGAGCCAAACTGGCTAGGGCAGAAATGCCTTCTGTTTTAATGTTAAAAGAAGTCAGTCCAATTGTGTTAATTGCTATTTACGCTGAGGTAAGTCTTTAAAATTTTCTGTCATAACATCTCATGTATTCTAGCCAACCAACAATTATTTAAATATCAACTGTATGTAAAATATTATGCTAATTCCAACATGTGACTCCTGGTTTCAAAGAATTTATCTTTCAGTTGGGGGAAAATGAAGTTAAGAAATAAGTAGCACAAAATAAAAATAATAGCAAAAGTAGCAATACATCAATGTGTGATGTTGTCAAAGCTGAGATCAGAAGAGAGTGGGAGAGTGGTCTGGTCTGGTCAGTTCCATGTGAGCTGAATTTAGAAGATGACCTGGGATTTAGTTAGCTAAAAATAGGAGGTATTTCAGGCAAAATGAATGGCATAGGGAAAAAACCCATGGAGGTAAGAAAGGGCAGGACATGTTTGGAGGAAATTGGCACGAAATCAACAGTTTGAGGAGAGGACTAATGGGAGTTTACAGAATAAAAGATAATTGGGGGTTGATTATTAAAAGCTAAACACAGGATGAATAGTTAGCATTGTGTAAAGGAACTGAATCCCTAAAAGAGGCATCTCCCCCCATCACTACTTGGCAAGACTCTCTAAGGCAGTGGTTCTCAACCTTCCTAATGCCACGACCCTTTAATACAGTTCCTCATGTTGTGGTGACCCCCAACCATAAAATTATTTTCGTTGCTACTTCATAACTGTAATTTTGCTATTGTTATGAATCGTACTGTAAATATCTGATATGCAGGATGTATTTTCATTGTTACAAATTGAACATAATTAAAGCATAGTGAGTAATCACAAAAACAATATGTAATTATATATGTGTTTTCCAATGGTCTTAGGCGACCCTGTGAAAGTGTCATTCGACCCCCAAAGGGGCCGTGACCGACAGGTTGCGTGACCGACAGGTTGAGAACCGCTGCTCTAAGGTATTCTGAGGGGAAAATAGACTAGTGAGGAAATGTCAAACACAGAAGTTAAAGAATTCCCATTAAACTAATTTTCACCAACCCTACTAAATAATAGCTACAGAGGGGTGTGTGTATATATATGTGTGTGTGTGTGTGTGTGTGTGTGTGTGTGTGTGTGTGTATTCATCTTTATAAATATATTTTTTCTTCATCAAAACTATTATTTTATTAAAATCTTGCAAGATAATTGCATAGTCATTGAAAAATGTTTGAAAAGCCTCCAAAATAATAACATCTCTGCTCTCCAAAGATTAATTTAATGTATGTGTTATGGGAAGTTTGGGACAAGAGGAAAATATTGATCTATATAAAGGTTAACATTCAGAATAGTGATGTTTGTATAACAATAAGTGATACTTTGTCAAATATATTTTAAAATATATTTTTATTGATTTCAGAGGGGAAGGGAGAGGGAGAGAGAGAGAGAAACATCAGTGATGAGAGAGAATCATTGATCGGCTGCCTCCTATACACCCCACACTGGGGATCAAGACCCAAACCAGATATGTGCCCTGACTGGGAATCAAACTGTGACCACCTGGTCCATAGGTCAACACTCAACCACTGAGCCACACTAGCCAGGCCTTTGTCAAATATTAATTGACCATAATGGCATGGGTCGATTTCTGGGGTATCTGTTCTGTCCCATTGCTCTATATGTCTGTTCTTTTGCCAATACCAGACTCTTTTGATCACAGTGCCGTTATAGTATAGTTTGATATCCAGTATAGTGATCCCTCCAACTTTGTTCTTATTTCTCAAGATTGCTGTGGCTATTTGAGGTCTTTTTGAGTTCCATATACATTTTTGGAATATTTGTCCTAGATCTGTGAAATGTGTTGATGGTATTTTAATTGGGATTGCAATTGAATCTATAGATTGCTTTGTGTATTATGGATATTTTAATGACGTTAATCCTTTCAATCTATGACAATTATATACATTTCCATTTGTTTGTATCTTCCTCTATGCTTTTTTCAATGTCCTATAATTTTCTGAGCATAAGTCTTTTATCTCCTTGGTTAGGCTTATTCCTGGGTATCTTATTTTGTTGTTGTTGTTGTAGTGGTTAATGGGATGGGGTTTTTTTGTTTTTGTTTTTTAGTTTCTCTTTCTGAGAGTTTATTATTGGTGTATAAAAATGCCATCAATTTCTGGATGTTAATTTTGTATCCTGCTACTTTGCCAAATTCATTTATTAAATCTAGTAGTTTTTTGTTGGTGGAGTCTTTAGGGTTTTCTATGTAAAATATCACGACATCTGCAAATAATTACGGTTTTACTTCCTCCTTTCCAATTTGGATGCCTTTTAGTTTTTCTTCTTGTGTGAATGCTGTGGCTAAGTCTTCCAGTACTATGTTGAATAAGAGTGGTGAAAGCTAAGAACCCTGTCGTGTTCCTGTTTTTAGGGGAAACACATTTAGTTTTTGCCCATTGAGTATGATGTTGACTATAGGTTTGTCATATATGACCTTTATTATGTTGAGATATGATCCCTCTATTCCCACTTTGCTAAGAGTTTTTATCATAAAAAAGGAGGACAAACAGCTCAATTAAAAATTGGGCAAAGGACCTAAATAGACACTTCTCCAAAGAGGACATAAAGATGGCCAAGATACATATGAAAAAATGCTCAATGTCACTAATTACCGGAGAAATGAAAATTTAAACTACAATGAGGTATCACCTCAAACCTGCCAGAATGGCTACCAGCAATAAATCAATAACAAGTCCTGGCGAGAATGTAGAGAAAAGGGAACCCTAGTGCACTGTTGGTGGGAATGCAGACTGGTGTAGCCACTGTGGAAAACAGTATGGAGATTCCTCAAAAAATTAAAAATGGAG
The DNA here is from genome assembly GCF_014108235.1 of Myotis myotis. Lineage (NCBI taxonomy): Eukaryota > Metazoa > Chordata > Mammalia > Chiroptera > Vespertilionidae > Myotis > Myotis myotis. The sequence continues at coordinate 89,076,938 of NW_023416335.1, forward strand.
CTGCCATTTGGTCCAGCAATCCCACTTCTGGGAATATATCCTAAGAATCCCGAAATACCAATCAGAAAAAATATATGCACCCCTATATTCATAGCAGAGTTATTTGCAACAGCTAAGATCTGGAAATAGCCCAGGTACCCATCAGTAGATGAGTGGATAAAAAAGTGGTGTTTCTGCACAGCAAAAGAAACTGACAACAATACAAAGGGGCAGCCAAGCAGATAGGAGCTGGTACTTGCAAACAATAACTCTGACAAAGATTTAATTTCCAAAATATATAAAGAACTCATAAAAGTCAACACCAAACAAACAAGCAACTCAATCAAAAAATGGGCAGAGGACCTGAACAGACACTTCTCCCAAGAAGACATACAAACAGCAAAGAGAGATATATGAAAAGATGTTCAACCTCACTAACAATTGGGAAAATGCAAATCAAAACTACAATGAGATACCACCTCATACCTGTTAGAGTGGCTTTTATCAACAAGACAAGTAATAACGAGTGTTAGGTTGTGGAGAAAGGGAACCCTAATTCACTGCTGGTGGGGATGTAGACTGGTACAACCACTGTGGAAAACAGTCTCGTGATTCCTCAAAAAGTTAAGAATAGAACTACCGTATGACCCAGCAATCCCTCTCCTGGGTCTATACCTGAAAAACTGGAAATCATGTATTTGCAACAATATAGGTACCCCTATATTCATTGCAGCAATATTTATGGTGGCCAAGACCGGGAAACAACCAAAGTGTTTCATGATAGAGGACTGGATATAGAAGATGTGGTATATATCCACAATGGAATACCACTCAGACATAAGAAAATATGAAATAGTGCCATTTGCAACAATGTGGATGGACCTTGAGAATATTATGCTAAGTGAAATAAGTCAGACAGAAAAGCTAAGAACCATATGATTTCACCCATATGTGAGATATAAAACTGAAACTCATGGACACAACACAAATAGCAGTGTGGTGGTAGGCAGAGGGAAGGGGGTGAGGTTGAAGGGTTCCTTATATATGGTAATGGAAGATTTTACTTTGAGTGGTGGGCACACAGTGTAACATACAGACCTTGTAACATGGAAACCCACACCTGAAACCTGTATGATCATATTAACCAATATCACCCCGATAAATTTAGTGGGGAAAAAAGAAAAACTGTCTCATTAAAAAAAAAAAAGTGGTTCCTTTACACAATGGAATGCTATGCAGCTGTACAAAGGAAGGATCTCTTAACCTTTGAGACAGCATGGAAGGACCTGGAGAGTATTACTTGAAGTGAAATAAGCCAGTCAGAGAGAGACAAATATCACATGATCTCCCTCATATGTGGAATCTAATTAATAAAATAAACTGACAAGCAAAATAGGTCCAGAGACATGAAACATGGAAAAGACTGACAAATTTCAGAAGGAAGGGTGGGGGAGACGAAAAGAGTAGCCTATGGATACAGACAATAATGCAGTAAAGGCCTGGTGGGGAAGAGGGGGAGCCAGATAAAGGTGGCAGGGGGATGGGGGACATCTGTAATACTCTAAACAATAAAAATAAATTTAATTAATAAATAAATGATACCTTGTATGGATTTCTTGTTGTTTTGATAGTTCTTTTGGCTATTATATTTTTACTAGTAACCTGGTGCACAAAATTCGTGCACATTGAAAGGGAATTAATTTGAGGAACATAATTTGAACTCACTATCTAATATCAATAATATGTGAGCGTGAGGCAGTTCGTGTTTCTGAAATTCAGTGACATGAATTTTAGCTATTTGCCAAATAAATGGAATTTAAAGATATCATTTAAAAGAGTATTCAGCTTAATATTAAAAACTCTGGCTACCAAGTCAGGTCTGTTTTCAACTTTTTGCCGGCGTTGTAAATTGTTTGCAATATCTGCCCATTTGGGGTTGCATGTCATGGTTATGAATAAATTGGGCTTGCCATACTTCGTTACAATAGCCATAGCATCCTGATATCGCTGCTGCATATTTCTGGGACTACCCTCAGAAGATGATGGAAGTATTATCATTTTACCAATTGGCACATTGTCCTTTTCAGATCTAGATTTGAGATAATCCATCAAACCACTATATTTTTCAACTCTCATCTTAGATTGGTTTGCTGTGCTGAAATTTATCTGATTGGCCTTCATTTTTGAATACGAATCCACGATAAACTGTTGAGTTAATTTTCCTGCATTTAAAATAGGATTGAACGTGTCCCGCACAGAGAGATGAAATCCATAATACTGCATTTGTGTGACTTGTGTCCTTACATTTTGTCTAGTATTATTGTCAATTACACTGTTGTCTCTGAGTCTTAATGCAATATCTGTTCCCCAGCCTTTTTCACCATGTGGAAAAAGAATAGGATATGTCATTGCATCTAATGTAGGAAACGGGATATTGATTTGTTTCATTTTAGTGGCATTTGGATTATTGGGATCTGGTTTACAATGAATGAGCAAGTCCCTTTCAAAAGGAGGGTCTTTGTTTCTGAATATGACAGCAACCTCGGTAAACGGGGAGAATTATATCTACCCGGATCACTGTTACGATCATATTTAATTGCCATTGTTACCTCTGTGGGAGCAATACCTTTTGCTGCTGCTTCAGATTGGGCTTCCTTTCCTACCTCATGTAGCATCTTGTACGATTTTGTTAATTGACTTATTTCATACATGAGGTTGTTGATGTTGATCATGAGTCTTTCTGAGCAGCCCTGGTTTCCTGGCATTGCTAATCTTTTATTTGTAGCTTTGGCTGTATCCCAAATATAGAGTTGAGCAAACTTCCGAGAAACACCATCCGAAGGATGTAAAGTTCTAGTACGTTGATGAACTTGTCCGTGTATTCTAAAAACAGTATGGCCTATATCCTGGTGGTGATGCAATATTTGCACCCATGGAAGCAAAAGCAAAAGAGCTATTTATGGAACGAATATTTTCCAAGAAATTTTTATTGTCAGAATCTTCGTTTGTCATTAATGGTTTTAAATATGCCAGGTAATCTGGAAAATGTATATCATTTGGACAGACTTTCCCTTTGCTACAACATCAAGTAAATTTCCCATATGGTTTTTCATCCGATAAATTGAGTGATAGGCAAAATTCACATCGAACAGTCATTCCACCACAATTATGTCGAGGATTGCATCCTCATGTACTCCATTTTTGCTTAGAAGGCAGTTCCTACTGGTATTGGTAGTACTTGTTGATGACTGTTCTCTTGACATATTCTGTTGTCGCCACCACCTTCTTTCAACTTCAAAGGCACATTGGTCTTTAGACATTTTCTGTCAATAACGCCGGTGTTTTTCGGCATCAGAGCGACGTTTTTCCAGTAGCTGGTGTTCAGATACATCCAGCGACAGGCGCCGCCTTCTTTCAAGATCAGATGCACGCTGCTCTGCAGACACTTTCTGTTGATAACGCTAGCATCTTTTGGCTGCAGAGTTACGTTGTATCAACAGTTATTCTTTAGACATAGTCCCACCTCGCTACTGTCACGGTCTGAGATGCAGGTGAATGAGAGTCCTAGCTATCAGGCCGCTGAGAGCTGTCTGACCAATGGCTGATTCTGGTTGATTCTGTGGGGGTGGGACTTCCTCCTCCCTGCTGTCAGTTTTCACAGCTGTGATGAGGAAGCTGGGGTGACAGAGGAAGCCGCGCCCTACAAGCCACCGTCTCTCTCCCTCTGCTCTGTGTCCAGTGATCGCCTGCTTTGCCAAGTCCTCCAAACCTCCTGCTCTCCACCGGCAAGGTCCCGGGAGCCTATGGGCGTGGCTAGGTGCGGGCGGCCGTGCCTTTTTGACTGGCGAAAGTCCCAGGAGCCTGCAGGCATGGCTACGGCCTCACCTCCCAGGGCGGTGAAAGACCCATAAGCCTGCGGCCAGGGCCGCTGTCGCCTCCTGGGGCTCTTGACACCTGCATATGCAAATTAACCACCATCTTTGTAGGATAATTTGCATAGTCACTTGGATTGGCTGGTGGGCGTGGCTTGAGCGTAGCAGAGGGATGGCTAATTTGCATGTTTTTCTTTTATTATATGGGACTAGAGGCCGGGTGCACAAAAATTTGTGCACTCGGGGGGGAGCGGAGGGTCCCTCAGCCCGGCCTGTGTCCTCTCGCAGTCTGGGACCCCTCAGGAGATAACGACCTGCTGGCTTAGGCCTGCTCCCAGGTGGCAGAGGGCAGGCCCAATCCCTAGGTGCAGCCTCTGGTCAGGCTCAGAGCAGGGCCGATTGGGGAGTTGGGGCGCCACCCCCTGTCATGCACAGAGCAGAGTGGATCGGGGGGGTTGTGATGCCACCCTCAGTCACGCTCAGGGTAGGGCCGATTGGGGGGTTTGGGCACCGCCCCCTGTCACACTCAAGGCAGGGTCGATGAGGAGGTTGCGGCACCACCCCCGTCACGCACAGAGCAGGGCCCATCAGGGGGGTTGGGGCTCCATACCCTGTCACACAAAGAGCAGGACCAATCAGGGGGTTGGGGCTCCGTACCCTGTCACACACAGAGCAGGGCCCATCAGGGGTTTGGGGAGCTCCCCCGTGTCACGCACAAAGCAGGGCGGATCAGGGGGTTGGGGCACCGCTCTCTATCACCCACAGAGCAGGGCCAATCAGGGGGTTGGGGTACCGCCACTGTCACACTCAGGGCAGGGCCAATGGGGAGGTTATGGCTCTACCCCATCACACACAGAGCAGGGCCTGTGGCGGGGGATTGGGGCGCCACACCCTGTCACACACAGAGCAGGGCCGATCAGGGGGTTGGGGCGCCGCACCCTGTCACACACTGAGCCACAGGGCGATCAGGGGGTTGGGAGCTCCCCCCTATCAGGCACAGAGCAGGGCTGATCAGGGTGTTGGGGCACCTTCCCCTCTCACGAACAGAGCAGGGCGGATAGGGAGGTTGTGGCCCCACCCCCTGTCACACACAGAGCTGCAGGGCGATCAGGGAGTTTGGGCGCTGCCCCCTGTCACACTGATCCTGGTGCTGGGAGGCCTCTCAGCTCCGCTGATCCTGGTGCTGGGAGGCATATTACCCTTTTACTATATAGGATAGAGGCCTGGTGCATGGGTGGGAGCCTGCTGGTTTGCCCTGAAGGGTGTCCTGGATCAGGGTCGGGGTCCCCACTGGGGTGCCTGGCCAGCCTGGGTGAGGGGATGATGGCTGTTTGCAGCTGGTCACACACCCTTCAGGGTGGGGGTTCCCACTGGGGTGCCTGGCCAGCCTGGGTGAGGGGATGATGGCTGTTTGCAGCTGGTCACACACCCTTCAGGGTGGGGGTCCCCACTGGGGTGCCTGGCCAGTCTGGGTGAGGGGCTGAGGGCTGTTTTCATGCTGGTGGGTGACTGAAGCTCCCAACTGCTCCTTTTTTAATTTATTTTTTATTCTGGGCCAGCTTTAGCTCTGGCTCCAGCTCTGAGGCCTCTGCTGCTGAAAGCAGGTAACTGGTTTGTTTGGGTTCTATAATCGAAACACTGTATCAACTCTAGTTCTGAGATCCCGGCGGGCTGAAAGCCAGTTTCTGGGGTTTTGTTTAGCTTCCATATTTGCAACAATGTTTCAAACTGCAAGCTCAGAGGCCGGCAAGTCAGGCCGGGAACGTTGGTTTCCTCCGTCACTGAAGCAAGCAAGCCTCATGTTAGCTTCAAGCTGCCTGGCTGCCGGCCGCCATCTTGGATGGCAGTTAATTTGCATATCGCCCTGATTAGCCAATGGGAAGGGTAGTGGACGTATGCTAATTACCATGTTCCTCTTTTATTAGATAGGACTAGTGGCCCGGTGCACAAAATTCGTGCACGGGGGAGAGTGTGTTCCTCAGCCTGGCCTACACCTCTCCAATTTGGGACCCCTGGAAAAATGCCCTGCCAGTTTATAGGGATCGGGCCAAAACCAACAATCGGACATCCCTCTCGTAATCCGGGACTGCTGGCTCCTAACCACTCACCTGCCTGCCTGCCTGCCTGATTGCCTCTAACCACTCTGCCTGCCGGCCTGCTTGCCCCCAACTGCCCCTCCCCCCCCGCTGCCGGCCTGCTTGCCCCCGAATGCCCCCCCGGCAACCTGATCACCCCAAACTGACCCCCTGCTGGCCTGCTCGCCCCTACCTTCCCTCCCCACTGGCCTGCTCATCCCCAACTGTCCCCTTGCTGGCCTGCTCACTCCAAACTTCCCACCCCACCGCTGTCCTGATCACCTTCAACTGACCCCCACTGATGGCCTGCTTCCCCTCAACTGGCCCCCCTGCTGGTCTGCTTACCCCCAACGGCCCCACCCCCCACCAGCCTGATCACCCACAACTGCCCTCCCCTCTTGGCCTCTAACCGCCTCTACCTCCGCCCTGCCACCATGGCTTTGTCCAGAAGAACATCTGGAAGGTCTCCTGGAAGGTCTCCCAGTCTAATTAGCATATTACTCTTTTATTAGTATAGATATATTTCTCTGTAAATATGATTATGATTGCAGATATGAGTAGGACCAGGTAAAATTTTATAGAATGGGCCTTTTATTACAGATGGTTTGCCATGTATGCATTTTTTCTAAAGAAGTAAAAATTACTTTAAAAAATGTTTCAGGAAGACTTTGAGAAATTTACAGTATCTGCTTTTCTTCCAAGAAAGTTGTCACTTTTATGCCAGAGTGAGAATTATCTGTATGCTTTGTATGTCAGCATTGGGCCACTGTGACTGGGGGGCACTTGACTTGAGAGTAATTATCTTGCTCACTGGCTGGGAGGGAGGGTGTGTGGCAGAGGATATAAATACTGGGTTCTGGATTATTCATAGATTGCTGACTTTCTGGATTGATTGTGCAAGCCCCTCGTTTTATTGATGTCCACCTTTTGTTGACAGACATCTACCCTGGAGAGAAATGAGATGAAACTCTCTTTCTTGACATTGTAAAAAGCATTTGAATTCCTAAGGTGTGATAAGGCCACCCAGCCATCCACAGTCAAGGTACACATTTTCATGGAGGATGTTCCCACTCTTGAATAAATTAAAACAATTTTTTTCTTTTAATTTAAACTTTCTTCTATAACTGTTTTCTTGTTACTTAAAAGCTAGTTATTTTTGAAACTGCTTCCAAAGCTTTCAAGCTGTATATGTCCTTGGAATGAATTTATAAATAAGAATTGAGCCCGGCAGGTGTGACTCAGTGGTTTAGCATCGATCTATGAACCAGGGAGTCACAGTTTGATTCTAGGTCAGGCCACATGCCCAGGTTTTTGCCTGATCCCCAGTACGGGGTGTGTAGGAGGCAGTCGATCAATGATTCTCTCTCATCATTGATGTTTCTATCTCTCTCCCTCTCCCTTCCTCTCTGAATCAGTAAGAATATATTTTAGAGAGAGAGAGAGAGAGAGAGAGAGAGAGAGAGAGAGAGAAGAGTATATATGTTTGTAAATAAGAAAACATGTATTTGATGCTCTTAGAAAGTCTTATTTTCTTTCTTTAAAACTTGTGCAGTATAGGGAACTCCATAGATTCACTTAATTTGAAGAAAGTTAGAGGGAAAGGTACTAATTCAGAGTTCCTTGGGAAAATGTATCACTTATATATTGTTTTATGTTTATTTTTTTTTAAATCAAAAACTGAAATATTTTCTATTCAGAAAATATATTTGGATCTAAATATCTTCTATAATTTTAACCCTAAAATATCAATTTAAATATTTTAAAAATGGTTGGGATGTTTGTTTTTTTAAATAAGCTAGGTTACTGGAGTTGTACATGTTACTGGATTACCTGGGGTAATTTTCTGATTGGAAAATTAAGAATTATAGTCAGAGGGAAGGACATTAGAATTTTAAAAGAACATATTCAATTTACTTTAGAAGCCAAACCTCTCTTATTATGTGACTTTTTTTGTATGTTTGTTAAACTATATTATCACATAAGCATTGCTGCTATTGGGACAAACAGTGACAGTTGATTCAGGTCATTTGATTGTCCACTGTCTGTTTTAATTTGTATGTTCGTTTTGACTCTGTCATATGCTCAATCTTCAGTGGAAGTCATGAGAACCTATTATTTTTGCCTGCTCCCTCCTTTACGTTGGAAATATTCTTTTTTTTTACCCAGAGGGACCTTAACTTTGATGTAAGGGATTGTTTCCGTTGCCAACTTTTTTCCTCCTTGCCAAGTAAGAGAGTTGTGAACTCTTCAGTGATGCCTTCCCCAGGATATTTGCAGATGTGGTTGGGAAAAGTCATTTCATCCCTGACCTTTGCATGTCAGGTGCTGGGGTGCCCGGATGCCGCCTGGCCTGCGGCCGGCTCTCTCTCCCTCCGATCACCATGGGGATCATGGGCCGCAGGCCAGCCAGCAACCCCGGTCCCCAGGGGTCCCGGGTTGCCACCTTGACTGCGCCCCGGCTCTCTCTCCCTCCGATTGCCATGGGGATCACGGGGCCGCAGGCCAGCTGGCAACCCTGGCCCCCGGGGGACTGGGGTTGCCGCCTGGCCTGCGGCCCCAGCTCTCTCTCCCTCCGATCGCCATGGGTATCATGGGGCCGCAGGCCAGCTGGCAACCCTGGCCCCCTGGAGTCCCGGGTTGCCGCCTGGCCTGCGCCCCAGCTCTCTCTCCCTCCCATCGCCATGGCGATCACCGGCTGCAGGCAGCCGGCACCCCTGGTTAGGGGATGTCGCCTGGTCTGCTGCCCGGCTTTCCGATGGCGATCACCGGCTAGGGGGTGGGCAAAGGCGGCCTTTGCCCGCCCCCCAGCTCTTGCCTGTGCCTGGGTTGCCAATCACCGTTCTTCCGTCTTTCCCCTTTCGCCTCCCATCATTGTGCATATGCAAATTAACCGCCATCTTTGTTGGCGGTTAACCGCCATCTTTCTTGACAGTTAATTTGCATATCGCCCTGATTAGCCAATGGGAAGCGTAGCGGAGGTACAGTTAATTACCCTTTTTGTCTTTTATTAGATAGGATAGTATACTAGAGGCCCAGTACACGAAATTCATGCAAGGGGCTTGGCCCTCACAGCCGTGGCGGCTTGCCTTGGTCCTCGCAGTCCCAGCTTTGTCTGGAAGGTCTTCTGGAAGGACATCCGGAAGGTTGTTCGGCTGTCCGGTCTAATTAGCATATTATACTTTTATTATCATAGATATTACTGTGAGTTCACATTGGTTATCCAAAGGAATGAAAACATAAAGAGAATTAAATATTTATTGGCAGCTACTGTGCACCAGGCACTCTGCTTTACATACATCATATCATTCCAGCTTTACAATAATCCTCCCATGGTATTATTACTCACATTTCTCAGATAAGGACACTAAGGCCTAGAGAGTACACATGTCTTTTCTGGCTTACTTAATCAATTAACATCTCTCAGCAGAGCCAGGAGCTTTCTCTCTGTGCCTTGAAGCCTGGGCTTTTTCCTCACCCCAATCTGTTCTTCTGGAGCCATTTCTGCATCTGTAAAGAATTCCTGCTAAAGGCTTTCCATTCCCTGCCTTTTTTATCTGTGGATCTCTTTCACTAGATTGTGAACTGCCTGAAGGCAGAGACTATGTCTGCTTCAGTGTTGTGTCCTAACAGAATCCTGGACCTCTGTAGAAGCTTTGTAAAATGTCTGTTGAATGAAGGAAAGAAGGCATTTCAGTTTAAGTCATCAGGATGTTAAAGCCCAAGTTAGGCACTTAGCTGGCAAGATAAATTGCTCTTAGCAGTTGACACAATATGAGTGAATCCTGTGTTTAAGTGACTGGTTTGGGTGGTTGTTTAAGAATTTTATGCTTAACTCTGCTATCTGAAATTTATAAACACATATATGAAGCAAGCAACTAAGAAACTTAAGTAGAAACATAATGGTCCTAGCCAGTTGGTTCAATGGATAGAGCGTTGGCCTGCAGACTGAAGGGTCCCAGATTTGATTCTGGTCAAGGGCACATGCCTGGGTTGCGGGCTTGATTCCCAGTAGCGGGCATGCAGGAGGCAGCTGGTCATTGATTCTCTTTCATCGTTGATGTTTCTATCTCTTTCTCCCTCTCCCTTCCTCTCTGAAATCAATAAAAACATATATTTTTTTAAAGTGGAAACATAATGGGTCCTTGAGAGTTTGTGGGACCTAAAATATGCTTTAATGAGGCTTTCATTGCCTCTTTTTCAGGCAAGACTAGAAATCTGATGAACTTCTGGGACTATTGAAGGAATATGTCTTTATCATTTATTATTACTTGGTGATTCATATTTTACAATTAGATTAACAACTTTACAATAGAATTACTTTGTGTCATTCTATTTCACTAGTTGTATTTCTTAATTTTCTAAAATTGCTTCACATGATGGAATTCAGAATGTGTATGTCTTGGCAGAATCATAGATGGGGAATTGATGTCAGAGTTTATAGTCATCACTCAGGCAGAAGAATCCTTGTTGTAATAGGGAAGCAGAAATTATCCCCCTTCCTGTAGTTTCAAGGGAAAGGAATGTAGTTTCTGTAAGAGGGGATATTACTTTTCTAAATAAAAGGTAATTACCTCTTTTAAAATGATCTTTAACAAATAACCAGATATAGTTTTCCACCAAAATGGGTTTGTTTGAGAACAACAAAGAATTAAAATGTGGGACATGCATTCAAATGGTGAACCAAGCACAAACAAAGGAGGAAAATACCCTTTTATTGCACTTGGGAGGAGTTGCTTTAAACAGAAAGTCCATTAGAGGAAACTGAAAGTTTGAAGTATAGTGATTTTTCCATTGACTCCATATGCCAGTCTCCCATTGGCTGAGCTATTACTGGACAAGGAGGAATCGTTTCTTCCTTCTGCTGAAGTAGCAGCACTTCCTGTCAGAAATGCAAGGTACATCTCTTCCTGTTGTGGTCAGTAGTGTGCATTGAGTAACATGTGTATGAGAGTTCACTCTCTTTTAACCTCCCAACTCCATTTTTTTGTACAAAAGGAGGCTGCAGAGGGCAGGGGCAGACATGGCAGGATCGCACAGGCCATGTGAAGAACTTTGGGTTTCTCTTTATTAATTTTCAGCATCCATAGAAGGAAATCCAAGAATCATCATATCTGTTATTATCACTTGAAACCAGGACCTTGAACTCTTAAATGTTTTATTATATTCAGGAGTTCCAAAGTATTTTAGTATTTGTAACAGTCATATATAGGGTATCCCCCCAAAATGTATGCACACTTAACAGCTCAATTGATGTTTCTTTTTCAAATTTAATCCATTGGAATTAATTATTATTCAAAGTGTGTATGAATTTTGGGGGGACACCTTGTATATTCCCATGATAGCCAGATGAGTCCTCACCAGTTACAGCATATCAATACCTGCTGTATTACTTTCCTAGGGCCACTGTAACAAAGTACTACCAACTGGTGGCTTTAAAAAGGAATTTGTTCTCTCACAGTTCCTGGGGTTTATACATATGAAATCAAGGTATCAAAAAGGTCAGGCTCCTTCTAGAGGCTCTAGGAGAGAATCCTTTGTCTTTCTGGAGCTGCTGGTGGTTGCTGGAAATTCTTGACATTCCTTGGTTTGTAGATATGTCACTCCAGTCCCTACCTCCATCTTTTCATCTCCCTCTTCTCTGTCTCTGTGTCTTCACAAGATACCAGTCATTGGATTAAGGGCTCATTCTAATCCAGTTGTGATCTCATTTTAACTAATTATGTCTGTGAAGACCTTAGTTCCAAATAAGGTCACATTTGAGATTCCAGGTGAATATAAATTTCAGGAGGACAGGATATAAATTTCAGGAGGACACAATTCAGTTTAGTACAGTTGGTTATATTGTACCTACGGTATTTTCATAATAGTGTTCTGTTTATTAGGAATCAATTTTGTGAGTGTGTAATATGATGCCTTCAGGAAGAGGTACCCAAAGATATTAAAAGAGGATGATTCAAAATCCCCTTGGGGGACATAAAATGTTAGAATTGAAGGGCCTTAATTTTAATCTAATGCCATCCTCCCCTAGATTAAGTGTTCTTTTGGGTAGGTCACATATCAAGACAGTGGTGGCAGCTAGGACTTTCCTGAGCCTTGGATAGATTTTCTTATAATACCAAGTTGATTTCTTCATACAACTAGGACAGCCCAATGGCAAAGAATTGCCTTAGGATGGACAATAATAAATTGGAAGCTGTGTTATTCCATGCATCAAGCCATTGCTAAATGGATTTTTTTTTTAAAGAATTTAATGAGGTGCTTTGGGTGAGTTGTGTATTTTTGTGGGTTATAATGGGCCTACAGGGAGTGAACCCAAATGGTGAGATCACATTCTACAGTGATGAAAAGTATGAACCCTGAGAAAGAAGACACCTACTAGAAAGGGCTCTTGGTGGCTAACTGGACTAAAATTAAAAACAACAAAACAGAGTCTAGCAGCCATTTCTGCACAGGAGCCTCTTACACAAACTGCACTTTAGGGAGAAGACTACACTGAACTGCTGAACTGCCTGTTTTCACTGTGTTCCTGCTCTCTGAGCCAGCCCTTATAAAGGAGTCCTGGAATCTTATTTCAACCAATAGAACTAAGGCTTTTCCCACCCAATCAGAGCTGCACAGCTCCAGCTAACCAGAGTGGCTCTATTCTGACTAATCAGGACAGTGCATTTTGGGCCAATCAAACTGGGAGTTTGGGCAGTCCTTATTTACATGAGGACAGATCAATCAGGGACAAGGAGCAGGGATTTCTGCCCATATAAGCCAGTTCCCCTCTGGCTTAGGGAGCACATTTTCCCTTTCTAGGAAAGACTGAAGGCTGCATTTGCCCTGGCTAGGGCTACAGATAAAACATCAAGAGCAGAACAGAGTGACTCAGGAGCAAGGGGGCAGACCAGAGCAGACCACAGCTGAGCTGCTTAGCTGAAGAAAGTCATGGCCCAGGGCTGCCTCACAATCTAGCTGTTTTCACAGCCATGCGGTACATTGAGCTGTTTGTACTGAATTAAGTTTCCTTCTTCACTGCACCTCATATTGGGGATTGTGTTGGCATTGAATTGGCACCAACGACCATCGGTTGACACAAGTAACATGAATAAGGCACTTCTGTTGTACCCAAATGGAATGTACAGTTGGGCCACTCGTACTGGAGAGAAAATATTTTGAAAACCTTCCCCTGATTAACTCAGAGACAGCAGTGCTAAAGCTGACTTGTCAGTCATGATGCATTCCAAATTTTGTTCTTACAGAAGAATTTATATAGTTTCTGGAATATTCTTGCTTTCCAGGTTTGCTAGTGTGACACCATACATGAATATACTATCCTAATCATGAGGTCAACACAGAGTTGATTTGAAGAAAGTTCCCAGAGGTCCTCTGTTCAGAGAAACATGAACCAAGAATCTCTAGTGCCTCCTTCTTTTAAACTCTTACATAACTTCGCTATTATTTATACTAACTTATGATTCATTATTCCATGGTTTCTACCACAAAAGACAACCATTTCTAAGCCATTTCATCATTTTATGGCACTGGACTTTCTAATGTGAGATCTTTTTATAGACTGCTACATAGTTATTCTCTTCTGAGTTTGTGCTAATTGCAATGAACTTAAATATAAAAATTATATATTTACGTATATATGGCCTTTTCTGCTTAACCTCAAGAGTCCTAGGGTACTTCCTTGGCAGGTTTTCTCAGTGGTTAGAGCGTTGACCCATGGACCAAAGGGTTGTGGGTTGGAATCCTGGTCAAAGGCATGTACCTCAGTTGTAGGTTCAATCTCTGGCCCTGGGGAGTGGGCAGAAGGCAGCCAGTCAATGTGTCTCTCTCACATCAATGTTTCTCTCCTTCCCTCCCTCCCCCTTCCCTTTCACTCTCTAAAAATCAATGGAAAACATTTCCTCGTGTAAGGATTTAAAAAAAAAAAAAAAAAAAGAGTCCTAGTTTGCCAACATGCTTATTGCTTACTATTTATTCGTATACTATAACTAGAGGCCCAGTGCACAACATTCGTGCATGGGGGTGGAGGGGGGAAGAGGCGGGACAGGGGGACCCTCAGCCCAGCCCGAGCCCTCTCACAGTCCAGGAGCCCTCGGGGGATGTCCAACTGCTGTGGAGGCAAGAGAGGCTCCCACCACTGTGGCTGCACTCACTAGATGTGAGCCCGGCTTTTGGCTGGGCGGCGCTCCTCCTGTGGGAGCGCACTGACCACCAGGGGCCAGCCCCTGTGTTGAGCGACTGCCCCCTGGTGGTCAGTGCATGTCATAGCTGCCATTTGGTCGATTTGCGTATTAGCCTTTTGTTATATAGCATTCCTTGAAGATGGTTTTGTCATGGAAACCACTGTTTTTGTGAGAGTTAGCATGCCTTCAATATTTGTGTGGATCATAGAGCTTTTGAAAACCTCTCAAGGACAAACCTATCTCCTCTAGTTATGTCACTGTACATGTAACCCTGATGTCTATTGTTCAGACATATATAACCCTGCATGTTATCTAAAAACTTGGTAAACTAGTAGTGAATGCAGGTGCCAAGAGCATTCCATGTACCAAAACAATTTTGTGGTACCTCCATGCAATTATAAAGTTTTGAAGGTCCTCTTGATCCTACTTTTAAGACAGATTCTGTAGCATGAATACCCATAGGGGCACCAGATTGCCCTGTATTTTAAATTGGGTGTTGAGGAGATCCAGTAGAGTGCACAGTGAACTGAAATTACTTATATACTACCTACAGGAGTTATTTGCCACATTGGATGTCCTTATAGGGACATTGTGTTACTGTTTCAGAAGATGGTCATCTTATTTTGGCCATATTAAGCAGCATATCCATGCCTCAGAAAGGCAGTGGCTAGGAATTGATGAGTGTATTATTTTTCAAGTTACTTTCCCTTAGTGATATACCTTAATAACTCCCCCTCAACACCTTGGATCCTTCACATTGGCTTTTAAACACACTCAAGTTTCTTTTTATTGAAAACAAAGGCTTAAAACGTCACAACTCTTTTTCCTATTCACCCAGTGTTCTGTCTCACTTCTCTTCTTATAATCAAACTTCCCAAAAGAGTTGTCCATAGTCACTTCTTATATTTTCTCATTTCCCTCTCTTAGACTACTGCAGTCTGGCTTCTAGTTTCATTAGTCTGCCCAAGTAGCTCTGGCTGTGGTTACAAAAGACCTCCAGCCCTAGCTGGTTTAGCTCAGTGGATAGAGCGTTGGCCTGCAGACTGAAGGGTCCCGGGTTTGATTCCAGTCAAGGGAACATGTCTGGGTTGTGGGCTCCATCCCCAGAAGAGGGCGTGCAGGAGGCAGCCGATCAGTGATTCTCTCTCATCATTGATGTTTCTCTCTCTCTCTCTGTGATTCTCTCTCATCATTGATGTTTCTCTCTCTCTCTCTCTCTCTCTCTCTCTCTCTCTCTCTCTCTCTCCCTTCCTCTCTGAAATCAATGAAAATATATTTTTTTAAAAAGACCTCCATGTGGATCTATGTACCTGACATTTTTCAGTCCTCATCATGTTTGACCTCCCTGCAGCATTTAGCTCTGCTGTTTCTTTCTGAAATAGTCTCTTTATGTACATCTAACAGCACAATACTCTCCTGGTTTTCCTCCTACTCTCTGGCTGTGTTGTCTCTGCATCATAGAATGTCGTCTAACCAACTTTGATTCGGTGTTGGAGTGTCTCTGCTCCTAGGCCCTCGCTATTTCTCTCAAGACAGTCTCATCCATATCATGGCTTTATATTTGCTACTCAACTTTTCTGATAATAGCTTGACTTTTTTTTTTTTTTTTAATCCTCACCGAGGATATGCTTTTGTTTAGTTGGTTTTAGAGTGAGAAAGGGAGAGGGAGAGAAAGAGAGAGAAACATCGTTCTCTGAAGTTCCAACTTCCTTCTTAATATTTCCTGTTGATTATCTCAAAGGAACCTCAAATTCACCAGGTCCAAAATCAGACTCATTGTTCCTCTCTACACACCTGCTTTTTCTCAGTGTTCCTATTTTAGTGACTGTAACCACTGTTTACCCTCTTGCAAGAACCAGGGATTTTTGTAGTCATCTTCCTTCCTCATTGTTAGACTCTATCCAGTCCATTACTTAATTGATTTTTACCTCCTAAATGCTTTTCAGCTTCCATCCCTCTTCATCATCAACATCATCATCATTATCACCTCCCACCCCCGCAACCAGCACCACCATTGCCCTGTTCCATCGTCTTCTCCTTGGACCCTCGGTTGACCCCCTCACTGGTCATTCCATATCCCTTCTGCCTCCTCCAATTTGTTTTCCATATTGGAGCTAGAAGGGCCTTTTAAAAAACACATTTTACCTTGTTATTTCCCCCGCCAAGCATCTCTAATGTCTTTCCCTTACTCTTAGGGACACAGGCCAAAATTCTTCACGTGGCCTGTGCGATCTTGCCATGTCTGCCCCTGCCCTCTGCAGCCTCCTTTTGTGCAAAGCCCTTCCTCTTGGAGTTTCAGCCTTAGTGGCCAACTTTTAATCCCTTAGACTCACTATGTTCCCTCCTTTCACAGAGCTCTCTGTGAATATGCTTCCTTCCTCCCTTCACTTACTCAAGCTATCGTCATTCAGATAGTTTACTTTTTATTTTCCTAGGGAAGTCTTCCCCAGTCTTCCAACATGTCCCTGGATTATAACTGCTCATAGCATTGAGTGCCCCTCCTCTGTAACAGTTGTCATAGTTGCCATTTTATACTTATATGGGTGATTATTTGATTAGTACATGTATTCAGCATAAGCTCCACAAGACATTGGCTGTTTAGCTTGACTCTTTGTTACATCCTTACATCCTTGACACCCCAGTACAGTGCCTATGAATTGTAACTAAATATTTGTCAAATGAATTAGTGAGTGAGTTAATTAATATAGTCAATCAAGTTGACAATATAGATAGGTTAAGAGCATAGACTCTGGATCAAACTGCCTGAGTCAAATCACAGCTCTCACTCTACAAGTTGTGTCACCCTGGGCAAGTTGCTCTACTCTTAATTTTCTTATCTGTAAAACGAGAATAATATATCCATTTTATAGAGTTGTTGTGAGGATTATCTGACATCATATACATTAAGCTTTTAGAACAGTGCCTTTGTATATCAAGTGCTCCATAAGTGTTAGCTCCTGGCAACATTATTGTCATTAGCAGCAGCATCCTCCGCTGGTGGTAGCCAGAAGCCTTGGTTATAATCTATGTCATGTGGATTTAGTTGGCTGGTTCCAAAGAAGAGGAAGTGGCTTCATGGTGGCATACTCCTTAGGATGACTCAACTTATTTCTAGTCCCATTTTCACTCAGTCTTTGCTGCCTTATCACAGTAATTACCAGTAATTTGCAAAATGTGGGCTGTCAAATACAAGTTTTTTTCTGCAAAGTTTTTTTTATCCAAGTTGTTGCCATTTTAATTTTCATCACCCTCAGGAGAAGGTTAGGCTCAGAGAAGTGTGCAATTGCTAAAGATACTCTGAATGGGTGGCTGGAGAAGATGTAGCAAATTTCTCGTCACAAGAGACAACCTTACTCCAGTGAACTAAGAGTATAGGAGGCAGGAAGGTTACCAGCCATCAAGAGCTATATAACTTACTATTCATTTGGGAGTCTGAATTTTAGGGGCCAGTGTCCAGAGAGCTATCTGTGGTCCTACAATTTTTTTAACACTAGGAATCTGTCACAAATATTTTATTAATTACTAGAGGCCCATTGCACGACATTCATGCACTGGGGAGCGGGGGAAGGGAGGCCCTCAGCCTGGCCTGCACCTTCTTGCAGTCCAGGACCCCTGGGGGATGTCTGCCTACCAGCAGTCAGACATCCCCCGAGGGGTCCTTAGTGCTGCCATAGAGGCAGAAGAGGCTCCCACCACCTCCACTGTGCTCGCCAGCCATGAGCATGGCTCAGGGCTTCTGGCTGAGTGGCACTTCCCCTGTGGGAGCACACTGACCACCAGTGGCAGCTCCTGCGTTGAGCATCTGCCCCCTGGTGATGAGTGCGCAACATAGCGACCAGTAGAACAGCCGTTGAGTCAGTTTGCATATTACCCTTTTATTATATAGGATTTCCATGTAGACATGCGAAAATAATATCTTTATGTGCACAAATATTTTTCTAATTTTTATTTTAAGTTAATCCTTTATACAAACTATATATCGGGTCATGGTTCTCATATCACTGTCCTTTAGATCGCAAGGTTCAGAGCCTAGAAGTACTGATATGGTATTCCATGTCAGTCACCTTTGAAGGCATTCCTCCCAGAGTACCTTGACAACAACAGAGTCATGAAACTAACCCCAAGGAGCCATCTGCCATTTATTCCTTTGATATAAAGATTGAGAACTCAAGCCAAAATGTGTGAAGGACACTGTTACTCTTTTATAGTCCCTTTGTCACTGACTTGCCATCATCTCGTGTTACTACATCTACTCTGATCTGAGAGAGTCTTGAAAGCAGGCTTTTTTCTAGCCTTTCTGCCTAGAAGCTTACGTTAGAGAAGGGAGTGGCATTGGGTCTGCCCTGATCATGGGTGCAGTGCTGGGGTTTGCTGCTGGGCTTGTGTTTTCTTTGTTTTACTGCAGTTGGATGCTATAGTGACTCAGGATGGTGGTAACCCAGAGGAGGTTTTGTTTACAAAGTGGGCTCCCCTCCCTGTTTATTTATGACTCCTGTAGCACTATACCTTGAAGGTAGGTGCCACAAATCACAATTCACTCATCTATTCCCACAGATGAGGGATAACTCTACTCATAGTTACCAGTGAATATGACATTTTCGTAAATACTCTTAGTATAGGAAGAAAACGATCAGTATTACACATTAATCTCATTGAGGCAGATTACACATTGCCAAAAGACTGCTAATTGTACTGCCATGTAGAGCAGCACACCTTTTCCATCAGCAGCAATCACTCAGGTCCAACTGGTCACTTGGGTTGGAAAGATAGGGCAGGTTCTTTTGCCGAGAGCTTATCTGTCATGGCTAGAAGAGAAAAGAGCTGAAAAGGTGCCTTCCAGTGGGTTGGGTTAAGTAGTGTGCTATTTTCTTTTTTTTTTTCCTGTTTTTCTCAGCGTCTTTTTATTATATTGTTATCTACTGTCATAGCCTCTATTCTTATGCTTTTATCAGTTCTCCTATTGGTTTGAATTATGGAGTCTTTTACCATACTGTCAAGCTCAGTCCCTAGTAAATCTTCATTTCTTCTCTTTTTTTCTTTATTGATTAAGGTATAACATATGTGTCCTTATCTCCCCATTGCCCACCCCCCCCACCTACCCCTCCCTACTCATGCCCTTACCCCCCTGGTGTCTGTGTCCATTGGTTAGACTTATATGCATGCATGACCTATTTCCAATTTAGTAAACCCCAAGTCCTCTCCAGATGTTTGGTTTTTCTTGAGATTTATTTTACTATCATTTCTTAATCCTCACTTGAGGATATTCTTTCATTGATTTTTAGAGAGAGTGGAAGAGAGAGGGAAAGACAGAGAGAAATATCTATGGAGAGAAACACATTGATTGGTTGCCTCCTGCATGAGCTTGGACCAGGCCCAGATGGGGAGGAGCCTGCAGCTGAGATATGTGCCCTTGACCAGAATCGAACCAGGGACCCTTTGGTCCTCAGGCAGATGCTCTATCCACTGAGACAAACGGGCTAGGGCTCTCCAGATGTTTTTACTGGCTCTTCCTTCTCTGGCAAAGCCTTAGATGTCAGTGCTCTCCAAGGTTCTGCCTGTGCTGCAAACTTTCTTGGTGATCTGCGCCTGCAGCCTAATTATCCTACATATACAGTTCTCAAGATGGCCCATTCTGTCCTCCAGAGCCTGAACTATGACTCCTAGCTGCTTACATGGCATTCCTACCTCGAGTCTCTAAGACTTGTGATTTAGCATATTCTAAATAGAAATAATTCTCTTTCCCCAACATATGCTCTTTCTCCTTCCTTCAGTAAATGACATCACCAAGGAGCCACAACTAGAAGTAGGAGTTATAGTAGATCTACATTTCCCCCTCAAATCTTACAGCAATCAATGCCCTGGCCTACTGACTTACCTCAGAGCTTTCCCCAGACTCTCCTTTTTTGCTTATTTCCACCAATACTTTAAATCTTTCTGTCCCTCACAGCATTTGCTTGGACTGTTGCAGTAAGCCCCTGACTGTTCCTACTGTCTCTTATCTAGTTTCCTATAGCTACTCTGCCATCACATATCTAAAATTCTAGTGTAATCATGCCACTCCTCTGTGTATAGACTCTCAACAACTTCTAGAAGAATATAATTCACATTTCTTAATTCCTGCCTACTTTGTCAGCTTCATTTATTACAAACTCTCTTACCCAAATATCATACTTGTATGGTTCACAAATCCATGCCCATATACATGGAGTCCCCTTGCTAAAAGAGGCTGTTACCGTTACTGACCTCCTGCTTCCTTCCCCCTGAGGAACTCCTCTCATATCTTTAACAATTAGCTTAAAGCCCCAAACCCATTCTTATGAGTTTGGGGCCCTTCTTAAGGCCTCTCATAGCATTTAGTTGAAATTTCTGCTATAGTATTTATGTGTAATTAATTATTAGTTTATATGTATGTTACATACATATTAGTTTATATGATTGTATATTAAGTAAGATAACACATAGGGTTCCTCAAAATAGTAAATAGGAGAAATTTAGTAAATTCTAATTTCCTTGTTTTTCATATTTTCCCCTATTCCTCCCCCACCCCCTCACAAATAGGATTTTTATTTGTTGCCATTAAATGTCTGAATTTTAAACATATTCTTGGACTTGGGGCTCATTCAACTTTAGCACCTGTCTCATTCCCAGTAGGTTTTCTAGAATTGCTACCTTCACCAGGAAGCTCCTTGAGTTTTCTCAGTTCAAACTTGGGCTTCTTCAGCACTTTACTTTTCTAAGAAAGATATCATGGAGTGGTTAAATAGTTTGGCACTGCTATCTGGAATCATTTTATTGACCACTTCTTTTTTTTTTTTTTATTTCTTAAAGTATTACAAAGAGTATTACATATGTCTCCTTTGTTTCCCCCCGCCCTTGACAATCCCCTGGCCTCCCCTACCCCCCAGTGTCTTATGTCCATTGGTTATGCTTATATGCATGCATACAAGTCCTTTGGTTGATCTCTTACCCGCCCCCCTCCTGCCCTCCCACCCTCCCCGGCCTTCCTGCTGTATATTGACCACTTCTTTCAAGTCATTTGTCATCATCTTCTTTCAGATATGGTGGACCTGTTGATGCTGAACATATGAGGTCTTCTGAATCTGAATATTGCATTTTTTTTTTTTTTTTAGTAAAACCAACACAGAATAGATGAAGCAAATAACCATCAGTAGTCTTGACATCAACATGAGCTTCAGTCATGGTCTGCCATTTTTTTTTACCATGGAGCTTATTTTTCATGGGGAAGAGTCATGCCATGGAAATTAGTCCGGCAGTTTTTGTCCTGAACATCCTCAGTAATTAGCTTGAATTTTCTAAATGCAACTTCATCATTCTGCAGATCAGTTAGGTTCACTTCTAAAACATGACCCTTGAGACCATCAGATGCGATTTGGGTTACTTGAGTTCTCGTGACTAGTGTTTTTCTATATTTCGTATATTGAACATACCTGGTGCTTTCACATCACACCAGTCTTCCTTAGAAAATGGATCAACTGCTTCCTTTTTAGCTCCTCTTTTGCTGCCTTTTATAAGGTGCTTGTTCTTGCTGATCACCTATTTCCTTGTTTTTTGTGTTTGTTTGTTTGTTTCTAACCTCCATTAGCCTGAGCAACTTGAAGGCAGGAAACATTACATGCGTTGGTATTTCCAATACCCAGTAGAGAGCCTTGCACAAATTGAAACCTCAGTAATAGTTTTCAAGTGAATGAAAACCAAGCTAGTTGCACCGTGTTTCCCTCCAGAGTTTCTTTATTCTTTTACTTTCATTCTTACATTCTAATCATTCTTATAGAAGCCCTTGTTTCCCACCAGCTCTGATATGGAATAAGTGATTGTTTTATTCCTCTCTTCTATCCCTTTATCAGGTAGAGTTTACTCAGAATTCATGGGAAAAATCATTGTTAACACACTTTGCCTTCAGATATCAGGGGCAGATATCCTGGTTGTTGAGGTATGAACTGCTCCCAGAGAATTCTGCATCTGAATTTTAGCTCTGTCATCTTTTAGCTGGATAATGACATACAAGTTGGTTAACTTCACATAAGGCTCAATTTACTCACTGTAGATTAGGAAGAATATGTGCCTCATCGTTGTTAAGAGGATCACATGAGGTAATTTATATAAAGGTCTCAATAAATATTAATTATTATTTTTATAGCAGAAATTCTGTTCATTTCAAGAAAAGATGAACTTTAATTTACTTTTTGATAAAGTTAATAATTTTATCTGAAATTAGAGTTTTTTACATAATTATTTGTCATCTCAAGTTTAAAGAAATTTTTAAAAACTCTGAAGTTTTAAGCCAGTTTCTTTTTTGTGAGCACCATTTTTGGCTAGTAAAACTGGGTTGAATAGGTAATGTTTGCTCATTACTTGCTCTCTGCACACTTATTGGTTTAAATAATGTTCAGGCTGAAAATCTGTCAGTTTAAATACAGAAAAATGTAACAACATTTTAGCGCAGAGACCATGGTTAGAACCAGTTAACTTTATAAAACAACTCATCACAGTGAATACAAATATCAAGCCATTATTTTGTATACCTAAAACTAATAAAATGTTATATGTTAATTGTAAAAAAAAAAAAAACACATATTATGGTGTTTTGCTATTGAACTAGGAAGTAAAACATTGATTAGTCCTGAGATTTGAGTCAAAACCAAGTGCTCTTTTATTTTTTGGCATTGATTACAAAAAGTAATAGCTTTAGTAATTAGGTTCCCTTCCTTTTTTCTTTTATTATTTGAATGTCTGGTGATTGTACATATTTTTATTCAAACCTATTGTGGTTAGCATTGACCCCCAAATTGAGAAATCTAGTTCTTACTTCCAAGCCTACTATTTTTTTTTTCTGATTTAGGCTTGTTTTATTTTATTACTAGAGGCCCAGTGCACAAAATTCCTGCACTCGGGCAGGGGAAGGGGTCCCTCAGCCCGGCCTGAGCCCTCTCACAGTCTGGGAGCCCTCAGACCTAAACCATTAGTCAGACATCCTTAGTGCTGCCGCAGTGGTGGGAGAGGCTCCCACCACTGCTGCTGCGCTTTCCAGCTGTGAGCCCAGCTTCTGGCTGAGCAGCACTGCTCCTGTGGGAATGCACTGACCACCAGGGGACAGCTCCTGCATTGAGCAGGATTGGGCTGAAACCGGCTATCTGACATCTCCCGAGAGGTCCTGGATTGTGAGAAGGCACAGGCCAGGCCGAGGGACCCCACCGGTGCATGATCGGGCCAGGGAGGGACGTGGGAGGTTGGCCAGCTGGGGAGGGACTGTGGAAGGGCTCCAGGGCGTGTCCAGCCCATCTCACTCAGTCCTGATAGGCCGGACCCCAGCAGCAAGCTAACCTACCGATCGGAACATCTGTCCCCTGGTGGTCAGTGCATGTCATAGGGAGTGGTTGAGCAGCCTTAGCATATGATTAGCATATTACTCTTTGATTGGTTGATCGGCCGACCGTTCGACCGGACACTTAGCATATTATGCTTTTATTATATAGGATTTTTTAAAAATTTCTCTTTATTGTTAAAACTAGTTCAGGTGTCCCCCTTTTTCACCATTCCTAGCCTACTGTTGATGAGGAAATCACTTAATCCTTTTTTGATGTCTTCTCTATATAAAAGCATAAACCTAATGTCATACTTGTTTGCTGCACCTGCCGGGGCTCTTGTCCCAGCATCAAGAAGGGTTCAGGAATCTGGAGAAGGCTGTGTGTAGATATCAAATAAGAGTCCAGAGACTAATAAAGAGTCTGGAGACGAAATATAATTTTGAAAGGCATTTTGGGGGACAGAGGAGCTTAGCTAAAGGAGCTAAGATCTAAGGTCTTAAGTCTAAGGCCTTAGGTTCTCCTCATCCCCAGGACCCCATGCTTTTTATTAACACAACTTGTCCTGAGGCGAGGCAGAGATATACACTTCAAAGGGTACACAGAAACATTGTCAGAATGGGGAAATTAGCCTACGGCTGTTCAGGTGTTTGGCCAGTAGGAGGCAATAACATGTAGATTAAGATGCCTTTTAGCTGTCTGGCAGCCAAGAAATCAATTTAATGTATCCTATTCAGGTTTGGGGAAATGCCTTCAGCCATTCCCAGATGCAGCCCTGCTGTCATGCTGGAATTGGTCTCCGGCATGCACCCATACTAAAATGTTGAAACAGTTACTATGTGCCAGTCAGTGCTCTAATTGCTTGAGATACATCAATGAACTCTCTCCTTCCCCATTCCTCTTCTTTTGTATGTTTCATTTAATAAACAAGAAATATGCCCTAACCGTTTTTGGCTCAGTGGATAGAGCGTCGGCCTGCGGACTGAAGGATCCCAGGTTCGATTCCGGTCAAGGGCATGTACCTTGGTCACGGGCACATCCCCAGTAGGGGGTGTGCAGGAGGCAGCTGATCAATGTTTCTCTCTCATCGATGTTTCTGACTCTCTATCCCTCTCCCTTCCTCTCTGTAAAAAAATCAATACAATATATTTTTTTAAAAAGAAAAATATAAAAACTTAAATATGTTAGAAGGTAATAGGTGCTACGGGAAAAAATGAAGCAAAGTAAGGGGGACAGGGAATGTGAGGGTGGGGTAGAGGAGACCGATTGCAAATTTTAAAAGGATAGACATATATGTTAGGCCTCATTGAGGAGGTCTCATTTGAGCAGAGAAATTGAAGGTTGAGGTAGTGAGTCATGCTGATATCTGGGGAAAGAGTGTTCACGGTAGAAGAACAAACATTGCAAAGACCTTGAGGTAGAGTGTTTATAATATTAGTACAATTAAAATTTTGACATAAAAAAACAAAAGGAATGCTTATTACTTTATAAATATTTATTGATTACCTCTCCTTCATGGCATATTGGGGGAAATGCTGGACATATAGGAGACACATGTATTAAGAAAGAAAACAAAAACTCCATTTTTTTCTATTTAAAAATATATGAGGAAAGATAAAATAATCTGATCATAGATAGCTCTAATTAATGTAGATTGTGATCAAGACCATAAAAGATGAGCCTGTTGAATTTCAGCAAAGGTCAGATTCATTCTGTCTGGGGTGATCATATGAGCAGACCATTCAACCTTGCCTAGAAGGGTTAATATGAAAAGTGATGGAGATTGGGGAAAGGGAACAGTTTCCTGCAAAGGAGAGACTAGTGCAAAGGCTAGGTAGTGGGGGTGTGCAGGCCACTGTCAAGCACAAATGTACTTTAGTTGAAAGTGCATTGGAAGGGATGTGGGTTTAAGAAGGATGGTAAAGATCTGATTACTAAATGTGTAAAATAAATTGACTGGAGAGAAAGGGTAGTTGGCAAAGATACCTCCCAGGCCAAGCTCATTTTTAGTCAGTACACTACCATATAGTATACTGACTGTCAATGTCCATGGCATACCAGTTAGTAGTGTTTCTAGGCAATAGACTTAGGTAACAGAAAATGAGGGAGGCATGAGTTGTACTTGTACTTATCTATCTTTTGTGTTTGTTATATGTATTGTCATCTGGATTTTCTGAAGTGTGCAGTGATTTCAGAATTTGCACTGAAATATTTTCCTTTGCTCATAGAAATTCAATGAGACATTCACCCAGGTTTCAGTATCCTTTTGAAGAGGCTTTTTGAGGTTTGTGTGAATCAAAAGATCAGTAGATAAAAAAGAATGAGTCATTGTACTACTATGCAATCTCTAAGACCCTTTACAAACTCTAAAATTCCAAGAATCTAAAACTTAACAACCAAAGGTCCAAATTTCTTTCACCAGTTGCTTTCATAAGTTTGAACAGTAGTTGCCAGCCTTGACTATCAGGCTAAATTTCATGACATCAGCTAAAAGTAATTTTCAATTTTAGCAGGCAACTTTTTGTTCAGAATAATTTTGTCAAAAGGTTTGAGCCATTTTTTGTTTAAAAAACAAATATTACCAATTAGAGTTTATGTAAACTGATCTGTCATGTAATCTGCTGTTTAATATAATAGCAGAACTTTTATTGTGTTTAGAAGTTATTTAAAATATGCAGTCTCTTTCCTATCTGAAGGGCAATGAAGGCATAGTACTTCAGTGGCTTTCTTGTGTAATACATCATTGTTCTGGCTTCAGATTGTGGCCTTGAGCAGGGTAAATTCCTCATCTGTTGAATAATTTCCAAGAGCATTTGTCCTTAAGATTCTGAAATTTGCCAGACGCAGTCTTGGAAGTAGTTGATTTCCAACCTGTGTGTCATTTTTTTCTTTTACCCTCTCCCTTCCGTCCTTTTGGGAGAGGTATTGTAAAACCAACTGCGTCTGGTTACTTGCATTCAGTGCTGGGGGGTTTGGGGGTGGAAAAGTGTAAAACCATGTTACCATTAAAGCAGTGGTTCCATAGGAACCACTTATAAAATCCTATATAACCACTATAAGACTTTTTTTCTTTTGGCCATGCCCCACTTAAGCATCTCTAAAATCCTGATTCCCCCTCCCCCACCCACGTCATATAATTCTTATTATTCAAAAAGTGAACTTTTATTCACGTGTAAGAAGCCTAAAAGGTCATGAACTTGGTCTAAACAAGCTTCCAAAGAACATGGCATCTATGAAAGAGAAAAATAAAAGAACAAAAGGACAATTGAAGTACTGGGGAAGAAATCACGAAGAAATTGTTAAAAAAAATAATAATATCAGGAGAAAAACCAAGATGGCGGCATAGGTAAACACCGGAAAGTGCTGCCTTGCATAACCACTTCAAAAATACAACTAAAAGACAAAACGGACATCATCCAGAACCACAGGAAGGCTGGCTGAGTGGAAATTCTACAACTAGAAGGAAAGAGAAAAGCACACTGAGACTCAGAGGAGGTGCAGAAGTAAAGTGCAGAGATATGGAGGCGCACGTGGAGAGGGCTGGCAACTGAGGACACGGTTGTCGTTTTCAATCGGGAGGGAGTCTCAAGCTCCCAACTGCTCTGAACTCCAGTTCCCAGCGAGTCTCTGAGGACCCAGACTCATACGGGGAGAAACTGGACTGTCTGGCATCAGTCGGAACTCAAGGGCGGCTTTCTCTCAGAGGTGCTTGCAGCGATCACTGGGACAATGAGACTTGGGGCCTCTTATGGTAGGACTGAGGATCAGCCATAGCTGTCTGCTCCGCCCTGTTGATTCCCTGAGACCTCGCCCCACCCAAGCTGTGTGCAGAGGCTTTTGCATATGAAAGGCCTGGTTCTTTGCAATCTGAAAATTTCCTAACAAACTGCAGCTGGGTCAGAGAGACCTAGAACTTTCAAAAGAAGGCCCAAGGCCCCACAGCAGCTTGCATTGCTTCACAGCTGGGCCTCATCTGGGCACCTCCAAATCCCAAATAAAGAAGAGGAATCTGCTGATCACTCAGTAGCTCCTGCTGGGTAGCCTCAGGCAGAGGCTAAATTAGCACCTCCTTAGAGATCCAAGAGCCAGTTTACCCAGTGGTCAGAGTGGGACCATCCAGATTACAACTCCTCAGATCCATAAGGGACACACTCAGGGGGCAGACTCAGTGAGCATCAAAGCCCCACTGAAGCAAGTCTTGCCCCAGAAGGGTGTCTCCAGCTCAGAAGTTCTCCCATTGTAGACACAGCTGATTCTCACAGCCAGTTGGCCTGGAGGTCAATTCCTCCCAGTGATACCTACAACAATCAAGGCTTAACTACAACAAGACTGTGCACAAAGCCCACAAGGGGGTGCACCAAGAGTGTCCACCTCAGGTAATTGGGGAGGCTGAGCCACTGGGCCCTATAGGACACCTAGCACAGAAAGCCACTCTATCAACACAGGAAAGCATAAAAAATGTGGAGACACAGAAACAGGTCACAAATGACAGAAATGGAGGAAAGCAAACTACTAGATATAGAGTTCAAAACCACACATAAGGTTTTTCAAGAATTTTCTAGAAACCACTGATAAATTTAGTAAGACCCTCAAGAAATCTAGTGAGACCCTCGAGGATATGAAAAAGGACCAACTAGAAATTAAGCATACACTGACTGAAATAAAGAATATTATACAGAGTTCCAATAGCAGACTAGAGGATCGCAAGAATCAAGTCAAAGATTTGAAATACGAAGAAGCAAAAAACACCCAACCGGAAAAACAAAAAGAAAAAAGAATCTAAAAATATCGAGATAGTGTAAGGAGCCTCTGGGACAACTTCAAATGTCCCAACATCTGAATTATGGGGGTGCCAGAAGAAGAGAGAGAGCGCAAGATATTGAAAACCTATTTGAAGAAATAATGACAGAAAACTTCCCCTACCTGGTGAAAGAAATAGACTTACAGGTCCAGGAAGTGCAGAGAACCCCAAACAAAAGGAATCCAAAGAGGACCACACCAAGATACATCATAATTAAAATGCCAAGAGCAAAAGACAAAGAGAGAATCTTAAAAGCAGCAAGAGAAAAAACGTCAGTTACCTACAAGGGAATACCCATACGACTGTCAGCTGATTTCTCAACAGAAACTTTGCAGGCCAGAAGGGAGTGGCAAGAAATATTCAAAGTGATAAATAGCAAGAACCTACAACCAAGATTACTTTACCCAGCAAAGCTATCATTCAGAATTGAAGGTCAGATAAAGAGCTTCACAGATAAGAAAAAGCTAAAGGAGTTCATCACCACCAAACCAGTATTATATGAAATGCTGAAAGGTATCCTTTAACACATTGCGTACCACATAGAAATCTCTAAGACATACGACAGGGACCGCACATTTTTGGGCAAACTGCACGTTATTTAAATCATCATAATGCACTTTAGGTGTTGTTTTTCAATAATTATAACATTTTTATTTACAAAAACAATTAAACAATTAAAGTTCCTAGTACTTTTTTATGTATGTTACTGCGCAAAACATTTTCCTCTATAAAGAGGGACCAAACAAAATTTACATAAGTATCTAGGTTCGCTCCTTTTTCCATGGGCGTGAAAAACGAGAACACTCGTGAGCGGTCCTTAACAGATGGCGCGCGAAACACGAGAAAACTCCTGAGCGGTACGAAATGTGTTAAGAAGATGAAGAAGAAGAAAAAGGTAAAGATACAAATTATGAACAACAAATACACATCTATCAACAAGTGAATCTAAAAATCAAATGAATAAAAAAATCTGATGAACAGAATAAACTGGTGATTATAATAAAATCAGGGGCATAGAAAGGGAGTGGACTGATTATTCTCAGGCGGGAAAGGGGTGTGAGGGGTGCGGGAAGAGACTGGACAAAAATCGTACACCTATGGATGAGGACAGTGGGGGGTGGGGTAAGGGCAGAGGGTGGAGTGGAAACTGGGTGGAGGGGAGCTATGTGGGGGAAAAAAGGAACAACTGTAATAATCTGAACAATAAAGATTTAATTTTTAAAAAATAATAAAATGAAAGATTGAAGAGAAAAAAAAGACATTTTTTTAAATCCATGAACTGAAGCCTAAAAATAGTAATAATAATATCAACTGATATGAAAAAATGGCAAATAAAGTTTTAAAACATAATAGAGAACTGAAATGCATAAATATGTCACAATATACATTTATATACTGTATATTTGGCCCCTAGAACCATAAGAAATGCAGAAAATTCACTGTTAATAATTCATTCTCAAATTACTCCCCTTAAATGTCAAATTGCCCCTTGTGGTGCATGTGCCTCACTTTGGGAACCACTTCATTAAAGAAAAATGATGTCAGTTAAACTTTAAGTTAAGCATCCAGGCAAACCTAGAGAGAGAACAGATTATGTGCTGCAAGACCTTGAAGTTGCATTTGTGTGTTTTGTTTATAAATCTGAGTTTGAATGAGAATTTATCAAAAGAATTTGTAAACCTGAATTTGTTTTTTTGTACACAGTGTTTTGAATCTAGAGAGGCTAACAGCTGTTCTTGTTACACAAGCCTCAGTTATCACTTCTCTTGCTTCATATTCTTCCATGTATTGTGACACATCAGTCTTCTTAGAAATTGACTAGCGGTTTCTTACAAAGTTCAGAGCTGAGGCTGGGGATTTGCAACTAAAGCATTCCTTCCTCCCATTTCTTAAAATACTGAGGTCAGAAAAGATCAGGGTCCCGCCCAGCCAGTGTGGCTCAGTGGTTGAGCATCCACCTGTGATCCAGGAGGTCACGGTTTGATCCCCGGTCAGGGCACATACATGCTCAGGTTGCAGGCTCAATCCCTGGTGTGGGTGTGCAGGAGGCAACCGATCAATGATTCTCTCATCATTGAAGTTTCTGTCTCTCTCTCCCTCTCCCTTCCTCTCTGAAATCAATAAAAATATTTTAAAAAGTCCTAGCTAGTTTGGCTCAGTAGATAGAGCGTCAGCATGCAGACTAAACAGTCCCAGGTTTGATTCCGGTCAAGGGCACATGCCCGGGTTGCATGCTCGATTCCCAGTAGGGGATGTGCAGGAGGCAGCTGATCAATGATTCTCTCATCATTGATGTTTCTATCTCTCTCCCTCTCTGAACTCAATAAATATATAGTAAAGAAAAGAAAAAATTAGGGTCCTTAGGCATTGACAGGCACTTAACCCACTTAGTTCCTGGGTGGAGAGAATGTTCCATTGTTTGGTAGCCATTGAAGCCTCTTTTCATAATTTATAAACAAACAAGAATAATTCTCTGAAGTCTGCAGGCAGATTAACAGAATCTGAAATAATGATTAGTCAAAACCAAAAGTCAGATCAGAGAGAACCAAGATGGTGGCATACGTAAACACCTGTACTTGCCGCCCGCCTCCCACAACCACATCAAAATTACAACTAAAATACAGAACAGCCATCATCCATTACTGCTGGAAAGCTGCTGAATAGAAGTCCTACAACTAGAGAAGTAAAAAAGAAAGCACACTGAGACTGGTAGGAGGTGTGGAGGCATGGAACAGGCTGTTTTTTTAATCAGGAGGGAGATTGTCTCTGTGGAGGCCACCCAGAGGAGCAAGGGGTCCCAGCCCCACACAAGACCCCCAGCCCAGGGTTCCAGAGCTGGGAAAAAAAGTCCCCATAACTATGGGCTTTAAAAACCAGTGCGGATTGGAGCTCAGTGACACACAGGCTGCAAAACTGAATTTACAAGGTCTTGCTTCCTCTGAGCTCCAGCACCAGAGCAAGGCTCTGGTGGACACATTTGTCTGGCATGGGGGCAGGAAAGCCATCTGAGAAGTGGCTTTCTCTCAGATGGAGGTGCTCACAGGCATCATTGCTCCTATGCTGGGACCTCCCAGTTACAGGGCTGACTGGCAGCCACTTCTATTTGATCCACCCTGGTGATTCCCTAAGACCCCACCTCATCCAGTTTACAACCCCATGCAAGCTGCCTGCAGTGGCTTTTGCATATGAATGGCCTGTCCTTGAAAATCTCAAATAAGCTGCAGCTGGATCAAGGGACCACAAACCTATCAATAAAAGACCTAACATCTGGCACCAGCACCAGCCTGCCTTGCTTCATAGCAAGGCCTCATCTGGGAACTTCCAAACCAATACAAAGAGGCAGAATCTGCAGATCTCTCTGTAGCTCCTGCTGAGTGGCCCCAGGAAGTTGGCTGACTTTGCACCTGCCTAGAGACCTAAGAGCCAGTGTACCCAGTAGTCAGTGTCAGACCATACCAGATTACAACTCTACATATCCATAAACAACAGACTCAAGGGGAAGACTCAATGAGCACCAAAGCACCACTGAAGCAAGTCCTGCTCCATAGGGGTGTCTCTTGCACAGCAGCTCTCCCACTGTAGTCCCAGCTGATCCTTACCGCCAATTGGCCTGGAGGTCAATTCCTCCCAGTGACACCAACAGCAATCAAGTCTCAACTACAACAAGACTGTGCACACAGCCCACAAAAGGGTGCACCAAGTGTGTCCACTTCAGGTGACTGAGGAGGCTGAGCCACTGGGCCCTATAGAACACATACTACACAAGGCCACTCTACCAACTCAAGGAGACATAGCAACTCTCTCCAATACATAGAAATAAACACAGGGAAGCAGCCAAAATGCAGAGACAAAGAAAAATGTCACAAATGAAAGAAATGGAAGAAAGCAAACTACTGGATATAGAGTCCAAAACCACAGTTACTAGTATAAGGTTACTCAAGAATCTTCTAGAAACCTCAAGGGACTTAGTATCACTTTCAAGGATCTTAGTGATAATGCCAAACACATGGAAAAAGACCAGTCAGAAACTAAGCATACACTGACTGAAATAAAGAATAATATACAGGGTTTCAACAGTAAAGTAGAAAATTCTGAGAAATCAATGATTTGAAATATGAGGAAGCAAAAAACACCCAACCAGAAGAGCAAAAAGAAATAAGAATCCAAAAATATGAGGATAATATGTAGGGAGCTTCTGGGACAACTTCAAGTGTACCAATATTTGCATTATGAGGGTGCCAGAAGAAGAGAGAGGGCAAGATATTGAAAACCTATTTGAAGAAATAGTAATGGAAAACTTCCCCTACCTGGTGAAAGAAATAGACTTATAAGTCCAGGAAGTACAGAGAGTCCTAAACAAGAGGAAACCAAAGAGGACCAGACCAAGACACATCATAATTAAAATTCTAAGTGTTAAAGAAAAAGAGAATCTTTAAAGCAGCAAGAGAAAAGCAATTAGTTATCTACAAGGGAATGCACATATGACTCTCAGCTGATTTCTCAACAGAAATTATGCAGGCCAGAAGGGAGTGGCAAGAAATATTCAAAGTGATGAATAGCAAGGATCTACAACCAAGATTACTCTACCCAGCAAAGCTATCATTTAGAATTGAAGGTCAGATAAAGAGCTTAACAGACACACCCAAAAAAAGCTAAAGGAGTTAGTTCATCACCACCAAACCAGTATTATATGAAATGTTGAAGGATATTCTTTAAGAAGAGGAAGAAGAAAAAGATAAAAAATATGAACCAAAAAAATGGCAACAAATACCTATCAACAATTGAATCTAAAAATCGAAATAAACGAGTAAGAAATATAATGAAAACAATAAACTGGTGAATAAAATAGAATCAGTAGCATGGAAATGGAACAGACTGACGATCTCAGAGAGAAGGAGGGTGGGGAGCCGGGAAGAGATTAAACAAAGATTTTATATCCATATATGCATTACCTATGGACACAGACAATAGGATGGTGAAGGCCTGGGGCGGGGAGGGAGCCAGGTGGAATCGGGGAATGGGGAGGAAAAAGAGGGACATCTGTAATCTCAGCAATAAAGATTAAAAAAAAAAAGTCAGGTCAGTCACTGAACCAGTATTCTCAAAGTATTGTCTGTGAGGTCAAAGCTATTTTCATAATATTAAGATATTATTTGCCCTTTGTACTCTCATTTTTTAACAAACGTACTGATGGAATGCAGAAGTAGAAATGAAGACCTAACTGTCTACTTCTATTAATCAGATTTGCAAAAATGAAAAACAATTCCACTTTCTGCCTATTTTTTTTATTTTTTAAAATATTCCTTCATAATGAATGTTACTTATAGTAAGGTAATAAAGTTATTACTATTTTGATGGATTAATATTTTTTAATTTTCTTGGTTTTAATTTTTAATATGATAAATATCACTAAATGCAACCTATTGATGCTGGAGGAATTAATGGGCCAGATTTCTCAGACATGAGTGGAAATGAGGCTCTTGCAATATCTTCAGAAAATGAACTTTCTAAGATTTCATGGGAAGATGGGATCTGGAAAATTATTTTATTTTTGTGGAGTTACATTTCTCAGGTTCCAAAGTCCCCTGCCCCTTAAACCAGTCCTGGGAAAGGTGCAGTGGGGAGGTCAGTAAAGCCAGAAAGAGGGCAAGTGTCCAGAGTTTCTGCTCCATGTTGCAGCCAGGTGTAGTTCAGTGTTTAGGCCAGATTAAAGTCTAGTAGTCCATGTGTGGAGCCCCACCTGGCCATGAGCCATGTGGCCGCAGGGGAGGGTGCCCCTGCAATAAATAGGAGTCCCAGGAGCCAGGTCCCTGGGAGCCAAGAGAAAGTGGCTTCTTTGTTTAGAAGTTATTATATATTTAGATCTTATGCTTCCATGCCTGTTTCCAGGTGTGACTGATAAGCAAGCATTTTCCCACATCACTCAGACCTTACTGGATATGAGTCTAAACTGCCTTTGTCTAGTCCAGTGGTTCTCAACCTTCTGGCCCTTTAAATACAGTTCCTCGTGTTGTGACCCAACCATAAAATTATTTTCGTTGCTACTTCATAACTGTAATGTTGCTACTGTTATGAATCGTAATGTAAATATCTGATATGCAGGATGGTCTTAGGTGACCCCTGTGAAAGGGTCGTTCGACCGCCAAAGGGGTTGCGACCCACAGGTTGAGAACCGCTGGTCTAGTCCCTTCTCCCATCCATCAGCAGGAAACAGACTTGGAGAGTGTTAAATGCAGCTTTTTCGAAAAGCTGTATCAAGGGCATGCCTCTATTATCTGGTCCCCCCTTTCATGCCTTTCCTGTTAAATAATAACCAGGTTATTACAACGCATCACTATGGGATTCTTCAATAATTTTTAAAAGTAAAGGGAACCAAAGACCCAAAAGTTGGAGAACTGCTGATTTTTTTTTTTTTAAATATATTTTATTGATTTTTTTACAGAGAGGAAGGGAGAGAGATAGAGAATTAGAAACATCGATGAGAGAGAAACATCGATCAGCTGCCTCCTGCACATCTCCTACTGGGGATGTGCCCGCAACCCAGGTACATGCCCTTGACCGGAATCAAACCTGGGACCTTTCAGTCCGCAGGCCGACGCTCTATCCACTGAGCCAAACCGGTTTCGGCGAGAACTGCTGATTTAAACAAACAAACAAAACAAAACAGGAGGTGCAAATTCCAGTCTCAGCCTTTTCACACCTATAAAAGGATTAGGATATAAAGGTATTTACCTCCATTTAAATATTTGAGCTGAAGTCATTACTTTTCTGGAATTTCTTTTCAAAATTCTAAATTTCTCAATAATTTTGAAACACTGCAATTTTATAGTATAAAATAGCCTTCAAAATAGGGTCAACTTCTATAAAATGTAGAAGTAAGTTTATTTGATTTGTTTATTATGATCCATCTGATTTCAGAAACTTATCACACAAGCTTTCAAGAATATACATAATAAAAATAAAAGTGAACATAAAAATTGGAGACAAGGCCAGGGAAAATGTGTGTGTGTGTGTGTGTGTGTGTGTGTGTGTGTGTGTGTGTGTGTTTTCTCTTGTCATGGTCATGTAAAGATGGACCAGATATGTTACACATGATGTCTTCCTCTGTTTAGCCTCTTCTATGGTAAAAGAACTGCCCTCTGTAGGCCCTGATGAAAAAGTGGAGGTAGACATGTTTTATATGTTGTGACTATTTTCTTTTAGTATTTATTAGTTGAACTGAGATTGGATGCTTCACCCAGTGACTGGCTAGGGGCCTCATATGGACTAGCAGGGTCCTTGCAAGAAAAGATGTGTAGGCTGGTCAGATTCCTGCCTGAATTTGAACCTGGAAATATTAAGAGAGAAAGCCAATGGTTAGAAAATGAAGCTGAAAGGTTATGTTAGCGAGAGAGACTGAGATGACTACAAGCAAGCTCCAGTTGTGAGGAAATAGAAGTTGAGTCTTCAGAAAAGACTGGTTGGTTGAGAAAGGATAATAGATTGCATTTGGAGAAAAATACTGAGATGCAAGGAGAGAGGTCCTGAGCCTGCAAGGGAGAAAGAGGGTGGTGAGTGCAGCTTAGTGGCCAGTAGCTCTCTCATATGGTCTCTGTCTCTTTACAATAAACCCTCTCTTCTTCACTGGTTTGATTTCCTGACAACCAAAAGAGCCTGAGTGAAACCTAGAATAGTACAAGTGTATAGATTATAAAGTCTAGCACAGGTTGTATGATTAAGACTTTGATTCTGAATTACCTGGTAGCCAAGGCAAAAAGGAGACCCAGTTAATTATGAAACTGTATAACAAAAAGAAAGCAGCTCCCAGCCAGTGTGACTCAGTGGTTGAGCATCAACCTATGTATGAACCAGGAGGTCACAGTTCCGATTCCCAACCAGGGCATATGCCCAGGTTGCAGGCTTGATCGCCAGTGTATGGCATGCAGGAGGCAGCTGATCAATGGTTCTCTATCATCCTTGATGTTTCTATCTCTCCCTCTCCTTCCTCTCTAAAATCAATAAAAATATATTTTAAAAAATAAAAAGAAAGCAATTTTAAAGATAGTAATAGTTTTCTAACACTAAATTTAAAATCAATCAACCTCTTAAGTATTAAATATTAAAAATAAAATTACCATGTGATCCAGTAATACCACCTATGAGTATATACCCCAAAGAATTCAAAGCAGGATCTGGAAGAGAGATTTGCACATTCATGTTCATTGTAACATTATACAAATAGCCAAGAGGTAAAAGCAACCCAAGTTTCCATTGTCAGAAGAATGGCTAGAAAAAATGTGGTATGTGTATATAATGGAATATTGTGCAGCCTTAAACAAGAAAGAAATCCTGTCACATGCTTCAATAGTGATGAACCTCAAGGACATTTTGCTAAGTGAAATGTGCCAGTCACAAAAGGATAAATAGTGTATGATTCCACTCAGAAGCAGTATCTAAAATAGTTAAAATCATAGAAACAAAAACTAGAAAGGTGATTGCCAAGGGCTGGGGGGAGGGGGCATTAGTGTTTAGTGGGTATAGAGTTTGTTTTGTAAGATGAAAACATCACAACAATGTGTATATACTTAACACTACTGAACTATATACTTAAAAATGATTAAGATGATAATTTAATGTTATCTATTTTTACCACAATTAATTAAAACAATCAATCACCCTCATGTAAATTAATGATCGAGACACTAAGCAATATAAAGCACATCAGAAATGGATTTATATGGAAATGTAAAATGAGCAATTTACCAATATAGCACCTCTCAAAAAGATTTTGGCTTTAGATCAGTTTCTTTTATGGAGGCAGATGAAGAAAGATGACCTCTGTTCCCACGCAGAAATGTAGGACCTTTGAGTTTATGAAACTTTTTATGTTTGTATCTCCTCTCTTCAGTTTATGGCTTTGCGTAGGCACACATGTAAAAGTACCTGAATACTTTTGCTGGGCAGTTAAGCAGATGACAATGTTCCTTCCTTCATTCTTTATTGTATTTTGGCTGAATTAAGAGGTCCTGTTTAGTTTTTGTATAACTTGCTGATTGGTTTGTGATGTACTTTTTTTCTGAGAGGAGAGGAAAACCTATATAGAGACTCTAATTTAGTTTTCTTCATAAAACTTGGGTTTATCAAGTATTAAATCAATTTGTATGCTCTGATATGTAACAAATATGACAAATAATCAGTAGTTAATAATCTAATTTAAATTATATTTTTATTCCCCAAAGTAGTGCTATATTTTAAGAAATAAGAGACCATTGGCAAACTTTCAACTAAAGCAACAAATTGAAATCACTCTTTAAGTGTAAGTTATCATGGTTCTATTATTAGAATTCTTTAGGATCTATTTCATTGAACCTTAATAGGTGAGCAGGTGGACCTTGCTTAGAACTGTGTAGCAGCATTCCTTTATTGTAAACTCAGAGTGGAGAGTCAAGGTAACCATGGGGATAGCAGAGGAGTCAAGCTCATTGCCTTTTAATTTAATTATTGTTGATTAGAGTCCCGGTGCACGAATTCGTGCACCAGTGGGGTCCATCTGCCTGGCCTGTGAGATCGGGCTGAAACTGGCTCTCCAACATCCCCCGAGGGGTCCTGAATTACAAGAGGGCACAGGCCAGACCAAGGGACCCCACTGGTGCATGATTGGGTCCAGGGAGGGATGCAGGGTGGTTGGCCATCTAGGGAGGGACTGCGGGAAGGCTCCAGGGTGTGTCTGGCCCTTCTTGCTCAGTCCTGATCAGCTGGACCCCAGCAGCAAGTTAACCTACTGCCTACCAGTTGGAGCGTCTTCCCCCTGGTGGTCAGTGCATGTCATAGTGACTGATTGACCGGTCGACTCTCTGCCCCCTGGTGATCAGTGCACATCATAGCGAGTGGTTAAATGTCCTTAGCATATCATTAACACATTACCCTTTGATTGGTTGAACAGATGACTGGACACTTAGCACATTAGGCTTTTATTATATAGGATTATTTAAAAGTTCTTATATTTTTCAATGGTTGAATATTACTTTGAAAAGAGAAAGAGGGGAACAGATTGGTGGACACAGACAAAGGAAGGGAAAGGGAGGGGGAGGGAGAGGGAGAAGGAGGAAGGAAGGAAAGGAAAGAAAGGAAGAAGGAAGGGAAGGGAGGGAGGGAGGGAGGGAGGGAGGGAGGAGGGAAGAGAGGAAGAATAGAAGGAAGGAAAAGAAAGACAGTATAAGAAAGAAACAAAAAGAAAGAAAGAAAAAAAGAAAAGAAACTAAATGAAACTTGGCCCAGGTGGGGGCTGCTCTGTGCCCCTGGGCCTTACTGTGCTCCTGGTTCTTGCCTGGTTCCCTGGATCCAACCAGAGCTACACCACAGTATTATGTATCCTAGTCTTCTGTTCCATTACTTCCTGAGTTTCACAGAATAATCTAGGACATCTCTGGGAGCTTGTGATGGGTTGGAGTCTAAGGATGACTAAAAAAGAAATCCATACCTTTCATTTGAGTGGAAACATGGAGTACTGCCTTTCAACTTCTTACTTAGACTGAGAAAAAGCTGAGTATCAATCTGACTCAGTTAAGATGACCTCTGATACCAGACAAGAGCTGTGGTATCTACTTGACAGATATAGTTTTATAAACCAATAGGAAAGAATTGTTCTTGTGAAACACACAAGGGGGTTGAAGATGGCATGTGTATAAACAAGCATGGGCCTTGTATATTCTTCAATGGCAGAGCATGCCAGCAACTTTTCAGTATGATGTTTGTTGCTCAAATAAAGTAATATTACCATCTGATAGACTCATTCTGCAGGACCTGGTTTTCATAAAAATTCAGAGACAGGAGCAATAGAAAAAGCATTGACAAATGTACAAAGAAGCTTAATAGCATACTCCATTTTTCTTTATTCCACCCCCAGCCCCAAACTCTGACTGGTAACAGCTCTTTACATTGGAGCTTAACCAGACTTGCCATTTTTTTTCTTTTCTTCTTTTTTTCTTAATTCGATCTGAAACATGCTTTCTGTCTTTCCTTCTAAATCTTAAGAACAGAATAGTGCCTTATTCTGTCTTTGGATTGTGTTACATGTCCTATGTAACTGAGTACCCTACCTATAACTGTCACAAACAAGATTTTTAATGGGTCCATAGTGTTTCTCCCAGGAATTGATACCATTATTTTTCAGTTTTAGTCCAAAAGTAGCACCTGTAAATCTGTCTTTTTTACTCAAAGTTTATCAAGTAATAGAAAAACAATTCCATTTATAGAAGTTAATAAGAAACTAAAAATGATCTTAAAAAGAAATATGTGAAACTTAGTTGAAGGAATTTGCTAATTATACATAAAAGACTTAAATGTCAATTATTTCTAAATTTAAAGATTTAGTGCAATTCTAGTCAAAATTCTTAAAATGTGATTTTTTTGTTACTAAAAATAGATTATTATAATGACCATATACTATAATTTTTAAGAAGAGAAATTAGGAGGCATATAGCTTCTATGTTAATACATTTTATATCTACAAGGATTGAATCATTTTTAAATTTATTGTTGACAATATTGGTGTCCCCCACCTCCCCCTCTTTGCTCCCTCTCCTCATGATTGAATTATTTTTTGCTCTAACCAATATTTTTATTGAATTTATCAGGGTGACATTGGTTAATAAAAACATATAGGTTTCAAGTGTACAATTCAGTAAAACATCATCTGTACACTGCATCGTGTGCTCACCACCCATAGTCAAGTCTCTTTCCAACTCCATCCATCCCCACTTTGCCCACTTCCACCTCCCTCAACCCCT
Source organism: Myotis myotis (assembly GCF_014108235.1). Taxonomy (NCBI): domain Eukaryota; kingdom Metazoa; phylum Chordata; class Mammalia; order Chiroptera; family Vespertilionidae; genus Myotis; species Myotis myotis. The sequence continues at coordinate 89,116,936 of NW_023416335.1, forward strand.
TTCCTCTGGCTACTACCACCCTGTTGTCCATGTTTGTGTCATATACAGAAGTTGGCAAAAGGTTTACAGTTGTGAGGACACTAAACAGTTTATTCTTGTATTATTGCTTATTAATTATTGTATTATTTTCCATATGAATAACTCTAAACCTACTTTTGCCAACCCCTGTACATATATTGTTTTGCTTAATCCCTTCATCTTTTTTCACCCAGTCCTCCAACCCCTCTCCCCTCTGATAGCTTAGTCTGTTCTGTGTATCCATGCTTCTGTTTCTATTTTATTTGTTAAATTATTTCGTTCATTAGATTCCATGTATAAGTGAGATTGTATGGTATTTGTCTTTCTCAGACTGGCTTATTTCACTTAGCATAATAATTTCATGCTGTCACAAAAGGTAAGATTTTCTTCTTTTTTTGACAGCCAAGTAGTACAGCTTTTTTTAATGTAAATGCAGCACAGCTTTTAAAAAATATATATATTATTGATTTCAGAAAGGAAGGGAGAGGGAGAGGGAGAGAGAGATAGAAACATCAATGATGAGAGAGGATCATTAATCGGCTGCCTCCTTCATGACCCATATACTGGGGATCGAGCCTGCAACCCAGGCATGTGCCCTTGACAGATTCAAACTCGGGGCCAACCCTTCAGTTTCTAGGCAGATGCTTTATCCACTGAGCCAAACCTGCTAGGGCTAGCACAGCTTTTTTATCCATCCATTTCTTGGGTATATTCCCAGAAGTGGGAATGCTTAGTCAAAAGATAGTTCCATTTTTAATTGTTTGAGGAAACTCTATACTGTTTTCCATAGTGGCTGCACCAGTCTGCATTCCCACTAACAGTACATGAGGATTCCCTTTTCTTCACATCCTTGCCAGCACTTGTTTGTTGATTTATTGATGATAGCCATTCTGACAGGTGTGAAGTGATATCTCATTGTGGTTTTATATTGCATTTTTGGGCTAATAAACTTTTTAGAGTGTTAAAATTTCTTAAATTCTATTTTTATCTAAATAATAGCAATTTAAAAATATGCAGGACACACCTGATCCCAGGGCTGGTCATTAGCAAGAGGGAGGAAACTGTTTCTGAAATGTCTTGGAGTCTTCCTGGTGTCCAGTGGGTCTCAAGTCTCTGGAAGGTACGGGTCCTTCCCAGAAGCATCAGCTAATCGACTCCCATTACCAAGTCCTAAGATCCAAATGTGGTTCCCAAGTACAGGCTGTACCTCTTCCTTCCTCTGCTCCTAAGTGTCTGTCCTTGCTCATGGATCGGTCGCAAGAAACAAATACCACGGCAGACAGGGGTGCAGGCCAGGCCAGGCCTCCATGATGTACACTTTCTCAGTTTGTAAGAAGTGGAAGATCTCTTTGGTTCTGGGGCAGGCAACTGTATCATCTTGACAGATAGAGAGCAAAGAGTTGTAGCCATAGACGTAGCCAGACGTAGCCAGACGTAGCCGTTGGGCAGCATGATGGGCGGGTTGTTCTCGTTCATCATGTCGCCCAAGATCTTGCAGACCAGGCAGGAGTTGGCGCAGTGGGCCATGTGCAGGGGCTGCGCCAGCTTGTTCAGGGAGCGGCTGCACACGGGCAGTCGGGGCTCTTGGAGCTGCCGTCCTCCTTATAGCACTGGGGAGTCTTTATGGCCACGAGGCCAGCCTGCAGGGTGAGGGTGAGCAGAGTTGTTCCCCAGCTGGTGCAGCCGGTAGTTGTCCTTTTGGAACTGCTGGGTCAGCATCCTCCACCTGGCTGGGTCTCTAGCAGGTCCTTGTCGAGGGAGATGTGCGTGTCTGGTGGGAAGGCCAGCATGCCCATGACCGGTGGCCTCGTCCAGCTGGCTCCCTTCGGCCTGACCGAAGTGCTTCCATGCATGCCTCACGGCGTCCAGTCTCTTTTTCTGCTGAGTGAGTTCAATGAACTTCTGAATCCTTAAGCTGAACTCCAGGCAACTCTTCATCTTGAGCAGCCAGGACTTGTGCCATCAGGCCCGGCAGGTGGCGATCTCTAGCCTCTCTAGAGACTCCTCCACTTCTTTGGCCTCAGAAACATCTAAATGTTCATTAAGTCCTCCATTCTGCTCTGCTGCCCGGTTGTAGTAACCGAAGAGAGTGCAGCGGGTGCTTCAACCATCAGGCGGCCCAAGCGCTTCCGCTTCCACAGGCTGGCCGCTGCCGGCTGGTCACTGCTGTGCTCCTTGAGGTGCTCAGTCTTGCATTTGCACAGCTTGGCGCTCTTGTTCTCGGCCTGAATGGACTCCACCACCTTCCTCTTGAGGATGCTGGGCTTCTCCACCACGCCATCCAGAAGGCTGACCACAAAGTCCATGCTAGGGCAGCTGCTCAAGGTCAGCTCCAGCTCAGCCACCACCATGGTGACGTGGCTTGTCTTACTCTCGATGTTTTTCTGAGCAGCTCGAAAGCATTTGTTCGTGTTTTGTAGAGTACCTTGAGGTTCAGGTACTCCTGCACTTCCAGGATCATGGAGAACTGGGCTGTCAACTCCTACACTGCCATCTTGATTTGCCAAAGCATTAGCAGGCACACAAACTATTGAGAAAAATTATTGGTAATGTGCAGCTAGAGCTTTAGAAGTAGTTGTACCTTTAATATCAATAATTCCATTTCTAGAAACCATTCAAAGAAAATAATGAAACACAGATTATAATAACTGGTGTCTTAGAAATATAATAATCAGGGACTAATTAGGCAAAATCTCACATAGCAACCCAATGGAATATTATGTAGCCCTTACATTTGTTTTCAAAGAATGTTTAATGACCAAAAATGTTCATATGATAATGTTAAGTTAAAATGGAGAGCTACAAAACAACATCAATAGTACCACTATTGCAATTTAACGTGTTTTAATGTCTGCAAGGGAAAAAATTGAAAGGCAAAATAATCAATATATTAACAGCAATTATCACTGGTAGAGTTATAGACGATTTAAATTTCCTTCTTGATTGTTTCATAGCTTTTGTTTCTCGACAATAAGCATATTACTTTTATAATCAGAATAATAAACACTAAAAATAAAGCTCATTTTTTTATATATCTTCCTGAAATTGAAATTCAAGTAGACAAATTAGTAAAAATATTGAATATTTGAAAAGTATCATCAAGTTTCGTTAAATAGATATACAAATAGATCATGAACTTTGGATAAAAAGCACTTTTCTCATATCTATAGAACATTTTTAAAATCATTAATATCTTGACCATTAATACAATCTTACTACATTTTAAAAAATAAAAATGCTTTCTCAATATAAGCCAGTAACACTAGAAATTAGCTACAAAAGATAACCATAAATATAACTGCTTATAAATAAGAATTTTTTCTAAATAACTCTTAATTTAAAGGGAAAATCAACATATGAATGTTTCTATAATACAGTATTCCTTCCTTATCTGCAGAGGATATGCTGCAAAACCTGCTGTGAATGCCAGAAACCACTGATAGTACAAACCTGTGTATACTATATTTTTTCCTGTGCATACATACCTATGAAAAAATTGAATTCATAAATTAGGCACAAAAAGATTAACACTAATAACTAATAAGAAAATAGAACAACTATAACAATACTGTAGTGAAAATTGTCTGAATGTGTTCTCAAAATCTCTTATTGTACTGTACTTACCCTTCTTCTCGTGATGACGTGAGATGACAAACTGTCTACCTGATGAGACGAAATGAGGTGAATGAATAGGTGCAACACACACTCTCTTTTATGTATCCCCCACAAAGAGTATATATGTGTCTTGTAGAAATTTACTTTGAGTAAATTTGACATTCAAATTAATTTCATCAAATTGGGAAATGCCTTTCACGTATTCATTTAATCAGTATTATTGATTATCTACTGTGCCGAGGCGCTGTGCCAGGTGCCCTGGGGATGCAGGAATGAGTAAGATGCAGCCTTGAGAAGCTCATAAGGGGAAATAGTATCGATATTAGAAATAAAATCTTTAAACTATTTATTTCTCTGTTAGAGGATTGACATTTATTTGTACACTGGCCACAGCCTTGCAAATTTTCAGCTATAGCACTATTGAAAGAAAAATAACTTGCATCAGGTTTATCTCAGAATTTATCAATATCATGACTCTAAACTTGATCCAGTTTTCTTTACATGCATACTCAAAAGATCAACTTCATAGTTAATAAGGTAAAAATTATGATATTGCACTGAGTCTCATGTATGAGTCACAGTTATGAGCATCACCTTTAAAGAGGTACAAAAATGCTGAGTTGATTGGCAAAATACTAAAATATAAAATAGAATTAGATGTAATTTTATGATGATATTTGCTTTATACAATCTGGTTTTACCGAAATATATTTATTCACTTAAAAATTTTCCTTTTGCTTAATATTTTTCTTCTTTTTTTGTAGGAATTTATTTTATCAGAAGATTATAACAAGATGACTCCTGTGAAAAACTATCAAGGTAGGAATGAGAGCAGTGCTTTCATTTACCTGGACTTTGAAATGTTTCTTGATGGCTTCCACTGCCACAAGAGAGGCTTTACTTTAATATAGTCAGGGGGAACAAAACTTTAGCAATTTGAAGTTAATGTTATCCCAGTTTTAGAAGTAAGATGCTGAGGCCTAAAGGCGACTTGACTGTGGTCCTTTAGCTGGTAAAGTGCAGGGCCTGACCTGGTCATTGTGACTCCAGAACCCACAGCCTTTGTCCTTTGGTTTCCTCCTAACAGTGCAGCAGGCATGGGGAGCGGGGCCAGTGTTAGAGTGAGCTGCTTTACATGAGGCTCATTTCTTTTTTGGTTAAATGTTTTAAAGGCTCAGAGTGTCTGTACTATCTAAGGGAGCAGATTGTGGTTATATTGTATCTTCAACATTGATAGTGTACCACAGGCCATTTCTGTCCTATGGATCAGGAATAATTTTTGTTAAGGATTATCCAGACCAACAATGTCATGGGATCATCAGAACATTAGAGGTGGGCCTTTTTAAAAAAAATATATTTTGTTGATTTTTTTACAGAGAGGAAGGAAGAGGGATAGAGAGTTAGAAATATCTATCAGCTGCCTCCTGCACACCCCCTACTGGGGATGTGCCTGCAACCAAGGTACATGCCCTTGAACGGAATCGAACCTAGGGCCCTTCAGTCCACAGGCCGATGCTCTATCCACTGAGCCAAACCGGATAGGGGAGGAGGTGGACCTTTTAACACTTAGAGGTCATTTCATCCAAATCTCTTGATCTCGTTCATCCTGCATGGTTATCTAGCATTTCCTCTAATACCTCCAGAGACATAGCAACCCATCCTGATTTGGGAAAATGCTATGAATTACATTCTTTAGTTTTATATTTTGAACCAAAATTTATTTCCCTATAGATTTATTTTTTAATCTTTTCACATATCACTTATCAAATACTTGTTAATCACTTATCAAGTATTTATTGAGTATCAGTCATTGCTCCAATAACTGAGGATTATAATAGTGAACAAGACATATGTACTATCTGCCTATAATAGTTTATAATCATGTGGAGGATACAAACAGGTAAACAGACCATTGAAATGTTATATGATGTAAGGGAACATTTGAGATCTTGCTCCCTGGCATATGTTGTCAGTTTGGCTCAAATAAACTCCTATAAAAATAATAATGTTAAGTATAAGTGCTAGAATATTCCCCTATAGGTCTTTGCTCAGCCTATTAGAGCTTCAAAAACTAAGCATACTCTCTCTTAAAAGAGCAATGAAAATTCCAACCCCCATTCATTCCTCTCTTTTTTTTTCTTCTCTCTTCTAGCCTAAGCAATTTATATTTTTTTTTTACATGACCTGAGTTTTTGTTCTTTAAAAAATTTTTTTTTTTATTTTGGTCACAAAACTTGAGATATCATGTTGTACTATTGCAGTGGTTCTCAACCTTCCTAATGCCGCGACCCTTTAATACAGTTCCTCATGTTGTGGTGACCCCCAACCATAAAATTCTTTTCGTTGCTACTTCATAACTGTAATTTTGCTACTGTTATGAATCGTAATGTAAATATCTGATATGCAGGATATATTTTCATTGTTACAAATGGAACATAATTAAAGTATAGATGGTCTTAGGTGACCCCTGTGAAAGGGTCGTTCTACCCCCAAAGGGGTCGTGACCCACAGGTTGACAACCACTACTATTGGGACCATTTTTTAAAAAGTGACACTTTGTGGTATGCAGTCTCTAAGATGTCTCCTAATGATCTTTGCCTCATGGTATTCATGCCCCTCTCCTTGAGTGTGGGCTGGAGCTAAAATGCAGCAAGAATTGCATATTACTTCTGAGATTAAATTATTAAAAAACTGGGCCTCCATCTTGCTTGTCCTCTCCTGCTCTCTTGCTTCCCTGTTCTGATGGAAGCCAGCTGCCATGTTGTGAGCTGCTTTGAGGAGAAGCCCAGGTGGTAAGGAACTGAGGGGAGGCCATGTCAGCAATCAGTAAGGAATGAAGCCCTCGGTTTAGCAGCCGGTGAGGAATGTCAAGAGCTGTGTGAGACGGCTTAAAATCAGCTCCTTCTTTTATCAGGCTTTCAGATGAGAGCACAGCCCACACCTTGATTCCATTCTGTGAGAGACCTTTCAGCAGAGGCACCAAGACTTCTGATCCACAGAAATTCTCCTGAAATGACAAATATTTACTGTTTTAAGCCACTAAGTTTTGGGGTATAATTTGTTGCACAGTAGATAACTAATACACACATATAATGTGATAAGTATAAAGTCATATTTTCTTCCTCTCCTGGGCATTGTTCTTCTAATATCAAGGGTGGCAGCCACTTTACACTGTGAGCTCATGTGGAGCAGTCAAGTCATCCCCTCAAAAGTTCTCACTTGAGTTGTTATCAGGCTGCATCTCCTGTACTTTTGAAGCTGTTTCCTGTGGGGATTTTGTTGTTTTTTGTTTATTTTTAGCTTAAATGCTTAACTTCACATTCTGTTATTCATCTCGTTTTATTTAGTCCATCATCTTAGCTTACCAAGATATTTTGAAATCCTGGTTGTCATTTAACTCTCACTTAGTTTTATATTTTTCTAAACATATAATCATGAAATATATCATCCCTAAGTCTTTGTTAAAAATAGTGATTGGCCTCAAAGATGCACAAATGATGAGTATATCACTAAAAACCACTCTTCATAGGCCATTTTTCTTTGGATCTCCTATATCTAACTTGTTTTATATACATCTAACTATATCAAAAGATAGCTTATTTCCATTTTGTTTACAAGGGGTTATAAAAAAAATTGACAACTAGATCACTAAAGAGACCCTTTCACCACAAACACCTAGAGAAATGGTAAAATGACACGTTTTGTTGCACTTTTTTTTCCTTTGGTTAATCCTCACCCAAGGATTTTTTTTCTATTGATTTTTAGACAGAGTAGAAGGGAGGGAGACACAGAGAAAAACATAGATGTTAGAGAAACAAATCCATTGGTTGCCTCCCACACATGCCCCAACAGGGCCTGGGGATCAAGCCTGCAACCAAGGTACATGCCCTTGATCGGAATTGAACCTGGGACCCTTGAGTCAGAGGGCCAACACTCCAACCACTGAGGCAAACCAGCTAGGGCCTGTTGCTCTTTTTAGTGCACTGCTCATGAGATAAACAAAACGAAGATTTCCATGTTCTAGAAGCACAGAGAAACACGAAGCTCAGAGTGATATACGTATGACCTGACATTGCAGATGTCCTGGGGAGATGAAAAGAACCCCAAATAGCTTGAAGCTTTTGTATGAATGTTCAGTGAGGGACAAGAGATGAGGCCTAGGGCCTGAGTGAGATAGAAAATTATAACTGAGATTTTCCCATAAAGCTGAAATCCATAAAAGGAAATAACCCCATGAAATTAAAGGGAAATTTATTCCCCATCTCAAATCTGGATAGAGGGGGAAAGTTTCCCATGAAAAATCAAAATTTCAACTTTTAAGGTAAAAAAACTTCTGATCTTAAAAGTTCTTATAAGAAAAAAAAGTGTAATTATGTGAGGTGATAGATGTTAACTAAATTTAGTGTGGTAATCATTTCACAATATATTCGTACAGTGGAACCTCGGTTCTCGAATTTAATTAATTCCAGAATGCTGTTCAAGAAGCAATTGGTTTGAAAACTGAATCATTTTTCCTCATTAGAAAGAATGTAAATTGAATTAATTTGTTCCAGACCCCCACATCATTCCTTGCTTGTTTTAACCTTTTTTATATACAGTACATGTCCATGTACTGTTTAAACTATAAACAAACACTTCTTTTGTTTAATTTAGGGAACCATCCCTTGTAGCCTTAAAGGAATCACTTTCAGCATTCATTCCAGGGCTATCTTTCAGGATGTCAGTATGCAGCATCTTTGTTTTTTCACATATCACTGCCTTTAAAATGCTGTCACCTAACTGCTTTTCATTTATCCAAATCAACAACAGTTTTTCTCTCTCTTCAATTGCCTGTGATCATTGTTTCTTTCACACTCTTAGCAACATTAGCACTCTTGATTGCCTCTTTATGTTTTAAAATTGTGCTAATTGTCCATTTCACCAGCAACAAAAGCAAAAACAAAAAACCCACAAAAATATTCACAGCACAGTTTCCTGAGATGTTAACAACAGGAGGTAAACTGACTCTGTAGATAAACTGACTTTGGAATTCTCTCCTTCCATGAACTGAGAAATACTTTTTGTCATGTTGATGTGTCAGCATGAATGGAAGGGTTGTCAGGTCAATAGCTGAAGCATGGTTCAACAACCAGACATTTTTTCTGTGAACAACTTGGTCAAGAACTGAATTGTTCAAGATGGGATATGTTTGAGAACTGAAGTTTGACTGTATGTCAAATTATTATGTTATACACCATAAATTAAGACACTGTTGCCGAAACCGGTTTGGCTCAGTGGATAGAGCATCGGCCTGCGGACTGAAGGGTCCCGGGTTCGATTCCGGTCGGGGGGCATGTGCCTGGGTTGTGGGCACTTCCCCAGTAGGGGGTGTGCAGGAGGCAGCTGATCGATGTTTCTCTCTCATCCATGTTTCTAACTCTCTCTCTCTCTTCCTCTCTGTAAAAAATCAATGAAATATATTTAAAAAAAAAAAAAAAAAGACACTGTTATATGTAACTTTATAAAATGTTTTTGGATTTAGAGTACAAATTTAAAGCAATCATGTGGTGCTGGGAGCTCTAAATTAAGAATTTAACGTAAAAATTGTGCCAAGAATCTACACTAATAAAAGAGAAACATGGTAATTGATGTACGACCGCTACCCTTTTCATTGGCTAATCAGCGAGATATGCAAATTAACTGTCAGCCAAGATGGCTGCCGGCAGCCAGGCAGCTTGAAACTAACATGAGGCTTGGTTGCCTCAGTGACGGAGCGTTCCCCGCCTGCGGCTGCAGGCCTCTGAGCGGGCAGTTTAAGAAACATTGTAACAAATACTACTGGACTTCAGCCAGCAGATTCGCAACATTGTAAGCAAAGGCCCTAAGAGCTGGAGCCAAGCCTCAAGCTAAAGCTGGCCCAGAATAAAAAAAAAAAAAAAAAAAGGAAAAAAGGAGCGGTTGGGAACTTCAGTCACCCCCAGCCTGAAAACAGCCCTCAGCCCCTCACCCAGACTGGCCAGGCACCCCAGTGGGGACCCCCACCCTGAAGGGTGTGCGACTAGCTGCAAACAGCCATCATCCCCTCACCCAGGCTGGCCAGGCACCCCAGTGGGGACCCCCACCCTGAATGGTGTGTGACTTGCTGCAAACAGCCATCATCCCCTCACCCAGGCTGGCCAGGCACCCCAGCGGGGACCACCACCCTGATCCAGGACACCCTTCAGGGCAAACCAGCCGGCCCCCACCCGTGCACCAGGCCTCTACCCTATATAATAAAAGGGTAATATGCCTCCCAACACAGGGATCAGCGGAGCCGAGAGACCTCCCGGCACCGGGATAAGCGTGACAGGGGGCAGCGCCCAAACCCCTGATCGCCCTGTGGCTCTGTGTGTGACAGGGGGCGGGTCCACAACCTCCCTATCCACCCTGCTCCGTTCGTGACAGGGGAAGGCGCCCCAAACCCCTGATCAGCCCTGCTCTGTGCCTGATGGGGGGAGCTCCCCAACCCCCCCTCCCCCCACGGGCCCTGCTCTGTGTGTGACGGGGTAGAGCCATAACCTCCCCATCGGCCCTGCCCTGAGTGTGAGAGTGGTGGCACCCCAACCCCCTGATCGGTCCTGCTCTGTGGGTGTTAGAGGGCAGTGCCCCAACCCCCTGATGGGCCCTGCTCTGTGTGTTACAGGGGCAGCGCCCCAACCCCCTGATTGGCCCTGCTCTGTGCGTGACAGGGTACAGAGCCCCAACCCCCCTGATGGGCCCTGCTCTGTGAGTGACAGGGGGCAGTGCCCCAACCCCCTGATTGGCCCTGCTCTGTGCATGACAGGGGGTGGCGCCGCAACCTCCCCATTGACCCTGCCTTGAGTGTGACAGGGGACGGTGCCCCAACCCCCCCAATCGGCCCTACCCTGATCGTGACTGAGGGTGGCATCACAACCTCCCAATCCGCCCTGCTCTGTGCATGATAGGGGGCGGTGCCCCAACTCCCCAATCGGCCCTGCTCTGAGCCTGACCAGGGGCTGCACCTAGGGATTGGGCCTGCCCTCTGCCACCCGGGAGCAGGCCTAAGCCAGCAGGTCGTTATCTCCCGAGGGGTCCCAGACTGCGAGAGGGCACAGGCCGGGCTGAGGGACCTCCCCTCCCCCCCGAGTGCACAAAAATTTGTGCACCAGGCCTCTAGTCCTATATAATAAAAGGGTAATATGCAGATTGACCGAACAGCGGAACAACCAGTCACTGGAATAACCAGTAGTGATGACGTGCACTGACCACCAGGGGGCAGACACTCAATGCAGGAGTTGTCCCCTTGTGGTCAGTGTGCTCCCGCAGGGGGAGCTCCTGTCAGTCACAAGCCAGGCTGATGGCTGGCGAGTGGGAGCCTCTACCGCCTCCGCGGCAGCACTAAGGATGTACGACTACGGCTTAGGCCTGCTCCTCACACGGGAGCATCCTCTGAGGGTTACCGGACTGTGAAAGGGTGCAGGCTAGGCTGAGGGACCCTACCCACCCTCCCCCATTGCACAAAATTTTGTGTACTGGGCCTCTAATCTTAAATAATGATCAACAATCTGAAGGAGACCATTTCATCTTTTAAAAGATTTTTAAAAATCAGAGAAGGTAGAGAAACCAGAAAGAAATTATAAGCCTATAAAAAAATAGGTAGAACTTTTAGGTATAAAAAAATTAGTGGGTAGACTAGACACAGAGTAAATTCGTGAAATGGTAGATAGATTTGATATCAGTGGAACAACATCTTTACTGAAAAAACAAAATTGCCAACATAGAATTCTAGACCCGGTATAAGTATCTTCAAAAATAGAAGTGAAATAAAAATTTTTCCAGACATACAAACTCTGAAAGAATTTGTCATTCATTGACCTACGCTGAAAGAAATGTTAAAGGTAATCCTTCAGGAAAAAAGGAAGTGATGTCAAAGGAAAATAAGAATCTGCACAAAAGAATGAAGAAAGAGCACCAAACATGATAAGAATTTCATAAGAACTGCTGTCAGCCCTAGATATTCACAGGGGTATTGATTGCAGGACTTACCTGATGATACCAAAATCTGCAGGTACTCAAGTCCCCTATATAAAATGGGATAGAACAATGAATAAACTTGCAGATCCAAAATACTGTTTTGACTAGTGGCTGGTTGACTCCATAGATGTAAATAAAACCCATAGATATGGAGGGCTGACTGTATTTATTGAAAAAATTCCACATATATATATATATAAGTGGACACATGCAGTTTAAACCCATTTTTTTAAAGGTCAACTGTATACGATCTTTATTATTTAAATTTCTTTAAAAGACAACTGGCTGTTTACTAAAAATAACGACAAAGCATGATGTTCATAACACTATATATGTAAAATTTATATGTATGACAATAATAGTATAAATGCCAAGAGGTAGAGAGAAATGGAAGTATTCTATTGTCAGGTTCTTATGCTATACATAAAGTGGTATAATATCACTTGAAGGAAGACTATAAGTTAAAGATATATACTACTAGCTCTAACACAACCAATACAATAACAAATCAAAATGTTAGAACTTCTAAGCCAACCAAAGCGATAAAACAGAATCATATGATAGTTCTCAGTTACTCATGGAAAAAAACAGTAAGAGGGAAAAGGGGAAAGAACAAATGGGAAAATAGAAACTAGTAGTAAGATGATAAATTTAAACCTAACAAGTTATCAGTAATCACATTAAATGTGTACGGTCTAAAGCCCATTAAAAGGCAGAGGCCATCAGATACTGTGAAAAAGGGAGACCCAAATATAAACTACCTACAAGAAATGCATTTGAGCTATAATAACAAATAGGTTAAAAGTAAAATGATGGAAGAAGTTAAACCATGCAAACACTAGTCAAAAGAAATCTGGATTGGAACAGCTCTGTTAATATTAATCAAAGTAGATTTCAGAGCAAAGAATATTACCAGAGATAAAGAAGATCATTTCACAATGATAAAGTGCTCAATCCCTCAGGAGGACATAGCAATCCTAAATGTTTATGTACCCAATAAACATAGCTTTGAATTTTTAAAGTAAAACCTGATATAGCCCTAGCCAGTTTGGCTCAGTGGATAGAGCATCCACTGCGGACTGAAGGGTCCCAGATTCAATTCCAGTCAGAAGCACATGCCCAGGTAGTGGGCTCAATCCCCAGTAGGGGGTGTGCAGGAGGCAGCTGATCAATAGTTCTCTCTCATTATTGATGCTTCTATCTCTCTCGCCCTCTCCCTTCCTCTCTGAAATCAATAAAAATAATAGATAGATAATAAAAATATTTTAAAAAACTGATGTAACTTTAGGAGGAAAAATAGGCACATTTTTCATAATTATAGTCAAACTTTAATACTTCTCTCTCAATAATTGATTGAACATATCAATAATTGATAGAATAAACATGCAGGAAGTCAATAAGTTATAGAAGACTTGAACAACACATCAATGTTTTCACTGACATCTGTGGAACATCCCATTTAACTGAAACAAGATATACATTCTTTTCAAATGTGCATAGAACATTTCAAGATAGGCCATATTCTGGGTCATAAGACAAGTCTCAATAAATTTGGAAGACTTCAAGCCTTGCAGGGTATGTTCTTTGATCAAAATGGAATTAAAGTAGATTCAATAATAGATCTCTGGAAAATCCCCAAGTACCAAGGAAGTTAATAACCCACATCTAAATAATCCATGGGCTACAGAAAAAAATCATAAGAGAAATCAGAAAGTGTTTTGTACTGAGTGAATATGAAAACACAATGTATCAGAAATAATGGGATGCTGCTAAAGGGGAAATTTATAGCACTAAACACCCATGTTAGAAGAGAAGAGAGTCTCAAAGCAGTGACCTCAGCTTCTATATCAAGAAACCAGAAAGAGCCCTAACCAGTTTGGCTCAGTGGATAGAGCATCGGCCTGAAGACTCAAGGGTCCCAGGTTCGATTCCAGTTAAGGGCGTGTACCTTGGTTGCGGGCACATCCCCAGTAGTGGGTGTGCTGGAGGCAGCTGATTGATGTTTCTCTCTCATCAATGTTTCTAACTCTCTATTCCTCTCCCTTCCTCCTGTAAAAATCAATAAAATATCTTTAAAAAAAAAAAGAAACCAGAAAGAGAAAAAAAAAGGAAACCTAAACTGAAGCAGAAGAGAGATCATATCAGAAGTTCATGAAATAGACGGCAGAAAATAGAGAAAAGGCAATGACACCAAAAGCTGTGGGGTTTTTTGTTTGTCTGATTTTTGTTTTCTCAAATCAATACATGGCTTTTATTGCATCTTTAAAATATCACAATAGCCCTGGCCACTGTAGTTCAGTGGTTAGAGTGTCAGCCCAGGATCCGAAGGGTTGCTAATTTGATTCCTGGTCAAGGACGCGTCCCTGGGTTGCAGTTTTAATACCCAGCCCCTGTTGGGTGTGTGCAGGAGGCAGCCAGTTGATGTGTCTCTCTCACATCGATGTCTCCTCCCCTCTCCTCTCCTCTCTTTCTTCCTCTCTCTCTCCCCCTCCCTTCCACTCTCTCTAAAAATCAATAGATGAATATCCTCCAGGGAGGATTAACAAAATATATATATCACTAATAAGTCTGAGGAATCATTCGGCATCTTGCTGGTGCTGTAGCTGGACAACTTAGATCTTATTTATCAGCCTACTGAACTGTTCCTTTTTCAGAAATGTACATATCATCCAAAAGTTTTCTGATATCCTTGTTTTAACTGTTGTAGCTTGCTCAATCAAAACAGCTGAATTTCATACAAGTTCAGTGTTGTTTCCTTCAAGTATTAACTCATCATTCTGGGCTTGAGAGATTGACCAAGCAATACCTGACCTCATCTGAACCCTGTGGTTATATTTTTCACCTAAGAAATTTCTTATTTCAACAAGAGAACCATTCTCCCGAATAACAATGTTGATGGGGAAGTGAGTATACACAGACCTCATCTTGTAACAGAAGACCATGATCATGTTCTGTCCATGACTGCAGATAGTGCAAATGGTGGCCAGTTCCTTTCTGTTTGCCCACCATTTGTCAATCTGGAGCCTCTTCTTTTTCCTTCCAAGGAGACTGAGTTCTGCATTGATGTGATTGAAGTCCCTCCACAGGGTGCCTCTGGGGCCCTTCACAATAACTGTATATCCCTTCAGAGTGATGGTGACATTTTCTAAAATGTGGACAGTTGGATTGCTGAGAATGGTTTTCATCCTTGCAGTAATTGAGGCAAAGCTAAGCTGTGTTTTGTTTTTGTTTTGAGAAGATCAATAAAAGTGATAAATCTCTAGTCCAGTGGTTGGCAGACTGCGGCTCGGCAAACCGCGGCTCGGCAAACCGCGGCTCGTGAGCCACATGCAGCTCTTTGGCCCCTTGAGTGTGGCTCTTCCACAAAATACCAGCTCTTCCACAAAATACCGACTTCTGCGCATGGGCCATGAAGTTTCAATCGCACTGTACGTACGCGCCCACATGTGGTATTTTGTGGAAGAGCCACACTCAAGGGGCCAAAGAGCCGCATGTGGCTCGCGAGCCACGGTTTGCCGACCACGGTGACTTACCAGAGAGATAGAGACAGTGCAAGTTACCAATATTAGGAATGAGAGAAGTGATTTTATTGTAGATTCTAGAGGTATTTAAAGGAAAATAAGGAATATTATGAACAACTTTATGCTAATAAATTTTACAACTTACATGGAACAAATCTTTGAAAGTACAAACTGCTACAGTCATTCAAGAAGAAATAGATAATCCTGATAGTCCTATAGCTAGTAAAGAAATTGACTCTATGATTAAAATCTTCCCACAAGGTAAACTCCTGGCCCAGATGGCTTTACTGGTAAATTTTGCCAAACAAGGAAGAAATAATACAAACTCTGAGAAATTGAAGAAATAAAAGACTTTTTAACTCATTTTATGAATTCAGCATTATCTGTTACTAAAACTAAACAGAGACAGTTTAAGAAATCTGCAGACCAACATCCTCCATGAAAATAGATGTAAGAAATCTAACCAAAATGTTATAGCAAATCAAATTCATCTATATATAAAAAGGATAGTACATCACAACCAAGTGAGGTTTTCCCAGGTTTACACCCAAAGAAATGAAAACAGGGACTCAAACAGATATTTGTATACCCATGTGCATAGCAGCATTATTCATAATATCCAAACAGTGGAAGAAAATGTGCTGCATACATATAAATGAATTTTGACATGCACTACAACATGGATGAATCTTGAAGACATATGCTAAGTGAAATAAGCCAGTCACAAAAAGACAAATATTGTGTGATACCACTTATATGAGGTAGTAGTCAAACTTTAAAGGCAGGAAATAGAATGGTGGTTGCCAGGGGCTGGAGGAGGTAAATGGGGAATTAGTGCTTAATGGGTACAGAGTTTCTATTTGGGAATATGAGAAAGTTCTGGAGAGTGGATGGTGGTAATGTTTATACAATAATGTAAATGTATTTAATGCCACAGCATTGTACACTTAAAAATGGTTAAAATGGCAAATTTTATGTTTTGTTTTACCACAATAAAAAAGAGATTACATATATAAATTTTTTAGTACAATACCTGAAACATAGTTCATCGGTGCATAAATATTAATTCCTCTCCAATAAGGTGGAGGGGGAACTAGTGTTGACAAAGATGTGGAAAAATTGGGACCCTTATAACACTGCTGGTAGGAATGTAAAATGGTGTAGCCACTTTGGTAAATAGTTTGTCAGTTTCTGAAAGAATTAAAAATAGAGTTACCTTGTAACATAGTATTTATACTCCTAGTTATACAGGGGTTGGCAAAAGTAGGTTTATAGTTGTTCGTAATAAATAATACAGTGATTAATAAGTAATAATACAAGAATAAACTCTGTTTTGTGTGCTTACAACTGTAAACTACTTTTGCCCACTCCTGTATACTCAAGAGAATTGAAAGCATGTATTCACACAAAAACTTGTACATGAATATTCATAGCAACATTATTCGTAATAGCCAAAAAGTAAAAACAGCCTAAATTTTCATCAGTGGATGAATGGATAAATAAAATGTGGTATATTGATACAACAAATTATTATTTGGCCATAAAAATAGGAATGAAGTACTGATACATGCTATAACAGGGGTGGGCAAACTTTTTGACTCAAGAGCCACAATGGGTTCTTAAACTGGACCGGAGGGCCAGAACAAAAGCATGGATGGAGTGTTTGTGTGAACTAATATAAATTCAAAGTAAACATCATTACATAAAAGGGTACGGTCTTTTTTTTTTTAGTTTTATTCATTTCAAACGGGCCGGATCCGACCCGCGGGCCGTAGTTTGCCCACGGCTGTGCTATAACATAGATGACCTTGAAACCATGCTAATAGAAAGAAACTAAACACAAAAGACCACACATTGTATGATTGCATCTATATGAAATAATAAAAAATAGTAAATTAATGGTTTTCCAGATATGGGGGAAGGGGAATTTGAGGATATGGGTTTATTTTAAGGCTGAGGGTGATGTTCTGGAAAATTTTTCATGATGACTATACAACATTGTGAATATGCTACAGACCACTGAATGGTTTAAATGGCGAATTCTATATTATGTGAAATTTATCTCAATAAACATTTTTTAAATCGATCAGTGATACCAAAACCAAAGACATTGCAAGAAAGGAAGACTACAGTCCCAGTATCTCACAAGAACTTAGATGTAAAATCCTCAAAAAAACATTAGTAAATTGAGTAATATATAAAGAGAATTATATACCATGACCAAATAGGATTTATTCCAGATATTCAAGGCTGATTCAGCATTTAAAAATTAGTGTAATCCATTCCATCAACAGGCTAAAGAAGAAAAAATCGTATGGTCATATCAACTGATGCAGAAAAAGCATTTGATAAAATCTGACATCCATTCATGATAAAAAAAAAAAAAAAAAACTTTCAGCAAATTATGAATAGAGGGAAACTTCCTCAACTTGATAAGGAGATATGGACAAAAAAACCACAAGCCTATGGTTAACATCCTACTTGTGAGAAACTAGATGCTTTCCCTTCAAATCAGGATCAAGGCAAAGATGTCCTTTCTCACCACTGCCATTCAAGAAGTATAGGCTTCAAGCCCAGGTTTCTGAAGCTTAATGATATGTATGGACCTTTAAAGGATTTCTTTTTGAATAAAAGAATTCTGTCACCCTAAAGAGAGTATGTGTGGGGGTTTGTTTCTTTTTCAGAGTCCTAGCCTGACACAGAGAAAGAAAGCCAACCTGGCCGAGAGACTAGGGTTTTAATTCCAGCTTCGTCACTCGTTGGTTGTCTACCTTTGAACAAGTCACTGAACTCTTTCTCCTCTGGCACATGATGGCAGCTCAGAGGGCTAACACCCTCCCTTCCCCCCCACCCCCCTTATCTTGTGGGCCACTGTCATCCCCTTGGACTTAGAAAGTAATGAATAGGAAGTCAAAGGTCCCTTCATGAGAAAAAGGGGCAAAGTGCTGGGAGCCATGTTCTGCCTAAAATAGACGCAGGTACACTTGGACCCATTAGAGCAGTGGTTGCCAACCAGTGGTCCGTGAGGTCCGAAAGGTTGGTGTCCGCTGCATTAGAGAGTTTGCTTTTATCCCATTGTTGGTGGAACTTAATTAGACATCTGATGACACAGACATGACAAATCTTCAGAGTTTCTCCAAGAAGTCACTCTTTTAGTTAAAGATGTTTTATCTTGATTGTGGCAGATACTCTGAAAGGCAGACATTTACTGTAGAGAAGTTGTAATATTGCTTCTATACCTTTTTTGTATCCCTTTGATTCTCATGCTTCAAATACCAAATTTTAAAACATCAGGCATTTGGTGAAATGACGGTCCTGTGGGTATTCACTCTGGTTCTGAGTGTATTGTTTGGGAGTCAATCTGAAAGAGCCATCTTGCCAAGGCCAAGTAATGTCTGTAAAATGAAGCAACCCCCCACTCTTGCAGGGTCACTATAACTGAGATAATGGCTTTAAGTACCTGGTACTTGTTAGACACACAGAAACTGGCAGCTGATCAGAATGGGAAACTGCTGTCTTCTCCGTCACTGCATCACACCTGTGATCAGTCTGCTCCGTTCACCAGACGACCCAGCAGGCCCGGGTTCCAGGATGTTAATCTCTGTTTATTCCAGGCATCTCTGTTCAGTGGCCACAGCCCCCTCTTCCTTACCCCCTGGGATTGTATATTAAGAAGAAAGCGAATATTTTACTGATTTTATTGGGTAATTGTGAAGCCACTAGACCTTGACCAAAATACTGAACTGTATTGTGCCGCAGTTCCCCAGGGAGATGGAGTAAAAGACATGAGTGGTTTCTTCTCTGAAGTTGTGCGGTGCAATAATTCTAGGATGTTGTTGCTTTTGTGTATGAGCAACCCTAGGAAATATGTTCTCATCACATGTATGTACTTTGACATAAGGGATATTTCATTCACTTTTATTTAGCACTTGGGCCTAATTCTGCCCTCCATTCCAAGTGTTTGATTTCTTACAGACAATTGATCTAGAACTTTGTTGTAGATTTTATAAGCCAGACTTCATCTATAAGAACTCGGATGTGCCCCCTCATAGTGGCATGCCCTCACTGCAGCTGAGAACCCCTCTCCTGCCTGTGTTAGCTTGTTCTGGGAGGGGAGAAGAGAACGGTACATCTCTGTGGGCCATGCTTTACCAGCCTCCTTTAGGGTACTTTATGGGTTGTTTTCTTGCCTCTTGGTTTTCAGCACATCAGAGCAGAGTGACGATGATCCTGTTTGTCCTGGAGCTGGAGTGGGTGCTGAGCACGGGACAAGACAAGCAGTTTGCCTGGCACTGCTCTGAGAGTGGGCAACGCCTGGGAGGTTATCGCACCAGTGCTGTGGCCTCGGGCCTGCAGTATCCTTTGCTGGAGAAAATTCCTTGGTGGGAACTTAGCTGCTGACTTATTTCTTTCAAGAAAATTCGGGGGATGTGCAACTTGAAAGTTTTTTTATTTGCTAACTTACCCTGCTAATTAAGATACTCATAGACTTTTCTAATGAACAATTCCTCATGTAGGAGGAGTAAAGTGAGCTTATTTCACCTAAAATACGTAGGTTGTGGTCTACTATGATCCAAAGCCTAACATCTAGCTAGAACACAGTCCAGATTGTGAGTCTCAGCTGTCACAAGCAATTGCAAAACATGAGGATAAAACCATCACTGAAATACAGTCTTTTATTTTTGTTCAGAACTAATTTACACATAGATACTAAGGTTGTGAACATGCCCATTGGTGCCTGGCAGAAGAACCACAGTATCCCTATTCATTTAAAAAATATTTGAGAGTCTACTGTACCAGGACTTGAGTAGGTCAGCTGGTATCTACAGGCTTTGTTCCAGGTCCAAGACTTTTCCAGGATATGTAGAATGGTATTATTTCTATCTCCAAGTCTCCAGGAGCCATGTGCTCAGTGTGAACACCTGCTAATGCTGAGTAATCCTCACATCTGGCCTCCAGCAAGCACAGGCTTAATAAGTTTGGATAATGCTACTGTTGCAAGGACCCTGCCTTTGATTTAAAAGATGCAGAGCTCTCTTCGCCTTCTAGCAAATAAGAAAATAGGTGGGAACAGATCACTTGTCAGCCAAAGTAGGAAGAAATAGTAAGATTTGCTTTCACATTTTTCACCTTATTTGTAAACTTGCTTATTCAGCAATTCTCAACAGTCTGAAGAAATACTTTACTGTTTCTTTGCAGTAGCTGTATTTTTGTGTGTATGGGTAATGTCACTTTTTTTTCCTCACTGGAAGGACGAGATGAAGAAATTAAGAATGGCTTTTGTAGAAGGTTGTAAAATGGCAAATTACCAAGAAGACCAGAAGCAAGGACAGTAAGAAAAGAAATTCCAAAGTTTACTTTTTAAAGTAAATGAATTGTCATGAATTCTCTTGCCAGTACATTAATGATTTCTTATAGCGTTAGAGCTGAAAGAGCCTGAGACCATCCAGTCCGATGCCTCATTTCCCAGATGAGTCGGCTGAAGCCCAGGAATCGTCATGGGCCCTATGTGTGGCCACCCAGCTAGGATGTAGGAAAATCACTGCTAGAACCTAGATTCTGCTTGGACTGCTGTTTTTCCCCATCATACTGCATTACCCTTTTGAGAACAGAACAAATGGCACCAATGTAATTTGTTCTTAATATGCTGGCTTCTCTATTACTAGCCACACCTAGTGATGTATCTTCTATATCACTAACCAAACCAAGGAGTAGAGAAATATAAAGATCTTGCCCTTAAGAAGTTTTTTTTTTTTTATGGATTTTAGAGAGAGAGGGAGGGGAAAGGAAAGAGAAACATCGATGTGAGAGAGAAACATCTATCCACTGCCTCCTTTACACCCCCTATTGGGGATTGAGCTGCAACCTGACTGGGAATCAGTGCATGAGATGATGCTCAACCAAGCCACTCCAGCCAGGGCGAGTTTACTTTTTAAACTATTTGAAAATGAAACACAAAAACACAGAGTTAAACTTGACTTGACTTTGGTAGTTTTTGTCCCTTGTTTTTCAACTGTTTCCTTTGGCCACAACCATGTGGTTTTATCAAGCAAAGTGTGTGTGTGTGTGTGTGTGTGTGTGTGTGTGTGTGTGTGTGTGTGTGTGTGAAAGCCTGTGGCTTCATTTCCCAGTATCCACGTTACCTGAGAACCAGGAATAGAATTTGAGTTTGATAATCTTTTAGCTACTTCTCTGCATAACCGGATACTGTAGAATGGAGCTGTTTCTCAGAAGTCCCATGGCAGCTGAAGTTAGGAAATAGAACTGTTTCCCTCCCCACTTCATAGTCCATAAATTTGTCAATACTCTATCCAGCCTCACTTTTCAGTCCTGTCATTTGGCCTTTTTTTAAAATCATATTTTCCACAAAATAATTCAGATACTCTTCATTTTAACATTCTGTTCACGTCAGAGATATTTTCAAGATGTCACCCTACGTAGTGAAATGTCTTTCCACCAAGTAGTTCCTTAGATCTGTTCCTATTCTGGGAACGAGTACTGAAAAGCTATTAAGGTTATCTTGGTTTTCATATTTCCTCATGTCATATTTAATGCCAATCACTCTGGCTTTGAGGTTGTACTATAATTTTATTTCAGCCCTCTTCCAAATAGCTTTTGTTGAGTGGGATTCTTATAAACTCTTAGGTTTTTTTTGTCTTTTAAACAATATATTCATTATATTTCAATAAATTGCTTTTGTTTTAATGCTCTTATTGTCCCACCTTTGGCCAGTAAGAGCCCCATCACATTGGTTCCTGTGTCTTTTTTTTTCTTGATAAATAAAACCAAACGTTTATTTACACCAAAGAATTCCAACACTGGATCTTTTACAGATGAAGGACAAAGTATTATATATACACACACAACAAGGGGTGGCAGGGCTGTAACGAGTATAGTTTTCCCACATTTACAGGTCTACCATTTCAGTTTTAGTGGAGACAGTGGTTCTACTCCCACCTCTCAGGTACATTTACAAGACTGAGGGGCAGGTCTTCTCACTGGATGGCATGTGAGGAAAGGGGAAGGTCGGAGGAAAATAAGGTAGAAAGCTTAAAACCGAAGTAGTGTGGCCACACCTTTCACCAGCTCTTAAAGCATTGTTAACATGAAACCTACATAGACATTTTTCTTTTGTAAAAGGCAATTAAGTTTACCCAGCAGCTAAGTGAATTCAAAATGGCCAAGTCAAAGAAAATTAAAAAAGATTTTGCCTTCCCCCTCTTCCCAGCTATAGAGCATATTGGGAGATGAAAGGAGAGAGCACCAAGGTAAAGAGCCTGGGAGGGAAGGTTATTGAAGTTTTCAACTAAAGTGAAACTAAACTTATAAGTGATTTGGATTTAGAGTTAGGCCAATAAGACATGATTCATCCCTTTGTCTTTTTTATATCCCCATAGCTTCTGATCGTTTCCTTGCTTTTTGGCACAACTGTCTTAAGTTAATCTTGTACCTTCCCATTCCACTCCTGCAATCAGCCACTTCTTTTAGTGAGGAATAGTATTTAGAGATAGCTAGAAAATATATGTATGTGTATTTTTTAAAAAAAATAAATTATCAGCGCATATAATATTTCAAAATAATAATAGTAATATTGTAATAACAAGACTACTGGATAAGTTTTTAGATTTCTTTGCATTTCTCATTGTCCTTAAATATGTTCTACAAAGGATGCACAGTCAAAATGCTGTGCTTTGAAGTCACTTGAAATAATTGTGTTAACTACGTGGTTATATCACCAATTTGATAATTAGGTTCATTCATTTTACAATATTGTCAATTTGGGGGATTTTTTAATTTTAAAAATATTTTAATGTGTAAAAGAATTACAAGATTATAAAATGGAAACTCTATATCAAGAGAGAAGTCTCATTCTCATTTCTGCCCCCTCAACTTGTTTCTTCCTTCTCCATAGGCAGCCATTTTTGTTAGATCTTGATTTATCCTTCCAGGGTTTTCTTTTCTAAATATGAGCACACACACACTTATATTTATATTTTCTCCCTTTTTTACGCAAAGGTAGTAAAGCATATAACCACGCCCCCCCCCCCCCCCCCCACACACACACACTTAATAATATAATCTGAAAGTTACTCCGTGTCAGTTTGCTTATGGAGGTCTTTTTTTCCTCCCTCTGCATGGATATGTCATAGTTAAATTAATAAGTCCCAGTTTCATGGGCTTTTGGGTTGTTTTCAAACTTCAGTTGTTACCTAAATGCAGAGTGAATAGCCTCCGTCATGTGTCTTATATTTTTGCCAGTGTATTCCCGGACAGCTCTCTAGAGGTAGGCTTATTGCTAGGCATTATCAACCAGGAAATCTCACTAGAGACTCAGCACCTTCGACTTTTACTGGTCACATAGGCAGCCTCTGTGTGGCATGTACCAAACTTTCAGACTCCCACAAGGAAAGTGGGTGTTTGTCATAAACCATGTTGTTTGTGCAGTTAAGGCACAGTTAGCCACTCTTGTCTGTTATTGGCGGAAACCCTCCTAAAATCCAAGTTCCCAGATGCTATGTCAGCCTTTTAGACAACCTTTCAAAGGATAGCAGCCAGACCTGCTAGGTAATGCGTTTTTGCATAGCAACATTTTCATTTCTTGAACTATTCATGTATTTTCCCCATTTTTCTACTAGGCTTATGGTTTTTTTCTTGATTGCTCTTTTTATATATTAGCGATTTGGGCCTTTTGTGACTTAATTTGCAAATATTTTTTTTTCAATTGGTCTTTTAGCTTTACTTATTGTATTTGTTGTTTGTGTTTTTTGATAGTAATAGCTTTTTCCACTAGGGTTATAAAGGAACTCTTCCATCTAGACCTTTCATATTTTTAAAATTTTTTACATTGAGATCTCTAATTCATATGGAATTTCTCCTGGTATATAATGTGAAATACAAATCCTATTTAATTTTTCCAAATGACTATTCAGTTTGTGTCAGTATCCTTTAAAAAAAAAATCCATCTTTATTAGTTGAAGAGCTACCTTTAGTAGACATGTAACAAATTTCTCTATGCTTTTAGGTCTGTTTCTAGACTTTCTATTCCGTTCCAGTGGTCCATTTGTCAATTATGCATCTGTGCCACACTTTTAATTAAAGAAATTTTATAACACGTTTTAATATCTGATAGGACTAGCCTTCCCCATCACATGCCATATTACTTTTATTTTCAGAATATTCCTGGCTTTTCTTGCTTATTTGTTTTTCTTTAGAATCAATATATCTAACTCTAGGAAGAAAACATGTTGATATTTTTATAGGAATTATATTAAATTTATAAATTCATGTGAGAATTGACATCTTTATCATGTTGAGTCTCACTGTCCACTAATACTGTCTTTTCATTTTGTTATGTCCACTTTTGTATCTTTCTTACATTTATTGTTTTTATAAATCCCTCCACTCATTTGAGAAAAATCCTTAATGCTTATATGATAGATTCGATGTTGAAACCCGGCATGTGTTTATTGGCGACCATTCAGGCCAAGTAACCATCCTCAAGCTGGAGCAAGAAAACTGCACTCTGGTCACAACATTCAGAGGACATACAGGTGGGACTGAAAGCAAAATCCATGTGCCACTTGCTCTCTCAGGGAGCTTGCACGTGCTGCATGTTCTGGTTTCAGATAAGATGTGAATGTGACAGGGTATACTTTGGGCTTATACAAAGATACACATGATACACTTAACTGATTTCAGAATGGTTCATTAGAATATAATGTCAAAAATTTTCACCATCAATACAAACAAAAGAAGACTCAATCTATTTTGAAAATGTTAGTGATTTGGTTCTTTGTCATATTGCCCCAGAGAGAGCCAGTGTTGGCACATGTTAATGAGACATTGTTTGAGACTATATGGCAACTGCAGAAACCCCCAAAAGCCAAAAGGACAGCTGCCTCAGTCTGTCCTTGCCATCATTGGATCTAGGAGATGGCGGGCAAGACTGACTCCCACTTCCAAGACAAGTGAAATGAAAAATATGTTCATCATGGGTAACCAGGTTGTATGAAAAGGTAAAAGTTCTTCTTTAACTTCCCTTCCTTTTGGGCTCTTTCCCATTTAAAACCCAAGGCTCCCTTTATGTTACTAGCCTGCTCAGAGTCATTTAAACAAGGTAATGTGAAATATACACACAGCCTTTGAAAGTCTTGAATAGGTGATGATGATTAATTTTTTACTAGTATTTTTAATGTGTGATGTTAACCTTGGAAAATAAGTCACTGCCTGTTTTCATGGTTTTTAATGGGCTTTATCTTCTGCAGATTACACCCGTGGTTGAGTACACAACAAGGTTGATATTGAATTTAGGCATCATATAGGAACAAAAATAGGTGAATGAGGGTGTAAAAAGGGATAGTACCTAGGTCATAAGGGATTTCCTAAAGGGAAAAAAAGGAATGGGAGAAAATTGAACCCAGAGAAAAAGATTCTTAAAAGATCATCTGAATTATCTCTACGTTTGGGAGGAAAGATACACAGAAACATATCCCCTGTGGCTAGGACTCAGTTCTCTCTGATTGGATTACTCTTTTTAGCCACTTATACCCTGGCCAATCCTGGCCTGGTAGGGATCCAGAACTCTCCCACCTCAGGAATCTTAAACTTCTATGTGTCATTGCTAACTTCAGTCTCCTAATCTTTTGCTTCCCTAAACCCTTATTCCAACTCCACTTGCTCTTCCCCTTGTTGAGAAGTCCGCTCCTTGATCCCTCATTGCCCTATGTTTCCAGCCCATCTTTTCTTCCTTCCCAGTGTAGCCCTTTTAGCCATGAGCTTCCCAACATGCTCAGCTCAGGGCCCCTTTGTTCTTCCTCTGTAAATTTTGTCCATGATTCACTCACTATCCACACTCTCTCCTTGTGCTGTCAGCCACTGACTGGGTCAGGACCCAGCTATGCTGGGAGTCTTAGCCCATCATCACAGGTTCGGATTCAGCATCCCAGTGCAGAGTCAGGAACTGCCTCTTAACCCCTGCATATGATTACTGGTCCTCAGTACACTCCTACCATTCCCCTTAACAGCTTTCTCAGACCTTCCCCACTCTCCTCAGCCGCCACTCCCTCCCATTCCAGCCGCTTTCTTCAAAGAAAAATAGATATTATCAGATAGAAGCTTAAAAAAAATATTTTTGTTGCCCACCCATTTTCTCCCCAACAAACTTTTCTACTCCCTCCTTCTCTTTCCCTTCTGCCTGGAGCAGGAGCCTGCTGTCCTCTGGCCCTAGGCTCAGTCTCCTCAGGGTCTCAGCACCAAAGTCATTCCCTTCTCTCCCTTTTGACTAACTCACTCTTCTCACTTTATTAACATGCTAAGGTTTCTTGCCTCTCTGATATAAACAAACAAAAATCCTCTCAGTCCATGTCCTGTTGTAGCAATGTCTTTAATAGCAATATTTTTTCTCTTCTTAAAAAATTGTGGTAAACTATACCTAATCTTAAGTTTACAATTTTAATCACTTTTTACTGTGCAGTTCAATGGCATTAAATACATCCATACTTTTTTGCAACTATCACCCCACCATCTAGAACATTTTTCGTCTTGCAAAATGGAAACTTTGTACCCATTAAACACTAACTCCCCTCTTTCCCCCAGGCCCTGGCAAACACCATGCTGCTTTCTGTTGTCTATGAATTTGACTACTACCATTCCTCCTGTGAATAGAATCATAATATTTGTTTTCTGACTGGCTTATTTCATTTAGCATAATCTTCATGTTATAGCAAACAGCAATGCTTTAAAAGAATATCCTTTCCCCAGCTGCTTCAAATTCTTCATCTCCCATTTCCTTTCCAGCCACCTGCAATTTGTTTGTCTCATCACTCCACTCAGACTGCTCTCCCCAAGGTAGCCAGCCAATGGCCTGCTGGTTGCTAAGCCCAGTGGACATGGTTTAAACTATGCCCTACTTAAACCTTTCAGCGGCAGCATTTTACGTTGTGATTTCTTCCTGCGTGTAACTGGCCTCCTTTGGCTTCTGTGACACGTGCTGTCTTCCAGTTTTCTTCTGCATCTCAACTGCTCTTTCTCCTCCTTTATTTCTCTGTGGTTTCTGCCCTGGACCCTTGTCTCTTTACACCTGTGAGCTCTCTGGTTGATCTCAGGCACTATTCTCAGTCACAGAATTAAAAGGCACAGTCGCTGTCCTAAAATTTCTTACAGCCCAGTGAGAGAGACAAAAGCTAAACCAGTAATTCTAGTGCATGGTGGCAAGGACAGTGGAGAAGCAGGCCTGAAGTGTCTCCGAGAACAAAGAATGGGCACCAGCTTGGATGCAAGTGGGAGTTAGTCAGGGAAGGCCTCCCCAGGGAAGATGTGGTTTGAGTTTAGATCTTTGGGGGAGGAGTACTAGTAAGTGTTGAATTCATGGAAGAGTAAGAAGAACAATCTAGGCAGGAAAAAAATTCGCATGGTCCAAGGCATGGAGATTTGCAAGAGTGTGGCTCTCTTGGGAACACCTAGTAACTCTTTTGAGCTAGAACTCTGAGTATGAAGTAGGGGCAGCCAGAAAGGAAGTGAGAGTCAGTTCAGATCATTGAGGACATGTCAGTGAGACACCATTAAAGAGGTATTTGGGGTTTTTTGTTTTATTGATTTTAGAGAGAGAGAGAGAGAGAAACATCTGTTTGTTCCAGTTATTTATGCATTCATCGGTTGCTTCTTGTATGGACCATTAAAGAGTTTTTAAAAGCAAATATGTTAATTTAATCAAATTTAAAAGATTGTTCTGACAGTGAGTAGAGAGTGTAATTGGAAAGCTAATACCTGGAAATGTGGTAATGTGAAAGCAAGGAGTGGATGGACCTAAGGTAAAAATTTAGGGGTGAACTCAGCAGCCATAATGGGCGGGCTAACTCCCAGATTTGGTTTAGGTGGAGGTGGTGCTGAGCCTGACCTTTTGGCTCTTTAGTAGTTAGGTGTTCACCATATGGTGGCTGATAGGAGTGCTCTGAATTCTGTATTGCTGCCTTCAGGTCAGAAAAAAGGTAAGTAGCTGCTGCTTACTGCTATATGGTGAACCAGATGTGGCCCAAGGGTTTCATGTATTGTGAGTTAGTTCTAATATAAAATGGTACCTTGACATTGTATCTTGTCTTTCTCAAAATGTTTAAAGCATTTTCATATGATTTTATCATGTGGTGTCTTTGAGGAAGGCAGAATATGGCCCCAGAAGGTCACTAACTAACATGAATGCAAATGTAGCAGGTCACATATTTAACTTGCTGTTATTCCTGAACAGTAGTATCTACCCATTGCCAGTCTGGCTATAGCACAACTCATTTAAAGCTAGGATGCCTAAGAAAGTCCATGGTGGTCCAAACATGTTACCAAGTTCCCCCTGTGTAATAGGCCCATTTTGGCCCCTGAGAGGTCCCAAACTTGGGCAGACACAATTCTGGAAAAGGGGGTTTTGTAAGGATTTATTAATCTCCTCCCTCCCCTATCCCACAAACAAAGACCTTAAGATAAACCCAGATCCATTATAAAGTGACCTTGGAGTTCTTGTCAGTCCAGATCCAAACTCAGAAGCAGACAAGTTTTTGGTCCGTGTGCAGAGCCATAACATTCCCCCATCACTCTGTTATAGTACAGAAGATCATAAAAATGTGGGTTGTGATGGAATCAGCCTAATAGGCATACTCAGAGGCTCTGACATACCATTTACTAATCTAAGGGGACTTAAGAAACTAGTTTTATGTTCTTATGCTTCCTGTGCTGGTTTTATTTCTAGACTCTAGAGCTGATGCCAAGTATTGTAGTGTTTTGCTATTTCTGCAGAAATTAGAATATTTTTCTACCAAAAAGTCATACACTGACTTGAAGAAAGGGGTAAATATCAGATTTTGACCATTCATAATATCAATATTTCTTCTTTTACTTCTTAGAAATTTTTTTATTAGTATAAACGTATTAGAAACGGGAGGGCTTAAATGTAAATCTGCCAAGCATACTAATTAATGAAAAATTAAATACAAACTTTTTCATTAACTGTTAGGAGACTTATTGAAAGTGAAAAGGTAACTTTAACAAATAACAAAAACAAGAAAAGACATAGTTCAGTACAAATATGGAGATTCAAATAATTGAAAACATAATTTTTGCTTACAATGAAGACTTTCAATCAATCTAGTTTATATAAAGTGTAATAGATGGATATTTTCATCAAGAGTCTCTGATGAATGCTGGATTACATAGGTGAAAACAAGCATAATGTTTAGTTTAGCCGACTTCCAGTCATGGAATATAAGCTTTAAACCAATACTTGCAGATAATCAAACATGGGTGTAGCAAGCGCTGTGGAGCCTGGATGCCATGCATAAGCTGCATTGGGAGACAATAACGAGAGCCTCTCTTTGTCCAGAGAGTTAAAGGGAAGCTTTCGAGGAAGTGGTGCATAAATGACACCCTAATGAAAAAGAGGAGATCCAGGTGCTGCGAATATTCCAGGCCCCAAATGTGTGAAACAAGTGTGAACAGCTGCATGAAGTCAAATGGCCCATGTGGAGAGCCAGGGTAGAGAAGTACAGGCTGACCTTTCAGGCAACGTTAAAAACCTCAGACATTGTTCACAGGCAGTGGGAAACCAGTGATGAAGGGTGAGCAGAGTGGTAACAGGTTCCATTTTAACAAGTCTCTGGCAGCAGTGGGTAGTGGATGGAGTGAGGACAAGAATGGATGTGAAAAGACTGTTTAGAAAGAAAGCAACTGCTGGTGTTCCTAGAAAAGGTGACCTTTGTTTGGACTTAGGGATGGCAGTGGGCATGGAAAAAAGAGGGATTCAATTTAGGAATCTGTTTAGGAACCTGGCAGGCTCAGGGAAGGCCTGCACCACGGCCTTAAAAACTCAGAGGCCTAGCCCTAACTGGTTTGGCTCAGTGGGTAGAGCATCGGCCTGGGGACTGAAGGGTCCCAGATTCAATTCTGGTCAAGGGCATGTACCTTGGTTGCGGGCACATCCCCAGTAGGAGGCGTGCAGGAGGCAGCTGATCGATGTTTCTCTCTCATCGATGTTTCTAACTCTCTACCCTTCTTCCTTCCTCTCTGTAAAAAAATCAATAAAATATATTTAAAAAAAAAAAAAAGACAACTCAGAGGCCTAGAGTAACCACATAAGATGGTGTGAAATTAAAACATCCTACCTAAAAGCAGTGCGTGGTGAGTAGTCATGTCTTAGGCCAGTTTTTTTTCCCTAACAAAAGTCAATCTTTGCCTTAAAAAAAAAAATCTGTTTAGGAGATGCAGATTCAGCAGCACTTGGCAATTGCAGCAGGAGTGGCTCCAGGTTTCTATCTGGAGCACATGGGTGGACAGTGATGTTATTTACTGAGACCGGGAATATTTGAGGTAGAACAGGTCTGGGAGAGAATATCACGGTGCTTTAATCTGGACATGACCAAGAGATGCCTTGGGGGCAAGGAGACAGCTGGATTTGTGGGTCTCAGGAGGAAGGTGTAGCTTAGAGATAAGAGTACATTTAGCTTTACCAAAACACTCATCACTTCAACCTGGGGCGAAAAGGTCAACTGTTTCATTCAAGAGGCTTCATGGTCTGAGGAATTACTTAGATGACTCTGCTTTAAGCACATTTAGCCTACATACCTTCACCTTGCATAGTGTGACTAGACGCTCAAGTGAGGCACCAGTCATGTACGGGTGAAGAGAGACCCAGCACTTTCTAGCCCTGGTTTTTACAGCACTCTACCTAGCCTAGCTTTTGTAAGATTGGTTGTAAAAGTCCCCCCAAAATTTTGTTCCCTAAGCATTTTGGTAACATGTATTAAATTTTTTTAAATGTTTATACTCTTTGTCTGGTAACACATTTGGGAATCTCTTCTAACTAGTCAGAAATGTGAACAGAGTTCTATGTTTAAAAATATTCATCATAGCAAAACTTATAAAGGTAAAAGTTGAAAAAATCTAACAATAAGTGAACTAAATTAAGGTATGTCTATGTGTTGGGATATTATGCAGCCATTAAAAATTACAGTTATGAGAGTATATAATAGTACAGATAAATTTTATAATGATTAAATACTTTTATTTTAAAAATAAATTTATTTATGTTAAAAAAATTATTCTGTAGGTCATATGGTGGAGGTCAAAGGCAAGGAGAAGCATATAATAAAACCTTGAAGGGGAGCGGAAAGGTGGAAGAAAAGATTTCTGTCATTTAAAGCATCACAAACCCTGGAAACCCATAACCATTGCAGCCCCTGGCTCTCATTCTCCTAGTTATGGGGGGCAAGGAGGATGGCCTGGGTGTGGGACTGAGCAGAGGTACATGTGCCTGCATTACTGTGGAGTGCAGGCTGGCTGAATGAAAGTGGATGCCTTCCCCTGCTGCCAAACGTGTTCGGTAGAAAGGACTGTTCATCAGGAAGCTCTGTCTGCTGATAGATGCAAGAACCCACCTGGGAAGGAAGAGACTATTCCCAGCCACATTTCTCTTCATCTGTCTGTGCCCCTTCCATGGCTATTAGTGCGCTGCCTTCCTGCTGGGCCCCAACTCCAGGCTCTGCTGCATGTCTCTGTAGTGATGCTTTATTACTCTGGTTTATTTTCCTCCCATTCCTTTCTCCCATCCACTCAACAGCAGTAAACATTTATGGAGCACCTACTGTGTACCAGGCACTATGCTTGAGTACAAAGATACAGAACCTAAAGTCTATGGGAACATATTTATAATCCATTAAAGTTAGCTACAGTGGTGAGTGTGACAATAAAACGTGCACAGAGGTGGCAAGCTCACCTAGATTAGAGAGGGGGGTTGGGAGAATGCTTCCTGCAGGAGAGGACACCTGAGCTGCACCTTGAAGGAGGAGAAAAAGGTACTTGGATGATAAAAGGTAGGACCAGCACTCCAGGCAGAGGGAGTAGCCACATGTCCCTGAGTGAATGGCTCCACCAAAAAAATGTGCATGTCCTTCTTGTTCTCAGATAATCCCATCGTCTTATCATTGTACATTTCTGTTGGTATTAAGTCTTGAGTTTTATTTGATTTGATTATATCCACAGAGCTTAGCACAGGGCCTACCGTATAGAAGATGATCAATCCATGCTTTTGGAACTGACATGAAATGAATGCTGTGGTTTACATTTATAAGCCAACCTCCAATGGACACTATGGTTAGGACATGTACATAGAGCTTGGATGGGACCCTGCAGTTATTTGTTTCCCTCAGTCTCATTCTATTGCCTGTCTTTTAGCTTTTCCTTTCATCTTCTCCACTCTTATTAAAGAGTGGTGTAATACTGTGAGCCTTGGGAGGATGCTGAGTATACCCTGACTTGTTTTAGCCTAATTATCTTTTTTTTTCCTCTTCCTAACTCTGTGTTATGAAGAACTCCCCTTCTCAGCTCTGGCCCCTTATAGCCTAATACAATGTGGAAAAGTTAGAGATTGAACTTGTTTCTAAAACTTTAATTGATCTCATAATGGCTGGGAGAGCAGTATGAGATGCTCTGAGGGAACAAGCTAGTCACTGCCCGAAGGCTGGCTCAACAAAGGATACTGTCATAGAGATGGTATAGATGAGGTCTCCTGCACTATAATAATAGCTAACATTTATTGAGTGTTTCCCATGTACTGGGCACTATTCTGTGTCCTTATATTAACTTATTTAATCTCAATAAAATTATCACCCCTGATTTACAAAGCAAACTTCTGAGGCACAAAAACATTGAATAACTTGCCCTTGTCACATACTTAACAAAGACAGAGCTGGAATTTGAGCCCAGAATCTGATTCTAGAGCTTTTGTACTTAAATACCATAGCCAAGTGTCCAGTTTCTTCATCATAAACTATCCACGTCTTATAGTAACCAACAAAGAAAGCCAGAGGGCCTTATGGTGCAGTGTTTGTAGATGTGGATGTATGTTGGAAGCAGTTGCAAGGTATTTATCATGTGGCACTTAGTAAATTCTTTTTAAGTGTTTCCATGTTTTTTCTGAAAGGATGAAAAACCTGTCTAAGTCTTTAAGTCAAATAAGCCTTTCTAACCATTCTTTTTATCGATGACCATCACTATTTAAATCTGACATGCTGCCTTAGAGAGCCTGGGTTACCCATTTTATATGTTATCTTAGTCTGTCTGGGCTGCCCTAACAGACTACTATAGGCTGGGTGGCTTATGAACAAAAGATATTTATTTATCACAGTTCTGAAAACTTGGGAGTCCAAGATTAAGGTCCTGGCAGATTTAATGTTTGATGGGGCCCAGTTCCTGGTCTATAGACTGCTGCATTCTCATTCTAACCTCACTTAGCAGAAAGGAGTGAGAAAGCTGTCTGGGGTCTCTTTCATAAGGGCACTACTCTTACCATTCTTCAGGGCCCCACCCTTATGACCTAAACACTTCCAAATATTGAGGATTAGGTTTCAACGTAAGAATTTGGGGTGGGGGACAAACATGTTATATAGGGGAAATCATGCATTTGTCATCTTTCTCTTTTCTATCCCCTTAATCCTAGTGGCTTAACCAGTCAAGCAAGACCATCTCCAGAGCTTCTCCTTCAGATGAGCATTTCCTGACTTAAAAGGTGTGAGTAATAGAATAGATGAAGGCTATCATTTAAACAACACTGGTTAGACAGAAAAAGAGATGGCATATGACTGTTTTATGTGCTAAGAACAAAGCAAAGAACATTCATTCATGTACTTATTCCTTCATTCAGTCGTTGGCTCATTTGTCTGAACTTATTGAGTACTTACTATGCAAGGTAGAATTCTAGGTCTAGGGATACTATGGTGAATAAGCCAAAACCAGCCCTCGTAGAGCTTATATTATGTTGGGGCAACAAACAATAAATAAATATATATTGTTATGCCAAGGAAAAATAAAAGAAGGAGAGAGGTAGGAGTGGTGAAGGAAGATCTCTCTGAAGGAGGTGACATTTGAGCAAGGACTTGTGTTAAATGAGAGAATGAGCCAGTGATAATCTAGGGCCGTGGTGAGCAAACTGCGGCTCGCGAGCCACATGCGGCTCTTTGGCCCCTTGAGTGTGGCTCTTCCTAAGCCTTAGGAGTACCCTAATTAAGTTAATAACAATGTACCTACCTATATAGTTTAAGTTTAAAAATTTGGCTCTCAAAAGAAATTTCAATCATTGTACTGTTGATATTTGGCTCTGTTGACTAATGAGTTTGCCCACCACTGCGGGGAAGATCACAAGCAGAGGCAACAAATTGCAAAGACCAGAGCGGGAATGAATCTGGCATGCTATAGGAACAGCAGGCAGGGCAGTGTGACTGGAACGGAGTGAGTAAGGTGGAGGAGGGGAAGCCCCACGACAGGAGTAGATCATGAAAGGCCATGGACAGTGGTATGGGAACAGGAATGATTGGAGCAAGGGCTGTCAGAATCTACTTTGTGTTCTTCAGTGGTCACTTTGGCTACCGGATAGAGAGTGGACAACGGGAAGAGGAGTGGAAGCAAAGAGACCTTATAGGAGGCTATTATAATAGTCATAGGTTTGTTTTGTTTTGTTTTTACTTTTCATTTTGAAATAACTTTTGACCCATATTCCCCAAATGTTAACATCTTTGAATATTACAGTATAAATATTAAAATCAGGAAATTAACATTGATACAATACTATTCTCTAATCCACAGACCTTATCCCCAGTTCTCCAGTTATCACACTAATATCCTCTTTCTGGTTTAGAATCCAACCCTGGACCACACACTGCATTTGGTTATAATGTCTTCTTAGTTATCTTTAACCTGGAACACTTCTTTAGTCTTTCCTTGTCTTTTAAGACCTTGGCATTTTTGAGTACTAGCTAGACTGCCCCTCCCTTGTAGAATGTTCCTTCATTTGAGCTTGTTTGATGTTTCCTCATGGTTAAATTCAGGTTATGCATTTTTTTATAATACCCCACGAAAGTGAGAATTATGCTTTTTAAGTAGTGCATCTTATCAGGGTGCACATGATTTGCCCTGTTACTGGTGACGATAACTTTGATCACTTGGTTAGGGTATGTGTCTGCCAGGTTTCTCCACTTTGATCACCCTTTGTAATTCACAAGTATTTTATGAAGAAATGCTTTGCAACTATGTAAATATTGGTTCTTATTATATTTCTGCCCAATAACTTTAGTATCCATGGATGATTCTTACCAGAAACAAGTATGACTGTGGTGATTGCCAAATTGTTTTTTCTATTAGCGTTATTCCTTCTACACTTTTTAGTTGGAATTGTACTATAAGGAAAAACTTCTACTTATTCCCTATTTATGTATTCAATTATTTATAGTGGAATAGACCCACAACTTCTCACTAATTTCTGTGTGAGGACCATGTACTACCATTTATTTATTTTGTTGCTCAAATTGTCCCAAATTTGGCCATTAGGAACCTTTTCACATTGGCTCCTTTTTCACATGTCTCCATCATTTTTTGACACATCTTAGTTTTTGGTACCACATAATGTTCCTGGCTCCGCTTGTGCACTGCTTGCCGTAGCCCTGGAATCAGCCATCTGAGCAGCTCTTGTTCCTTCTATTAGTGACT
The DNA here is from genome assembly GCF_014108235.1 of Myotis myotis. Taxonomy (NCBI): domain Eukaryota; kingdom Metazoa; phylum Chordata; class Mammalia; order Chiroptera; family Vespertilionidae; genus Myotis; species Myotis myotis. Next base: position 89,152,617 of record NW_023416335.1, read on the forward strand.
AGTATTTAGAAGCCAAAATTTGGGTGCTGTGTGTGCTCATTGTTAATGAGATGTAATTGCTTCTAGGCTCTTTCAGTAGACAAAGCTAAAAAATACATGTGTACTCACACATCTACAATTATATATTTTTTGTGATTTCATACTGATAAGTCCAGTCTAACACAAAGAGATCATTCTAACCTTCCTCCTCTTACTTATAACTCCTATTGTAATAGTGAGAAACTCAGCTCTCCTTATCCTCAACACATTTATTTAGTTAATCCTAGAATACGCATAGAACCATTCCAGAATTGTTAACACATTGCCCTGTGAAATACAAGCCTATTAATCAAAGTACAGTTTTTGTGTACAAATCTTTTTATGTTTAACCTTATTACCATTTTCCAAAGTTACTTTTATCACTTCTCCCCATGCCCTGCTTTAGTGTGGTTGTATCATTCATTTGTAGTACCACTAGGTTTTTCTGTTTAGTGTATATTCCATTTTGGATCCACCACACAATCGCACACGCCAAGTTGATTTTTATTATTTACTTGTTTTTGAGTATGTAAAACATATACATGGTTCTAAAACTCAGAACCAAACAAAAAAATATATACTATGAAAAATGTCACTCTCCTTCATCCCTACTCCATTCCCATTCCGCAGCCTTCCCCACACACCTGCTATTAATAAAGCTCTTTAACATCTCATTTACCCTTATTTTCTTAGGTAAAAGGGAGCATGATGTAGATAATTCTTTTGCACTTTGTCTCTTTCACTTTACAGTACATTCTGGAAATCACTTTCTGTCCATCCAGGAGATCCTCATTCATTTTCAGAGCTACATAGCACTGTGTGTAAGTGTAGCATGGTTTATTTTCCCACTCTCTTACATGAGTATTTAGGCTGTTCCCAATATTCAGCTTTTTCAAATAACGCTGAAATCAGTACCCTTGTGCATGCATATTTTTGTATTATTTGGTGGGACTGGGGACAGTATCTTCAAGTGACAGTATCTAGAAGTGAGATTGCAGGATTAGGAGCTAAGCACATATGTAGTTTTGTTAGATGTGACCTACCCCACTTTACTGGTTTGCATTCTCATCAGCAATGTATATAAATATTGTTTTCTGCCATAGCCTTTACAACAAAATGTGTGTCATACTTCTTAATTTTCCTTGTATGGTAGTGGTTTATACGAAGATAGCAGTAGAGGTAATGAGAAGTGCTTAGATTCTGGATATATTTTGGAGGAAAAACGAATTCAAGAGTTTATGATGGATTGCTTTGGAGGCTAAATTCTGTTTAAATATTGGGCATCAAGATTAACAGTATAAACTAGTAACTTATTTTCATTTGTATGACATTTATGAAGGTCTTGGTGACTCTCACCTTCCTCTTGGACTGGCCTTATTATAATAGTCCAAAAATACATGACATTGTAAAAGGCAATGCTAACTGCTCTAACAAGTCATTTTCAACATTTTAGTGCCTTAATGCAGCAGAAGTTTATTTCTTGCTCATGTAACAATCCAGTACAGGTATTGCTAATTTACAGTTCTTTCCATGTGGTGATTCAGGCACCTAAGCTCCTCCTAGAATACATTTTCTCCCTGTCCTGGGGTCTTGGAGACCTCTAGGAGGAAGTGGGAAAGGGACATCTTAACTGCCTTGGCCTGAAAGAGATGCACATTATTTCCGCCTACTATCTGGTTTCCTGTAGAGGTTCTGTTGCTGAGAACTGGTCGCATGCCATCTAGATGTAAGAGGGCCTGGTAAATGTGGTCCTTGCAGGACAGCAGCTTTCCAGGAAGTACGCTTTATATGAAAGAGGGAATGTGAAGTTAGATGGACAGTTAGCTAACTCTGCTACAGATATTTAACAAAATAAGCCATTTGGGTGCTGTGTGGGAACAAATAACATGTTTTGCAGGATGGAATGCATATCTTGAACTATTAGATGGCCAAATACTGAAGGATGTTTAAAAATAAGTATAATCTGAGAAAACTAAGATGGCGGCATAGATAAACACCGGGAAATTGCTGCCTCCCACAACAATTGAAAAATACAACAAAAACACAAAACGTACATCATCCAGAACTACAGGAAGGCTGGATGAGTGTAAATTCTACAACTAGAAGGAAAGAAAAGCACACTGAGAGCCAGAGGAGCTGCGGAAGTAAAGTGCAGAGGTACGGAGGCTCGAGCGCGCGTGGAAAGGGGCTGGCACCTGAGGACGCGGCTGTCTTTTTGAATCCGGAGGGAGTCACAAGCTCCCAACGGCTCTGAACTCCGGTTCCTGGAAGTCTCTGGGGACCCAGGACTCATACGGGGAGAAACTGGACTGTCTGGCAGCGGGTGAACTTGAGGGTGGCTTTCCCTCAGAGGTGCTTGCAGCCATTACCGGGACACTGAGACGCGTGACTCCTTAGGGCAGGGCTAAGGATCTGCCATAGCTGCTTGCTCCGCCCTTTGATTCCTTGAGACCCCGCCCCACCCAGGCTGAGGCAGAGGCTTTTGCATATGAATGCCCCGGCCCTTTGCAACCTGATAATTACCTAACTGCAGCCGGGCCAGACAGACCCAGAACTTCCAAGAGAAGGCCCAAGGCCCCACAGCGGCTTGCATTGCTTCACAGCTGAGCCTCATCAGGGCACCTCCAAACTCCAAAAAAGGAAGAGGAATCTGCAGTTCTCTTCGTAGCTCCTGCTGTGTAACCTCAGGCAGAGGCTAAATTAGCACCTCCTTAGATCCAAGAGCCACTGTACCCAGTGGTCAGAGGGGGACCATCCAGATCACAACTCCTCAGATCCATAAGGGACACACTCAGGGTGCAGTCTCAGTGAGCACCAAAGCCCCACTGAAGCAAGTCTTGCCCCAGAAGGGTGTCTCCAGCACAGAAGTTCTCCCACTGCAGACACAGCTGATTCTCACTGCCAGTTGACCTGGAGGTCAATTCCTCCCAGTGATCCTACAACAACCAAGGCAGAACTACAACAAGACTGTGCACAAAGCCCACAAGGGGGTGCACCAAGAGTGTCCACCTCAGGTAACTGGGGAGGCTGAGACACTGGGCCCTACGGGACACCTAGCACACAAAGCCATTCTATCAACACAGGGAAGCAGCCAAAATGTGGAGACAAAGAAACAGGTCACAAATGGCAGAAATGGAGGAAAGCCAACGACTGGATATAGAGTTCAAGGCCACGTTTATAAGGTTTTTCAAGAATTTTATGGAAACCGCCGATAAATTTAGTGAGTCCCTCAATAAGTATAGTGAGACCCTGGAAGACATGAAAAAGGACCAACTAGAAATTAAGCATACACTGACTGAAATAAAGAATAATTTACAGAGATCCAACAGCAGACAAGAGGATCCCAAGAATCAAGTCAAAGATTTGAAATACAAAGAAACAAAAAATACCCAACCGAAAAAGAAAAAAGAAAAGAGATTCCAAAAATATGAAGATAGTGTAAGGAGCCTCTGGGACAACTTCAAGCGTACCAACATCAGAATTATAGGGACACCAGAAGAAGAGAGAGGGCAAGATATTGAAAACCTATTTGAAGAAATAATGGCAGAAAACTTCCCCTACCTGGTGAAAGAAATAGACTTACAAGTCCAGGAAGCGCAGAGAACCCCAAACAAAAGGAATCCAAAGAGGACCACACCAAGACACATCATAATTAAAATGCCAAGAGCAAAAGACAAAGAGAGAATTTTAAAAGCAGCAAGAGAAAGACAGTAAGTTACCTACAAGGGAATACCCATACGACTGTCAGCTGATTTCTCAACAGAAACCATGCAGGCCAGAAGGGAGTGGCAAGAAATATTCAAAGTGATGAATACCAAGAACCTGCAACCAAGATTACTTTATCCAGCAAAGCTATCATTCAGAATTGAAGGTCAGATAAAGAGCTTCACGGATAAGAAAAAGCTAAAGGAGTTCATCACCACCAAACCAGCATTATATGAAATGCTGAAAGGTATTCTTTAAGAAGAGGAAGAAGAAAAAGGAACTCTTACCATTTGCCACAGCATGGATGGAACTGGAGAGCGGATAAATACCACATGATCTCACTCATTTGTGGAATATAATGAACAACATAACTGATGAACAAGGACTGATCCAGAGACGGAGAGGCATTGATTGGACTATCAGGCCTTGGAGGGAAGGTAGGGGAGGGTGGGGGTAAGGGGGAAAGATCAACCAAAGGACTTACATGCAAGCATATAGGCCTAACCAATGGACACGGACAACGGGGGGGTGAGGGCATGAGCGGGGGGTTGGGGTGGGGGAGGGTAGAGGGTAACATGGGGACAAGGACACATATGTAATATCTTAATCAATAAAAAATATATTAAAAAAAATAAGTATAATCATGGAGTTTAATAGCAGGGAAAGAAGATGAGTTCTACAGGAGGAGGAAATATTTAGCATTGAAAGGCTAAGTAAGCATCACAGAGGCGTTGCAAGTAAGATTTATGGATTTTAAAAAATCTATATATATAAAAGCCTAAGTGACCAAACGACCAGTCGACCGGTTGCTATGACACGCAGGAGCTGCCCCCCGGTGGTCAGTGCTGCTCAGCTGACGTATGGCCGCCAGATGCAGGGCTCATGACTGGCCTCTGTAGCCCGGAGACCACAGCGGAGTGGCAGTGAACCTACCGAGAGGCAGCGGCAGCAGTGGCAGGCGCAACAGGGCCTGGATGAGCAGGAGCGGCAGGCGGCGTTGGACTGCCGGTTTGGGCCCATCCCTGCAGGCCACGCCAAGGGACCCCACCAGTGCATGGATTCGTGTTTATATTTATTTGTGTTTTCATTCATCTGCTCCTTCATTCATTCAACAGACAATAATATGAGGGCCTGTCTGATGCTGGCTGTGTGCTTGGTACTAGTAGTGTGTGTGTGTGTGTGTGTGTGTGTGTGTGTGTGTGTGTCTGTAAGGGGGATGGGGGAGGAAATGGTGAGGGAAGAGGAGATGGGAGCTGCAGGGGGTATTTACCATAGACAGAAATATATGTAAGCAGAATGCTGTGCAGGTATAGGAAGAAGCTATTAAACACAATGCAATATAGTAGGTATTTTTTTCCTTTTGATCTTGAAAAAAAAATCACAATTATTTAAGGGAAACTTTTCTAAAAGCTTTTAAAGTTAAACACTTTATTAGAACAAATTGATAATCTAAAGAAGAAAAACATCAGATTGCAACAAGTAAGCTATTTTATGTTGTTTTTAGAATATAGTATTTTTTTAAAAAAATAAAGAACCTTATAAGAAGAAAAAACAAGAACCTTACATTTTAATATTTTTCAATAATGTAAAAGATGAGTGCTTTTCACATTCTTAATTATTTGTAGGCTTTGTGCTCACCTTATATGGAAAAAGTTAATATCATACTCAGTGCACAAGTTTGATTTATAAGGGCACTGCCAGAGAAGAAAATCTGTTGTATTTTATAGCCACACCACTAGAGTAATGCAGTTTACAGAGTGGTCCTGTATAATTGATCTGCTCTGATTCTCATATAATCAGATGTAGCAGGTGATGGCTAGGTTGTTGTTATCAGTAGTCACCGTATCACCATCCCCATTTTAAATAGTTGAGGAAACTGACACTTAAGGATGTAAATGATTTGCCCAGAATCTGTAAATTTAAATTTGCAACAAGAGAAGATAAAATTTAAATTCAGATACTATAGTCTAATTATAGCTGATATTCAAGATAAAAAAACCTAATTAATCTTTTTAAACCTTATAAGTTCTCACCTATTATTGTGGGGGTAGGAGGTAGACAACAATTAAAACAATATGGCTAATATTTCCAAACCATGCAATATTTTCCATTCTTCTTAGAATTATGACTATTGTTTAAAGGTCAGTTAATTATCTTTTTCATTGTCTTTGGTCTTTAGAGAAATTTATTTTATGGTACATTTAAATTTTTGGAAGATGCAGTTTCCAAAAATTTAAATGTACCATAAAATAAATTTGTGGAATTCTTATTCTCAGAGCCAATTATTCTCTCTTTGGGGACTTATTGTTTACTCTTTAAACAAAAACATTATTGTATGCCAGGAACTGCACAAGAACCTAACTCATTTGCATTCGTATTTTATTGGTGAATAATATTGTTACTATGTGACTAATGTTCCACTGTGTCTGGTCTCTCAGGTGGGGTGACTGCTCTCTGTTGGGACCCGGTCCAGCGAGTTTTGTTCTCAGGCAGCTCTGATCACTCTGTAATCATGTGGGACATCGGTGGGAGAAAAGGAACTGCCATCGAGCTCCAAGGACACAAGTAAGGCTGTTGGTGCTTTGTAAAGAACTCTTGAGAAAAAATTCCCAGCTGAAAGCTGGAACAAAGGAGTGTGGTTCAGTCTCTATGGCAGGATCTCAGCATGGGAAGGAACAGGGTAGGAAAACAAATAATGGCCACTTTGATTTATGTCTGTGTGTAAGTATGTTTACTTATTTATACTGCATTCTATTCCATAGAGGATTTGAGAGCTCTTATAGAAACCATAAGATAAAATAATGGCAGCAAATAAAAAGAAGGTAAAAGTTAGAACCAGGGGGAATATAAGAGTAAAACGTTGAGAATGAAAGAAGAAGAGTTTAAAAGTACAAGCCATGAAGGCCTACAGAATTTCTATAATTGAGGTCAAATGTGGCATCAAGATTCCTGATAGCTTAAGGAAAATATGTGAGATAATATTCCTCCTGACACAGTACCTTTTGTACTTCAAGTATTTATCAGGTTCTTCCTTAGGACAGATTTCAGGGGTCTGAAAGGAAGAGCTGAGAAAGCTTTCTTGCTTCCTTGGAGCAAGTTCTCAAACTTGGCTGGGCACAGAGATCACTGAGAAATTGGTTTAAAGTAGTTTCCTTGGCCCTGTCTTTAAAGATTCTGGTCACTGCTCTGGAGCTGAGGGCATCTGGATGGTAGCAGGCCTCCCATCCCAGGCAGCTCTCTGCTGGTGAACCTCAGATCACACTCTGATTTGTCCTACACTGCACTACCCACAGTCTCTGGGGACAGAGTCTGAACATGCTGCAGAAAAGAGCTTTAGATGTGCTGTGGAACTCTAATCTAAATTGTTTTTAACTTATGAAGTTTTCCAAATGATATTGAGAGTGACTACAGACTTCCATAAACAAATCAGTAATGTCCCAGTGAGCTGATTGGTTTTAGCTCTTCCTATAAATCTGCTTAGAAACAGTAGTTTTAAAACAGTCTCCTAAGTAGTTCAGGATTATTGAACTAATCCAATTTTGGAGGGCCCATGCACAGATAATTATTTTAGTGTTATAGCTTAGTGTTGGAGAAGTAGCTAAACCCTTCTTTCCCATTTTAGAGAGCAGACTGGTTGTCTGGGGCCAAAGCTGGCTTGTGGGGCCACTTGGACTTTGTCATCTGCTCATTAGAGGAATAGTTCCCTTATATTTCTCTCCAGACAAGGTGACATGCATCAAGATCCTGTAGGAGTTGGCATCATCCATGTTAAGTGAAGAGAGAAATCACAGTCCTGTTTAATAATACTCTGTTATTATCTTATCTGCCAGATAATTCCTGACACATAGGCTCTCTCAGAGAAATAAAATGCAGGTTTTGAATGAAGGTCAGTAATATTTGTTGGACTCATTCAGGTGAGCTTATAACTAGCTTTGCTTTTACACAGTGGTTGATGAAGACTGCGAGCAGTCTTGAATGACCCGTCCACAGAGTGGGAAAGTGTCACAATGCTCCATGCCAGCATTACTGTGTGCTGAGCACCCTGATGGAGAGTGTTGTTGTAGGAAACTTACACCTACAGTTTGGTAAGAGGAAAAACTATAAAGTTGAGGTACAGTCTCTCAATCCCAGAGAAAGAAAACCTAAACTAATAGGTTCTCTAGTTTCTAACAAATATAAACTTGGTCTTTTAGAAAATGGAACAGATCATACTTGGAGTTTATCCTGAGAGGATCACACTCTTAGAACTCAGCGAGGCAGGTTGATGAGATTAGGAGCCACCAGTAAGCACAGCTTTAGATAGGAACAATGGCAGAAGGCCTTTGTTAGGTACTTTATTTAACTCAAGTTTAGTAATAAAGTCAACTCTATAAGGAGCTCTTAGGTCTTCGCCTGAGAGGGGTTGCCTTGGTGTCAGAGAGCTAGAAATAAACTTCCTCAGCATCAGTTGGTGTCACCCTGTTGGAGTGGTTTAGTTGTGAGTGCCTGAGGGGAACCATGGGAACTGCTCAAGTAGGAGGATGGGATTCACAAAGAAGGAGGAAGAAAGAAGGGGCCAGGGCATCAGGCAGGAAAGAAGTCATAGGCCCCCTTTACAGCAGCCTTTCCTTTTCCCTGAAAGTTGGCCACTGGATCAGTGTTCAGTGATTCTTGTATGTATATAATGCCTTGTCCTATCTAATAAAGAGGGAATATGCTAATTGACCCTCACACTGTCTCAAAGATGGCGGTGCCCACAGCCAATAAGGAGGGAATATGCTAATTGACGGCCCTGCCCTCAAAGATGGCGGCGCCCACAGCCAATAAGGAGGGAATATGCTAATTTGCTTCTCCACCCTCAAAGATGCAGTTCCCACAGCCAGTAAGGAGGGGATATGCTAATCGACTGTCCCACCCTCACAGATGGTGGCGCCCACAGCCAATAAGAAGGGGATATGCTAATTGACTGCCACGCCCTCAAAGATGGCGGTGCCCACAGCCACAAGATGGCGGCGCCCAGTCCCCTCAGCCCCGCCCAGGTGGCAGGCATGCAGAAAGGCCAGGCCCACCCCACGCACCTGCTTCTAAAGTCCCCCAGTCCCTTCAGCCCCCCAACCGCCCAGGGCCGGCCCAAGGCGCAGGCAAGCCTCAGATGGTGGCTGCCCAGCCGCCCAGGGCCGCCCGAGGCTCAGGTAATCAGGGCCGGCCAAGACTTGCGCTGCCGGCAGTGGCAGTAGCAGAGGTGTGATGGGGCGTTGCCTTCCCCTGATCACTGGGTCACCTCCTGCTCCTGAGAGCTCCCGGACTGTGAGAGGGGGCAGGCCAGGCTGAGGGACGCCCCCTCCAGTGCATGAATTTTCATGCACCAGATCTCTAGTATTTAGTAAAGATCTTTCAAAACACACAGGCACCCCTCCCCCAGTTTAATCTTATGATAACCGTCTGAAAGAGAAAGCAGATATCATTTTTTTAATCTTTATTGTTGAGAGTATTACAGATGTCCTGCTGGGGTCCAACCCCAGCAGGTCCAGGGGTCCCCAAAGGTGTGGATGGAGTCGGCGAAGAAGGAATGACACGGAGACAGCGTTCAGTTGATCAGCAGCCTAGCCAGGATCTCTAGCCAGGATCTCCAGCCAAGTTCTGGTTGGGATCTCCAGCGAAGTTCTGGTTCAGGATCTCCAGCCAGGTTCTGTGTCCAGTTGTCTTGCTAGGTTCTCCAGCCAGGTTCTCCAGGTTCTCCAGCCAGGTTCTGTAGTCATGTTCCATCGCTAGGTTTTCCAGTCAGGTTCTGTCCAGGTTCTCCAGCCAGGTTCAGTCTCTAGGTTCTCCAGCCAGGTTCTCTCGCTAGGTTCTCTCTCTAGGTTCTTTGGCCAGTTTCTGTCCAGGATCTTTTGCCATGTTCTCTCGCTAGGTTCTGTCTCTAGGTTCTGTCTCCAGCTTCTGTCCAGGATCTTTTGCCATGTTCTCTCCAGCTAAGTTCTTCTGTCTCTAGGTTCTGTGTAGGTTCTGTGTGTAGGTTCTGTGTAGGTTCTGTCTTCTAAGTTCTGTGTTCTAAGTTCTGTGTTGTTACATCTGTATTTATACCAGTTGATTCAATCCTATCAATCTCTATTACAAAGGTTAGGGCGTTTCTTATCTCCATTCCAGGGAGTAAAGATTATGTAGCTTAAGCATGATTGTTCATAGTTAAAGTGATTAATTACCCGCCTGGCACTTAGTTGAGGGGTTTTATTCCCTCCCTAACTTCAGGGGAAAATCCCTACCTGGGGAAACAACCTTTCTCAGAGAGGAGACCTTGGTTAAAACACATAGTGCCAAGAAGGGGAGCAAACATTAAGAACAGTATGCCATATATGCCAGGTCCCTTGAAACAGCAAGGATGGACCGGCTCCCGGCAATGTCCCTCTTTTTTCTCCCCATTGCCTCCCTCCACCTGGTTCCCACCCTGCCTCAGGCTTTGCCACCTTATTGTCTGTGTCCACAGGAAATGCATATATGCATATAAGATCTTCATTTAATCACTTCTCACCCCTCCCCTTTCCCTCTGAGAATTGTCAGTCTGTTCCATTTCCATGCCTTTGATTTTATTTTATTCACTAGTTTATTCTGTTCATTAGATTTCTTACTCATTTATTTTGATTTTTAGATTCAGTTGTTGATAGGTATGTATTTATTGCCATTTTATGGTTAATATTTTTTATCTTTTTCTTTTTCCTTCAACATTTCATGTAATACTGGTTTGGTGGTGAACACCTTTAGCTTTTTCTTGTCTGTTAGGCTCTTTATCTGACCTTTAATTCTAAATGATAGCTTTGCTGGGTAGAGTAATCTTGGTTGTAGGTCCTTGCTATTTATTTATCACTCTGAATATTTCTTGCCACTCCCTTCCAGGCTGCATAGTTTCTGTTGAGAAATCAACTGACAGTCATACGGGTGCTCCCTTGTAGTTAACTAGCTGCTTTCCTCTTATTTTTAAGATTCTCTTTGTCTTTTTCTCTTGGCGTTTTAATTATGATGTGTCTTGGTGTGGGCCTATTTGGGTTCCTCTTGTTTGGGACTCTCTGTGCTTTTGGACTTGTAAGTCTTTCTTTAACCAGGTAGGGGAAATTTTCTGTCATTTCTTCAAATAGGTTTTCAATATCTTGCTCTCTTTCTTTGGCACCCCCATAATGCAAATGTTGGTGTGCTTGAAGTTGTCCCAGAGACTCCCTATACTACCTTCATATTTTTGGATTCTTTTTTCTTTTTGCTCTTCTGATTGTTTTTTGCTTCCTCATATTTCAATCGTTGATTTGATTCTCGGATTCCTCTACTCTACTGTTGAATCCTTGTATAATATTCTTTATTTCAGTCAGTATGTGCTTAATTTCTGACTGGTCCTTTTTTGTGTCTTTGGCATTCTCATTAAGATCCTTGAAAGTCTCACTAAGTCCCTTGGAGGTCTCATGAAGATTCTTGAGTAGCCTTATCAGAATGGTTTTCAATTCTGTATCCAATAGTTTGCTTGCTTCCATTTCTTTCATTTGTGACATGTTTCTTTGTCTCCACATTTTGGCTGCTTCCCTGTGTTTGTTTCTATGTATTACGTAGAGCTGCTATATCTCCTGGTGTTGGTAGAGTGGCCTTGTGTAATATGTGTCCTATAGGGCCCAGTGGCTTAGCCTCCCCAGTCACCTGAGCTGAGCACTCTAGGTGAGCCCCTTTGTGGACTGTGTGCACAGTCTTGTTGTAGTTGAGACTTGATTGCTGTTGGTGTCACTGGGAGTAATTGACCTCCAGACCAGTTGTCTGTGAGGACCAGCTGGGACTACAATGGGAGAGCTGCTGTGCAGGAGACACCCCTATGGAGCAGGACTTGCTTCAGTGGTGCTTTGGTGCTCACTGAGTCGTCCCCTTGAGTGTGTTGCTTACCAATGTGTAGAGTTGTAATCTGGTGTGGTCTGATGCTGTCCACTTGGTGCACTGACTCTTGGATCTCCAGGGAGGTGCAAAGTTAGCCACTGCCTGGGGCCACCCATCAGGAGCTACAGAAAGATCTACAGATTCCTCGTATTTGTATCATTTTTAGAAGTGCCCACGCAAGACTCAGCTCTGAATCAAGGCAGGCTGCTGCTAGTGCCAGGTCTTGGGCCTTTTATTGATGGATTTGGTGCACCTTGGTCCAGCTCTTGCCTGTTTGAGAGATTTTAGCAAAGTCTGAAGCCTAAGCAAGGACAGACCATTCATATGCAAAAGCTGCTACACACAGGTTGGGTGGGGCTGCAAATTGGATAAGGTGGAGTCTCAGGGAATCACCAGGGTGGAGCAAACAGACATGGCTGCCAGTCAGCCCTGTTACCAGGAGGTCCCAGCACAGGAACAATGACCCTGCAAGCACCTGCATCTGGGAGAAAGCTGCCCCTGAGTTCCTGCTCAGATGTCAGGCAATCCAGTTCCTCTTTGTATGTGTCTGGGTCACCCAGAGCCTTGCCGTGGCACTGGAGCTCAGAGGAAGCGGAACCTTGTAAGTTCAGTTCATGTACCAGCTCTTTAAGAGGAACAGGTGAGTTTTCAGCAGCCTCCTTGTCCCTGAGCCCCAATTCCTGCTGGTTTCTATAGCCCATAGTTATGGGGACTTCTTTTCCCAGCTTTGGGACTGGGGGTCTGGTGTGGAGCTGGGACCCCTTGCTCCTCACAGGGGTCCTCTGCAGAGACAATCTTCCTTTCGATTAAAAAAGTGGTACACTGGGATGCTGGTCCAGCCCGTTCTGTGCCTCCGCCCCTCCTACTACTCTCAGTGTGCTTTCTTCTTTACTTCCCTAGTTATAAGACTTCCATTCAGCTAGATTTCAGGCGGTTCTGGATGATGTTTGTTCCGCATTTTAGTTGTGATTTTGACATGCATGTGGGAGGCAGCGAGCACCCGCATTTACCTATGCCACCATCTTGGTTTCTCTCCCCAGATATCAATTTTTTAGATAAGAATACTGAGCTACCATCCACAAAGACTCACTGGCAGCTTAAGTCTCCCATACTTTAGTGCAGTTTGAACTAAGGAAGCTATTCAGAACCTTCTTTGTATTCAGCACTGCACTAGGCACCAGAGATAGAAAAATAAAGATTGAATAACACATGGTCCCCACCATGCCATATGATGTTTTCTCTTTTATAATTTAGAGGCCAAAGAGTTTCTGCTTAGGGCCCAAGGCTGCCCTTTTTTCTGTCCTGCACTCACTCATTTTTCCACCTTCCTCAGGGTGACTAGGGGTAGTCAGAGTTCCAAATCAGGGACTGAATTGGTCAGCTGGGGAACTGGAGAGAGCAGATCATACCAGAGCTTCCCGTCCCTCATGGTGGGAAGACTGCCTTCCCCCTTCTGGAAATGTCCAACCATAGGGTGGAGGACAGCTTCACATGGCTTTGTCCCAGGTTCTCTAGCTTCATACCATCCTTCAGCAGCAGAAATACAACATTTTGGTATCTAGTTTGATTTTGTGGGTAAGCACCCCATCAAAACAGAGAGAGCTTTAACACTAGAGTAACTGATTGATGACAGCAAAAATGTTTCCAAGTCCAAGGGGGGAAAAGGCTAAAAAAGTATGCTTCTATATAATTTTTTCTGCAATGCAAGCATTTTGATATTTTTCTTCCCGGCAACAAAGGGAACATGATTATGTGCTAGCTCTGGAGAGGGAAAGGCAAAGGAAAAGGTCCAGTTTTAGGGGCCAGTTATGTTTTTCAAGTCTCAGTTAACAGTTGGATGGATATTATCGAAGCATAAAACTGGACATTTATTGCCCCATGCCCACCTTGTCAAATCCAATAATGGTACAAGGACTTTTTATTTTTTTAAACATATCTTTATTGATTTCAAAGAGGAAGAGGGAGAGAGAGATAGAAACATCAATGATGAGAAAGAATCATTGATCGCTGCCTCCTGCACTCACCCTACTGGGGATCGAGTCCGCACCAGGCATGTGCCCTTGACCAGAATCAAACCTGGGACCCTTCAGTCCTTCAGGCCAGCACTCTATCCACTGAGCCAAACTAGCTAGGGCACAAGGGCTTTTTAGATCCTTTTTTATTCTTAGATAATATCATTCCATGATCAACTTTAGGACCATAATTTTTCTTATAACAGTGTTTTCCTAGGCTCCTAAAGGCTTTTTGGCAATTTAATTTAATGGTAACTTGATTTAAAGTACAGATAAAAAGTCTGTGTGGTCCCTTGTGATGGGTCCCTTCTTGGGATCTACAGGTTGCCTGAGGCTTGGTCACAGCCATGACCTGCCGGGAGCCGGTCCATGCTTGCTGTTTCAAGGGACCTGGCATATATGGCATACTGTTCTTAATATGTTTGCTCACCTTCTTGGCACTATGTGTTTTAACCAAGGTCTCTGAGAAAGGTTGTTTCCCCAGGTAGGGATTTTCCCCTGAAGTTAGGGAGGGAATAAAACCTCTTAACTAAGTGCCAGGTGGGTAATTAATCACTTTAACTATGAACAATCATGCTTAAGCTACATAATCTTTACTCCCTGGAATGGAGATAAGAAACGCCTTAACCTTTGAAATAGAGATTGATAGGATTGGAATCAACTGGTATAAATACAGATGTAAGAAGACAGAACAGAGAGAGACAGAACCTAGGCACAGAACCTACACAGAACGTTCTCTAGAGACAGAAGAACTTCTCTGGAGAGAACATGGCAAAAGTTCCTGGACAGAAACTGGCCTCAGAACCTAGAGACAGAACCTAGCGAGAGAACATGGCAAAAGATCCTGGACTGAACCTGACTACAGAAATTGGCAAGAGAACCTGACTAGAACCTGGTAACTGAACCTGGCTGGAGAACCTGGGCAGAACCTGACTGGAGAACCTAGCGAGGGAACTTGGCTACAGAACCTGGCTGGAGAACCTGGAGAACCTAGCAAGAGAACATGGACACAGAACCTGGCTGGAGATCCTAAGCAGAACCTCTCTGGAGATCCAGACCAGAACTTGGCTGGAGATCCTGGCTGGAGATCCAGGCTAGGCTGCTGATCAACTGAACACTGTCTCCGTGTCCTTCCTTCTTCGCCGACTCCGTCCACACCTTTGGGGACCCCTGGACCTGCTGGGGTTGGACCCCGGCATCGACCCTTGGCACTCGTGGCTTCTGTATTTGCTTCTTAGTCTCACAACCACAGCTGTAGGTTTCTCTCTTCCTGCTCACTTACCATGTGTATCTTTTATTATAAGCATCCTCAAAGTCCCCCATGCCATTAAGGGGTGGAAGAGGGCCTGAGTTGACATTTGGGCAGATGTTCGCCTGTGCCTGAAATTCTGTTTCTGTGAAGAGGATAATGGCTTCTTTTCCCTTCTGCTTAAGAAGCTTCAGACACAGGACCAGCTTCATTGGTTCTGCAACCGATGTAGCCACACCAGGCCCCGTGCTCAGAAGGTCCTCACGCTTGTTTGAATGCTCTGCTGTCACTATATTGTAATTCTTACATTTTAACGAGGGGCCCTGTGTTTGCATTTTGCAGTGGCCCCCAGATTATGTAGCTGGGCCTGGTCAGATATGTGTTACCTCCAGAGCTGGTGAGAACGGAGTGAAGCCATCCCACTGAGCAGAGTCTGTGTGATGGCAGATCTGGTGGCTGTGGAAAGGGGGTTTTTATGCAGATGTAAGATCATTGGCATTGCAGCACTCAACCATGAAATAATAACCAGTTTTGAAATGCTTTCTAGTATAAATGCTACCGTGATGTCAGATGAAACATAATTGCAAGAAGAAGGTATAGTTTATTCTTTATAACCATTAATCTGTGAACCTGGGGATGTTCTCTCACCTTGTTTTTAACTGCAGAGTGGTTGTTTTTTGAATCAGTAAATCAAGCAGTCCCTGAACAGCTTTGTTGCAAAGCTTGGAATCCAGCATTCATCACTATTTTCCACTCTTCTGTGTTGGAATGTTAATAGTATTGGAGTTCCATAAATAATGTATTTGTTGCCAAATGTTGCTGCCAGTTATGAGTGGCAGTACAGTTTCTTCTGGAGCTTATTTTGGTTTTACAACCAAATCAAAATGCCCTAACAAATGAAATGTAGTTCAAATCATAGGGTTGCAAGACTGTTCAACTAGATAGATTTTCCTTCTTGCACCTGAGTGTCAGAATGATGGTACTCCATACTTTAAAATGTAGGAAATAACTAGGACAGTTAGAAAACAATTGATTTTTTAAGTGACTATGTGCCAAAGATTTTATATTAGTTATTAATTAATACAGGAAATAGTAAGATGTTACAACCAGTTCCAAGGAAAATCCAAAGAGTAGATAACATGCACAGGCAATGGAAAATGTGGCAATAAATTTGTAAGTAGAATCACAATTGACTATGCCCTGGGAGGGTTGGGGCATGGAGATTAGTTGTATCTTCACTGGACAAGATTCATTTGCAGTAATAGCAGTTTTCTATAAATTACTGAGTTATAAAATAGTTCCGTTAAAGGTGCAGACCCCTTTAAAAGCAGGTAACCCAGAAAGGTGTGCTAGACAACACCTAATATTCCATTGAACAGGTACCCAGTAATTTCGTTCTGCCCATTTCAAAGTCACAGTCTACCTGACAGTTTTCCCCCCTCCTCTTCTGTAGTCATAATAATCTCAAAGATTATTGTTAATGGCCTAATTATTTACATTGGTGAAGTAAGAGTGGTAATTACCATATTGGCCTTCTTGGTTTGCTTTGCAAATATACAGTCATACAGTATTAACAACTATTAAGTAGCCTACAAAATTAACTTCTCTCTGGAAGTTTTCATAAGAAATCTTGGGTTGGGCTTTTCTACCCCAAGGCTAGGAAACCAAAGAAACTCTAGTCTACACCATATTGCTTTCACTTATAGTAAGTATAACCTTGGTTGAATTCCTCGAGGTTTCCCACATTTGCTGGGTTCCTGCCTTGGTAGCTTTTTTACCACTGGTAAGGCCAGGACACTGCAAAACCAGGTACCAGGCCAGTTTCTTGGGATAACTTTGTAGGTTTGGCTCCATTAGTTCTTAAAATGGCTAGTCATACCTGATTCAGTGAGCATCATTTTCTAATGATATTCTAGGTAAGGGCTTGGTTGCTCAATTACATCCTGCAGATAGATTCTAAGTGAACCTATGAAATAACTATATTGCCATGGAAATTAAGGACACTCGGTAACAGTTTTTAATTCTGGAAGTTCACTGAGAATTGGATATCATTTTTAAATGTTTTAATTTAGCCTCTAAAAGCAGAGTTCACTAAATTGTAGGTTAGAGCTAGCATAAAAAGTAAGAGAAAAGGCATTCTTACATATCCAGAAAATAGAACATTGAAACATTAACAGTATTCCAGAAAACATAGTGAGATTTCCCTCTTCGGTTCATTTAGTCTTTATAATTAGTTCTTGTCCTGCTAGTTCTTGGTTTAGTAGTCCACATTCATGAAGACATCTGCAGACAGACCTAAAAGAATGTAGAAATCCAAGGAAATCCTGATTCAGTCCACTTGCACATATTAAAAATTATCTCAGCAATGTATTAAAATGTCAGCTATTTTAAACTACCAGGTATTATTATATTTTTAAATATTCATATTCTTTTAAATACCTGGTATGGATAGTCCTTTTGCACAGAACTCTGAGATTCCCCTGTCTGCCCTGTCACTCATAGCAAAGCCTTCAGGCAATCATCGGAGTAATACAAAGCTTACCCATAGATTATAGAAATGGAATGGGCGATTTCTTTACTGTGACAATACCAGGATGGAGAAGAGTAAAATTCTTTATTGCTATACCTACATAACTATTTCCTGATAGTTTTGGTCAGTATTTCCCCTGAAGGTAAAAACATACTATAGGCAATGAGAGCATTCATAAATCTCCAGGGCCTTCCCATAAAATACACAATTTCAGAAATACTTGTGGAGTATTAATTGTATTTAAAACTGGCAGTCTCTGCCAAACCAGTTTGGCTCAGTGGATAGAGCGTCGGCCTGCGGACTGAAAGGTCCCAGGTTCGATTCCGGTCAAGGGCATGTACCTTGGTTGCGGGCACATCCCCAGTGGGGGGTGTGCAGGAGGCAGCTGGTCGATGTTTCTCTCTCATCTATGTTTCTAACTCTCTATCCCTCTCCCTTCCTCTCTGTGAAAAATCAATAAAATATATTTAAAAAAAATAAAAATAAAAAAATAAAACTGGCAGTCTCAACAACACATTTTAATGATAAATGTGTATATTTTACCTACACTGACCTAACCTAAGGAAGACTGAGCATTTCTCCTGATCTGACAAGTCTTCCCATGCCTCTTAAAGTAGTAACATTGCAAACAAATGCAATTATTTATAGCATCTCCCGTTTTATAAAGCAAAGGAACAAATCTTTATGATTTTCCAGCTCCCTTCCAGGAAATCTCAAAGTTTTAGGTGTAAAAGTATCATAAAATTTTAAATATAGGGCTTAATACAGAAGGCAAAAACAAAAGAAGTGGTTAAGATAGGAGTGCAGGTGCCTAAAAAACAATACTTGGTTATCTAAATAACTAAAGTAACAATAAAACATTTGTAATGAATAATAACACAAATCTTAACTCTTTTCACAATTGATGGCCCTTTTTAAAAAAATAATCATGGACTTCAATCAAGTCAACATAAAACGCTGAAAATAATTTTGCTGAGATAGAATATCTACTAGCTAGGCTGATTCCATAGAAGGGTGAAGAACACCTTTTTGCATTGTAGTCAAAGGCATTAATCAGTAAACCAAGGAAATAAGCCATCAAAACTGGAAACTATGCCAAAATTTTAATGTATTTTATAAGCTTTTTTTCAGGCTCAAGTATTCTAAACCAAAGCAAATAAAATTCACTTTCCAAGTTTTGGCCTTTTTTTTCTTTCATATTCTGGAATAAATTTGTACTTTACTTTAGAATTGCCTTTTTTTATCTATACGCTCTCAAAAGTATACACGGGAGTTCTCCAGAGGCTGCATGATGAGGACATCATAACGAATGCAGAGCGATGAACATCGGCTCTCTCCTGTTCAGCCAGACATTACAAAGACTTGTAAAAATGTATTTTGTTTTGGGAAGTACAGTTACTTTTCATAAAATATATATGTAATTTATGTTAAAATGAAATGGATTCATCATTGCTATTTTCAAATAAATCAATATATTTTTTTAATTTCTTAGTTTTTATTTCAAATGTAATAAGTATTGATAGTTATCACTCACTTAAACAGCTCTTGAGGCCCTCAAATAAGTTTTAAGAGTGTCAAAAAGTCCTGTACCAAAGAGTGTCACAACCACTGCTTTAAGACAAAGCTACTCTTTTTAAGATGTTCAACATCATTAGTTATTATGAAAGTACAAATTAAAACTACAGTCTGATGCTGCTACCCATATGTTATATGGTTAAAATTTAAAAGTCTGATCAGACCAAATTTTGATGAGGCTTTGGAAGAATAAAAAATTGCACTGTTGGTGGGCATAGAAACAGTACACCACTTTGGAGAACAGTATAGCAGTCACTTAAAAATTAAATGCATCTACCATGTAATCCAGCCATTCTGGAACCATCCTATGTATCTGTCCATCCGAAGACTTGTACTTCAAAGAACATGGTTTTCTTTTTTGTAATCACTTCAACCTGGAAACAGCTCAAATATCCATCAAGTAAAAAATGGATAAAGCCAAAACCGGTTTGGCTCAGTGGATAGAGCGTCGGCCTGCGGACTGAAAGGTCCCAGGTTCGATTCCGGTCAAGGGCATGTGCCTGGGTTGCGGGCACACCCCCAGTGGGAGATGTGCAGGAGGCGGCTGATCGATGTTTCTAACTCTCTATCTCTCTCTCCCTTCCTCTCTGTAAAAAATCAATAAAATACATTTTAAAAAAAAATGGATAAATAATGAATAAAATACAACTAAAAAAAACTGTTGATACACCGAGCAAGAAAAATAAATCTTAAAGTAATTACACTGAGTAAAAGAAATCAAACATTTGTTTAAAACCCATACTATGTTATTCTGTTTTTATAAAACTCTAGAAAATGCAAACTAATCTGTAGTGACAGTGTTTGCCTGAGGGAGGGATGGGGAAAGTTGGGTGGGAGAGATTACAAAAGGACAAAAGAATACCTCTGGGGTGATAAATCATAACCTTGCTTGTAGTGACAGTTTCATGGATCAGTTGTACATTTTATGTATGTGCAGCTTATAGTATGTCATGCATTTCTTAATAAAGCTACTAAAAAACATTTTAAAATGTAGAATAAAAATTCCTCACATAATCGCCACCAAAAATAAAATGTATATACTATTATATTTTTTTATTTGAAACTGGCAGCCTCAACAACACATTTTAATGATAATAATTAACCAAAGAACTAACCTGTATTTCCTCAGGAGGATGTAAGATAATTAAGAACTGTCTATCATATCCAGGCATTTTAGCAGACTAACAAAGCTCACAGACACATATAACAAATTTCACCTGTGACACACACATCACTTTTCATCCCCTTAAAGTGGCAAAAATGAACCCATTCATTGACATGAATCACATAGCCGGTCTGTAGAAAAATAAGAAGCAAATACATATAAACTTAATATGCTTTGTAATCAAAGTTTCAGTATTCTAACTTGGAAATTATCTAGCTAGGTTGGTGTCCAATGATTATTAAATGGTTAGCTCAACTTATTAGTCTTTTTTAAGTTACTTAAAGATCTTGGAATTATCTCTAAGTTGATATGCTATAAAACATAATTGCTATTTATATAAAAAGTTTGTCAGAAAAAGTATTCCATTTAATTGAACACAAATATATATTTTTTATAATCTTAAACATACAAGCATAATATTAGCTTATTTGGCCCACTGTCCTATATAAATTTAGGAGAAATCAACTCAAATAAAATAAAATGTACAGTTACATTATACTTAACACTGATAAAACTTATCATACTAATCTCATTTGCCAAAGAGTTACCTTAATTTTGTGAACTTAAATTCTAAAATTTTTATTGAGTTAAATAACATTTTCTATAAAATAATTTTTACTTTTATGTCTAGTAAATTTAAAGCTGTAGGGGTTCAATTTTCTTATTTTCTGTGAAATTTAGGAATATTCCATTTGTAAGTACTTGCTATCTTTATTAACCAAACAGAACACGTTTTGTAATTTAAAATGTGCTATACTCTAATTTATTGATACACTCTGTAAATAGGAAAATGTTCCATATACTACAAAAGATAAAAGCCTTGCCGTTGAACTTTGACCTATGAACCAGAGGTCAGGGTTCAATTCCCAGTCAGGGCACATACCCAGGCTGTGGGCTTGATCCCCAATAGGGGGCGTGTAGGAGGCAGCCAATCAATGATTCTCTGTCATCATTGATGTTTCTATCTCTCTCTTCCTCTTCCTTCCTCTCTGAAATGAATAAAAATATATATTAACTAGAGGCCTGGTGCCCAGATTCATGCATCGGTGGGGTCCCTCGGCCTGGCCTGCGCCCTCTCGCAATCCGGGACCCCTCAGGGGATGTTGGAGAGCTGGTTTTGGCCCGATCCCCACAGGCCAGGCCAAGGGACCTCACTGGTGCATGAATCTGTGCACCAGGCCTCTGGTATGCATATAAGATCGTTAGTTAATCTCTTCCCGCCCTCCCCTGTTCCCTCTGAGATTCTTCAGTCTGTTCCATGTTTCCATGCCTGTGCGTGGAGCATCTGCCCCCTGGTGGTGATTGCACATCATAGCTACTGGATGGTCAGATGGTCACTTAGGCTTTTATATATAGAGACTAAAAAGATAAAAAGGTTTTTCTGAATTGTAGGCACAAACACATAGAGCTTAATAGCTTCAGTTCTACAGCTTCAGCCATGGGTCAAAAGTAAACACAAAACATCACCAGTCCATATTTCAAAGTGCTGTTCTTCTTCCCAGGGGGCACAGAGTTCTTAATTGATTTGAACTCAAGATAGAACAGTATTCAAACAAAAATGACCAAGAACTCAGATTCCCTGCTCTCTCCCACCCAACAGAAATTATATCTCTAGGATTTTTTGTTATCATCAGCTTGTCAGACCATAAAACTGAATTCTCCATCATGGCTGCCACCAAGAGGGAATGATTTGTCAACCATGCAAGGACTAGAAAGAAAAATAAACACAAGTCAGTAAAGAGGGAATAAAAACTAGAGAAATAAAGTCAGTGTAGCTCGAGTCTAATGCTGCTGAGGATTCACTCTGAGCCAAGAAATGACTTACCTGTGAAAGCCGCCCGTGGCGTGCTGCTCACCCCAGACAACACGGTTCATCTGGCTCTGTTGGGTTAAATCTGTATCGATAACCTCCAAAACTCTTAAAAGATACCTTTTTTAAAATTAAATCTTTATTGTTGAAAATATTACATAGGTCACTCTTTACCCCCATTGACCCCTTCTAGCCGGCCCCTCGCCCCAGGTGTTCACCACCCTATTGTGTGTGTCCATGCGTTATGCATATATGCATACAAGTTTTTTGGTTGATCACTTTCCACCCATCCACCTTCCCCCGCGTTCCCTCTGAGATTCTGCAGTCTGTTCTATGCTTCTGTGTCTCTGAATATATTTTGTTCATTAGTTTATTTTGTTCATTAGATTCCACATATGAGTGAGATCATGTGATACTTGTATTTCCCTGACTGGCTTATTTCATTTAGCATAATACTCTCCAGGTCCCTCCATGCTGCCTCAAAGGGTAAGAGATCGCCGAAACCAGTTTGGCTCAGTGGATAGAGCGTCGGCCTGCGGACTGAGAGGTCCCAGGTTCGATTCCGGTCAAGGGCATGTACCTGGGTTGCGGGCATATCCCCAGTAGGAGATGTGCAGGAGGCAGCTGATCGATGATTCTCTCTCATCGATGTTTCTAACTCTATCTCTCTCCCTTCCTCTCTGTAAAAAATCAATAAAATATATTTTTTAAAAAAAAGGGGATAAGAGATCATTTTTTTTTTTTAATTACAACTGCATAGAATTCCCTGGTGTAAATGTACCATAGCTTTTTTATCCACTCATCTACTGATGGGCACTTGGGCTGTTTCTAGATCTTGGCTATTATAAATTGTGCTGCTATGAACATAGGGGTGCATACATTCTTTCTGATTTGTGTTTCAGATTTCTTAGGCTATATTCCTAGAAGTGGTATCACTAGGTCAAATGGCAATTCCATATTTAATTTTTTGTGGAAATGCCATACTGTTTTCCATAGTGGCTGCACCAGTCTACATTTCCACCATCAGTGTGCTAGGGTTCCCTTTACTCCGTAGACTCACCAGCAGTTGTTGTTTGTTGATTTGTTGATGGTAGCCATTCTGACAGGTGTGAGGTGATACCTCATTGTGGTTTTAATTTGCATCTCTTGGATGATTAGTGACTTTGAGCATTTTTTCATATGTCTCTTGGCCAGCTGTATGTCCACTTTGAAGAAGTGTCTATTTAAGTCAGGGGTCCTCAAACTTTTTAAACAGGGGGCCAGTTCACTGTCCCTCAGACCATTGGAGAGCCGGACTATAGTTTAAAAACAAAACAAAACTATGAACAAATTCCTATGCATACTGCACATATCTTATTTTGAAGTAAAAAAACAAACGGGAACAAATACAATATTTGTATTTGCATGTGGCCCGCGGGCCATAGTTTGAGGACCCCTGATTTAGGTCCTTTGCCCATTTTTAATTGGATTGTTTGTCTTCCTTTTGTTAAGTTGTATGAGTTCCTTATATATTTTGGTTATATAAAAGATACCTTTATAGAAAGAAAATCATGACTCTTGAACAAGTATAACATGAACATGTGCACATAATTGTTTATTTAATCATTTAAGGAAAGAACCAGTAATATGTTACAGCCAATTTAACAATCAGTTTTTCTCCTTAGATGTAACAAAGATTGGCTGGCCTCAGGATCTTAAACAAGCATTCTGACTTTTAAACTTGGTACCCTTCCACAGTTGGCATATTGACACTTCCAGCCCAGTTCTAAAGTCTGCACTTGGGGCTCAGCAGTGAGTGTGCTCATTCCCTGACTGCTGAGCTTCCTTCCCTCTGGGCTTTCACTTGCTCCCCTGCACTGAGGCTAACTCTTCTTTTCTTTCACAGTGACAAAATCCAGGCCCTCTCCTATGCACAGCACACACGTCAGCTCATCTCATGTGGCAGCGATGGTGGCATAGTCATCTGGAACATGGACGTGGAGAGGCAGGAGGTAGGTGCACAGCTGCTGGTCTGGGCTCTGCCATTCTTGGCTGTGCTGAAAAACAGCTCAGCTGGCCCTCCTGCTCATTTCTTATTTCTTTTACAATTAAGCCTTGAAATAAGATAGAGGAAAAACACTTTGGTAGAATAGGAGTTTCTATTTTTTTGCCTCTCACAAATTGGCATTTAACATTTAAGTGATGGAGATTTCATAAGAATTTAGACTGAGAGTAAGCTGTGTAGACTTTAAATTTGTTGCAACATTCACAACAAAATTTCAGGTGAGAAAAAGGAACCTTCTCTTTTCAGGTGATTAGTCCTTGGGTATAAAGTGCCCTATGAAAACAGAGAACTCATGTATTTTATGTATTGATAGAAATGATCACTCGTGTGTGAGAAATGGTATTTGATGAAGTGACATTCTTTAATTATTAATAGAAATATTCAAAATCATTATTTTATGCTTCTTTATGAGTCATCTCCTAAATAGTTCTCCAGATATAAATATATACTTTGACAGTTTCAGCATATATTACTAAGTTTTACCTTTCTTTTTCAACTTTGAGTGTCTTAACAAGTGATATGTTTACTGAATATCCCCTTTGACAAGTACATTGAAGGTAACTATATATTCTCCTTTCCCTAGAATGATGGTGGGTAAACTTTCCCATTGGCATTGTATGCTTTTCCAGTTTCAGAAAAGCAATACTTTAAAAAAAGACAAAAGCAATTTCCCAACTTCCTTCCCTGCCCTCATCTAATCTCATTTCAAGAGAATGTTACCCACAATCTAATGCCTTTCAAATGTCAGTAATTAAATGTTTCAGAAGATTAAAACTTGATTTGCTGAAACCATAAATCCACAGGAGTTCCATTAGTAACTAATTAAAATGATCATTATTGTTAGGAAGTAGGGAATTATAGAATATTGCTTTTCAAAGTACCCTTTGGCCCCATCAGTATAAAGGCATGGAAATCAGTGCATTGTGTGCTAGCCATGCTCCAGGCTACCCTTTGGAGTGTGGTTCTGCATGGAAGCTGCTGCAGGGGAGGCACAGTCACAGCCAGTCTGCTGGCCTCTTCCCTGGCCTGACTGGCCTGACCTGGGAGGAGAGGACCAGTGGGCTCTTTCCCCTCAGTGCACTGTGGGAGGAAGAAGTGTTTCTCTACCCACACGGTCTTTCAGCTGGTCTAAGTTTCAAATAGACAAGGAGCAGATTAACAAGATAAAATAACCAAATATAACACATACATATGTATGTGAACTCCACATATGTGAGAGAGTCAGAGAACTTACATACATGAGAGATTCAAAGACAGAGAGGGAAAATGACGTAATAATCATATTCTAGGCTAGGAATCACCTTGGGGTTTCAGAAGGAAGGAAGATCATTGTAGGACAGTAAGAAGAGCATGTTCAGTTATTAGACGTTTGCCCTGCCCTATAGATATTCTATAAGGGACAGATAAAAGTTTATGTTGACCTTGCAGGGTCTCAGGTGCCTTTAGCTCAAAAGAATCCAGTACCATCAAGGCGCATCTTGTTGTGAGGGGCAACTCTTTCTGAGCAGCAGGCAGGCTCTACCCATGATGGGCAAAGGCCCAAAGGAGGATAATAAAACCAGGTGGTTGGTGGGCAGTCCCTAGAGCCATCTTGCTTAAAATTATGCCTTTTGACATCCAGATATATGAGCACTCAGTACTTGTTGACTATTTTAAATCTTATTGAGCGATTCAGAACTCTAAATGAGCAGTGGAGATGGTTCCATCCATTTTTTTTGCAAGTGTCATATAAACAGAAATCCCGAGATGTATCTGTAGAGCACCTTTCTTGTATGGCAAGTGCTGTGCAGTGCTCACCTGGGGAGGTCTGAGACTGTGATGAAGCAGTCCCTGCCCTGCAGCGCTGGCAGGCTTTCTAGAAGAAAAGACATGTGAGAGAAAACTTAAGGAAACTATGAAATGGTACAAATGAATTAATTGCAGTAGATGTAAGATAGGGCATTAGTTCTGGATATTTAGGAAGGGATGTTACTATTGTCATCTGATATTCTCAGAGAAGGGTATGTGGAAGGACATAGTTCTAAAAGATTGATGGGGTCTGAACGTGCTCTGACCAGGACAAGAAACAGCAAGAGTAAAGACCAGATGAACATGAGCCATGGCACATGGAGCATTGGTGTGCATGCGCAGGGGAAGCCAGCAGAAACGAAAGGCTAGCTGGGGGGTGGGGCAGACGATAAAGACATCAAGTGGCTGATCGTATTGGGTTGATACCCTTGGGTTAATAACATCCATTTTTTCAAAATGTTATCATTTTTTCAAAGTATATGTAATAAAGTACACTTTGTAGAAAATTACAGAGTGCTCACTAACAAATAGAATGTAGTTACTCATGATACCACCACCCAGAAATATCACACTTAACAGGCAAGTATTCTTCCTTACACTTTTCTCTACATATACACATATGGAAGGTTTTTTTAACAAAAAATGAGATTGAATTATACTACACATCATATGGTGATTTAATTTTTTTCTCTTACCCGATACTTACTCCCAACTCCCTCCTCATTCATAAGACACCACTGTGAGCATTTGATATGCGTCCTAAACCTTGCATGCTTCCTTGTAAAAGATGCAGTGATGTGTTTATGTTAAAGTTTTCTGTAAATCTTCCTGCATCAGAACTGTTCTAAAAAATCACAACATAGGTATGACTTTAGGTGTAAAATGTCTTTAGCTAAAACCTTTGTATTATTTTCTTAAATCTGGCTTTAAATTGACTAAGACATGAAAATTACGAAGCGACTTAAGGCTTACTTTCTTCGGTTTTGGCTCAGTTGGTTGGCTATCGTCCTGTGCATGGGGAAGTTGCTTGTTCAATTGATTCCTGGTCAGAGCACATGCCTGGGTTTTGGACTTGATCCCCGGTGGGGAGTGGGCAGGAGGCAGCCCAATTGATGTTTGGCTCTTACATCAATGTTTCTCTCTCTCCCTCCCCTTCCTCTCTCTAAAAGCAATAAACTATTCTTTAAAAAAAATAAAAAAAGGAATTAGAGCTCTTAAAATGTCACCCTTCTACTTTTCTTTTGAGAACATGTATAGCTTTAGGTTTATTTCTGTTTGAAGGTAGGAGAATATGCTAAATCCCTAAAACTGTTCCTTAATAGGTATTCCCTAGAAAAGGATTACATCAATAGAAAAAGGCCTTCACCCTAACCAGTTTGGCTCAGTGGATAGATCATCAGCCTGTGGACTGAAAGGTTTTAGGTTTGATCCCAGTCAGGGGCACATGCCTGGGTTGTGAGCTTAATTCCCAGTGTGGGGCATGCAGGCGGCGGCCAGTCAATGATTCTGTCTCATCATTGATGTTTCTATCTCTCTCTTCTTCTTCCTTCCTTCCTGAAATCAATAAGAATATTTTTTTTAAAAAAAAGCAGTTTCAAAAAGAAAAAGGCCTTCCCAGGCCTTTATTACACTGCTGTCTATTATGAACCTCAGGGAGGAAACAGGCTATTGTTCACATGTTTCACAAACTTGTTTGATCTCAGGCCTCTTTTACATTAAGAGTCAAATGGTCTTACCATTTGCAACGTCATGGATGGAACTGGAGAGCATTATGCTAAGTGAAATAAGCCAGTCAATGAAGGAAAAATACCACATGATCTCACTCATTCATGGATAATAGATACCATTATAAACTTTTGAACAATAATAGATACAGAGGCAGAGCTGCCTCAAACAGATTGTCAAACTGCAGCAGGAAGGCCGGGGAGGGTTGGGGGGCAGGAGGTAGGGGGGTAAGAGATCAACTAAAGGACTTGTATGCACGCATATAAGCATAACCAGTGGACATAAGACATTGGGGGATAGGGGAGGCTAGGGGACTGTCTAGGGCGGGGGGATAAAATGGACACATATGTAATACCCTTTGTAATACTTTAAGCAATAAAAAAAATAAATTAAAAAAAAAAAAAGAGTCAAATGGGAGTTCCCTGGAATTCACTTTTGGGAAACCCTGGGATTGGGTTTATTTTTTAAGGTTCCTTGGGTTTGGTGACACGTGGAAAGAGATCAGTGCCTCTGCCAGGTGATGAATTTACAGAGATGAACATGGTACTGGAGAAGCAAATGCAGAGTCACTATAAGCCTAATCTATGAAGATTTGCTGGAGAATAGCTTTAAACTTCACACAACTTTTAAACCCGTTTGACATAGTTTAGAGTATTTGTGATAGGGCTGGGAAATAGTGAACGAAGTCAGGCTATTGTGTGACTCATGAGGCAAGGAGCAGAGTTTCAAACCCTGCTGGGCTGTGCCACGAGTGGGCAGGGACAAGTTGTGTCTCCGAGGAGCTACCGTGGTCAGGTTCTGTCCCTCCAACACAGAAAGCTGTGTAATGTGCAATTACATAATTGTACACAAAGCAGATATAATTACATACGGTCAGAGGATGAGACACAGTCCTGAATCCTCAAGGTGGCTGTCAAGACTGCTGATAAAGCCCCAGCTCCCCCTGAACTCCACCTAGGTTATAGCACTCAGCACTCTGTGCTTCTTTTCAGGCCTTTGCACTGATACTTACTTAAATAATTATGATTACTAATATTTTCATGTTTTGCCTACCATGATGATTCTCCATGAGATTCTTTTTATTCATCACTACATCCCAGGGCCTGACACCTAGTGGACATTTATAAATATTTTTTAAATGATTGAGAAAGTGTGCTTCTGTTTCCTATAAGCATATCCTGATTCTGTTTCATCAATGTAACTTACATCAAGTAACCTTAGGTCACTTTCTCACTGTGACCTGCTGTGTGTTTTATTTGACAAGACCCCTGAATGGTTGGACAGTGATTCCTGCCAAAAGTGTGATCAGCCTTTCTTCTGGAACTTCAAGCAAATGTGGGACAGTAGGAAAATTGGCCTAAGACAGGTGAGTTATATGGCTGCTTCATCAATATGTAATCGTGTGCCCTAACCGGTTTGGCTCAGTGGATAGAGCATCGGCCTGTGGACTCAAGGGTCCCAGGTTCAATTCCGGTCAAGGGCATGTACCTTAGTTGCGGGCACATCCCCAGTAGGGAGTGTGCAGGAGGCAACTGATCGATGTTTCTCTCTCATTGATGTTTCCAACTCTCTATCCCTCTCCCTTCCTCTCTGTAAAAAAAGCAATAAAATATATTTTCAAAAATGTAATCGTGTGTAAATAACTTTACCTTGTGATCTTGGAAGAAATAGGGGTAAATTATTATCATGGAGTTTCTTTGTGAGCGCACATTAATTTGTTCCCTTTATCTGCTATAGCTCATTCCTACTGGATTCAGTTTTATAGAGATCTGTCCCCAGTAAGTAGTTAAGGTATATGACTTTAGAATTCTACTGGCATCTATTGAAATATACCTTAAAGTTAGAGGGATGATGCTTTAGCTCATATTGGTACCAAACCATGTAATTATAGAAGTGGTATTTATTTATTCTTAATAATTTCACTGGTCCTTCTTATGTCTTAGTTTTAGTTATTTGAATCTACTTATAATACGACATTTCAGTCTGATTCCATGCTTGGGTTTGGTCCTCCCTAAGGCACCAAAAGTTGATTTCATTGCTCACCTAGATTGGGCATGACTAGAGTATAGACCAGTGATGGCGAACCTATGACACGCGTGTCAGAGGTGACACGCAAACCCATTTCTTTGGTTGATTTTTCTTTGTTAAATGGCATTTAAATATATAAAATAAATATCAAAAATATAAATCTTTGTTTTACTATGGTTGCAAATATCAAAAAATTTCTATATGTGACAGGGCACCAGAGTTAAGTTAGGGTTTTTCAAAATGCTGACACGCCGAGCTCAAAAGGTTCGCCATCACTGGTATAGACAATGGATTGAATCAGGGTTCATTCCTATTCTCCTTGATGAGGCAGCATAATCTCAGAGATGGCACTTCCTCATTACACTCAGCTTTAAGATAACCTGACTGCTGGGTGGTTCCTCTAGAGATCATAGTGATGATAACCAGAGAGGACCAAGAATAGGGTAAGGAGGCAGAAGGGAGATGGCAGTCAGATGTGTTTCCCAGCAGTCCTCATTCTGAATAAACACAACTGCTGTGTTCCTTTCAGTTTTGGGGGCAACCTTGTTTAGCACCCTCAGCTAAATGCTGTTGATCACTGCTGAGCATACCCCGAGACGCTGAGGCATGGCCGCCCTAACAAGTCTCCGTTCTCTCTCTGCAGCACCACTGCCGCAAGTGCGGGAAGGCTGTCTGCGGCAAGTGCAGCTCCAAACGTTCCTCCATCCCCCTGATGGGCTTCGAGTTTGAAGTGAGGGTCTGTGACAGCTGCCACGAGGCCATCACAGATGAAGAGTAAGTTCCAGCAGCCTGAAAAATTGTCAGGGTTAAGGAGAGAATGTGAACTGAGCTGCACCCAGCACACAGTCATGACCACTGATGCCCTAGCTCAGTGATGGCGAACCTATGACACCCGTGTCAGAGGTGACACACGAACTCATTTTTTTGGTTGATTTTTCTTTGTTAAATGGCATTTAAATATATAAAATAAATATCAAAAATATAAGTCTTTGTTTTACTATGGTTGCAAATATCAAAAAATTTCTATATGTGACACGGCACCAGAGTTAAGTTAGGGTTTTTCAAAATGCTGACACGCCGAGCTCAAAAGGTTCGCCATCACTGCCCTAGCTCCTGCTGGCTTAGAATGCAAATCCTGGCAAGTGGGCAAAGCCCACCTTTCCACCAAGAGATTGTGTTCTCTTGTGACTTGGGAGGGAAGAGTACTCACAAAGAATGCATCCCTGTGCTCTTCTCAACCCCAGGGGTATGTGAATTGCAAATAGGTGTTCTTCAAGCAGAGCCTTCTGTATACTCATTTCCTTGAGAAGTGCTCAGGAGTTTGGAGTCCAGGGTTCACTTTCTAGCCCAAGCTGGCATCTTCTACAGGAGCCAAATCAACCCTAGGCTCTAGAGCAAGCATGTCAAACTCGCGGCCTACTGGCTGCATCTGACCCACAATGAATATTTTTGCAGCCCAGTCAATATACTTGTACATAAGAAACGTTTTAATAAAAATTTCATAACTTAATTTTTACAATGTCTTATTATACATAATCTATATATATATATAAAAGCCGAAGTGACCATTCAACTGTTTGGTAGCTATGACACACACTGACCACCAGGGGGCAGATGCTCAACGCACAGGCATGGAAACATGGAACAGACTAATGAATCATAGAGGGAAAGGGGGAAGGGGGAGGGCAGGAAGAGATTAACCAAAGATCTTATATGCATACTAGAGGCCCGGTGCACAAATTCATGCACCAGGGGGGTCTCTCAGCCTGGCCTGCGGGGATCGGGCCGAAACCAGCAACCCGACATCCCCCAAGGGGTCCCGGATTGCCAAAGGGCGCAGGCCAGGCTGAGGGACCCCACCAGTGCACAAATGTGTGCACCGGGCCTCTAGTTAGTAATAATGAACTACGTTTGCTAATGTCTGATTACTATAATCGCATTGCATTCATTTCCCTTACGCGCAGGCGCACCATATCTCTCCACTAATACTAGCAGCAAATATTTTAGTAGCTGATTGCCACGTCATTAGTCTTGTACTGACTGGTTTGACGTGCACAACAGGAAATATTTTGCTTTTGGAGAACAAGAAAAATAGGTTTATTTGTATTACGCTTATTAATTTGTGCAGTTATTCAGTGTCTGGTAAGTTAATGTTCAAGAAAAAATACTAATTTTTATTAAAATGTTCTATTTTATGTTAAGGATTACTCATTTATTTCAGCCCTTTGTACTCAGCATGTCTCTATTGAAATAAACCTTCGTTTCTCTGAAAATTGAAGCTTTTGTTTTTTTGCGGCCCACATAAACTTAACCCTTGTTTATTTGGCCCGTGTTAGCCTTTGAGTTTGACATGCTTGCTCTAGAGCAGCGGTTCTCAACCTGTGGGTCGTGGCCCCTTTGGGGGTCAAATGACCCTTTCACAGGGGTCGCCTAAGACCATCGGAAAACATATATAATTACATATTGTTTTTGTGATTAATCACTGTGCTTTAATTATGTTCAATTTGTAACAATGAAAATACATCCTGCATATCAGATATTTACATTACGATTCATAACAGGAGCAAAATTACAGTTATGAAGTAGCAACGAAAATAACTTTATGGTTGGGGGTCACCACAACATGAGGAACTGTATTAAAGGGTCGCGGCATTAGGAAGGTTGAGAACCACTGCTCTAGAGGTTTTGTTTTCCAAGAAGAGCTAAGCCACTTTACCTAAGAAGCAAATGCTACCAGTTGCCCAACTACTAAGTCTTGCTGGTCAGTCTTGTCCAGAAACCCAGGACCTTAGGTTGCTGTGTCATTGCTTAGTAGGTGGGACAAATCTATGCTGTCTCTTTAGTGTTGGCTAATTAAAAACTGCCCCAAATGTAAACAGAATGCCCTGCAACAAGTTTTCCGTTTAGTGAATTACAGCAGAATTTCATAGGAAAAGGGCTGCCTAGTGCTCCTACCCCCCACATACTTCTAAGGCCTTGTATAGAGTAAAATCATGTAAGTACTAGGTGGGTGTCTTAAAAGATGCATGTAAATATAAGCATTTAAACTTCACCAGAGTAAATTAGCATTTAAAGGGAATTCGTGGCAAATTAATAAAGTATTCTTTTACAAATAACCCTAACTTATGTGTTTTTCATTATTATTTATCCATATCATATATAAATTAAAATGCCCTTCCAGAAGTATTTCTGTCCACTGATTATTTTCTACTCATCATACATGATGAAATGAATATGAGTTCTTCTCATTAAATTAGAGAGCTGCATGTGATCTTAAGAGATATTCTAGCTAATTCTTCATTTTATAGATAAAGACACAGATCTGGAGGATCTAAGGGTTTGCAAATTAAACCTAAATCTTTAATTCTAAATATTTTACAGTAACCATTTTTATTATGCTGAAGATCTATTTAGATTCAGTTATAGATTAAAAATAGAAAACAAACGTCTTCAGAAAGCCCACTGGAATATTGGAGAAAAGCTCTCCTTTCCCATGTTCCTGTCTCCTTTCCCACATCACTGCTCTGCCTCTTCTCATGCCTTCAGAGTGCCTGGCAGCTGACAGACCTTCTTACTAAAAAATATGCACAGATTAAAAAACTGCAAAACAGTGTTTGGTAGACTATTTACCAGCAAGTCCTGAAATCAAACTTAGCCAAAGCACTGAGGTATTTTGTTTTCTTTTTTAATTTATCAAAAACAGAGATTTTCATAGGCTCTATTAGAGTGACAAGTAATCTATAAGGGACTTTTGAATCTCTTTCCCATTTTAGAGAATATCAGAATCCTTTACTTAAAAAATTTTTTTTTACCAGGTCACCAGGGAATAAAGGTAAATCTGAGCCACATTTCTAATAGTGAAGCCATTTAGCCATTTGGCTAAAAAATTAAGAGTTTAATCTCACTCTAGATATCCTTCATTCCTATGGCATGACTTTTCACTCTTGGAAACGTTCTTTGCTTCCTCCAGACGAGCGCCCACGGCCACTTTCCACGACAGTAAACACAACATTGTGCATGTGCATTTTGATGCAACCCGGGGATGGCTACTGACTTCGGGAACTGACAAGGTTATTAAGGTAGGATGCTCTCTCATGGTAGGAGCTCTCCATGTCTGGCCCTACGTGAATATACAGGAGCACCATGGCTATGTGAAACCTGCTCAGAGGGCTCCCTTGGCAGTGAGCATTTATACATACAAGGCCCATGCCAGGCACAGGGTGTACACACCAAGGTCATACATGCTCTTGCCTGTAAGGAACAGCTGGTCAGTTGGAGACATACTTTTAAAAAGACACTTAATAATAGGTCACATATGCAGTGGCCAGAAGAGTAATACAGACAAGAATTACTTTAAGAGTTCGTTCCATAGAGGGAGGTGGTGCTGCTGGAAGTGGCTCTGTGAAGGAGGAGGGATTTGAGATGAGCATTGGATGAATGGTAGAACTGGATAAGCCAACAAGTAATAAACAAGACCCTTCCCCATGAGATCGGTTAATCCACAAGCATTCCTCCAGGTTCTCTCTGAGGACCACACCAGACGCTCTGGACAGAAGGGGCCACACCTGCCTCGTTTTCTGAGAAACACACAGGCGTGTAGCACAGGCTTGCCCAGCGCACGGAGCTCTGCTTCCCAGGCCCATCGTGGTCCATTCTTAGAGGCAGCAGCAGGGTAAGGTGGTTGAAATAACCCCTTTTGGAAGCTGCCAGGCCTCTGAAACTTTAAGCAAGTTTAAAATAAACTCTGGAGTCTCAGAGCCTTTATTTTTTAAAATCAGACCCCTTGAACTGTTTGGAAGATTAAATGAGATAAGATATTGAAAGGACACAGTACATGCCTGACACCCATTTGCTGCCTAATATAGCTCAGTTCCCTTCCTCCTTAAATGACTCTACTCTGCTTTAGTCTCCATTAGCTGGGTGGAAACTTCCAGCTGCCATGGTCATGTTTTTGAGGTTTATGTTGTAGTACTTTTTGATGGAAAATACTATTTTAAAGATTTCAGAATCATGTTAGTATAATTATTGCTTCTTAGATTAAAAAATTTACTTGAATTTAATTATAAGGATTGGTTATCATCAACACAATTTAATTCTAGTTCATTGTATATCTTCTTTTTCTTTTTACAGTTGTGGGATATGACCCCAGTAGTATCTTGATGACACACCCAGGCATCTGAAAGATAGTATTTACTCAAGAATGATTGTTCTAATCCAAATCGTTACTGGAGCAGTAAAGCAGACGTGTGAAAGGAGAGAAACTAAAGAAACCTGCTGAGTTTGCATATTACCTGCGCACAAGTGGTGAGCCAGTGAATGAACACTTGGAGGGGACTCTTTCAACTTGTTCATACAATATAAAAGAAGATATTTTTTTAACAAATGGTTTGTACAATCTGGCTTGCTGCATTGTTTGAGTATACTGTAAACTCTGTGTGGTGTGTTTAATTTTCAAATTTTCAACACTTCAT
The DNA here is from genome assembly GCF_014108235.1 of Myotis myotis. Lineage (NCBI taxonomy): Eukaryota > Metazoa > Chordata > Mammalia > Chiroptera > Vespertilionidae > Myotis > Myotis myotis. The sequence goes on from NW_023416335.1 coordinate 89,187,618, forward strand.
TTTAGTTGTTGTTTTGTGTGTTGGAGAAATGAGGGAAATGTCTGTTCAGGGTATTTTTGGTCATTTTAAAGCAGTTTCCATGTTTTCTTCATGTGGGCACAGGTCACCGGGTCAGCATCTTTTTCTTCTCTATGTATCTACTCTCACCTTCATCTGCTTTTCACCAGAGTGTATGTATTTACACTGCTTATAAACAGTGTTTCTGCTTTCCTAGAAATCCTCTTCAATTGAGAGATTTGGAAAACCATTCATGTGGATTTACCAACTGACTTCTTGAATCACTTGAAGAACGATGTGTAATGTCTAACTTATTCATGTTCTTATATTGAGTAGAAATAACCTGGTGTTTCTGCCTCCACTTTTCGCTTTCGTTCCCATATTAAAAAATGCCATGAGAAAGCTGTTCCCAGCCATTGTCATCATGGGAGTAGATGATTATAACTCAGAGCTTCAAGTATCAGTGCCTGGATCGTTTCTAATTCAATTGGAGCCTTCTGAGCCTTTCATGTTTTATGTTTTAGTTTTATTGACACAGGTCTCCCTCACTTGTATTAAAAACAAACAAAATCCTGTGTCCTTAAAAAAAAAAAAAGTGTCTTTAAGCTATGTTTTTGTGTGTGATGTCACCTCTGAACTTGACCATGTTCATTACCTGAGGTTGAATCCTGTTCTATTCCTCACCATCTGTGTTTTCTCCCCCTTTAAAAACTAGAACACTTTGCACACTTATACTAAAACTGTGTGATCTGAGACATAAAAAGGTACTGGATCTTACAGCTCATGATGTCTTCCTGTTGGAAATGTAAAAAAGGGTGTTAGAAAATCAGTCTGAAGAACTCTGATTTTAAGGGAATCCAATCAAATTTGATAAAAGTGAAATATTCTGTGTTTTAGTGACTCATGATATTTAAGTCCTTTTTTTAAAACCTTATTTTCACCTATAAAAATAGAATTTAAATGAGTGGGCAAGCATGCGCTATGTGCCTGCCCCATTCTAAGCATGTTAGATGGTATCACCTCAATCAACCCTCACCTGTTGGGGGGTTTTGTGGGATCACCAAGTCTCTTGGGGATTACTACCAGGTTAAATAAAACTTTGCAGGTAAACATACCAATTACTTGCCCATTCTCTCCAAGTCCTACCTCCACAGTCTCTTGTTCACTTCTGATTTGACAAGTTTTTAGTGGTAGTATTTTAAATCCTCCCGATTTTTTTTTTCTTTTACTAGAAAGCCAATTTTTCCCTCCTGGTCATTAATTACTTTTCTTTCTAACCAAAAGAACTACTACCAACCATACTTGGGTACCACCCCTAATACTGACCTAGCGTGCTTCTTGGGGAAGGAGTTTCCTAGAGATGATGGCTACAGCGTTGGTGCTCCCCCGTCAGCCACGGGACACGACAGTCATCACCTGAGACATCAGACCAGCCCGCGTGACCATACTCTAAGCTCAGATGTACGCGTGTGTGTGCACAGAAGTGATTACCAGTTGTCCCTTCACTGGCCCCTTCCACATTACCCTTGCTTGCCATCAAGCTGTTAAAGTCAATCAGAGTCTGTACTGCATGATTGCTCTGTGAGAGCTTTAAAAAAGGAATTAAATTAAAAATATTCAGGTATCTATTTTGTAATTTCTTACTAGAACCTGCAGCCATTACTAAATTGTACATAATAGAGAACTATGTTGGAAATGAATAATAGGGATGGATCACTCTGTTTTCCAGCTTTTGGAACATGCAGAGAGGAAGACACAGTGTTAGAAAGGCAGTAGATCAGGCACCCTGCGTGCCTGGCATGGATCTGAGTCAGGTCTGGATGAGCTCACACCCCATTTGAGAAGGTGATTGTCCCTGTGGGGTCACATGTGCACCACGGTGGCTCTGTCCATGACCCTGCACTTCACTGTAGCCATCTCCCTCCCAGCATGGCTGTCCTCCAGCCCACAGAGCCACTCGGAGACTGAATCCACTTGACACTTCATTGGTGAGGAGAGTTGCAATCACAAACCACAGCTATGTCAAGGTATCCACTGCTCTGCCCTGTTCTTTCTCCTCAAGTGAATGGGTGCTTGCATTTGTATGTTTGTAATACTGTGAATTATGTTGAATCTCCACTGTTTTTGTAACTCAGAGACCTGTGCTGGTGTTGGGTGTCTTCCAAGCATTTTATGGAAATGGAGGCTTCATTCACAAGGGCGGAAGCTGGCACCCGCACTTGCCTTTCCTCCTGTCTAGGTGAATTGTCATAGTTCTTGCTTTACCCTATTGGATTTGCACTTTACATAAATTTTGCTGTATTACTTCAACACACAGCAGCTCTGGCAAGTACTGCCTCGCATGGCTATGTTGGGAAAGTGGCAGAACTGCACATAGTTCTTTCTTTGGGAGGATAAAGCCAATCACGTGCTCTCGGTTTCTCCAAAGAAATGCTGTTACTGGAACTTTAACTGCCTGCGTATGTCTCCACAGTAGCAAAGGTGGTTTTACATTAAGCCCTTGAAGTTTGTGTGTCTTTTCTATGAGGTCAGTCAAGCATGATATATTTGTTTGAATCATTCAAAGAATCATAAAATCATGAAACTGGAAGGGATCTTCAGATATCTAGAATGTTCCATGCACAAAACACTAGTTCCACCAGGCAGTTAGACTAGCTGAGGTGTAAACAAGAGACTCTAAAAGAAGGGTTTTCAAGGAACAATTGTTTTTTGAACATTACCTGGTAATGGCACGAGCGAGGGGAGTGACGTCAGTGCCTGGAGACGACGCCTCAGAGCCAGGTTTGTTCCTTATCAGAGGCAAATTTGACACTTCTTCAGCCCCAGCCCTGTGGTTCTGAGTGGGCCGCTACCGTGTAGTAAAGCTTATTGCAAGTCTTCATCAGTATAAACTCTTTCCTGCACTTTTACCCACAGACCACGCACTGGCAATACTTAAGTGGAAATCCAGGGGCATTGTAAGTGCACCTCTACCCCATTTGTCTGAAAGCTCATAACAGGTTGGCCTTGAGTGAGTTGCTGGGCCTATAGCATTTGCCCTTCCTATGGAACATTACCTTTGCATGTTTTGAGATTAATTTTTTTAAAGCATAATTTATTTTTGCTTAACAATGTATTTTTAAAGCCTGAATTTTGACTTTTAAGCGAAGAGATAGCTCTAAACTATGTATCAAAGTTACTGAATATAAATATTCATTAAATGACACTCTTGGTTTTGCCTTTTCATATAATTTATTGTCTGTAAAGACCTTGTTCACTAAGATTTACATTTTAAAGTGAAAGGAAGCATTTTGCTAAGTTAAATAAAACTAAGTTAAATTTTTCCTGATGTGAAAGCATGGATATCTAGCAATTTGATTGCAAAACACAGAAATTAAGTTCCTTTTTAACACTCGGTTATCTGGATAATCCTTGAGATTCCAGTCCATTTCGGCCAACCATTTGCTGAGTGCTCACTCTATGCCATGCTTTGAACTAGGCCTGGGATGACAACGTCCATTTCCAGGCCAGGGCAGAGGCCACACAGCTGTGAAGATGGGTCATTTCAGTACAGTGTGGGTGGGGCCAGAGGAACTTTGCTGAGGAAAGGTCTTTGCTGATCTGAGAGCGAGCTAAAGGGTGAGTTGAGTAAGGAAATGACTTTCCAGGCTGCAGAAACAGCATAAACAAAGGCCCGTGATATGGCATCAGCCTGCTGCATCGGGCTACAGGTGGTGTGCAGTTGCCAGAGAATATCAAGTTCTGGGCTGCAGTCCTGGAGCCTGAGCTCTCCTCACATTGAGACGCAGATGCTCATGACTGCAGAGAGGGAGGCAGCACACAGTTGGCCTTGAGGCTCATCAGTTTTAGAGTCAAGATTTTCCTGCAGTCCAGGCTAGTATCAGAGTTTCTTTTTCTTTGGAAATGCCTAGAATTGTTATCTTAAAATGACCCATGGTAACTAATTTCTGAACTTTCTGGGTACACAGCCCCTCACTGGAGGCATTGAGGTGGACAGAGCTGGAGACCCCACATGCATGGACATGGCCTGGAGGAATCTACATACTAATTGCACGATTACTGGAACATAAATGGGCTGAGCTTGCTTCTCCCCTTTGAAAAAGGAACAACCTTGACCTGAGCAAGAGGAGATTGTTCTAGGCAGCAGGCATCACACTAATGCGCAGAGCCGAGCCTTTGGGTACAGGAACAGGGTCGTTTCAGTGCAGTGTGGTAAATGTGATAAACCCGCATCGCATGGCACTCTCCAAGCGAAGGGAACTTTTTTCTCAATTCAGTGACAGTGAAAGGGGCTCTGCCCAGGCAGGGGCACGCCCAGCCTCTCACCGTGGGGCTTGGCACTTTCTAATTCCTGCTGTGCCATGCATTTGCCTTAGTCCTTCAGTACCCAAGTATCCTATGTCCATAACTCAGTTCCAGAACATCCATGTTCATATTTAAACGTTAACTTTACAACCACGTGTTATATACTACTGATTGAGGGGGTTTGACTTTGTCTTTAAACATTGTCCTTCCCATTGAGAAGCATAGTCAGGCCTGACACACCAAAGGAATATCTAAACATTAGATCTGTCCAAAATTGGAGTGGGATCCCTCCTTTGAATTTCCTATGCCAGGGAATGGAAACTATGGCCCCTTGTCAGTGATGTGGGAAGGAGATTACACCTAGAATATGGGTTGAATTCGATGATTGCTTTTAGGAACCCTTCCAGTCCCAAGATCCTGTGATTCCATGAATGTTATTTATTATTGAACTGACCTAGACTGTTATCAGTGGCCGACCCATACGTGGCTGACTTAACTCAGATAAATGGGAGCCTATCGCAACACCTCTGTCTTCTGTTCTGCCTTAAAATTTTCACGTTTATGAGTCAAAAGTGTATCTGACTTTCTTGGAAGAGAAAGTGTCAGGGACTACAGGTTGGTTTAAAAGTTTAAATTTAGAATCTGACCTTGATATTCATGCTTCTTTCCTCCTCCCCCTTCCCCCCCCCCCCCCTTGGTTCTCTGGGAAGCACGAGAGGGAGAACTATAACACAGAAAGGGAAATGGTTTGAAAAAAGTTTTTCACTTACATACACTTTTTTCCCTGTTTAAATGGGTGACAACCTTATGTCAGTAGCATACACCAATATGAAGTATGGACCAAAATACTGTGTCATTGGTAACCATTGTACTCTCTCATATATTTGTGTTTTATGCCATTTGCCTTGTTTTTAAATGACTTTTTTTCAATGTACTGTTTTGTGAAAGAAAATCTATGAAAAGTAAGACTGTTATTAACTGGACAACAGGGAGGTGCTAGCCGCACCTCTGCCCGTCGGCCACGGTAGCCACAACCACAGGGGCGTGGGCACGTCTGTCTGCACGCCCAGCGGTCTGTGGCCGCGCCAGAGCCTGGCTGCAGCGGGCATGTTACTTTAGGATATTTTTTTTCTTTTTGAAGTGAGATTCTCCAGTTGAAAATGTAAAAAGCCTGAAGATAGGACAGATTTCTCAGATGTGGTTTCTGTCGCTGATCCCACCAACCAAACCAAACAGCCTTGACATTGACTTCCTGAATGTGACCAAGTAGGACTGAGCAGGAATTTCCTACGGTGTTAAAATGTCTGTATTCAGTTCTACTTCAAATGCTGCTGAACGCTGGGAATGTTTCTAACTCTGCTCACTTTCCCACTGTGCTTCCCTCCAACTGAGCTGTTCGGTAGCCATTACCAGTGTACGTTACCAGCGCAAAGTTGCCTCCATGGTTTAAAATAAATATCTGTGGAAATCATCCTGCAACTGTGGCCCCATCGTTGTTGCTGTCCAGCTATAACGCGTGGCCATATACACCCCAGCAACCTGCTTTGGGTTAACCATGGGGGTGGGGGTAGGTCTCCAGCCCACTCCTGCACCTGGAGACAGAGGTGCGCCACCATTCACCCCAGATGCTAAGCACAGCAAATGGGCTGCAGCATGTAGTCCATTTTATGTTCTCTGTTATCTGAGGTTAAACTTTTCAAGTGAGGACAAAGCGGGCTCCAGGGCAAATACAGCCAGGGAAAGCCTCTCTGAAAAGTCATTAGGCCCACTTTATGGACAAGAAAATAGGTGGGAAGAAATCAGTGGTCTGCACAATGTCCAACAGCCAGTGAGTGGGGCTGGGAAACACCACGCCACGCCCCCTGCCCCTGGCAGCGCCCCTCCCTCAGTCCACCTGTGCCCCGAAGCCTCCCCCACAACCAGTGCTCCAGAGCCCGGCTCTCCTTCAGAAAAGGAGAAGTGCAGTCGAACGGAGTCCATGCTTGCTGGCCTTTCCGGCAGACGCGCCCAGAAAACCCCCTTCCTTGGGCTCCTTGGCTGAGAACCTGAATCAGCACCTAGAGCACCTCCAAGGAACCGCACCTGTGCCTGGCTGAGCAGTGCCCACCTGGGTTTCCCTCCGCTGTGGGCAATGAGCTATGTTTATGTCGCTTTGAACACCAAGAATGTATGTAAATATATTCTAAATCTGTTCATTGGTTTGTTACAACTTCCCCTGAACTCACTAGGAAGTAAAATGGTGTAATTTAGAGGTTTTATCCAACCATAGCACTAGAATGCTAGGTGCATTAGTGAAGCCACCCCTAATCTTAAGCAAATGTAAACTAGGCCTCATGTAATTTGTTTATGTAAATAGGCTGTCCCTTGGTTACGCCCTCTGCTGATGCACAGTGCATTCATTCTTCCTCCACCTCTGCTCCCCTCAGACTGACCATGTGGGTTCATCTTAAATGCAGAATTGTAAAGAAAATCACATTCTCAGATAAATGAGAGATTGACACAGGAAAAGAACCTGTGTAAATCCCTGGACGATGAAGGCTAGCTTATTCCCAGCCATAGTCATATTTATTTTAAAATAAAAGTTTCACCCTTTGTAGGTTCCTCATTGTAACAGGCAAAGAGGAAGTGAAGTATGCTTTGTCCCTGCTCCACACCTTCTCATGTTTTCTAAGATGATTCTGGCCCCACATTGGGTCTGGCCTGGCCTATTTAAATCTCTGAGCCAGCTCTTCCAGGATTTCAGTTTCTCCTCTTCAGCTGGTGAGGAGGATGTTCTAGCAAGAGGCAAGTGTGTGGGAACTGATTTCTGATCTAAAGATGAGAGGGTGGTGGGGGGAAGCAAAGATATGAACATGGCAGCAGCCTGGCCTGGCCTCTGTCTGCTGTGCTTGGGCCCCAGCTCAGTCATCCCACAGACACCTGCCAGGGAGCAGCCCCCAGGGGAGTTGTTCCTGCCAAAGGGTCCCACAGTGTCGTGACTGCAACAGAAGGGAGACGGGGTGGAGGACTGGAGCTTTGCAAGTGGCTGAGGGGCGGGTCTCCAGGCCTATATCCTAGCTGGGAGGCTTGGGGCGCAGTGTGGTGTGTTGGGACCTGGTGGGCAGTAGCCAGGGCTGGGAAGGAGCAGGGTGGGAAGAGAACCAGAGAGAAGACGCTAGCTTCTACCCAGGTCTCTTCTGCTGCATCTTCTCTCAACGCGCCTCCTCTCAGAGCTCACCCTCAGGGTCCTGTCCAGATAGACAAGAACCTGAACAGACACAGGGAAGCAGGGTCACGGTGCCTGCTTCATATTGCTGCCCTAGACGGCCCATTCCCCTGCGAACGCTCCACCCAGTGCCCACAGGAATGCCTCTACCCAGACCAGGAATTTGATGACAGGGATCACAATCTGAGCACTTATGTCCTCAAAGCACCCACTGAGTTCAGAAAAATAGATGAAAAACAGTGTGTGTGTGTTGGGGGGGGGGGGGCGGCAGAGTCAGGTGAAGCGCTTCATAAAACTCACCCGACAGGTGAAGGGCCACCTTGCCAAGGAAGCCCGGCACAATTCCACCCCCACCCCCACCCCCAAGTTTCATGGGGAAGAGAGTCCACCTCAACAGACCCCCTAGCCTGTGGTTTTAGGGAAAGAGGGTATCAGCTGCCTTCACACAGGGAGCAAGTCACCTTGAAAGAACAGGCCACTGGGCTGCACAGTGGCGACAGGGTAAGCACCAGCCTCAGGACGGTGTCCACCCCCAGGGCCACAGCGCACAGCCTGCCCTTGAGCCTGACATGGACAGCCTCACAGCTGCGAGAAAGAAGGGGACACAGGTTGATCAGTACAGCGGTCTCAACTGAAGAGATTGTGGTTGGCTTCTTTATAATACCAGGATAATAATAAGGAAGGGGTTCATAGATTGCTTTCTTTCTACTTCAAAATTGCATTTATCCAATGGGTTCAGATTCCGCAGATTCTTATTTTTAAAAACTCTGGGATCTAAGTGGAAAGTGCTGCTCACCAGATTATGAGAGTGTGGGGTCCCAAGTCCCCCAGGCTCCAGGTCACAGGCACCCAAACCAGCCCATTTCCTGAGAACAAAATCAACTACAGAGCCCCCTCTCCCCCTCCTTCTAGCCTGGAAAACGGGCTCTGCTGAGACTCCCACCTCCTGGGTTAGCATCTCTCTCCAATGATTCTGACCTCTCTAAGGATCCTGGCTGTTGGTTTCTTGGGCTGATATAGTGTTTTCTTCCTTTTAGGGAGAAGTAGAGTTAGAAGGGATAGAACTTTACTTCCTCTGCCAAACTCCTCTGCCTCTTCCTCCCTCTGCATGTCTCACACCAGGCTATATAAAAGTTCCTCACCCAGTGTTACCTGGCCAGGCCCCATGGCCCATGCCCCTCAGCATGCCCCTATTGCAAGTGGCCCAGACCTGGCTGCAGACTACACCCCAGACCTTGAGGAACACAATGTCCCTACAGTGAGCACATTGGAAAATGAAATCATTCTTTCAGGAAGCCAAAGAAAGAAAAGATACCAGAGAAAACAACAGTTGAGAGCTGTAATGAAATCAAGGGATTCTACAGACAGAAAGAATCATCTAATCAAGGCTCTCATTTTTTAAATAAAAAATAAACTTTTTGTTTTTAAAGAAGCTATAATTGTGCAAAAATTAGGAAACACCAATGAACAAAAAGAAAAAATTTGGACTTCTAGTCAAGATGATAGAGTAGGTAGATGCTGTGTTTGCCATCCCCCATGACCACATCAAAATTACAACTAAATAGAACAACCATCCTTGAGAACCACCTGAAGACTAGCTGAACGAACTACTATAACTAAGGATATGAAGAAGAAACCATGTCAAGACTGGTAGGAGGGGCAGAAATGTGAAAGTGGCTGGCATCACACCATATGTGGTGGCTGAGAATCAGGAGGGAGCTCTTTCTGGGTTTTGTGGCTCAAGGCACCATGAGCAGCAATGTCTCCTGTGACATCCTCTGCGAGGCAGTGCGGGATGTCCTGCACGGAACCAGTGCAAGTGCTGGAAGTTTTTGGAGACTGTGGAGCTGCAGATCAGCTTGAAGAACCATGACCCTTAGAGGGACAAACACCCTGGGTTACCTCAGGCTCAATTCCACTCCCCACCCCAAGTTCTCAGTATGTGTTCTGGGAGACCAGCAGCACTGTGACAAGGCCAAGGCTGTGGATATCCCTGACATGGACATCAAAGCATGAAGAAACTCAACAAGAGTAAGAAACTGGTCAAGAAGCTGGCCAAGCAGTATAATGACTTTTTGGCTTCAGAGTCTTCTGGTCAAGCAGATCCCATGAATCCAGGCCCAGGCCTAAGTAAGTCTGGCAAGTTCCCTTCCTTGCTGACTCACAATGAGAGCACAGCGGCCAAAGTCAATGAAGTGAAATCCACAATCAAGTTCCAGGTGAAGAGGAGGTGTGTGTCTGGCAGTGGCTCTTGTTTCTGTTAAGATGACAGATGATGATAAGCTTGTATACAACAGCTACGTCACTGTCAATTTCCTGGTGTCATTGCTCAAAAAGAACTGGAAGAACAATAGGCTTTATACACCAAGAGCATCCTGGGCAAGCCCCAGTGTCTGTACTAAGACACAGCTTAATAAACCATACTATTACCATTAACAAATAAAAGAATCAGGAGGGATATCTCAGCTTCAAAGGTCCCCACTGAGGATCAAGGGGTCCCAGCCCACACTGGGCTCCCCAGTCCAGAGCACCAGTGCCAAGAAGAGGAGACCCCACAACATCTGGCTGTGAAAACCAGAGGAAATTGTGGCTGACTGAGACGGAGGGCTCCTGGAGTCCTAGGCATACTTTTAAAGGGCCCATGCATAGACTTAATCACTTATGGACTCACTTATTCTGAGCCTGAGTAACAGCTTGAGAAGCTCCAGGACATACGGAGAGAAACTGAAGTATCTGGCTTCAGAGCGATGGCTTGAGGAACAGCTCTCCCAGACAGAAGTGCAGGTAGGTGCCACTGTTCCTTTTCTAAGCCCTCCACCCACTCGGCCTGCAGGCACAGGCTGGTGCCATATCTGAGTCTTCATCAAACTAGCTAGCGCCCCTCACACCATCCTGGTGATTACCTGAAACCCCTGCCCCACCCAACTCATGCACAGGCCCAAACCTCCTTCAGCAGCAGTTCCTCACAAGTGGCCAGCCACCACCACTCTGTGGACTTCCCTGAAATCTATGAAAGGTCCACAAAACCCAAACACAAAGTGGCTGGCCTCAGTGTGCCATGTGCCTCTTGCTAAGTGGCCCCCAGCCTGGCACTGGTGGCAACTGGTTTCAGTTCAAAGCATAGCCTCTCCTAAGTACCTACAAGCCCAGCGCAAGCAGCTACCAGCACAGGCAGATCACTTCGTTTCTCCTACCAGGTGGCCCTGGGTGGGGCACAGGAAGCAGCTGACCTGGGCCTACACCAGAGAACTTCCTAAGAGGGCTCGGAACTGACACACATGGTGGCCAGTTTCAGACCACACCAGCACACCACCCAATTAACTTTACCAATGACACACCCAAAAGGTGGATTAAGCAACAAAGCCCTGCTAGAGCAAATTCCACTCTGTGAGGCCAGACCCCATACAACAACTTGTCTGCTATAGTCACAGCCACTCCTCACAGCCAGTTAGCCTGAGGGTCAATCCCACCCACTGATGTGCCAACAGCAATCAAGGTTCAACTACAACAGGAGGGCACACACAACCCACACTAGGGACACCCCTGGAGCACTGTGCTCAGGTGAACAGGGAGACTGCACCACTGGGCCCCACAGGACACCCATTACACATAAGGCCACGTGGCCATGACTGGGAGATGTAGTAGGACCACCTACATAGGGAGGCAGCCAAAATGAGAAGACAAAGAAACATGTCCCAAGTAAAAAAAAAACAGGACAAAACTCCAGAAAAACAACTAAACAAAATGGAGGCAGCAAGCAATTTAGCAGATATAGAGGTGAAAACACTGGTTATAAGAATGTCCAATGAACTTATAGGAAGAGTAGATGAACTCACTGAGAACTTATGCAAAGAGATAGAAACCAGAAAAAAAGAACCAGTGAAAAATGAAGAGTATAATAACTGAAATTAAGAATACAATGGGAGGAGTCAATGGCTGATTATATTAAGCAGAGGCACTGAATCAGTGATTTAGAAGACAAGGTAGCAGAAAACACCCAAGTGGAACAACAAAAAGAAAAAAAGAATTTAAAAACAATGAGGCTAGCTTAAGGGACTTCTGGGACAACATCAAGCATACCAACATTCACGTCATGGGGTGCCAGAAGGAGAAGAGAGAGAGCAAGGGATTGAAAACCTATTTGAAGAAATAAAGACTGAAATCTTCTTTAACCTGGCAAAGGAAATAGACATACAAGTCAAGGAAACATCGAGAGGCCCAAACAAGATAAACCCTAAGAGGTTAAAGACAAAGAGAAAATGTTTAAAGTGGCAAGAGAAAAGATGCTTCTATAGACTGTCATCATAAGAAGAAAACTGAAAAATACACAAACACATGGAGGCTAAATAACATGCTATTTAACAATGAATGGATTAATGAGATAAAAATAGAAATCAAAAGATGCCTACCTGAAAAAAGTGATAATGAAAACACAATGACCAAAAAAATCTATGGGACATAGCCAATACAAGTTCTAAGAGGAAAATTCATAGCAATTCAGACTTACCTCGAGAAACAAGAAAATTCTCAGGAGGCGGCCAATCGATGATTCTCTCTCATCACTAATGTTTCTCTCTCTCTCTCTCTCTCCCTCCCTCCCTCCCTCCCTCTTCTCTCTTCTCTGAAAAAATGTATTAGAGAAACAAAAACAAAAAATCTCAAATGCACTATCTAACTGTACACCTAAAGGAACTACAATAAGAACAACAAACAAAGCCAAAAGTGGGCAGAAGGAAGGGAATAATAAAAATCAGAATGAAAATAAACAAACAAAAAAGAGTCCAAAAAAATACAAAAGATCAATGAAACTGAGAGGTGGTTCTTTGAAAAGATAAGCAAAATTGATAAATCCTTAACCAGTCTCATCAAGGAAAAAGAAAAAGGACCCAAACAAGTAATATAAAAATGCAAGAGAAGTGAAACTGACACCACAGAACTACAAAGCATTATAAGAAATTACTAAAAACAATTATGTGTCAATGAATTGCACAATCTGGATGAAATGGATAAATTCCTAGAAACACAACCTTCGAGACTGATCCAAGAAGAAACAGACAATCTGAACAGACCAGTAACTACTAATTAAATCAAATCAGTAATCAATAAACTCCCAACAAACAAAAGTCCTGGATCAGATGGCTTCACAGGTAAATTTTACCAAGTATTCAAAAAATAATTTACACCTATTCTAAAATTATTTAAAAAGTTGAAGAGGAAGGAATGCTCCTAAGTTCATTTTATGAGACCAGCATTACCTTGATTCTAAAACCAAAGACATTACAAACAAAATTATAGGCAATATCCCTGATAAAATAGTTGCAAATATCTTCAACAAAATATTAGCAAACTAAATTCAGCAATATATTAAAAAGATCAAGTTACGTTTATTCCTGGAATGCAAAGTTGGTTCAATATTCACAAATCAATTAATGTGACACACCAAATAAATGAAGGATAAAAATCTTATGATAATATCAGTAGATGCAGAAAAGCTTTTGACAAATATAGCATCTATTTATGATAAAAACTCTCAGCAAAGTGCAGGTAGAAGGAGCATACCTCATCATAATAAAGGAATATATGACAAACCCACAGCTAACATCATACTCACTGGGGAAAAGCTAAAATCATTTTTCTTTAAGGTCAGGAACAAGACAAGAATGTCCACTTTCACCACTCCTATTCAACATAATATTTGAAGTCCTAGCCACAGAAATCAGACAAGAAAAAGAAATAAAAGGCATCCAAATTGGAAAGGAAGAAGTAAAAATGTTATTTGCAGATGACATACTATATAGAGAGAATCCTAAAGATTATCCCAAAAAGCTATTAGAGCCTAGCCACAGTGACTCAGTTGGTTGACCCAAAAATCTATGGTACCAAACAGGTTGCTAGTTCAATTCCTGGTCAGGGTACATCCCCAGGTTGTGAGCTCAATCCCCAATTGGGACACGCACAGATGATTGATGTTTCTCTCTCACATCAATGTTTTTTTCTCTCTCTCCCTCTAAGAATATTCTTGGGTGAGGAATATAAAAAACACAACACTATTAGAGCCCTGGCCTGTGTTCTTCAGTGGTTAGAACATCAGCCCATGCACCAAAGGGTTCAATTCCCAGTCAAGAGTGCATACCTGGGTTGCAGCCCCAGTCAGGGTGCATGCTAGAGGCAACTAATCAATGTGTCTCTTTCACATCGATGTCTCTCTCTCTCTCTCTCTCTCTCTCTCTCTCTCTCTCTCTCTCTCTCTCTCCCTCCCTCTCCCTCTTCGTCTCCCTTCCTTCCTTCCACTCCCTAACAATCAATGGAGCTTGTCTGGCGTGGCTCAGTGGTTGAGCATCGACCTATGAACCAAGAGATCACCAGCTCGATTCCTGTTGAGGGCACATGCCTTGGTTGCAGGCTTGATCCCCAGTGTGGGGTGTGCAAGAGGCAACTGATCAATGTTTTTTTCTCGTCTATGTTTCTATCTCTATCCTTCTCCCTTCCTCTCCCTCGAAAATCAATTAAAAAAAAATAAAAAAAAAACCTGTTAGAACTGATCCATTCAGCAAAGTAGCAGGATAAAACATTAATAGTCAGAAATCAGTTGCATTTTTATACACCAATAACAAACTACCAGACAGACAAATTAAGAAAACAATACCATTTGCAATTGCAAAACCTAGTAATAAATTTAACCAAGGAGGTAAAAGACCTATACTCAGTGAATTATAAGACATTGAAGAAAGAAACTCAAGAAGACACAAATAAATGGAAGGAAGAATTAACATCATTAAAAAGTTCATACTATCCAAAGCAATGTATATATTCAATGAAATCCCCATCAAAATACAAATGGCATTTTTCACAGTATAAGAACAAGTAATCCTAAAACTTATATAGAATCACAATATACCCCTTATAGCCAAAGCAATCTTGGGTGGGTATCCTCCCATGCACTGAAGGGTTGCCCATTCCATTCCCAGTCAGGGTAGTGCCTGGGATGGGGCTCAATCTCCATTAGGGGGCATGCAGAGTGCAGCCTATGGATGTTTCTCTCTCACATTGATGTTCCTCTTTCTCTTTCCCTCGCCTTCTCTCTAAAAAATAAAATAACAAAAATCTAAAAAAAAAAAAGTTGGAGGTATTACACCACCTGATATCAAGGCTGTAGTAATTGAAACAGCATGGTAATACGTGAACACAGACATAGATCAATGGAAAAGAATAGAGAGGACAGAAATAAACTCATACCAATATGGTCACTTAATGTATGACAAAGGAGGGAAAATGTATGATGTGGTAAATATAGTCTCTTCAATAAATGGCACTGGGAAATCTGGACAGATACATGCAAAAAAAAAAAAAAATGAAACCGGACCACCTTCTTACACCATATACAAGAATAAATTCAAAATGGATACAAGATTTAAATGTAAGACTCAAAACTATAAAACTCCTAGAAGGAAACACAGGCAGTAAAATCTCTGACGTTGGTCTTAGTCATATGTTTCTGGACATGTTTTCTCAGGCAAAGGAAACAAAAGAATAAACAAATGGGGCTACATCAAACTAAAAAGTTTTTGCACAGCAAAGGAAGCCATAATAAAATGAAAAGGCAACTTACTGAATGGGAGGAGATATTTGCCAATGATATCTCTGATAAGGGTTAATATGCAAAATACATAAGTAACTCATACAAGTTAACAATTTTATTAAAAAATGGGCAGAGGACCTTAACAAGTATTTCTCCAAAGAGGACATACAGATGGCCAATATGCATGAAAAAACGCTCAATGTCACCAATCATCAGAGAAATGCAAATTGAAACCACAATGAGATATCACGTCATACCTGTCAGAATAGCTATCATCAATACATCAACAAACAACAAGTGTTGTCAGGGATATGGAGAAAAGGGAACCCTTGTGCCCTGTTGGTGAGATTGCAAATTGGTGCACCTGTTAGGGAAAACAATATGGAGATTCCTAATAAATAAATAAATAAATAAATAAATAAATAAATAAATAAACAAACAAACAAACAATAGAACTACCATATGACCCAGCAATCTCATTTCTGGGTGTTTATTGGAAGAAATCCAAAACACTAATTCAAAAAGATATATACACCCTTATATCCATTGCAACATTATTTACAGAAGCCAAGAAGTGGATGCAACCTAAGTGTCCATCGATAGACTGTTGGATAAAGAAGTGGTACATATATACTCGGCCATAAAAAAAAAGAATGAAATCTTATCATTTCTGCAACATGAATGGACCTAGAGGGTATTATGCTAAGTGAAAGAAGTCAGATAGAAAAGACAAATAGCATAAGATTTTACTTATATGTGGAATCTAAAAACAAAAATAAACAACAACAACAACAAAAATAAACCAGACAGGAACATAGGTACAGAGAACAAACTGATGATTGACAAATTAGGTGAAGTTTGGGGGCACTGGGTGAAAAGGGGGAAAGGATTAAAAAGTACAAATTGTTAGTTATAAAATAGTAGTGAGGATGTAAATTACAGCATGGGAAATATAGTCAATCCTATATAATAAAAGAGAAACATGCAAATTAACCGTCCTTCTGCTACGCTCAAGCCACGCCCACAAGCCAATGAGGAGTGATTATGCAAATTAACCCGACAAAGATGGCTGGTAATTTGCATACACAGAGAAGAGTGGGAGAGTCAGCAGCTTGGGGGGATGTGGCTCCCTCGGTCGGGGGGAAAACCCAGGGTGCAGGGAGCACCAGGAATTCTGGGAATAGTAGTTTTGGTGGCAGCCCCAGGACTGGAAGCCAAAGCCCAGAGCGCGGGGAGCACCAGGAATGCTGGGAATCATAGTTCTGGTAGCAGATGGATCTTCCAGACCTGTGGTTGGCAAACTGCAGCTTGCGAGCCACACACGGCTCTTTGACCCCTTGAGTGTGGCTCTTCCTAAGCCTTAGGAGTACCCTAATTAAGTTAATAACAATGTACCTACCTATATACTTTAAGTTTAAAAAATTTGGCTCTCAAAAGAAATTTCAATCGTTGTACTGTTGATATTTGGCTCTGTTGACTAAAGAGTTTGCCAACCACTGTCCTAGACACTAGAGCAGTGGTTCTCAACCTTCCTAATGCCGTGACCCTTTAATGCAGTTCCTCATGTTATGGTGACCCCCAACCATAAAATTATTTTTGTTGCTACTTCATAACTGTAATTTTGCTACTGTTATGAATCATAATGTAAATATCTGATATGCAGGATGTATTTTGGTGACCCCTGTGAAAGGGTCGTTCGACCCCCAAAGGGGTTGCGACCCACAGGTTGAGAACCGCTGCACTAGAGCAAAGTGAGCCTGGAGCAAGTTACTGTTGCGGTGGGGGATGGAGGGAAAGCAAAGGCGAGAGACATAAGTAAAATCAGAGTGTCTAGGAAAAACTAAAGGGAAGATATCCTAAAACTTCCAGGAAATCTCCACCAATGAAGCAAAAAAAAAAATGCCTCTATTATTCTGTGAGCAACAAACCAAACTGGGTTGGGGGGTCTCAGACAATTCGCTCATAGGATTGCAAAGACAGACAGAAACTCCTGGATTGGAGAGGGCTCCCTGAGGGCTCCCAGATTGGAGTGGGTGCAGGTCAGGCTGAGGGACTCCCCCGCACCCCCGCCCATTGCATGAGTCTTTGTGCACCAGGCCCCTAGTAATATTATAATAGCTATATGGTGCCAGGTGAGTACTAGAGTTATTGGGAAGATCACTTCAAAAGTTATATAAATGTCTAACCACTGTTCTGTACACATGAAAATAATATAACAGTAATTGATATGTCAACTGTAATTGAATTTTTTAAAAATTTACAAAAGAAAAAATTTTGACATTTTCTGTGGTACCACTCAGAGAGGACAAGTGTCCACATGCTCAGGCCCTGGCCACCCCTCCCTCAGGCTTCTGTGTCCACGTTCTAGAGCAGTGATGGAGAACCTATGACACGCATGTCAGAGGTGACACGCGAACTCATTTTGGGTGACACGCATCGACAGAGACAAAAAATTTCATAATTCAAACATTTGTCTCTTGCAATGGCCAGAGTTGGGCATAACTCGAGTAATATTATTACTCACGTTACTCATGATCAATAATGCAATTCTAAAACCGGATATAAACATGTACATTGGTGTTGTGTAGCAAAGATACATAGTGAAAACATCCAAGATACATTGTTCCAATATTGACATTAATATAAAAAGGTTAAGAATTGCACTATAAAGAGATTAATCTTTCCTCATGACATTTTATTTTTACTCGAGTGACAAAATGCCCAATTCTGGAAACGGCCTCTTTATTGTCAACATGTGCCTCGGGTAAGCTTCCCGTGCGTTCGGGTGCATTCGGCAAATGGACGCACTTGATCGCCATGTTCGTTAGGAGACAGGAGTGGGAGGGTTAGAAGAAAAAGATATACAGTGCAACAGTGCTCGACGAGACATTCTGCGTGTCAGATAATTGATTACAGCACCATATATTTGTTGGTTATACATACTATCTTTGAATTGTTTTGCACCAGGAGTCAGTGCAACAACACTGCAAAAAGTTAATAGGTAAGAAACCTATCAACCTTTTATAAAAAAACACCGTGATGTATATTTATTTATTTTTGCAGCCTTATGATGGAGAATCAAAAAAAATAAAAAAGCATGATTGAATGATAAAGGAAGTGGAAGTTGTAGTAGCCGACCCTTTCAAGACATATGGACCGAGATGTACGGGATTGTCGACAGAAACAACAGATCATTGTGCATACTGTGTAATGAAACAGTAGTAAGCAGAACGTGGAATGTAAAGAGACATTTTGAAACTAATCATTGTCAGCCCTTGAAAAAAAGTATCAATGAAAGGAAGGAATACATTTCTAGGCAGCTACACTGCCGGGAGCCGGTCCATGCTTGCTGTTTCAAGGGACCTGGCATATATGGCATACTGTTCTTAATATGTTTGCTCACCTTCTTGGCACTATGTGTTTTAACCAAGGTCTCTGAGAAAGGTTGTTTCCCCAGGTAGGGATTTTCCCCTGAAGTTAGGGAGGGAATAAAACCTCTTAACTAAGTGCCAGGTGGGTAATTAATCACTTTAACTATGAACAATCATGCTTAAGCTACATAATCTTTACTCCCTGGAATGGAGATAAGAAACGCCCTAACCTTTGAAATAGAGATTGATAGGATTGGAATCAACTGGTATAAATACAGATGTAAGAAGACAGAACAGAGAGAGACAGAACCTAGGCACAGAACCTACACAGAACGTTCTCTAGAGACAGAAGAACTTCTCTGGAGAGAACATGGCAAAAGTTCCTGGACAGAAACTGGCCTCAGAACCTAGAGACAGAACCTAGCGAGAGAACATGGCAAAAGATCCTGGACTGAACCTGACTACAGAAATTGGCAAGAGAACCTGACTAGAACCTGGTAAGAGAACCTGGCTGGAGAACCTGGACAGAACCTGGCTGGAGAACCTAGCAAGAGAACATGGACACAGAACCTGGCTGGAGATCCTAGCCAGAACTTCGCTGGAGATCCAGACCAGAACTTGGCTGGAGATCCTGGCTAGAGATCCTGGCTAGGCTGCTGATCAACTGAACGCTGTCTCCGTGTCATTCCTTCTTCACCGACTCCATCCACACCTTTGGGGACCCCTGGACCTGCTGGGGTTGGACCCCGGCAAATGGCGCCCGAACAGGGACCCCTAGGTAAGCTCCCCGCACTCGGGACGGATCAGACTCCACCGTAGGAAGAGGGTGGATAGTCTTCGCCAACTCCGTCCACACCTTTGGGAACCCCTGGAACAGGATTCCCCTAGGTAAGCCCCCTCCATTGAGAACCCCCACACTCAGGACGGATAGGACTCCACCAGGGTGCTACAGACCCCCCTATAGAGGATAAGTAGGGTAAGAAGGTGGATAGTACAGAACTTAGATTGAGAAGATGTGCCATGCTGAGTCCAAAGAAAGAAGACTCTGTATTGATCTTTAGATTAAGAAGATATGCCATACTGAGTCTAAAGAAAAAAGACTCTGTATTGATCTTTTAACATATATGCTTGCTAGCAGAGGAATTGGGGTTGCTCCCAGTCAGACAGAACGTTTTATACAAGAAGTATGTCCATGTTTTTCTGAGGAAGGAAAGGTAAATGTAATGGCATGGGAAAAGGTAGGCCCAAGGAGCCTTATCCTTAACCCCACTGCAGCCTTTCCACCCTGGGAAAGTGCAGGATTGGCAAGCTCTCCCTGGGGTGATAGATCAGGACTCAGGTAATAGCGGAAAGCGCCAATCCTACTCTTAAAATGGATACAAGAGAGCATTTGGGGTTTTTCTTTTTAATGCCCGCTTTTAAAAAATAAAAAAGGGGGAATTTGCCCGGAGCCGGTCCATGCTTGCTGTTTCAAGGGACCTGGCATATATGGCATACTGTTCTTAATATGTTTGCTCACCTTCTTGGCACTATGTGTTTTAACCAAGGTCTCTGAGAAAGGTTGTTTCCCCAGGTAGGGATTTTCTCCTGAAGTTAGGGAGGGAATAAAACCTCTTAACTAAGTGCCAGGTGGGTAATTAATCACTTTAACTACGAACAATCTTGCTTAAGCTACATAATCTTTACTCCCTGGAATAGAGATAAGAAACGCCCTAACCTTTGAAATAGAGATTGGTAGGATTGGAATCAACTGGTATAAATACAGATGTAAGAAGACATCTTATGGACAGAAACTGGCCTCAGAACCTAGAGACAGAACCTAGCGAGAGAACATGGCAAAAGATCCTGGACTGAACCTGACTACAGAAATTGGCAAGAGAACCTGACTAGAACCTGGTAAGAGAACCTGGCTGGAGAACCTGGACAGAACCTGGCTGGAGAACCTAGCAAGAGAACATGGACACAGAACCTGGCTGGAGATCCTAGCCAGAACTTCGCTGGAGATCCAGACCAGAACTTGGCTGGAGACCATCAGAATATCTAGCAATAATGGCCAACCGAGCATTTGATGTGACATCAGTAGTTTCATCAAGAGAAATCGAAAAATATTTACAACTATTTAAGTCTTTTGTAAGCCAGGTTCTGTGTCCATGTTCTCTTGCTAGGTTCTCCAGCCAGGTTCTGTCCAGGTTCTCCAGCCAGGTTCTCTTACCAGGTTCTAGTCAGGTTCTCTTGCCAATTTCTGTAGTCAGGTTCAGTCCAGGATCTTTTGCCATGTTCTCTCGCTAGGTTCTGTCTCTTTTTTTTTTTTTTTTAGTTTCAAAAGACCATTTATTAATTTTAAATATATACAATTCATGGATTAAAATATTCAATTTATTACCCATAGGTTATTTGCTGGGACTTTGTTTGGAAGGGGCTTCACCTTGACCACTTTTTTCCCCCCAAGGAAAGAGAATTCCAGGTTATCTTTCCTTTTACATTCTTTCTAGACACTCTGAGCCAGTCACCTGGCTGTCTTAGGAAATTACAATGACAGCCTGTGAACAGGCTTTCTGGTTGCCCATCTCTGAAAAGAAGGTCTCAGAACCTAGAGACAGAACCTAGCGAGAGAACATGGCAAAAGATCCTGGACTGAACCTGACTACAGAAATTGGCAAGAGAACCTGACTAGAACCTGGTAAGAGAACCTGGCTGGAGAACCTGGACAGAACCTGGCTGGAGAACCTAGCAAGAGAACATGGACACAGAACCTGGCTGGAGATCCTAGCCAGAACTTCGCTGGAGATCCAGACCAGAACTTGGCTGGAGATCCTGGCTAGAGATCCTGGCTAGGCTGCTGATCAACTGAACGCTGTCTCCGTGTCATTCCTTCTTCACCGATTCCGTCCACACCTTTGGGGACCCTTGGACCTGCTGGGGTTGGACCCCGGCACTACACCTCTATAAAAGTCCATCAAATTTCATCATTAAATTTGTAAGATGCTCTACAAATTTAACATCAGCAAGTTACTGTATTGCTCACTCCATAGCTCAGCATGGAAAAGCCCTCAGTGACAGAGAATTTATTAAGGAAACATTTCTAAGATGTGCACCAGCTCTATTTCATGATATGAAAAATAAAGATGATATTATTAAAAGAATTTCTGAGTTGCCACTCAGTAGAAATGCTATCAAAGACAGAGTAAAGATCTTAACAAAAACGTACAACATCAATTTAAAAAAGACTTAAATAGTTGTAAATATTTTTCGATTTCTCTTGATGAAACTACTGATGTCACATCAAATGCTCGGTTGGCCATTATTGCTAGATATTCTGATGGTCTCACAATGAGAGAAGAGTTGATAAAGTTAGAATCAGTGCCAATAAGTACATCAGGAAATGAAATATGTAAGGTTGTTATAAAAACATTCAGTGACCTAAACATTGATATCTCTAAAACTGTGTCAGTCACGACAGATGGGGCACCAAATATGGTGGGAAAAAATGTGGGATTCCTGAAATTGTTTATGGAAGCTATTAGACATCCACTTGTACCTTTTCATTGCATTATCCATCAGGAGGTGTTGTGTGCCAAATCGGGATTCTCAGAATTGAATGATTTAATATCAGTTGTAACAAAAATTGTGAATTTTATAGCTTCTCGACCCCTTCACAAGCGAGAATTTTCTGCACTTTTACAGGAAGTTGATTCAACCTACAGTGGACTACTGATGTTCAATAATGTGAGATGGCTGAGTCGAGGTAAAGTACTTGAGCGATTTGTGGAGTGCTTTGAAGAAATTACGGTATTTATTGAGAATAAGGATCTGGCAAACTTTCCTCAGATCAATGATCATAAGTGGGTCAGCAATTTGATGTTTTTTACAGATCTCTCTGTTCATATGAATGAACTGAACTTAAAATCACAAGGTTTTGGCAAAAGTATTGACGTTATGTTTGGATACATCAAATCTTTTGAAAGTAAACTTAAAATTTTCAAGCGAGATATTGAAACTAAAACTTATAAATATTTTCCTCGGATAAAAAAGTATTTCGAGAAGGCCACTACAACGAGTGTAATGGAGTCCATACTTATGTACCAGAATATAGTAAACTCATTCTTTGAACAGTTCAGTGAAAGATTCAACCAATTTAGAAGCCTAGAACAGACCATTAAAATAATTAAGTATCTGGATGTAGTTGTTTACAGTACTTTGGAATTAAAGGATTTCCAATGCATGCAAATTGACGATTTAGAGATGCAACTTGCAGATTTTCAAGGTAGCATTTGGACTCATGTGTTTGTCGAATTAAGATCGAAACTTGAAAATCTGTAATGAAATTGTTTGAATAATGAAGAAGAGTGCAACTATGAACAAGAAATTTTGAGTGCTTGGAATAGAGTACCTGACACTTTTAGCGACATAAAAAATCTAGCGATGGCTTTGCTAACAATTTTTTCATCAACCTATTTTTGTGAGACTTTGTTCTCACCATTAAATAATATTAAAATGAACAAAAGAAACCGCTAACAGATGAAGTTAGTGGCGCTTGCTTGGCCTTAACGTTCACCAAGTATGAACCTGCAATAGAAGAATTAGCAGACAAACGTCAGCACCAAAAAAGCCACTAATTTCTAGTTTTCGTACCATTTGATTATCATTGTTTTTATTATTATTTTTTCCTAAATGTACATTGTTTTTCTGTTTTTGTTCAATTTATACATATTTTTTGGTTGATTTTTCTTTGTTAAATGGCATTTAAATATATAAAATAAATATCAAAAATATAAATCTTTTTTTTTACAATGGTTGCAAATATCAAAAAAAAAAATTATGAATATTCTATATGTGACATGGCACCAGAGTTAAGTTAGGGTTTTTCAAAATTTTGGCACGCCGAGCTCACTGTCCTAGAGGCTCATTCACTCTGTGATGTGAGGACCCAGATGTTAGAGCCAGGCAGTGTGCTTGCCGGCACAGGTTCTGTAAGCAGATGGGTTGATGTGGCGCTGTGAGGGTGAGGTACCTGGGAATCAAAAGGTGGGGGGCTCTCCACGGCCTGAAGGAGCTCACCTTGGTCAGGCAGCCTCAAGCATATCTCTATTAGGAAGCGAGAGTATTGAGGAGCCACACTCTCCCCACGCCCCTAGCCTGGCTCTTTCCCGGTGTGCTTTGCTGAGAATAGCCTCTTGCAGTTACAGCAGGAGGCGGCAATGCAGATGCTAATCTGTGCCAGGTCTCCGGGACACTACAGAGCACTAGCACACACCTTTTCCTATGGGTGTGGGTGTATCAAAAATTCCATCATAAGGCAGGTACTGTCCTGGAGCCTGATATCTTCATTTAATGAAATAGTGCAACTTTCCTTTCCCACAGACATTTAGAGACGGCAGAGTTTTCAGGTCTGAACAGCTTTCTTGTACAGATGCTCCATAATTTATTAACTTGTCTCCTATCGTTAGTGCTACCATGAGCAACCTGTTTTCTATATCTTTTATTATTCCTTAGCATAAATTCCAAGGATGATTATACAAATGTTAAGGCTTCTAAGAAACTGACTTTCAGAAAGGTGACTGCAGTGTGGGACAGAGCCTGCCTTCCCTAAAGGCTGTGGCCAGGCCCTGCTGGGAGGGCCTCACCCCTCTGTGCCTCAGTGTCCATCTGTAAAAGGGTGTGATAGCCGTGCTGTCCTCAGAGGGACTGTGAGGACACACCTGGCAGTGCTGAGGGTGTCCTGTGGGGTTGGGTCGCTTGCTGTGGCTGCTGCTGTTCAGTCCCCTGGCTTGGGGAGGAGGAAAGAGCTGCTGGGAGCAAGGAGTTGGGAGGGGCAGATCAGAAGAGAGCTCAGCTCTCCTCTGCTGTTCCAACACGCTTCCAGATGATTCCAGCTGTCTCCTTAGTGATTATTTACCTTTGTGCACTCATTAATTCCAGAAACCTGGGTAGTGGTGAGATGGGCTATCCACGGTGCCCAGTGCCCTCTGGCTGACTTCCCTGGGCCCGTTCCTCCTCTGTGACATGGACTGCCAGTGCTCACCAGCTGCCCCTATCACTGGCCACCGCAGTCAGGAGGGCACACAGCCATGCCAACCCCAGGCTGTGCACAAGGCAAACTGGAAACAAAAGCTCTTTGTGAGGACCAGGCTTCTCCTTTTCCACCAACCTGCCCCTCTCAGTGGAAATAAAGCAATGCCTTAGTCCTCGTGACATCAGTTTTAGGTCATTCCTGGGAAGATTCAATCCTGTGGCTGCTCACATATTTTCAGATGAAACGTAAGCGACATGAAAATGAAAGGCTACTGGTACAACCTAGCTGGGAATGTCAACCCAGCCAGGACGCGTAAAGGAGAAATGGACGCCTGGTGCGCTGGGGCCACTGCTGGCTCAGAACCACCTGCTGCCTCTGGATAGGGGAAGGGATGCCCAAATGGGAGCGAAGTCTTCCTCAGTGTGAGGCCAGGGAGCTGGCTGCAGAAGCACAGGCCCGCCCAGCTCAGGACCCCGCAGTGCGCACAGATTCCACCTTCTTCCCCAACCCGGCCTTTACCAAGACGGCCTGACTGGAGCCCTGGGCTGTGGCCCGCCCCCTCGCAGGAGGTGCGCCTGAGACAGGGAATGAAGGAACAGCAGAGGGCGCACTGCCTGGGACTTCTCCAGCCCCTCCCCTCCGTGGGATGAAATCCCCTGGGCTCCCAGAGCCTCTGCTTTCGCAAGTTGCATGCGTGACTGCTCCGGGCATATGCTCAGCGAGGCAGGCTCCGCGCCGCTCCTCTTGTCCCTCAGCCCCCAGCACAGGCGCCGAGTGCGTGTCCGCTCATATGGAGCTGACTCCTGCTTCAGAGCGTAGGAAACATACCGAGATGCCTAGAGAACATATCAGTTGCACATTTTTTTAAAAAAAATCACTAAAGACCCCACTTAAACCTCAGCTGTATGGAGCTATTGCCCAGTCTCAGGGCAGTTTGACACGCTCTGCAAAGAACTCCAACTGGGCCTTGTTTATGAGGAGCAAATGCTTTGTTCCATGTCTTCTAGGAGAGCTTTAAAGAACTCCAGCCCTGCCCGGCCAGCGTGCTCAGTGGTTGAGCGTCAACCTATGAACCAGGAGCTCACGGTTCCGTTCCGGGTCAGGGCACATGCCCGGGTTGAGGGCTGGATCTCCAGTGTGGGGCGTGCAGGAGGCAGCCGTTAGGTGATTCTCTTTCATCACTGATGTTTCTATCTTTCTCTTTCTCTCCTTTCCTCTCTTAAATCACTTTTTTTTTAAAAAAGAACTCCAGCCCTTTCAAATGTCAAGATTTTGAGTCATGGGTAATCCCCCAGATTTGGTCTGGGGGTCAGTGAGCGAAGGCAGGGTGACCCAAGGTGCCCGGGGGGCAGAGGCGGAGGTGGGGAGGGCACCCACAGCGCTTCCTTCAGAGGCAGACAACACCACCAGGAGGGGAAACTGCCGAGGTGGCGGCTCACAAGCAGGGGCCCACTGGGTGAACGGAAGGGAGAACTGGACATGGGGGGGGGGGGGGGCCTGTATAGCAGACTTTGAAAAACAGCTGCAATGCGCAAGACGTGGGATAGCAGCACGCTTTCTGTGAAGAATAGGCCCTTTCATTCTTCAGAAGTGAATGTGTGTCCCCTTCAAAGTTAGTCCGGGGAACCCAGAGTTGTTCCTGTGGCATCTGCCTGGCCAGCTGGGCACTGGCCAGAGGAGAGAGGAGGACCTCCCACAGCCCTTGTTCTCTGAGCTACGCTGGGCAAGGACCCCTCTGCCAGGCTTCTGTTAGTGGTCGCCAGCTCTCACCATTTCTCTATGGGTCTGGGAAATGCCGAGAAGAAAGGCGGCAGCTCTGGTGGCTTCCCCAGGAGCATACTGAAGGCCCGCCCCGCCCCCGCCCCGCAGGCCTGAGCGGAGCTGTGCTCGGCTGCTGGTAAGATTTCTCTCCTAGCCAGGGAGCAATTTAAGGTGCTGCTGTAAATTCCTAAAGTCCAAATTAATGCATATCCCAGAATAAGCCTTTCTTGGTAAAGAGCCCATGTGGCACATTAATAAAATGCAGGCTTGAGAAAAGACTGTTTTGTGCATAGACCACAGTTCTATTAAAGGCTGTCCTTATGACTGTAGATCATTGGTATTCAATTTCTGATCCAACATTCTGTCTGAGGAGACTGTTTTCTGCAATAAATACAATGGAAATTTACAAACAGAAGTTTATAATACCCTTTTCTCTGTCAAGCAGTGTATTAGTTTCCTTGTTGCTGTTGCAACAAATGACAAACCTAGTAGCTTAAAACAACACAGATATATTCTCTTACAGTGCTGGAAGCCAGGGGTCTGAAATGGGTTTCATGGGGCTAAGATCGAGATGTTAGCGGAGCTCTGTTCCTTCTGGAGGTTTCAGGGGCGAGTCCGTTCCTCACCTGCTCCAGCGCCTGCAGGCCACTTGCACTCCTTGGCTTGTGGCTGCACCGCCCCAACGCCCTCTGTGTCCATGTCACACCACCCTGTGACAATGCCCTCTTGTCTCCCTCTTAGGATGATGTCACCTTCTAATAGGTTGGGCCCCCCTGGATAATCCAGGATACTGTCCCTATCTCAAAAGCCTCACCTTCATGACTTCTGCAAAGTCCCTTTTTGCACATAAAGGTGACATAGTCTCAGGTTCCAGGAATCAGACATGAACACTTGAGGGCAGGAGGGCATTATTCTACCAACACAGCAGAAAAAAAGCAGCTCACATAAACTGCTTTCTTCCTGATTTCTCTGATTTATATCATTTCTTATACTTTTTAAAAAGTTATTTATTGATTTTAGAGAGGGAGGGAAGGAGAGAGAAACATCAATTTGTTGTTCCACTTATTTATGCATTAATTGGTTGGTTCCTTTTTAATTAATTTTTTTTTGAGAGAGAGAGAGGAAGGGAGAGAGAGAAACACTGATGTGAGAGAGAAACATCAATTGACTGCCTCCCACACACACCCTGACCGGGGATCAATCCTGCAACCCTGCACTCTAACCCACTGAACCACACCGGCCAGGGCCATTAGTTGATTCTTGTCTGTGCCCTTAACGGTGATGGAACCCACAACCATGTGCATGGGATGATGCTCTAACTAACTGGCCCACCGGCCAGGGCCTTATTTCTATCGTTTCAACCCACTAGGCCCTGTTAACTCGTCTCTTTCCATTTAGTGTCATGTTCTCTAGGAAATGCACCCACCACCCTTAATTTCAAATTATTAAGCAGAAATCCCACAGGCCCACTGGCCAGAATTTGTTTTTCCCTGTGGATGTGGACAGAACGGCCTCCTTAGCACAGCTGGGGCAGCAAGTGTAGGGCCACTGACTTCCCATCAGGAGCAAACTCATTTACTTACAACACAGCCCAAGAGTCAATGCACCCTCCTAGGATCATGTTTCTCTTCAACACAGGGATCGGCCGGTTGTGAAAATATACAGACCTGAGGAGGCACTGCGCAGTCTGTGAGGGGAGGGTGGTGGCCTGGGGGGGGGGGGGGGGCGGGGGGGGGGCGGCATTCACCTGCGCCCTCCAGGCGAGAGGCAAGTAGCTCCCTGAGCTGCAGTTCCCTTCCTCTCAGAGGATTTTCAAATCCAAATGCTGCAACCGGCCCTGGGCTGCTACTGCTTCTATTTTGTTCCTCTCCAGTCATCTCAGGTTTTTCTTTCACCAGAATTAGAACAAAGATGCCTTGGAACCTCATGTACTGAGAACAAGAGATGACCACACTGCAGGGAGGGAAAAAGCAAACTGCAGACAGACTTTGTGGGGATGAAGGTATATACACACATATGTTCATTTTATCTACTCTGTGCATGAAAGTATGAATAGGAAATAGGAAATTTAGCAGCACTGCGTATGCCCCAAGGGTGGCGTTAAGTAAAATATTTGCTTCTTTTGCTCTACATTTCAGTACTGTTTGAACTTGAATATTTTTACAATGAGCATATATATAATCTTATGATTTTCCTGCAACCATAAGACACATATAACATTTTTAATGAAATGAGAAAAATACTATAGAAGTCTATTTGACATGGAAAGATATTCACAATATATGGAATGAGAAGTTACAAAATGGCAGGAGCAACAAATTCCATTTTCTGAGGAAAGATGTGACAAAATAAAGAGAAAATATCTGCAAGGATATTTTAGTGCTCTAAAATGTTAAAAATACTCATCTCTGAGTGGTAGAATTCTTATTGCTTTGGTCTTATGCCTATCCTCACTTTTTAAACATACATTACCTTGTTTAAGGGGGGGGGGGGAGTTAAATGAATGCCCCTAACCCCAATGTGAGGTGGGAAACAGTACGGTGTCCCAAGTGACAGGGCCCTGGGCTGTTTTCTGGGCCACTGGGGGCTTCTGCTTGACCATCTCTGCCCACTGCTTTGCTCCCTGCTGTGCCGTGGCCCCCCCATGCCGTGGCCCTCCCCATGCTGTGGCCCCCCCATGCTATGGCCCTCCCCATGCCGTGGCCCCCCATGGCATGCCCCCCCCATGCCGTGGCCCCCCCATACCGTGGCCCTCCCCATGCCGTGCCCCCCCCATGCTATGGCCCTCCCCATGCTGTGGTCCTCCCCATGCCATGGCCCTGAACACAAGCTCGAAGAAGCAGCCTGGCAACACAGAAAGGGCCCTGGCTCTGGCACCTACCAATGACGTTGCCTTGGGCAAGTTGACATAGCATTTTGGGCCTGGATTTCTTCACTTGTGAAAGGGAGGTAAGAGCTGGCTGGCCATCCCTCCTGGTATCAGAAGGTGTTTCAGAGAAATAAAAATGTGTGTGTGGCCTGGAAAGCTCTGTGCACATTGTTTGTTGTCCTTTTGTTCTGTATTGTCATTAGTTATAACTGCACTGTGGCTCATCCCAGACAGCATTCTCCATGGTCCAGGGCCCAATTAACTTCGGCTGCCTTGTTAGTATTTGTGGATTTTTAAACTCTTGTGCACACTTGGTCTCTAACAGCTGTTCACCTCCACCCAGTGGCCTTGAACACTCACTTTGTGTTCATTGCTGGTGGTTTTCTCTGTGATTTAATTTGTGAAAAGTAGGAAGGACTCTGCCAAAAGCGATCTGCCCGTCAGCCTGCCATGGCTGGGTTGTCTTAAAAGACGCCTTTGAGTAAAGGAAATGAAAGCTGGAAACAGGTCCCGCTCAGCAGGCCCGCAGCCCCTCCTCCGTGCGCCTCGCTGCCGCCCAGGCACAGGGCTGGGCGCGGGAGTCCGGGCTGGCAAGGCTGAGGGCGGGGCTGGATCACCCGCCAGTCTGCCTCCGGCACCACCCTCCCTGCTCCGTTTCCTGCTTCAGCCTCTGGGAGAGAGAACACCTGTGTGGATGGAGACGTCACCAGCGTGACCTACAGGGGATTAGCGGGCACCTCAGCCCACTAGCATCTCCTGCCGGGGCAGCAGCTGGGAGGCAGGCCTCTCTACGCGCTCCTGGACAAGCAACAGCACAGTCCTTAGCAACAGGCCTCCCAGGGGCTTTTCTAATTTTTTAAAATATTCCTTATCCCAAGTCCACAAAAAGGGCCCCTCCCCACCCTTCTCTCTGTGCCACCCACCTCCCAACGGAGCAGATCTGAGGCGTCATATGTTTCTTTACACGGTTTTGCCTCCTGAGTCATCCGCTTTATCATTCTCAAGGACACACATAGCTCTTCACACGCAGCAAGCACTTCTCCCTGAGGAGGAATTGAAGCATCTCTCTTTCTGGCTACAAGCAATTTATAATCCTCCAACCTCCCAGCAGCTTTCTGAGGTCCTTCCTGCGTACCCGCGGGCCAGCAAAGAGAAGCACGAGAATAATCTGCTAATAACATACAGAGGTATAAGTTATATGTGTGTGTATAAAACTTTTATTAAGAGAATTGGAATCCCAAAGAGGTTCAGTCAGTTATCTAAGTTCCCAGCAACTCCCTACAAAGTAGAAGACAGATGGCAAATCTCCCTTTTCCTGAGTCATTAAATCACGCTGAGTCCCAGCTGACACCAGTGCCAAGGGAGTCGGAATGCATCCTACTGGCAAGTCATTGTTCCCTTAGGAGAAGTTGGCACGGGCGCTCCTGCCCAGCTCATAGATATCCACCCCCCCACTCCCCACCGCCCCTCTGTGGGCCTGTTGTTAACACATGAGCCAATGTCACTCTCCAGCCCCAAAGCTCCAGGTTCCCAACTGAATTAAGCAGAAAGTGTTGGGGCTTGGTAGGCCTCTTTTGGAGATGTGCCCCCCCCTCCCCTTAGGGGTGGCTCCACATTCTCTTTATAACAACAACAAACAGGTAACTGAATCCTTACCCTGGGCCAGGCACTATGTTTGCCCCTTTTGGCCTTGACCCCATGGGCGAGGGTGACACCTGACCCAAGCAGTGCCAGTCCACACTCTCCTGGGGCCCTTGAACTGAGGGCAGTGGCTCTGTGGCAGCCCTATTTGGGCCACGTGCGGGGAAATGCAGAGAGAGCCAGGCGTGGAGGAAGGAGAGTGTGCAGCTGTGATGACAGTCTGTGCACGGCAGTCCCAGGGGAGCAGAAAAAGTTTACCCAGTTCCTCACAGCTGTCTGGCCCTGGCCCTGGCTCCCGCCCCCCCCCCCCCCCGCCCCCCAAAAGCCCAGCTATGCCTCTTCCACCAAATTCTGTGAGTTCTGCCCTTATATCTCACTGATAAATTACTTTTGTTTAGTTGTCTTGAGTGGGTTCCTGTTACTTTTAATTAGACAATTCCCTGAGACACTCAGCTTATCGTAGCTAGGAAGTTCAACAGTTCTTTGGTGCTAAGCAGCTTACCTTTTAAAGTAAGAATATCCCTGGACAGGCGAGGGCAGGACATCGTTAGAAATGGCCAATGGCGTTTTTGGTCATTCACATCTCAGTGTGAACCAATTCAGTAACTTCTTTTTCTCTAAGACCAAGTAGCTAAGATCAGGAACATTTGAAGGATTCAGAGTTTTGATGAGAAAAAAAGGAGATATTTTAGAGTCAGAGCTCCTGAAAGAGGGCAGGCCTCTGTGTGGGGAAGGAAGGCACTTTCAGTTACTAGGAAATGTGCCCAAGCTCAGTCCTGCTCCCAGTAGCAAGGAAATAATTCATTTTGACTCATTAGCATCTCTAATTTACAGGATGCCTTCCTTCTAGGAGCTCATTACGTCGCTGGAGGTTCATGATGAGAAAGGGATTTGGGAGTGGGATTGAGGCTGGCATTGTCTTCTAAATAAGGCAACAAGGACCTTTGTTCCATGGTCCCTGACTTGAAGCAAATCCCTCTATAAGCTAATTAAGAAGGGATGTAAACTGTGCCGAGCCTGGGTAATGCTGAAGGAGAGATGCAAAATGCTCTAAGGCATTACTAAGACCATGTTTCCATCCAAACAGTAAATTTGTGGTGCTCCCACAGTCATCCAGTATCTTGGGTATGATATATTTTAATAGCATTAAAGTTAATTATTATTTGATGAGAAAATATATTGCAATTTTTACATTTAGCTTAGGCAAACCAATTGGAGTTCCTAATAAGAAACCTTCAAAGCCAGCCTGAGTTACAGCCACTCTGGTTTCTAGCCAATGGGTATGTGCTTCCACCAACTGTACTATCAGCTGGAGAACATAATTGTCCCTCTGCCCCTGGGGAGTTACTGATGTGTGTTTTAAGGGAGCAGACAGCTGCACAGGTACATTCCATTGGGTACTTCTCCATGTGTGCAGTATCACAAGCATCCCACAATGAGGCCAGGGGCGCTCGCACACTGACCTTACAAATTACGTAAAGACCATTTCAAAGACCATGTTGCCTGGGGAAGCCAGCCACACAGAGTTCCAGAGAAAATGGGGCATCCAAAGGCACTAGTCATCAGCTTCCCATGGAGCCGCGGTCGGCAAACTGCGGCTCGCGAGCCACATGTGGCTCTTTGGCCCCTTGAGTGTGGCTCTTCCTAAGCCTTACGAGTACTCTAATTAAGTTAATAACAATGTACCTACCTATATAGTTTAAGTTTAAAAAACTTGGCTCTCAAAAGAAATTTCAATCGTTGCACTGTTGATATTTGGCTCTGACGACTAATGAGTTTGCCGACCACTGCCATGGGGTGGTGTCAGATTCTAGGTTTGGAGTCAGATGCTGAGGGTGAGTCACCTCTTTCCCTTTGCCCCCAATCTCAACTCATGCCCCTTATCCAGTTCCATTCATTCAGCAAGTGTTTCTCAAGGGCCAGCTAAATGCCAGGCCCAGTGCTAAGTACTAGGGGATCCTGTGAGGGCTCCCTGCCCTCAGCACTCACCAGGCATTGGGCAGGTTGTTTGGGGAAGTGCTATAAAGAGTGCACACAGACTATGAGGAGCTCATGGTGGTGGGTGGGCAGTGTTGGGGTACATTAGCAATGAGGCGCCATCTACGATTTGGAGGGCAGTCTGAATAAGCTGGCAGAGTGCCAGGAGAGCGTTGGGGACGTAGGGAGAGCATCCCAGGCATGAGCGCAGCTTGTGCAAAGAGCCTTGGGTTAAAGGGCTCGACGAGCGTGGATAAAGCTTGCTGAGCAGGGTGGACAGTGGGGCCAGGTGAGGCTGGAACCTGGAAGCATTTACTGAGGGATGGTCTGAAGCAGAATAAAACAGATTTGTATTTTTAAGGATCCTTCTGTCAGCTTTATGGAGGAAGCCACTGGTGGGGGGAGGGCATGAGTGGGCACCGAGAGCCCACGTGTTACTACACTACATTGCAGTCACCGAGGTGGCTGGGCAGAGTGGTAGCCTGGAGATGACGAGAAGCAGGCAAATAGGAGGCATGTTATGGATGCCCCTGCAAGGGTGTGACATTGACTGGATTTGAGAGATGAGAAAGGAAAGCTGTCGAGGATGAGCAGGTGGGTGGACAGCCATGCCATCTACTGGGTGGGGATGATGAGATGAGATGC
Source organism: Myotis myotis (assembly GCF_014108235.1). Classification (NCBI taxonomy): domain Eukaryota; kingdom Metazoa; phylum Chordata; class Mammalia; order Chiroptera; family Vespertilionidae; genus Myotis; species Myotis myotis. The sequence continues at coordinate 89,220,981 of NW_023416335.1, forward strand.
AGATGGCTGAGGAAGGGTTAAGGGCGCAGTTTGGCCGCGCTGAGTGTAAGGCATTCGAGATATAGAATTGGAACTCAGAAGGGAGACCTCGCTGGATGGAGATTTTTGGGAGCCTGAGCACGTGGTGGCATTTGGGCCACGGGCACTGAGAGGGCAGAGGGCGTGGAGCGGAGGGCCCGGGACTTGGCTGGGAAGCACTCCAACCTTTATGGTCCTGTGGAGGAACTGCCCTGAGCTAAGGAGCTTGAGGAAGAAGGAGCAGAGCCAGGGGGAGCCAGGACCCGGAGCTGGAGTCACAGGGCCCTGCAGAGAGGACCCAGGTGAGCGTGAGCAGCCGCGTCCAGTGCTGAGGGGTCAGGTAAGGTGGGAATAAAGGCATGTCCTCTAGGTCTGACAACACGGGAGTCATAGGTGACCTCAGCAGATAATCGCCAATGGTTGGCGAGGAAACGGAAACTGACTGGGTTGAGGTGTGGGCGGGAATGAGGAGGTGAGGGAGGTTAGCTGTGAGGAGAGGAGAAAGGTGAGGTGGGGTGTGGAGTAGGGTGACCGCCTTGTCCGCCTTGCCCGGGACTCCTGGTTTCAGCACTAAACATCCTGCGTTCTGAGAACCCACTTAGCTCCAGAAAAACCCAGATGCTTGGTCACCCTAAAGTGGAGTTTTGCAGTGTTTGTTCTTGTCTTTTTAAAACATTGGAATGGACACACATGAATACTGATGGGAAGGATCCACCTGAGAGGAGCGGGGAGCCTCTAGGTCACTCTCGCTAGCGGAAATGCTGTCGCTTCCTTGTCTTCCAGCGCTATCCTAGGGCTGTGCCTCAGGTGCTAGAGCAAACCAAGATGACTGAATGTTCCCTTCTGTCACATCTGAGGGAGGCTACACACCTGGGACTCAGTGAGAGAGTCTGTGTTACACCAGGAGTGTGGGCACCAGGTTCTCGGCTCATTAAAAAAACACAAAGGTGTTTAATTGGTATTTTGTTTTCACAATTGCCCAAAAAAACACCCACTGAATCCCAGCCAGGTAAGGTCCTGGGCCCATAGGCCAGGATGAGTTCCAGGCTGACTTCCTGGCTTGGGGCCAGTGCTCCTTGGGCTAAAGATCAGGAGGAGCAGTCCCCACGCTGCTGGGGAGAGAGCTCAGCCTGGCCTCTGGGAATGGTGGGCAGAGCGGTTGAAGGCCCAACTCTGGAGGTTTCTGTGCCTCATTCAAAGCATCCTCCATGACTGGAAGAAAACCAAAAGCCAACGGGCAAATGAGTTCTGACTTTTGGGTTTATTCATTCTCTCCTTAGGAGGGTCGGACTGACTCCCAGTGCAGTTGCAGACTAAGAGCTTCACCCAGGACTCCACAGTTCCTCTAGAGGTGTGGGGAGTCCTCCTGGGGGTGTCAGGAGCTCCAGGTGCCATCACTCTCCCCTGTTGCCTGAAATCTGCCCTCCTCACCCTCAAGCTATCAGCCCTCTGGGTAAAAATGTCTTAAGAATGAGAGGAGTGATGAGCTAGGCTAACCCTAGAAGATATTGAAGTTTACCGTGAACAATTAGAATAGTGTGATCCTGGAATAATAACAGACCAGTGATGCACACTAGAGCTCAGAAAGAGAAGCAACTTAAGGAGCATTTGGTATATGATAAAAAAGGCATCACAACTCAAAGGAAAGGAAAGCGTGAGCAATAAATAAGCAGTGCTATGATACTTTATTAAAAATTATATACATATATATATATTAGAGAGAGAAGAAGAAGGAGGAGGAGGAGGAGGAGGAGGAGGAGGAGGAGGAGGAGGAGGAGGAGGAAGAGGAACCTACCTGATAGCAAAATAACTTCCAGTGGATTAGCAAGCTAAATAAGAGAAAATAACATAAAAAATATGGGGAGCCCTGGCTGGCGTGTCTCAGTTGGTTGAGCGTTGTCCCATATAACACAGTTTGATTCCCTGTCAAGGGCACGTGCCTGGGTTGCAGGTTGGATCCCCAGCCAGGGTTGGGGCAGGTGAGGCGACCAATCCATGCATCTTTTTCACATTGAGGTCTCTCTCTCTCTCTTTGTCTCTCTCTCCTCCCTGCACCACTCCCTTCCTTCCTTCTTCCCTTCCACTCTCTCTAAAAATCAATGGGAAAATTATCCTCAGGAGAGGATTAACAAAAAATTAAAAATCAATAAAAAAAATCTTTAAAAAATAGGGGGGAAATCAAGTAAGTATTTAAAGTAATCAGAGACTTTTTATTTACTATAAAAATGAATAAATCAGCTTTAATGATAAATATACAGCCTGAATACATAAAAAATTAAACCTCTATATGGCAAACCAGAACACCAAAAACGAAATTAGAAATTAATTTGCTAAAACAAGGGGGAAAGGCACATGTGATAAAAGTGTCAAAGGAGGATTATAAATCAACACTTTAAAAGATGATCATCACAATAGAAAAATGGGCAAAGGACGCAAATAGGCAATTTACAAAAGAAATACAAGTGGCCAATAAACAACTACTACCACCAAGTTCAATATGACTTACAAAAGAAATGCAAAGAAGAATAAGATGTTTCATCTGTCAGTTCTGCAAAGATCGTTCTTTTGAGGATAGGACACAGAATTTGTTAGGAAGAGGAGAAATAAGCACTGAGAATGCTGAAGGGAATATAAAGTACTATATTTTTTCTAGAGGCAATTTGGTTATATATATCAAAAGTCTTTAAAATGTTCACACACTAGGTCCCTGTAATTTCATTGCTAGTAATCCATCCTAATGCAATAACCAAAGTGGTACACAAAAATGTATGAAAGTGTTCATTGTGGAGATTTTCAATAGTGAGAAACTGGAAACAAGCTAATATCCCACAATAGGGGATTAATTATGGAACATTCATACAATAAAATATATGCTAAATAGAAGTAACATTTTAAAGAATACGTAATGACATGAGAAAATATTTATAATATAATGTTAAGTGGGAAAACACAGGACTCCGAATGACATATACGGTGTGGTAGTTCCAATTGGGAGTAGGGGACATGCATAGAAAATGGCTTTGAGAAAAGAAACCAAAAATATTAATAGTAGTTAGATATTAATGATGAAATTATAGAAGAGTTTAATTTATTTTTATTTCCCTATTTACATATTTTTACTCAATCTTGTAACTATATTTATTATATTAATATTTATTAATATATTTTTATTTTCTAAATGAATACACATTTGCTTTATAGTTAGATAAAAGGTGATCTTGGCCCTGGCCGGTGTGGCTCAGTGGATAGAGCATTGGCAAGGTGCACGGAAAGGTCACAGGTTCGATTCCAAGTCAAGGGCATATTCCTGGGTTGCAGTTCCATCCCCAGCCCCGGTCAAGGCACATGCAGGGGGCAACCAGTCCAATGTGTCTCTCTCACATCTCTCTCTCTCACTCTCTGTCTCTCTTTTCCTCCCTTTTTTCCTTCCCTCCCTCCCTTTCACTCTCTCTGAAAAGCAATGGAAAAAATATCCTCATATGAGGATTAACAAAAAAAATTTGTGATCTTGAACAAATACTTCCTCCCCTCTCCTTCCTACACACAAAGTCCTAAGACGGTACCTGCTAAAAGGCACAGATCCCTTGATTTGATAGGCTGTGTGCTGGGACCCAGAAAGGAGTGTGGCTTAAGGGAAAGGGAGAAAGGAGACAAATGTTTGGAGCGAGGGGGAGGGGAGGAGTCAGAAAGGGATCTGGGAATGGCCCAGAATGTGGAATGCTGCCGAAGCCATACTGGCCTTGCTCCAGTGTCCACTAATTGGTTTGAAGAGATCGGAGGGGCCTGGGCTCCTTGGGGGCTAGACTCCAAAATGGGAGAAGGGAACTCAGGGGAGATCTCTGATGCAGCTGGATGGCAGCTCTCTCCTCTCTCTCTCCACTTCCATCTTCTTCCCTCCCTCCCTCTCAGTGGCTTCTTAAAGAAGAGGTGGTACAGAGAATGTTCTAGAACAATGATAGAAGTGGAGGAACAAATGGGAACTCCAGTGAGACACCGGGGCTGGCTGTCCATCTTTTCTTTTGTGACTACAGTTTTCGGTCCAATTTTGCCTAGAATCAGACTCTTAAGAAACATGAACTCTGACTTGGGCCAAGGGTTCCTCATGAGGCCACCTTCTTCACCCCAAGAGGCTCCCTCCTGCAGTGTTCGGAGTGTGTGGGCAGGCATGGACCACCCCCACATCTGCACAGCACAGCATGGAAGGTGCCTCTGCATGTCTACAGTACTTCTATTTCCCAGGTACTGTGTTTCTCTGAGAATCCTGAAGGTTTGTGAGCTGGAAGGAAGTCTTAGAAGCTAAATGGTAAGTGGACAAAGCTCAGGGTAAAAATTATTGACAAGTAGAAATATCTGGCACCGAACACATTCAGTGTCTAAGGAAGCACTGTTCTTTGCTTTCCTCGGAGGCTTTCGTACCGTCACTCCCTTCCTGGATGAAAAGAGAACTTATCACATGTTAGTGTAATTGTTTGTGTGTCTAACTCTCCCATTAGACCGGGAATCCCTTTAATTTCCGAGTCCTCATCGCTGACCACAGTGTCTGAGATATGCTAGGCGCTCTATAAATGTTTATTGAACAAATAAGATATTTTGTTCATTAAATATGTGGGTTAATAGTAACCACATCAAACTCAGACAACACGTTTCCAAAGAATCAGAATGTAATAGAATAGACCTTTGTGGTACATTACTGCTCAACAATGTGCGTGTCCTCTTCCCCACCTCCAGGGAGAGTGTGCGCCGACTCTTGTTGATTTTGGACTCTGAAATGGCTTGTGTTGGTCAATTGGGCACTAGCAGATGGGAAGCAAGCACAGGCTTGAAATTGTTTACACACTTGGGCTTTTCCCATTGCCGTGCAGCATGCTCTGGCCAGCCAAGAAGGATGTGAGAATTTGCAACATAAAACAGACCCAACTTGTTGCTTGGAGACATCCCACTGAGCTCAGCTGAGAGTAGCACACAAAGCAGACCTGCACAAAAGTCAGCAATAAATATGTGCATGCTAATGAACGCATGCCTCTGAGGTTCTGGAGTTGTTTGTTATGTAGTAATAGGTGGCAGATACAACCTTTTGCTAAAATGCACAAACTATAATTTTGTTGTCCTTTATTTAGGAAGGTGAGTCACAGACTCTGATTGTAGACTCCTGACCCTCAGTTTCCTTGTCTGTGAAACCTGTAAAGTTGCTATGAGGACTGAGTGAGATAATCCAAGAAAAACACTTGGGACAGCTCCTGGCACGTGAAAAGTGCTCAGCACGTGCCATGATGATGATGGCGATGTTTCTGGGTGCCTACTTTAAACGGTAGTTATCACTGGGTGTGGGGAAATGCCAGTGAGTAGAGAACTTCTAATAACAGAATGTCGAGCGACAGAACATGTACCCTGCACTGAGGCACGCCTTCCAAATGACCTGAGCTGCACTCCCCCTCCTTCTGCCAGAGGACAAAGGCACCACAGCCTGTTTATTACAGTCAGCTAATCGATGACACAGCTGTCCTGGAGGAGGTGGAACCAGTGTCATCTGGGCCTGGGATGGGAAAGCCTGAGAGGTGGGTCAGAGTTTGGATCTGCTGTCGCTCAGGCTGTGGCAGGCCAGCAGAGCACTTAGCACAGCCTCCCTCCCTCTCCTCTGTCTTCATGCTCATGGGCTCTTCATGCCTCTGACGCTCACAGGCAGAATGTATAGGACGAGAAGCCCCAAGCATGGGTGAGAACTGGACACAGCCTGTCTCATGAGGTCACTGTGCCTCCATTCTTCATCTACCCCCAGGGCAGCTCAGTTTTGCCTTACAGCAGGGTAAACTATGAGTCTTCCCAGGACCAACCCACCCCCACAACATGGTAAAGAGAAACTCCGTCTAATTCATCTGCCGTGAGGTCTCCATAGAGAGCCATGGAGGCACGGGCTCTGTCCGCTAACTCCACCTGCTGACGCCTTAGGATCTGGTGATAATCTTGCAAATACTGGTGTCCTCTCCTCAGAGTGTCAGGAATCCACTGGTGTTTGCCTGGGGATTGAAAATGCTTCCAGAGGCCCAAATGAATCTTAGAAAATCAAAAAAAGCCTAGCCTGTCTTACATAATCGGGCTGGGAAAACATGTTTCACATTAGAACGGCAGCCAGCAATTTCCCAGGGCTCGGGCGGAGGTCTGGGCTGTTCATTTGGCTCTGGACCTGCTTAAGAATGACATTATTTTAACCTGTCTGTTTCTGCTCAGACACATTAAGCCGCCGCCTCCATCACTGACGTGCCTCCGTGTACACTGTCCTCTGTCTTCCACTCTTGAGAGGATGAATAGATACCAAAGCAGGAGAATTATGCTTCTCAGAGAGGTTGGGGAGATCAATAAAATGTTTCTGACACAAAAAGGAAATGAAAATGAAGAGATACCAAGGTCCTTAGAAGCAGACCAGATCCATAAAAAAGTACGCCGTAACCAGCCATATAATCCAAAGGCAGCCTTTAAAGTCTATCAGACCTGACTATTCTCAGTTAATGTGAAGATACCAGACTGCCCTCAAAGTTGTGCCTCTAGCCCTGGCCCACCTTCCCCCTGGCATGGCTTGTCCTTAGCACTTATTTCACGATTATACAGTGCGGAGTTTGAGGAGGAAACACTGGTGGTTGGTACAATGGCATCCGGGATATGAACATGGGCTGTGGAGGCAGACAGACTTGGGTTCAAATTCTGGCTCCCCCACTTGACCTTGGCCAATGTATGCAACCTCTCCCAGTGCTAGTTTTTATCTGAATGTATAGGTAGGAACACCTTCCCACAGGTGGTCATGAGGGGTAAGTGACATGTGTAGGCACCGCACTCACTGGTGCCCAGCATGCAGTAACACCCAGTAGAATTTGGGGTGGTAGGTAAGCAGCAGAACTGATCCATCCTGTGCAGTCCCACTGAAGCGCCCTGCATTTGGTTTAATGCTCTCTTGTCATTATATCAAAATTCTCAATAATTTTTGAACAACAGAGTTATAAGGCACACCCAGCACGACCCCACATTCGGGACTTTGGCAATAATACCACATTTGGAACAAAGTCAAAGATGAAAATATTTTGTATTAAACCTGCACCATTTTACAGCAGCTGCTAGATATTTGTAAGAAAAACAAAAAAACCAAAGCAGCTTCAGCAGTGGGGAGAAGGGTTCTTTCTCGCCTTTTTGCTTCTGATATTTCCTTTCTCCTGGAGAGAGTGCAATTCTGTCCTCCCTCAGCCCCCTCCTATTATTCTATTGCCTTACTCCTTAATCTGTTCAGTTCTTGGCTAGGAAGAGGTTGCTGTTTAATGGACACCCTCAACAACCACATCAGTCCCTGCCATGCATCTTGTCACTTATTTAATTAAAACACCTCATTAAATGTTTAAGTTACTATGAGAAAGTGGTGTAGATACTGGGGAGAATCTCCAAGCTGAAAGGCACTGAAATAATCTACTCCAGACCTCTTGGTTCAAGAAGGAGAATATCCATTCAACGTAATCCCTACTAAAATACCAATAGCATATTTCACAGATCTAGAACAAATACTCCACAAATTTATATGAAACCGAAAAAGACCTCAAATAGCTACAGCAATCTCGAGAAAGAAGAACAAAGTTGGAGGGGTCACAATACCAGATAGCAAATTATATTACAACACCATTGTAATCAAAACAGCCTGGTACTGGTACAAGAGCAGGCATATATATCAATGGAACAGAACAGAGACCCCAGAAATCAACCCAAGGCATTATGCTCAATTAATATTTGACAGAGGAGGCAAGAGCATACAATGGAGACAAAACAGTCTCTTCAATAAATGATGAGGGGGAAATTGGACAGGCACATGCAAAAAAAAGAAAAAAAGAAAGAAAAAGAAAGAAAGGAAGAAAGAAAGAAAGAAAGAAAGAATCTAGACTCCCAACTTACACAATATCCAAGAATAAGCTCAAATGGATAAAAGACTTAAATGTAAGTCATGAAATCATAAAAATCCTAGAAGAATCCATAGGGAGCAAAATCTCAGAAATCATAGTAGCAATATCTTTGCCAATACATCTCCTAGACCAGTGGTTGGCAAACTCATTAGTCAACAGAGCCAAATATCAACAGTACAATGACTGAAATTTCTTTTGAGAGCCAAATTTTTTAAACTTAAACTATATAGGTAGGTACGTTGTTATTAGCTTAATTAGGGTACTCCTAAGGCTTAGGAAGAGCCACACTCAAGGGGCCAAAGAGCCGCATGTGGCTCGAGAGCCACAGTTTGCCGACCATAGTCCTAGGGCAGTGATGGCGAACCTTTTGAGCTTGGCGTGTCAGCATTTTGAAAAACCCTAACTTAATTCTGGTGCCGTGTCACATATAGAAATTTTTTGATATTTGCAACCATAGTAAAACAAAGACTTATATTTTTGATATTTATTTTATATATTTAAATGCCATTTAACAAAGAAAAATCAACCAAAAAAATGAGTTCGCGTGTCACCTCTGACATGTGTGTCATAGGTTCGCCATCACTGTCCTAGGGCAAGGGAAACAAAGGAAAAAATAAACAAATGGGACTACATGAAACTAAAAAGCTTTTCCATAGCAAAAGAAACCAGCATCAAAATGCAAAGGGAACTCTGTTTGGGAGAACATATTTGCCAATGATACATCTGATATGGGGTTAACTTCCAAAATATATAATGAACTCATACAGCTCAGCATAGGGAAGACAAACAATCCAATTTAAAAATGGGCAAAGGACCTAAATAGATACTTCTCCAAAGAGGACATACAGATGGCCAAGAAATATGAAAACATGCTCGAAGTCACTAATCATCTGAGAGATGTAAATTAAAACTACAATGAGGTATCACCTCATACCTGCCAGATTGGCTACCATCAATAAATCAACAAATGACAAGCGCTGGAGAGGATGTGGAGAAAAGGGAACCCTAGTGCACTGCTGGTCGGAATGCAGACTGGTGCAGCCACTATGGGAAACAGTATGGAGTTTTCTCAGACAATTAAAAAGGGAACTGCCATTTGACCCAGTAATACCACTTCTGGGAATATATCCTAAGAATCCCAAAACACCAATCAGAAAGAATAGATGCATTCCTATGTTCATAGCAGCACAATTTACAATAGCTAGGATCTGGAAACAGCCCAAGTGCCCATCAGTAGATGAGAGGATAAAAAATATGTGGTACATTTACACCATAGAACACTATGTAGCTGTCTCTTACCCTTTGAGACAGTATGGAGGAACCTGGAGAGTATTATGCTAAGTGAAATAAGCCAGTCAGAGAAAGGTAAGTATTACATGATCTCACTCATATCTGGAATCTAATTAACAAAATAAACTGATGAACAAAATAGATCCCAAGACATGAAAGCATGGAAGAGACTGTGGAATCTCAGAGGGAAGGGGTGGGGGATGAGAAGAGTTTAACCAAAGCACTTGTATGCATACATGCACAACCCATGGACACAGACAATAGTGTGATGAAGGTCTGAGGAGGAGGCAGGAGCAAGATGCGGGGGTAGGTGGGTCAAAGAGGGTCAAAGGGAGTCAAAGGGGGACATCTGTAATAGTTCCAACAATAAAGATAAATTATACTTCTTAAAAAGATAAAAAGAGAACATCCAAAGTGGTTAAAAGCCAGCTACCTTGGTTCTCAAACTTTAGTGTACTGAGTCGTCTGGAGGGCTTGTTAAAAACCAGATTTCTTGGCCCCAACCCAGAGTTTTGGATTCAGACGATCTGGGGGTGGGGTCTAAGAATGTGCATTTCTACCAGGCTCCCCGGTAATGTGATGCTGCAAGTCCTAATTTGAGAACCACTGGTGTGGCTTAAGATGAACAGGAGCCAGCCCCAGGTGTCCTGTGTTCTCACGGAAGGCCCTTCGTGATCCACCTTCTTTTCTCATGGCTGTGCCCCCCTCAGCCCTGGCTGGGAGCTTCCTGGGCTGTGGTTTTTATATTTGCACTGCCTACCTGAGACGAACTTGCTCTCCTTGCCAAAATGATGTCTATAATGAGCCTCAAGCTTTCCAGAAAAAAAAAAATGTTTCTGGCATTACCACATATTATAAAAGAGAGTGTCTTAGGAAGGAAAATTAATGCAGTGAAGGATAAACTTAAAGCAAAAGCAATCATGCCATGGACAAAGAGCCCAAAATGTTGATCGATGTTTTTCTGATCCTTCTATTGTGTCATCTATGTCTATGTTTATTTTTCTAAAACAAACAAGAAAACTGCATATAGTAATCCAGAGTATTGGTTGCAAAGTTTTTAAAGTCCATCTTCTGTGAGCTCTCTTTTATTGACCATGCAACCTTCATTACTGATCTAGAAATTATAGTCACCATCTATAATAATAAAAGGGTAATATGCTAATTAGACCGGACATCTTCTGAATGTCATTCTGGATGCCCTTCCTGATGAAGCCAGGGCTGGGGGAAGCTAGCCCAGGTACCGGATGCCTGTGGACCACCAGAGGGAAGCCAGCCTGGGTCCTGGGTGCCTGCCAGCAGCTGAAGGAGGGAAGCCCGGGTCAAGGAAAGCTGGTGCCGGCAGCTGGGGAAAGGAAGGCCTACCCTTGCATGAATTTTCGTGCATCGGGCCTCTAGTATACTAATAAAAGGGTAATATGCTAATTAGACCTGACGTCTTCTGGACAAAGCCACGGTGGCAGGGGCTGAGGCAGAGGTGGTTAGGGGTGATCAGGCCAGCAGGGGAGGGAAGTTAGGGGAGATCAGGCTGGCAGGGGAGGGCAGTTAGGGGATGATCAGGCCAGCAGGCAGAGGCGGTTAGGAGTGATCAGGCAGGCATGCAGGCGATCAGTTAGGAGCCAGTGGTCCCAGATTGCGAGAAGCATATCAGACTTGCAGTTTAGGCCCGATCCCTGTGGGATCCCAGATTGGAGAGGGTGCAGGCCGGTCTGAGGGAGCCCCTCCCTCCTGTGCACAAATTTTGTGCACTGGGCCTCTAGTTCAAAATAAAAGAAAATAGGGCCAAAGGACCTGTTTCCAAACCTCTGCTGCCAACACCGGTCCCACATTCAAGTGACAACAATGTCAATTGTCCCTTCTCTCCAAACTCCTTCTAGGAAAATGCCACTTGTGCAGAAGGCTCGGCCATGGAACTCTGAAGAGATCTCCAATTATGAGGACTTGACTGGGCAACCTAATTCATAATAAGATGCTCCGAGAATTTGTCTAAAAATATGCAATTTTAAGTTTTCTAGAAAGTAGCCACATTAAAAAGGTAAAAAGAAACAGGTAACATTAACTTTAATAGTATACCTTATTTAACTCAATGTATCCAAAATAGTATCCTTTCAACATGTAATCAATATAAAAATATTACTGATAGTTTTTTCTCACCCAATGTCTTCAAAATAAGTTGATTTTTACATTTACAGCACATCTCAATTTGGACTAGCTGCATCTCAAATGCTCCACAGCCATACTGGACAGCACGAGCCCAAACCTGGGCCCACACAGGTAGTTGGAGCACTTTATAAACTATTTGGGTAGAAAAGCAGCTCAGTTCCAAGTGAAATATCTGGGAGGAACAGCCGGACACCATCCCACCTGCCTCCTCCCCGCTCTCTGTGGAGTTCCACACTGTGTTACTAAGATTTGCTTATTTGCAGCAGGCATTCTTTTAGACTAAACTTGTTATTCTCATTTTTCCCTGAGTATCTAATTTTAATACGCCAATCCCCAAATCTACAGAGCTCAGGAATACAGATGTAAAAATTGTCATTTTGTGAAAAATGGAATAGCCTTATCCTCCCACAGCACTTGCCCGTGGATGGCCTCTCCCTTTCCCCACAGACATAAGTGATGTGTCATTAGATTGAAGCTGGTAAGTGGACCTGGTTGCATCAGCAGGCAGCCCCATGAAGATTCTTGCTGAAAGGTCAGCATAAGGAGATTCGGCCTCTCCTCATGTTTATAAAGCTTTACGGGACATCGAGTTTATGCTTCTGTTTGAAATTTTCAACAAATTTCTAGATGTTCCTGGGACCAGACAAGTCCACAATATGCAGAAAGATGTTCTAAACCAGAATAGAAAAAAAGTTGTAAATCTTTTCTTAAAAAAGATATAAATTAACATTTAAAAATTTAAATCTTTATTGTTGAAAGTATTACATATGTACCCCCCCTTACCCCATTGACCCTTTCTAGCCCGCTAAACTAATATCTTTTAAATAAAAACCCCCACATGTACATGGTTTTAAACATTAAGTAGTTCAGGATGATACAAAATGGAAAGTAATAGTCTCACTCCTCAGAAAGAAAGCATTGTTTCCAGTTTCTTATGAATCACCCAAAAATATTTTAAAACAATATATCACTTATATTATTTAAATATTTTAGACATATGTTAAGCATGCTATATGCACATATATGAAACATTATATTATACATTTCAAACATACTGTATATGTGATTACACATATGATATGTGTATGTGTGTCCCCTTCCCATACACATAGGATCAGACTATACATTGCTCTACATCCTTTTTCACTTAGCAGTATATTTTGGAGGTATTTTTGAAGATGTTATTTCTTTTAATGGCTACATAACATGTTTTGCATGGATGTGTCATAGTTTCCTACCACCAATCATTTAGGGTTATTTTTTTTTGTGTCAAGATTTTGCTCTTGACTTCCAAAATGGCGACCAGCAGGAAGGTAGGGAGGGAGAGAGTGTGAGAGCGCAAGGAAGTGATAGAGGAGTGTGTGGACACGTGTGGTGTGTGTGTATGAGCTAGGAACAGTTAGATTCTGCAGGTCTTCTAAGGGGCTGCTAAACCGGGCAGTCTTAAGCGGCGGAGTCCCGCTCCCTGCGCGGACACTCCTGGGCGGCCAACACAGGCATGGCGACCACGCCATCTTGGGAAACAGAGCTGCTTGAGACTAGAATCCTGGTCTCAGCACCACCCAGTCTGATCTCAGACGCATACCAGGAACCTGCAGCCACTGGGGACAGAGACCTGTGACCACAGTTACAGACCTGCGGACACCAAAAGTTCAGAAATCCCCGTGGCAGATCTGTGAGTAACAGAGCCCATCCCCCCTTCCCGCAGGCTTGCGGGCAGCGCCAGAGTAACTAACTGATAGACCCACCCCTTGCCGGGACCTCAGCGCTCCAGGAACTTTAGCCTGGAAGTGCACGAGCACCTTGGAACTGATCCTACACGCACTGCCAGCTTCTGAGCCCTGGGCTGGGAGCAATCGCGCGAACACCTGGAATTTGTCCCACATATCACAGGCCCAGGGACCCTGATTCTCTGGGCAGGTGGCAGCACCAAGCACCAGTGACTTGACTGTGTTTCTTTTCATCTGCGCCTGAGATCCTGATTTCCTGTGCATTCATACTAAGAGCCAGTGACTCCAATTCCTGGTGCAAGGGCACACAGGGACCCTGATTCTCAAGGCAAGGTCGCGTGAAGCAACAGAGACTCTGATACTGGATTCTGGGGAACTCTGACTCCTGGCGCACGCTAGGGGGCTCTGGTTTTCAACACACTTCAGGGGAGTCTCTGTTTCAGCACGGTGCAGACAGGGTCCCTGATTCTAAGGGCGTGTATGAGGCCACATTGAGCGCTGACAACACTGACTCTGAGCAAGCCTGGTTCCCACCAACCCACAACAACTACACATCTTAGTGTCAGAGCTCTTCAGTGACACTAGGGTGGCGGGAGGCTCCCACTGCACATGGCCCAGGCCCACGCAACTCGACGTTTGAACCATCGGGAGATAATCAGAATGAAGAGACGAAACAACACCCAGAGAAAAGACAATGAGGAGTCACCAAGAAAGGACATTAATGAAGTTGAAGCATGCAACATGACAGAAAAAGAATTCAGAATAATGGTTGTACAATTCATTCACCGGATGGATGAGAAAATCAACAACCTATGAAAGAATCAGGAAGAAATGAAAAGTGATATAGCTACAATCAAAAACACCATGGAAAGTTTCAACAGCAGACTAGAAGAAGCAGAGGACCGAATTAGTGAATTAGAAGATAAGGCAGAGAAACAAGCTCAATCTGAACAGCAACTGGAGAAAAAAATTAAAAAGCAGGAGGAGAGCCTAAGGGAGCTTCGGGACAACATGAAACGAAGTAACATACGCATAATAGGGCTGTAAGAAGGACAAGAAGAGCAGCAAGGATTAGAAAATCTATTTGAAGGAATAATGTCAGAAAACTTCCCTGATATGGGGAAGAAAAAAGTTACACAAGTACAGAGAGTCCCAGGCAAGATGAACCCCAAAAGACCCACACCAAGACACGTCATAATAACGATGGCAAATGTACAAGACAAAGACAGAATCTTAAAGGCTGCAAGAGAGAAACAGAGAGTTACCTACAAAGGATCCCCCATCAGATTATCAAATGATTTATCAACAGAAACACATCAGGCCAGAAAAGAATGGACAGAAATTTACAAAGTGATGCAAAGCAAAGGACTGAATCCAAGAATACTCTATCCAGCAAGGCTACTATCATTCAAAATTGAAGGGGAAAAAAGAAGCTTCACAGACAAAAAAAGGCTAAGGGAGTTTATCACCACCAAGCCAGCAATGCAAGAAATGCTAAAGGGATTGGTGTAAAAAGAAGAACTAAAAATCCCAGAAAGAAAACAGCCACAAAAAAAAATAGAAATGGCTACAAACAAGTACCTTTCAATAATAACTTTAAACGTAAATGGACTAAATGGTCCAATCAAAAGACATTGAGTGGCTGAATGGATAAAAAAACATGACCCATATATTTGCTGTCTACAAGAGACCCACCTCATTAGAAGGGACTCACACAGACTGAAAGTGAAGGGATGGAAAAATATCTTTCAGGCAAATGGAAATGAAAAAAAAGCTGGGGTAGCGATACTTATATCAGACAAAATAGGCCTCAAAGTGAAGGCCATAACAAGAGATAAGAACGGCCACTTCATAATACTAAAGGGATCAATACAACAAGAGGATATAACCCTGATAAACATATATGCACCCAATGCAGGAGCACCCACATACATAAGAAAACTCCTGGACGATATCAGGGGAGAGATCGACAACAATACAATCATAGTAGGGGACTTTAATACACCACTGACATCACTGGATAAATCCGCTAGACAAAAATTCAGCAAAAAAACAGCAATCCTAAATGACTCACTAGATCAGATGGACTTAATTGACATCTTCAGAACACTTCACCCCAAAGCCACAAAATATACGTTCTTCTCAGATGCTCATGGGACATCTTCAAAAATAGACCACATATTGGGTCACAAACAAAGTCTCCCCAAATTCAAGAAGATTGAAATCATACCAAGCATCTTCTCAGACCACAAGGCCATAATATTAGAAATAAACTACAATAAAAACAACTCAAAATACTCAAACACTTGGAAGCTGAATAGCATGTTATTAAATATTGATTGGGTTACCAATGAGATCAAAGAAGAAATTAAAAACATCCTGGAAACTAATGACGATGAAAACACAACAATCCAAAACCTTTGGGACGCAATGAAAGCAGTCCTGAGGAGGGAAGTTTATAGCTCTACAGGCCCATCTCAACAAACAAGAGAAAATGGTAGTAAATCATCTAGATCTACAGCTCAAAGAATTAGAAAGAGAGCAACAAGAAAAGCCCAGAGTGAGCAGAAGGAAGGAGATAATAAAGATTAGAGCAGAAATAAATGACATAGAGACAAAAAAAAAAATACAGAAAATCAATGAAACCAAGAGCTGGTTCTGTGAAAGGATAAACAAGATTGACAAACCTCTAGCCAGGCTCACCAAGAAGCAAAGAGAAAGGACCCAAATCAACAAAATCAGAAATGATAGAGGCGAAATAACAACAGATCTCACAGAAATACAAATGATTGTTAATAAATACTATGGACAACTCTACTCCAAAAAACTAGACAACCTGGAGGAAATGGACATATTCCTAGAAAAATACAACATTCCAAAACTTGATCAGGAAGAATCTAAAAATCTCAATAGGCCAATAACTATGGAAGAAATTGAAGCAGTCATCAAAAAGCTTCCAGCAAACAAAAGCCCAGGACCAGACGGCTTCACAGGGGAGTTTTACCAAACATTCAAGGAAGAACTAAAACCTATCCTCCTCAGACTACTACAAAAAATCCAAGAGGAAGGAACACTTCCAAGCTCATTCTATGAAGCCAACATCACCCTAATACCAAAACCAGGTAAAGACAACACAATGAAAGAGAATTTCAGGCCAATATCCCTCATGAACATAGATGCCAAAATCCTCAACAAAATCTTAGCAAATCGGATCCAGCAGTACATCAGAAAGAGCATACACCACGACCAAGTAGGATTTATCCCAGGGATGCAAGGATGGTACAATATCCGCAAATCAATAAACGTGATACATCACATAAACAAATTGAAAGAAAAAACCCACATAGTCATATCAATTGATGCAGAAAAAGCATTTGACAAAATTCAACACCCATTTTTGATAAAAACTCTCAGCAAAGTGGGAATTGAAGGATCATACCTCAACATAATAAAAGCCATATATGACAAACCCACATCCAACATCATACTCAAGGGACAAAAACTAACACCATTTCCCCTAAGAACAGGAACAAGACAGGGATGCCCACTCTCACCACTCCTGTTCAACATAGTACTGGAAGTATTAGCCATTGCAATTAGACAAGAAGAAGAAATAAAAGGCATCCAAATTGGAAAAGAAGAAGTAAAACTGTCCTTATTTGCAGATGACATGATATTATACTTAAAAAACCCTAAAGACTCCATCAATAATAAAAGAATTTGGCAATGTAGCAGGATACAAAATTAACGCCAAGAAATCTATGGCATTTCTATACACCAATAGTGAATGTGCAGAAAGAGAGACTAAAAAAGCAATCCCATTTACCATCGCACCAAAAAAATTAAGCTACCTAGGAATAAAGTTAACTAAAGAGGTAAAAGACCTCTTCTCAGAAAACTACAGGGCGTTGAAAAAAGAGATAGAGGAAGACATAAAGAGATGGAAAAACATACCATGTTCTTGGATTGGTAGAATCAACATCATTAAAATGTCCATACTGCCCAAAGCAATCTATAAATTCAATGCACTTCCCATTAAAATACCAATGGCATATTTCACAGACCTAGAACGTACTCTCCAAAAATTCATCTGGAATGAAAAACGACCCCGAATAGCTGCAGCGATCCTGAGAAAGAACAAAGTAGGTGGGATCTCAATACTAGATATCAAGCTGTATTACAAAGACACTGTTCTCAAAACTGCCTGGTACTGGCACAAGAACAAACATATAGACCAATGGAATAGAATAGAGAGCCCAGAAATCAGCCCCATCCAATACGCTCAATTAATATTTGACAAAGGAGGCAAGAACATACAATGGAGTCATGATAGTCTCTTCAATAAATGGTGTTGGGAAAATCGGACAGATACATGCAAGAAAATGAAACTAGACCACCAACTTACACCATACACAAAAATAAACTCAAAATGGATAAAGGACTTAAATATACGACGGGAAACCATACAAATACTAGAAGAATCCAAAGGCAACAAAATCTCAGACATATGCCGAAGCAATTTCTTCACTGATACAGCTCCTAGGGCATTGGAAACTAAAGAGAAAATGAACAAATGGGACTACATCAAAATAAAAAGCTTCTGCACAGCAAAAGAAACCATCAACAAAACAACAAGAAAACCCACTGTGTGGGAAAACATATTTGCCAATGTCATATCTGATAAGGGCCTAATCTCCAAAATTTATAGGGAACTCATACAACTTAACAAAAGGAAGATAAACAATCCAATCAAAAAATGGGCAAAGGATCTAAATAGACACCTTTCAAAAGAGGACATTCAGAAAGCCAAGAGACATATGAAAACATGCTCAAAGTCACTAATCATCCGAGAGATGCAAATCAAAACAACAATGAGGTACCATCTCACACCTGTCAGACTGGCTATCATCAACAAATCAACAAACGACAAGTGCTGGAGAGGATGTGGAGAAAAAGGAACACTTGTGCACTGCTGGTGGGAATGCAGACTGGTGCAGCCACTATGGAAGACAGTATGGAGTTTCCTTAAAAAACTGAAAATGGAACTCCCATTTGACCCTGTGATCCCACTTCTAGGAATATATCCCAAGAAACCAGAAACACCAATCAGAAAGGATATATGCACCCCTATGTTCATAGCAGCACAATTCACCATAGCTAAGATCTGGAAACAGCCTAAGTGCCCATCAGTAGATGAATGGATTAGAAAACTGTGGTACATCTACATGATGGAATACTATGCTGCTATAAAAAAGAAGGAACTCTTACCATTTGCAACAGCATGGATGGAACTGGAGAGCATTATGCTAAGTGAAATAAGCCAGTCAATGAAGGAAAAATACCACATGATCTCACTCATTCATGGATAATAGAGACCATTATAAACTTTTGAACAATAATAGATACAGAGGCAGCGCTGCCTCGAACAGACTGTCAAACTACAGCAGGAAGGCCGGGGAGAGTGGGAGGGCAGGAGGGGGGTGGGTAAGAGATCAACCAAAGGACTTGTATGCATGCATATAAGCATAACCAGTGGACATAAGACACTGGGGGGTAGGGGAGGCCAGGGGATTGTCAAGTGCAGGGGGGAAAAAAGGACACATATGTAACACCCTTTGTAATACTTTAAGCAATAAAAATAAAATAAAGATTTTGCTCTTAAGACAATATCTAAATCACGTCATAACTCTAAGAAGACAACTTTCTCTGTGACTCAGTCCTTACTTATGGTGCATTCAATTTCTGCCTTGTGTTATGGTTATCCCTGGACACAGCTCCCTCCTCCATGACACGTAGAACTCCTCGATGGAAGAACCACATCAAATGCCCCCTTCCCTTGTGGTGGGACACACGGTCACACATGTCGATGATTAATGTATGTTGGTGCTTTTGCCCTTTTCCTCTGTACCCAGCACGAGTCGGACTTGTATTCTCAGCATCAGTGAACACGAGAATGTCCCCTCTGAGCTCCTCACGCCCCCCCCCCCCGGCAGAGATTCCTGCTGCTGCAGAGGCTGAGAACTGAGCCCACAGACGTGATTCTGAGCAGCAGCCACAGTCCTTTGATAAAGCAGAGGGTTCAGCGCCCTGCCTCAATTTCTCTTTAACTGAACCACAGAATCCAAGGCTATAGTCAGAATTTCTTTCCACTGATCTTAAAACACTATTTTCTCACCCTGAGACAGAGGCTCAGAGAATAAGAAAACAGAGAAAACCCACATTTTCGTGACTCCAAGTCTGTAGTCTGCCTGAATACCATGTCCAGCTTAAGTCTGGCACAACTGAATTTCCTCTACCTTCAAAGGGTAGGAAAAGCATTGTCTACTCAGGACTGGGTTCTTTTAAAAAGCCTATGGAGGCCCTTGCCCAGCCAGAGTGAACACAGGCTGCCGACTCACACCCGAGCCTTCGCCATGACCACCTGAAAGTCCCTCCCCACCACAGTGTTGGTAACACTCATACAAAACCCAGGTTCAAAAAGCAGCAAAAATGGGTGAACTAAAACCAATTCCACTTTCAACATTCCACAGCCTCCCTGAGTGTTCTGGAAGCCCCGAGGTGTCTCGGCATGAAAAGGGGGTCGCGGCAGAGAACAGAGACTCACTGTCCCAGACAAGTCAACCAGAGAGCCTGGTGATGGAAGCACCAGGAAAAGATGAAGGGAGTCATCTGTCTCCCCGTGGGAGGACACGGGAGGCCAGAAAGCACCAGAGGAGAGCCGGCAGCTGCTGTGACCGGGGGAAGCACTAAGAACAATGTGTGCATCAACCCGGACGCTGATTGATCTGCAGATGGCAAGGCTGCCCTAGGAGCCACTGGCCCCCACTGTACTCTCTCTAAACTCTGGATATTGAAATTGGTGATTGAAATTGGACAAAACTCACTGAATCTTTTCTGTGGATGAGCCACCATCTAGCTGCTGTGGCATCGAGGAGTCATGAGGTGACATCATGGGAACTCTCTACCCTTGTCAGAGGGCAAGTCTGATAAGCAAATGGGAAACAGTACCCGAAGGTGCCCTGGGAAGTAGACATGGCTACGTAGGAATGAGGTGGTAGTTAATATTAACGTCTAGTACTCAGGAAGCTAAGCCAGTAATTCTCAGGAAGTTGGCAATCCACATTGACCTGGGAGAGATGGCGAGTGGAAACCCCTGTTTTTTATCTTGGTATTTTGATGTTGATGAGAATTCCCACAAGACTAGGGCACACTTACAGCACCTTCTAGCCACATCAGGAGTGTGACAGGAGTTGAAGTGTTGCTCAGGCACTGCAGCTCTGGGATCTTTCTCCTCAAAACCTTTCACTCCAGTCTGATCATGAGAAAACCATCAGACAGATCCCCTCAATTGGGATGTGTCTGTATACAAAATGCCAGACCAACACTCCTGAAAACTGTCAACATCATCAAAGCAGGAAAGTCACAGACATGGTCACAGCTAAGACGAGACAAGGGGACATGATGACTGAATGCAATGTGGTGTCCTAGATAGAACCTGGGAACAGAAAAGAGGCATTAGGTAAAAACTAAAGCCATCAAATAAGTATGGACTTCAGTTAATAATAATGTATCAATATTGGCTCTTTAGTTGTAACAGATGAATCACACTACAATACGGTGTTAACAAATGGGAAACTGGGTGTGAGGTCAGTGGGAACTCCACTGTTTTCACAACTTTTTTTGTGCATCTAAAATTATCCTAACATTTGAAAGTTTATTTTAAAAAGTGTTGAGCAAGGAGACAAATGTCTGGTGTCCTTCCCCCCAGGCAGCGGGACAATCATGAGCTGCACTGAGAAGCTGGAGAAGGAGGCCTGCTCTGCAGAACCCCTGGGAACACCGAGCCAGGGAGAGTGGCTGCTGAGCGGGAGTGTGCCCTGTAACGAGTGTTCCTTCCCCCAAGCTTGTGTCACACACACGCTCCAGAAAGAGCGCCTCGGCAGGACAGTCTACACGCCTGATCTGACCAAGCCAGGGTGTACAAGCAGCTGATTCCCACCAGACTGCGTGCCTTCCCTGGTGCCCAGCTTGCCCACGCTCACCTAACTCAGCTGGCCTGCTGCACACCGTGCCCAGGCCCTCTGTCCAAGGGGCCATCACTCTTTGATGTCCACCTGGCCATGCAGCCAGGACCAGTCCCTCCAGTGCCCTCAATGCTCTGCCACACCCTCCTCTCTCTGGGAGCTTGCTGGCTTCCAACTCCCAGCAGGGCAGGGCAGACCAGGGAACCTGAAGCAGAGAATGTAAGGTTGGGAGTGGTGACATTAGTATAAACAATATTGATAAAAGCAATAATAGCTTCTACTGATTGAGGGTTGTATGTCCTACAATAAATACCCTCAACTTCCCAGGTCATAGCACTTACATGTTGTGTCTCTAAGGGTCTAACAGAGACCTCTGTTAACAGAAGTAACTGAATGCAGGGTGAAACTCGATGGGACTGGATAAATAACCAAGATCAGTCAGGGCAGGAAGCTCCTACCAGCCCGAGGCTGGAGGAACAACAGAGGAACTGATAGGAACCCAAGCCAGGAGCCAAGGTGGCCACCAGAAGGAGGAACTAAAAAGGAGGTTCTGCTGTAGCTGCAGAAGCCGAATATTCTGCTTCTGCCTTCCTCCACTGCCAAGCTTCCTCTGATACCCCGATGGCCAACCCAGCTTCCTCTGATACCCCCATGGCCAACCCAGCTTCCTCTCATGCCCCCATGGGCCAACCCAGCTTCCTCTTATGCCCCCATGGGCCAACCCAGCTTCCTCTCATGCCCCCATGGGCCAACCCAGCTTCCTCTTATGCCCCCATGGGCCAACCCAGCTTCCTCTCATGCCCCCATGGGCCAACCCAGCTTCCTCTGATACCCCCATGGCCAACCCAGCTTCCTCTGATACCCCCATGGCCAACCCAGCTTCCTCTCATGCCCCCATGGGCCAACCCAGCTTCCTCTCATGCCCCCATTGGCCAACCCAGCTTCCCCTGATACCCCCATGGCCAACCCAGCTTCCTCTGATGCCCCCATGGCCAACCCAGCTTCCTCTGATACCCCCATGGCCAACCCAGCTTCCTCTCATGCCCCCATGGGCCAACCCAGCTTCCTCTCATGCCCCCATGGGCCAACCCAGCTTCCTCTCATGTCCCCATGGGCCAAGCCAGCTTCCTCTCATACCCCCATGGCCCACCCAGCTTCCTCTGATACCCCCATGGCCAACCCAGCTTCCTCTCATGCCCCCATGGGCCAACCCAGCTTCCTCTCTTGCCCCCTTGGGCCAACCCAGCTTCCCCTGATACCCCCATGGCCAACCCAGCTTCCTCTGATACCCCCAAGGCCAACCCAGCTTCCTCTGATACCCCCATGGCCAACCCAGCTTCCTCTCATGCCCCCATGGGCCAACCCAGCTTCCTCTCATGCCCCCATGGGCCAACCCAGCTTCCTCTCATGTCCCCATGGGCCAAGCCAGCTTCCTCTGATACCCCCATGGCCAACCCAGCTTCCTCTGATACCCCCATGGCCAACCCAGCTTCCTCTCATGCCCCCATGGGCCAAGCCAGCTTCCTCTGATACCCCCATGGCCAACCCAGCTTCCTCTGATACCCCCATGGCCAACCCAGCTTCCTCTCATGCCCCCATGGGCCAACCCAGCCAGAAGCTGGCTGATGCGGGAGCTGGAGAAACACATCGCAGGGTCCACACCACCCACTCGCCCTCCCGCCCGCACTGTGACACAGCTGGGCAGGCAGCCCAGGGCGCACACAGGCTTCACGCAAAGTGTTTGTTAATCACTCGAATCCCCCACAGGATTATGAGGGCCTGTATCTGTCTCTATCATTTCTATCTCCAGCTCCTAGCACACTGCCTGACATATGGTACACACTCAAATATATGTTCAACAATGAATACAGTAGTATCATTCCTATTTTTCAGATGAGAAAACAGGTTCTGGGAAGCTAAGAATGCTGCCCCAGCTCACAAGGCTAGTGAGTACAGACTCGGGACACAATTCAGATGCCAACTGCCCCCTCTCCCCCCCCCCCCCCGCCCCCCCCCCCACCACCTCGTGTGGGGCTGTGCAGAGTGGCCTGTTCACACAGAGGGAGGAGCAGCTGAGCCCTGGCAGAGCCTAGAGGACACATTGAGTCCGGGGAACCACACCCACAGGATGAGAGCTGGACCTCCAAGCTCTCAGTGCTGCAGGCCACTCAGAAACACAAGAGGAAGGAATTTCCCATCTTCTTGTTTAAATCTGATCTTATGCATGTATGTGAAGGGGGGTGGGCAGGAGGTGAGGAGCTCCCTGTCTCCCCACCCCAGGAAACATGTTTGCTCCCCTTTCAGATCTATATTCTTCCCAAAGATGGTGGAGTTGGTAAAAGGATGGTTCAATATTATGAACAGGACCATATTGTCATCTTTTCCCATATGAATCCACTTTGTGAAAAATGTGGCCCAAACCACAGCGAGCTGGGATCCAGGCGAACCTCCTCTGCTGGTGACCTGAGATTAGTATTCTTGCTGCATCTTGTAGCAGCACAACCCAAAGTTATCAGCAGGCAGACAGCCAGCGTTCAGTCTCAAGAACTGCAGCCCAAATCGCAGGCACTTGCAGGCATTAGAGGAAGATTTAGGCACCTCGCTCTGCCAGCACTAAGCCTCTGTAAGTCATCTAATGGCCTGAGATTAGGGGCTCTGGTGAGAAGGGAAAGGAACAGCTAATCTGAAAACGCTATTGAGAAAAAAAAAAAATAATAACCTTCATGAGCAGATGCAAAATATTCTACTCCAGATTAGGGGATTCTTTTCCTTTGGCCATGGTCCAAGCCTGAGAGAAAAGGGTGCTGTCTGCCCGCCCCAGGCCCCTCCCATGGGCCCCTCAGTGTGGGCAGTTAGTGAAGCAGGTTCACAGGTGAGAGGAGGAAATGCTGGGGGTGGAGAGGGTGGGAGGGAGGACGTTCTCTAGTGACAGTGAGGGGCAGTGGCCACTGAGGGCCATCCCCAGGGGTCCCTTCTCTCCACTTGACAGTGGGATTCAGGTTTCCCACCCAGGGCCAATCTCATGGGGCACAACCTGTGCAGGTGCACAGGCCCTGCGTTCGGGAGGTCCCGTGCTTGTTTTAAGGCTCTGCCCTCGCCATCCTGAAACCCTGAATTTTTACACAGGGCCCACATTCCCAGTTTGCACTGGCCCCACACATTATGCCGCGGGTCCTGGTTCCCACCCTCAGAGGAGGAAGACCACAATGTGAGCCAGGTTTGGGAGTTCTTGTCAGAGAGCGTCTCTCAGCACGACCAAATGTTTGCTGCCCCTCTTTACTGGAAGGCCTTTGGGCACAGCTTGGCTTCAGGCCCTGAGTCTCCCTTCAGAGTCTCAGTGATGTGGGCTCCTTCCGGGCGGAAGGGGTGCCATTGTCTGGTGTAATGTCTCGGCAGCAGGTTTTGGGGTCAAACCTCATGGCCCCAGTTATCTGGGGTCAGACCCAGCTTTTGAAAGGCTCCAGCTTGCCATTGGCTGGGGCTGCCTGGACAGCGGAATGCAGACAGGCCGTTGCCAACAGAGGGCACTGACCCCTGGGGCATGAAACCCCCAGCAGGAGGGGCGAAGAGCAGCTCACCTGGTTACCACTCTCCCCTCTGATCTCACCTTTGGCACCTTTGGGTCAGTCTTGATAGCAACAAACCAGACAACCCAGGTGAACTGTGCCACCTGGTGGAATTCTACGAAACACTGTGAGTTTTAGGGATAGCTGTAGCTGTGAGACCAGCTTTTCCAAGTGAAGATTAACACATATGGACTCCAGAAGGAATACCCGGAACTGAGACTGTTCTGGCAATCTAAACGACGGTCCCCACTGTGAGAGCAGCAGATGTAGCCGTTTGGGTGGTCCTGGGGCCCGTGCCCCTGCCACCTGCACTCGCAGTGTGTCTGGGATAATGTCCTGGTTTGGGGAAGGTCTGAGCACATGAAGGATAAGAAGTGTTGGTCACATCCCTAGCATCTCCCATAGGACCCAACAAAGGTCTCAACCTGGCTGTACCTGATACTCACCTGGGAGTTTTTAAAGCCCAGTTGTGTCTAATGTTGAAAACCACTGGCCTAACATGTTGCAGGGACTCGAGTGGTTGAATCCATAAATGGCACTCAGACTATTCCAACAAAGGCCATAATATCATTAATCGGGGTTTGTTGTAAAGAGGAATCCCTCGGCTGGGCACTTAGGAAGTAATCCTTACGGAACCTATTTTCCTCACTGAAATAGCCTGCTTTATCACGTGGGGCCTGCTTCATGGGAAGCTACAGGTAGCCACGCCAGCGGCCCCCCTCCTCGCTGCCCCTCCCCACAGCGCTTCAGAGCACCGCCCAGGTGCTGAGATGCAGTGAGTGCTCATCTTGCCTTGGGAGATCATTTTACAGCTCCAAGTGGTATAACATTCTTCCGGAAATGCCCAACTTGATTTTAAAGAGAAAAATAAAACATCTTAAGCATCCTGAGAAGTGATAAATTTTCCACCTGTTTTCCCAGTGTCTGCTGGTACATCAATTTTTCCTGGAGAAGAGGCTCTGGAGAGTCATGGCAGACTTTTCTAGCCACTGCAGTTGCATCATTTGGTGACCAGGGCAGTTGAGTTCATGTAGGAAATTCTGGCATTTACCCAGACAGAGACTTCAGCAGAGTAAATAATTTATGGACACCTAGACAGCCTCTGCACAGAATCCAGGTTAGGGAAGTGAAATAGCCTGCAGGCTGGACAGCAGGCCACCAGGAAGAAGGGAGGAAGTCCAATGCACGCCCCCCCCCCCCCCCGGTGTTCTGGGGCACTGGTTCTTCCCTAGTGTCCACAGCCAAATTGCAGTGGACTCCCCGTCTCCTCCCCACCCCCCTCTCATTAAGAAGGCATGAGCTGGGCACAAGTATCCACATTTGACAAGCTCCACTGGTGACTCTGATGCCCAGGGTTGGCTGGAGTCTCTCATTGCTCTTAATCAGAAAGCACTGTGACATGTGGACGGGACCTGAGCTCTCCTGTGAGTTAACTAAATGTTGAAGAAAGGCTTCTCCAGGCACTCACTGTTCACCTCTTGGTTAAAGCTGAAGGCACGGCTAAGTCCATGTGATAAGGACTCCTGGCCAGGCTGGCGAGACCCTTCCTAACCTGCCTGTGACGTGGGCACTCTCCCTGGTGTGGACAGGCCGAAGGCTGGCACCTCACTTAGCTATCTCAACGGCAGTTGCTTTTCAATGTCACTGTTCCCTCCATTGACCAAGAAGGCTCTTTCAGGAACTTGGACGTCTGTGGGGGCCCTATCCAGAGTACGCCAGATGTTCAAGGCCAATCTGAGCATGGGAATCCTAATC
Organism: Myotis myotis; assembly: GCF_014108235.1. Classification (NCBI taxonomy): domain Eukaryota; kingdom Metazoa; phylum Chordata; class Mammalia; order Chiroptera; family Vespertilionidae; genus Myotis; species Myotis myotis. Next base: position 89,247,455 of record NW_023416335.1, read on the forward strand.
AGGATGTTCAAGGCCAAGTTGCCATAGGCAGGTGCAAGGACACAGCGGTTTCACTGTATACACTGCACAAGCATGCCCTTCTATAATCCAAAAGATTAACATCACTATTTGGCAAGAAGCCTCCTTTGTCTAAGTTAGTATAAGGTATGTGTTCTGACAGCCAGTGTGGCTGGCTCCTGTATAACTCCTATGTTGGGGGCCACGTTGTAGGGAAGATGTATTACTGACCAGCTGGTGCTGGCTGTTTTTGCTAGGATGGCTCCTGTGTTTGCTACTGTATTAGTAAGAACTGCCTCTGTGAGGCTACTTTAAAGAACTGTTTTGTCTAATGCATGGATGGTGAACCTATGACATGCCTGTCAGAGGTGACACGCGAACTCATTTTTTTTGGTTGATTTTTCTTTGTTAAATGGCATTTAACAAAGAAAATAAATATATAAAATAAATATCAAAAATATAAGTCTTTGTTTTACTATGGTTGCAAATATCAAAAAATTTCTATATGTGACATGGCACCAGAGTTAAGTTAGGGTTTTTCAAAATGCTGACACGCCGAGCTCAAAAGGTTCGCCATCACTGGTCTAATGGTTTCTTAGTAGCAATGGCTAGTTGGGCTACAAAAAGGACTCTCTTATATACCCACTAGAGGCCCGGTGCACAAAAATTTGTGCACTCAGCAGGGAGGGGGGTCCCTCAGCCCGGCCTGCGCCCTCTCGCAGTCTGGGACCCCTCGAGAGATAATGCCCTGCTGGCTTAGGCCTGCTCCCGGGTGGCAGAGGGCAGGCCCAATCCCTAGGTGCAGCCCCTGGTCGGGCTCAGAGCAGGGCCGACTGGGGAGTTGGGGCACCGCCCCCGTCATACACAGAGCAGGGTCGATGGGGAGGTTGCGGCACCACCCCGTCATGCACAGAGCAGGGCCAATCAGGGGGGTTGGGGCTCTGTACCCTGTCACGCACAGAGCAGGGCCCATCAGGGGGGTTGGGGCTCTGTACCCTGTCACGCACAGAGCAGGGCCCATCAGGGGGGTTGGGGCTCTGTACCCTGTCACGCACAGAGCAGGGCCCATCAGGGGGTTGGGGCACCGCCCTCTATCACCCACAGAGCAGGGCCGATCAGGGGGTTGGGGTGCCGCCACTCTCACACTCAGGGCAGGGCCGATGGGGAGGTTATGGCTCTACCCCGTCACACACAGGGGGGGGGGTGGTGGTGTTGGGGCGCCACACCCTGTCACACACAGAGTCGCAGGGCGATCAGAGGGTTTGGGCGCTGCCCCCTGTCACACTGATCCCGGTGCCAGGAGGCCTCGCAGCTCCGCTGATCCCGGTGCTGGGAGGCATATTACCCTTTTACTATATAGGGCAGAGGCCTGGTGCATGGGTGGGTGCCGGCTGGTTTGCCCTGAAGGGTGTCCTGGATCAGGGTAGGGGTCCCCACTGGGGTGCCTGGCCAGCCTGGGTGAGGGGATGATGGCTATTTGCAGCTGGTCACACATCCTTCAGGGTGGGGGTCCCCACTGGGGTGCCTAGCCAGCCTGGGTGAGGGGATGATGGCTGTTTGTAGCTGGTCACACACCCTTCAGGGTGGGGGTCCCCACTGGGGTGCCTGGCCAGTCTGCGTGAGGAGCTGAGGGCTGTTTCCAGGCTGGGGGTGACTGAAGCTCCCAACCGCTCCTTTTTTTCTTTTTTTATTCTGGGCCAGCTTTAGCTTTGAGGCTTGGCTCCAGCTCTTAGGCCTCCACTGCTGAAAGTAGGTTTCTGGCCTTTGCTTACAATGTTGCGATCCTGCTGGCTGAAGCCCGGCAGGTTTCTGGGGTTTTGTTTAGCTTCTATGTTTGTTACATAGTTGCTTGCAGCTCAGAGGTCTGCAGGGGCAGGCGGGGAACGTTGGAGTCCTCTGTCACTGAAGCAAGCAAGCCTCATGTTAGTTTCAAGCTGCCTGGATGCCGGCCGCCATCTTGGCTGACAGTTAATTTGCATATTGCCCTGATTAGCCAATGGGAAGGGTAGCGGTCATACACCAATTACCATGTTTCTCTTTTATTAGATAGGATGACTTCTCATGTCTTCTCCGTCTTCTAAGACCTGGCGTCCAAGGAGGTGCAGTCCCTGGCAGAGGGACTAGGACCCAACAGTTAGCATAGTCAAGCAGGATCAAGGAGGAGTGAGTACTCCCACAATTGGTGCTGTGAGCAGAGTCAAGGAGAAACTTACTCTCCAACAACCTCCAAGTCATTAGGGACAAAGTCCTTAGATACAGATTCATAGCTACTCCTGGAAGCAGCAGACTCACAGAAAGAATGGCTGTAAGGAGCCAGGAACACACACCTGTGTAGGGAGAAAGCTTGACTAGGGGGGTGCTCCCTCCCAACATATCATCCAGCTCCTTCCTTCAGCTCCCTGCTTCCTCCCTGATCGCACAGATAATACCATCTTCTCAGCCCTACATTTTCTGTATCATTAGCTTCCTGCACTTTGGAAAGTAATTGGAAACTCCAACAATTTGGCATCCAAACTACCTTTCTCCGCTGCCTCTGACACTGGGAAGTGCCCCCTCCCCGCCCCCGCAAAAAAAACCAAAGCCCAATAACAATCCTTTGATGGATGGTTTTCCCATTTCCATTTTGGGGGTGGGGGAGGGGTGCTTAGGAGACCATCAGCATCATGCTTACTGCATGGCAGGACTGGGATCCCTCTGCAGCTATAGAAGGACCACGGTGAAGCGGGGAGATTTGCAAGTAGGGAATGAAAGAAGGGGAAGGTAGTTACTTGAGCCCTGCTCCCCCTCAGAAAAAGTGAAGGCTCCTTCAGGGGTACAGGATGTGGGCTGCACAACTCTAGGGGGCGTCAATCAGATCACAGTGATGGGAGATCTGTATCTGCATTAGGACAACGTTCTGGCAGATGATAGCAAAGCAAACTGAGGAGGAGGAGTTTTTCTAATTTGTACAAAAGCATCATATGATTAGGTGCAACCCTGAGTTCCTTAACTGTTTTTCTCTACCTTGTGAGATGCCTCCTCTACCTTCACTTTCCTAGCGTTTCCTAGTCACAAAATTGGCTGAGGGAGGTGGAGGCAGCATGCAGGGGGACTGGCAGGAGGAGGCCCTCACACAGGCAGGGGGGCCTCAGAGCTTGCCTCTCTCACTCAACAGCCCAGTGGTTTCTCCCCTGCAACACAGAATGTGACTCTTTCCCCTGAAGGATCTACAAGAAACTGAGCACCCGCTCACACACCCTGTTTATACACAGGCTGCCAACAGCTGTTCTCCTGCCCACGCCCTGATACAGCACAACTGCCAATTACATGCCTGGACATTGGTGAAGAGGCCAAAGAATGTTTATGAGCTTGGGTTTGGTTTGGAAATCATTGCCACAGGGGAAGTCATCACCCGTTTTCTCACAGTCAGGAGGCCAATAGAATGTTCCTGCCTCACATTTGTAACTCATCTGTAATTTGTCTGGGGCAGCTCAGAGAACGCCTTGCCATCGCTTCTGCTGTTAGTGGCCCGCTTAGTGGGTAGGCAAGACTTTTGGCTATTCTAAAGCTTCCTGAGAAGGCTGACTTGAAACTAAAAATAATATCAATAATAAGGGCTTTGGGTGGAACAAAATGGGTTTGTGTTTTTTTAAAATATTTTGTATTGACTTTTTCTTTCTTTCTTTTTTTAGAGAGAGAGAATGGGTAGGAAGAGAGAGAGAGAGAGAAGCATGGATATGAGAGTAAAACATTGACCTGCTGGCTGCCTCCTGCACACCCCCTACTGGAGATCAAGCCGGCAACCCAATCATCTGCTCTGACCGGAACCAAACTGGCAACCTTTCTGTGCATGCATGATGCTCAACCACTGGACCACATGGCCAGGGCAATATGGGTTTTAATCAAAGCTGTGCCTCTTACTAGCTGTGCAATCTGATGTGTTGGCTTCATATTTCTGAGCTCCTGTCTCCTCATCTGCAAAAAGGGGATAATAAACTATTTCCTGGGCAGCATAGATGAGTTTATGTATGTAAGCCATTTATCACTAAATTAAGAGCTCAACAAATAGTAGTTGCTATTATTGTTACTATTATTAATAACTAGAAGACTGGCACGTGAAATTCATACACTGGGTCGGGGGTATCCCTCAGCCTGGCCTGTGCCCTCTCAAAGTCCAGGATCCCTCTTGCAGTCTGGGACCCCTCACTCCTTACCGTCCACCTGCTTGCTGCTCCTTACCACTTGGCTCACTGTTCCTTAGCGCAGCCAATGAGGCGGGAGAGGCTCCTGCCACCGCCATTGCGCTCGCCAGCCATGAGCCTGGTTCTGGCTGAGCGGCACTCCCCCTATGGATCGTTCTGCCGTTTGGTCGATTTGCATATTAGGGGTTTTTTTATATATAGGATGCCATTAATACCTTCCCTGTTCAAAATCAAGCTCCTTATTTGGTCCCTCAGACCTTCAAATCATTAGGAACTTTGTTACCCCTTACAAGTGGAGGACCCAGGATCACTGTGAAAGTTTTGCAGAGGCAAGAAATTCTTCAGAAAGAGCCAAGACCTTCCAGAAAGAGTTGGTACCTCTCCAGGAGAAAGCACCAGTGTGAGCAAGTGAGAGCTCCCCAACCACAACAGGGCCAGAGAAGCAGGACGCAGAGAACACTTAGTAAACTGGCCCTGAAGGTCCTTCTCCCCCAGGGGGCAGGAAGCTGAGAGGTTTTCTTTGTGACAACCAGCCAGAGGAGACCGGAGCCGCTGGGCCGCCACATTGACCCTATTAGAGACTAAGGTTTGCTGAGGGCAGCTCCTGTGAATTGAACCTCTTCCTCAAACTCCAAGCTGTGAGCCGCTGCCAAGTGGGAGGTGCCAGGCTGGCCTGCAGGACATGTCATACTCTCCCTCTGTTGTTTGCCTTCAACACAAGGATTCCCTTCAGGTCCAATCTGTTGTTAACAACAAGACTTAGCTTTTTTGTATCCTCCCGTTCTCTCTTTTGGGAAGCATTTTATCTTTAAAAACTTTATACCAGTCCCTAATTTTCAAATGTCTAAGGTCACAGATGGTAGGTGATAAAGTGGAAGGAGGTTTTCAACACCCAGCCTAGGGTGCCTTCTACCGCACCAGTGGTGTCCAACGGTAGTCCCCAGACAAGTGTCAGAATCAAATTGTTCTCTCTGCCTGCTGGGTCAGACACCGCAGGTGAGACCAGCAATCTTGGTTGCCTATGGCCTCCAGGTGATTTTGATTCAAACTAAGCAACGACTGTACTCAGTGTTTCCCCAACCTCTGACAACAGGAATCACAAGGAGGTGAATGCCCAGGCACCTGTACACCCAACACGAAATTTGCTCAGCTCCCACCACACCTGCTACAGGTTTAGGCCACTGATTTTTGGTTTTGTTTTATTTTAATTGGCCCTGGTAATTCTGAAGTTAGGGAAGTTTGGAGACTGACTAGATCAGTGGTTCTCAACCTTGGCTGCACTTTAGAATCACCTGGGAATCTTTTTAAAATCCTGATTTCTGGGCCTCATCCTCCGGAAATTCTGTTTCTTTGTTATGGGGTGGGGCCACAACATTAGTAACAAAGAAACAGAATTTCCGGAGGATGAGGCCCAGAAATCAGGATTTTAAAAAGATTCCCAGGTGATTCTAATGTGCAGCCAAGGTTGAGAACCACTGGACTAGATCCTGCTGCCTAGGGGCCCAGTATAGGGAAGTTTTATGAAAGTCCCATGAAAAAAAGAACACAAACATTGTAAACCCAAACTACACTCTCACACTGAAATCAGAGTAAAGTGTTGTCTTTCCCTCCAGTTCACTAAATGCACAACCTCTAAAAGACCCACCCACATGTGCCACCCGCCACCTCCAGGAAAGAACTGGGGGCTTTTTGAAGCATGTTTTCCCTGGAAAGGAAGCTGATTCATGCTCTTCTGCTGCATTCTGTGCAACATGGAAAAAACCCAGCAAATTGTGGCCACTGCCAGAGTACATCCCCTTGAAAGAAAGAGGCTGCCAGAGTATTCACCTAAGTTCAATGGGTCGAGTGGACAGCTGAAAGGCCCGCCGCCCGCCTCTCCGGGGGGTGCGGGAGGAGGAGTCTGGCCGCTGGGCTCTGGGATCCCTCCGCGGCCGCCGGCCTCCCCGGAGCAGGTCCGAGTGTCCGGACCGGCTGGCTGCATGGTGGCCGGCGGCGGGCCGAGGGGTGGGGCCGGGCGGCGACCAACCTCGGGGGAGGTCATGGGAGCGGAAGGCCTCACCGCCTGGCTCTTCCCTCCCTTCCCCCGTGGTCGGCTTCGCTGGGGCCGGGGGTCCATGCGGCCCTTGAGGCCCGGTCGGGGGGACCAGGGCCTGTGTGGGCCGGCCGCTGGGCCCCATGGGGGGGGGCATTGGCTCCCCAGCCCACGGCGGGAGCCCGGCGTGGGCTGCCGCCTGCCGCCTCCCGGACCGGGCCCAGTGCAGCAGCCGTGGCAGCGGAGTGGGGCGCGTACTCTAGCTCGGGGAGGCCGCCATGCTGCAGTGCACCGGCCCCATGGCCGGGCCTGCTCCGAGCGGATGCCACCCCTCCAGAGCTGGGCCACTCCACCGGCCGCACCCCGTTTGCTGGGCCTGTGCCGCCCAGACTCGCTGGAGTCCCAGTCTGCCCGCAGGCCAGCTGCAGGTGCTGTGCAGGAGGGCCGTCCTGCCTTGTGGTGAGTTCGAGCGGCAGCAGCAGGAGCCAGGCAAGGACTGCGCCCTCCATCTTGCCTTGGGTCCTCCATCTTGGGACAGAGCCATGTGCGCCCTCCATCTTGCCTTGGGTTCTCCATCTTGGGACAGAGCCATGTGCGCCCTCCATCTTGCCTTGGGTCCTCCATTTTGGGACGGTGCCATGTGCTTCCTCACGGGAAGAAGCCACTACTAGCCACACCCAGGATTTCTCTGGACTAACCAATAATAATCAAGGGAAGTGCACACCATCACTATGACCACATCCTGTACCGACTCGCGCCTGGCCAGTCGGCGGGGCCCACAGTCCCCTCTCCTGCCCTCACTCTACCCCCCTTTAAAACCCCCTGTCCCATCAGGCGTCTCTCTCTCTCGGCCACTGGAGCTTACCGTTGCATCGGTGAGTGTGGCAGGGGAGCCAAACCTAGGTTTGAAATAAATGACTCTTTGCTTTTGCATCGGACTGACTGGCTCCCTGGGGGTCTTGGGAACTTTGAAATCTGGGCACAACATTTTGGGGGCTCGCCCGGGATTCCCAGGACCATCGAGGGACCCCCAGTCGGAAGAGTCTGACTGACCGCGCAGTAGGTGTGTTGTTGTTTGTTGTGTGTTCTGTTCGGTGTGAGCTCGTTTCTGGAATCTAATTGCCTGAGGGGTCTAGGTGGATGCGCCCGATAAAGACCACAGGCGGGGGGGAGTTGGAAGACGTTCCGCCCCCCCAGGAGGGATGGATATGCCCCTCAGAGGGATGGATATGCCCCTCGCGGAAAGCAGGTCGCTCCTGCTAGCTAGTTTGGTATAAGGCCATTGTCTAGCTTTCGGGTTTGGCTTCCATGGAATTGGAAGCCTGTTTTGGTTCTGCTTCCATGGAGTTGGAAGACTGTATTTTCGGGCCCGTTTGTTGTTTGTGTTTGTGTCTTTTTGGTTTTATTTTGTGGACTCACTGGACGGACATTATGGGACAGACTCAAACTACTCTTTTAAGCATTATGGTCGATCATTTCAGAGAGGTAAGGGAAAGAGCCAGGGACCTCAGTGCAGAGGTTCAGAAAGACCGGTGGCAGACTTTTTGTTCCAGGGAGATAGGCACTGTGGTCAGCTGGCCAGCTTAATAAAAGGCTCTTAAATTTAAATTCTGAGTCGGTGGTCTATCTCGTTAAGCCAACCCATAACATTTGGAGGCCCCCAGCGAGATACCCGGCAGGGAGGAGAGGGACCCCCTATTCAAGGCAGGAGGCTCTCCCCCGGCAGGGGTGAGAGGGACCCCTTGTTTAGGGCAGGAGGCTCTCCCCCACTTGTCGCTGGGCACTCAGCGAGATACCCCACACCTGTGGATTACGACTACCAAGGAGGCCTCCAGTCCACCCAAAAACTTTCAATTCGGAAACCGAGCCACCTGGACTCTCGAGAGAGGTAAGGACCGGTCGTTAAACTGGAATTGGGACGTCCCACGGAAGGACCTATATGGAGGGCTGGACTCAGCGGTACTCCTGGTCCTGACCCGCGGCCATGACGGTGGCCAGGGTCCCTGGTTCGTGCGGCTGTAGGCTGCACTGGGTTTGTCTGTCTGGTATTTGTTTGTCTTGGTGTTTGTTGTCAAAAAGTTGTCTGCTTCTGTGTACACCCTGCTGCAATGTTTTTTGAAAATTTTCAGGACTTCAGGGAGCAAGCTGCAGGTTCCGGGCAACCTTAGGTTGCATTTGGCTGATTTATTTTGTCTTTGTTCTTTGTTGTCTTTGTCTTTGTCAAATGGGATAGGGACAGTCATCTTCGTCGACCCCTTATCAGTCAGGCCCACTCCGGGTGAGTGGAAGGGGAGCTTGATCACCTCCCGGGAAGCTATAGAGCTCCCTCAGGAATTGGGAAATTGTTAGGAATTGGATGGATTGTTTAAACTCTGAGTGAATGTCTGGTGAAAGTGTGTGAGTGTGGAGGGAGGGGGCCTGCCCTCTCCTCTCCTTTGTGTGGCTCCACGACTTCGGTTACGGAGTCCGAGTGGGCCCCAACCTGCGGTTCCGCGATTCGTCATATGGCATAACGGTAACTCACCCACACGTGGAGGTGACCAGGCCCAGGGTTTATACGGGTGCACCTTAGCTAAGTCGAATCTAAGCTCCCAAGGGACATGACCAGGCGGGCATCTGACTGAGGATCTGTGAAAACAGGTCACCCCCTCCCTTGTCTGTCTCTCACCACCGATCATCATGGGGTCGGGAAAAAGTTTGTTTGTGTGGGACTAGCCAAATTACTACAGAGAAGGAGGACTAGATACAGCTCCAGCCTGGGCTGATCTACTAAGAAAGTGTAAATCATTACTGGTCTGTGTAAAGTAAAAGCTACTTTGATTTATTCTGCTTTCTGTTGATGCGCTTGGCTGAACGTTTGGGCTGGCCCCTTTAATAGTCTTCAAAGCCTCTTGCAGCTGCGAGAATTATTTTTTTCTCAGAGTCTTTTGCTCACTGTTAAAGGGAATCAGCCCACTTAGTTAATAAAGATTTCTGTCTATCAGTTGCTCTTACCGGGGTTGTAATTTACTGTATTAAACTGAAGTTCTGGGGTAGATTTAAAAGTTATAATGTTAATGATTTTGATTTACAGCGATTCTGTGAATGGGAGTGGCCCACTTTCCAGGAGGAGTGGCCCACTTTCCAGGAGGGGTGGCCGGATGCAGGGTCTTTTGATCTGACCGCTGCCTACCGGGTCCATTATGTCATATACGGCCGCCCAGGGCATCCTGATCAAATTCCTTATATTCAGGTTTAGATTGACATATTGTCCAAGAAACCCCGGTGGATGAGGGCATGCCTCCCGAGGGGAAAATTGGGACAGAGACAGACAATTCTTTTGGCCGGGCCCCAGAAGGGAAAGGCTCCCCCGGTCCTTCAGGGAGAGAGGGGGAGAACCTGCAGGACCTTGCGACATCCGCCAGTCCTGCTGTTCCTATGTTGCCACTAGGGTAGGCCGGCCCTCTATAGATCTGGGGCCAGACAAGCAGCCCTCTGGGGATGCAAGGCAGATAGAGGCGCTATTCCCCAGCTACAGATCAGGAGATTGGGTCTACGTCAGAAGGCACCGCCGGGAGACCCTAGAACCACGTTTGGAAGGGTCCCTACACTGTGGTGCTGATGACCCCCACCACTCTCAAGGTAGACAGCGTCGCGACCTGGGTCCATCCGGAAAGACTTCATCACCAAATGGAGCATCGATCGAGATCAACGCAACCCGCTCAAGCTCAAGCTACGGCGTGCTTGACCTGCCTGATGCTGGTAACATGACTCGCGATCACTCCTGTCACCAGGAGCCCCCACAATACTGTGTAATACACTTAGATAATGCCTGCATCTTCATGGACAAGGCTCCAAAGAGACAAGGACAATTTATGGGGTCACATGTTTAGTAGCAGAAGATTTGGCTGCCGAAAGCGGCCATGATGTTTCATTGTATTGATGTGTTATATTAACCTTTGATTCTTTTGCAGGTTTGAGTGTGTGTTGGCTGTCCTGGAAGGGAGCAGTGTGGGGTGACCCCCAAAAGTAAAGGGTGTCTAGCTGCCAAGGGGGCAGGTGCCCAACTGGGCAGGAAAGGGTGCCCATCAGGTTTTGGACTCTGTTGAGAGACAGCTAACAGTTGGCAGCCTGTATACTGCCTTGCAGGCCTGAGATACCATGCCCATGTCAGGGGTAGTAAAGCTGGAAAAAGCCTGTTTAGAATAGAAGGTCTGGGGCATAGTTATGCATGGGTAGAAGGTTTTATGCCAACAGTTACTGTTTTGTTTTAAATCCATGAAAAGCAATTAGCAAGGAAAGTCAGAAAATCTTAGAGGAGATCAGTATGTTCTTCTCCTTATGTAATTCCTCCGAAATCTGGCGATATGTGAAGGGATTTATTCCCTCCTGGGAGGGCACTTAAGCATTCTGTATTGCCAAAAGGATCCCAATTGTCTACAGCTGTTGTCTGAGCTCTCCGTTCAAGCTGGGTTTATGAAAAGCTGGTACCATGGATCTGTCTCTTGCCCAATGGCGTAAGCTGGGCCCTCTCTGGAGAAGAAACCTGGGTTTCCCAAGAGATGTGATCAATGCCGGGGCCCCGCCAGCAGGCGAGGGGAACCCAAGGCGGGTGCTGGGCGTGGAGGCCACAGGGGGCATAGGCTAACAAGGAGGCAGAACTGAACCTCACATCACCCTACTTGGCCCAGAGATGGTTGGTAGTCAGAGACGGGTAAGACTCCACAGAGGTGGGGCGACCTAAGACAGACACAGCCGAGGGCCAGTAGGAGAGAACTTGGGGTTCAACAGAGGTGAGGCACAGATCCTCACCCCCCCAATGGTGCAGGGGCTTGAACACTCGCCCCTTCTGAGGAAGGTCTCCTGTCCCCGTGGCTGCTTCTTGCTTCCCATGCCCAGCCCAGACCAGGAACCAAATAACAGAAGAGACTTGGTCCAGCTGAAAATGGTGCCCAGAAAAATGGAGGCTTAGTTCAACAGAATCTAAATTTAAACCTAGCCTAACAAACAGGAATGCTTGAGCCTCTTCAAGGCAAATAGTACTAAACCTTGATTTGGTTTTTTATGATAACCATGGAGGAATTCTAAGAAGAAAGATCCTATTTCAATAGAAGTTATTAAATCTAAAATGGTTTCTTTCACTTCCACCGGACCATTTGTTAACCTTATAGGGATAGTTCAGTTGATAGTTTTGGTGGAATAGAATTGCAGTCCATCTCATGATTGAGCCAGAAGTTCCAAGACAAGGGGGGAATGAAAGGCGCGCCGCCCGCCTCTCCGGGGGGTGCGGGAGGAGGAGTCTGGCCGCTGGGCTCTGGGATCCCTCCGCGGCCGCCGGCCTCCCCGGAGCAGGTCCGAGTGTCCGGACCGGCTGGCTGCGTGGTGGCCGGCGGCGGGCCGAGGGGTGGGGCCGGGCGGCGACCGACCGCGGGGGAGGTCATGGGAGCGGAAGGCCTCACTGCCTGGCTCTTCCCTCCCTTCCCCCGTGGTCGGCTCCCCGCTTGCCCGCGCTGGGGCCGGGGGTCCATGCGGCCCTTGGGGCCCGGTCGGGGGGACCGGGGCCTGTGTGGGCCGGCCGCTGGGCCCCATGGGGGGGGCATTGGCTCCCCAGCCCACGGCGGGAGCCCGGCGTGGGCTGCCGCCTGCCGCCCCCCGGACCGGGCCCAGTGCAGCAGCCGTGGCAGCGGAGTGGGGCGCGTACTCTAGCTCGGGGAGGCTGCCATGCTGCAGTGCACCGGCCCCATGGCCGGGCCTGCTCCGAGTGGATGCCGCTCCTCCAGAGCTGGGCCACTCCACCGGCCGCACCCCGTTTGCTGGGCCTGTGCCGCCCAGACGCGCTGGAGTCCCAGTCTGCCCGCAGGCCAGCTGCAGGTGCTGTGCGGGGGGGCCATCCTGCCTTGTGGTGAGTTCGAGCGGCAGCAGCAGGAGCCAGGCAAGGACTGCGCCCTCCATCTTGCCTTGGGTCCTCCATCTTGGGACAGAGCCATGTGCGCCCTCCATCTTGCCTTGGGTTCTCCATCTTGGGACAGAGCCATGTGCGCCCTCCATCTTGCCTTGGGTCCTCCATTTTGGGACGGTGCCATGTGCTTCCTCACGGGAAGAAGCCGCTACTAGCCATACCCAGGATTTCTCTGGACTAACCAATAATAATCAAGGGAAGTGCACACCATCACTATGACCACATTCTGTACCGACTCGCGCCTGGCCAATCGGCGGGGCCCACAGTCCCCTCTCCTGCCCTCACTCCACCCCCCTTTAAAACCCCCTGTCCCATCAGGCGTCTCTCTCTCTCGGCCACTGGAGCTTACCGTTGCATCGGTGAGTGTGGCAGGGGAGCCAAACCTAGGTTTGAAATAAATGACTCTTTGCTTTTGCATCGGACTGACTGGCTCCCTGGGGGTCTTGGGAACTTTGAAATCTGGGCACAACACAGCCACACTTCCCACCATTCTCTGTAGGCCCCTGGGAGGGTCTGCACTTTTCCCATAAGCCTATGGTGTGGGGTGAAGAGAAGAAAGCAGTAGAAGCTGCCTGCCCTGGGTGGGAATGAGCCTGAGTCCTCTAGGTCAGCGGTCGCCAACTGGTGGTCTGTGAGAAAATTTTGGTGGTCCGTAGAAAAATTTAGACATTATTTGCATTTTCTATGTTTTATTAATCCTAAATTAATAATATAAATTAATTTTAATAAATTAAATTAATAAAATTTAATTAAATAAAATTCATTAAATAAAATTTAATTAATTAAATTAATTTTAATAAATTATTAAAAATAATAATAAAACAAAATATTCTAAGAAATTCTTATATTCTGACGATTTTTGCCTTTACATTGCACTAAATTCATGACATGTACTACTAGAGTCTAGTACAGTGATGGCGAACCATTTGAGCTCGGCGTGTCAGCATTTTGAAAAACCCTAACTTAACTCTGATGCCATGTCACATATAGAAATTTTTTGATATTTGCAACCATAGTAAAACAAAGACTTAAATTTTTGATATTTATTTTATATATTTAAATGCCATTTAACAAAGAAAAATCAACCAAAAAAATGAGTTTGCGTGTCACCTCTGACACGCGTGTCACAGGTTCGCCATCACTGGTCTAGTACATGTCAAGAATTCCCCTTTCTAGTAACTAGAGAGGGGGAACAAGAGAGGTGCAAGTGGCTTCAGTATTGTTTCGACCGTTACAGCAGTCACCCACTCCGCGATTACCGATTCTCATCCGATTGTTTTATTTTACTTGTGTATTGTATGTAACTGTGCATTTTCTTTAACTGTTATATTTAATGGCATCAAATAATTTGACTTTAATAACTATCATTTCTTTTTTGGTTTTAGATTCGAATGAAATAAACCCATAATGAGTGAAAAAAAAAGCAAAGGAATATTTTGCATTTCTTTAGTAATACAAAAGAGAATGTAACTAATGATAATAGTAACAATAGTAATATGTGTACTTCACTTAGCCATAAGCTGATCAATGAATCAGAGTCTCCACAGTCCTCGTCAGGCACCATTAGGAAGAACATTCGAACTGGAGGCGGAGAGAAGAAAAAGCTCTAAGTATCAAGAAAATATGACTCGAACTACTTGAAATATGGGTTTGTTCAAGAACCTGGTAGAGAGCTGGATCCATGGTCGCTTTGTGTTGTGTGTTCTGAGAGTTTATCCAATGATGCCATGAAACTTTTGAAACTCGAAAGACACTTGCAGTCAAAACACCCAGATTTAGCTAAAAAACACTCGAGTATTTTCAAAGAATGCGTGAAAATATGCAAAAGCAAGTAACTGCTCTAACAAAAATGACTGTTGGAGATAAATCCTTATTAAAGGCTTCTTATCTGATAGCACTTCAGATCGGGAATAATAAAAAGCCGTATAGGATTGGAGAAGAATTAATTAAGCCTTGCATGTTACAAGCCTGTGAAGAGGTTTTGGGAAAGCAGGCTGCCCAGAAACTGAAAGCAATTCTCATGTCCGCTAACACCGTCAAACATAGAATTGAAGACATGGCTGAAGATATTGAAAATGAAGTTATAAAAATGGTGAAAAATTCACCATTTTATTCAATTCAACTTGACAAATCAACGGACGTAAGTAACAAGGCCTTCTCCTTTGTTTTGTGAGGGTTGAGTGTGAAGGATAGTTACAGAAAGAACTACTTTGTTCGCTCAACTGGCCAGTGGAACAACTAGCGCTGAGATTTTTGAAGCACTTAATAGTTATTTCCTGGAACACAGAATTGAATGGAAAAAAATGTACTGGGATGTGTACAGACGGTGCGGCAAACATGACTGGACATCTTTCAGGAATTGTTGCAAAGGTGAAAAATGTTGGTCACCGAGACACTTTGTCTACAACACTGCATTATACATCGTGAGCAACTTACGGTGAAAAAAAAATGTCCCCAGAACTGCATGAAATATTATCAGATGTTATTAAAATTATAAATGGAATTCGACACAAAGCGCTTAATTCTCGAATATTTGAGGCACTTTGGGAAGAAATGGGTTCCCAGTATACTCACCTTCTTCTGGGACGGCTGTCGAGGGGCAAGATACTAACCCAACTGTTCGCCCTGCGCGAAGAAGTCAAAATATTTTTCCAGCAGCAAAATAATCTGAAATTACAAGAACTCTTCTCCGACGATGAGTGGGTAGCCAAGCCTGCATACCTGGCAGATATTTTTTTGCTATTTAAATGAACTAAACATACCCTTGCAAGGACAACTTAAGGACATGTTCACACTATGAGGTAAAATGGATGCTTTTCAAAAGAAAATATTACTGTGGCAAACGAGGTTGGCTGAAGAAGATCTGCTAATGTTTTCAAACTTTGATGAATATATGAGAGAGAAGGACGTCAACCTGTTGCAGATAAGGTGCCAGGCAGCGCGGGAGAATTAATCAGCCAGGCACTCAGAAAATATTCAGAAAGCAGCCTTTACTGCAGATTGCACTAAGTGCCGTGACTCAGGGCAGTCAGTCTCCAAATCCTGAGTGATGAATATGGACGAAGCTTTCCTTTTATACCCTTTAGTTCCTTTGTCCCCAAATATGGACCAGGCTTCCGGACCCTTCATGGGCTTTGCAGCCCCCCGTGAGTTGGGATGGGGGAAGTGAGACCACCCAGAGGCTTGCCAGCACTGGCACCAGCCCCTCTGGGGATTGTATATGGTTCATGGTTTATGGTCTCTGTAAAATGCGAGTATTCCAGGAAACAGGTCCTGCAAGGCAGGACAGGCATAACAGATAAGAAGGGAATTTGATAAGAAAGGAGTTTATCGGCAAGCAAGGGTGTACATCAGAAGGCAGGTTACTGGCACAGATTCAGATTGCTAGCCCCACAAATGTCTTATTTTCCCCTTCAAACCGGCAGGTGGTAACCACTGTTCAACAGCACTATAATCACTCACAGAATCTTTTGGTCATTATTACCCAAAGAAAGAAGATCCCAAGCATGGCAATATGTACATAAGAGATCCATTTGCAGCAAACATTGAAGATGGGAATTTAGGCATGAATGAAAAAGACAGCCTCATCGATCTATCATCTGATGACAGTCTCAAAGCTAAATTCCAGTCATCCTTATCAGGACCTCATTTTTGGATCTCCATTAAAAGTGAATACCCATTGCTGAGTGAAAAAGCAATGAAAATTTTGATTCAATTTCCAACATCATATTTGTGAGAAAAAACATTTTTGTCTATCACAGCAATTAAAACTCGATACCGGTCTCAGCTTGAAATAAATACGGCTCTCCATCTTGCAATAACATCATTGGAGCCCAAAATCCATAAACTTACTTCAAGCAAACAGGAGCAAATATCACACTCTAAAGATGTGTAATATTTAAATAAGCTTCAATTATTTCGTAAAAATTAAACTTATTATGATAAATTTGTTACAATTAAACAACCTTTGAAGATTTTGTTATGATTAAATAAGAATTTATAATGTTGTTATATTAAATAGGTGCATTTCATATTAATAAAATGGAAGTTTTCTGATCTTTATTTTACAAATGTATTTATCTTTAAAAAAAACTCCTATTAGTGGTCCGCGGGATTTAAAATTATGAGTTTAGTGGTCTGTGAGGTCTGAAAGGTTGGCGACCGCTGCTTTAGGTGGAAATTTGCCCACCCTGCTTCAGGAACTGATAAAAACCTTAGTGCAGGGGGAAGTCTCATAGAGAGAAATGGGCTGCATGTGAGAATCGACCAGCGGATTTTTATAAAATGTCAGTCTTAGGCCCCAGTGTAGACCAACTGAATCAGAACCTCTAAGGCAGTGGTTCTCAACCTTCCTAATGCCGCGACCCTTTAATACAGTTCCTCATGTTGTGGTGACCCCCAACCATAAAATTCTTTTCGTTGCCACCTCATAACTGTAATTTTGCTACACTGCTATGAATCGTAATGGAAATATCTGATATGCAGGATGTATTTTCATTGTTACAAATTGAACATAATTAAAGCATAGTGATTAATCACAAAAACAATATGTAATTATATATGTGATTTCCGATGGTCTTAGGGATCCCTGTGAAAGGGGCGACCCACAGGTTGAGAACCGCTGCTCTAGGGAAAGGGCACCAAAACTGTCCTCCCTGGTGGTTCAGACGTTCACACAGCGAGGAGAACCAGCGCGCAAGCCTAGTTAATTCTAAGATAAAACCAACTCTCCACCCCCCATAACTGCCCGCCCTTCAAACCCAGTGAGGCAGAGGCCACCAGGGCACAGCGAGGTGGGACCAGGGGCCGGTGAGACCATCCAGCACCGCTCACCGACCTCACCTGGGCGCACGGCCCAACGCCCTGAACCCGGCTCGATGCTCCAGGGGGAGTGAAAGGGCACCGTCCACCAGTTTCGTTTTATTGATGAGAAAAAACACACCCAGGAAAGTGCGCGGCCAAAGTCCGGGCTCGCCATTGGAACTGGCCCTGGCCCCAAACTGCCCCGCGAACACAGCGCCCCCAGCTCGCCCCGCTGGCCGCCCGGCGCCAGACGCACTGGGTCCGCCCGGAGCCGCCCCTCCGCCCGGCTGCTGCGAGCCTGCGGCGCCTCTGTCGCTGGTCCGTCCAGCGGGACCACGAACTAGTCGCGGGCTCGTCCCCGCCAACCCGCTCGCTCGCGCCCAGGCGGCCCACGTGACGGCCGGACGCCCCCCCCCCCCCCCACGCAGCACCCGCGCCTGCAGCCCCGCGGGCTCCCCTCCCCCACCTCCGCCCGCGCGGCCGCCAGACTAACCCGGCGCCGCGGCGGTGAGGCACGTGGTGGGGCGCGCGGCACCGACTCCCGCGGTCCGCGCTCGGGGTGCCCCCGCCCCCGCCCCTCAGCGCGGCCAGCGGTTACGTCATCCCGTTATGTAAGGCCCGCGGCCTCCGGGTTGTCTGGTGGGGGGCGGGGGGGAGTGCGGCGGGGCCTCCGAGCCGCCGGCTCTGCACGTGGGGAAAGCCCCCTGCCCTGCCCGGCGGAGAGCGCCCTCCCGCCCCGGCCCAGAGCCCTGCTGCGGGCCTCCCTCTCCCGCGCAGTCGCCGCGAGTAGGAACCCCGCGTCTGAATGTTCTGGGGATACAGGACTGCCTGGTGGGTATGGCTGGGACACAAGATGGCACCGCAACGCACCTCCTAGAATTTGGGGAGAATGTGGAGTTAGAAGATGAGGCTTATTGTTACCACAAAGATTTGTCCATCTAATGGGTTTTATCCTAGGGGTTACTGTAATCACTAGCATTTTTTAAGTTCCTGCATATCTTATTTCACGCAGTGCCCCCAGTAACTCAGCAGAGGTAGGAGGTAGGTCCCCTCTTTAGCAAGTGCAGCGAGTCCTGTTGGGAACTAGCAAGAGGCAACACTGAGTCTCCCACCTGGAGGTGAATCTGTCTCCAAAGTCGGAGTTTGCCACCAGTTCTGCAGCTGCATGGAGTGCCGGGGAGGCCCCTTTATCTCCTCAAAATCTTCAGCCTTCCCATCTCCCAAACCCAAATAAACATACAGCATAAGTTTAAAAAAAAGAAGACAAAGGATGGTTGCTGTGCCAACCTACATCTCCACTAAATCTTGTTCTGGTTTACCCAACTCGACAGAGACGGAGCCCTCTTACATAAGATGTGCAGAGACCAGGAGATTTAACGGCCTCATTACCTAGGATATAGGATCATTGCCCCCCCTCCCAAGTGGAGCTGTTGGTACTCTAGTACAGCTTTTGAAATAAATTTCCCAGAACGTTGCTCCTCTGAAGAGGACTGTGAGGCCCCACTGCCTCGCTCTTCTTCCTGACAGAGCGATGAAAGGACGTTTAAACGAGTGGCATGCTGCAGGACCACCCAGCCTGGTGTGGTTGTCAAAGCCCGTCCGGTTTGGTTGGGACAATATTACACAAATGCGCTGTGTACTCTCTGCTTTGTGCAAGAGAGGGAAAGGGCGTTCTGAATCCCTCTCATCCCCTCAGGGAATAAGCTTTTGGCTCTCAGTGGGGCTGAGAAATTGTTCTGAAGCAGAGTCTATTGAAGGCATCCCCAGCACCTTGAAGTAAGAGAGTGGGTGGGACCCCAGCTCTCAGCCTGCCCTGTGAACCCAGACATACTGCATACCTGCTCAGTCTCAGCCTTCTTATGTGTAGAATGGGAATGAGCAGGCTCACTTCACGGGGGTGGTTGTGAGGTTAAACACATTTGTAAAGACTTTAGCAAATGTCTGGTGTCACACGAGGTTATCACAAATGTTCACTTCCTTACGGTTTCTTGTCATTCCTTTCTCCTCACTCCAGCCACGCTGTGGTCATTATTGACTCCCTGTTCCATGAGTGCAGGCAGTGTGTGATGTTTATCCTCAAATCAACATATACCCACAGGGTGCCTAGTGTAGGCATTATACACACTCCATAGAGGTTTTAAGAAAAGACAACCCCCGTCTCAGAAGGGGTTTCCATCTCCCCTGGATGACACAAAGAAACAAACAAAACAACAACAACAAAGGACATGATGGGATTAATAGGAAAAGGCTCCAGTTTAAGTAGGAGTTAGCTGAGCTGGATTTTATTCCTATTTCTACTACTGATTCCCAGTGTGACCCAGGATAATAGTGATAGAATTTATTGAGGGTTTAATATGTGCCAACCATCATGGATTATCTCACTTAATCCTTACAATGACCTAGTAAGGTTGCTCTCAGTATTATCCCCATTTTACAGATCAGCAAACAGACTTAGAGGGGTAAGTCACTTGGCTGAGGTCACAGTAAAGATGTGATGGAGCCAGGATTTGAGCCAGGCAGGATGATTCCAGAACCCACACCCTTACCCACGGTGCCATACTATACAGGAGCAAGTCCCTTAGTCTCACTGGGCCTCAGTTTTCTCATCTAAATAAAAGGGATCATATAACATCCGCGGCCCTTCCCAGCTCTGACTTTCTATGTCTAATAAGATAATTATGAAGATGTTAAATAAGTTAGGCCCAAGGAGCTTTTTGAAAAATATATATTTTTATTGATATCAGAGAAGAGAGGGATAGAGAGATAGAAACATCAATGATGAGAGAAAATCATTGGTTGGCTGCCTCCTGCACTCCCCCCCACTGGGGATTGAGCCCACAACCCAAGCATGTGCCCTGACCTGGAATCAAACCATGACCTCCTGGTTCATAGGTCAAACTCAACAGCTGAGTTATGCTGGCTGGGCCCAAGGAGCCCATCAAGTGGGTGTAACTGCTTCATTTCACATGGGTAGAAAGTGTCTAAATATTTCTTATGTGTCTCTGGTTCCAATTTGCTACTCAAAAACCAAACAAAGAAATCATCCTCCAAAGTTTCCTTCCTATTGATTTAGAGCCCTGAAGCTAATTTTGACCAGATTGGAAGGAGAAGCAGAAGGTGTGGACTAAGAAATCCATCCATGCTTTCACACAACAGATATACCTGATGGAAAGTCTGCACGCACGCGCGTGTGCGCGCACACACACACACACACACACACCAGTGTTCACATCATCTTCCACAGAAGCTCAGTACCAGTTCTCCAGCCTGGTTGTCATAGCAACACCAGCTGCCAATGAGATCATGGAAGAAAAGGTTATAATGGCAGTGATGGCTTAATATTTTACCTGGCAAAGCCACTTAGATAATAAGAGGAATAACTGTAAATCATAAATCCATAGGAAGCCCAGGCACTGCTTATTGTATGTGTCTAGTGTGCACTTGGGGGCGGGGAAGAGGAATGGAAGCAAATGGAAAGGAAGGAAAAGAAAGAGAGGATGAGGCAAGGGGTGAGGAAGATCTTCGATGCTAATCTCTGTTATTCCTCAGTGTAGATCATGCACAGGGCCTCTCCTGGTCTGTGCACGATTAAGGAACTGGTCTCTTCCTTCCATAACAACAAGCAGAGGGTGGGGGCTCCCAGCCTTCAGCATGAAAGGCTTAGAAGCAGCCCACAGGGACTGTTTTCTGGGGTTCACACTCACAGCCGAGAGAAGCAGTCCAAGGCAGATGGACATGGCAGACAATGACCTACCCACAGTCACCCAGTGGGAAGCTGAACCCCATTTAGAAACCCCATTTCTGAGGGGTTCCTGAGTCTCTTGATGCCCACCAGCTCTTACAGACTGGCTTGCTCTGTGGTTGTCTGTTGGCCATCTGAGCCAACTCCCTAGTGAGCAAAGTCATTTGATTTTAGGGTTCCCTTCCTTTCATAGGAAACTAACCATAGTGGAGGTCTTTGGTAAGAGCTTCAGGCACTGGAGAGTAGGGGTGGAAGAAAGATTCAGTTTACACTGAATATCCTCTGGTGCCTTCAAATTTTTACTATGTGCATGAATCACTTATTCGAATAAAAAACATGCAAAGGTCCACCTTCCCTCCCTAGCCTTGTCCACCTTCCAAGGACTAGACATGATGGCGATGAGATGGGCCAAGCGCAGGGCAGTCATGAGGCCTGGGCAGGTCAGTCTCCACATGACGAGCAAACGAAGGAAATGCTTTCCCACAGGGGGGCGTGTATTGGTTTGAAACTCTCAGGCAGTCTGTTCGAGGCTCTTGTTTCATAGTGCAGGTTCCGTTCTGAGTGCAGAAGCAATAGGGGCAGGGGCAGGGGCAGGGGCAGGGGCAGGGGCAGGGGCAGGAGTCGTTGCTCCAGAGGTTGCGTGGCTCACCCGCACCCGCTTCCCCGCATTGCCTACTTCCCACGGCTTGAAGAAAGGTCACCAAGGAGGCAGGGAAAGAGTGGAGCTGCAGGGCAGGAACTGGGACCCAGAGTCAGAGACCTGCGTGCGGTTCTGGCCCTCTTCAGATGAGGCACCTCACCTCTCTGAGCCTCAGTTTCCCCTATACCTCTCAGTATGGTAGAGAGGATGAATTAAAGAAACTTTTCTGCTATTTAACAAATGCTTACACTCCACGTAATCATCCTGCCTGGCTCATAGGCACATGGAGCCCTGTTCTAAGCTCATTTCAGATGAGGAGACTGAGGCACAGAGAATTTCAATGGCAGGTCCAAAATCACACTAGAATCTATAAAGTAGCAGAGCCAGGATTCCAACCTGGGTCCAGACTCCACACACGTAACCCCTTTTCTGACAGAACGGGACACTTCTCATGGTGGCTTCTCCTTGGTTTCTTCTTTTAGTCACTTCCTTGGAGCTGTAACTTCCACTTCCATCTCCTCCCCTTCTTTGTTTGGTTGATTGGTTCCTGCATTCAACTGGGTAGCTTATACCAGTAGTTCCCACCAGTATTTCTCCCCTCCCCCACCCACCCCGCCAAGCCAGAGGCACTGGGAGAGCAAAGGTGGGACACTAAGACCTTCGGTCAACAGAGAGTGAATGGAGTTTTGAGACTGTGAGCATGAATATACACATACATGGAATGACCAAGTGACCTTGCACTTGCCATCTGCTGCCTCCTGGGAGAGCCCATCATTCTGGGAGGCTTAGCAGGACTAAGGGACACATTATTTTACTTTTATTTTTTACTTTTAATTGTGGTAAAATACAACATTGCTTTACCATCTTGGCCATGGTTAAGTGCACAGTTAAGTGATATTAAGTACATTCACGTTATTGTATAACCATCACCACCGTCCACCTCCAGAACTCTCTTCATCTTAAAAAACTGAAAGTCTGTGCCTGTTAAACATCCCCTCCACATTCAACCTCCCCCATAGCCCCTGACACTACCGTTCTACTTTCTGTCTCTATGAATTTGACTGCTCTTCGTACCTCATATAAATGGAATCATACAGTATTTATCCTTTTGTGACTGATTTATTTCACTTAGCAAAATGTCTTCAAGGTTCATCCGTGTTGTAGCACATGTCAGAATTTCCTTCCTTCCTAAGGCTGAATAATATTCCATTGTATTTACATATCACATTTTTGTTTATCCACTCATCTGTCCATGGACACTTGGCCTATTATGCCTATCGTGAATAATACTGCAGTGAACATTGGTGTACAAATATCTTTTCAAACTATACTTTCTATTCTTTTAGTCACTTCCTTGTGACTTCCTTGTGACCAGAAGTGAAATTGCTGCATCATATGGCAGTTCCATTTATAATTTTTAAAGGTACCTCCATACTGTTTCCCACTGGAAACATTTTACATTCCCAGCAACAGTGCACAAGCGTTCTAATTTCTTTACATCCTCATCGACACTTGTTATTTCCTGGGCTGTTTTGTTGTTATGTTATAGTAGCCATCCTTACGGGTGTGAGACGGATCTCACTGTGGTACATTATTTTTCTTGTTATGCATCTTAAAATACTTTTTATAATTTCTGTGGTATCCAGGTGCAGATTCCATCTTGTATTCATTGCCTACTAGATCTTATACACACTTCCACACATGTGATAGTGAAAGGCTCGTTTGCTCCCTAGGAATGAGGTTTTGTGGATATGCATCAGCCCAAAACCGAAAAAGAACAAAAACTTATTTCCTCTTATGAGCCTCGTGGGGACAGCTGAGTGGCCCGCAGGTGAGTCACATGAAAGGCTCTGCAATTACTGTCCGTCAGGCTCATTCCATGTGGCACATGAAGGGGGAAATGACAACTGTTTTCTCAAACTGAGCTCAGTTGTTTGGCAAAGTACAATTTCAATGACTGTTTTTCCCATTGTGACTTACGGAAGTGGTAGACCAGGCCAGTTACAGAGAATGTGCCTATTTAAATGAGTCTCCTGAACATTGGCCACTTTTGAGTCAGATCTCTCTGCACTCATCATGGAAAGAAGTGAAATGGTCCCCATTTCAATGACCATCTCTACTGATTCAGGCAAAGAATGGAACAAGGTGGTTCTTAGCATGGTGCTCAGTATAGCAAAGCAAATCAAATGACTTCAATGTCTAGTTATTCTTGCTGCCGTCTTTTCTCAGATAGAAACAATTGATTATCCCTCCTAGTCACCTGGATTTTCATAACATCCAGAAAGTCTAGGTGTTACCATGTTCATTTCTCCAGAATACCACTAACTTATGACCTGCCTACAGAGGAGGGGTGGTTGTCCCTTTGGGTCAGTCCTGGCCAGGTGCTTTCAGTCTGCAGGTACATGCAGCCCACTTCTCATCAGTGTACAAAGTCTGCACTCCAGGGCCCTGCCAGCGGTTACAAACCTGAGCTTCTTATGCTCACACTCTATCAAAAGCCCAGATGAGGGAAATGATAGTGACAGGGAATCACATGAGGGGCATGCCGCCCATCACTTCCTAAACAGTGTGGACGTCATCTCTGGATTAGGCCAGACCCTAGACAACCCGAGTTGTGGACCATTTGGGTTGGCCCCAACTATTTTCCTAAAATGTGCTTTGTCACAACCATCTCACCTTCCATCGAGGGAGGCCCTGGTAAATGATCACTCAGAGCTTTCTGATGCATTTGTGTAGCCTGCTGATGATGTCACCCTGAATCACTGTGTCCCCTCTATGGATTGATTCACATGAACATGTTCTTTCAGACTTATCTGTATTTTTCCTGAGAGAGCATATGTTTTACTCCATGGAAAATGTGCAACTTATTGTTGATCACCATATTTTTTCTTACTGCTTTGGTGGCAAGAAAATCCAAAGCCAAAAATTTAGTCCAGGTGCTAGCAATTATTTAGGACCCATTACTGATACTCTTCATTGCAATGGGGGTGGGGGCGGGGCAAGTGAGAATGAGCATAATTCCTCACCACTAGAGTAGGAAAAAATAACAGAACCTCTGTTCCTCTGCTTTTCAGCCGTCATAGCTTTTCCTTCCTATATATTTTCCTTTTATCTTATTGTAGCAAATATTTAAAGACCCTCCAAATTCGTTGTGAAATAAGATATAAATATCAATAGAGGAAGGAAGGAAGGAAGGAAGGAAGCAAGGAAGGAAGGAAGGAAGGAAGGAAGGGAGGGAGGGAGGGAGGAAGGAAGGAAGGAAGGAAGGAAGGAAGGAAGGAAGGAAGGAAGTCCTCTTCCTGCCATTTCTGGTTAAGGGAATATTTTGCCACTTTTAGAGGCGTATGTATTTGATAAACCATCCTCTATTCAGGGAGTGAGTTCTGAAGCACCCCAGGGAAGCCGCGCGGGTCAGAACTTGGGGCTCTCCAAAGTGTGAGACCTGGCTGCTGACTGACCCAAAGCACTGTCCTGCTGACAGCCATTAGCCCCATGGTTTTTTCACAAGCTCTTTCCACCTCTGCCAAGGCCCCAGGAACAAAGCCTCGGAAGCCCTTGTGTGGGAGCAGTGGAGGGGCCCTGGATTCAGGTCTTTGGTGCTCAGAGAAGCGAACGAAGCTGTCTGCCATGCTAGGCTATCGTGGGCCTGAGTCAGCTGTGCGGTCCCCGTGTGTGTGTGTGTGTGTGTGTGTGTGTGTGTGTGTGTGTGTGTGTGTGTGTCTGTGTCGGGGGGGGGGGGGGGGGGGCGGTACGCCTCTGCGGAGAGGTGCCAGGTCATTCTCCTCCATGAGTGCAGCCTGGCTTTTCCCTAACTGCCTTTATAGGCTTGGCTTACTTTTTAGACTGGAGCCTGGACATTCTTCCCAAGCACCCTGCTCAGGAATTAGTGTCACGGACATTAAGGGAAGTCCTGGTTGGTGGATGGCCCGAGCTTATAAATGGGTTCTTTTGCCTTTCAGCTGTGTTTACTTGTGTCTAAACGTTAGCTTTGTGGCTGGGAGTGACTGAGGAGTCATGGCCTGGGGAGAGCAGAGGGGGAGGGGCGCCACGGAATACCTTGCCTGCCCCAGTGTCTGAGTCCGCAGGCTCCCTGGCCCCCAGAATGGAGAGGGCGACATGGGGCACAATGAGAATGGCATTGGGCATCACAGATGAGGGCAGGATCCACGAGTTGCACACCCTCTGATCATCCAAGGCTCCAGTGAAAATAAAACCGGAAGTGCCCAAAGGGACACGGCAGAATAAGGGCTTTCCCCTCTTTGCCCAGCAGAGGGCGCAGCCAGCGCCTTCTGACCTGGGAGGAAGTCAGGCAGGAAGGACTCCAGGTGACAGATGCTCAGAGTGCCTCCAAACTCATGGGAACTCAGAGTGTTATGGGGCAACCCGTAAGAGACGACCACCAGAGCCAAAGGGTAGAATTTGGGAGCCTTTATTAGCTGGCCAGCGACTGCAGTTACAGCACCCCGCCGTAGCAAGGACTGAACTGCAGCCCCGACCAGATGTAGAAGTAAGCTTTTATTCACAAAAACCACAAAAACGGTTGGCTAAACACACACAAAGTTCGTCGCTCCATTTCTCAACATAGGTCACAGACGCATACCTTAGAAAGGTCACAGGTTACAGACTCATACCCCCGAAAGGTCACAGGCTCATACCTTAGAAAGGTTAGGCTCTTCACCCCTGGCTAAACCGTGACCTGCTTGTAAAAAATGTTAAGAGGGAGCTGTGGTCTTTGCAACAGAGCCAGTCCTAGTTCCCAGGTACAGAGGAATTTGCTTTCTAAAACCAGTAAGATCACAATCAATGGGATGTTTTATATAATTCAGAAAATCAAAATAACTTTTCTATTGTTAAGCCAAACAGCAGGGTTAGAATTAAACTATAGTTTTAAAAAAATGTATTTTATTGATTTTCTACAGAGAGGAAGGGAGAGGGAATAGAGAGTTAGAAACATCGATGAGAGAGGAACATCGACCAGCTGCCTCCTGCACACCCCCCACTGGGGATGTGCCCGCAACCAAGGTACATGCCCCTGACTGGAATCGAACCTGGGACTCCTTAGTCTGCAGGCTGACGCTCTATCCACTGAGCCAAACCAGTTAGGGCTAGAGTTAAACTATAGTTTCTACCTGGAATGATTGCTACCATATTTCAAGAGGCCTTTTAAAGCTACAGACAGGAGTGAGCCTCTAGGTTGAGATGAGGCTACTGATAAAGAGAAGTGCCCCATGTTGATGGCCATTCAGGGGTTGATATGTTTATAAAGCACCCCCCACCTGCCAAAAAGAGCCTATCAGCTCCTTGCAAATACACAGAAACTGTGCATGCAGCTGAGATAGAAGTACAGTTATGTAGGGTCCAAGCTCCCCCAGGCACTACCTCTGGAAACACACAACAAAGTCTTCATCTCAACTTCTAAAGCATGGGGGCTCCTCACTGAGGGCTGACAGACACAGAGCCACAGCCCCAGGAACTTCATTTCACAGCGTGGCAAGAGGGGATGTCAGTGGCCACTGTTTAATGTCATCCTGAACTTCCAGACAAATGTCTTTACAAAAGGCCTCCAACCCTAACCTGATGTTAAGTAGATTTGCTACTGTATGGTATTTACATCCAGAGACCAAAAACACACCTACATTAATGACACTGCACGCACCCGGGCCAAAACATACAAAACTGATTTATGCAAGTTCCAGAGATGTACACAGATAACCAGGGAAAGAAGTTACTCCAGGCCAAGCAAAAACTGTGCAGTGCGCCGTGCAGAGCACTGTGGTGCCACGAGCAGGCCAGCCCAGAGCCCCAAGCAGAATTTACTTCTTTGACCTTGGCAGATGTTATAGTTGTCCTTGGGTGCCCTTACCTGTCAGATCAAACCCATGTGATCTGGGGTTGGGAGAGAATGCTCCTTCACTTGCCCAAAATGCAGTTGGAGTCAGCCAATAAGAGCATCTTTGTCCTTTTCATAACAAAAGCCATTAATGCAAGTGAAGCTAAGCTATGTCTTGTTTGAAAGTCCATGCTCTTTCTATAACTTCAAGGTGCTAGTGGCTGAATGACAACACAGCTTTAGCAATATTAACAACAACAAATCTTGCTCTTGTACCAGTAATCAGAATTGCACTGTGATTTAAAAGCTCCTCATAACTATGGAATCTCAGAGGGAAGGTGGGGGGGGGGAGGGAAGGGGGGTTTGAGGGGGGATAATCAACCAAAGACCATGTATGCATATATGCATAACCCATGGACACAGAAAATAGGGTGGTGAAGCCCTGGGCAGGGGGTGGGGGCAGGCTAGAAAGGGTCAGTGAGGGAAACAAGAAGACATATGTAATACTTTCAACAATAAAGATTTTTTAAAAATAAAAATAAATAAAAGCATCTCGTATTCTTTGCCCTCCTTACCTCATCCCCCTTTTAAAAAATCCCTTTGATCGCTTCTCGGCCTTTTGGCTAAGATCAAGTGTAAAAAATCCCTTTGAAAACTCTTATGAGAGCAACATTCCCACTTTGAAAAGAGCGAAGGCACCTTTCGTAGGACCAGGCAGGCAAGGGTTTCTCCACCGGGACCCACATAGACAAAACCGCCCGTGTGGGTGAACGTGAGGACCCTGCCACAAAGGTACGGGGTTTTGTCACAGTAACTGAGGCTGCTGGAAAGGGGGACAAAATCAGGCAGGTAATCAGACAAGACCCAGTAATTTGCCAGAATGAACCAGAGGAAAAGGAAGAGGCTGAGGATGAAGTGTAATATTTGTGTGAGTTCTGTCATTAGTCACCACGGCCTTGGACAGAAGCTGCCTCGTCCTGATGGAGCCATACAGGAGGAGAGACACCTGGGTTGTGGCAGGGAGCCAGAGGTCAGGGGGCAGAGCAGCAAAGTAGGGGGAGGAAGGAGAGAGAGAGAGAGAGAGAGAGAGAGAGAGAGAGAGAGAGAGAGAGAGAGAGAGAGAGAGAGAGAGAATAAAAAGCAAGGATAAAGGCATCGATCCTTAGCATCTTTGGGGGCATCTTTCCTTTTAGACATGTGAGTTGCTTTGGACAAGGGCTTCATTGACTTAAATTCATCTCTGCACCCAGAGCTTCACTGTTACTCTGGTTCACTTCATTGGCCTTGAGGTCAGTTCCTGGTTCCAGTTGGCCTGCTCCTTCTCCTCCCATGGCCATACCTCGGACCTGGTCACCAGCTGGAAGTACCCTCCCCTCCCTTCATTAAACATCTGTGCTTTAAGCCTCCCTGTCGGCCGCATCTTGTTATGGCAGCCTGAGCTGACTAAGTACAGACACTCAGTGCTTTTAGGCATGTTGCCTTATTTAAAATAACCCTGTTGAATGCACATGACTTTCCTCACTTTAGAAACAATGGAATTGAGGACTTTCAACAATAAAGATTATGTTTATTGTTGAGAGGTTAAGGGGCTTGGCCAAAGTCATCTGCGTAAAAAGTGGGAGAGCCAAGCCTGTCTTCAGCCAAAGCTGGCATCCCTTCCACCAAGCCATTCTGTGTCTCTGCCTCCTCTCAGCTTTCCCCCATGGAGACCCTCACACGTGGACCTGGCCCTGTCCTCATTCTGCAGAATCCCTGTGTCAACTGACCCACATGCTGATGACAACCAAGTCTGCCGCTCCCTTCCAGAACTTTTCCCCAAACCTCAGACTTGTGTGACTTCAACTGGACAGCTCCACCAAGTATCCACAGGCCTCAGCCTCATTGTATTGGATATATAACTCATTATCTTCCACATTCCTGTCATTTGATGACATTGTCCAAGCTGGAAACCTCAGTGCTCCCTGCTCCTCATCCCATATAACCGTCAATTTTCATCCAGCTGGTGGTACCGCCAATAATTGTCCCCGCCTAGCATGGAAGGGCAGGAGGCAGCTGTGTCCGGTTCACTACTGTACCCCTGTACCAGCACACATGTGGGCGTGGCCCATTAGAGCACCCTGTGCTTCATGTTCCAGCATATGGAGCCGCTTCTCTTCTTCCTGCACAGCCTGTGGCTCTTTCTCTCCAAGGCCCTTGTTCATGCTATCCTCTGCCTGGAGTCCTCTGCTCCCCAACCCAACTCTTTCATAAGCATCCAGATAGAGGTTACCTCCTCCAGGAAGGATTCCAGGACCTCTCTGTGCTGAGTTAAGAGTCTCTCCTCTGGGTTTCCATAATTTTCCATGTATATGCCTATGATTTTGTTACCACACTCTGTAGTAATTATATGTTTACTAGAGGCCCAGTGCACGAAATTCATGCGTGGGTATGTTCCCTAGGCCTGGCCTGCGATCAGGGTCATCATCCCCAACTGCCCACAGATGGCCCCGTCCCCTGCTGCCACCCAATCCTAGTTCCCCATTTGCCATAAGGTGATTGGTGCCTGAAGACCTGGGGAAGGGACCAAGAGGGGTCAGTGCACCGCATAGTGACTGGTCCAGCGGTCATTCTGCCATTAGGGTCAATTTGCTTATTACCCTTTTATTATATACTAGAGGCCCGGTTCACAAAAATTTGTGCACTTGGGGGGGGGGGGCATGGGGGAGGGAAGGGGAGAGTCCCTCAGCCTGGCCTGTGCCCTCTCACAGTCTGGGACCCCTCGGGAGATAACGCCCTGCTGGCTTAGGCCTGCTCCCGGGTGGCAGAGGGCAGGCCCAATCCCTAGGTGCAGCCCCTGGTCAGGCTCAGAGCAGGGCCAATTGGGGATTTGGGGCGCCGCCCCCTGTCATGCACAGAGCAGGGCGGATTGGGAGGTTGCGATGCCACCCTCAGTCACGCTCAGGGTAGGGCCAATTGGGGGGTTGGGGCACCGCCCCCTGTCACACTCAAGGCAGGGTCAATAGGGAGGTTGCGGTGCCACCCCCTGTCACGCACAGAGCAAGGTCGATCAGGGGGTTGGGGAGCTCCCCCCTGTCACGCACAGAGCAGGGCCCATCAGGGGGTTGGGGAGCTCCTCCCTGTCACACACAGAGCAGGGCCCATCAGGGGGTTGGGGAGCTCCCCCCTGTCACGCACAGAGCAGGGCCCATCAGGGAGTTGAGGAGCTCCGCCCTGTCATGAACAGAGTGGGACCGATAGGGGAGTTGGGGCACCGCCCCCTATCACACACAGAGCAGGGCGGATCAGGGGGTTGGGGCGCCACCACTCTCACACTCAGGGCAGGGCCGATGGAGAGGTTATGGCTCTACCCTGTCACACACAGAGCAGGGCCCGTGGGAGGGGGGGGGGGGAGGCTGTTGGGGCGCTGCACCCTGTCACACACAGAGCCGCAGGGCGATAAGGGGGGTGGGGAGCTCCCCCGCATCAGACACAGAGCAGGGCTAATCAGGAGGTTGGGGCACCTTCCCCTGTCATGAACAGAGCAGGGCAAATAGGGAGGTTGTGGCCCCGCCCCGTGTCACACACAGAGCCGCAGGGTGATCAGGGGGTTTGGGCGCTGCCCCCATTCACGCTGATCCCGGTGCCGGGAGGCCTTGCAGCTCCGCTGATCCCGGTGCTGGGAGGCATGTTACCCTTTTACTATATAGGATAGAGGCCTGGTTCACGTGTGGGGGCCAGCTGGTTTGCCCTGAAGGGTGTCCTGGATCAGAGTGGGGGTCCCCACTGGGGTGCCTGGCCAGCCTGGGTGAGAGGATGATGGCTGTTTGCAGCTGGTCACACACCCTTCAGGGTGGGGGTCCCCACTAGGGTGCCTGGCCAGTCTGGGTGAGGGGTTGAGGGCTGAAGCTCCCAACTGCTCCTTTTTTTCTTTTTTCTTTTTTTTTTTTATTCTGGGCCAGCTTTAACTCTGGCTCCAGCTCTGAGGCCTCTGCTGCTGAAAGCAGGTATCTGGTTTGTTTGGGTTCTATAATCGAAACAATGTATAACTCCAACTCTGAGATCCTGGCTAGCTGAAAGCAGGTTTCTGGGGTTTTGTTTAGCTTCTATATTTGTTACAATGTTTCAAACTGCAGGCTCAGAGGCCGGCAAGGCAGGCGGGGAACGTTGGTTTCCTCTGTCACTGAAGCAAGCAAGCCTCATGTTAGTTTCAAGCTGCCTGGTTGCTGGATGCCATCTTGGCTGGCAGTTAATTTGCATATCTCACTGATTAGCCAATGGGAAGGGTAGCAGTCGTACACTAATTACCATGTTTCTCTTTTATTAGATAGGACTAGAGGCCCGGTGAACAAAAATTTGTGCACTCGAGGGGGAGTGGGGGTCCCTCAGCCTGGCCTGTGCCCTCTTGCAGTCTGGGACCCCTCGGGAGATAACAACCTGCTGGCTTAGGTCTGCTCCCAGGTGGCAGAGGGCAGGCCCAATCCCTAGCTTCAGCCCCTGGTCAGGCTCAGAGCAGGGCCGATTGGGGAGTTGGGGTGCCGCCCCCTGTCATGCACAGAGCAGGGCGGATCGGGAGGTTGCAATGTCACCCCTAGTCACGCTCTGGGTAGGGCCGATTGGGAGGTTGGGGCACCGCCCCCTGTCACACTCAAGGCAGGGTCAATAGGGAGGTTGCAGCGCCATCCCCTGTCATGCACAGAGCAGGGCCAATCAGGAAGTTGGGGCTCCTTATCCTGTCACACACAGAGCAGGGCCGATCAGTGGGTTGAGGAGCTCCCCCCTGTGACGCACACAGCAGGGCCAATCAGGGGGTTGAGGAGCTCCCCCCTGTCACTCACAGAGCAGGGCCGATAGGGGAGTTGGGGTACCGCCCCCTGTCACACACAGAGCAGGGCGGATCAGGGGGTTGGGGTGCTGCCACTGTCACACTCAGGGCAGGGCTGATGGTGGGGGGGGCGGGGTTGGGGCACCGCACCCTGTCACACACAGAGCCTCAGGGTGATCAGGGGGTTGGGGAGCTCCCTCCTGTCACACACAGAGCAGGGCCGATCAGGGGGTTGGGCAGCTCCCCCCTGTCACGAGCAGAGCAGGGCGGATATGGAGGTTGTGGCCCCACCCCCTGTCACACACAGAGCCACAGGGCGATCAGGGGATTTGGGCGCTGCCCCCTGTCAGGCTGATCCCGGTGCTGGGAGGCATATTACCCTTTTACTATATAGGATAGAAGCCTGGTGCACGGGTGGGGGCCGGCGGGTTTGCCCTGAAGGGTGTCCTGGATCAGGGTGGGGGTCCCGCTTGGGTGCCTGGCCAGCCTGGGTGAGGGGATGATGGCTGTTTGCATCTGGTCACACCCCCTTCAGGGTGGGGGTCCCGCTTGGGTGCCTGGCCAGCCTGGGTGAGGGGATGATGGCTGTTTGCATCTGGTCACACACCCTTTAGGGTGGGGGTCCCCACGGGGGTGCCTGGCCAGCCTGGGTGAGGGGCTGAGGGCCGTTTTCAGGTTGGCGGGTGACTGAAGCTCCCAACCTGTCCTTTTTTCCTTTTTTTTTTATTCTGGGCCAGCTTTAGCTCTGAGGCTCGGCTCCAGCTATGAGACCTCTGCTGCTGAAAGCAGGTTTCTGGCCTTTGTTTACCTTCTGTATTTGAAACAATGTTGCGGTCCTGCTGGCTGAAGCCTAGGATTTTGCTTAGCTTCTATATTTGTTACAATGTTGCTTAGAGTGCAGCTGAGAGGCTGGCAAGGCAGGCAAGGCATGCAGGGAAGCTTGGCTTCCTCCGTCACTGAAGCAAGCAAGCCTCCCTGTTCATGTCAGCTGCCTGGCTGCCGGCCGCCATCTTGGCTGGCAGTTAATTTGCATATTGCCCTGATTAGCCAATGGGAAGGGTAGCAGTCGTATGCTAATTACCATGTTTCTCTTTTATTAGATAGGATGATGAGTTTCTTGTTAAAGGGATGGGGGCTCCAGGACTAAAAATTGCTCTTTGCACTTGGAAATATTGAGGCCATTGTGACCTCAATGAGAGCAGCTTCAGCAGGGTTATAGGTGAGAAAATAGGTGAGGAAGCCAGAGTAGGCAACTCTCAAGAAATGTAAAAAACTAAAAGAAGAAACATGGCTGAGGAGGGAGAAAAGCACTTGGGAGGTGTTTCTGTATGCAGGAAGGCACCACTGAAAATGTTTGGGTAGACACTGCTGTGGCTATTAAGGTGTGGACCCTCCACAAGGGACCAGGTGTGAAAAGCTGTGGGCAGGAGCCCCATGGCCTTCCTCTTGGCCCAGGGTGAGCGTGTGTACACACGTGTGCAGTGTGTATTTGTGTGCACACCATGTACTCACTTGGTGTGTCACCTGGTGTCTCAGCTGCCTCTTGCTTCTTCCAGACTCATAGACACAGGTGGGGATTAGGGAGTCACTGAGGTGGCCTGGAAGTGTTGTCTGATCAGCACAGAGTAACACACAGCAGGGGAACCTTCTCTTTCCTTCCTCCTTATGGTTTCTTCCACCAAACACGTGGCTCTCACCTCAGGGATGCCCTTTGCTCATTCTCTCTCTACTGGGTCCCAGCACATCCCCCACTGTCTTCTCATCCCCCAACTCATTCCGTTTGCCTAATCGCTGTGCTGTATGGAAGCCCGGTTGGACAGACTTTCCTTTCTATTGTACTAGCACATTTTCACCACCAGTGACATAGGACCTATGCCTGGTCCAGATGTTAGAGGACCTCTCAATAGGCCCCTCTGTCTTGTGAGGAACCTCCAGCAGATGTTCCGGCTACCTCCAGGCTACGTCACAGGCCTGGTCAATTCCAGACAGTATGGGTCCTTTCCTCCTTTCCCATGCCCACACCCACACCCATCTCTTTTCTTGGAGGTTTCCATCGCTTGCCATCTCCAGAGAACTAGGATTCCAGTGGGGCTGTGCAGTGAGTGTATCCCTCCTGTCCTTACATGGTTGTCAAGTCAGGAGCACAGACCCTGTCTTTGAATGACACCCTTGCTAATTACTCTTAGGGGACGGAGACCATCTCGCCTCGGGTGAATGGTTCCTGGCTTCATCCTGACACCCCATTGAACCTGTGCTCTCATTTTATTAGACAAAGGACCATCATTCCCATCCAACTCTGACTGGCCATGATGCCTTTGTCTCAGGTGTTTCCTCTGAAAATATAACCACAAAACAAACAGGTCTTCTTTGCTAAGGAATCCTGGTTTCCTGTTTTCTCTTTGCTAACAACGTAATCTTTAATGTCTTTTGAAAACCAACTTGTTTATTCATTCTTTTTCAAATTCCCAGACTCCTCACCTCTCCCAAGGTCAACGTCATGGCACGCCTCATGACGCAGGGCTCCAAAAAGAATCCTTTGATAACTGAGAGTATGGCAGGAAGGGGAGAGATTTTGAGCATGAGTGAAATCAAAGGGCAGGATGGAGTCAAGAGATGTAGCAAACTGGGCTCCAAATCCAGGCAGTGAAGTTGGTGATAATATCAAAAGAGACGGAGAGCAGAGGAGCTAAAGCTGCACCATTGGGTGGATGATGAGCTCAGGTTTGGACTTGTCTCATTTAGAATTCTGGGTGGAAATCAGGTGGTGGCGGCCAGCAGGGAGGTGGAATCGGAGCCTGGAGATGAGAAGTGAGAGGTGAGGGCTCATGATAGAGACCTGGGGGTTACATGTGTAGAGGTGAGAGTGACACTGGGGCTGGTGTTGTACGAAAGGAGCTGGGTTAGGTGCTTAATGTACATCATTTCAATGAATTCTCCTAACAAGAGGTATTAAAATAAATATGTGCATAGGGAGACCAAAACTGGAGCCATCAGTCAAAATGTCAACACTGAGTTTCTCTGAGTGGTAGAATTTACTGGTGCTTATCTGCATTCTCTTATTTTCTACAACAAGGAGTTACTTCTTATAAAAAGATGACAAAACCTAGGAAAACCTAAGTGGTTAGTCCCATGCGTGGCCTATATGATCTCATTTAATGCTAACCCAGGAGCTATCCTTATCCCTGTTTTCTCAATGAGGATACTCAGGCTCAGAGACGTTGTCATTTCACCCAGGTCCATGGTGAGTAAAGGATGAGATGGGTGTCAGTCCACACCTTGGACCACTACACTGGTGCTTAAATCGGAGGATGTTAGGTCAGAGGAATTTTTTTCTATGTTGGGATGACACTCCCATTTGGTCCAGCTGCTTAGGTTTTCCAGGAGTAAGACTTGCAGCCTGTCCAGAAGGTAGAACATTTCCACAAGAAAAGGAAGGTGAGGGCTTAGAGGGGTCCAGAGAACCAGCTGGATAGAGCTGACTCCTCTAGGAATGGCTTCTGGGAAGAATGTTATACTCTGGACCCTATGAGCAGGGAGAGGTTTGGAGGGGAGGGGCCTCCGTGGAGTGGGAGTGGTGTAGCAAAGGCAAAGAGTTTGGGAAACAGGAGAAAGTCAGTTTGACTGGGGCAGAGCAGCCAACGGGGACTGTGAGGTTGGCAGGCATCGTTTGAATACCAGCTCTGCCATTTCACTCCATGTAAACTCAAGAGGCGCAACCTCTAAGCCTCAGTTTCCTCATCTGTAAGCAGGAGCTGGTAGTACAGTTCAGGTTTTAGTTACTCAGTGCCAATTTCCCTCAGGCTGTCCCCCACCCATCATGTGTGTATGGGAGGTAAAATCCTGGTGCCTGTGCTCCTAGGTTTGTGGATCTGACTACCTTCCCAGGACTGGTTCTTGGGCCCAGTGACACCCAAAGAGAGGAACCAGCTGGGCTGCTGGTGCAGGTAGTTGCCACCACCCAGGCTTTCTGTTCCCTTCTTCCTCTCTCTGCCACCAACCTTTGAAGTGTGAGTTTTTCCAAGAAATTGCCCCTTACGTTAGCCAGGGTTGATTTTTTTTGTTTTTGTTTTTTTTTTGTTCCTTCTTGTTACAAGTAACTGCTTCAGAAAAGTGTTGTGAAGACTGAATGTGTTCAAAGTGGGGTGAGAGCTCTTAGCACAATGCCCTGCACATAGTAAGCCCGCTCGCTGGTTGGTAGCCATTATTACTAAGAAGGAGGACATTGGAAGAGGTGGTGAGCGTTAGAGAGATAAATGGCCACTAAACTAGAATAGCGCTCAGTTATAAATACACTTCACATCATGAGCTAGTAATGAGTGACTGAATGTTCTCGTTGGCTCAGAAAAATCCTGGTTTATGGCATTTTGCTGGTATGAGTATTACTAGAGCCCCCGTGTACTCTCACAAGTGCCCCAGTGTGGATAAGAAATTATATGGTCAGCTTGCCCCCACACACGTGTGTATCACACAATACTTACCTTACTGGGAGGCACTCTAATAATTTTTATTCTAGTTGTAAAACAGTGGTCAAAACCTATTAAGTTCATTTTATGATCTACTACTGGTCATGACCCTCAGTTCTTTTTGGTAACTCTGGGAAATGTCAACTCACTTCTCCTCCTCAGCTTTCTCTTCAATAAAATGCAATGCTGTGGTGCTATCTGATGCATTTCAGAAAGGAGGCTGGGCGTCACTGGGCAGTGCTCTCAGGGCTTAAATACAAAGCATTGACACCACTGGGAGCTATCGTTGTCTGGTATTTCATAAACCTGTTTGCTGTTGCTCTACTGGTTATAGACTCACTGTGTACTACCTCACTATAATGAGCACAAAACTTTAATTTGGCTTTAAACAGTTTTAGATTGCTGGGGAGAATCAATGATGTTTATTAGGGCCCTAGTTTGTTCATTAAAATAAATTACGTTTGTGTTCTGGGTTGGCTTTTGTAAAAGAAAAGTTTGCTGTTATCAAGAAGAACAAACCCTGTGGACAGTAACAGCTCTAAAGGAGAGCTCTGCTTTGTGGCCTGATGATGAGGCAGTGGAGTGGGAGAGGTCAGAGCGGAGGTAATTGCTACTGGAAACTCCATTGTTTTGAGCATCGCTATGGCACTCAGTCCGTCAGAGCCTTCCCCTAACCCTGTGGGACCACAGGGGAGATGCAGCCTGTTAAGCTGAGAATCTTTGGGTTTCCTTGGAGCTAAACAGAGTCCTGGGAGGATCCCACAGGGATGTTATTACAGGGAGGGTCACACATGTTTGTACTTTCCAAAATATCACCCTCTAAATGCTGTTAGGAGATGAGGACATTATTAAACCATTTCGGGAAAAGGATGCTTGTGCTTTCTAACCTTTGATATAGGAAGCTTTGGAGTGGGCTTGGCTGGTTGGAAAGGGTCATTGATGGATGGAGGTCAACCTAAAGTTCATTTAGCAGGTGTGGCATTTCTGTGGGACAGGGATTTTGGAAACTTAACTGCAGGCTGTGCAAGACCCTTGATATGTCTTCTTTGGTTACTTTACCTCTTTAAACAGTTGTCAATGAATTCCATGAGCAAACTCCCTACTGACATAAGTTTGAGAGTCACAAAAAATCACTCCTAGCCCCAAACATCAGCCTTTGGCATTTCATTGATGACTGCAGCACATTAATTCTATGCTAGTCAGTTGAGAACTAGGAGCAATAGCTAAAAACAGATAGAAGAACTGCTAAAATTAAACACGTTTTAATCAAATGCAAACTCTACTGTCTTGCACAGGAAACTTTTTAAAAGAAGCACAGAGAAAAGCTGCAATTACACTGGCCAAATGCAATGGTACAGTTGGCAGCTGGTAACTCCTTTGCAGCAGCCTCTAAAGTTAGACCAAAGCCACAACCTGGCACACTGAACTCGGGCAGCAGGAAGGAAGCTACTGCAGGGGCACAACTCTGGGTGGATGCTGCTCATCAGGAAAAACCCACTTCTCTGCAGCAGGTCTCAAGATGCACCTCTCCCTGTCGCTTTGACAACCATGTGCTTAGGGGGGAGTTGTTCAGGCTCCTCTGAACAATCAAAGGATGCGTTCCATGGTGCCTGTAAAATAGATTTCTATGAGAACTACAAACAGTGGATAATTGTACTTTACCTTTAAGGCCCCGATGATCCCATTCACAAGCAAATATAGAGGAATGAGGGGCTGTATGGGGCAGACCTCCAAAACCTTCATTCTTACAAAGGGGAGAGAACAGAGAGGACTAAGATAAATGCATTTGAGAGCACAATGTCCAGTTAGGAAAATAAAGTAAGTGTCTACGAAAGCCAAAATGTTCATCACACAAACCATCACTTGATCCCCAGCTTGGGGAGTCTGCTCAGTCTCATGGGCCGCCTGATCCGGACGCTTCCATTGCGCCTCAGACAGAGCAGGGACCACACATCGCTGCACCTTTTGTCTAGGTATGAAGTGATTATAGGTGTGTTCTGCTTTTATGAAAAGCCAGTGTATGACAACCATTTTTCAATGATTCATTTTACAAAGAATCTCCAGGTCCCTTGTTATGCTTCAAGTAAGATCCAATGTATGGGTCACATTCTCAAAATGCATCTACTGTGTAAACTGAGGCTCACAATTACTCTGCTTCCAGGACCTGGGTATCAGGGGGGAGCCGGCAAGCACCAGAGTATCAGCACTGACCAGTTCACTCACCCAAACCTGAGTGTTTACTGGCATATCCTTAGCCCCTGGATTTGGAAAGCTATCAAATCAATGGGCCCAGACCCACACCCTTTCTTAATGATACTTTTCTCCACATAGCAATGCTTTCTCTACTTTTCTCAGGTCTTTGTCTTCTGGGCCTACTATTAACCAATGTGGCATGATATATCATTTAGAATATAAGAAAGAAATGCCTGTCTCCCTCAGTGACCAATCTAGCTCAAACGAGCAGGCTTCCATGTGTTCTCGCACTCTTCTTGTCTGCGCAGACACTGACCGCTTAGCATGCACCCCACACCTTTCCCAGCCCCTGTGGGTCTGGGGGGCTACGTGACTAGATCTATCTAGCGCCTAGGCCATGGGCTGTGGGACACCCTGGGGCCAAACCATTTAAAAACTGACACCCGGTCCTCCATTTTCTTCCCCTGCTTTGACCCCCTGGAAGCCATGGGGGAGATGGTCAGCTCTCAGTTGAAGCAGGTTGGAGTATTACATCATCATGTTGTTGCCCAGAGTCCTGGAGAGGCTCCTGATTCACACTGGCGTTTGTATGAGCAAAAAATAAACCTGCGTGGTATTAAGCCACTGAGATTCCAAGATTCATTCATTACTCTGAGCAATACATTTGCCAACAGAGCCCAAGAAAGGGGATCTCACTGTAGAACTAAAGTTTTACATTTCAATGACATTTAAAGTTTAGCTTTTTTTTGCCATATTTTTATTGATTTTTTTTTTTTTTTTTTTTTTTTTTTTTTTTTTTTTTTTTTTTTTTTTACAGAGAGGAAGGGAGAGGGATAGAGTTAGAAACATCAATCAACTGCCTCCTGCACATCCCCTACTGGGGATGTGCCTGCAACCAAGATACATGCCCTTGACTGGAATCGAACCTGGGACCCTTCAGTCCGCAGGCCAACACTCTATCCACTGAGCCAAACCGGGTAGGGCTAAAGTTTTAGCTTTTATCCTACATTTTATTTCCCATGAATGCCTTGGTACATAAGCAGAGGAAGTAAATTTAAACAACTTTTCTATGACTATACCACATTCCATTAAAATGAATAAAAATTTCTAGGTACACAGAGACCCACCAACAGGGCCCACAACAGAGTAAAGTCACATGGACACTGATCCAATCATCCGCCTACAGAGGCTTGCCCTCCTGGATCGTTCTGATAGCTAGCTGAATCCATTATTAGGTGGAAATAGTTCCCAAGGCTCAACACAACTTTTTCACACAAAGACCTTTAAATACTTGATGACAAATTTGTTGAATAGGAACTGCCTTTCAACTAAAAATCCAGCTGGATTTTGAACAGCTGGGAAATGAACATTGAGCAACAACATATATATCTACTCATTCCTAATGAATAAAATCAGCTGCTGCTCACAGAAGAGTCCATTGGTGCACAGATGGCTTAAAAGGGCCCTAATAAATTTAATAAAGGCCTCTTTCCCCCGTGCTCTTCACGTTATCACTTAGAGCCTACCTCACCTCTAGATTTTCTTTTTGTCTCATCTGCAGCATCAAAATTACCCTCTTGAAGCTTTAGTACTTCCCCAATGCAGTTGATAATAACTACCAGGTGTCATCATTTTAAAAGCAATGTTATAGAGCTTTAAAAATTATTTTTTTACATTCATTCATTATATATATTAACCCTTTTAGTGACACTGATTACATTCATGATCTTATGCAACCATCACCACTGTTGATTTCAAAAATGTTTTCATCACCCCAAATATAAATTTTATAACAACTAAGCAGTAATTCGCCAACACCCTCTTCCCACAGTGAATGTAGGAATTTAACATAGTCTATGCGAATGGTCTGTGAGGTCTTGCCTCATGTATGCAGCCTTGTTAGTGAATAAACTGTTCCAGTTAAGTTCATTTTCCAAACAACTAAAACCACAGGCTCCAAAGTTTGTGTGTGTTTTTTTTTACTTGATAGCTTTTACATAGAACATTTTCTTAAGGGTACTCCTGACGTTCTCAACAGGGTTTAGTTAACATCTTGTAAAGTCTTCTTGATAGAGCCCTAGAAAAAATATTAATTTTTTAAAATTCCTCACCCACGGACATGTTTTTATTGATTTTAGAGAGAGAGGAGGGGAAGAGAGAAAGAGACAGAAATGTTTATTGGTTTCCTCCTATATGTGCCACGACTGGAGATTGAACCTGTAACCTGCGTATGTGCCCTGACCAGGAATTGAACCAACAAACTTTCAGTATATGAGATGATGCTCCAACCAACTGAACCACTTGGCTAGGGCATTAAATGTTAATTTTTGAACTGTACTGTAATAACGATAGCTTGGGGCCTATCAAAGTGGTTGAATTACTTTTACACTAAATGGCCCCAGACTACTTGGCTATTTTAGTTCTGTGTACACTTTAGAATTTTTAATTTTTTTTTTAATATATTTTATTGATTTTTTACAGAGAGGAAGGGAGAGAGATAGAGAGTCAGAAACATCGATGAGAGAGAACCATCGAT
Organism: Myotis myotis; assembly: GCF_014108235.1. Lineage (NCBI taxonomy): Eukaryota > Metazoa > Chordata > Mammalia > Chiroptera > Vespertilionidae > Myotis > Myotis myotis. The sequence continues at coordinate 89,288,611 of NW_023416335.1, forward strand.
CAGTCGCCTCCTGCACATCCCCCACCGGGGATGTGCCCGCAACCCAGGTACATGCCCTTGACCGGAATTGAACCTGAGACCTTTCAGTCTGCAGGCCAATGCTCTATCCACTGAGCCAAACCGGTTTCAGCTAGAATTTTTATTTTTATTTTCTGTCAAGCTGTCAGCTTTCACTTGGTACTAATCTAAGAGTACTGTTTTTATATTAGTTTTTGTCTTTTAGTATTGTTGCCTTTTTATTGAGGTGAAATTCACATAACATAAAAGTAACCATTTTAAAGTGAAAAATTCAGTGGCATTTAATATTTTCAAAATGCTGTGTAACCATCACCTCTATCTAGTACTAAAAATTTTCATCACCCAAAAGGAATCCCATATCCATTAAGCAATTAGAGTATGGGGTTTTGGGGATGGCTTTTATGCCCTTTTAATTTCTTCTCCAATATGCTGTGAACTTGGAACCTAGAACACCAGGTTTGCTAGGCCTCTATGAAACAGGGATAGATTGTGGGCACAGAGCTCAGGGGCTCCCACTGGCAACATTCAAGGGCATGAGTTTAATTTCACTGACATGTGATAATGATTTTTGGCTACTAAGGAGCTTCACATCCCCTCAACTTCTCCCATACTTCACACTTTTGGATAATTGAGGTTGTTTAATATATATGACTTGTGGATGCATTTATTCCTTCACTAAGCAAAACAATGTATAGCACGTCTACACATTACCATAGCACAAGATGCAATTCTCATATTGCTCACCACACGCTTCCCCAGGGGCCATAGAACTAGGAAACTTCTAGCCCAGTGGCTCTCAATCTGGGCTTGAGATATCAGAATCATCCAGGGACAGAGTGTGTGTGTGTGTGTGTGTGTGTGTGTGTGTGTGTGTGTGTGTGTGTGTATTTTTCCATTGCTTTTTCAGAGAGAGTGCAAGGGAGGGAGGGAGGGAGGGAGGGAGAGAGAGAGAGAGAGAGAGAGAGAGAGAGAGAGAGAGAGAGAGAGAGAGAGAAACACCCATGTGAGAGAGATACATCACTGGTTGCCTCCCCCGCATGCCCCAACCACAACCCAGATACGTGTCCTTGGCTGGGAATCCAACCTGAGACCCTTTGGTGCACAGGCCCCATGTTCCAACCACTGGCCAGGGCCCAGGGACAGATTTTTAAAAGCAGATGTCTGCCTGAATCCCAGACATAACTGTGAATCCCAGACATAACGCATCAATATCTCCCAGGGCAGGGCTCAAGACTCTTTTTAATGTTCACCACATAATTTTGTTGTGACTGATAATATGTTTGGAAATCATCAGTCTGGCTAGCTCTTTTTTTTAATCCTTACCTGAGGATATTTTCCCATTGATTTTTAGAGAGAGTGAAAGGGAGGAAGGGGAGAGAGAGAGAGAGAGCGACATTGATTAGTTGCCGCCTGCATGTGCTCCCACCGGGCCAGGGACCGAGCCTGCAAGCGAGGTATGTGCCCCTGGACAGGGAATCAAACCCATGACTCTTTGGTCCACCGGCTGACACTGTAACTACTGAGCCAAGACAGCCAGGCCTGGCTAGCTCTTCTTAATCACACATTTCATGTTTAAAGATGAAGTGCCATCATCCCACAGCCCAACTCGCTGACCTTTGGCATCCTGCAGCGCAGCAGCCAGCTCACCTCTGAAGGCCACGGACAGTGGAAGCACCAGAAAAGCGAAGAGCACAAAAATAAAGCAGGCTGTAAGGAGAAGGAGGAGCAGGCACCGGGTTAGAAACACAGACCCTTTCATTTCCTTTTCACTGTAGTTTACTTACGTATTCCATGAAACCCGACCTTCTCTCAAGTCAGCAGACACGGAACTCAGCAGATGGCAGGGGGAGGTCACAGCTTATCTGGGGCTTTTGCACATGAGGGAAGGAGTGCAAGCCAATTCTTGCCTCTTGGAGACAGCCGAATGTCTTCTTGTGATCATGCTGCCACTTCTAAGGCCCAGATTTCCTGCATGACCTCTCCAAAGCCTGATAGCGTCTAGAAAAGGATTTATAGGCCGCTACTCTGCCAGTGCCAGGATGACAGGAGCCACCAGCATTAACCAAGCCAGGCAGGATCAACCCTGTGCTTCCTGGAGACTGTATCCAATGCAGATGGTTCTTCCCTTCCCTGAGTCAGTCACTGACAATTCACTTTATCACTCAAAAAATATGCTTTGTGAAACCTTTTTCCTTTCCATACATTTGGCTCTGTATCCCCTAGTGTATGATATCAGACGGTTTCCTTAGACTTCTAACCGACACACATTGGAATAGATATCTGAACTGGCTTGGGATGTTTCTTCTTGTTCACACCACGATTTCACCATCTGCCATTAGGAAAGGGCAGGGGTGTGGGAGTGAGATGGGCCTGGGTCCGATCCTGGCTCTGTCACTCATTAGCTGTGTGCTTTTGGGCAAATTAGTTGACCTCCTAGAGCCTCGTTTTCCTCTTCTGTAGAATGCGTTAGCAGATGCACTCATGAGCTCAGTGTATGGCAGCATTATAATTAGGCAGTTACTTCCCTTGGCTGGTTTTTGGTTTTCTTATCTGGCCGGCAGATAGAGGTTTTGCATGGTCAGCATTTTTTTTAAATCATGAATTCGAATCCCTTTTGTGTAGGATTTATTTATTTATTTATTTATTTATTTATTTTCTTGGCACTGTTTATTTTTTCAATTTATTTTTTCTTAATATATCTTTATTGTTGAAAGTATTACAAATGTCCCCCCTTTTCCCCCCACTAACCCCCTCCTCCTTGCTTCCGCCCCCACCCCAGGCCTTCCCCGCACTATTATTATTCATGGGCTATGTATATATGCATATAAGTTCTTTGGTTAACCTCTTCCCACCTCACTCCCTTCCTTCTGAAATAGCTCAGTCTGTTCTATGCTTCAATGTCTCTGGATCTATTTTGTTCATTAGTTTATTTTGTCCATTAGATTCTACATATGGGTGAGATCATGTGATACATGTCTTTCTCTGACTGGCTTATTTTGCTTAGCATAATAGTCTCCAGATTCCTCCATGGTTTTTTATCCATTCATCTACTGATGGGCACTTGGGCTGTTTTTACATCTTAGCTATTGTACATAGGGCTTCTATGAGCAGATGGATGCATATATCCTTTCTGATTGGTGTTTCAAGCTTCTTAGGATATATTCCTAGAAGTGGGATCACTGGGTCCAATGGCAGTTCCATTTTTAATTGTTTGAGGAAACGCCACACTGTTTCCCATAGTGATTGCACCAGTCTGCATTCCACCAGCAGTGCACTAGGGCTCCTTTTTCTCCACGTCTTCGCCAGCACTTATGTTTGTTGATTTATTGATGGTAGCCATTCTGGCAGGTGTGAGGTGGTAACTTATTGTCATTTTAATTTGTATGTCTGTGATGAGATACAATTTATACCCTGGCCATTTGTATATCCTCTTTGGAGAAGTGTCTATTCAGGTCCTCTGCACATTTTTTAAATTGGGCTTTTTGTCTTCCTTTTATTGAGCTGTATGAGTACTTTATATATTTTGGAAATTAATCCCTTAATCAGATATATCATTGGTAGATATGTTCTCCCATACAGTGGGTTCCCTTTTGCATTTTGATGCTGTTTCTTTTGCTCTGCAGAAGCTTTTTAGTTTGGTCTAGTCCCATTTGTTTAATTTTTCCTTTGTTTCTCTTGACCTAGGAGATATATCTGTGAAAATTCTACTATGTGAAATGTCTGATATTTTGCTGTCTATGTTTTCTTCTAGGATTTTTATGGTTTCATGACTTACATTTAAGTCTTTTATCCATTTTGAGTTTATTCTTGTGTGTAGTGTAAGTTGGTGGTCTAGTTTCATTTTTTTGCATGTGCCTGTCAGATTTTCCCAACCCCATTTATTGAAAAGACTGTCTTTACTCCATTGTATGCTCTTGCCTCCTTTGTGAAATATTAATTGAGCATAATGGCTTGGGTCGATTCCTGGGTTCTCTGTCCTGTTCCATTGATCTATATGCCTGTTCTTGTGCCAGTACCAGGCTGTTTTGATTATAGTGGCTTTGTAGTATAACTTGATATTTGGTATTGTGATTCCTCCAACTTTGTTCTTCTTTCTCAAGATTGTTGTGGCTATTTGGGGTCTTTTTTGGTTCCATAAAAAATTTTGGAGTGTTTGTTCTAGATCTGTGAAATATTCTATTGGTATTTTGATAGAGATTGCATTGAATCTATAGATTGCTTTGGGTAGAATGGACATTTTAATGATGTTAATTCTACCAATCCATGAATACTGTGTATTCTTCCTCTTGTTTATATCTTCTTCTATCTCTTTTTTCAATATCCTGTAGTTTTCTGACTTGGGTAAGTTTATTAAAAGTATCTTTTTTTTTTTTTTTTTGCTGCAATGGTAAATGGGATTGGTTTTTTAATTTCTCTTTCTGAGAAATTATTATTGATGTATACAAATGCCATCAATTTCTGGGTGTTAATTTTGTATCCCACTATATTGCAAATTCATTTATTAAGTCTAGTCATTTTTTGGTGGAGTCTTTAGGGTTTTTTATGTACAATATCATATCATCTACGAATAATGACAGTTTTACTTTCTCCTTTCCAATTTGGATGCCTTTTATTTCTTCTTGTCTGATCTCTGTGGCTAGCACTTTCAGTACTATATTGAATAAGAGTGGTGAAAGCAGACACCCCTGTCTTATTCCTTTCTTAGGGAAAATGGTTTTAGCTTTTGCCCATTGAGAATGATGTTGGCTGAAGGTTTGTCATATATGGCCTTTATTATGTTGAGGTATGATCCCTCTATTCCTACTTTGCTGAGTTTTTAGCAAAAAAAATGGATGTTGGATTTTGTTGAATGCTTTTTCAGTATTTATTGATATGATCATGTGATTTTTGTCTTTCAATTTGTTTGCGTGATATACCACATTTATTGATTTGCAAATATTGTACCAGCCTTGCATCCCTAGAATAAATCTCACTTGATCATGGTGTATGATCTTTTTAATATATTGCTGGATCTGATTTGTTAATATTTTGTTGAGGATTTTAGCATCTATGTAATTCTCTTTCTTTGTAATGTCCTTTTTATTTTATTAAATTTATTGGGGTGGCATTGGTCAACATGATCACATAGGCTTCAGGTGTGAGTTTCTATGTTACAAGATCTGTATATTGCACTATGTGCTCATCACCCAAAGTCAAATTTCCTGTCACCAAATATTAGAACCCCCTTCTCCCCTTTCTTCTGGCAACCACCACACTGCTCCTCAACCCCACAGGCCAATTCCCATAGACATTATATTAAAATCACTACATTCACTGTGGGAGGTACTTTTGTGTCTGTGTAAGACAGTGACAAGATTGTTTTGCCTCATATTTGCTTCTGCATCAATAAGAGTAGTGATAATTGCCCCTGTTGCTCCTTCCCCTCTATGTTTAGTGATAATGAAGGGAAGGAGGGAATTAATTGATAATAATTGCCAAACAAAATTCTACACTTCCAATTTTCAATCCAACCAGTGTCTCTTAGTGGCCCTCAACCAGGGGACATTGGCAATGTCTGGAGACATTTTTCAGTGCCATGACTGGGGAGTGGGGATGGCTAGCATATAGTGGATGGAGGCGAGGGCTGCTGCCAAACGTCCTGCATAGAGCAGGCAGCCCCACAAATAATTATCTGCTCCAAAATGTCAGTGATTCTGTTTCAGAAACCCTTTTACCAGTTTTAGTGTTCATACTCATAAAATATGACTTCATTTCAAACCTCTGATTTTTGTCATAATTCAACATTGAGCCTTTATCGATAGGCATCTAAGTTTCTCTTAACATTTAGCACTGGGTCAGTATTTATTCCTTATTTTCACCCCAAGGGTCCAACCTGAAGCAAGAGCACATCATTTTATTTTTTAATGTATTTTTATTGATTTCAGAGAGGAAGGAGGAGAGAGAGAGAGAGAGAGAGAGAGAGAGAGAGAGAGAGAGAGAGAGAGAAACATCAATGATGAGACTCATTGATTGGCTGCCTCCTACAGGCCTCCCACTGGGGATCCAGCCCGCAACCCAGGCATGTACCCTGGCCGGGAATCAAACTGTGACCTCCCAGGTTGATGATGCTCAACCACTGAGCAATACCAGCTGGGTCCAAGAGCACATCTTTGACTTGACGATTGTGTATTTAGTGATGGACTTGGTAACTTGGGCTATTTCTAAATTAGATGCGAGAGACACCTCCAAATCATTGCTTGGTTTTGGATAACATTAAATGTTAAACATTAACCATCTCTATATCTATTCTCCAAAGGCAGATGCTAATCAAAATCATTGAAAATGTTTCCAACAAACGTTTCAGGTGCTCAGGGCACAAATCCTTTCTTCTCTGTAGCTCTTATGTGTCCTAAACTCCGTTTCCTCTTCTAGCTACTCCATTACACACGGACTCAGTGGAGGTTACTGCACACCTGTGTGTCACAGTGACCCCGCCCCTGCCCTAGGCATCCTACCTTGTTCCGTTCCTATGAGAAGGAAAGCGTCCTTCCTTTGCTCTACCACGCTTTTAAAATGATCAAGTCAAAGCCGCCTGCTCAGGGATCCAATAGGTGATCCCCACTCACTGCCCTGAACTTAGCAAGTTGTTTCTAACAGGCCAGCATAACTTGTTTTCACCCTGTAGTTTATTGTTCCTTTGGGAGTGTTCTCTCCATGAGAAACCATTTTCCTCAACTCAGGGAAGATCACGGTTTTCCTTCCCTCCACACAATGAAGAAAAGCACGTCCACAGAGCAGTGACTTTCTTCCCAGGAAGCATAATGCAGCCCATTGTCGTCTTCCTCTAAATCCGCCTGCTGGCACTATTTCTCCAACTTGCAGGTCGCACGGAGCTGTCCGCATTCACCTTTGGAGCCGATGAAAGACCCAAAAGTGGGGCCTCACTCAGCCGTCCTGGGTTCCCCGGGGTCCAGGTCTGCATCTGCCGGCCTTCTTTTCACCTGCCGTCCCCCTTCCCTGTCACAGGCTTCCCTGCTCCGGTTCTCGCTCCGCTTCCGATTTCTCTCCTGCAGCCTGACAACCCTTCCCGGCTTTTGCCCGGAGAGGCGGCAATTTGCTTTCCCACTCCCACCGCCTGCGTTAACACCTGGAGTACTTCCCGGGCCCGGCAGGGGGCAGCAGAGCAATCCCGGGAAGCCCTGGAAAGGTTGGTTGTTGTAAATCATGCCGAAGTTACAACTTACTGGAGTTATAAATCAGTGCTGGAAACCTGTCACTTCGACTAAAGCCTGGGCTTTAGTCGGCAGGCGGGCCTGCCCGGAGCCTCTTCGCACGTGAAGAAGAGTCCCCAGGACAGGGACTACTTAGTAAAATGAGCAAAGGTCCTCAAAGTGGGTTGAGGATGTGAGAAGCGCCTTAAATGCTTGAGAATTGCCACATAGAATGACATGAAAGCTACTTAGCGTCGTTCCAGATGCTAGATTTGAGACAGGAGTTACAGGGAAGCAGAATCGTGCCCGGAAAATAAACTTTCTAATAGTCTCTATTGAAAGGCCACCTGGAGAGGCTGAGTGGCCTGTGACAGGTAAGCATCAGCTACTAGTTTATAAGAAGTGCCTGAGGCTCTTTGTTAAAACGCAGATTTCTGCCTTACCTCCCAAAGATTCCAAATCTGTCGGTCTGGCTTGGGCCTAGGGATCTGCATTTTAGACGCTGCCAAATCTCCGTGGATCACACTTGAGAAGCAGTGGAGGCATCCTCCAACCCTGACATTCTAGGTTTTGTGTTGCTGTTTTAATGGAAAAGGCTGGTCTACTAAGGTGGGGCAGAGAGGTACCTAGTGCGCAAAAGGTAAGGAAGCGCTCCTTTTTAAGGCTGAGCCTGCCCATGCACAGCCCTGAGGGAGACATCTCCTTAAATCCTGTGCCCCATGTGCCTCTCTTATCTCTCCCTAGTCCTGACCCTGCCATCTCCAGCCCTAAATTGAAACTGACTGCTTCACACTGAAGTATAGTAGCAGTCATCTTAGGTGGAAACTGTAGTTTCACTTTAACCCTGCCTGCTGTTTGGCTTAACAATAGAAAAGTTATTTTGATCTTATAAATCATCCCACTGGACATGGACCGGGGCATAGTGTGCTAGAGGTGTGCTAGGGACATAGGGGCAGGGACCATAGCACAGAAAAATTACTGATTGTCTTGGAAAAACAATGTATTATGATTAAACCCAGCCAGGTGTAACCCCGTTTTCCTCCCATTTGTACTTGTGAACTTTTTGTGAACTTTTTACCCTGCCAGTTCTAGGAACAGCTAACGAAACGCTTTGTAGTTTTTGAAACGCTTTATAATTTTTGTAAATAAAAGCTTTGCTGCACTCTCGGTCGGTACTGCAGCTGCGAGGCTCCCTTGTGAGGAGGTATGCGCTGTAAGTCGCTGGCCAGCTTAATAAAGGCTCTTAGATTTAAATTGAGTCGGTGGTCTATCTCGCTGATTGAACCCATAACAACACCACATGGTGGAATGTGGTGGGGGACCTGTTGGAGGAATGGATGGTGTGAGGTGACTTGAATCTTCTTTGCAACATTTGGCCACACCTCCCCCTGAGCAAGTTGAAGTGGGATGGTTGTGAGCAGGGAGCTGGCCAAGGAAGGACAGTAACCCTTTCAGCCCAGGGGTCAAAACAGACTACATTTCAAATTATAGGGTAGCCCTCCTAGGGGTCAGTGGGGGAAGGAACACTGGTTGGTCTCTCAGTCCCTTGTCCAGGTGCCCCTGTAGATGCAGCAAAGGATCAAAGAATATTTTCTCCCCAACCAGACAATATGTACTGAAGTACAGAAATAGGGGTATTTTTTTTTGAAAAAGCGGGAGTCTTTGGCAAATATCACATGATCTCACTTATATGTGGAGTCTAATGAACAAAATAAACTGACAAACAAAATGGGTCCAGAGGCATAGATGCATGGAACAGACTGACAGATCTCAGAGGAGAAGGGGTGGGGAGGATGGGAAGAGATTAACCAAAGATCTTATATGCATAACTCGTGAACACAGACAATAGTGTGGAGAAGGCCTGGGATGGGTCAGGGTTTGGGTGAGGGGGACAAAAAGGGGGAAATTGGGGGGGGGGCATCAGTAATACTGGTAACAATAAATTTAAAAAACAAAGAAAGAAAAAGCAGGAGTGTTTGGAAAGTGACTATGAGACTCAAAGTCTAAATGATAGTAATAATAAGAATAGCTTTATCAATTTAAAAACACAGAGGGAATTTAATATGAGTTATTAGTTACAAAAGTCATGGAAGAACTGAACATTCAAACAGAGATGTGGGATGTGGGGAGCTGGTGGGAACCCAGAGATTAGTAACAGACAGTGGAAGTAACTATGCTCCTCAGAGATTGTGAGTGGGCCTTGGCCAGTGTGGCTTGGTTGGTTGGGCGTCGTCCCATGCATCAAAGGGTTGCCCATTGGATTCCCAGTCAGGGCACGTGTTTGGGATGCAGGCTCAATCCCTGGTAGGGGGTGTGCAGGAATCAGCCAATTGATGTTTCACTCTTATTGATGTTTCTCTCTTCCTTCCTTCTTCTCTCTCAAAAAAATCAATAAAAATACTAAAAAAGAAAAAAAATTGTGAGTGGAAACCCACTGTTGGAAATGCTGCCCAAAGCAAAGCAAGGTAGATGCTATTAATATCCCCATTTCACAGATGAGAAGAGTGAGGTACAGAGAGATTAACTACCCAAGCTCACGTAACTAGTAAGCATGTAATGAATTTAAAGTCAGGCAATGGGATCCAGAGCCTATGCCCTTGACCACTACACATATTGCCATAAGAATAAAGAGCACATTGGAGGAAATGTTAGTCGAATGGAGTTAAAGTTGAATTCAAAATATAAATTGTATTATGCATGTTACGTGTAAACCTTAAGGTAGCTTACACAATAGGGTCCTGCTGGTAAAAGTGAGTTCAATCATTCATTGAACAGATAGTACTTACTTAAAGCCAGACAGTATGTAAAAAGATTATATCATAAAATCTAATGTATCCAATAGGAATTTTAATTCAAAAGAGCAACGAGTTAATGAGTGTATGCCTGAGTTTAATTACAAAGTGAGTTAATAAGGGTATGCCTGACTCCTTGGTGGAAGCCAGAGAAATTAAGGGAGGCGTTAAAGTTGGCCAAAGACCAACTTATGCACCATATAAGGAGCCAATGAGAGGACCACTCAATACTGACTCCCGTTGTTCAAGAGTATCCATTCCCACTCACCTCACCCAGATTGAACAGAAGGTTTCTTATTGTGTGTTATTCTCAAATAAATCACTGCTATATAACCATTCTCATTCTTTTGATGATTTACTTGAAGAGCTTTCCATTCTGATGTCAGTCTTCTATTTGAGTCTCTTTTTCTATATTCATCATCTACTAATCCTGATAGCTTCCTAATTTGGGAGAAAACCTTCAAGGTCCCTCGCTTCAACTTCCACCCGAATCAGGAAGCATTTTCAATAGATGCTTTTGTTACTGGTGAGACGACGAGAGCTCCGTTATTTGTCTTCTTGAAGGAAAGATTTCAATCAAGAGACAAAGTGCAGCAAAGCAAGCAAGAATTTATTGGCTGCAGTAAAAGCATACTTGGGACAATGAAACAAAGAAGGGCATAGAAGAAGCAACAGGAGAGCCCAGGCTGGGCAGCTTTGGCTCACTGGGCAGGCAGAGAAAAGGGGCCTTGGAGACAGGGTCAGGGGGTGAGCCCGGGACAAGCTGCCACTGCCCATTGCTCCCCTGGTTGCAAGTCTTGTGGGGTCCCTTAGAGGGAGGAAGGGGGAAGGGAATGGTGCAGGTGTGCTCCCCTTGGGGAGAGTGTGTGCTGGGTCCTTTGTGTTGAGGGTATTTATCTCTCTCCTGCAGGTGAGACTCGTAGGGGAGATCTCAGGGGAGGGTCTCAATAGAATCTTCATCAGCTTTCCAGGTGTGCTCTTTCAGGGTCATGGTCTCCACTGATGGGCCAGCTCCGGGGCAGGGGTCATCAGTCAGTGCAGCTGGTCCCGAGGCAGCCACAGCGTCACTGGTCTGGTTTTGTTGCTTTTCTGGGCCTAGAGCTGAAACACAACTGAGGCCTAGATGTTATCCTTAGGGAGAAAAAGATCAGGGGGGTCTAAACCTCATGATCAGCGATATGAGAGGTCAGGGGTGCAAGCTGCATGACCAGTGAAATGCTAGGGGAGGAAAGGTCACCCTGGGGGCGAGGTCCTTGTATTCCCAGTTTTGCCCCTTTCCGTCCCATGACCTTCTGTATCTCCTCTGTCCATGTCTGTCTAACTGCCTATGACACTTTCGCTTTCTGATTTACTTCTCTCAGCATTACAATTTCCTGAAGATAATTTAAGGAAAAGAGGAGTGGGCTATCTGAGCCCTGAACTGGTTCCTAGTCAAAGAAGAATGAAAAGACACTCACCCCTGATCCACGCTGCGACCTGAATGAACCTTGAGGAGATTATGCTAAGTGATAAGCCAGGCACAGAAGGACAAATACTGTGTGATTACTTTTATGTGAGGGACTGAGAGCAGTCAAATTCATAGAGACAGAAAGTAGAATGATGGTTGGCAAGGGCTGTGGGAGAAGGGAATGAGGAGCTTTTGTTTAATGGGCACAATTTCAATTTTGCAAGATAAAAAGAGTTCCGAAGATGCATAAGGGTGATGGTTGCACAACAACTGTGAATGTACTTGTTAACATAAAAACCAATGAAACCTGTAAAGAATTTTGTGAGTTTATTTGAGCCAAACTGTCGACATATGCCGGGAAGCAGAACCTCAATGAATTGAGATAATGCTCCAGAGAATGGTGGGTTACATCTGTATTTATACATTGCAATCAAAGAAGAGAGGTAGGTGGGTTACATGAAATCTATTGGTGATAGACTAGATAGGCGGGAGAAAGCAAAGTGGGGAAACCCCTGGGATTGGATAAAAAGTAAAATGATGGACACATACATAGGTGGGTGCAGGAACAATTAACATGATAATGAAGGAATTTGTGGTATCGGTCCTGGCGCCCAGCATGTTAGGTTGTGCCCCAAGGGATCCAGAAAAAGGGAAGTTACAAGTTACCCAGATATTTCAAGGGTATGTTATTATAGATGCAAAAAGACAGAAGGCCTAGGATGTAACTACCCACCATAACTGCTTTTAGTTAAAGTTTAATTTCAGAACATCCTTTGTAGTTACTTTAGGTCTCTGAGTTTGCAAGACTGCCCTGCAGGTCTTCCCTGAGCTTGTCAGGTTAGCATGTGGCCCCTTTTGTTCACATACTTAACACCACTGAACTGCATATTTAAAAATGGTTAAGATGGTGAATTTTATGTTATGTGTATTTTACTGCAATTTTATAAATAAATAAACTCCTGGGTCTAGGAAAAAATACACACACACAAAAGACAGTCAACCTCTAAGATTCAAGGGCCCCATGGAACTAAACAGTGGTCCAAGATACTCCAGTAAAATATTGGGGTGTCCTTGAGCCCCAGTTTCAGTGGTCCCAGGGCATCATGGGAGGATGTGAGGACATGGCTCTACAGATTGGTTGGTCACTACCTGTATGGTTTCCAACCCCAACCCTTTCACTCAGTTCTAGTTGGTGCCTTATGATAGATCCTCCCTTCCCCAAACTGGTGGGCGGAGTATGACGTAACCTGCAGCCCAGAAATACCTGAGTGACTAACCATGTACCTTATATGGACTATACATTGAATCACCAATCCACACCTGCCAAATACCCTAAGCCCTCGTTCCTATATGGACCATACATTAAGCCACCAATCAGCACTCGCCGAGTACACTAAGTCCCCATTCCTTCCCATTCTGCCCCTCAACAGGCGGGCCCACCTCTGCAGGTGCTGCTGTTCTCCCATTTCGAGACAGCCCAGCAGGTCTCTTTCCCCTAATAATGCCTGTAATCCTGGTTTTCGGCTCCCTACTGGTCTCTCACCTTAGAGTGGGAAAGGAAAGTACCTGTCTTCGTGTTCCTATTTTGGGGTGCTGAGTCTAGGAGGGTCTCCATGTCCCCAGGGGGATGTGTCAGAGTTGGCAACATGCACAGCATCACCAACTGGGGATTCCTTCTCTCCTCCCCACCTCCCACTCCTGCAAATGTTGGTACTCTTGAAGTTGTCCCAGAGGCTCCTTACACTATCATATTTTTGGATTCTTTTTTCTTTTTGCTCTTCGGGTTGGGTGTATTTTGCTTCCTCATATTCCTAATCACTGATTTGATTCTCAGCATCCTCTACTCTACTGTTGAATTGAATCCCTGTAAATTATTCTTTTTTTCTATTTAAATACACATAATTTTTTATTGTTGACAGTATTACAGATGTCCCCCACTTCCCCCCGCCCCCCATATCCCCCTCCACTGAGCGCCTACCACTCCTCCTTTAGGCTGCCACAGACATCTCCAAATCGAAGGAGAGCAAGTTTGTGGGGGAGGGAGCCGACTGGCTGGCTCCTCCCTATTTGCCTCCAACTTTCTCCATCCTTCTCATTTTTAAGTACATGCAAGTGACCGTGAAAATGTGTGCAAGCATGTATGAACGTGTGTGTGTGTGTGTGTGTGTGTGTGTTGGGTGTGTTTCCAAGAGGACCTTTAAGCCAATCTCCTCTAACCTCTCCTCCCCAAACATATATGTTCTTTTCTTCAATGGAAGAACTTCTTTTGCCCCTTTGTACCCAAATCCATTTCCTTAGTTTAAAAGAAAAAATAAATAAACCAGAGCTCTTTTGTTAAACACGGGGCATACATGAAAAGGAGTGCTCATATCAGTCCATGCGTAAGACCTGTTTTACTAATTATTCTCTCAGCATGACATCTCCCTGGCCAGACACTTAGTAACCAGCCCCAGACATCCCACAAGTGGCCACTGACATCTCAGGATGTCCTCCTCAGGGCAGGCCCAGCCTCTGCACAGATACAAAGCAGAAGCAAGAAAAGAATCCATCACTCAGGCACATGTCTCTCAGAGACACTTCATACAGAAAAATGGGGGCTGACTGAGTTGCATAATCCTCCTTCGGAACACCCCACCAGAAGCACACACGTTCCTGAAATGAACGCCCCTAAGAAGAAAGTTGTCTAAAATGTGCTCCATGTGTCTTTTCCTTTTCTGTGGGAAAACCTGTTTAACTTTGGGTTTCACCACTCATAAATTATCACGTTATTTCTCACTTATGGCGTAAATATCAGTCTGGTTGGTATATGCACCCACACATCAGCTGAGACAGAAGAGAGCTAAATTTACAGAACATTAAATCAATAAGCATGTGTGAATGGGTAAACAGCATGACATCCTTAACTTAATAAGGCCACAGCACTACTGTTAATCATCTGTTTTGCAACTTCTGGAGTTTTTTCCTTCTAATTTTATAGTGTTTCTAGAAGCCTAGATGAGTGAAGGTCCTATCTATCTATCAGAAGAGAACAATGCTCCTCAAAACAGAAAGTGGGAAATATTCCCTAGGCGATGAAGCCACGGTAATAGCTAAAGTGCTGCAGCTAGTGCAAGATGCTGTGTTTATTAAGGAAGAAATAATAACTATAGTGTATTTTCCTTGTTGCTTCAACTAATGGGAAACTCTGGAAGAGACAGGGCTGCCAGATGTCTCAGGAAAATATCAGTCTTCCAGATGGAAAGTGGAGGAAACTGTAGGAACAAATGAATAAAAATAGCATTTCTTCTCCCCCTTGTCTTCCCCCCAAGACAGGCCTCCGAATCCACAAGAACAGATTGACTACCTCTTCACAGTGAAAAATACCCACCCCCACTACGGGCTATCCCTTTATGTCACTAAACAAATGCGGTAACAGGCTAGTGTGGAGTATTTTAACTGCATTATTTACAAATGCCCAGATCTTTTCCGGAGGACAATGTACTGGAATGGACACTAGCAGACGACAGATGTCATCTGGCGGAAGATATAAATTACTACAAGTCAGTGGAAGCTGTAGTCCTAAACAGTTCCGTGTAAATGTGAAGGACAATCACGTGGAGAGAGTTGAACTGCCAGTAAAACTCAGAGGGACTCTGGGCTTGGAGTTGGCAGGAATGTGGGAGTGACAGGGAGATGGGAAACTCGGTATTAATTAGAAGCCCTTGTAAACACATACAACAAACTGCCTGAGAGAAGCTGCTGGGCGGGCTCTGGCCTCTACTCATTCATCTGACCAGCATATAGACCAACTCTCAGCCATTTATCCTAAAACAAATCCTTTGCATTGATACCCTCCCGCCTCTTTCTGCCACCGGCACCACACATAAACATAGCTCCTAGGCAGCTTTTCCACTCAGGGGTGAGAATGAGCAAGAAACTATGCTAACATTTGCAATGGCAGAAAATCCATATTTGCTACCTAGAAAGAGTAATCTACCCATGTTTACAGGTTAGTGGACAATAAATCACATGAAGAAAGCCAGAATCATGAAATTGAAAGTCCAAGAATAAAACAGTATCTGATCCCCAATAAATATGAGGTAATTTAGGAAAGAGAAAACAACAGAAAAAAAGCAAAACTAAAAATATATTTTCAAAGAGATTCAAGAATATATTTTAAGTGTATCCATGTTTTTAAAATTCATGAAATATCTCTGAATGGTTCATAAGAAATTAACAACAAGGTTGTCTCTAGGGCTGGAAACTGGGTGAGCAAGAGCTTATTTGTGACTTTACTTTTATTTTGACCTACTGAATTTTGCCCCAGGAACATGCATTATTATTAACAGATTAATAAATTTAATATGTCCATAAATTAAGAACAAAGTACTATAAAAAGAAATGACCAGAGAACAAGAAGAAGTCCTTGGAAAGTAAAAACATTATTTTTGAAGTAACTCCATACTGCTTTCACAATGGCTGCACCAATCTGCATTCATACCAACACTGCACAAGGATTTCCTTTTCTCCACATCCTCACCAACACTTGTTTGTAGATTTATTGATGATAGCCAGTCTGACAGGTGGGATGTGATATCTCATGGTTTTAACTTGTGTTTCTCTGATGATTAGTGATGTTGAGTATCTTTTCATATGTCTATGCCATCTGTATGTCTTCTTTGGAAAGTAAAAGCTATATATATATATATATATATATATATATATATATATATATATATCCTATATAATAAAGAGGTAATATGCAAATTAACCCTCATGCCCTCACAAGATGGCTGCCTATGACCAGGCCAACAGGGGAGTTAGTGAGAGACAACCAAATCACTGAACAAGCAGGCTGCATGGTGCAACCAGGCTGACAGGGGGGTTAGTGAGGGACGACCAAACGACTGAACAGCAGGCTGCGTGGGGTGACCAGGCCGGTGGGGGGGCCATGAAGGGCAACCAGGCTGGCAGAGGGGGGTAATTGGAGGTGAACAGGCCAGCAGGAGGAGGCAGTAAGAGGCAACCAGGCTGGCGGTGGGGGGCAGTTAGGGGCAACTAGGCCAGCGGGGGGGGGGGGTACATTTGGAGGCAACCAGGCTGGCAGGGGGGACAGTTGGGGATGATTAGGCTGGCAGAGGAGGCAGTGAGGGGCAACTAGGCCAGTGGGGGGCGGGGAAGTTGGGGGCGACCAGACCGGCGGGGGGGGGGGGGCAGTTAGGGGTGACCAGTTCAGCAGAGGGAGGCAGTTGGGGGCAACTAGCCTGGCAGAGGGGACAGTTAGGGGTGACCAGGCTGGCGGGGGGGGGGGGCAGTTAGGGGCAACCAGACTGACAAGTGGGGCAGTTAGGGGAGACTAGGCAGGCAGGCAGGTGAGCAATTAGGAGCCAGCAGTCCAAGATTGTGAGAGGGATGTCCGACTGCCAGTTTAGGCCCAATCCCAGGTATTGGGCCTAAACTGGCAGTCGGACATCCCCCAAGCGGTCCAAGAGACATAGAAACATTGAACAGACTGTCAAACCTCAGAGGGAAAGCAGGAGAGAGTGGGGGTGTTAAAAGGTCAACCAAAGGACTTGTGTGCATGAATATAAGCATAACCAATGGACACAGACAATAGGGGGGGTCAAGGCCTATGCTGGGGAGGGGGGGGGGCAGGTGCCGGCTGGGAGAGGTCATTGGTGGAAAAAGGAGACATATGTAATACTTTCAACAATAAAGAATTAATTTTTTAAAATAGTGGTAATTGCCCTGGCTGGTGAGCTCAATGGTTAGAGCATCAACTTGTGTACCAAAGGTGCCTGAGTTACAGGTTTGATCCCTAGCCCCAGCCTGGGCATGTGTGGGAGACAACTAATCGATGTTTCTCTATCGCACCAATGTTTCTCTCTTTCCCTCCCTCTCTTTCTCTCTGCCCCCTCCCTCCCTTCCACTCTCTCTAAAAATCAATGGAAAAAACATCCTCAGGTGAGGATTAACAACAACAACAAAATAGTGGTAATTGTTTAATATCGCAGTTCCCTGAGGAAGTGTTAGCAGTTGGAGCTAATAAGAGGCTGATCAATAACTTAAAAGGGAAAACTGCTGAATAAGATGGAGGTTTTGAGACATTATAAAATATTTCTGGGAATGACTACACATATATCCAAGAAAGACCTGACAAGACCATAATTTTTCTCCTCAGGTTGACCTAGAGGCCCTGAACAAGCAGCAAGTGAAGGCTAAGGCAGAATTGTAAAGTACCTGAATGAGCATTAAAGGCACATCCAACATACACCCCCTACAACTCCTCAGCAAAGGAAGGGAGACTTATCAGTTCAAGGAAATCTCTTAGTTCAGTCATTAGCTGACCACTAAGCTAATCAAGCAGACTTCAGTGACCACACATGACAGAAAATACAGGCTTTTCAAAATTAGTCCAGGAAAGTCACTAAACAAATAAATAGCAACAACAACAACAATGAGAGCAAACAACAACAAACCTGAAGAGGGGGACTCTCACTTCCAGGATTGCCACATTATATTATTTGTAATACTAGAGGCCCGGTGCACGAGGTTTGTGCACTCAGGGGGGTGGTTCCTCAGCCCAGCCTGCACCCTCTCCCAGCCCGGGAGCCCTCAGGGGATGTTCAACTGACTGGTTAGGCCCGCTCCCCACTGGGCCTAAGCTGGCAGTCAGACATCCTTGACGCTGCTGTGGAGGTGCAAAAGGCTCCCACCACTGCCATACTGCTCAATAGCGGTGAGCCTGGCTTCTGACTGAGAGGTGCACTGACCACCAGGGCAGCTCCTGCGTTGAGCATCTGCCCCCCTGGTGGTCAGTGTGCATCATAGCAACCAGTCATTAACCCATTCGGTTTATTTGCATATTAGCATTTTATTATATAAGATAATTGTTGTATTTAATACTATATGGTTTAAAATTATATTATTTTAGTGTCCAATGTCAAGAAAAACTTTATGTGACAAGAAATAAAAAAGAAATAATGGCCTATACACTGGGGTAAATAGCAGTCAATAGAAACTATTATTCTGAGTTGTTCCCTTTTTGGTTAGAAACTGTCCCTAAAGGATTACAGGTGCTGGACTTACCAAACCAAGATTTTTAAATCAGCTATTATAAATATCATCAAAGAACTAAAAGAAACCATACCTAAAGAATTAAAGGAAAGTATGAGAACTATGTCTCACCAAATAGAGACAATCAATAAAAAGAAAAAAAATTTGTATAAATATAAAGGAACAAACTAGAAATCCTCGAGTTGAAAATGAAGGATAGAGGAACTCAACAGAAGATCTGAACTGGCAGAAGAAAGGGCCAATGTACTTAAAGTCAGGTCACTTGAGATTATCCAATCTAGGCAACATATAGAGAAAAGAATGAAGAAAAATGAATAGTCAAACTGTCAAAGACAAAGAGGGAATATTGAAAGCAGCATGAGAAGTGATTCATTCCTTCTACCACTGAAGCATGATTTCCCAGAAGTCTGTTCCTGGTCACAATCCAGATAGAATGGTGATGTAACAATCATTTGCGTGTCATCATCAGTGCTACCCTAAAGGTGAAGTTGGGATGGATAATGGAGAAATCTTTCAAACTTTCTAGTTTTCTCTCCACTCCTTAAAGACTCTTACTGGGGACCCCATCTTGGTCCTCTCCACCCTGTGAGTCAAGACTGAGAGGGGACAGAGGGATCCTTGCAAACATTGCTAGGGGAGTCTGTGAAAACGACATCACTAAGGATCTGACACAACAATGACTGCCTGCCCTCTGAGGGCTACAGGACTTGCCCAGTTGGCAAACAGCTAAGCAGTAAGTAACTGTTGGCTTTAGATTGAATATTGGTTCTAAGAATAGAATAACATATAACATTTTCCTTAAAATAAGTTCCTATTTTTGAAGTATAATATTGGAGATTAATGGGTTTTTTTATTCTTGATTTTAGATATATATAGATACAAATTTACCATTTTATATTGTACTTTATATATAAATACACAACTACAGATTTTATATTGTTCTTATTTTTATCTCCTTCTCAAAGATAATTTCAGTGGTAATGAGAAAAACTTAGAGATGAATTTTTTTCTGACATTCTAACCCAGGAGACTGCCATTTGTTCAGCTGACATTTACTGAACACCTATTATGTGCCAGATATTGTGCTAGATGCTGGGCATAGAGTGTCCCTAATGGGGCAGGAGAAGTATGAACTTGGGGAAGAGTGGGAGAGGCTATCTAGAAAATGTTGCTCCTTATCTGAGTCTTAGCTAGGTGATGTGAAGTGGATTTAGGCAAATCTATCCATTGAGAACAGCATGAAATGGAAGTGAGGAAAACTTTCATGCTTGAGGAATTTCAGGCGTGGTGGCTGAAATATAAGGCTAACCTGGTTTGTAGGGGCAGATAATTGTTCTGGCATGCCACCTTAAGATTTAAAATGACACAAAATAGCAATTATAATATTTCTTATTTTCTATTGGTTGAGCACTTACTATGTGCCAGGCACTGTGCTAGGCACTCAACCTATCCAATTTTTTCACTGGATAAAGTATATTCTGGTGGGAAAGGAGTCCACAGACAGACAGAAAGAGCAGTCAGGGAGGTAGGAGGAGGACAGGATAGCCTGGTGTTATACAAGTCAAAGGGGAAGGGATTTCAAAAAGGATTCATGTCAAATATTGTCAAATGCTGCCAAGAGGTCACTGAGGATGAAAACTAAACAACTAGCAGGTCACTGCTGATCTTAACAAGAACAATTTCAGTGGAACAAGGAGGCAAAGGACAGATTGCTATAGGATGTGGGTGCAAATGCAATTCAAAATGGTAACAGTGACCATCAATTGCTCTTTGATAGACTGTTCAAGAAGGAAAGGGCAAATAGGTAGAGAAAGTTAGAGACTGTTACTGGTTGGTTGGTTGGTTGTTTTTAAGAAAAGAGACACTTGTGCTGAGAGGCCAGAATGAAGAGAGATAGACAGAGACAGAGACAGAGACAGAGACAGAGAGAGACAGAGAGATCTGGCCTGGCCAAGGAACCTAGAAGAGGGCATTAAAAATGGATGTGGCCTTAACCGGTTTGGCTCAGCAGATAGAGCGTCAGCCTGCGGACTCAAGGGTCCCAGGTTCGATTCCAGTCAAGGGCATGTACCTTGGTTGCGGGCACATACCCAGTAGGGAGTGTGCAGGAGGCAGCTGATTGATGTTTCTCTCTCATCGATGTTTCTAACTCTCTATCCCTCTCCTTTCCTCTCTGTGAAAAAATCAATAAAATATATTTAAAAAATAAAAATAAAAATGGATGTGGATGCCACGAGGGTGAACTAGAAGCTGGGGGACGGGAAATAGCCATGGGCCTCTGTTTTCTCCACAAATAGAAATCCAGATCCTCTAAGAACAAGGGAGAGTACCTGAGAATTTAACTTACATTTCTATCACACATTTATTCAACAAGTGCCATAAGTAGATTTCTCCCACTGTTGCCCATGTAGGGTGTTAGTTTCAGGAGGAAAATCATTTAGAGTGATCCCTTAGTGCTCACTGACTTACAATTCATAGTTTTTTCTATTCTCAAGTGACAGCTGTCCCCAAATGACTTCCCCACTGAGTTCTGTGGTTCTCTCCTCCTCATCATCAATGCAGCCACTCTATTCTTTGTAGAGAGCAGCCCTAAATGGAAAGCCCAGTAAGAGCAGTGGCTGGTGCTAGACCTGCAGATGGGGTGAGGCCATAAAGAGAGCCTGAACATAACAGCTTGGGATACAGTGGACAGTGTGAAGTGTAGAATAGGGCAATCGTTGGTGTCTATGACAAAAAGGAAAAAGGAATTTATGAAACTTGAAGTTTCAGCGAGTTCTCTAGGTTGTGCAAACATTGCTCACGGAGTACGAAAGCTTTAGTGTAATTTGAAGGTGATTACTTTCAGTGTTGGGACATGTCCAGGAAATACTTCAGAAGAAAATCAGAAACATGCACAAATGTTTCCTTTGCAAATTGGAGATGGACAGGGCTCACACATGTACAGGGACTCTTGTAAATCTTTCATTTTTTGAAAATATATAGTTATTTCTTTGTAATAACTTTCAATGTTTTAAAATTGGCTTTTTAGTGTGGTTCTCTGTATATTTTTCTTCAGCAATAGGGTTGTATGAGAGAGAGTTTCATTCAAAAGTAGTGACCAAGTTGCTAAAAATTGTTGTTATCAATAGGTCCAGTGCTTGATACAAATGCAAGTGTGTGTGTGTGTGTGTGTGTGTGTGTGTGTGTGTAGACACAGGTAGCATTGAGGGGGTGGTGGTGAACTTTGGAGGGCCCAGGTAGCTTTCAGAGGGAAAGGAAAAGCAGGAACTCAAGCTCATAATGAGAGGAAAAGGTCATCCCTACAGAGGACATAGCACGTGCCCTGGTGTGGAGACAGGAAACCGTGGGTTACATCCAGAGAGCTGAATGTAGCTCATTATTACTGAATCTTAGATCTGGAGCTGGGTAGGAAAAGAGAGACAATCGGGAATCAGGTTGCAGAGGGTCTACTAAGGCATTTGATATTTGGGCTATGGGGTTTTAGAAGGTTTGTGAGCAGCTGTAATGTGATGGGACAATGTTTAGAAGCACCTCTGGGCTACAGTGTTGGGGAGGATGGGAGGGTAAAATCAATACCAGAGAGACCAGTCAGGCTGCTACAGAATCCTGACCTGAACTGACTGTGGTCAAGGGGATGGAGGAGGGGGTGTGGTTTCAAGAATTGTTAGGGATCTTAATTGGCAGGGCTGGATAATTAATTAAAAGTCTGATAAGGGAGAGGAAGATGTCAAGGATGAGCTCCAGGTTCTGGCGTATATGATTGGATGGATGATAGTGCCACCAGCTGCCCATAGTGTAGTCATCATCTCTCCACCACACACACACACTCACACACTCACACACACACTCACACACACACTCACTCACACACACACACACACGCACGCGCGCAAACACACACACACACCAGCTATGTGTTCTTCCTTCTCTGCTACTCCCTGCTCCTAAGTCAGAAAATAGAAAAAGGAGAAACCCCAGTAACCTCCTGAAGGGAGGCCTGTTGCTCCACAGTGTGGTGCTTGGTGAGGCCTGCAGAGTGGGGCCAGACCCTGGCAGCTGCTTCCAGGAAGTTCAAAATGGAAATGAATGTGCTTACCATGTGTATGCACCCTTTCTCTCCCCGGTACTCTGATCACTTTCTTATGTTCAGTCCTTTTTCTCATCCCTTGACCCACCTTTGTAGATATCTGAATTTTGGGGGTAGTCCTGATATCTGATCTGTCAGATATATGGCAATGTTTGGAGATCTTTCAATCTTTCCCTTCTTTCCTTTCCTTTCCTTTCCTTTCCTTTCCTTTCCTTTCCTTTCCTTTCCTTTCCTTTCCTTTCCTTTCCTTTCCTTTCCTTTCCTTTTTCCCTTCCCTTCCCTTCCCTTCCCTTCCCTTCTCTTTCCTTTCCTTTCCTTTCCTTTTCTTTCCTTTCCTTGTTGAGAACCACTGTCCTTGTTGACTGAGATGCTATGATTTTTAGCAGCCTGGAGCTTGAATATATTGACAACCTCTTCAGCCCAAATTCATGACAACCAAGCATGTTTTTATACCAAAGGGGGCACAGAAAGAAATGGTTGACTTTTCCCAGAGCAAATGGTTCAGACCCAACGGCTTGTCCTCTGGAATGTGATACTCATGAACATGTTCTTTCTGGTGCCCCCACAGGGTTTGACCAGCTGACCTGGACTTGGCCAATGGCCTGCGATCCATCATGGCCAACCCACCATTCTGGCTGAGTAGGAAGATGTTTCTCTTCAAGGTGTGTAGATGGATGGGGCTTGCTTGTTTCCGGTCACTGGTGGTGTCCTTGCCCAACATTCGTCAGAAGAAACTAATTCATAAGCTACAGAAAGAAAAGGCTTTTCGGGAAGAGATAAAAATTTTCCGTGAGAAAATAGAAGACTTCAGGGAAGAGATGTGGAATTTCCAAGGCAAGATCCGTGCTTTCCAGGGCCAGATCTTGGGCTTTTGGGAAGAAGAGAGACCTTTCTGGGAAGAAGAGAAAACCTTCTGGGAAGAGGAAAAAGCCTTCTGGGAAATGGAAAAATCCTTCCGGGAAGAAGAGAAAACCTTTTGGAAAAAGTACCGTATCTTCTGGAAGGAAGATAAGGCTTTCTGGAAAGAGGACAATGCTTTATGGGAAAGAGACCAGAATCTCCTCCAGGAGGACAGGGCGCTGTGGGAGGAGGAAAAGGCTCTGTGGGTAGAGGAGAGAGCTCTTCTTGAAGAGGAGAAGGCCCTGTGGGAGGACAAAAAGTCCCTCTGGGAGGAGGAGAATGCCCTCTGGGAGGAGGAGAAAGCGTTCTGGGGAGGAGGTGGGGGCCACGTTGCTGAGGAGCAGATAGTGGAAAATGGGCACCACAACATCAATGCAGGGCCACGCTTGCCAGCCTTCTCCCGGAACAGAGGATGAGCACAGGAGATGAAGACCCTTGGGGTCCAAGCTTTGCTAGATTAAGATTCAAGTCTGGGTAACCCCATGTGCTGGAGAAAATATGCACTTATTTGTCTCCTTGCTTCAAAAGATCTAATAAAGTCCAACTTCTTAGAGAGATTTAGAAAACCAACTTCTTTGCCGAAACCGGTTTGGCTCAGTGGATAGAGCGTTGGCCTGCGGACTGAAGGGTCCCAGGTTCGATTCTGGTCAAGGGCATGTACCTGGGTTGCGGGCACATCCCCAGTAGGAGGTGTGCAGAAGGCAGCTCATCGATGTTTCTCTCTCATCGATGTTTCTGACTCTCTATCCCTCTCCTTTCCTCTCTGTAAAAAATCAATAAAATATATTAAAAAAACAAAAAAAGAAAGAAAGAAAGAAAAAAAAAGAAAACCAACTTCTTCAAGGAAGGCAAGTACCTTTTTTTCCAGGTTTTGTAATTCTTGAAGGTCACATTCACATCCTCCAGGCTGTATTGCTGTCCCAGGAAGTTCACCATGAGCCTGCATATGTGGTTCTTTGTAGTAGAGGCTATAGCTCTCCTTAAAAATCAGAATGGGGTCCTAACCGGTTTGGCTCAGTGGATAGAGTCAGCCTGCAGACTCAAGGGTCCCAGGTTTGATTCTGGTCAAGGGCATGTACCTTGGTTGCGGGCACATCCCCTGTAAGGGGTGTGCAGGAGGCAGCTGATCGATGTTTCTCTCTCATAGATGTTTCTAACTCTCTATCCCTCTCCCTTCCACTCTGTAAAAAATGAATAAAATATATTTTTTTAAAAAAATCAGAATGGGAGGCAAGGGGAAAGAGAGGCTCACACAATGTCAGCTGGAGGCACGTAGGGACAGAGACATCTCTGGGTCTGTCACTCTGTGGGACATTCATCTCTCTTTCACTCTGGGCAATCTTGGAGGCCAGAAGTAGCTGACAGCTTTCTAGAAGAGGCCACCATGCTATAATAATCCATTGATGCCTCATCCTCACTTGGAAGGCCATTTGGGACACACAGGCAAAACCCCTTAATGGTCCACCTGCCCATAGGTCCAGGCTTCCCCCTAACTTTCTCAACTGCCCTTTCTCTGTAGCATGAGAAAGAGGCATGGCATAAAGTTTGAGGCTCTAGAGCACTGACCACATAGGCACTTCCCTTCTCTGATGATTGAGCCAAGGGGACCATGTAGGATGATCTGAGAGGTGTAAGGGAGTCCTCCCTGTCCCATATATTACCATTCACACAGGTCTCACTGTACCCGAATTTCTGCATTATCAATTCCCTCCTTGCATTTTCCTCCTTCCATTCATTTAAAATTTAAATGTCCTAGGAAGGTAATACATTAAATGAATGTATATTAATGTGGTCAGTAATTTACATGTCCAACTTTTATTAGACTAGAGGCCTGGTGCACAAAAATTTGTGCACTCGGTGGGGAGGGGGGGCATCCCTCAGCCCGGCCTGTGCCCTCTCGCAGTCTGGGACCCCTTGGGAGATAATGACCTGCTGGCTTAGGCCTGCTCCTGGGTGGCAGAGGGCAGGCCTAATCCCTAGGTGCAGCCCCTGGTAGGGCTCAGAGCAGGGCCGATTGGGGAGTTGGGGCGCTGCCCCCTGTCACGCACAGAGCAGGGCCCATCAAGGGGGTGGGGCTCCATACCCTGTCACGCACAGAGCAGGGTCAATCAGGGGGTTGGGGAGCTCCCCCCTGTCACGCACAGAGCAGGGCCCATCAGGGGGTTGAGGAGCTCCCCTGTCACTCACAGAGTAGGGCTGATAGGGGAGTTGGGGCACCGCCCCCTGTCACACACAGAGCAGGGCGGATCAGGGGGTTGGGGCACCGCCATCTATCACTCACAGAGCAGGGCCGATCAGGGGTTTGGGGCGCCGCCACTGTCACAGTCAGGGCAGGGCCGATGGGGAGGTTATGGTTCTACCCCGTCACACAGAGCAGGGCCCGTGGGGTGGGGGGGTTGGGGCACCGCACCCTGTCACACACAGAGCCGCAGGGCGATCAGGGGATTGGGGAGCTCCCCCCTATCAGGCACAGAGCAGGGCCAATCAGGGGGTTGGGGCGCCTTCCTGTCACGAACAGAGCAGGGCGGATATGGAGGTTGTGGCCCCGCCCCCTGTCACACACAGAGCCGCAGGGCGATCAGGGGGTTTGGGTGCTGCCCCCTGTCACACTGATCCCAGTGCCAGGAAGCCTTGCGGCTCGGCTGATCCCGGTGCTGGGAGGCATATTACCCTTTTACTATATAGGGTAGAGGCCTGGTGCAAGGGTGGGGGCTGGCTGGTTTGCCCTGAAGGGTGTCCTGGATCAGGGTGGGGGTCCCCACTGGGGTGCCTGGCCAGCCTGGGTGAGGGGATGATGGCTGTTTGCAGCTGGTCACACACCCTTCAGGGTGGGGGTCCCCACTGGGGTGCCTGGCCAGTCTGGGTGAGGGGCTGAGGGCTGTTTTCAGGCTGACTGAAGCTCCCAACTGCTCCTTTTTTTCTTCTTTTTTTTAAATTCTGGGCCAGCTTTAGCTCTGGCTCCAGCTCTGAGGCTTCTGCTGCTGAAAGAAGGTATCTGGTTTGTTTCGGTTCTATAGTCGAAACACTGTATAACTCCAGCTCTAAGATCCCAGCCTTGCTGAAAGCAGGTTTCTGGGATTTTGTTTAGCTTCTATATTCATTACAATGTTTCTTAAACTGCAGGCTTAGAGGCCGGCAAAGTAGGCGGGGAGCGTTGGTCTCCTCCGTCACTGAAGTAAGCAAGCCTCATGTTAGTTTCAAGCTGCCTGGCTGCCGGCCGCCATCTTGGCTGGCAGTTAATTTGCATATCTCACTGATTAGCCAATGAGAAGGGTAGCGGTCGTACGCCAATTACCATGTTTCTCTTTTATTAGATAGGATGGTATATATGGGCATTGGTGAAAATACTAGTTATATGGCATATATGGGCACATATGAAAATGACCAGAAGGTGGGTAGTAAGAAATGTCAAGGCAAATATCTTTTCCTTTCCCTCTTCTTAGGCCTGGCCCTCATTGTTGTTAACACATCAACTTACCTCGCCTTTGTGCATCCCTTACTACTCAACAAGTTATTTCACAATCACCAACTCAAATAACCTTCACCACAACTCAGTGGATTGACAGGGCGGGTACATAAACCCATTGTAAGATGAGAAAACCTAGACTTAGCAAAGCAAAGTGATT
This sequence comes from Myotis myotis, assembly GCF_014108235.1. Lineage (NCBI taxonomy): Eukaryota > Metazoa > Chordata > Mammalia > Chiroptera > Vespertilionidae > Myotis > Myotis myotis. The sequence goes on from NW_023416335.1 coordinate 89,315,727, forward strand.
GCATATGGCTAGGCAAGTAGCAACTGGAAGGGCCAGGACTAGAACTTGCAAGTCTGCCTCTTGGTCCCATTTCTTTTCTAATATAGCCCTGGGTATGGGACTCAGCTTTAGAATAGCTCAGCTAATAATGGCATCAGGTCTGGATGAACCTTTAAGCATTTGGGGATTTCACTGTGGTTTGGGGAAAGGAGAAAGAACGGGGTCCCCCTAGGTGTGCTGAGCAAACATTCCTAATCACAGGAGAGTGGGGCCAATTCAGGAGCAGGCAGGCCTCTGTGCCTGTGCACACTCTAGGAAAATGGGGATTCTTCGCAAGGCCTCTGAGTCTCAGGGACCAGGGCCAGAGGAGTAGGAGCTTGTTTCTTTGTCACGTACTCAGCTTTGCCTCCTCAGCTTCCAATGGGCTCTGATCAAAGACATTAGCAAGCTGTGGAACAAGAAGCTGGTGCAGAGAATCCAATTTCAGGGGGAGATGGTGGGGCCCTCACTCAAGAAGACCCGTCTAATGAATGGTGCACAGGGTGGCAGGAACCCCAGTGCCGCAGGAGCTGCAGACTCAGCATCCTCAGCAATTCCACCCCAAACAAAAGCAAGTAGAAGATGTGTTGATATTAAGACCAAAGAAGTAAGCCAGGTGGATGCAGGAAGTGGGTGCATGCAGAGAATTGAGATTCTCCTGAGCATCCTATAGAAACAATTGGGAGACACAGCTGTCATCTGAGGGAAGACTGGAGGAGCTGCCAAGAGAGGACAGGCGGGTCCTCTGCATCCCATCCTTCATCCAGCAAACAGCTGTGCACTTTCATTTCCCAGGCTCTGTCCCCTTAGGTCTAGGTGGGGAGATGGGCAGGCAAACAGGCATGTGCCTCCCAAGGCAGGGTGGGTTGTGAGAAACAGGTCCATAGAGTGCTCCTTTGGGTGTCGTTTAACCAGCTCAATGCCATTGTGCCTGTCCAGCACTGTGCTATGTCTGGGAATGGATGGGATCTGGAAAGGTTTTCTGGAGGAGGTGATGACTGGGGGAAGCCTAACAGTCTAATGGGAATTCACTAAGGGAAGTCAGCTGGGAGGCAGGAGTGCACTCCAGACAGAAGGTACAGCATAGGCACATGAAAGAGGGCAGCAATTTGAGGATCTACAAACACTTCAGTGAACATGGAGGAAATGTAGAACAATGAATTGGACAAGAAGGCAGGTAACTGATGGCATAAGGCCTTGTAAACAACAGGGAGCTACTGAAGAATTTTGAGGAAGGGATGACATATTAAGGTTTAAATTTTAAAAATGACATCTGGTTACTCAAAGTGTGGTCCATGGACCACCAACATTGGCCTCACCTGGCAGCTTGTTGGAAATGCAGAAACTCAGACCCTGATCTCCTTAATCACAGGCTCTGCATTTTAACAAAGTCCCTGGGTGATTTGTATGGGCTTTAGAGTTGGAGGCACTCTTCTGTAGAGGAGCAGGTGGAGGAGGCTGGAGTGGAGAAAGACAAGATCACCCACAGGTTGGTTGAAGCAACCCAGGTAAGAGGTGCTGGTGGCAGTGGGGTGCGGTTAAAGAGCCACCAGCAACTTGGAGAGCTACTGGGAGGCAGATCAGCGTCCACTGGCTGGGGGATGGATTGGGTAGGGGTAGTGCAGGAGAGGCCTGTATTAGGGATGATGCATAGGGTCCTGACTAAGACATTGAGGGTATGGCTGTGCCGTCACTAAGGGAGGCTGAGGAGGAGCAGGGTAAGAAGGGTTTTTCAGGGTGGGGAGAGATGAAGAGTGTATACAAGATGTGCAAGATGGCAGGTTCCCTTTACCTGCTATGTAGTGCATTTCTCCAAGCCTGGTTAACACTTGGGTTAACTCAACCTTTCTTCTTGTTCATACACCCAACAAGAAGTTGTGCAGCCAGCATCCTGCATCAGTTAATCCAGCATCCATCCATTCATTTCAATGCCGTTGTGCCTTTTTGGCACTGCGCTATGTCTGGGGATGGTGTTATTCTTGCTTACATGAAGCTTTCAGTCTAGTTAGGGAACACATGACCAAGTAATCACAATGTCATTATTTGTAAAATTCAACAAATGCCAGGAAGGAGGAGGGTGCCTGGGGCTGCCTTTCTGAAAGCAGCCCAACAGTGCACCCACATGGGGATGTTAAACACACCTGGGTGTATGTGAGGTCTGCAGAGATGTGAAATCAAATTTCAGTCAAACTAAAGAAAGCCTAAGGACAAGAAAGCTGTGTACAACTAATAACTGGAAATCAGTGGGCCCTCACATAGGTTCACAGATGAAGGAAAGGATGCAGATAATGTCTGTAAAAGCAGCTTCTACCTCTGGGTTATTACTACTGCTGTTAGCACAACAGAGATAAATCTCCCTCCAGCCTCAGCAGCAGCCAAAGCTGATTTCCTCTTTAAGATGGCACCCATGACAGCATCACTGAGCTTCTGAGAGATTTCCTGGGTGTTCCATCATCTAAGGCACAGGCAGACATCTAGGATCTCCTGGCAGGGGGCATGCCAGCCATGCTGTCACAGGGCCCTGCTCATTCAGCTGGGCCCCAGATTCATTATCTGTTTGTTCCAGAATCATAGTGTAGACACATGCAGATCCAGGGTGCCAGGAAGAGCATCTATTGCTGTCACTGTTACCTCACCACTGAATTCACCCTGAGGAATTGTCATCTTCCCCCCAAAGCATGAGCCCACCCAGAAGCTCTTACCTGAACCTGCCAGAAGGGAAAAGACAGCATTTTTGAAACACAGTGGGTTGTCTTTGGAAGTGTGATCTGCTCATGGGGCCTGTCATTGATACCTTTAGGCCGGGGACAACATGCGTCAGACTCACCAAGGGTGCTTGTCAAAAATGCAAATCCTGGGCTCTGCTTACTGAATCTTAATCTCTGGAACCAAAACTCAACATCTGCATTTCTAACATGTTTTCTAGATGATTTTTATGCAAACTAAATTCTGGAAAACATTTGTGTACAGTAGAAAAAGCACTGGGATAGAAACCAAGGTCCCAAATCTGTTCCAGGTTCTGCCACTCCTGGTTAAAAGCTGGAGGGCACAGGTTGAGCCTCTGTTTCCATAGCTACAGAAATAGTGGACTTTTAAACTAAAGAAGTTACTGATTGGTAGTTAGTCTGAAGCATGGAGCCTCCCCTGAGAAGTTAGGATGGGGAAGAACAGTTCAGAGGTCCCGTGTCCTTCCTCTGCAGCCCAGGCACAGATTACCTGGGTACAGAGGTGTGGCCCAGAGCATCCAGCTTCTGTTTGCTGGACATGCATCCAAAGCGAAGACCAGGTACCAAAGAGGTGGCACCTGAAGTGACCCAACAAAGTCCTTGCTAACTTCCATCTGTGCATAGTCTTGAATCTCCTCTCAACAGCCTGGACCCACCTCTAGGGGACAAAGTTACAATAAATATAATGTAAGAGCTATAAACTTCAAGTAAGAGAAAAATATTCATCTGGTAAAAATTTGCTATGGATCACAGACCAATGATACACCAAAAAACCTGCTCTTGTTAACCTGGAATTTTCAAGAACCATATATATATATATATATATATTAGAGGCCCAGTGCACAAAAATTTGTGCACTCAGGGGTAGGGGGTCCCTCAGCCCAGCCTGTGCCCTCTTGCAGTCTGGGACCCCTCGGGGGGGACCACTTGCTGGCTTAGGCCTGCTCCCTGGGGGATTGGGCTTAAGATGTCAATCAGACATCCCTCTGGCAGCCCAGCAGCCCTCGGGGGATGTCCACTTGCCAGCGGGGAGCAGACCTAAGCTGCAGTCAGACATCCTTAGTGTTGCTGAGGAGGCAGGAGAGGCTCCCGCCACCACCGCTGTACTGGCAGCCATCAGCCTGGCTTGTGGCTGAGCAGAGCTCCCCACTGTGAGAGTGCACTGAGTGCACTGACCACCAGAGGGCAGCTCCTGCAATGAGTGTCTGCCCCCTGGTGGTCAGTGTGTGTCATAGTGACCAGTCATTCCCAGTCTTTCTGCTGTTAGGGTCAGTTTGCATATTACCCTTTTACTATATAGGCTAGAGGCCTGGTGCATGGGTGGGGGCCGGCTGGTTTGCCCTGAAGTGTGATCCGGATCAGGGTGGGGGTCCCGCTTGGATGCCTGGCCAGCCTGGGTGAGGGGCTGATGGCTGTTTGCAGCTGGTCACACCCCCTTCACGGTGGGTGTGGTGCCTGGCCAGTCTGGGAGAGGGGCTGAGGGTCGTTTTCAGGTGTCAATTGGCCAAAGACCAAATAGCCAATATTTACATTGATGGTAACTATGCCTTTGGTGTAGCTCACAACTTTAGAATGTTGTGGAAACAGCAAGGTTTCTTAATTATCTCAGGGTAGCACATAGAGAATGTAAAACAGGTTGCAGAATTATTAGGTGTCATACAGAAATTACAACAATTGGCAATTATCAAAATTCCAAGACATTCTAAAGCTGCCACCACAAAAGCAAAAGGAAATTAGCTGACACTGCAACTAGACCTGTTTTATCATTCCCAAGGGAATGGACAGGAATACCTCAAATGTGCCCTGGAATACCTCATATATTCATATATCCAAGCCCTTATGGCTCTGAGGCCATGCTAAGCTATGTGCTCTCTGTAAACTAGAAAAATGTACTCAAATTGGAAGAAACATTCCAAAAAAGGGTGAATGGATTTGTCAGTCCCTCTCCAGCATTTGGGTGGCAACCCAATTGTTGAGGTAAAAACAACAGCTTAGCCATATCTGAGCAGATCAATTTAACTTACTTCAGCTATTCCTTTCTAAATTAATAAATATGATTAAAGTTATTGGATATCTAGATATTTTGAAATAACATGAAAGACATTGATTGCTAAACAAGTCTTAAGTTTGCCTGCTTTTTACCGGGGGTCTTATCCAGCATCTAGAAAGGTTCAGGAATCTGGAGAAGGACTGCGTGTAAATTATTAAAGAGTCTAGAGAGGAACATAAATTTGGAAGGCATTTTGGGGAGCCAGAGGAACTTGGCTCTTCTGAATCTCCAGACCCCTTGCTCTTTATTAACACAAATTGTCCTAAGGTAAAGTAGATATACATATCCAAGGCAGGGTTTAATATACAGAATCCATTGTCAGATTGGGGGAACTGCCTATGGCTGTTCAGGTGTTTGGCCAGCAGGAGGCAATAACAGGTAGATTGAAATGCCCTCAGCTGTCTGGCAGCAAGCAATCATTTATGCATCCTTTTCAGGTTTGGGGAAATGCCCTCAGCCATTTCCAAAAGGTAATAACATATGATTCTCCAGCCCTTGCTGAAGGCTCAAGGTCCACCAACCTTTTGATGAACTTCTTGCATTTATGACCTGCTGGAATTAGCTTCCGATAGCTTTTGGCTTTTGTTGCAGAGAGGCTTTGGAGTGGATTTGGAGCTGTTAATGAATATCTAGTGCTTTGTTAGAGATGTGGGTTTTTTTGGAAGTAATTATTTGCCAATATAGGAACTTATGTTTCTAAATGTTATGAAAGGTGTTTATAAAAGTCAATCTAGGACACAGACAATAGTGTGGTGAAGGCCTGGGGAGGTGTGGGGGCTGGATGGAGGAGGGCAAAGGGAGAGGGAATCAGGGACACCTGAAATTGTGTCAACAGTTTTAAAAAATTAAACATACTCTTACCATATGAAAAAAAAGTCAATCTAGGGAAAACTGGTTGCTTACTTTTTCAGTTATCATTAGAAATGGAGGTTTCTAAACGTTAGAAATTCTAATTAAGTTGGAAAAATTATATAGTTTTGATAATAAAAATATAAAGTATGGAAACGCATTTTTAAGGGAAAAGGAAGGAAGTGAATAATTCTCAAATTGTGTGTATGGTCTTTCAGTGATATGTATTCATTGTGCATTATTATGTGTGGTGCATTTTTTGCCTCTGAATGGTATTACTAGGGTGTAATCTCTTATTGGCTTAAAAGATTAAATACTTATACAAATTAATTAGGATCCTGTAGTCTGGACAAAATATTTAATATTGAAACTGTTTTAAGTTTGATTGACATCTTTAAAGTAATTAACATAAAATATGTGTTTATTTTACCTGGGTTTACAAAAAGGGTTTATGTTATGGCCTTTTGGTTAAGTATATTTGACAACCTTCCCAAAGTTTAAATTTTAAGAGACTTTTTCAATGAAGAGATGAACTTGGGTTATTCAAATGGGCCCTGGAATATCTCAAAGATTTACTGTCCTTAGAAAAGACTAGAGGCCCAAAGAGCCATTGAAATCTTGCGAGGAGGCGCCCCGCCTCCCGGTGTGCGAGGAGGCACCCAGCTGGGTTGTGTGGGCTGGGGTGGGGGTATGCTCCCAGCCGCGTGGCAGGAGCACGCCCCTGGCCACCGCGTTGTCCGCTGGGGTGGGGGCAGGCGCTCCTGCGTGTTGTGTCTCCACTCTGGCCTGCCCCCAGCCCCAGCCCCAGCCTCCTCGTGGCTGCTGGAGTTGGGTTGGCACACAGTCCCCTCCCGCCCATCTGGGCGCGCAGCTCCTCGGTCCTGATGCAGCCTCCTCCTGAGTGGTACCGAGGCTTGGCTAATTAGCATATTCCTTGTTTATATAGATAGATAAGCTTTTAAACTAATTAGGCCTATTTAATATACTTGAAATTACATGGGGAGCTTTGCCAAATAATAATAACAACAATGACAATAATAATAATTACTGTGTTATATTTGTATACATATATTTTTTATTAAAATGAATGTCTAGAAATTTCAAACTGCCCTACAAATGAACTTGCAAAGATTCAGAGCCATGTTCAAACAGGGAGCTCTCAGGAGTAGCAGGTTGCCGGGGTCCACCCCAGCAGTCCAGGGGTTCCCAAAGGTGTGGACGGAGTCAGCGAAGAATGTTTTACACAAAGACACAGCGTTCAGAACTCTCTAGCTTTCCTTAGTCTCCGTGGATCTTCCCTGTGCCTGGATGAGGCCACAGAAAAAGATCCCAAGGCAAGCTGAGCCTTTATTTTATAGTGAGAAGTAAACAAGAGAGTGGTTTCCACAGTTACACAGTTCTTGTGAGTTTCACTTGTTTTGACCATGATTACACTTCCTGCACTTCCTCAGCCCCTTAGCTTCCCAGATAAGATCTAGGGAGTGTTATAAGGTCAAGCCTAATTATGCTAAGAGGACTGTGCCCTCTAAGCTGGGACTTATTTGTGACTTTGCCAGCAGGTCAGTCCGAGGCTTAACCCTATACCAGCTCCCCACAGCAGGTGTCTTGACAGCGACACCAGGCAAACCAAGAGTGATGCTTCCCTGTAGGGACATCTGGCAGTGGTACTCCAGATGTTTGTGGTCCACACATTGGGAGTTTGTGAATTGTTTCCAATACTCAATGCACATTTCTGATAAGCCATGCGCAAGGTTTTAAAATCTTGCATATTATTTGTTCTTTATAAATTAAAATTGTGTGTTAAATCTAAAAAATGGACTATATTGTTCTCTGTTATTTTATAGTAATTTTTCTTTACCAATAAAGTGTTGTCTTGAAATGTTATATCTTACAGAAAAGCTAAGTTTTTTATCAAATGCATTATAATCAAATCTTTAACTATGTCAATTTAAGTTTTGTCATTGAGAGACCATTGTTTTACTCTAATGCACTTGCAAATATGTTACATCTTTAGAAAAATCCATGAAAAGGTTCCTGACTTACTCTAAATTATAGGCTTATAAGCAGGTCATATCTTTAAACTAGGTGGAAAATTGTAGAACTCTCAGCAATAACTAAATTCATAAAAATACTGGCAAATAATCAGAACAAACAAAAAATTGGTATGGGACTGATGAATTGAGAATAATTATTATTCTTATAATTTTGCTCAAAATATTGCTGATTTTTAAATATTTTTGTTTTCCAACTATAAGGAAAACTAAAAGGAGACATTCTGCATTATTACCAAGGGCTTATTAACCAGCTTACAGAAACTGACAAATTAGTACTATTCATTTCACAGTATGCTCCTGGGAGACGAAGACTTCAAAGACCACGACTTACAACCAGGAGATGTTTGTCCATTCAAAAGACTCTCTCCAACATTGTTGGAAGGGACCTTATCAGATATCTCACAGTAAATGAACATCTGTCCCTGTTTCTGATACTTGCCTCCACCTACAGCGGAAATCAAAGACTTCTGAGAATAAGAAGCTGCCACATCAAAGAAAGACAGCTATCTGAGACACCAACAAGGACATTATACCTGCAAATTAATGTTGAACTTTATTTATTTTACTAGAGGCCCAGTGCACAAAATTTGTGCATGGGGGTGGGTCCCCTCAGCCCAGCCTGCACCCTCTCCAATCCGGAACCCCTCGGGGGATGTCCGACTGCCAGTTTAGGCCCGATCCCTGGGACCACTGGCTCCTAACTGCTCACCTGCCTGCCTGCCTGATTGCCCCTAATTGCCTCCCCTGCCAGCCTAATCACCCCTAACCGCCTCTGCCTGCCAGCCTGATCACCCCCTACTGCCCCCCCTGCTGGCCTGGTCGCCCCTAACTGCCCCCCCTGCTGGCCTGGTCGCCCCACTTAGCCTACTGTTCAGTCGTTTGGTCGTCCCTCACTAACCCCTGGCTGGCCTTGTCTCCCCATGCAGCCTGCTGTTTGGTTGTTACTGTGACGAAGTTCCAGACAATTTGCATATTCCTCTATTTTTAGTATAGATTGTCTTTACTAATAATAATGATTATTTATTCTTTAAGCTTTTCTCAAACCTTGTGTATAGAGCCTAACTGCTAATAATTGCTGAAGGTGCATAAGTTAATTTTTGTATTATCAATAATACTCTATAATGGTTTCTCTTTGAAGTTAAAAAAAGTGCTCTTGCAAATGTTAGTAGAAAATAAATATTAAGAAAGGAATTTTATAGAATATAAAGGCCAGAACCTAATTATGGAAATGTGCTTACCCCCTAATCCAACAAAGACTACTAACTATACTAATTCAGATAGAAGCTGAAATGGCTATAAAAACATGGCCCTCTATAACTACTGCTGAGGCACAGGAAATTTACTTAAGAAACTCTTACTGTCCTGAGGCCTCTGAAATTTTAGATGGTAATTGTAATTTACAACATTATGTTCTTACAGCCTTGGCCCTGATTAAAACTTAAGGTTACAACTTCAAATTATACAAATAATGGGAATCAGATTCAAAACAGCACCTGGGTGCTTTCATTGAGAAGCAAATGGGCCATAGTAAATAGAAGTCCATTTTATGGTCAATTACAAAAACTGAAAAGGTATATGGTGTGCTCTCAAACTGTAAGTAAATGTTATATTAGATGCAAAATATAGAGAGAGAAAAAGACAGGCAAAAAAACCCAAAACTTGGATCACAATAACTCAAAGATTAGAAATGATTCAGAATATTTTATAAGGACATATAGGATCTGACTGCTCTCATTTACCTGCCTTTTCCTCTCAAATAATAATAATAATAATAATTCAACCTTGAATGCTATCTAAGGTTATGGTCTTGCTCTATTCAGCAAGACAAATGCTGACTCTGGGACTTCTTAGGAATGAGCCTTTCTAGCATATGGGACCTCATTATCCAACCAAAAGGTTGGTCATTAAGACATTCTTTGGATTGATTTATAATCAAAAAGGGAATGTGTGGATGAAAAGGGGCCACATCCTAAATATGACAAGCTCAGGGGAGGCCTGCAAGGTGGCCTTACAAACTCAGAGACCTAAAGTAACCACAAAGCATGGTCTGAAATTATAACTAAAAGCAGTTGATGGCAGGAGTCATGTCTTAGGCCAGAATCTTCCCTGACAAAGGTCAATTTTCACTTTAACCCTGTCTGTTCTCTTTTTGCATCTACAATAACATACGTTTAGAATGTCAAAGTAATTTTCTTTTTCTGGACCGCTCAAAGCACAGGTACCGCACCAGAGTGGAGACCACAAATCCCCATTGTTATTAATTGTTGACTGTTAATTATCTGCACCCACCTATGTAAAAGAAGTATGTGTCTATCATTTTACTTTTTATCCAATCCCAGAGGTTTCCCCACTTTGCTTTCTTCTGCCTCCCTAATCAATAACTAATGGATTTCATGTAACTTACTTATATCTTCTTTTTTTATTGTAATGTATAAAATAAGGTACGTAACTGCCATTCTCAGGAGTATAATCTCAATCTATTGAGGTTTGGCTTCCTGGTAATTGTGTCAGTTTGGCTCAAATAAACTCACAAAAATTCTCTAGAGGCCTGAATGTTTCTTATGTTGACAGCTTGGTCCTTGTTGTTGCAAAGTGGGCCTGGGGAAAGTCTATAGAATGGAACTGGAAGTCAAATAAAAACTGTAAGGTCAATGATATTTTTTAGGTTTTTTTATTTCTATTTTTTTCTTTATTTTTATTGTTGACACTATTAGAGATGTCTCCATTTCTTCCCCCTTTGCCTGCCTCCAACAAGCGCCCATACCTCTCTTCCCTCTGACCATCACCACACTGTTATCTGTGTCTATGGGTTATGCACATATGTTCTTTGGCTAATACCTTCACCTTCTTTCATCAAGTCCCCCTACCCTCCTCCTCTCTGACAACTGTCAGTCTGTTCCAGTTATCTATACCTCCATTTCTATTTTGTTTGTCAGTCTATTTTATTCATTAGATTCCACATACAATTAGATCAAATGGTATTTGTCTTTCTCTAACTGGCTTATTTCACTTAGCATAATAATCTCCAGGTTCCTCAGTGCTGTCACAAAAAGTAAGAGTTCCTTCTTTCTTATGGCCATGTAGCATGGCCACGTAAATGTACCACCATTTTTTTTTTTTTTAATCCACTCATCTATTGATGGGCATTTGGGCTGTTTCCAGATCTTGGCTATTGTAAATAACACTGCTA